>NC_044334.1:3750000-5000000 GCF_007399415.2 Gopherus evgoodei
CACAATCATTCCTGTGCCATTGGTCAGAGCAGTGCCAAGAGGGTCTCTGCTGGAGAAGAGCCCTGTGGGCCCAAACCACGTGCCCAGGTTGGACTGATCTTCCCGTGCTAAAACCATCCAGCATTTCAAAAAAGAAATCAGGGGCAGATGAGGTCACAGCTCAGGGCTCTGGCATGGCTCCCAAGAGCTTGCGCCATGCCAGGGGTGAGGGCGGAGAGGGAGCAGCCCAGCAGGGGTGGCCAGAGACCATGTCACAGCTGCAGGGGCGGTAGGGAGAGAGTGCAGAGCAGCGGCATATGCTGCACCTGAACTATGGGCTATGCCCCAGGGCTGGCCTGCAGCCCTTAGCTGGTGAACGTCAGGCGAGCATGGCCATATCCCCCCATATGCCCTTCTGGGCGGTGTGAGCCCGGCCTAGGTAGGGGCTAAAGCCTATAGAGAGTGGAGGTGTTTGCAGGAGCACGCCCTGGGCGCCTGCAAAGCCCCATCCCTGCTCAGTTGAAGAGCAGTGCAGCACGGAAAATCCAGCCCTCTGACAAAGCCCCTCTGGAGTGGAGCTCTTCTCTGGCAGAGGGCCCAGAAAGGCAATCGCTGCCCACCCCTCCCCAGGTCTCTGCATGCCCTGACTTCCTCAGCCAGCCACATGTGCTCTGTCCCACATAGATCCAAAATACTAATAATACCCAGCACTTTGCATCTACTGTTCTCAAAACACATGGCAGAGGAGGTCACTAGCATTATCCCCATTTTATAGATGGGGAAACTGAGGCACAGAGGAGTAAAGCAACTTGCCCAAGGTCACCCAGCTTGCCAGTGGCAGAGAACCCAGGTCCCCTGAGGCCCAGTCCAGTGCTCCATCCACTAGGCCACACAGCTGGAAGGTGGCAGAAACATGACTGTCCTGGTTTGATGGTGGGGTCCTGCTCTGCAAGCCAATTTAGGCAGCATCTTGGCACACTCAGGGCCCTGGCTACCTGGCTCCCAGTGCGAAGATGCTATTTATTTTAAAGAGTCCCAGCGGTAGCACTAGGCGGTGAATCCAGCCTCTGCTGGGCGGGTGCTTGCGTATCGGAAATGCTGTCTGTTACGGGAGGACGGTGTTTGCCCTAGCTGGAGCAGCAGAGCAACACGCCTGGAGGACGCACATGTGAGGAAGCAGGATTGCTTAGCACACACACTCCACTCTCTCCAGGGTCATCGAGACTCCATTTCCCAGTGCGCACTGTCGGGAACCAGGAATCCTTCCGGCTCCACTCTGCTTTTTCACTAGGGCCAGGCAGGGAGTGATTAAGAATCAGTGCCCAGCTCCTGGCTCTGGGCCCAGATCCCTGCCGGCTGGTACCAAATGAAGATAAATGGGATAGATGGCACATTAGCATCCATTAATGCAACTCCCTCGCCAGGGACTGGTGGAGAAACATCCTGACACTCTGGGCCAAGAAGCAAAGACGAAGCTCCACTTGCACGTGACTCTTCCAGCAACGACGCTGGGAAAGCAGAGCGGGCCTGGCTGAGAACAGGAAGGGAGCGCTCGTTTGAGATGAGTGGCAGGAGCAACTGGGCCCCTCAGAGAGCCAGCCCAGGAATGAGACGGGAACCCTCTCACCTCCAATTCTAGCAGCGTGGCTCTGCCACAGGTGACTACTGTCCTTGCCATCTGACAGCCTGTAGCAGATGAATTGGGGGGGGGTCATGCTCCAGCCCCGAGTGGACAAGCATCCATGTCAGAAAGTCACCAGCATTCACTGTCCTCCTTGTGGGCAGGCTCAGAGAGAGGCCAAGGATCGAGCAGGCCCTGGAGTTCGAGCTTCCCGCATGCCCTTAACTGTGGTCCTTCCGAGCCAGAGTTGGGGCACATCAGCAGTATAGCAGTGGTGGCAGCTTGCTTTTGCTACTGTTACTGTGGAGAGGTGCAAGGACATCAACCTGAAGGGGGAGAGAAGCCATTAGGGACTTGGCCATTGCCAATCTATTATACTTGGAAGGTGCTCCTGGTGATGGGTGGCAGTACAAAACTTGAGGCAGAGATACATAGATAGATAAATAGATGGATGGGGGGGGGTGTCTGGGGATAGATAGATAGATAGATAGATAGATAGATAGATAGATAGATAGATAGATAGATAGATGGGGGGTGTCTGGGGATGGATGGATAGATAGATAGATAGATAGAGGGGGTGTCTGGGGATGGATAGATAGATAGAGGGGGTGTCTGGGGATGGATAGATAGATAGACAGGGGGGTGTCTGGGGATGGATATATAGATAGATAGAGGGGGGTGTCTGGGGATGGATATATAGATAGATAGAGGGGGTGTCTGGGGATGGATAGATAGATAATGTTGAGACAGACAGTCAGACCTTTAATTGATGTGATGCTGAGATACAGATGCCAAAAGCTGCTCACCTTCCCCACTCCCTCCCCTACCCAAATGTGAGCAATGCAACTGTCATGCAATCTCACCGGCTGTGGGCTGGCCCCTGGGAAAGGTGGCGTGTCCTGCTGGTTTGGGGATGAATGGCGAGAGGCAACCAAATAGAAGAAGATGGCAATTGGTTCAGGGGAAGTCCCAGCACATACATGGGACCTAGCTGAAAATACAACAGAAAACCCTGGCTTGCTGGCAACATGCTGGGGATGATTTCGGGGCAATGCAGATTTTCCATGGCTCGTCCCTAACCTTGGCAACCTCAGCTCCGTGCTGCAGACTCCGGCCGTTCATTTCAACTGCTGTCTCCCTAACATGCCCCCTGTTGGCTGCACGTGGAGGTTCATCGGACAAATGAATCCCTGAGCTATTCATAACCAATTTGGGGCAACTCTAATGGAGCATTGCAGGAGGGCCCTGTCAGAAGATCAGTGTCTCTAGCTTTTCAGATGAATGCCTCAGCTCTGCCTCTAGGTTTCTGGCTGATAAACTCCACAGCTTTGCCTTGGCATTCATCTTGCAGGGAGCCCATTACCATGCAACACAGCACAAGTAGGAGCAGTCACCGATACAAAATGATACTGGCTATTACAGGGAGTAAAAGGTGCGGGGGGAGGGGAGAGAAAGGGAGCGCTAGTGTGCCTTTGCAGAGGGCTAACCTTGACAAGAAGAGAAATAGCAAAGGAGCCTGCTGAAGATTTATCCAGACTTTGCAAATAGTTAAAGAGAGAGAGACGAAAAAGAGGTCAGATTTGAAGCCAATGCCAAGCTTGAAAGAATCCTTTCAATCATAAAAGTCCAGCAAACTTCTTAAAAATCTGTGTTTTGATCTGGTGCAATGTGCTACTGCAGAACCAACTTGATATTAAATTTGAATACACTGGAGGGAACAAGGGCAGGGTGACCTACAAGGCCGAGCCTCATCTCCACAGCCACACTGTAACACAATCTCCTTCCTGTTCTAGGAGTGAAGGGCTCTTTCGGTTGCTCTGGCTGACAGATTCCTGCTCTGAAATAGCCTGTCCTCTTTCAAGTAGGTTGATTTCTGATTAGCTAGAGAGCAGAAACAGCCTGTTCTCCGCTTTCCTCAGTAGGCAGCTTGGCCACCACGGTGCCTACAGAAAGCACTTGTGACTCCGTATCAGGGCTGTGCTAATTATAGGTTGACTACATGGCCTCGATAAGCGTAAAGTCAGAGGGTGGGTGGTGGGACTGAGAGCTGGGACAGGGGTTCTATTCCTGACTCTGCACATCTTACACCTACGTGCAAAGTGTGCCTGGCTACCTACTCCAGTAGCATGGCTACTGCAGGATAAGTGCCAACTATTGCTACCACTGGCTGGAGTTACTCCTATAGCTCACGTGGCAGCGCTCCATGCTTTGATACTGAAGTTTCTGGGCTCAGCCCCTTCTGATGACCCATGAGTAAGTCTCGGGATCTAGGCTTTTCCCTGTTGGTAAAATGGCTTCAGTCACATTGACCATATCACACAGCTGTTGTGAGGAATCAGTGTTTGTAAAGTGCTTTGAGATCCTCTGTTAGAGACACTGTTCCGTTGTTAATCACTAGGTATAATTATCACGGGGTATTGAGCAAGCTGTCTGGTGCTGTCGACAACCCCATGTCCCTGTACTGATGAGCAGTTGTTCTAATCAACAACAGTCTCGTCAGGAGAACAGGCCGTCGTGGAAAGAGAACGTTCTCCCACTTTGCACTCCTTTGCGTACGTTAGATATTGTAGCAGGAGACCATTATCCTGGCACCAAAGCCACGTCTGCTGCCATCTCTTCATTAACACATCATCATTAGGTATTGTTTTTGGAAGCTAAATCTAACATCGGCTTCTCTGTATTATTCCAAGGGCAAGTAACACCTGTTCCTGTCTCAGGAGCTGAATAATTTGCACATTTTGCTGGCAGATGTGCACACAATGAGAAGAGATGCTGATAAACAAAACTGCATTCAGGCGAGGTACAGAACTAATTGTTAGTTGTAAAAAGAAAAACAGCACTAGAAAAGGATTGCTCTTTTGGCCTTCACATTTTGAGTTTCCTCTAAGACTAACGACCCTCCCAGAAAACAGGACTGGCATCTTCACTGTTAGACTGCATCCCACGTCTGCTCAACCCTTAGACGCGGGCGCAGATTTTGTTCTCAGTTGTTCTGCTATGACTCCATGGAGGTTAATGGAACCACTCTAGGTTCTTACTAGTGTAAATGGAGGCAGAACCTGATCTGAGATCTCTACCCGGAAGAGTTTACAAATGACACAGACAAGAAGGGCTAGGCTGCAATGGCAGCCTAGAACCTGTCTGGTGCTATTTAACCCGGCCATACAGCTTCTTACTGCCACACTTCTTGCTTTAGAGGTTCAGGGGTCTATGCCCTGGTGACTCTTTCCTTAGCGCTTCTTTGCCTCTGAATCCTGATCTCTCCTCTTATTTTGTAAAGGCATTTGGCACCTGCATGAGAAATGTCTCCCTCACAGTTAGCTTCCTCCCTCGATCCGTCAGGGATTTTGAGTCTGAGCCCAATCGGCTTTGCAGCTGAGAGAGAACATCCTCCGTGCCCCGGAGCAGCGCTGTAGCCTTTGAGGACACAGAGGAACAGCATTACATTCTCCGAAAGGCCTAAAAAACACAGGGCCAGATTCATTTCTGGTGCAGCTCCATGGCTGGCACTGATTGAATTTGCCCCTCAGAAGTGCAGTGTCAGCCCCCATACTGCCAGCCCCAAATGTTCTGAAATCATGAATCAGGCCCCCAACATCATGAGATTAGTCTTAAAATCATGAGTTTAAAAAAATGCTGGGTTCTCATTTGCAGGGCGGGCTCCAGGCACCAGCGCAGGAAGCAGGTGCTTGGGGAGGCCAATGGAAAGGGGCGGCACGTCTGGGTCTTTGGTGGCAATTTGGCAGCAAGTCCCTCAGTCCCTTTTGGAGAGAAGGACCTGCTGCTGAATTGCCGCCGAAGAATGAAGCACCGCGGTAGAACTGCTGCTGAAGTGCCCCTGCTCACAGCTTAATCTTTTTTTTTGAATTCCTTTTTGCTCCTGCCGCTTGGGGTGGCAAAAAAGCTGGAGCCGGCCCTGCTCGTTTGCCTTATGGATTTTGAGCTTTTAGGACACACGTGAGTCACATTTTTCAGCTTTTATCTGCAACCGCGAGGGCTAGAAACTTACTTTTTGTTTAAAATGAAAGCTGAGACTCTCACTAAATCACTCGTT
The DNA here is from genome assembly GCF_007399415.2 of Gopherus evgoodei. Taxonomy (NCBI): domain Eukaryota; kingdom Metazoa; phylum Chordata; order Testudines; family Testudinidae; genus Gopherus; species Gopherus evgoodei. The sequence goes on from NC_044334.1 coordinate 3,755,655, forward strand.
TCCAGAAGCTGGTACTTAAAACAAAACATCAAATATCATGAGACTCACAATAAAATAGCAAGAGTTGGCAACCCTGATGGTTAATTTAGTTCCAAACCTTGAGTTTCCTTAACTAATGAAGAAGAGGGAATGGGGCTTGTACTTAACCCAGAATCAAAAGGACTATTTGCAATTTTAATTTTAGTTTAGTGAAAACAGCATTTTTTAGATTAAAGATCCCCCTGCAGCCTTAGAAACCCGGGCACAGGATGGGCAGATTTTCAAAAGAGCTCAGCTCCTGTTTAGGTACAAAAATGAGTGGCTAGATTTTCAGAAGACCTGACATTGGAAATTTTTATCCATATCTAGGTGGTCACATGGGAGCTGAGCCCTTATGAAAATCTGCCCTGTGTTTTATGTGCAGGAGAACCAGGAAGTGAAACTGACTATAAACGGGAAGTGCAGATCAACATTCGGAGCCAAAAAGTTAGTGGACGTGGTGAGAAGTGAATTTGATGTTCAGAAGTTCCATTTTAATCATCTAAGGGGTTATTGGTCACACAGGGAAGGAGATTATTTTTTATGAGTAAGATTTTGATCTTGACAGTGTCCCTTTAAACTAACCTGCCAATAGAAGAAAGAAAATGAACAGAAAAAGCTCTTCCAATGTAATCTGAACAAGAGAGGAAAACAACAAAGAAATGAGAACTGCCCTGATATTATTTGTATGTCTCTCTTAGTTAGCCTGTCTCCCAAACAGGAACCAGTAAGGATATTTATCTTTTCCCATAAAAATAGATTTTGTATGGATGAAAAGGCCGTGTTTATCTCAGATAAAAGAAGCACAGATGCTACTTGAACCTTGTGCATGGAAAGAAATTTTCTCTGCTGAAGTCAAGCCTTCCAAAAGATCTTAATGAGGGATGGCTGCACCTTTCTCACATCTGCTTGCTGCTGGTGGGGCACTTCCTTTTGAATCCTTTACACAAAAAGTGTGAGTTCTTATCAAAGAGGCTTCCATTTGCTGAAGCAGGAAGCAAAATGGAGAACAGTCAAAGAAAAGCAACAAAAACAGTTAAGGGCCTGGAGGGATTGATTTAGGTCGAGTGAGTGCAAAACCCCAAATAACCTGCATTTTAGTGCTCAGGACCCAAAAGAAGTCCATGGGACGCCCTTAGTACCTCTGAAAATCAGACCCATAGTGAGCCAAATGCACCCACAATCTAACACAATGGACTTCATGATTGTACATGATCCATAATGGATAGCTAGGCTAAGCAATATCAAAGTGGGTAAAGACATGATAACCATCGACAAATATTCAAAAGGTGTAACGCACCAAGGAGGGAGCAGAAGTCTTCGGGATGAACAAAGGGGACCCGACTGGGAGACATGGGGAACAAGTGAGAAAAGGAAATTTTAGCTTAACTATCAAGGGGGAGGGGAAATTCCTGAGTAGTGGGATCTGTTGGGCTGTGGAACAGACTTGCAAGAGAAGTGGTAGGGGCTCCATCATTGGAGACATTTAAAACGGATATCAGCAAAGCATGAGCAGAAGTCCTGTAAGGAACGATGGTGCACTGGAACACAAACTAGACAGGACTCTCATAGGCCTTTCCTGTCTATAATTTCTATGACACCCACAGGTGTGTGTTTAATCTAACCTGCTGGTCTTGCTGTTTGTAACCTGAACACGCCATGTGACCGGAGCCCCCCCAGCCAGTGCCCAATTAGCAGGTGCCCAATCTGAAGGAGGAGGCCTCATCTCTAAAACACTATCAGCCTCTGTCTATTTAAACCGGGGCTCGTTCTCCTTTCATGGCTGAATGTTATTACTGCTAATTAAAAAAAGGAGCAGGAGAGCGAGCGAGAGAAGGAGAAAGCGCATTATAGTTGTTCTTGTCTAATTGCAACATTAGGGACATTATACTTCACACCTCCTCGGAGCAGTTGTCAAACTACTACATAATGTTCTTCTCTCGTGTTCACATCATCACTGGCGTGGTAACAGGAGATTTCCATTATATAATCAGCCACCATCAAAATCCCCAAGCTGGCTGCAAAAAGAGCAGGGACATGGATGGGTTGCACCTCACAGAGCCTGCAGCAAGGGAGGGGCATGAGCGTATTGTGTATTAGTCGGTGATACAGAAGTACGTGTATCTCTCTGTTTTATGGTTGCTCTTTCTGACATGCCCCAGCCCCCTGTGATGCTTGCTGCCTCCAAACCCTGCCCAGCGGCCCATCGCAGAGGCCGTGCCAACTGTCCCACGTGCCTCAGCCCCATGAGATCCTGGCACAATCTAAGTGGCAAAAATGGGGGTCACTTGGGTTTTGCAAAATTAACTCCAAACCCAGGACTGCTGGCTCAGCTCCAGCCCCCACTGTGTTGGGTGGAGAAGTGGCCACATAAACGACTCCTCTCTGGGCTCCTCTTACCCTGCCCTACCCTTACCCTAAGCTGATTTCATTCCCAAAGAGAGGCTCCCTTTGGCGGTAGGATTGTGGGGCCAGCTCCTGCAAAGTGAGATCCTGCAACCCACCTAAAATCAGAATGGCCCCTCACCATGGCCCACAGCTCGGATGTGCTTTGAAGGTCAGGGAAGCTGAGTTGCTCCTTGTGGCTCTGTACATCTTGGCTTTGTCTAGAAGCAGAACAGCTGAAATGGGGCAGACAAGGGTCTACTCACAGGATTTCCAGTCTGGCCAGGACCAAGAAGGATTGGAGATCTCGTGGAGAGAAAGCCTGAACCCTGCTCCTGGGATTTCCAGCCCTAAACGAGCCTCAGAGAAGCAGCCACGCTCCTCGGTGTTCATCTGAATCAAATGCTCCAAGTGGAGGTGGCCCTGAGGGGCACAGTCCACAATTGGAACTGGATCCAAACAAGCTTCCCCTAAGTTTGGACCTAGGGGGAGGAGAAGGTTTGGATTCTGCCCAGTTGTAAGGTCCCCCCTACAGACCCCAGACGGGGGCTGTGAGGCTCCATCCATTACAATTTGTAAAGTACTCTGAGGTCTCTGGAGGAAAGGACTATAGTAATGCAAAGGACAGGCTGGTCCTGGCTCCAATTCCAAAGGCAAAACTCCCATTGACTTCAATGGCAGCAGGCTTGGGCCCTATATCATCATACTGGCCCACTGCTATTTGCTGCATACAAACTCCTGCTGCTGTGGCTACGGAGTAAATGACTCCAGGGTCTCCGGGTTTGCAGCAGCCAGAGGTGGGTCCGAGGGGCCTGCTCTGGCCCCACTGTTGTCACGATGGCCAAGGGTCACTCCAGGCTCGGCCCAGGATTTTAGCTCACACTAAGCGCATTTCACAGCACCACACCCCACATAAGAAATCCCTGCCCGGCCTACATTAGGCTTGGAAAATTCATCAGCCACATCCATCCACAACATGCTGTGCGCCAATGACTTCCAAATCCTCTGTCGCAGCAGGCCCAACCCAGCTCCCACTGGCTTGCATGGGACCTGGTTTGGGACCGTAGATCCTGGTAAGTGGCTAGCTGCCAGCTAGCACTGTCCAGCCTCACCACCACCCACAACAAAATCCCACCTGGGCAACATGCCAATTCCAGTGGATCAGGCAAGGACAGGACATACCTGGCTTCAGGATTAACTACACATGTGCTATAAGCTTCTGGCTGGCAAGTTCTGTCCAGAACACAGGCACAGATGCCTATGCAGACATGGTTTGCCTGGCACACCCAGTGCATGGAAAGTAAGTCCTTTCCCTGAGGCCAGAAGGTCATTTATCATTAATTCTTACTTCGCACCTCCAACTTCTCCAGGCACTTTGCAACAACCCTCTCTGCACCCTTGTGAGGCAGGCGCATATTATTAGACCCATTTTACAGAAGGGGAAAGTAAGGTACAAAGACTTTCCCACGGCAATTCATTGAGATAGCCGGGAACAGAACTCAGGAGGGGCCTGACACTCTGTTGCCTGTTCTAAACCCTGGAGAACATTCGCTCTAGATGGTCCCACTGGAGACAGGAGCTGGGTCTGGCAGAACCAGCTTGCCAAGTGATGGGATGGCTTGTCTATCATGTGGAGGATTTTAAATGAAGATAGGCTGTTTAAAAGACAGGCTCTAGTTCAGCCACAAGTTAATGTGGGAATTGCTGGGTGTCATTCTACAGGTCACGCTATGCAGACAATCAGACTAGATGATCTTTTGGTCCCTTCTGACCTTAAAAATCCATGGATCGTAGGGGAACAAAATCCTGATCTGCTGTGACATTGTGAGGAAATGGGATTTGAGAGGGAGTAACAGTGGGGTCTCACGGTGCCCATTCCAGGGATCAGGTACTAGAAACAGATCCAAAATAGAGTCCTGCTGGCACAGGGCAGCCCGTCCATCGGTGTCTTTGCTTCTGTCAGTAGCACAGTTAGCTCCCTGCCTGACCTCAGCATTTGAAGCAGGGTGTCAGCAGCAGGGGATCAGGTGCAGAGTCAGTGATGCACTAGCACATTAGCGCATTTACCTAGCAAGCCACTGATCATGTGTCATCCGTGTAAAAATAAATCCAAGAGAGCATGTGACCTGCACGGCCGGGGGGCCCGGCTCCCCTCTGCGTGCATGGGGAAGGAAGGGGGCTCTCTCAGATGACAAATCTCTTCAGCCTTGCCACATTGTTTCGCCTGTACAAGGAGACAAAAAGTAACCATGTTGTGCTCTGAGTCTGAAGGGTGTTTCCTCTCTCGACAGCCCTTCTGGTGCAATAAACCCTTCTGAAGCGAGATGTAACTTCAGTATTTTATGGGGCTGCATATTTGAAACTTTCCTGGTCCATGTAAATGTATTTTTTTCTATAATAACCTGGTTACCAGAATAGCTCAAAGGCACATTCCAGGAAACTCCAGTGTCCCAGGGATGTTCCCCTACCAGCCTCCTGGGACATCCACTGTTCAGGCTCCACCTACACTTGCTGGATTGTAAACATTTCAATATTATTTCTGGATTAACTCTCTTCTGTGTTTTGGTTTTCTTAAACAGATGTTAGCTGCCTTCCATACCCGACCTCCCTGTGCCCTGGCTCCTGAACTGCAGGGGCTGGAAAGGAGAGATGATGGTATTTCCTAGGTGCTGGAAATCAGGTCTGCTTTACTGGTCTGCAGCTGGGAGGTTTTAAAGTTGATCGTGAATTGGTTAAGAGGATTTGAATTTGAAAAGGAGACTGGACGACGCACAAGAGGACGTACTGCAGGGCGCAAGCCAGCAGTGTCTGGGGACTGACTGGCCTAATTAGATCTTTCCGAGCTCTGATTTCTCTGACTCTCTGCACACTGTGATAAGAGGAGAGGATTCCTGAAATCACTCCACACTAGCGGATATCCTGAACAGTGCGATTCAGGAGGGACCGGCACTTTGCTGTGTAGGGTCTGATTCCACACACCTTACACCAAGCAGCACGTACTATGGGGTTACACCCACTGAACTCTGTCAGACTAGGGTGAGGAAGGGCTTTAATTCCAAGCCCAGGACAGGGAGGGAAATCTAGTGGGTTTCCAGCTCTGCCATGGTCTCACTGCAGGATCTTCAACAAGACACTTAACCTCTCTGTGTATCAGTCTCTTCCCAACAGGGATAGCAATCTCCACCTGCCAACCACATCACTCTCCTCCCTGGAGATTCCATATAGGGGCAGCCTGGCAGCACTCAGAGGGGAAAGCAAGGACCAGCTGTGCCTGTTGGGAGCCCAATCAGGATATGGCAGCGCTGGGCCGTGCCCCAGACCGGCTCCCTGCACTGCAGAAGGAGCCAAGGCGCATAATTCCCTCTTTCCCCTCCTCTCCCCATGCAAGACCTGCCTCCCCGGCCAGGGGGAGGAAGGCCTGCGGTTGCAGCTGTTCCCCCCTGGCCAGCACGAGGCACTGACTAACGGCCTGAGGGGAGTCAAGCAATGCAGCACCAGAGCTCCCTGACGCTTTCTAATCCGCCACACTTGGCTTGGCGTGGGAAAAACAAACTGGCTCAGGAAAAGCCAAGCTGTTGATTTTGGGAGGACACGCTCGGCGGCGGCAGCAGAGCGCCCGCGCTGGCTGTCATTTGTCTTGGGAGACGTGTGTCAAGCCAGGACCCAGGCGCGGCATTATCGGAGCACAGCGTGCCCTCTGGTCACACACGAGACGCCCCTCCCGGGCAGAGTTCTCCCATGTGCCCAGTCCCAGCACAACGGCACAGTATCCTTCAGCCTCTTGGGCTGCGACTGCCCTGGCTGCTGGCAAGGGCCTGCCCTGGGAGAACAGGAAGGCAAGGCCCACTCCACGGAGACAGAGACTCTCATACTGCATTTGACTCGATAATTACCTCACGCTCCTCTCTGAAGGCTACAACACTCAGCCCCGCTCCCTCCCCTGGTGTCACGCCAGTCAGTAGCAGCTGCCATATTCGGAATCCTTATGAACATCTACTTCCCGCCTGCTCCCAAGCCCAGCCCCACCAGAACAGCGAGGAGTCCCGGTCGATAGGTGATTAATAACCGGCCTACGTGAGCGATCCAGCTAATGATCCCAGAAAGAGTGTGTTAGACAAACACATCATTAACGGACCAGTTTGCTCCCTCCCAAAACACATCATTAACCTTGCAACACGAGCTCCAGTCGAGCACTGTTGCAACAGCGTAACCACTTTCCGCGAGGGGCACCCCAGACTGCCTACTGGGGGAGTCCTTCTTTGCTGATACCCGCTAATGGACCGCAACGGTCCCGCAGCAAACAGACGGGCAAATCCATTGGCTGAGAAGCAGAAGACACCAGAACTCTCCCAGTGACGCAGACAGAGCAATGCTTTTCCAGCCGAGCATCTCACCGGCTGACTTGTTCCCACCGATGCCAGTCTAGCTGCCCAGTCGGGGTGGGGCTGGCCCCAGCTCACAGGTGGGCAATGGATGCTCAGAGGGGAAGAGGCTTCCCAAGGGAGTGAAAGAGTCTGCAATAGAAGCCAGGCCTCTCTCTCTACGCTCCAGCTGAACCGCCAGTTGTTGGGCTAGGGGCAGGGATCACTGGCTGACAGTCGAGGGCCTGTGTTATGCAGGGCAAATAATGATCATCAGGGCAAAACTCTCATTGACTTCAATGAGGCCAGGATTTCACCCTGAGATATGAATCCTGGCTTGCAGTCTCCTGCTCTCCTCACTAGCTAGCACTGCCTCCATCTTTCGGACTGAGGCTGCCCTTTTGGTCGGGGTATTCTTCTCCTGAGAGCCTCTCTAGTTCCAGGGACCTGGGAGTTGTCAGACACAGGGACATGTGCCTACCCTGCCCTCAGCAGCGGCGCTTTCTACACTCTAAGAGCGTGTGATTTTGCAAGCAACAGATTTTAGAGGCGTTTAAAAAAATGAAAGCAAGCCCCTGAGAAAGAGGCCTGGGTGCATCTTAAGGCTGTGATTTGCACATGGTCCAGTTACTTCGAGAGGCAGGTTGGGGGCAGTTCACCAGGGACAGGTTTCCTGCTGCAGAAAGCTCAGACGTTGGGCTTGTGTCCTTCATGGGATCAGATGGAAGCAGGAACAGCCTAAGGGGGACTGACAGTGGGCTGCGAGATGGCAGCAGGGGTTGTAAGCCCAGGGCCCAGGCCCAGGACAGCAGAGGCAGCTAAGCCTGAGACCCCAGAAACCTGGCACCTAACTGATTAATGAGCAGCCAGGAAATGAGAAACGAAGTCCTTTCTTCCCCTTAATTGCAGTAATAGAAGCCAGAGAGAAAGGTCGTGGACCTGACTCCAGCGCCTGGCCAAGCTAATTAGCTCCAAACCTGGCCAGAGTCCACAAAGCTGCTGCTAATTCTGCAGGACGTTGCAAGCGGAGGACTCAGAATTTCCTCAGATCACCTGTCTGCCTCCAACTGTCCCTTCCTCACCTCGCTGTCCCTACATCCCTCCTCTCCAGCATCAGTCACCTCTTCCCCCCCTCCTTCCCGAGATCAACTTCCACTCCACTCCTGCTCTGCTCCCCGTTGGCCTCTGTTCTCAGGGAGGGAGGGAGAAGCCCAATGGATCAGTTCGTTCCCTCCCAAAACCTAGCTGGTCAACTGGAATCACCTCCTGGGTGTCCCCAACCAGCTCCCCCCAGCACCTCCCTCTGAAGGGTTGAACAATTCCCCAAGCCTGCGAGAAAGCCCTGAGTCACACCCTAGCAGCCACTGACTGGGGACACAGACCCGGTTCCCTTCTTCCCACTGTGCTGGGTGGGAGCCAACTCCAATTCTAGAAACTCACAGTCGTCTGGCCTGGGCAAAGCCTGTGCCAGCCCCAAGGGGCAAGGGGCCTGTCACACTCCACCCAACACATCCTGCCCAACACCAAACACCCACAGACCAACCAACACCCCCCAACACACTCTGCCCAGCACCCACAGACCAACCCACACCCACCAACACACCCCACGCAGCACCCACAGACCAACCCACACCCCCCAACACACTCTGTCCAGCACCCACAGACCAACCCACACCCACTAACACACCCCATGCAGCACCTACAGACCAACCCACAGCCCACTCAGCGCCCACAGATCAACCTACACCCCCCATTACATCCCACCCAGCACCCAGAGACCTGGCCAATCCTGCCCAGCACCCATAGATCTGGCACACTCCATCCAACACCCATAGACAACCCATGCCCTTCCCAATACCCACAGACCCGACACACTCAGAGACCTGACACACCCTGCCCAGCACCCACAGATCCGACCCATCCTGCCCAGCACCCGCACACTAACCTACACCCCCCAACACATCCTGTCCAGCACCTACAGACCAACCCACACACCAATCCACACCCTATCCAGCATCCACAGACCTGACACACCCAGAGACCCGACACATCCTGCCCAGCACCCACAGACCCAGGACATCCCACACAGCATACACAGCCCAATGCATCCTGCCCAGCACCCCTATGGACATGCACATCAAACACACAGAAATGACAAACACAGGCACGTCCCTTAGACAACACCCAAGCGTGCACACCACTGCCCCTCCATCCCCAGATGGCGTGATTTGCAGAAGTGCACAGGGGTTGTGGTGCTCAGCCCATCTGAAAACCCAGCCAACAGCGCGCCCTCACATAAATGCACACTCAGCAGCCCACGCCCTAATGCACACGTGGTCACAAACAATGCAAAGACGCAGGAAATTGGCCAGCTGCTGCTGGGGGAATCCTTCATGGCTGTGGTGAGCCACAACATGGAGGAGCAGCTGCAGAACTGCCCCGTTCCCAGCAGAACAAAAAGTGGGGGGTTGAATTTCACTTTTAGCTTCGAGAATCTGAACTAGCAAAATCCATACATGCCCAGGGACAAGTGGCCTGGTACCGCCTAGTGTAGGCTGGGTGAGGACAAAGCCTGATGCCAGCCCCTTCTCTGATGCCCTCCCCCGCCCCGCGCTGCATGAATCATCCTTCCATGGCTGCCGCTTCAACAAGCCCTGTGTTTATCTCACAACGATAGTGACACTTACAAGGTCAGCACTGAAATAAGAAAGTTCCCTTCCCTGGAACAAAAGGGAAAGAATTGCTCTGCTCCTTCCACTTTAATTGCGTCTTCCAGGCTGTCTGACCCCATGCAACAGAATTGCCTTGGCAGGAGAATCCACGTTAAACCACTGGCAGGCTGGTCTGGGAACAGGCCCTTTAAGTCATCTATTTAAACCCAGCCCAGACAGGAGCTGACTGACAGTTGTCACTAGGTGCTTGGTGGCTGCCTCGTTGATGGGTCTCAGCCTGGTTTTTAGTGGACAGGCATGTCCATATTTTCAGACCCACCAAAGTGACTGATGTCCAGCGCTCTAGAACTGATTGGGTGGCGGAGATTACTCCTGCCCTCGCAGGTTAGGCTTGGGGCATATTGGCAGGGCAGGTGGAAGAGAAGACTTTGATCTCAAGGACCATTACCAAAAGCAAGAGAAAAAAAACCCTGAATTCCACCACGGTTTATCTGAACTCCCAGGCCTCCTACGGGGGCTGTCTGTTGCAGGCAGATTTGTTCTAACTCATCATGATAACAGTAAGTACGTGAAATGATGGAGCAAAGCCCCAGAGCTCAAACCCAGACACCATGTTATTTTCTGCGCCAGATCTTAAATACATGGAGCAACGGAGAAAATACCTTGTGCAAAGATTTGAGGTTTTTATCTGCCTTCCTTTTCCTCAGAATCATATACACTGCAACATCTAAATGCACCTATCAGAGAAAACAAACAGCTGGTTATTTCAGTGAAGAAAACTTTTCAAAGCCAAAATATCAGCCGGCTATTACTATGCAGCATAGCGGGCATCCAGGCCTCGTGGAGCCGCTAATGTGGTTTATGTACTGGAGCTGTCAGATCAGTTTAGGAGAAGATGCATGTAGAAGCGAAAGACCGTGGCTTTTACTCTGACCTCTCCTGACCTTTCCCACTCCTTGACCTTTCCTGTGTCTCTCTCTGAAATGCCATGGAGCTGCGTGTGCTGTCGGATTAAATGTCACGAAAGGTGCAGCGCGCAGCTCCAGCGGCTCATCCCTGCCTGGCTCACTAGATGCTCTCGGGGGAGGTTTCGGCAGCTCTCTGTGCCCCTTCCCACCAGGCCGGTCGCACCGAGGGGTCGAGGGAATGAACAGCCCTATTGTTATGGCCTGTTCCATGCAGCCTCGCCAAATGCTCTGAAAGCCCCATGCTACAGAAGGGTAGCGACTCACCCATGGTCACTCAGACCAGTCACAGAGGTGGGAATTACTATTTCTATTTGTATTAGCACAGCCCTGGTCCCGTCATGGACCAGGACCCCACTGTGCTACGTCCTGAGCCCGAAGAGCATCCAGTGTTGGTGTGAGACAAGAAAGACCGTGGCCACCAACACAGATCGGCTCCAGGAGCACTGGGAAAGGTGAGAATGGGAGCCAGCCCTCCCTCCACATCCTGGTACCTTAGCCACAAGCCTGTCCTTCCCGCTGCACAAGGAAGACATGTGGGGACAGAAGAGGAGCGAGGGGAAAGGAGCAAGGAGAGGGAGAATAGCTAGATGGAGACAGAGCAGGAGTGAGGATAGGAGGCTGGTTCGGAGGGATGGAGGAGCAATTAGAAAAATTCCCAGGACTCCTGGGTTGTCAGGGAGTGCCCCCACGTGTAAGAGAGTGGGCTATAATGACACTGAGTGCCTGGGTGTGCTCTCACGCCCCGCCCAGCACCCACAGACCCGACACGTCCTGTCAGCGTTGTGGGATGTCAGGAACAGGGCTCAGAGACCCTGGGGAGAGCAGCGCGGGGGGGGGGGGAAAGGGCCATAGCTCTCTGAGCACCAGAGGGCCCGCAAGGATTAGCTGTGCAGAGGCAGGAGGCAACTCGAGGGAGCAGTTCCCTCCCTGAGCCCTGAAATCGCAGGTGCTGACGAAACATCACTCCCAGGCTCCCAGGGAGCCAGCTGTTCCGTCTGGCTCTCAGGGCCCGGGCTCCAGGGGAGGCGGGAACAGCAGCCCTTGGCTCTCGTCACCTCACCGCTGTGCAAGAGCCAGACGCGGGGGGTCTAGGGGGCATTATCTTTGCTCGGCTGACTGCAAACGTTTTGGCGGAATTGACTGTGTATTCAGGCGTTTTCAAACACAAGTAATCTTCATCTGGGAGACGGAAAGTGAAATATGTTATTGCCGGCCGCAGTAAATTACCCGTGCCAGCCCTCACGTATAAAACATTACAGTTGCTGGCCAGTGCACTTACTTACCCTTGCTGTCTACCTCCCTCAATAAATTACAAAACAAATGGCTGCTGGTCACCCTGAGGCAGTGCTGAGGCCAGGCAGAATTGCGCCGCCGGCAGCAGCTGCAGCTCAGGGTTAGCGAAGGAACCTGCGGGTTTATTTACTGCAGGGCGGCACTCAGCCTGCCGGACGGCTCTGGAGGAGAGGTCTGCATAAGGACTTGGGAGCACCATTCCATGGCAATGGGGATCTGAGGCGTCTCACCTCTAGGTCACTGGCTCAAACCCCATGCAGGGTGGGAGGAAGGACTAACCCTGCAGCTCTAGGCTGGCCTAGGCTTTAGTTTGGGGCAACCCAAGAGAAAAGCTGCAAGAGAGACGATATCTGCAAACTCCCCGAGCTCTGGGAGCTGGGTCGGTGGCCTTTCTGTAAGGCTATCGCTGCTGGCAAGATGCTGCCTTATTAACTAACCCATTACTCATTATGAAAATAGGCTCATGGCATTTACATACCCAATCATACCACTGGTCCATACAGCCTCCTATGCAGCCACACCTGTGCCATACGAGATCAGACTACTGGGTCATATGGCCCACTATCATCTCTCCTCCCATACCTTATCAGATCATAGGGTCCATCTAGTCTGATGCCATACAAGCTCGGACCACTGCTCCATACAGTCTGGCTGTCTCATTAGCTCAGACGACTGATTCATCAAGTACAGAGTCGTCTGGTAGTGGAAAATACCCAATGTTTTAGACACAGGTAGAAACAGCCCCACAATGCACCTGCCAACTGCACAGTCCTATACCGAGTCAGCCGAATCTTCCAAAATGTCTTAAATTGGAGAAAACAGTCCCAGGCAAAATGTTCTTTGAAACCTCGCTTCCCCCGCACAGGATACAAACGGTCCCACTAACATTTCCAATTTGCTTTTTGTGCCTGTTTGCTTAACATCTAAACTGATCCTTTTCGTTCACTGGGTCCAGAAAAGCTAATGAGCTGTTATAATGGATGGGGTTCATTCAAGTGAAAACTGCGACAGGAAGCCAGGAGAACAAACAGCTACGTCTAATTTTTTTCGGGGAAGGCCTTTAGAAAAAAATAAATAAATACATTCCTGCAACTTTAACAATCATTGCGTTGGATTTGGGAGATGTTATTCCTAGTGACAGACAAGGGCAATTATCTGCTATCCGCCAGCAGTTTTAGCCTAATTTCATTACTGCTGTGCAATTCTTCCTGAGCCGCTAGTCTATCAATGTCTCACAGAAAGGATTAGCCGGCACTTTCTTCATCTTCAAATGAATTTTAGCTGTCATGCCCTTGATGAATAGAACAGGGAGGACTACTAACCTAGGTGAGGAAGCATGTCTGCCTGGCTGCCTGGGAATCTAGGCAAAAGCTAATAAAACACCAAAGCAGCTGGGGGGAATGGGAAGCCCCTGCTTCATAGGTGCCCAGAATAGAGCTCTTATCCGCAGCTGCCCACGCTGAATAGAACACGCCAGAAGACACTAAAGTATCTATTCCCTCTGGTGTGCATGTCTCATGCATCTCTCTCCATCAGTCTATATGCACGGGTGTGCACGTGTATCCATCTAAAATCCACATGCATATATATGTAACCCTTCTGCCCCTCTGAGTTGGCAGCAACAAGGGCCGGGTTCAGTATCCAGGGGTTCCGTTTTAATAACACCATGCATAACCAGCTCGAGCCCCCGCCCAGTGATCTGGGATACTTACATACCACACCCTCCTGGGCGCCTCTAGGAGGCAATACTTCCCCTCTCGCAAGCACGGAATCCGAGTGTAGCAAAATCCTTTTAATAAAGGAAGGAAACAATGCGGCATCCCATTGGAGAAACACCACAAACAGGATTATAACACAAACCATAAACAAAACCCACCTCCAAGTACATTTGGCAATGTCCTTTCCCCTTTAGGGTCTTAAGTCCAATTACACCAAAGTCCAACAACCCAAAAGTCTCTGGTCAGTGCCACCCCAGAATTCAAGAGTTTATCTGCCAAGTTTTACACCCCCAGCCTGGGTGGAAAGGGCGGGGGAGTCCACACAGGGTGTTAAGGGGCACCTTACGTGGGCCAGGGCCAACTGCTCCACCTCTCCGTGAAGTTCTGCTGCAGCCTTCACCACGACCCGCTCCACCACACCAGCTGTGCTGCTCCTCCAGTTGTCCATGCAAACCACTTCACTCTGCTCACTGCTCCATGGGCTGCTCCAACACGCTGCAAACTGCTCCACTCTGCCAGCTGCTTAACGATAGGTCTTCAGGCTCCCCCACAGGTTAACACAGCACTCAGTGATCTCAGCTCAGCTCAGCTCAGCCCCTTCAGTGATTTCAGCTCTTAGTAGGGGAGCCCTGGTGTTGGTGCACCATTAGCACAACATGAATTCAGCTCAACAGTCTTTAGATGGACTCCTAATGGAATCAAAATTAGCTCTACTCTTTAACAGAGGAGAGAGGAGGATGTGCAATTGGTATTCCAGGCCCTCAAAAGGGGGCCCATACCATCAGGTACACGCACCAGTCCCCAACCTCTCTCAAATCATGGGATTTTGGAACCCATGTCCCATGTTTAGCAAGTACCACCCAACTGAGGTTGAGTCATCTCTGTCACAAAGCAGTCCCACAGTTCCCCATTCACACAATCAGGGTGACAAACTTTTTTTTTCCTCCTGCCCCAATAACAAAGAAATTAGGGATCCCAGAGCTGTTAAAATAACCATCCCAGTCTGCTGTGGCTTTCCCCACTCTTTGAAATTCTTGGAATTCTTTCCACATTCCCTACAATTCACCACCAGATGTCAGGGTAGCGCTCTCCTGACTCTGCTTACATAGACAATCTATATTGTATGCACACACATCAGCCTTGCGAAACTGTCACGAGAAGTCACCAGCCCATGCACACGAGCTTACCCACCCATACCACCACGCCCATGAAGAATGAAGATGTCATTGTACTGGTCTGTCAACAGACCCTACCCAGCCAGGTGGGCAAAGAGTACTTTTCAGGGCTTTTCTGTGTATGTGCTTTGGACACCTTACTTGATGCTCGAAGGAGGAGATTTTTCGGAGACAGAAATGGCTCCTAACACCCACTGATTTATGTCACATAAATTACATACATATTAGGTTTCATTTTCTTATTTCTAATTTTGTCCCTGGAGACAGGGAGGAAAAGGCAGACAGGAGCAATCTGAGCATTAGCCTAGCTCTGACACTGACTTGCTGTGTGAGCTGTGGGCAATTCACTTAATGTCTTTGTGCTCAGTTTCCCCTATTGTAAAGCAGGGATAATATTATTTACCTACCGCATGTGGGTGTGTTGAGGCTTTAGTTCATGCTGGCCTGAGGCGTGGGTGAACAGTACATAGTCTATTCTTCAGAGACCAGATTTAGGAATTGAGCTACAATCTCTCTAAGCTAGTGTATCAGCGGTAGGCCCGTGCATGGCTTCTCCACCGAATTAAAATGACAGCATTAATAATATGATGAAACAATGAGCAAACAATCTCTCTCCTCTCCAGAAGATGTTTATCTGTCAATCTAGACCACTTCAGAATACATTAAAGCAATTGAAACTTCAGAAGCTGAAACCAAAAGATGTTGCCTGGATAGCTGTCTGGGTGACATCATGGCAGGAGGCCCTGACATGCCACTTCCAGATTGAAGAAGCATCTCAAGGGGCTGACCCGCTGCAGCCACACTGGCCCCTGGCTCCCACCAGGGAACCTATTAGACAACACACCAAATAACATGATGTTCAAGATGATTTTCCCTCAGTGCAGGGAGGCAGGGTTGTGTCACAGACAAGTTGTCCGGTCACAATTAACGCTAGGTGGAGCGGGCACCCCTTGTCCCTGGCCGTGCTCGGAGCTAAGAACACCACAAGGGTTACTGCGCTTTCAAACACGAGTTTTCCCAGGGTCGACATAGGCACAATGGCCACGCGTTCATGGGGACTGACATCCTCAGTGGTGCAGACACTCCCTGCTCACTCACCTTCCGCACTCGTGCAGCCCCAGTGGGCCTGATTCTGGTCTTTGTTACACCAGAGTAAATCAGCCAAAACTCTGTTGGCGTGATGTACGACCGGTGCTGGGGAGCGCAGAATCCGAGGCAACAGGCACTGGCTACTGACGTAGTCTGGATACAGGATCCAGACCCGGTGAAAGTGCTGCTGTGCAAATGGACTTTTGGACTCTAGAAGGCAGCCAGAATGGGGAAGGTACCAACCTCTGTAGCCAGAGACAGGGAACTTAAATCCAGTGAGTGTAACATCTGGAGGCCGTAGTCAGCCTGCCTGTTCTGTGCCATGGTTTTGGCAAGTGCCCTGGCCCAAGGCAGAGGACTCTGGAGATCTGTGGTTGGCGGCCCATACCACGATTGGGGTGACGGGCATGAGTGAGTGAGTGTTGGCTCTGCGAGGCTCTGCCTTGACCTGTGCTGAACTGTGGAGGGAAAATCTGAACCTCCTACTCTGCAGCTAGACTAAAACTATTTTAAACCTTAATAATGCCAGAGGACCAGAAACTGCCACTAAGCAAATAGGCACACAGGTGATCAATACAAGCAGGGGACTATATGAACAAGGCGGGCAGAGGGGGTGATTTACAGCAGCCTCTGGGACATTCAGAGGGTTTTTCTTTTGCTCTAAGTAGCTGCCAGAAGGTTATATTATGTTTAGAGAACCAAATTATCTAAATTGGATGGGCCTTCAGGCAGGATTAGGGCAAATGGTCATCCTCACTGTGATCCACAAGCAATAACCCTCTTCATACAAAGACAGCAATGCCTATTTACCGTCTGCACATCACCCTGAGCTCTAGGCTATGGAGGAGTCAGGGATTCTGTCCCCCACCCTGTGGCAACCCCCCACCCCACCAGCATTTCTGATGGCCCAGAATCAAATCTGCGAGATCTTCCTTCTAAAACCCATGCCTGGCCCTTCCCCGATCTCCATTCCAGGTGTGCCCGGGGCCCAGGGGAATGCAGAATGGGGATATTTACACAGTGCAGCAGCGGCAGCAAGTCAATACAAAGCACTTTGCTAATTTATCTTTCCCAAATAATTGTGGGAAATCATTTATTTCATCAGCACCAAGCAAAGGACCGGCTGCCCCATCCCCTCCCCCAGTTCTGGGAAGCCCTGTGCTCTGGAAGAACGAACTGGTTTGGTTTCTACGCCTGTGTGTTGAGAAGTGGAGCCCAGAGTGGGGGAAGAAATGCTGTTTTCCCTCTGTATGAATGTATGTTACACCCATGTTAAATGTACATCAACGACCCAAAGCACGGCTCTTACGCCTCATTCATCGGTTAGGCTCTGCACACAGCTCATTTAGCAAATTAAAAAACAAGTCAGGTCGGGTGTGGCCTCCCCAAAGCCAACACACCTTTGCCTGTGCAGACTGATGCAGTGCAGCCAACACCTATGCTGACCCAGGGGCTGCTTATCACCCAGTTGTCTTGGGCTTGATCCAGGGGGGCACTAAGCAAGGGTGCCCGGCCCTTGACAGGAGTGGGCTCCTTGGGAGAGCGACCGGTGCCTATCAACCATTCCCAGTGCCTCCCCAAACGCTTTCGGAGCTGGTAGTGCCAGGCCCATTTGTCATAGCAAGTGAGGGGATGGGAGGAATAGCACAGATTGGTCACAGTGAAACAAGTCACAGATTTGTGGCAGCAACAGATCATGAGCGCAGGTTTGAGTGTTTTGGTGGGTTGGCATATGGTGATATGCCACTCAGGCACTGCGCCCACAAAGTGTGCAAATCCAGACCCCTTATGGGACTTCTCTCTTCTTTGTAACATTTACTTGCCAGGCTGAACTAGCATGGACTATGACCACCCCTCCCTGATGACCCCAGCAATTTCTGGAGAATTTAATCTTTCATTAAAAAATAAAAATTACAAAACTCTAAGTTTCTAGCCCTTCTGGCTGTGAAGAAATCCTTCTATACAGGACACTAACCTGCCAGAGGTGCAGCTAAAGAAAATTTTCAGAAGAGATGCAATCAACCCTCATTCATTACAGTGGTATGTTGACTCTGAAGCTTAATGATGACAAAATGTGTTGTTAATTATATTACTGCTAATCATTTTAAAAGCTAGCCTGGAATGACAGGTGATGATCACACAGAGAGCTGCCGTTTCTGCCCCAACCCAGCTCACCAGGATCCAAGCAGCACTGTAAGCATTCAAAAATGTTCTCACGATTGGCCGAATCCCTGTACAGCTCCATGGGTGGAAGCAATAGTGGGAGTGTTTGTGCACAGTGCTCCGGGTGTTTTCACCACCGGCTGCAGTGGTGTTAGACCAATGGGGGGAGAGTTTCCCACAATTCCCAACCCAAAGGCAGACTATGAGTGAGCCCTGCACAGAATTTACCAGTCTCTTCCATCTCTAAGGTATCCCTCTCGCCCAGTCTCCTTCCCTGTAGCACTTTGCAGTGCTTTGTTCAGCTTTAATTGGCTAATGCCACAAAGCTCCCAATGCCTCACTGCCTGGCCAGAGAGGTGAACACAATTCCCATCATTTTGGGGGATCAATGTTACAACCTTCATATGTTGGGGGGGCTTGGGAATTGTTTTCTTAAATCTTAACTCCCAGTCATCGGGTGCTCCTTGTAGAATATTTTAGCAGCTCTAATGCAATTTCTTAGCCTCTCTGAAATAGCATTTTAATATAACCTAGCTTCAGTGTATACCTGCTCCTAATAAACCTCTGCAACTTTAATGAACTAAATAGCAAATTACTTTTTTATTCAAGAATGAAATTTCATCATATTCATAATTCATATTTTATTTCAGACATCTGCTGCTGATTACATTACATTTAACTAAAATTAGATGATGCTCAGAATGTAATTAAGCCCCTGCCAAATTCTCTGGCCCACCAATACCAGTCTTGCTCAGCGGGGGCCGTTTGCAGCCTAATATGTAATTAGGAGCTATTTTCTAGCTGTTTTTAAAGTCTGAAAATTAGCTGCCTTTATTAATCACACAGACAAATATAAAGCAGAGCCAACGCTTGCTGAAATTTCTAAAAAGGATTTTTTTTTAATTATACACCACATAGTGCTGAGACTCATTTTGAATGTTGATTTGTTGTGCACTGACATTTTGACAACTAGTTCTCAATTTGTCTGTCGTAGTTAGGCAACAACAAAGCCAACAGTAATACTTAACTTTCAAAACCTTCAGTGTGCCAGGAGGGGAAAGGGAGAAAAAAAAATCTGCTTCGTACAAATGTTTAGTTCCTTGGGAGCTGGCAAGGCCATGTCACGCTGCTCCCTCTCCAGGAGAGGACAGGCTGGGCCAGGGAAAGACACTGAGGGGAAAGGCAGGTCTGCCTCAGCCCAGCAGGGCACAAGGATCTTCTTCCCTTTGGCTTATCCTCTAGGTATGAAGAACGTTCGGGAAATTTCAGGTATCCTGCAAGGGAGCCAGTCGACCAGGACAAATACTCCAGCCCCAAGAAAACACCATCTCTCCCATGCACCAGCTTCCTAGCTGGAGTGTTCCCGTGCAGACCTTCGCTGTGCAGGGCTTGACTGAGCTCAGCTGGGCCAGCTTTCACTGACAGCTTTCCAGGCAACCCCGAGAGCCCCACGTGGAGAAGGGGCAGTGGGTGGCTTTTCAGCCACATGGCAATTCAGGCTGAGTGGGAGAGGCTCAGGCCGTGCTGGGAAGAGCCAGCACTCACCCAGGCATAGAGCACCGCTCTCACAGCCCTCCCCTGTCCCACTCAAGACAGTGGAAGGGAGAGTTTGTTTGGGGAGGGAGGAGGACATCCAGCACAGCGCTGGAGGGAAGAGATCAACATCAAGCAGCCGCCCTCATCAGACTCCAGCGGACTAAGCCCAGAGCCTGGCAGAGCTGGGTTCAGCTCAGGTGTTAAGGGCCAAGCCAGGATGTTTGGATCAAGGGGCCAGTTTTGGACTCTCTGTGGCTGGAGAGGTAAATTGATTCTGCTAATGCACAATGGCCACGGCCCCAGAGGGAGCCAGTGCCTGAGGGGGAAGGGGAACAGGAGGTGCTGGCACAAGGAAATACAACCACCCCATAGGAACGGATTCCTACCAATGCAGAGCATGGGGCAGATGGAGTGAGTGCAAGGCAGCGCCAGGGGCTGCAGCTGAGTCTGGCTCAGAGCAGACACCATCCAGGGAATCTGCAGAGGAGAGAAAGGGGAATTCAGGCTTTAGTTCAGCCTGCATGGACTGGTGAAGTCAGTGGCCTATTTCGGTTTAATTAGTGGTGATTGCTCCCGGAACGCTTCTCTCCTCTCCTAGCAGCTGACATTGCCACAGGGCAATGCCACATTATCCTTCAGTGGCTCTCTCGTCCTGTGTCCCTCCGCAGGATACCGTGCTGTGTCGCTGGCCAGGACGGGCACTTCCCCCCGTCCTCCAGGGGAGAGAGCCTCATGGAAGAGAGGACAAGGGGGAGGTGCTGTGCTGGATGGGACAGGCCCCAGCATGCTCCAGTCCTGAGCACGGCAAAGGGGAGGAAGCTGCCTGCTTTTCACTGTGCAGGGGTCAGGTTGTCCTAGCTGTCCGGGCTGATAGGCACCCACTGGCCCGTGGGGAAACACGCTGGGCTCTCTCCTCACTGTTTCTAGTAGACAGGTGTCCACAGCCCCAAAAGACACCAGCACTAGTTAGCAAGTAATAAAAGGGTAAAAGCTATTTGTATCACACTAGGGCTTGGAGGCCCTAGAAAGCAGGCATTGCTTAGCCACAGACTAGCTCGATCATTACCTGTCCAGGGCAGGGACTCGACGCTGACAAGCAAAGGGAGCGTTACCCCTGTGGCACAGGTGGGGAACCAAGGCCCATGGTCACACAGTGGGGCTGTGATAGGAGTCAGAAACTGAATGCAAAGCGCCCAAGTCTCAGTCTGCACCCCAGCAACAAGACTCTTCCTCCCTCCCGGGGCAGCTCTGTACTCACGGCGGGGGTGGAAAGACGCATACACCAGGCCTGCCATGCTGGCACCTGTCAGCACTGCACAGATCAAACGAAGGGGCTCCGTCTCCCAGAGTGATTTTCTTTTTAAACACACAGAAGAAAAATGAATCCAAATTCTGGCAAGGTGAATCCCTCCCAGAGACAACAAACCATGGCAGGTCACCAGCTACTCCACAGCCTGCACTGCACATTACGTGGAGAAGGCCCTGGTCCTGCGTGGATGGAAAGGTTGAGAACGGAGAAACATTTGGGGGCAGCGGGGTGTGGGGGAGCATTGCCAGTAAAATCTGGGTTACACCTATCTGTGACAACTGCCAGGAACTAACAGGCATCACCTCTTCTCTCGACGCTATACAGCCCCAAGCAGGCCAGCTGGTCAGAGGAAGGGGGCTTTGAGTGAGGGTCCACAGCCCTCGTCCATGCTGCAGCCCAGCTCCGCCTGGGAGGCAGTGAAAGAGGCACAGTCACATTGAGGTTACTCCTAGCCGGCGTGAGGATCAGCGAGAGCAGGCTGTGGAAATGAACCCCCAATCCCCTTGCAGCCCCAGGTTTTGGCTGCAGGAAACTGACCTGATCTCACATTTTCTGCAGGCAAACTCTCAGAGCCAAGTGCTAGAGAAGAAAGCAGGTGATCAGGTCCATCCAGGCTCTGCTCCCCAGCGGAGGATTGTTCCTATGACTCCCAGGGCAGGGACTTTTCATCTGATATGCAGGCGTGGATGGACCAGATTTATGTTGGTAAATGTCAATTTCACCACAGACAGCCAAAAAATATCCCCAGACGACAAAGTGCGAAAAATGCTGCTTGAGAACAAACCAGCGTTTGAGTTAAGGCTATTTACTTTGTCGACATCACGTGTCAAAGCAGACAGTTTGTGTTTTAATGGTTATAAGGCTTTAACTTTTTGAATCTCAGCGTCTAATGACAGTAGACAATTACTGTCTACCTCCCCATTCATTTCCCACCACTGCAAAATTTTAAATAAACTTTAAAAACCTGCTTAAAAATAAACATCAATATTAAAATCAATCAAAATTCTGCCAAGACTACTTATGCGTCTGCATAGGCCCCTGCCAAGACCGGAGTGATGTATCTGCTAATGCTTTGTCCCGTATCCGCCCCGGAGAGCAGAGCCGATGCACAGTCCTGCCCCAGCACTACATGACTGAACAGAAATTAGCGCTAGAGAAGTATAGTATTTACTATGGAGGTAGAGCCTACAGCGAATCCTAGAAACATTGGGCTGACTCTACAGGCCTTCCAGTCCACCTTCCCCAGGCTCAGACAGGGCCAAGCAACCCAGCTGCATCCTGACAGGGTTTGTCCAACCTGTTCTTAAAAATCTCCACTGACGGCAATTCCACAACTGCCTGTCGCTGACTGCACTAACCAGACCGAGGTATTTCTGCCTGGGGCCAGAAGGTGGCACAGCCCAGTTTAGGACAGGAAGTGAAGAAGCCTGCAACCAGCTGAAACACCAAGGGCATTGAGCGAGGCCATTCTGCTCCACAGCACACTGACCCTGTGATGCCACATTACATAAAAATGTGGGTTTCACAGAATCATTTTTGAGAGCGGGGATGTCAGACTGTCGCCACAGAGTCCTCGGCTGACATGGGAAGAGATGAACCAGTTTAGGGCCCACTTACGCCACCATTCAAACCAGCATGGCTTGTGGCCATGGGCAGCCCTGTCCCATCAGGGCATGGCAGGGGTGCAGAAGGGATGACAAATGGGGACCAGGGTTAAGGAATGCTGTACTACCTTCCACCCCCCAAGCTCAAAGACAGGCCTGGGCAGGCCAAACAGTTACTAGTTGTATCAGATTCAAGGAGAAGCCCCAGTGGTGTTTGAGGCCCACGGCGCTAGGGGCTGTACACAGTATGTGTGTGGGAGATGTTGAAGAGCAGACAGGCTGTTGTGGCTTGCAAAAGGCAGAGCACCAGGGATATCAGAAGCGGTGCCTACAAGCCTGAGCCAGTGCCCCCCGAAAGCAGGGCCAGACTCCTATTGATGGCCATAGGCTCTGGATTAGGCCCCAGGAGTCTGCTTCACTTACGTCCACCATCGTTGACCAGTGCTAGAGACGGGAACCTGGTCAGGACCGGCTGGTGCAGGGGAAATTCCCTGGCTGCTCACTCCTCCCGGCTTGCCTAAAGGCACTGGGACCTGCAGGAAGCCTAGGGGCAGCGGGCCTGGAACGGCACTGATCCCGGGGCGGAGAGCTCCAATGCCCGCAGCGCCTGCGGCTGGCCCAGGCACGAGGCTGATTCCTACCCACTCAGGGAAGAGAGCGAGGGGAGGCAGAAGCGCTATGGAGCCAAGAGGAGCAAGGAGCAGGAGAAAGGAGGAGAGGAAACAAATAATCTTCTGCCACCTCCCTGCAGCCTCTCGAGTGTGTGCAATAGAAACAGCACTGTGCTGGTGAGCAGCGGAGACTAGCTCCGAAGTGAGAGCACTCATTGAAACGACGTGAAAAGGAGGACTTGGCTGCTGGAGCTGGGGGCACCCAGCTCCCCCTTTAGCCATAGTGAGAATTTCAAACTGGTTCTGGGGATGTTTGCTTTCTCAAGGGCTCCCTGTCCTGGGGCATGCACCAGCCAGACCACGACTGCAGGGTTCCCCTCTCCCCACCCCCTGCCTTTTATCTATGGGCTTTGACATTTTCTCTCTCTCACTGACCCTTTTGCTGTTCTCGCTGTTATCTCACATAATGTCACTGCCTCTTTAGAATCTATTCATCAGAGCAGAAAGAAGCCGCTGCTGACACTGATAAAAAAAAAAAAAAACACAAAACCATCTGTGCCTTGCAGGGGAAGGAAAGCGCCCGCACAAACCACACCACTGCCGTTCACACAGGGGAGCCGAGCACTAATTAAATTCCTAGCAGGGTTAGAGGCGCAGGACCGGCATGGAAGAGGCACCACTTTACACTGGGGAAGGCAAACTGGGAATGCCAGCGAGAGACACCCGGGAGGTCCAGCTGGCACTTTCTTCTCAGACTAACATGAAATCTTCAACTCCTTGTTAGGTATCAGCCGCCCCGCGCCTTGAAAGAGCTCCCCGCCAAGACTAGCAGCTTGGTGATTATGGAGCAAGGGAAATGCCCCCCAGGAGAGTAACCTCTCGCTGATGCTGCAGAGGAGAGTAAGCATGGAATACAGGCCTGCACCCTGCACAACCAGGGAAGCATTCCTGCCCGGCCTCCAGCCCACACCCCTGTATGGCCTGAGATCCCTCTGGAATTTTGTCTGACCTGTCTCATGAACAGGATGTGGAGGCTGGTCACAGCAGGCAAGTAAGAGAATATTCTCTTGAAAAGAAATGAGCCCGTCTTTAACCCCTGCCTGCAACTGCACTGCACAGCAGGACTCTGGCTGGCAGCACACATGAGGCAGCAGTCCAGAAACAGGGCATGTGCTTTGGTGGCAGAAGACCCGGGCTCTTGTCCCAGCTCTGCCCCTGACTCCCTGCCCAAATCAAGAAGGAATCCTTCCATTAAGTGCAGTTGGCTTCAGATCAGGGCCTTTAGCTCTGTTCCTCAGTTTCCCCCATCTCTGTAAGTGGGGGCTGACAGCTTCCTCACTATAATCGGGTTTGTGAAAATCTACTGCTGGAAGGCACCCCGTGAAGTGCTAAGGAAGATGTACCAGGTCAAATCAAAGCCCCTCTCACAGCAGCAGTACTTGCTCTTGAAGCTGTAAAAGCTTCCCTACTCAACTGAAAATCAAGACAGGCAGACAGCAGATTTGTTAGGAGCAAGAACAGAAGGCAGGTATTTTATTCCATGCGTGTCTTTAGCTACAAGGTCATCCCTTAAGGTTTCTGGCCAGGCAGCTCGATCTACCAGACATTTCATAACATTTTCCCTGCAGGCAGAACGATAGTGAACAATGATTTACAAAAGGGAGAATCTGAGACACAAAGTCTCTGCAGTCACTTTTTTTAAAAAGTCCCCCCTCCCTAAGGATTTGATGCATTTCGGCTGTCTTTGCCCACTCACTCCTCTCCCACAGCTGCATGGCATCACGTCATGAGCTCTGGATCCCTCCCGTCGGCAAGACAGAGCATTAAACAAAGAAGTATCCTTAAGCAAGTGGGAAACTTTTTTTTTTAAGAAAGGTTTGACAAAGTGTCTAATTTTATGCTGATATTAGATTGAAAAGCATCCTTTTGGCTAAAACAGTAAAAGTAGATTACACACACACACACCTCGTCAGGAAATACAGCTCTGTCTCAACACATTTGACCCACTTAGAGGAAAAAACCCTTGGTATAGTTAATAACTAAATCCCTGCAGAGTTTGGATGCAACACTGTCTTTAGGAGTCTCAGCCCTTTCTGCTAGAGCATTTTGCTAGTAAGAACTTATTTATATTACATTAGCGCCTGCAGTTCCCAACCAAGATCCAGGCCCCAGGGTGGAAGGCACTTTACAGACAGTACCCGCCCTGAAGATCCTATTTTCCCTGAAGATCCTACACAGATAAGAACAGCAGCAAGGAGAAGAAACAGGAAGGTGAAGAATCACAGAGCAAGTCCAGTAGCAGTGGTAGGATTAGAACCCAGATCCCACAACCCAGCCTCCTCGTCACCAGACCACCGTGCATCCCTAGACAGACTCAGAACCAACAGCCAAGCCAAACGCTACCCAAGCAAGGAGCGATTTGAATGATTGTTACATGTTCTTTTCCTCTGCAACAGGAGGAGTTTAGACTCCAACCTTTCCTCCCTGCTCTGGCTATTAAGAGGCCAAGCAGGGATCGTTAGTCTTTTTGCAAAGCTACTAATATGAAAAATGAAGCTGAAGAAAAATTAGCCAAATTACCAGCCTAATCCTTCAGCAGAAATCGTTGCTCCATTACACATCTGTAAAATGCGCCTATAAAAAGAGAAAGACATGGCAAAAAGATTTTTATATATATATATATATATATATATATATATATATATATATATATATATATATATATATATATATATATATATATATATATATATATATATATACACACACACACACACACAAAGCGGTTGCTCTTTTGCTGGGGAGACTAGCTGCAAGATAAGGCAGAGGGGATGGGGCAATGTGGGGAAAGACACTTGCAAAATATCATTTGCACTTCAAACGCTCTGAGTGTTAAACTGCAGAGGCGACTGTTCAAATGGTGCCTCGTTCTGAACCTCTTACCTGTCTGCTTTACAAGAGTGAGCCAACGGCAGCAGGAACGTTTAAACAGGTGAGTATGACCGCTGTAAGCAGCGCTGGCAGAACAGAGATCCATGGAGGCAGCGCTGGCTTGTGGCTAGGGCAAAGGAGCAGGACTTCTGGGTTTTATGCCTGGCTCTTGCTAATCGGAGTCATAACCAATCACTTTATCCTCTCTCTGCCTCAGTTTACTCTATGTAATTAGTAGGGTGTGTAATTAATTAATTGGGTGAGACCCACTGTAAACGTAACTGCAGTTGAAAAGGTTATTTATCACCCTTTCTGGACAGAACATTTGTGAAAAGTAAGCAGAAAACCGCCTCTGATGTCAATCACGCTATTTGTTGTGGGTTCCCGTTGATTAAACCGGGGTGGAAGAGGAAGATAAATAAATAAGACAGCACTTGCGGCCAGTTTGAGTCCATGCTTACTTCTAATAAATTGGGACTGGCTCCAGCTGCTGACTTATGCTATTATGGCCCTGCTGTTGGCACAGATAACTCACTGCCCTGCTTCCGGGCAAGATTTACCCATCAAATCAAACAGACCGAGAGGCATAAGCAAATTTTATCTCTTTGTTAACGGTTTCAAAGTGGACCTATCAGTGCTTGACGCCGATATCTTCTATGCCAAAGGTGCCTCCCAACCACTATCCAAGGGCCCGGCCCTGGAATACAGGCCAGATGGAAGACAGGTTCCTGGTATTTCAGAAGAGTGGGTCTCCACTGCCCCCTTGTGGTCAGCAACAGAAAAGCATTGACGCAATTGATGGCTGTAAAGGGCTACTCTGAACCCTTTTAAAAACACTGAGGGGCTGTCTGCTCCCATTGTGAAGGCTGGGGCACAGCAGCCATTGTCAGAATTGATAATGCTGTAGTAAGCAATCAGCCCCTAGCCTTTGTGGTACTATAAATAACTCTAGAAATTCTTCCATCATTCCTGGGACCATTTTCCTTTCCCTAAAGAGAAGGGACCAAAGAACCGGATACTGGATCAAAGTCAGTCCATTTAGAAGACAGTTCCCTATCTGGCCACCTCAGGTGATGGTTTCCATCGCTACCTCACACAAACAGGCAGCAGCTGCTCTCAGGGAGGAGAATGTGGCTCCTGGGTGAGGTATTTGCCCTTGCAAATGCTAATACTGTAGCACAAACCTGCACTCTGCTAATATACAAGCACAGTTCAAGTCACTTACCCCTCATGTCTGTAGCCAATCAGGTCCTTTGTCACTTGAACATCTTAATCTCACCAACCAACAATCACATGCAACACAAGCCCAGTTAAAGACAGGCTGAAAACTGACTGAAATGCCAAAGGTCAGATGGATTCCTCCCAAGCAGGAGGGCTCTGTTTGGTCCAGAACCAAGTCCACAGCTCGAGTTGTTGTGCTAGGGTAACAAAGAGCTAGAGGATGAAATGGAGGTGTCACACTCACTGCTCACATTTATTTAGTGAGGGAAAGGAGAGGGGAACTGAATGGTTGAGAAGAATAGTAACAGGAATTAGAGGCTTCCCATCTAGGCTGCTGCTTTGAATATCTAGCCCGGGTTACCAGTGATTGAAGGTTACCATCTGATGGCTTTTTGGTGGCTAATATGGAGTCATGAGTTTCATGGTCTCAGCTAAGATAATTGCATCAAAAAGACAGACCCCTCAACTGGCATTCAGGGAAAGTAAAGATGGGCTCATGCCACGAGGCGAGCCTCTCCAGGCGTAGTGTGGACCGCTAGCGCTGTGACTGCTCAGTGGCTGGAGAGATGACCATCGGCTCCAGCACTAAAGTCACATAAAAGAAAAGAAAAATCGGAACACACACATGGGAGCTGGGTGAGGGCAGAGGGAAGACTCACAGAAGAGTAAGAATTAGTAGGAGGAAGCAGACAGCTGCCCTCTGCCTCTCAAGCCCTGGATTAGCTGCCAAAGGCCCGTGATATGCCAGCGAGACAAGTTTTAACGCAGAGACAGTTATGGGGGTGTGCACCGGCGCAAGGAGATGGTGGAAAAGAACTGAATTCAAGGTTTTTGGTTGTTTTTTTTTTTTAAAAACACTTAAAAAGAAAAATTGTATGATCAAATCATTTCTGCCTAGATTCAAGATGGCTCTATACCTCCATGAGCACACAAAAGGCAACAGAGGTACACTTGGAAAGATTAGATTTTATTGGTAAAAGTCAATAAATGTCAGGTTAAATAAATGTCAGTTTCACTGTATACACAAATTGACAAAAAATTTCTATTGATAATTACCAAAATTTACAGATGGCAAAGAAAGAAAGGTGCTACTTGAGAACTTATGAGTTTAATTTAAAGGATATTTACTTTGTATATTTTGACACATGATGTTGAGAATTTGTTTTAACAGTTACACAGCTTTAACTTTTTGAATCTCACCGTCTATTATAACCAATTACCTGACCCCCTGCATAAATTTCCTACAAACTGTGAAAATAAAATAAAATAAAGATAAGTCTAAAAAATGCTTAACCCCTGCCCCACCCCAAAAAAACACCCATCAATGTTAGGTGTCAAAATTATCAAAAAGTGAAAAATGTAATTCTGCCAAGCCTAACAATAGGACAGGTCACATACCCTGGTTCTAGGAGAACAGAGATTTTCTTGGGGTGGAGATACATTGTTTGATTACATATTAGGACATTCAGCAATGCTGTTACACACAAAAAGATGTCCCAGAAGTCTAAGGGATTGTCTACATGTGTCTGATGAAGTGGGTATTCACCCACGAAAGCTTATGCTCCAATACATGTTAGTCTATAAGATGCCACAGGACTCTGTTGCTTTTTACAGATCCAGACCAATACGGCTACCCCTCTGATACTGTCTACATAGGGACGTTTATTAGTCTCTATCTCTATAATTATGCCACTGTAGTTATACCATTATGGATCCCCATGTGGAGGTGTATCTGGAATATTTTGCTAGTACGTTTTCCCATGTAGACGGGCCCTAAAACAAGTTAGTGGGTCCATCCAGCTCATACTGCATTGAAGAAACAGTCTGTCTTGTGAAACAGCATCTGTAACCCTTGAAAAAAGCAAGAAAACCCACAATAGAAGATGCTAAAGGCAGCACCGTTTGCACTGCAGATCAATTTGTGAAGTTCCACCCCTCCCTCCACCCAGGCATTGGCAGCTCTTTAACCCACTATGCTAAAACAGTTGTTACTTGTCCTACCCACACAGCTGGGCTGCTGGGAATGCTTAGCCAGGGCACTAAGGGAAAGGAGCTTTTTCAAGGGTGCCAATTCTCAGTGCTGAATTACAATTGTGATTAGTATCCACAGGGCCCTTATCTAGCCAGGGCTCAATACAGAAGCAGTGGGAGGAGGGAAAGCATGGTACTAATTCTAGTATGCAGGCTGCAATCTACATTTAACACATTCAGCTGTCAATTTGTTGATTAAGACACGATTTACATGAGAGGTGTCTGGTTTGGAAGTTGAGGGGTGAAGGACAACAGCCCATTCCAAAACTGGAGGCTAACAAAACAAGTAATGGAAGAGATACTGACTCTGCACTGGAGAAGCAGCTCGCCTGACTAGAGGGAGCATCAGTTAAGAAACTGCAAAAATATTTTGGAAATTGATTTACTTTATGGGTCAAGCTCCTCTGGCAACCCACTCTGCTGAGCGGCATTAAGGAACGATGACTAGTAACAGATATCATCCATTGACATAACCTTTGCCTGGGAATGTAGAAGGAATGTGTCCTTAACATTCACATTTGTGACCAAAGATTAGACTGTTAAAAAACAAAAACTCAGGGATTCTAACAAATCTACTATGAACAGAAATACTAACATGAAATTAAAATAAAGGAAGAGTGCCTTTGGCTTTAAACATCTTCCTGCAGATTTTGTGGCGTTACTAGCATTAGAACCAAACCATGAGACTACAAACAGCAAGCCTGCTCAGACGCAACAGCCTAGACAGAGAAGGGATATGCTAAAGGAAACTAAGAAATGGGGCAAAATGTATTAGAATTTTGTTTCCTTCCGCTTTAATTATCTGAGATTCAATTAGTGATACAGGTAAGTGTCGTTTATTTATTTATATTTTAATCTCAGCAGTGCCTCTAACACCATTAGTAGAAATACAGGAGCAGTCTCATGCTTTGCATTCTGTGGTGCCTTTCACCAGAAACTCTCATGGTACTCTCTGCACATGGTACTCTCTGCACACGAACTACTCCAGCCTCACATTGGTCTCGAGAGGCAGGTGAAGGTGAAGTGAAGAAGATGCCTCCCTTCGATGCATAGTGGGGTAAAACATAATTAATTACTCAGGCCAGAATTTGGCCAGGACAGCAGGGTTAACACACCCCTCCCTCCTGTGTCCACTGTTAACACTGTAGTGTTTACTAAAGACAGCTTCAAGGTTGAGAAACAGAGCCATACTCACAGCTGGGTAGGTGAGAGCAATAATTCCACTGTCTTCAGTGGAGCTGCCCTGTTAGATACGCCAGGTCTGAATTCGGTTCAGTCTCTCAGTTCATGACGACACTTTCACAGCCACGGAAAAGGGGGCAAAATATTTCAGACTGGCAAAGTAAGCTGAACTCTGAAGTGTGTTTGGCACCATGGGTGGCCACTCCTGTGAAGAATTAAGAAGCTCTGAACTTCCAGGGGCAGAAAGGTAGGGTACAGTCAGAGTCCATGTCATCTTAAACCGAATTAAAGATACGCAGAACTTCTGCTTTCAAAGAAGACAGCGAATGAAGACATATTCCAGGCGCCCCAATACTGGTCTCCCAACATTCAAATCCACAGGCATTGAGATCTTGTCTGGCTGCTTCCACCATCAATGGGTCTATGTCTGCCAAGAAGGAGGTTACACCAGCCAGTTAAGTTCAGCATGGTCACTGCTGGGAGATGGAAGTGCTTTGCTGCATGTTTAATATGGGCTAAATGGTATCACCATGAAAAGGAAATGAACGTGCTAAGTTTGGGGTGAGGGCATAAAGGGGTACATTTTATCTGTTCCTTCTTACATTAATGAGCAGCCAATTTACCATTAGGTTTGACTTAAGTTTTCATTGGCAGGAGACATTAATGGACTCTTTAGAACCCAGTAGCTTCTAGCATGCCAAGCATCTCAGGGTCCCACTACAATGGAGTGGTATTCTAGAGGTGCAGAGACGTGTCATTTTCAGTTTATACATACATCCTTTTTGCTCTTTAAATAGGACATTCCTATGTAAAATTAATAAGCAAACCAGTGCAAGAGTATCCACCTACATATTCTACCACAGTGTTTTTCAACCTTCTTTCATTTGCAGACCCCAAAATATATTGAAAGAAGATGTAGATCCCTTTGGGAGTCTTGGTGTCTGTGGATCCGCGGACCATAGATTGAAAACCATTATTCTACCATGTTCATGACCATGATGGATTTTACACAGTTATTACTATACATCACACAGATCTTTCTGCTCTAAGAAATGAACCCCACCAAGTCTTACAAATACAGGGTCTATGTAACAGTTGAGCAGTTCTCGTACCAGCCTGTAGAGGGCAGAAGTACACACATGGTTCATGGACAATCACCCGTATATTGCACCGCTAGCCTATCCCTCACCCAACGCACACAGGCAAAAGAGCCCAACAAACCTATTTCCCACACATTTAACATGCGGTGACATGTTTTTAGGCTATGGCACCCAAGTATTAATACGGGCACTTCAGCAGCACAGACACTGCACAGTGATAGTAAAGGCCCCGCTCTGTCAGCCATCTAAGCGGAGCTCCCACCAGCCTCAGTAAAGTGAAAATGACTCAACCAGTTGCAGAAGCTCAGCTGGAGAAATGTAAAACAGTTCTATGAACAGCAAAGAACAAAATTAGGTTTTAATTTTTTTTTAATCGGTTTTAACAATTTAGGTGCTGACGAGGCT
Source organism: Gopherus evgoodei (assembly GCF_007399415.2). Classification (NCBI taxonomy): domain Eukaryota; kingdom Metazoa; phylum Chordata; order Testudines; family Testudinidae; genus Gopherus; species Gopherus evgoodei. The sequence continues at coordinate 3,787,427 of NC_044334.1, forward strand.
TTTTTTTTTTTTTTTTAATTACAACAGTGCCCCTTTATGTCTCTATGGCAACATACAAGGAAGACAGAGTTAACTGATTAGTAGTAAATTAAGGATTTCTGACCTGGTCTTAGCAAAGTGATTGCACAGCCACCTCCTCCAGCACCAGTCAGCTTACTGTGCAGCCCGTGTGTGGCGGTCACTCGGCACACATTGTCCAGTGAGGAATGGCCAGCTCCAATCACATTTAAGTGATGCTGGTTTACATCAAAGAGCTCCTTAAAACAAAGCAAAGACAACAAGACCACATGGATCGCAGGTCCGGCCTGGGGTGGGGGGCATGGCACCCAGGGTGGAAGTGACAAATTCGTCATTTCCGGTATCAGCCACACCGGGGGGCAGGTAGGGGAGGCGGTGCCTCCCCAAACAGCCAGGCATGGCCCCGCCCACACTTCACCCACCCTTCCAGGGCCCTGCTTCAGCAGCACCGCTGGTCTCCAGGGTGCTGGGGCCATGCGACCCGCCTTCCTGGGGTGGAGGAGGCTGCAGTTGCGGTGCCATGCACTCTCCCTCCCGGCACACTCTCCCTTGGATGGAAGGGGTGGGGCTGGGGGTGCCCCCCAAAGGGCAGTCGCCCTGATTCGCCGGCCTCCCAAGGACAGCTCTGGATCTCAATCCACCAGAACAGGTCTCTTCTCCAGTGATAGAGGGTGCTATTCCAAGGCGCCGTCAAGCAGAGCTGTACTGTGGCTCAGCTACCCATTAGGATGTCACCGACAGGCTGCCACATCTTACTGCAACAGGAAGCTGGGCAGCATAATGCTGCTCAGGAACAGGCAAATGCTGAACAACGAGAGCGAGCCCACTAGCAACCTCAGGCTTCTACTCTAGCCCGCGACTACTGCACAGACACAGATATCAGTTCATTTTATAATGTCTTAAAAAAAAAAAGAGAGGGGGGAGAGAGAGAGAGAGAGACAGAGAGAGAGGTCACAGGAAGCAGAGGGCCAAGAGAGCTGCCATTCACTGCAGGCACTGAACTCCAGCCCTCGGTAGTCTTGGCCTGCTTCCTCTCTCTCCTGCTACGCATGCACCGAACAGGACACCATAGAAATCCTTCCCTAGCTGTGGAATAGGAATCGTGCTAGGATTGCTCCCATTCCTGGCCAATTCTGCAATCCATCCAGCTCCAGTGATAGAAAGTGGAACCGCCAAGGCAGTGATAATCAACATTCAAATCTCCCTTGTGTGTATCACACAGCACTTCTCTCCCCACTGCAAGGCAGAGATTCCGGACACAGACCCAGGGGCCTTCCTTCATCATGAGTTAGGTGCTCTAGGTATTTGTTGGCCAACCCAAGTCAGGATCTTAAACGTTTCCTGCAGTCCTCCATTCTGGGACCATCTATGGCTATGGAAGTACAAAGCAAGCCTTTTTCCAAAGCGGAGATGATTTCTACAGCATTCACAAGCCCAGCTAATGCAAGCAGCCAGAACCCTGAGGCTCCTCTCTCATGCAGGTCTGCAGCAGGCCAGGATATTGCAATCGCTGCAAGACTACTCACGACCAAATCCTGCTGTTACTACAGTTAGTTGCTTGTGGCAAGGAGGCATGAATGGCCCAGGAGATCGATAACAGGATACAGACCCTTTCACCTCTGGTGAGCAGTTCAAATACAGCCCCTGGCAATCTGGATCCAGAGTCATCACAATCAAATAACTGTTCAGCGTCCTTTAATACACGAGTTGGACAGATTAAGTCCAGTCCCAGCATGCAGGTATCCAATACCACAAAACCAAGCATGAATGGCAGCTTCAGAGAGGCCAAGGACTGAATGGGCCATGGTGACTGAACGATTGCATTTCCCCTGGAGAAGAGCAGTCCCACAGATTAGCTAAGCACACTGGCTGGAGAGCGTTGATGGGGGAAGCCTGCACTGCCCACAATGTGCTTGCCTTGTAGACACAGAACATTACAGAACAGGGCTGAGCTGGCAGCTAGCACAGACCTAAACATGCACACAGAAATTTAAAGAATAAAGTGAGAGGGTTTTTTGTTTAAGAAAATGGAAGCTCAGAATTAAAGGAGTTAATTGGAAAAGAGCAGCTGGCTGAAATGCTGCCGTATGCAAGGCACAGATCATTACCAGCAGAGCACTGAAAAAACAGGGTAATGAGACACGAGTGGATGAGAGAAGAAATTTCTTAAAGCAGCACCAGAAGCCCACACACAGGACATTAATTAAGTGCACATGAATGGGCTCAATTATAATTAACAGGTCAGGTCAACAGGCAGCAACTGAGCAGCCTGAGCCAGATCAACATTCCCAGCCCCAATTAAGCTCAACCCACCATCACCTCCCATTGCTGATTCTCGCCAGTCACACTAGCCATTCTGGCTCTGAGCTGGATCCATCTGCCACTTGAGACCACCACAAATGGAATGATTTGTATTACATCTGTATGCAGATGCCCCACCAAGATCAGGCCCCACTGTACTAGATGCTGTATGAAACACACATATAGGAAGAGACGGACCTTGCCGGAAGACCTACAGTCTGAACAGACAGACAAATGCGGGGGGGAAGAAGGAGGATTGATCATCATTCCCACATTACAGATGGGGAACGAAGGAACAGAGAGGTTCAGTGACCTGTCCATGGTCACACGATGGGTCTGTGGCAGAGTCAGGAACTAAACCCACAATTCCCTTAACCACATGATTCTCCTTCCTCTCAAACACATCAGAACAGATAGTGTTGGAAGTAAGAGTTTGCTAGCCACAAAATCCTGAGGCCTTAAGGTTTTACACAGAACAGGGCCATGATACAGTGACAGAACGTAGCAGAGGGAGTAGCTGGCAGCCACTGGCAATGTTAAATAGGCAGCCAATTGAATACCCAGCAGGCCAAGCACACTATATTATTTCAGATATTTGCTCTTTTCCATACCCAGGGCCATGATGAGCTCTGCAGTGCCACCACCTGACTTCTGAGGAGCACATGCTGTAGGCAGTGGTGTGCCTTTGGATGATGCTTTGACTGCACAGAGCTACAGGACAGCATGGAAGGTGTCAATCACCATGGCTACCTATCCAGTCCCCATGGGTCTCCTGTAAACACCATGCGGGTATTGCATGATACAAAAAATACCACCCCCACCCCCCCTACACACACACCAATTTGCAACATACTTTAGATAAATGAGGGAAGATGGATTTAGCCAGCAGTGTTTAGCATGTACACATTGCAGGCTCCGTACACTGGACTGGACAGACCTCCATCCAGGGGCCTCTTTATATGCCTGAGTGCAGGGCACAATGCGGTCTGTGATGATCCAAGACACCCGTCATATTCCAATCCAAGATCTGCCAGGAGTCAGATGACAGCTTCTGACACAGTAGAGTAGTTCAATGGCTCAGGTACAAGGACTTCCAGAACTGCACATTTCAGCCACAGCAGCGGTCAAAAATATAGGTATGTATGTATGCAGCATATAAACAACCATGCCTCTGTGGGCTCTTCAGACACAAGACAAACAGAAACCAACCTACTGCAGCATTCCTCCTCCTTGTAATTTAAACAGGACCTCTCCAGCATCTTTCATCTGGGAATCTCAAAGCACTCTTCACGCTAAACCTCACAACCCTTCTTTCATGAAGGACTGAGATGAAGTGAATTGTCTCAGGTCACACTGCAACTCAGTGAAAAGCCCAGGAACAGAAGAGTTCAGACTCAGTCTCCTTATCTAACCATTAGGTAGCACTCCACTACATTACACAGAATACAGCTTTCACAGAAATCATTCTACCATCTTGGTGCAGTGGTAAAAGCAAAATCCTAATTTTGCTACAGGCGCTTGGGAATTGGACTGAGATCTACCAAACTCATCTCACACAGGATACCCTAGACACAGGGGTTGACTGCACACAGCCCTCCCAGAAGATCTTTTTCCTAAGGAATGTACTCTACGAGACTATACAGTGCTGTAAGCAGCTCTGAATGGAGAGTGGCAATGTAGCACAGGAGAGCCTTGGCATGAAAATACGAGGGAGAAAATTCCAACCACTATGCTCTGAATAAGCACTGTGCAAACCCTGCCATTTTGACTGCAGAACAGTGTGGCATAACTTTGCATCAAGATAGGTATATCTCCTAAAACTGGAAGGGACCTTGAAAGGTCATCAAGTCCAGCCCCCTCCCTTCACTAGCAGGACCAAGTACTGATTTTTGCCCCAGATCCCTAAGTGGCCCCTTCAAGGATTGAACTCACAACCCTGGGTTTAGCAGGCCAATGCTCAAACCACTGAGCTATCCCTCCCCCCTTGGACCTCACAGCGTTTATAGCCACTGACAATGGAAGTCTCAAAGCATCCCTGCAGGAGAGGGTGTCTTAGCCCCATTTTATAGATAGAGAACTGATGTTGAGACAGAAAGCTTAAGTGACCTGCTCAAGTTCAAACAGGATTCATGTGGCAGAGAACCCAGGAGTCCTGAATGCCAGTCCTGTGCTTTAGCACAAAGCTTCCACTCGTTCTCCATGGCCCTCAGCGCTCTTTCTGGCCCAGACTTTGAGCTTATCACAACTGTCACTGCCTTTGTTGTTCCTCAGTCATCTGCCAGGCTCACTTTCTGACACCATCTCTATCTGGCCTTGCGATATCCCATATCCTTCTCTCTATCTTCCCCAGACACTCATCTCCACTTGTTCACAACTGTTCCATCCACGGCAGCAAGAGACACAGATTGCTTCTTGTTCCGCCGGAGCCTCCAGCCTTCACAACTGGATACAGCAAGAGACAACACAAACAAGGGGGAGGGAAACAAAAGCTGCCCTTTCAAACCTCTCCTGGTGAAAACGGATTGTGAACTCACCTTGGGTAGAGCATCTGCATTCCCGCCAGTGAAGGCGACTCCATATTGTAACCAAGGGGGAAAGAATGGTTACTTGTGGATGTGTTTGCGCGCGCGGGGAGGGGGGGGGGGGCCGAGAGAGCAAGAAGGACAGGACACCTTGCTATCTATCAACACCTCGAGCAATGGAAGAAGCAGCAGCCAGCTGTTCTTAAAGCAGGTCACTGCATTTATGGCCTTGTTGCTTGAATTCTGTCCTATCAACACCTCTGTTTCTGAGCACCCTAAGCGTTCAGCATTTAGCACATGCGACTGCCCCTCCCTCACTCCCACACCAGATGTGGGTTCATCCACCTGGTCATAATGAAACATGTCCCAACAGATGCAGTTGGTGAATTAAGTTTTACCAACACTAACTAATAATTACTTTATTATAATCAGGACATTGAGGACAGTGCCCCATACATTTGCGCGTGCGGGGGGGGGGGGGGGGGAGGGAAAGAGAGAAAAGTGTCTTTAATTTGAAAGAATCATTTCCACAACAGCCTCCCCGTGCTTTGAATGGAGCCAAAATGAACACAGATCTTATTCACTTCATGCATCAATGTCAAAATTGTTCTGGGCACAACAATTGCTATCTGCTCTCCTGAGCCTGGAGACAGGACAAGCACAAAGCGGGGGCTGGTTTCTAACTAGTCTATCACAAACAGCAGCTGCTGAGTTTTGTGCTTCTGTATTGGCTTTGTCAGTAATGAGAATGGTGGTTTTATGAAGAGCTACTTTCAATTCAAAGGGCTACTGGCCATCAAATCACAAACCATTCTAAGGGAGGGGACATTCTGATCCTTCAACTAAGGGAAATGAAATTTATGGCTCTGAAAGAATAATAAAAGCAAATAAGTGTTATATGCAGGAGGTAGCAACAGTACCTTAACTACTTCAGACATAGGGAGTGCATTAATGATAGCAGATACAAGTTGTGGTTCACTCTGAACTGAACATTGCCTGCTATCGAAATCTCTCCCAACTCTAATGACCTTTAAATGACGTTTTGATGTGCGACTATAACAGTGTCTAAAAATACAGGCGAGAGAGCGTCCCTTACCTCTAGCACAGGGTAATACTCCTGTGATGGACTCTCAGCCATTGCTTCTAGAACACTTTCACACTCATGAGAAATTGCATCTATCGAGGCAAGCACTGGGTTCATTATAGCAGGAAACTGTGACAAGAAGAAAATGGGAGACATGAAGACAGCTCTGTGGTGTTCGGTGGCTTCACTGCGATTGTGCTGCAGTTGGGCCAAGCCCTCTGAGGCTGGACAATTCATGTGCAATAAAGGACGTAAAGCAGAAGCTGGTCACATTTGGGGTGTCAGAGGAAATGGAGAGAAACAGGGTTAGGTTTGGCATTTCAGGGTTGCAAACTCTTGTAATTTTGTTGAGAGACTGATGATGTTTAGCATTTTTCTTAAAGTCCCAAGCTCCTGGAGTTAGAGATTTTTTTTAAATGAAAACAGATTCTCACCAAAAAGAAGTTTCTAGCCCTCTGGTTGCAGAGACAAGCCTGGAAACAAAACTCTAAGGTTCCAAAATTCAGAAAGCAAAATTACAAAAGAAAAAAATAGATTTTTTTTAAAAATCTCATGATGTTTAACGAGACTCTCTTGATTCTTTGGCGCCGAGCATGGTATTTGAATGCCTGGGATTCACCATGCTGCTTGTCACTGCAACAACAGGAAGAGTCACGGCCAGATCCTTATTCTAGTTAAAAAAGGGAAGTCCTGACACAGAGTTTGGAGTAATACTTGCTCACCATGGGGAATGATGAGAAATAAATCCTTTATAGCAGAACTGCATAATAGCTGAGAGTCCACTGAGCATAGAAAGCCAGATATAGGGACAATTCCTGGAGGAGTCCTGTTGAGAGGACTTGGCTGGAGTGACATAGAAACTCCACAGTTAGTGTCCGATCCAACGCATCACCTTAGTGCGGATATTTTGACCTACTCCTTCTCTTGGGGGGAAACCTTTCTCCTCCCGAGTTACATTCCCTCCCCCTGCTCATGCAGCAGCAATGCCAGAAGGAACATAGTAATACCACTAAACAGCTTCCAAGAAATCCATGTGAATGCAGCAATGCACACCTGCTACCCCCCTGGAAGGGATCCTGGGATTACTCCTAAGTGCAGGTCAATTCTCCCCACCCTCAACAATCAATGTACTGCCTTGCTACCACTGGTTTAGCACAGTGGTTCTCAAACTTTTGTACTGGTGACCCCTTTCAAATAGCAAGCCTCTGAGTGTGACCCCCCCTTGTCAATTAAAAACACTTTTATACATAAATTTAACACCATTATAAATACTGGATGCAAAGCGTGGTTTGGGGTGGAGGCTGACAGCTCGCGACCCCTAGGTAATAACCTCACAACCCCCAGTTTGAGAACCCTTGGGTTAGCCCAATTAATAGATGTGCTTCCATGTCACTGTCATCTACCAAAAAGATGCTAGACCTTAAGAATCTTGTCTTTGACGCTTGCCACAAGGATCTTGGTGCTCCGAGAGACTTTTGTGTTGGTCAATAAGATCCTGAGAGTCGGCACTCTGAAAACAAAACAAAGATTCTGAAATTCATTCTCCTCTTGATAACTGGGCAAGATCCAAGGTTTATTCCACATCCATCAAAAAATTTACTCCCCTTTTCATGCCATGGTCCAACAACCTTAATGCACGTAACAACTGCATCTACAGGCAGGGCCCCCATGTATTCTGCTATTCCACAGCCACAAACTTTGTTACATAATTAGGCTCTAGAATCTCCACTTTTTAAAAAATGAAGTGCCTACCTCTTGTGATCATGAAAATAAACTTGAAAATGTGAAGCTAGCATAAACTGATGCAGTGGCATCTTCCTGTGTTTGCCACAGACTGAAACAACAGCTCTGAGAGCTGTGAACAGCCATTTTGATTTGTCTGCTCTGAAGCCTAATGGTGTCTGTTTTGTTGTCAACATGGTTAACTATTTCACTGCTGATCATTTTAGCAGAATGAAAGTTAATTTGCTTCTCGCCATTTGTCCCTTTCCCCCCCAAAAATACAAAGGCTACTGTACAGATTTAAAATATTTTTTAAAATGTACAATCAGTAAAACCCTCCATTTTTAAAATGGATCTGAAGCTGATGCCAGGTTTTCACCACAGTGCTCTAGATTCCTGTTTACATCCATCTCACTTACAGACTGCTCTACCTAGTCCAGAATGAAGGCGAGCAGAGAATCAAGGAGCCATAACACGAGAACTTCCCCTCTCTACTGCATCAAGAACATCTCAGTCACAGGAGACAGTCTGGCTGTTGGACTATCACCCCTTTGGAACAGGCTGGTTATTTTAAGACCATAATCTAACAACATACTAAAGCATGAGAAGTCTTGTTAACTTCAGTAAGGGTGCGTTCAAATGCTTTGCTGGGTTGGGGCTCAGTGCTCTCAGCTACACATACATTGATACAACTGTGCTGGTTCTACAAATATGACAAACCTGCCTACTGAGATCCATGTTTTCCAGCTAAAATCTCTTTCCTTTGAAACACCATTTGTGAGACCAGCCAGCCGGAGACATTAACTGCTAACAGAGCAATTTCATGCACTGTGAAAGATTTTAATGGCATTGGATTATAGCTCATTGGTTGGAGATATAGAGAGCATTCAGAACCAGGGTTTCTCCTCTCTTTTCAGGGCTTTGCAGCTTGGTTTTTGTATGGTGCTAAAATTCAATAAGCAAGAAATTGTGGTTCTGTTTTATTTTTTTAAATGTCATTTGCTGCCAGGAGCTGACCTGATCCTGCTGCCTATAAGGCCATGAAATTAATATTGATCTTTTGCCTTGTAATCTAACTTCAGACAATGACCAAATATTTCATTAGCTTCATTCTTTCCCAACCCAAGACAACAAAACTGGTTTTCAAGATATTACAGCTATCTGAGAGGTCCACCAGAGGGTTCTGGCTGCAAGATTCCTACTCACACCATTCAGCATTATTTTGTTACTCTCATACCTTCAGATCATGAACTTGACAGATATGTTCTGTGTGTGTATATAATTTTAATATTACCTCTTTAATGATGTGAATTTTCCTGATTGAAATCGGAGCACTCCACCTAAAGTGAAATACATACATAGTCAAAGTACGCAACACATCTGAAAATAATGTGTTTAATAATGTATATAGGGTCTTTCATCTGTAGAAACTAAACTACAGCATGAGAAGTTAATTGTAAGAAGCATAGGCAAAACAATGGGCCAGATCCTCAGACGGTGTGAACAGGCAGAACTCCATTAACTTCAGTGGGAGATCTGGCCCAAATATGAGTAACTTGGTGCCTTCACCCTTTGCTTTCCTGTACTGGAGGGCCACAGAAAATAAAGAGATTTTCAAATGGAGAGAGAGAGGTTAGAATCAAGTCTTCATTGGTCTAAAACAACAAAGTAAGAATCAAATGAAGACTTCTGGGGTAGATGTAAACACATCAAACACCAGATTTAGCGCAGAGTGTGAATATTTGTGAAGAATAACTGTTAGTAACCCAACAGAACCCCATCAGTCAGCAAGCTTGCTACTTCAGTCTCCACTTCCCAATGTTTTGATAGAGTAGCTGTGATAAAGTCTTATTAAAAAGATTAATTAAAAAAAACACTCCCACACAGAGCATCACAGCACACTTGCACATAATTAAGACTAAGGTACAGGCGACCAAGTACGTACATTTTCCAAAGCATTATCCTGCAGCGAGATTTTTTTTTTTTAATTTATGTTTATTTGCTTCATAATTTGTAAATTCCACTTATTTCCATGAGGGCTCCTCTTCCAAGGCATTAATGTGAATGAGGGAGATTCATATAGTGAGTCAGACGTTAATGAATTAAGCCTCTCAACACCCCGGGAGGCATTACTTCCATTTTACAGATAGGGAAACTGAGTCACACAAAAAATGATGTCAAGGTCAAAGCCAGAATCAGAACTTGGGGAGTTTCTGGTTCATTCCTCCCTCCATCTCCAATCAGTCCAACAGACCATTCTCTCTTCCTCTTGAGGAGGCAAAAGTATTACTAATATTGCTACTGTATGAGGGGTTTATTCTGGAGTAACATTACCTTCATTCTTTGCCATCAATAACCAGTGAGTCTCTACTACAGCAGGCTGGCAACAACACAGAGGAAAACTACAGAACAGGATTTGGTACCAAGATAGTGTAGGGAAGAGGCTTTATTCGTGCTCTTCCATTTCTATTCCAGTGTCTGCCACAAGGACAGAGATTGCGATTACACAGTCAGTCAGTCTGCAGGGTGGATTTTGGACACATTTTTATATATTCAAAACTCCCTGCATAAAGGGCTGTGAGCTATTTGAGATGCACACTGAAAGACCACTTAGTTTCACTGCAGTATGCAAGGCTCCTTGGATTCTTTGCTGAATTGCTATTTAGGAATTGCATCCAGAGCAAATCCCACCCAATCTCCCTGCACCAGCTATGCAGCAGTGCACAAACGGGACTGGAAGAGCCATCATTCCCAAAGCCTGAGTACTGGTCTCTTCTACTCAGAGTGAAAGCACCAGTATTCAGAGCCAAAGAGGAATGGATTGAGACTGAAAAATACATACCCCAAGTCGCTACAGAGTTATCCACACCAGAAGGCTTGCCATGGATGACCTGCTCTCCCCGAAAGGCCCATCTGTTAATTAAATCCATCTCCTCCTCAGGCCACCTGAAAGGCAAAAAAATAGTTTAAAATGACTACAATCGGGCAACATGCCACAGGAACCAAGGAGTCCACTAGCCATAAAGAGCAGCAGGAATCACGTGAGCAGACTAAAGTGCAGCATATTACTTCAAGGGGACACCTTGTGGGGCAGAGTAAATGAATCCTAGTCCCATATTAACTAACAGGATGAATTAGTGCTCAGCCCAGTAAAAGCAGCACTGCTGTCCCAGGCACCTGTCACCTTCGTATCTAAGCCACACACTTATGTGCATCTGCTTCTAACAATCACAAGATGGAATCAGTATGAACACAGCAACCTCTACCGAGTGTTGGCACCATGAAGGCTGCATGTGAGGAAATATTCTGGAAGGTTCCATGCAGGGCAGTGTGTGTCACAGCTGGGTCTGGCTAAATCTCCATCTGAAAGAGTCTAGTACTGCAAGCAAAGGGCTAGATGCCTGGAACACCTGGATCTGACAGACTCCTTCAGTGGTCAGAAGCCAAGAGTCTAATGTGTCTCCATCAGTAAGAATCGGAATAATACTTCCCTTCCTCACTGATATTGTAATTAGATGTCTGATATGCTTCACTGGCAGTAGGCATACACCTCGGTGCCACTTCTCTTCTTCGCTCTTCCTCCGAGGGGGAGAACCCAGCTGAGAGAGAAGAGCCATCAATGGTTATGAAAATCATCCTATCCGAGGAACAATCACAGCCCCCTAGCAGTTAAGACTTGGGAAATGAGAAGTAAGAAGCACTATACCTTGTGCTTTCCTGTCTGCCTGCTGCATCCACCTGTTGTGTCATCTTAAACTTAAAATTATAAACTCCACTTGGCAGAGACCATCTCATAGTTATCGGTTTGTACAGTGCCAGGAACAATGGGGCGATGGCCTAAACACACTACTGTAATCCATACAGTGTTACTATTTGTACATGGTGAGAGACACAGGCTGGAGAGGAGAGGAAAATGGCAGTCGTGCACTGGCGAAGACTAGAGTTAACTAGAATGTGCAGAGAAAAAGGCCTGCCCTTCAGCAAGGGAGTATTAAAAGCAGGTCAGTATTACAGCAAACTACAATTTCTTTTGAGCAGTGTTGGTTGTATGATCCATATCCCAAAATGCTTCACAGGATTAAATAGGAGTGAAAAAAATCAAGAGACTTTAGGCATAAGAGGGATAATGAGATGTTTGCCAATGAGATCTCAAGAGGTGGGAAGACACAGGAACACACTACCAGGAGCAGGTGGGATCCCAGTATTGGTCCCTTGCTTCAGTATGGTTCATCAACTATTCTCGTTGTTACACTAAAGACTGTATGATGCCTACAAAAAATTGATGTTCATGCTTCTGCCCTATCATGTAATTCCTATTTCAGGCCTTGTACGTTAAAAACCTGTCAAATTCATACTCACTGCACCAAAAGCTAACTTTGAACTGTGCAGACTACAATTGATGCTGAGACATCTGATATTAATCTCAGTGTCAATGTGCGCTAGCCTGTTGGAGCAGTCGTTTTGAGTGCACAGGGCGGGTTTGTGGAATTTGCAGAGCATGCAGTACATGTGGCACTATGTATGGATTGTGTATGTGTGCTAAGTATTTATACAGCAGAGTGGGGTGAGGAGGGCTGGAGGGCTCATAATGAGACACAGAACCTCCACCTATAGATTGCTAGTACTGATCCAGATCAGTTGTGTCAGATCAGCGTTTGGTGTATATGAAATGAGTTGATGGATCCTGACAGACAGGGCCCTACATCACACAAGCAATTGTCACAGTTGTCAGCATTGTTGACAGTTACTAGAAAAGAGGCCAAGAACTCAGAAAGGTGGGAGGGGGACTGACATACCTTCTCTCCCATAGCATTATGGTAGAGGTACAGTAATGGAGCTAGAGGGAGAAGGTTTTTGTGAATGGCCATTCTCTACTATTTACTGCAGTAGTGTCTACTGCTCTGTGGCTAAACTGATACCCTTGGTCCCAGTACTCTGACCCAACACCAAATTCTCTTAATACTTTTAATTTAAAAACACAATTCTCAAGGCACATGCAATTTAAACCTTTTTCTGCTCAACCACCACTTTATAAAGAGCCATGTTACTAGCATACTGTGTCTCATTAATAAACACACCCTGTATTGGCTCCCATTGTGTTCCAAATACGAGAGACCAACGCACTTTGGAACGTTAGATATTAAGGCCTAAAAATCAAACATCTATAATGGAAATATTAAAATAAATTCCAACTACTGTGGCATCAAGTGTTGTACCATAATGTAAATGGATGCAGCTCTCCAAAAGAACATGTGTCTGCCCTTCATGCAGAGATCTTCATCTCACTGGGAGGTGTCTGAGCCTGAAAAGTTGAATTTCACACACAGCTCCTTAGTTCACTTGCAACTGTTAATATTTGCCCTTACATTACGCATCTGTGAACAGACTGTGCTGTTTGGCAGTGGTGATTAGAATCACAGACCTTTACAAGGGGAGAGAGAGAAAGAAGAGTAGAAATTATATTTCTGTGGAAGGTGAAACCAAGATGTGCTAAAGCACAAACTACCCTAGTCCTGACTCATCACGGCTCCATCACAGGGCATTCTTTGGGAGTGATGTTTTCCTCTCCTTCTCCAGAATACTGCACTTCAAGGATACTTTTCATTTGTCACTGTAGCTGACAAGGACACTGCCAAACATCTGGTCTCAAAACACTTCTGGCTGGTGTCCCTTAACTGCTAGGGGGCTGTGACTATTCCTCAAAACAAGATTATTTTCTTAACCATTGATGGCTCTTCTGTCTAATTCTAAACTGGATTCCCCCCCCTCTGATGAAGAGGGAAGAAGAAAAGTGTTACCAAGGTGTATGACTACTGGCATGAAGCATAATTTACTGGGCAATACAACGACAGGCCCTGCTGGCAAATGCCTCTTGTTACTCATACAACTTGTAAAGAATAAACTGATCCTGATTTCTTTGGGAAGTTGTAAGGTTCACTATTGCTCCTCCAGCACCATATGTACACTGAACTCTATGGAAAAATAACCACCTTATCCCTCTGTCTGCAACTCAGGGGATGGGCACGGGCACACACCTGTGCCCATGTAGTGGCTTCAGTGGAGGCTTGTGCACTGGCAATTGCAGGATTGAGTCCTAAGTAGACACAAGGACAGATGGTGGGACCCTACAGGAGGACTGATGGGTTGGGAAGGCAAGGACTATGGAAGGGAGATCATGCAGTTGCTGAAGTTAACTGCTACACGGTTTTATTCTTTACCTGCTCAATCAGGTTCAGGGGAAGATCCAAGTTTACAGACCTCACAGCAGAAGTGTGTTTTGATGAGAGGATGGAAGATGGTGAATAGGGCCATAAAGGGGCTTCCATACAAATAGGACCATATATAGAAGTGTGTGTTAAGTTTATATGAGTTCACATATCTTACTATATTTTTTCCTTGCAATGTTAAGTGAAGACCCTATGAAAGATGACACAGATTCATAGACTCTAGGATTGGAAGGGACCTCGAGAGGTCATCAAGTCCGGTCCCCTGCCCTCATGGCAGGACCAAATACTGTCTAGACCATCCCTGATAGACATTTATCTAACCTACTCAAATATCTCCAGAGATGGAGATTCCACAACCTCCCTAGGCAATTTATTCCAGTGTTTAACCACCCTGACAGTTAGGAACTTTTTCCTAATGTCCAACCTAAACCTCCTTTGCTGCAGTTTAAGCCTACTGCTTCTTGTTCTATCCTTAGAGGCTAAGGTGAACAAGTTTTCTCCCTCCTCTTGATGACACCCTTTTAGATACCTGAAAACTGCTATCATGTCCCCTCTCAGTCTTCTCTTTTCCAAACTAAAAAAACCCAATTCGTTCAGCCTTCCTTCATAGGTCATGTTCTCTAGACCTTTAATCATTCTTGCTGCTCTTCTCTGGACCCTCTCCAATTTCTCCACATCTTTCTTGAAATGCGGTGCCCAGAACTGGACACAATACTTTATATGTGGCCTGACCAGCACAGAGTAAAGCGGAAGAATGACTTCTCGTGTCCTGCTCACAATACACCTGTTAATGCATCCCAAAATCACGTTTGCTTTTTTTTTGCAACCACATCACACTGTTGACTCATATTTAGCTTGCAGTTCACTATAACCCCTAGATCCCTTTCTACCATACTCCTTCCTAGACAGTCTCTTCCCATTCTATATGTGTGAAACTGATTGTTCCTTCCTAAGTGGAGCACTTTGCATTTGTCTTTATTAAACTTCATCCTGTTTACCTCAGACCATTTCTCCAATTTGTCCAGATCATTTTGAATTATGACCCTACCCTCCAAAGCAGTTGCAATCCCTCCCAGTTTGGTATCATCTGCAAACTTCATAAGCATACTTTCTATGCCAATATCTAAATCGTTGATGAAGATATTGAACAGAGCCAGTCCCAAAAGAGACCCCTGTGGAACCACACTTGTTATACCTTTCCGGCAGGATTAGGAACCATTAATAACTATTCTTTGAGTACGGTTATCCAGCCAGTTACGCACCCACCTTATAATAGCCTCTTACAGAAGCTTCACTTACAGTTTGAATGCCAAAAAGTAAGTGAAAATTACACTGCATCCAAATTACAAATTACAATAAAGAGGTGCAGATATTTATGCACGTCCAATATAGTTTGGAAGATGCATTTTTGCTAGCATACTATGTTGAATGAACAGATAGAAGTTTGCTGAACAATATACTAGGGGACTGAGAGATCACATTGCTCGGCTCTGTGTACCAGAATAATCTTGTAAATCATTGCTTTGGACACTAAAGCAGAACGTTTTTAACAAGTAATGTCTTGGAATCACATTTTGTATCCTGACACAATGTCACTAACTTCAAGCCATCCGCTCAGAGAGACAGGAATATGAAGTTAAGAAACAAGTAACATTCATTTGCTTCTCACTGGAGGTTTAGGGAACATTATGCTGCCCCAATTCCACACACCCAAGACACACAGCCTTTTCGCAGATGCTTTACCTGACTACAGACTTCTCCGCCTCCACTGGGCAGCCAATGGCTCCACATGCAGTCAACAGGGCAGCTGCCAAACAAACACAATAGGCAGCACTTGAGCCTAGCCCAGTTCCTGTGGGCAGCTCAGACCACGCCACTATCTCCACGCTTGGTATCTGTCTGAAACACATTAAAATGCATTGCATAACATGCCAGTATCATTCTGGAGATCAAAGCCAACAGATGCAAACGAAAATTGCTGTGCTGGTGGTGTGATCACAAGTATGACAGACATGGGCCTTCTGAACTTTCAGTTAGCACAGCTGAGCAGCTTTGCAAATCCATTGTGCTGATTACATTGCTATAGCTCTTTTTAGTAGTTTGTAGCATTGTCAACTGCTGTGTTAGCCACATTTAGAATATTAGCACTATTTCTCAGTTATGACTAATCATGTTTTGGGTATATCCTTGCTGATTTCCACCCATTCAGCACAATTTTGCTATTTCACCTCAGAGTTACTAACAAGATAAGAGCCTAAAAACACAAAGGAAAGTTTCCCCCCTTTAGTTTCTTATTTTACTTTTAGAGATCTAATTTCTTGTTAAATTTCTGTTCTGTAATTTCACAGGAACCATGCACACCTAGCATACTGCATTCATTTCTGAGGAGGACTATGTTCTTACCCATATTTAGCTGAAATAGACAGGTACAGATAGAGAAATGCAAGGGTACCAAGGCTCTCAGTGGCTGAAAGTTCAGTAGTGATTCCTGCAAACTCTTTCAGTGCATCCATTTGTTCTGGGCTGGGGGATTTAGATTCATCCAAGCCATCTACGAAACCAATCAGTGGTGGAATTATACATTTACAAAGAAAGCTTAAAAACCATTGTTTCAAATTAGAATGATATTTACAAAAATGGCATGTCCAGTAACATTAAATAGAATAAAACCGCCGCTATGCTTCAGTGCACAAACTGATTACTGGTGGGGGAGAAAGGGGAGAGTCAAGAAGAAACCACCAGCTATACTGAAGAACTGCATCTTTCATGACGCCCACAGCAACATCATAAATGAAACATCAGGGAAGGGTTCTATCTCTGACTCATCTGGAGCCAAGAACATTAATTTGTGCTAGGTGTGGTACAAGACATACAAGTCTTACAGTATAGGTGGGTGTGGAGGCAGGTGATTACAGATTTATACAACAAGTGACTGGTACTAGATGCTTTGGAAGACAGGACACTGAACTAGAGGGACCTTTGGGGTTTGCTGATAAAGCACCTACATGCTAACACTAGAGAGATTTTATTCTGTCCCCTTTTAAAGGGTGCATGCTAAAATCATAGTAGTTAGAGGGAGCAAGCTACTACTGACTCAGATCTCTTGTGGCTCACCCAGCATGTCTGCTGCCTGCGGACCAGGAGGATCAGTTAAAGCACGGGCTCTGGCAGTGTAAATGCACATAGTAAATCCAGCTGACTGATTTGGGGGGAGAGAGAAGCCTAACCAGATAAATCCACTGTAGCTTCTAGCCACCAGTTGACCAACAACACCCATCAACACACGAGATAGTTGCCAAGCAAAAGCAAAGTGTAATAATTGTTTGGGGTGAGATAATGTCACATATCTGAGGGGAGGATGAAGCCAGGCATTTCAGGATTTTAAAATATATTGGCATGCACTTCCACTGTTCTAACAGCACTTGCCTGAAAATAGTGTTAGCAGTGTTCGGAGCCGGAAGGTTTCCCAGGTTGCACTGGTTCCAATATTAGGCAAGCATATTAAGACCTTTCCATTATTACTGGGTTTAATTTGAAGGAACGTTCTCAGGTTCAGAGCCACGGCCAAAGCTGCCTGTACACACAAAAAGTCAGACATGAGTGAGGTGGCAGAGCAACTGTGCAGAACAACGAGCAAAAGGTTCACGGTCGCCCCTAAACGAAGCATCTGCCGTTGTGCAACTGACCACGGCAGCCCAGTACGTTACCTTGCCGTACACGACAGCATGCTCCCCATGGAGAATGGCCTTGCCTGGGGCCGACAGCGTCAGGGGCTCGGCCAACATCTCCACGGCGTCGCCTGCAGAGCGGAGAAAGGGAACAGGACTTGAAGCCACAGCAGGGCTCATACGGGGGGGAGGGGGGGGCGGCTCGTACTGCCCGGGGTCCTGATCCCCATTGGTACCAGGGAGCCAGCAACCCCCCCCGCCCCGCCCCCCAGCAGGGCTCGTACTGGGGGGGGGGGCTCGTACTGCCCGGGGCTCCTGATCCCCATTGGTACCAGGGAGCCAGCAACCCCCCCCGTCCCGCCCCCCAGCAGGGCTCAGCCTAACCTGCCCGGCCCCCCCCGCCCCCCGGCAGGGCTCGTACTGGGGGGAGGGGGGCGGCTCGTACTGCCCGGGGTCCTGATCCCCATTGGTACCAGGGAGCCAGCAACCCCCCCCGCCCCCCCCCCCAGCCGGGCTCGTACGGGGGGGGGGGGGGGCGGCTCGTACTGCCCGGGGTCCTGATCCCCATTGGTACCAGGGAGCCAGCAACCCCCCCCCGCCCCGCCCCCCAGCAGGCTCAGCCTAACCTGCCCGGCCCCCTCCCCCCACAGCAGGGCTCGTACTGGGGGGGGGGGGCGGCTCGTACTGCCCGGGGCTCCTGATCCCCATTGGTACCAGGGAGCCAGCAACCCCCCCCAGCAGGGCTCAGCCTAACCTGCCCGGTCCCCTCCCCCCACCTCGGGGGCGGGGCCCCCAACCCACCAGGGACCGAGGTCCCGGCCGCACCAGCCCCGCACTCCTGCCCCACACCCAACGCTAGTAACCACCACGCAGGCGGTATTGCAGCCCCAGGAGCTCCCCGATAGGTCCCTCGGCGCCCAATGGGGAACCAGCACGTCTCACGTGACACGACCGACCCAATCACTAGGCCTCCTTGGGGAGCGGGGAGATCTGTCGGACCAATGGGGAGCCAGCCGGGCCGAGTGGTGCGCGAGTCGGGTGACAGCGCCTGGCGCGGCCACGGGGGCCGAGAGGGGTCAGAGGTCAGGGCCCGGAGGCCGTGGCAGCCCCATGTCGGCGGGGCTGGGCCGGGGCTGCCGCCGGCTGGCGCTGTGCTGGCCGCTCCGGGCCGGGCTGCGGACCCGGGCACACAGTCAGCAGGGAGAGCCGGGCAGGTGAGCGGGGGCTGCGCCGAGCTCCTCCCCACTCCAGACCCTGGGCCCCCCGGGGCTGCGCCGAGCTCCTCGCCCCTCCCCGAGCCTGGGACCCCCCTGAGGCTGCGCCGAGCTCCTCGCCCCCCACTCCAGACCCTGGGCCCCCCAGGGCTGCGCTGAGCTCCTCGCCCCTCCCCGAGCCTGGGCCCCCCCGGGGCTGCGCCGAGCTCCTCGCCCCTCCCCGAGCCTGGGCCCCCCCGGGGCTGCGCCGAGCTCCTCCCCACTCCAGACCCTGGGCCCCCCCGGGGCTGCGCCGAGCTCCTCGCCCCCCCCCCGAGCCTGGGCCCCCCCGGGGCTGC
Source organism: Gopherus evgoodei (assembly GCF_007399415.2). NCBI lineage: Eukaryota > Metazoa > Chordata > Testudines > Testudinidae > Gopherus > Gopherus evgoodei. Next base: position 3,806,521 of record NC_044334.1, read on the forward strand.
GCCGAGCTCCTCGCCCCCCCCCCGAGCCTGGGCCCCCCCGGGGCTGCGCCGAGCTCGCTCCCCACTCCAGACCCTGGGCCCCCCCGGGGCTGCGCCGAGCTCCTCCCCACTCCAGACCCTGGGCCCCCCCGGGGCTGCGCCGAGCTCCTCGCCCCCCCCCCGAGCCTGGGCCGCCCCCTGGGGCTGCGCCGAGCTCCTCCCCCCCCCGAGCCTGGGCCCCCCCCGGGGCTGCGCCGCGCTCCTCGCCCCCCCCCCCGAGCCTGGGCCGCCCCCTGAGGCTGCGCCGAGCTCCTCGGGCCCCCCCCCCGAGCCTGGCCCCCCCGGGGCTGCGCCGAGCTCCTCGCCCCCCCCCCGAGCCTGGGCCGCCCCCTGAGGCTGCGCTGAGCTCCTCGGGCCCCCCCCCGAGCCTGGGCCCCCCCGGGGCTGCGCCGAGCTCCTCGCCCCCCCCCCCGAGCCTGGGCCCCCCCTTGGGGCTGCGCCGAGCTCCTCCCCCCCCCGAGCCTGGGCCCCCCCTTGGGGCTGCGCCGAGCTCCTCCCCCCCCCCGAGCCTGGGCCCCCCCCTTGGGGCTGCGCCGAGCTCCTCCCCCCCCCCGAGCCTGGGCCCCCCCTTGGGGCTGCGCCGTGCTCCTCCCCCCCCCCCGAGCCTGGGCCCCCCCTTGGGGCTGCGCCGAGCTCCTCCCCCCCCCCGAGCCTGGGCCCCCCCTTGGGGCTGCGCCGAGCTCCTCCCCCCCCCCGAGCCTGGGCCCCCCCTTGGGGCTGCGCCGAGCTCCTCCCCCCCCCGAGCCTGGGCCCCCCCTTGGGGCTGCGCCGAGCTCCTCCCCCCCCCGAGCCTGGGACCCCCCCTTGGGGCTGCGCCGAGCTCCTCCCCCCCCCCCCCGAGCCTGGGCCGCCCCCTGAGGCTGCGCGGAGCTCCTCGCCCCCCCCCAGCCTGGGCTGTCCCCTGAGGCTGCGCTGAGCTTCCCCCCCCGAGCCTGGACCCCCCCTTGGGCCTGCGCTGAGCTTCCCCCCCCGAGCCTGGACCCCCCCTTGGGCCTGCGCTGAGCTCCCCCCCCCCGAGCCTGGGCCCCCCCAGGGCTGCGCCGAGCTCCTCGCCGCCCCCCCCCGAGCCTGGGCCGCCCCCTGAGGCTGTGCTGAGCTCCTCCCCCCCCCCGAGCCTGGGCCCCCCCTAGGGCTGCGCCGAGCTCCTCCCCCCCCGAGCCTGGGCCGCCCCCTGAGGCTGTGCTGAGCTCATCCCCCCCCCCGAGCCTGGGCCCCCCCAGGGCTGCGCCAAGCTCCCCCTGAGCCTGGGCCCCCCCGGGGCTGCACCGAGCTCCTCCCCACTCCAGACCCTGGGCCCCCCCGGGGCTGCGCCGAGCTCCTCGCCCCCCCCCCCCCGAGCCTGGGCCGCCCCCTGGGGCTGCGCCGAGCTCCTCCCCCCCCCGAGCCTGGGCCCCCCCGGGGCTGCGCCGAGCTCCTCGCCCCCCCCCGAGCCTGGGCCGCCCCCTGAGGCTGCGCTGAGCTCCTCGGGCCCCCCCCCGAGCCTGGCCCCCCCGGGGCTGCGCCGAGCTCCTCGCCCCCCCCCGAGCCTGGGCCCCCCCTTGGGGCTGCGCCGAGCTCCTCCCCCCCCCGAGCCTGGGCCCCCCCTTGGGGCTGCGCCGAGCTCCTCCCCCCCCCGAGCCTGGGCCCCCCCTTGGGGCTGCGCCGAGCTCCTCCCCCCCCCGAGCCTGGGCCCCCCCTTGGGGCTGCGCCGAGCTCCTCCCCCCCCCCCGAGCCTGGGCTCCCCCTTGGGGCTTGCGCCGAGCTCCTCCCCCCCCCCCCGAGCCTGGGCCCCCCCTTGGGGCTGCGCCGAGCTCCTCCCCCCCCCCCGAGCCTGGGCCCCCCCTTGGGGCTGCGCCGAGCTCCTCCCCCCCCCGAGCCTGGGACCCCCCTTGGGGCTGCGCCGAGCTCCTCCCCCCCCCCCCCCCCGAGCCTGGGCCGCCCCCTGCGGCTGCGCGGAGCTCCTCGCCCCCCCCCAGCCTGGGCTGTCCCCTGAGGCTGCGCTGAGCTTCCCCCCCCGAGCCTGGACCCCCCCTTGGGCCTGCGCTGAGCTTCCCCCCCCGAGCCTGGACCCCCCCTTGGGCCTGCGCTGAGCTCCCCCCCCCCCGAGCCTGGGCCCCCCCAGGGCTGCGCCGAGCTCCTCGCCGCCCCCCCCCCGAGCCTGGGCCGCCCCCTGAGGCTGTGCTGAGCTCCTCCCCCCCCCCGAGCCTGGGCCCCCCCTAGGGCTGCGCCGAGCTCCTCCCCCCCCGAGCCTGGGCCGCCCCCTGAGGCTGTGCTGAGCTCATCCCCCCCCCGAGCCTGGGCCCCCCCAGGGCTGCGCCAAGCTCCCCCTGAGCCTGGGCCCCCCCGGGGCTGCACCGAGCTCTCCCCCCACTCCAGACCCTGGGCTCCCCCTGGGGCTGCGCCGAGCTCCCTGCTCCCTCCACGCCGCCTCCTGGGACGGTGCCGAGCGCCCCCCGAGCTGCCCCCCGGGGTGGCGCCGAGCTCCCTTGGTCCCCCAAGCCGGGGCCGCCCCCTGAGGCTGTGCTGAGTTCCCCCCCCCCGCCAAGCCTGGACTGCTTCCCCCCAATCCAGATATAAGGTCGCTCCCATGTCTGACAAAATATTTCATCTGAAAGGAAAATGCGACACTTCTTAGGATACTCCCCGGCCCGTGACAGCATGAACCGAGCTGTCCCCATGAGCCAGCCAAAGCAAAATTCGCCCTTTGGCCCCAGTTGACTTCCTGTGGTCTTTGCTAAGAGGAAAGGGGGCGATGGAGGAAGTAATCAGGGCACTGCTTGGAGAGTCTGGTGTTAACAGCAGTGACCAGGGGTGTCCGGTTGTCTTTATAAATCAGGGACACATCAGCTTGCCAACAACTGCATGTTAAAGTGTCATTTCTGCTGAACTCATAACACTTTCATTTTGTGTCTAGCCTGGAAATCAAACCCAAGACAACCCACGTTCCAAAGATTTACACAAAAACAGGAGACAAAGGTAGTGTCTGGGCTGCACTTAAAACCTAGAGGCTACAATATCCTTAGAGCTGGGTAAAAACATAAACAAAGGCCCTTACATAGCATTTTATATTCCCAAAACATAGTTCTGAATTAATTTTAATGTACTAGCCAATTTAATTCATGTCAGGTTCTAATGAATGCTTGTCTAATACAGCAGATGAGCCAAGGGCTGCTCTGACATGCTATTTATTTAAAATTGTTAGGTGACTTCCTAGCAATCACCAAGAGGAAAGCTGCTTGGACTGAAATTAAATGGTTGTTTTCCTGTTCCATGTGCCCTCTTAGTGCCTAACACTATTTGTGTTTAAGAAATCTCAACTCTACAGCTTCAGTGAATCTTTGTCCTGTCCTGTGCACGCTGGGCTGTTCCTACTTGCAAGGGGAGGAGGGGAGGTTACTGTGTCTGTCTTCAAGTAACATAGAGGCCCATGGGTTAGTTGGAGAAAGTTGCTTTGTTGGTCTGTGACACCATCACCAGAGGAAGAAACTGATGTTGGGTGGGAGTCCATCACTGGTTGTGTCACAGAAGCAATCAGCTGACACCTGTTCAGTGGTGGAGGCCCTTGAGATTTAGGGTTTTATAAATCTAAGGCTGCTGCTACCCAGGTGTCAAACTAGCATAGATTGCAGTGAGTTTTCATAGTTTAAAATTTTCAGCTTTGTCTGTTTCAATCCTTTTCCTCTTGTTGCTATTGATTGTTTTTAAAGGGTTTTCCAGCACATACACTGGGGAGAGGCGATCTAAAGATGATCAGGTCTTTGAAGCTTTGGGAACAACAGATGAATTGAGTTCTGCTGTTGGGTAACAAAACTGTGAATTCTATCATCTTTGATTTTTGTTTACTGTGGTATTGCTAAAGTTCCCCCTTATATGAAGAGACAGTGCCAAAAAGCCTGTCATCTTTACTTACCTTGATAAGATGATACCTGACAGTCATGAACACTGCAGACATAGAGTAAGGCCTACAAGCCCATCCATTGATGAAAAGATGCAGCAGAGCTTGAGAAGTGTGTTCTGATGGGAGTATGCACGCTGTTTATTCTTGGTGTTTTTTGGGGTGGTGGTTTTCCTTTTAAAGAAAGGGCAAAGGTGGAAATATTGTCAGCCTGTGGGGAAAGTTGTAAATACATCCTGAGCCACATTCAGTGGAGAGCTACTTTGGCAACTGAACTAGCCAGGAGCATTTAATGTCCATTTAATTGTTTTGTAAGAAAAAAGTGTGCCCAACCATAGTATTCAGTCTGATCTCTCTCTTTGAAGAAGAGAATTTGTTTCTTGATCAATAAAAACTTGCTCGTGCATCAGCTGTGTCCGTACTCTGCAGTTCTTGAGTACAGGAAGAAACGTACTGCATTTGTACCTCTGATTTATATGGACACAATTCAGAAAGCAGTAGATGGTCGTGCAGATATGCTTTTGAATTGGTGTTTTCTTTGTAGGTGTTGGGAGTCCTACTTTGTTCCATGTTGCAAGGCAATGCTCCTTGTGAACCTGTGCATGTAATGCTAAGTGTACAATGAGCCATAAATAGAAGATATGTACCAAACAAGTTTCCTGTGTCCTAGAGCTAACTTTCTGCTTCATCTTCATCTAGGGTTGCTAGTGAATTAAGCCAGGAAAGTGGCCACACGTTTGTCCAACAACTTCACAAAGTGAGTAGTAACTACATGCTCTGTCTAACAAGACCATTACATCTGTATTATTAGAATGCTGAGTTCTTAAACTCTTGTTTTAAAATTTTATAAGCCACCTAGGAGATTTAGGCGTGTAGGTCCCATTGCAGTCAGTGGGAATTCTGCATAAATCTTTTAGGCAGACTTGAAAAAATCTCTTGGTTGCCTGAAGAAACAAGATGCTTCTTTCTATCTATAGTGAAAGGGAAAGTGAGTAAGTGTGTGCGCATGCACGCTTGTGATGGTCCATATTCATTATTGTGCATAATCTTAGGCACAGATTAAGCCTTGTTGTTATGCATTCTCAGATTGAAACCAAGAGAACATAAATACTAAGCCAAGCTGCCTGATGGAAAAAAGGACTGTGTATCACAGTAGAAAACAGCTCACACTGAGGGTACATTTACTAATTAGCTTCACAGAAGTGGTCAATGTCACCTGATTACTCTCAAAATAGGGTGGCCAGCTGTCCTGATTTTAAAGGGACAGTCCTGATTTTTGGGATCTTTTTCTTATATAGGCTCCTATTACCCTCCCAACCCCGTCCCAACTTTTCACACTTGCTGTCTGGTCATCCTATCTGAGAATCCCTACCACACTGCCTCTAGAATGTCTTATTGGAGTGTCAAATGTCATCTCTGCACGTGTAATTTCATTGTCTGTGCTTTGACTGTAATGCATACTTTCCTCCCTAGATCCAGTGTATGCTACAAGATGTTGGCTCCAACATTGCAACTCCTCTCTCCTCAGCCAGGGAGGCTCACTTAAGTAATCCTCAAATCATTTTACTTAAGATAACAGCTCTGTATTTTTAAAAAATGCCCTCACTGTAGGTCAGGTTGTTTATTTAGCGATACCACTTGTGCACTTCTGTTAGCGTTTGCTGTAGAAGATGGTAGCTGTGAGAGACAAGTGTACATTTTTTACACTTCTCTAAGGAGTTCTTAGTATGACAAATGTAAAATGCAAGATCCATCGGGTGGATTGATTTATTTTTGTATTATTTTAGTTGTTTCCTCTTTCCCTCTGTAGAACGAACATCCTTTAGTGAAAAGCCAGTGCTGGAGCTGGAGCAGTGGATTGATAAATACTCAGACCAACTTCCACCTCTCACTGCTTTCATTTTGCCTGTAGGTATCAGCTCATTCTTTTTACTGAACTGAAACTCTTTGCTAGGTATTTGACTGAAGACTTAATCAGAAACCCACTCTCAGTTAATTGATATTAGGCATTGGGTAGTTCTTGAGGTCAGTCCACCACATGCTGTTCTCTTCTAGTGTTTGTGCAAATACAGGAAGGCTGTAGGGGTGGAAGAGATTGAGCTAACCCTCCTCTGTCTCCATCTGCAACTGTATTTAAACATCCAGCAGAAATGTCCCATTCAGATGGATATTATAGCTTCTGTAAGTGTCTAATAGGCCTTTATTTTGTGTAAAATGTCATACATTTAAGTTCTATTCAGCTGGGTGGCTGTATGCGGCTTCTGGTACAAGATACTTAAATGTTTTTAATCTTGTTTCAGTCTGGAGGTAAAAGTAGTGCTGCTCTTCATTTCTCCAGAGCAGTCTGCCGAAGAGCAGAGAGGCGGTAAGTATAAGAATAAGGCTGAGGGAAAAGACCATCTGAGCCCAGGTAGTTTGTGGCAGCTTCCGAGCCATTTAAAACAGTATCGGATGCAATTGATCTTAAGGCAAATGCTGTTAGAATAGCAGCAAAACTTGGGCTATTTGTTTAATTAAAGAGCTCTCCTGTAGCTTTGTTGATGCAATCACAGCAAAAAAAGCTGACTTCAGCCTTCGGAATCAGCTGTACTGGATCCTGTGGGAACAACAGGCAGGGTCGTGCCAAGGAGTAAAAGTGCATCCTCGTAGTTGCTTAGCCTTAGAATTTGTTTTGTTCAGTTATAAAAGTTTGTATATGCTAGTTTACAACATTATCTCAGCAGCAAAAAAACAAGTAGCTTATGGCCTCTTGTTCAAAAGCAATTAGTGTAAAACATGCATATCAACATAAGAGTTGTACCAAGCCAGAAGAGTGAGTCCAGTACTGTAGGGGATAATGAGCTTAGCAGTGTAGTCACTGGTAATAATTATTCTTATAAGCTGCTGCCATCAATACTGATGCTTTTTCACATAACAGGTTCTCTCTCTCTCCTACATTCCACACAGAAGCAGAATCTGTGCTTAAGCACTGTTTTTCATTGATTGGTTAAAGCATGTAACAATCCCTGGATTTTATGGTCAGTTAATTTTTAGACTATAATTCCAGTACAGAAGGGATTGAACTGGAAATGAATGCTGAGGCTGTACTGTGACCACTCTCAAGGTTTTGAGCATCTGCAAACCTCAAAGACACATCTATTATTACGCTGTGTATTCAGAGTAATAGATTAAACATAACATGAAATTGTTTTTCATTCTCCTTTTTAGTGTTGTTCCTTTAGTACAAGCAGGAGAGGCAGATGCAAACGTGGCCAAATACTTGAACAGGTAAAACAGATTCTGTCATTCTTAGTTGCCATAAAGGCTTCAGAGACTGTACACTGTGGTTTCCTTTAGTATTCCAGGGGAGAACAACAGGGGTACCCCTAGAGAAGCTCTCACTTCAGGATAAGATTTTAGCTTGTCTACATTTTAACTGCGCTCCTGCAGGAACAATCATTTGATTCTCTTCTTGAATGCCATTTTCGGGAGCATTTCTGTTTTCTCTCTCTCCTGTTGCTTTGTTTTACTTGCAGCTCCCAGAGCTGTAATTCAGTACACAGTTTTTTATAGATATGTAGCACTCAATACAAGCATACCTGATGACAAATGTACATTTAACTACTTTCTCTCCTTGCTTTCCAGACTTAGTGATTTTCTCTTCGTTTTGGCACGTTATGCTGCAATGAAGGAAGGGAAGGAAGAGAAAATATATACAAAAAGTGAACCATAAATTGGAGATGAGACTGTACTTTCTAGATCATGAAAAGCTAAATCCGGCCAAGTTTTTCCTTCTGCAGGCAAGGTGGAGAGGAGAGAATGAGCATGAATTGAAAGTGTGAATTGCCACCAATTCCCCACAATAAAATCATTCAGGAACTTGTTTATAACACTGTAGAAATCATGCAGCCCTTCTGTAAAACTAACCACCTCTGAGCTAGCGTCCAGATCAAAGTGTCAGATTCTGAATTGTTTTCGAAACTGCTTCACATTGTGTTTGACTCAGGCTGGGGTGTGAGCTAGGAGGCTTCAAAAGCTTCAGAAAAACAATACCATCTTTACAAATACAGTTTAATGCTCAGAGCAGTGGCAGCTGTGATTGAAAGATCTCTGATGAAAGGAAGAAAGCATTTAGCTGCTGCACAGATTCAGGAGCCCAGTCCAAAAGCTCTGAAAAATAAATGTGATTTACTTACGCCAAAGGGCTTTAAACTGTCTCATTTTACTACTAAATCCTGCCTGCTTTTCCCTTTTAAGTTACCTTCAATCCATCAGTACTGGCTGAAGCTGGAGGAAGCACTTTGTAGATTTACAGGAAAATGCTAAGAACTGTTTGGGTACTCTTTGTCTGACCTAATACAGCTGTGACAAAGCACTTGCTGCTGTGACAAAGCACTTGCTTCTGACAACTCCAGTACATCCACAATCATGAATGGGTTTAGGCAAGGAAAAGGGCTTAAACAGAAATAAGGGCCAAGTCCTGCAGTTCAAATGTAGGCAAGACTAGCTTTGTAGTCAGTCCGAGTCTTACCTTACCAGAGATGGCAGGATGCCATCTAACAACAGACAGCTTATTCCCAACTAAGGCCCCACTCCCGCCAACATATACGTGTGCATAGTTCACGCACTACCATGAGCAGCCCCACTGATTCCAGTAGTAAAGTTAAGCACATGCTAAGTATATTCAGGGTAGAGGCCTAGAAGCTTTGGCAGTGTGAATTAAAGGGCACACGACGCTTACGCATCAAGGCAGAAGTTCCCTGGAAAAGGAGCCTGCTCGGGGTGTTTAAATAGATGTATTTTACCTCTCATCTGAAAGACACCCTAGTCTGCTGTGGCATTTTTAACTGACCATTCCTTTACCTGGAAACATTCTCAAAGACTGTCACATCATTTCCCTTTTACCTGTGTGTGTGAGATGTTTAAAAATGAAATGAGAAAAGGAATCACCTAAGCCCCTGATAAAAAAGCCTGAAGCATCTTCAGGTGAACTATAGAAGCCAGCTAACTGAACTGCCACGTTCTCAGAATAGCTGTGTCAGAAATCTTTTCCAGCTAGGATGGTGCCTTGAAGACTAGGAAAACAGCCTGTTAACTGAACACAGCACAATACAGCTAATTAATGGGTAAACACCTTGATAAACATGTTTTATGAAACTGGGTGTCCAGGGTTTTACATGCAGTTCCAACCCTCCTACTGCACGGATGTGATTTGGAAGAGCATTTCTTGAAGGGTACAAACATTCAAGGTTGATACTAAGTTACAAACGACTTCAAAAATCTTCATCTGTAAAGAAAACATCTACTCTCTGTAGGATGATTGTGCTATACAAAAGCTCAAGGAATTGAATAGTTATTATTGCCCCAGCTCTGTGGGAGTGGATTTATCCTTAAGTCAGGCCACTTTTACAGTTCAGTATTTAATTGGAAACAACCTTAAACTGTAAAAAAAAAAAAAAAAAGTCATGCATGTGTGTTAACTTTTTAATCAGAGCAGGGTCAAGATGAAGAATACCCATCAACCAATGTAGTGCTGGGTCATTATTCAACTTTTTCTTCTTTAACTGATATTTCATAGCTATTGTTAATGCACGTTTTTCACAGAGTAATTTTCTAAACCTTAGCCTGCAGCACATCCTGGTGACAAACACTCGTCCCTTAGACCGTACGTTCAGCTGCAATGTCACATCAGGCGTTTTCTCAATGCCTACTTCAGGCAGGCCATTGAGTTTTAGGATAGCTCTGGCTCAGTGATCACTGGGGAACCTTTAAGAATTCAAATTTAATTGAATAAAATTCTTTGAATAATAATTTCTTCATGAATGCTACATAAATCAACTCCAGGATGGATCTATGGCATTTCCCCCAGCTGGGGAAAGAGTCTATCTCTAGACCAAAGCTAGCATTTTGATTGCAGAGAGAAATGACTATAGCTTTTACAATTTAACAAGAGGTGCAGATTACATGTATTAGTGCCAAGTCAAAGAACTTCTCTGTTTTCACCTCTTAACATATTCCACATAAACTGTTTTTATACAGGTGGAGCAGAGGGAGCCTGCTGTCTGCGCCAAGCCCTGTTTAAATATAAGTGCCCCTGATTAGCCTATACCTGAATTTAGTGTATGCACAAGTCAGACTCCTTGGGGAAGGACTGGCTGAGAGCCACGCTAGCTTCCAAAGCTTTGTTTAGGGGACAGCAGCTGGGTGAAGGCCACAGTCAGTCCCTTGTAGCATACCTGGCAAGGTGTATTATTCCCCCAACCCCCAAAGGTATTTGGGTGATTAAGGGCTCTGGTCAGTGCCCCATGGTTGAAGTAGGTAGTTACAATTGCTGGAAGCCACTGCTATTTATCTAAAAGATCCAACAGTCCGAGGACCTGATCCAGTGCCCACTGAAAGCAGTGGAAGGATTGATGGGCTTTTGATCAAGCCCTCTGAATGGCTTTATCCATGCATGATGCGCCCCCTGCCTGCCTCCCTCCCCCCCACACACACACTACAGGGCTGGACCCACTCAGCCATGCATGTTATCAGTAGATGTGAGCCAAGAGCATCAACTCCCAGCAGGGTGAGTTGATAGGAGGGTCTTTGCACTTATCTCAAGCAGGGACAACCTCCAGCTTAGGTGAGTTGGCATCTGCTAAGCAGTCATGGAGGAGCTGACACTAAAAGAATGGAGGCTAAACAAGGGCCAGTTTTGTGCGGAATGGATTTAGCACATTGAAAAGGAAATGGAAGGGTTTCAAAGCCACTACCCCGTGACTTAGGTTAAGATTATTTTCAAAGCCCTCTGTCCCCACCCAGTCCATACCCAGATGAGAGGCAGGCTCATTTCCTACACCTCATTAGTGTGATAGGAGTAAGGCAGAGGAGAGCAGATGCTTGGCCCACACTGTGTCTGCAGAGCCCAGAAACACTTTTGCCTAGCAGGGTTTCTTTATTTATGATTACCTTGGAACTGTCAGCGTAGACAGGTGTTGCTAAGAATCGTTTTTCTTGTTTGTCAAATTTATGGCTTCTTTGCACGGCCATACTGACAAAACTGGAAGGCCTGCCCCCAAAATCTCTTGCTCCATGACTGGATCAGATGCTTGTACATCTGTTAACACTGTAGGAGCTGTAAATTTAAATAAGTTTAACTATAACTCAACTGCTTCTATTACCTCCACAAGGTGTAAGCAGCAAAGCTGACTGCTGCTCTTGCAGAAATAACACGAAACATTCATTTTGCCAAGTCATATGTAAGTTTATCCAAGTCACTGTTCTCTCTGAGACGTGCAGAGCAGGAAGAGAAGTGTGCTACCACAGATCTGAGCCTCACCTGCATCCAAAACAACCCTCAAGTCTCACCGTAACAGGGTGTGCTCTGGACAAGCAAAGTGAGTTACTTATCTGGAATCATCCTTTGCTGCTGGGATCCTGTGTACGTCCCTGTTCCTGGGGCATAAGTCTTGTGGTGCCTGGTACCAAGAGTGCTCCAAAGACAGGGTAGTCTTGCCATTGGGAGCAACACCCCACTCAGCCAAATGAAAGTAAAACTAAATGCACCTTCATCCCAACATGCTTCCAAAGAAGGAACACACCCACACTACCAGCAGCAACCTGGTGAGAAGAGATCCACCTACATGCATAGCACCTCACACGGCCTGGCTTAGCATAGGCTCCCAGAGCAGCAGCTAGAATTGCAAGACTAGCACTGAGGCCAGTGAGCAAGGGCTCAGGCCACCCACCTACGCAATGTTTTATTGTCCAGGCAAAGAAAAGCCACAACCTAGCATGGAAGGACACACAACCCTGCGTGGAGTCTTTGCTCCTCTACCCTGGGAGTCGGAAGCCATGAAATCCCTAGACAGAGCAATAGCAGTTGGGGATTTTAGCTTAGGCATGTCACAGCTGTTGTAAAGGTTCTCTGCTGGACGGAATAATTGTCATGATGACCAGAAGGAAGAGCTAACATCCTTTGTTGTTTGGCTTCTCCTGCACTAGCACAGTCAACCAGGAAGGAAACAAGTGTTCTGACCTCTCTTCCTGGACCTCATTTGAGGTGATTGCTCGGACCAAAGCGTTCATGCAAAACTAGCTCAAAGTGTCTGTCCATAACAGGCATCTGGCAGCTGCTGCAGGCAATAGCTGAATATGTGCAGACATTCAATGGTTGCTGAGCTAATCTAAGTACAAAGAGGCTCACAGCTTTATAAATCCCCTGCAGTAAAAACTTGACCTTAGAAATAAGATTTTTTACAGCCAATTTGAGGTGCCACTTACCCAAGCAGGGCCATATATCATTATGAACCAAGCACCTTATAAATCTGACTAATTAATTACTCCGTACAAGCTGCTAATGTAATTCAAAAGTCATAATTACATTCCTGGACCAAGTGAGCAAAGCTAAAATTAAGTTGCAGGGGATTACATGGCTAGGCTTCAACTCTTCAATGCAGCAAGCAGCTGGCCACGAAGAGCAATGGGGAAGCCGACAGACACATGACGGGGCCACATAGGATGGAATAACCAAGCTCTAGGCTGGACACTACAGAGTCACCTTAACTTTAAATGCCTCCTAACCAACTTCATATTTTGAGTGCACATTCGGTTGTCATTCAGTGCCACAGGCTGAGCACTATAGGCAGCAAGGAAAATACATTGCAGGTGAAATGCAGCAGAGTAATAAGTCTATCCCATGAGACCCACCAATATACAGAAAAGTTAGACTAAGCAAAATAGCCTGGTGACTACTGACCTATGGGCTAAGCAGGAGCATCAGACCAGTCCACAGGAGGTTCAGGACAGAAGAGACAAACAGTGTATGGGGAAGGAAAAGCTGCATCACCCTGGATCCATTTTCACTCCCCACTGCACAGGTGCTAATCTGGATAGCTCTTTGCAATCTACCTTCCCTCCCTGCCCCCTGGCAGGAACGCCCTAATGAGGCAACTGGAACAACAGCTGGTTGAAAATATTCCAACTGAACAGTATGCTGATTCCATAAAATGGAAATATTTCATGGCAATATATAGCTTGTCCCTTTTGTCAACAAAATACCATTGAGACATTTCCTTTAGACTAGGTCCAAGCACTGTGTTTTGATTTGAGAAGGCAGATAATATACAGATAAAAGTCAAAACATTAGAACACAGCACTCCGAGGTCCTTTCGATATTTCCAAAACTCAACTTCTGTTGAAATTTAGTTTTGTGGGAATTTTCGAAGTTCTGATTTTTTGTCCCCTGTGTGCGACGAAATTACATTACAAAGTGTTGGAATTTCACAGCCTGGAAATTGTGCTTTTTGACCCACGCTAGCTGGAATACAGTCATGGCAGCAACTCACGCACCTAGGGCTATCAGCTCAGGGAGCAGCTCACTAGGCCAAGCCTCGGGTATCTGCCTCCCCGGCAAAGCTCAGCTCTGAGAGCACATTCCTGAACCAACAATTGGTGCCCCAATGTCGAGCAGCATGGAGCCTGTCAAGGAGTGGGGCAAGCAACAGGAAGGGAAGAGAGGAAGGATGGTTGTACACAGCGGCTGTGGAATTGGAGTCAGGGCACTGGGGTCAGTTCAGCTCCTGGCACTGCCAGAGACTCACTGTGTAACCATAGGCAAGTCATTTCACCGCCACGCCTCAGTTTCCCTGTTACATGGGGATCGATTGTGAAGTGCCCAGCTTTTGGAGTGACGAGGGCCAGAGCAGAGTCAAAGGTAAGTGAGTTGAATAAGGGACACTATCAACACGCGGTATTGTGGCCGACGAGATATGAAACGCTGCATGGGTTGGTGCTGGTGCTCGCAGGCCTGCAGATCTCCTGCCTGCGTGGCAATGACAGGCAAGCAATAGTTTTGCTCAAGGCATGGCTGTTTCTTGCCAGCTCTCTGCCTTTGAAGCTACTGGAGCATCTGCTGTGCGCGTCTTTTTTGCAATTTCTTACTGTGCCATATGCCATAATGTCAAAACAATACCATTTGCACACACACTCAGGCCTCTTTCCAATTTCTGCCCTGCCTCGCTCCCCAAACGGAGCAAGTGTTCCCGGGCGCCAGGTTAGCTCAGGGCTTAGGACTGACTGCAGCGCAGTTAGCAATAGCCAAGGGGGTTGTATGGCAGTGAAGAGCAAAGGAAAAGGAGCCTTAGAACAGCTCTTGAAGACTCTTGGTAAGGCCCATAAATGAAAAGCTATGTAGCTTTCATACGCTGCCACCTAGTGGGCCAAAAATTATACATCAAACTACCAGTATACCTCTACCCTGATATAACACAAATTCGGACAGAACGCGGTAAAGCAGCACTCCGGGTGGGGTGGGGGCTGGGAGGGGGTGTGTGCTGCACGCTCCAGCGGATCAAATCAAGTTTGATATAACACAGTAAGATATTTTTGGCTCCCGAGAGCAGCGTTATATCAGAGTACAGGTGTATATTTAAATATATGGTATGAAACGCGCAGCAGCTGTTCTCTCTCTTGGACCAAGGCTGTTCAGAGCCAGGCAAGAGGAATGAGGCAGTGTAAACTAGGGTGACCAGACAAGTGTGAAAAATCGGGACGGGACGGGGGGGTAATAGGGGCCTATATAAGAAAAAGCCTCCAAAATCAGGACTGTCCCTATAAAATCAGGACATCTGGTCACCCTAGCGTAAAAGCAATTGGTACCTTTCAATCATTCCCTGTTGTCCACTGCATCGTGAAGCCTCTTGAAGGCTGTAGGCAACTGCCCATGACACTAGTCTGTTGGGGGAACAATTATATACTTTGAAGCCCTTTGAACACACTCTGGTTCCATTCGTTTCTAACGGCACATGATCTGAATGGGTCACCTGCCCCAGCAACCACAGACTTCCTGTGTGACCATGGGCATTCACCTGCCTCTGACCCAGTCTTAACAATGGAATCAGTGCCTTGATTCTGCTTTCTCCCTCTTGCCCCCACAACCTCCACCAGCATCAGATCTCATGGCAAGTGTGCTCACGACTATAAAACGTCTGCCTTTGCCCCAGGCAGAGAAGGATATTTGCTGGAGCACTGCTCTGACACAAGAGAGGTCCGTCCCCAAAGAAAGAAAAGTCCCCAATGGTCCTATTCAACACATCAGGTTTATTTAATATCTTTCTGCATTTTTGACATGAGATGTGCCAGGATCTCAGGACCATTAAGTCTTATCTATAGAAAAAATAAACTCATTAATCTCCTATAGCAAAAAACTTTCTCCTCCCCACACAGAACATACATGCAAACTACAGACATCCAGGGCAGGACCTGTCACATATTCATAGCCTTCTACTCAATACAAATGTAACAGAGCCTCTCAAAGTCATACAAAAATCAGTTACTTATGAGAAATGCTGTTATCCATATAGCCAACAGGGTGTGTGTAGTTTATTACACAATCACAATTGATACAATAGCTACAAATTATAGTTTTAGTGTCTTGTATAGTGCAATATTTCCAAACTTTTCAAGGAAACTTAAAGGGGAGCAGAGATTTGTTGTTTAACAAACAATTTCAGGCCTGTGATCTAACAGGACATTGCGTTTATCTAAGAAAAACAATACTGTGTCATATCTTAAGCTACAATAATCTGTTACAGGTCAGTGTCATGGCCTTTCAGTCTATACGATGGTTAACAAGTGATCACTTTCACAAAATCAAAAACGGTGTTTACTGCTCTCTATAAATTCTCCATATTCACTCAACTTAGCAGATGCTTCTTCTTTCATTAATAGATCAGTTCATTCCTACAGAATAGAGTTCACACAGAAAAAGTCCCTAACACAGGAGCATTTGAGATGCATTTTCCAGCAATAGTTCTCAAGTAGAGAAGGCTTATTCCCTTGAAATTCACTGTCGATTAAAATGAAAGAAGAGAAAACATGACGGGCATTCGGATGCTCTTGTTTGAGGAGTTCCAGCTGGGAGCATTTTCTGGTCTGCTTTCTATTTCCTGTCTCTCACCAAGGATTCAGAGGGCCTGCCCAACACCCTGGGGACCATTCCGGTGCTGAGACTTGTGCTATGCAAAACATGCCTGGGTTGGATCCCCTGCCATTCATACCTATTGAAAAGATCCTGAAGATGAGGTAGCCTTGCATTGTAGCATCTGCTGCTGGGCAACTTGCACAGCGATGCTTTTGTTGGATCCGCCTAGGTATTGCAGAGAGTAGGATTTGTTAAAACCACAAACACACCCACCCCTCATATGCTAAGAGGAAGAAAGGAAGGCGAGGGGAAAGCTGTCAACCTCGGCACGAGATCCTTTTAGCTGGGCTGCAATAGGCAGAGTGAAGAGTTAAATACAATAATTATGTTCCTGAACATTAGAGCATACTGTGCTTTCCAGAAATCCACACAGCACAAGGGAACACCTGAGAGAAAGCAGCGTCCTTTCTCCATGAAACATGGAGAACTGCTAGGCTGAGACAGGATCCGCTCTGGCTGTAAAATGTCAGAGGTGCAAAGCAGCAGGCCTAACGAGGTTTGACAGGACAGTCTCTATATTTCATCATTAAAAAAGAAGTGGAAATGGCCAGCAGGTGGGAATCTCACATATACACACAAACACACTCCCTCCCTACTGAAAAAGACTCTTCATAACCACCAGCTAAAAAGCTGAATGCAGCAGGTGAGCAGAAGCTAATAAAATAAGGCCAAAAATATTACAAATAAATAGTTTGGCAAGCAAACATCACTGGGCTTTGGAGAGGCCAAGTCGGGGTTGCAAATGGGCTAAAGCAGACACCTCCATAAGGGAGAGAGAAGGTAAACTGAACTATGAAATTTACATCTCTGAGCAAGAGGTGAACTTCCCAGCGGAGGCGTTTTAAAATAGGTTATTGGCAGCTTGATGCATTCCAAGCATTAAAGATGACTAGGGAAGATGCATTTAATGACACTGACAGAGTCGAACGCTATACAAGTGCCACTGTGCTTCCTGGTCACTTGTAAGATGAAAATAAAATAAAGTTAAACCTTGCTCTGATTTGCTTAAAAGCAGAAAGTGTTCCCTCTCCTCCAACACACAGAACTGGCAAGGAGCCAGCAGCACTGCGACTGCCTCTGCATTCCAGCCTCTGCGTCGGTTCTTTGAGCTCCTACTCTACAGCATTTTGAAACGGTCTTGGAGAGCGGAAGGTTGATTTTTCTGCCATTAGGGCTGTTGCTCCTACACACGGGCAAGCTGTTTGTTTTCACAGGAGATGAGCACGCCGGCCTTGCCTGTGCATGGGACCTCAGGACGTCATCACTGCAAAGCTTTGCCAGAGCGAAGGGACTAAAGGAAGGCGCACAGTCAATGCAGCTGACTGCCGGCTAGCCTCCTAGTACTTCAGCAACGCTTCCACCGTCGCCTTACTTCGAATGGCGCCACCCAAAGGAACAGCTGGGCCATCTCCTAGGAAAGGAAAAAACCCTCCTGCACGACAGCAGCTAACTTGGACTCCACATCACGGCCCAGGCCCACTGGCTGCTGGGTCCAGACTGGGGTTTTCAGTGCTACTTTAATGCTCTCTCCGGGTTTGATTTTAAATAATAGTTTACATGACGACAAGCGTATTGGATCCGACCCAGCACTGCCCTAGTGCTGCAGGACTGCTTAGACAGATCCCGCAGCTGCCTAGCCCAGGAGCTCTCCCTGTGAACCTCTAATACCATTTGCATATATTTGTCTTGGAGCTGACCAAGCCGCTTCACACGAAGGGCCGTGTCCCGCGTCAGCTGGGGCCGACCCCAGGGGCCAAAGCAGCTACGAGAGCTCAAAGCCTGTGTTCATGCTGATGGCGTAACGCAGCTTCTCGCGCAAGACGCTCTTCTTGCTGTAGTTGGGAAGCTTGAGCAGGTTAAAACAGGTAGAAGAGGTGGGGAGCCGGCCGCCTGGCTCTTTCTTGCGTATGGTGAAGAAGCCCCTTAGCACGCTGCCCAGCGTGTCGCCAGTGTCCTGGGAACAGAGGGGGAGGCAGGTTACCCCGCACTGCTCCAGCACCTCTGGCAGAGCACTCTGCAGCCAGGCACAGCATTAAGGAGGGAGGCATTATCCTGACACCAAGGCAGGGAGACTAATACACAGTAAGCCTGTGGAGGAAGCAGGGGAATCGGAACCCAGTAGTCCTGTCTCTCAAGGCCCCATCTAGCACTAAGGGGTAACTTCTCCTTGGTGAAACTCAGCCGTGATTGACCCTGCAGACAACACAAAACCCAACAGCAGCAAAGACTCAGGAGGGGAGCACCAAAGTCAAGTGACCCAGAGCGGCTGCAGACCACAAGGGGAGGTACTAACCTGCAGGCAGGCCACAGGGGCATGGGCATGAAAGGGTGTGGGGGGAGCTGAGTGCACCACATTAAAGGGCGTATGTTTTCATCTTGTCTCCTGAACGCTGTCTGACGGACACTTTCTATGCGCTGGTGCTTTCTAGTTGCTGCAGGGAAGGGGTGGAAGCAGGGCAGGGATGGGAGGAGCTCTGTAAAAGGCCTCGGGCGGGGGGATCTCCAATGCATAAAGGTTGGAGAAGCGTTGTTCAGATTATTCTGGCCACGTACCTGATCGTCTGAGACTTCTACACAGCGGATGGAGAAAGGAGGCTTGAGGTAGGCAAAGCCCAGAAGCGGAGGCCGGGAGCAGCTGGTAACAAACTAAAACAGACATGGTTAAAGAGTGGCTATTGTTGATCATTAGAGCAACACGGCTTGGAAACTAAAACCAGGCGTGTCTTCTCAAGGAACTGTTCGCTCATTGCCCTGCACCATTCGACTGACTGTTCTAATGATAAATCACATTTAAGCTACTCTGGGAGTTGATGTCTGCAGCATCCAACCCCCACTGCAGGTTACTGTGGCTCCTCATCAGTCGTTCTTCCCCTGAGACAAGTGGCGATACCTAAGCAGGGATATTCCCCGCGATACAAAATCATTTAAAGGATCCCTCCTTCCACTGTGGAGGGAAGAGGGGAGTGTCAGAACTCCAGGGCTCAGGCCTTTCATTGTTCTCTCTGCCACTCAAGCCACGTCAACACTTACTGGTAGATGGCCTGCAACCAATGCAGCGGATGTCGATATAGCAGGCCTAATGAAGATCTGCTCTATCGACAGCAGAGCGCTCTCCAGCTGACTCTGGTACTCCACCCGTACGAGAAGAGTACGGGAAGTCGACGGGAGAGCATCTCTATTCCCGTAACTGGAGTAGCGTAACTTAAGTCAACTTACCGCGGTTGTGTAGACAAGGCCCCAGGAGAAGGGGTTTATGAGCACAAAGAGCAGTTTTGCTTGTCTAGACGATAATGGAAAGATGACCAGCGCCCCCACTACAAGGCGACAGGTTGGGTGCACTCTACCAGGAGGGGAGCTAGGAGACACTTACCTTTAGAAACATCGCTCTCTCCTCGGGGCTGAAGTCATTGGCTAGGATGTCCCAGAGCCAGATAATGACCCTGTGACTCCCATGGAAGCCACCATAGTACACAGTGTGTTTCCTGAGGAAGGAGAGAATGCAATATGCTTACGTTTCACTGCACCAAACAAATCACAGCTTCCTGATTAATGAATGGCTGCATCTCACTCTAGACAGAGCTTAAATCCACAGCTTAATCACAAAGGGAGCTTGAATTGCTAGCGTTCCCTGAAGCCTACATCCATTTACTGCAAACTGCTTCAAAAGCATTGGAGAGGGAAGAATGAAAGTCTCTCTAATCCTACGGTCCTGCACTGGCTCCTGGGAAAGACTCTTTCCTTGCTCTATTTGCTAATACTTTCTCCAGTCGTCTTTGAAATGACATCCAGTTTGTCCCTCGCCTTTTAATTTGAAGAAGTTAATAAAAGGCTGGAATGGAGCTAATTTCCATGCACCAAACCTCAGAATAACATTGCTCTCTAACAGCATAACTGGCCTGTTGGATAGCAGAACCAGATGACTGAATCGCTCACTTACTTTAAGTCCTCTAGGTCAATTTCAGCATTGTCACCAGATATGAGCCGCTGTAACTCAGGTGCAGAAAACATCCGAATCCATTCGGGCTTAATTATCGACCTGAAGCCGCTAATGAGCGCAGCCGTCTGACTTTTTATCTGCGTGTGCATCCGAAAATGAGCCATGAGATGGATGTAGCTGATTCTGTCCAAGATAAGGAGGAAGGAAATCAGAGGCACCAAGCAGCTGAGAACACCCAGCACACGAGCACTGGCCTGGCACTCTTCTAGTTTACAATGCACTGCTTAAAAGGAACGCGGGACCTGATCCAGGGCTCACTGAAGTCGATGGAAAGACTCATGACCATTGACTTCAATGGGTGGTCGGTCAGGTTCCTGGAGCACATTTCACTCCTGTGGGTGAGCAGGCATGCAAAGACGGAGACTTCTTCCAACTCAGCTTCTGTGCAGAACTCTCCACAATTTTTTCAGCCAAATTACTGACACCCAAAATCATTTAATCCGTGTGTCTGGGCAAACCCTGCACAAGCAGCGTATTTGTAAGGTCTTACAGCAGCTGTTTTCTCCATCCTGTCGGGGTCTGACAGCCCCTCTCAACACTGACACAGGGCTTTCAATAATGCTGAGCACTTACAATATGCACATTGTCAAAGCACTGGCCATATATTATCTAGCTGCTGTTGAACAGCTCCTTAGAACGACTGGGTTTATTTTTCATAAAAACAATTTTCCTCCAAGCATTGTAGATGCCACAAGAGACTCATAAGACAAATACAGCCTGCTTTGGAGAGCCCTCATCTGGAGTCCAAGGGATTCAGACTTTGCAATATCTTGAAACAGAAGTTTTCCGAGATGCAGTAGTTAGTGAAAGGGGGGAGGGCGGTCTATCAGAACCCACCAGAACCACAATCTCTGCAGATATCCATACAGCCAGCTATTTTACTTCCATTCCCTCCCCTGCCCACATTAGACACCAACCCTCCTAACCTGGCTACCTTTCTAACCCAAGCTAACTCAAAGCCCATGACAAGAACAGTTCTGGATTGCCTCCATTATTCCTTTATTTATTTATTTATTTTTTTTCCCCAGTTTTCTTTCCCCAGCTGTGTCTGTGTGTTTGTTCAAAATTATGTGTGTAGTGAGCACAGTGACACACAGGACTTTCGACTTTCTTCCTGACCAGCCTTCTGACAAGCAAAAAGATATTCCTTTCAGCTGGGAACTTGCTGATCTGATCTCGGAGGAAGATAAAGATTGGGAACACTCAGTTGTAAAGTGCAGCTGAGGCAGATGAGTCTTCAGGTTAAACATAGCCCTGACTTGCTGTTAAAGAGCATGCTGCAGATTAAGATTTTAGACACACATCTGCATAATAGAGATTTAATTGGTGAAGGGGGATGGGGATTGAGGAACAAAAGAGGTGGCAGGGCTTGGTTTTTAGTTTCACAGCTGACGTTTATGATAACTATCTAAAGCTGGTTATCTGTGAAAATAGCTCCAGGGTCTGGTCTCTGATTTCCTGTGTCTAAGCACCACTGTCTACTGCATTTGAATTCATCACTGTGTTTTCTGAAGAACAGCGTTTTATACAACTGCCACACGCTATCATTCTGAGAGAATCTGCCTGCTCCAACGTCTTTGAGCATCTGTGCCCTCTGTGTTCAAGACCGTGTGCCTGAATTGCTTTGAATCCATCTGTCTGTATCTTAAATCCCTACAAATATCACAGACTGTGTGCCTTTGACTAAAGAAGTGCTGTTTCAAAAAGTAAATTGTCAATTCTTATTTTGCAAATCGAATTGAATACAATTTCTGCCGATGAAGTGTAACCAGTAAATTCTATTAAGATATTTATGGGCTCTTTCTACTCCAAATCCATCTCAATCTATTCCAGATGCAAGCCCAAGAAACCAGAATGAAGTATTTTACAGTGATGACCTTACAAATCTAATTGCCATACTTACTTATTTTCATTGGTAACAGGAATGGTCTTCCCTCCAGGAATAAGTTCATGGCAAACAAGCTGAGGGAAGAAATCATTATATTGCTAATTACTGCCTGAAAACTTCACTGGATGGAGAAGCCTTTCAGAAGGTGGGACTTACCATAAAATAATTACTTACTTTTACAATAAAACATTAGGATTTAAATGTTAAACAATAATCCCATTTCTACTCCCAATCAGCGTTTCATTTCAACACGAGCACAGCAACTGAACAGTAGGGAATTTGCCAATAGAGCCAGCTTGTCACCTTTCCTCCATTACCATCTACCATGAGCATTCCACACAAAACACATTCAAAGAACCATAAGGTGAAAAGTGAAGCCATCAAAAGCCAGGAAATGGGCCAGCTTAATTCTGTCTCCTTCCAGTGCAGTCCAGTCTGTAATCATGATCACAAATTCTTCTGCAGGTCCCTCCTCTCATTCAGGCCCTGATCCAAAGCCCAGGGAAGTTAACAAGAAGACTCCTATTGAGTTTGATGGGCTTTGGATTGGGCCCTCAAGGCACAGGATGGAGAGGGTTCCATGAACAATGCTGCCAGTCGGCATTTTTTACCTTCCATAGTCACTGCATGGTCCAATGCCTGGTTTACCACACACCGGGCAGAGGACAAAAGAGGGACATTCCTCTCTCTTTAGGCCCATCACCGTAGAACCTGGGAGCTTCACATACCCTAAAGAATTTATCTTGGCCACACCCCTGGGAGGTAGGGAAGTACTATTCCTATAGCACAGATGGGGAATGCAGGCAGAGAGTGAATAAGGGACTTGCCCAAGGTCACACCGGGAGCGTGGCAAAAGGAAAGAACCAGATCCTCCTGGCTCCCAGCCCAGGGCTTTAACTTCAAGAACATCGTCCCTCTTCCAGCAGACATCAGTCTCATTCACAACACATCACACAATGGCAGAGAACGAGGCAAAGATGCTCAGGACCCCAGATGGATTCCTGAAACACACTGCCTTGTTCTCTGTCCAACGTGCAAAATGAATGAGGCCTGGGTCCTCCTTCCGCATGCACCCATCTACCTTCTCTCACACCAAAGGAGCAAGACTGCTTTGCAGTCCTGCTTCCTCCCATTCCCCTTCACTAATCTTAGGCCAAGGTAAAGTATTGTCAATGAATGTTACTAAGCTAAACACGGCGGGCAGCATCACTGCAGCACTGGCAGTCCAGTAGGAAGCCGCATTACATAATCCAGTGCACAGGTTCAAAGTCATTAAAAAAAACCGAAAACTTGTAATAACTGATCTAACCAGTTTTCAACAAACCACCAAAAGGCAGTGCAACCTAGTGACCACCATATCCCTGCCAAATTTCAACTTTCCACCAAAAACTTGCTAAATAAAAAAGTATACAAAGGAAAAAGTCTCTCTTTTTCCACTCGCTGTTTCTTCAAATGGGGGGAATCCTTCTGGATCACACTTTCCAAATAATTCACTTTCAGAACAGGAACAAGCCTGCCATATTTCAGCCACAAAAGTACCAGGCTAACAAATTTAGAAGCAACTGAAAGTGACTCCTTTGGAGTATCTGCATCACAGATCTGAAACGGCCTGTAAGAATCCAAAGGAGAAGTATAACAGAATAAAGTGCACCTCATGTCATCAAGCTGCTATGCAAACAAAACTTGGAAAAAGTGGTTGCTTCTAAACAACCACAAACACCTCTTGGGAAAACACTGAGACTATTCCATGTAGAGTGCATTCTGCCAGCAGGTCAGCTTGCACATGGGTTTCCTTCCTCTGTCCTGCACAAGACACTATCAGTAAAATAAGAACATAATTTTTCAGGAGCCAGTTTAACCCACAGTGAGGAATGCCTGAATTCATAATTCTCTATTTGGGGCACCAGAGGATTTCCCACAGTAATGGACAGTGATGTGTTTGGAGCACCAGAACTGGTTCCAATTGAAACCTCTCTCTGAAAACATCAGACAGGCAGGATGAACACACCAGGTGAGCTGGAGTCACTCACTCAGGACAGCTGCTAGAAATTTACAACCAAAGGCTTGGAATCTCCTATCCCAGTCACCAAGAAAACAGGCTGCCTGGGCACAGAAGCCTGCTTGTAACTCTGAGCAGGTCTGAGGAAATTAATAGAAAGAAAGAAAGAAAGCAAGAAAGCAAGAGAGAGAAACAGAAAGAAGGCTAAATATGAAGGGGAAACTAGCACAAAGATGTGTATGGCCTACCTGACCCATCACATCTTCGTCATAGGAGAGCGTTAAGCCCAAGTCGCTGATATCTCCATCGTAGCGCTAATGGAATGACAGAGGAGATGAACGGGGGTCAATGCACAACGACTGAGAACAACAGCTTAGCACTTACAGACCGCCCACCCTGGAAGGGATCCTCGCAAATGCTCTACACTGAGGCAGAGAGGATATGTGACTGTCTCAAGGTAACAGAGGCCGTCAGCGTATGAGCTGGGACTAGAAGGCAGAAATTCCTGGCTCCCAGTCCTGTGTTTAGATCACTAGAGCACCTTCCCCTCCCTGCTTTACATGGAGCAAGAAATCCCACACCCTCCACTGCCACCTACTTTTAGACTCAACATTCACTCCTACAAGCGCAAGTATTTTCATAGCTAACATGAGCATTGGCTCACAGGAAGGGGGCATTTATTAGACGCAGCAAGCCTAATATTTCTAACAGCAGCCAGACAGAGAAATACCTCTCCTGAACACAAGAGGAACCAAGTATTTTAGTGTCTGTGGACATTATTAATACGCAGCTCCTATATAGTGCTGCTCATTCACAGATCTCAATATGCTTTACAAAGGAAGTCACTCATCATCCCCCGTTTACTGATGGGGAAACTGAGGCACAGAGCAGGGCTGTGACTTGCCCACGGTCACCCAGCAGGCTGTGGCAGAACTGGGAACAGAATGCAGCTCTCCCAAGTCCCAGTCCAGGGCTCTACCCATTAGGACACACTACTTCATTTAAAAGGGCTTTTGGAATTAACCTGGCAGGCAAAAAGTTTACATCCACCCCGCTGGCATCACCATTTAGACCTCTGAGCAGTACATTACAGTCAAGTGGGGATATGGGGAACATATTGCTCAAACCTTAATCGAGGTGAGGTTTTTGTAGAACTCGGAGTCGAGAGAGGGAAGTTCATCCACAGAGCTGTAAAAGCTACTGTGACGGTGCCCAAGCAGCTGACTCAAGAAGAAGGACGCAAAGGGAACATCCACAACTATTCCCTGCAATTAACAGGAGAGAGAACATGTGAGCACCCCACTTGCACTAGCTATGTGCATCGTCTCTAGTCGCCAGTCCTACAGGACAAACAGCAAGCTTCTGGCTTGTACACAGACACAAAGTACAGCTTGGCCACCCAAACAGCTCACGTCCTCTTAAGAGACTCATCACTTTGCAGCCCCTTCCCTAAGGGGTATCTCTGGGATTTGGAAGCATCATCTCATGGGGGGAAGGTCATGTTCTGCCTCTCTATAAGCTCCTGGCATGGGAAGTTCTCAAAACACTTTACAAATATTAACGAACCTTCAACAACAGCCCCTCGTGATAAGCAGCAGATACTGCCCTACTTTCAAGATCAGGAAGTGAGTGGGGAAGCAACATGCTGATAGTGACCCAGTGAGACTCTGGTGTAGAAGGGAAGAGAACCCAGGAATCCTGACTGCCACTGCCTTGCTCTGAACACTGGCCTGGATACACTACTCCAAGTATGGATACAGATTCAGAGAAGCTCTGCTCACACCAAAGCTGCTTCTGAAGCAGGTTGTGGGGACCTCTCTATGAGTAGAGTGGCTACAGACTACCAGCCCCATGGGATGTACCTATTCCTATTCCTCCCCAAACCAATGAGCTCCTGGAGAAGGTGAATCCATCCCGTTCAAAGAGATGGCACTGTGAGTATGGAGATAACGGATGTGCTGGCATTAATGCAGCGGCTTGAGCCGCTGCCACCTCACCATGCACAGAGATGAAGAGCGTCAGAGCAGTGGGTGTGCAGGGGGGCAAAGACCAGGACATAGCCAAGTGCTCTTCTAGAGCTGCAGATATTAGAAGTGGCTTGCACCAGTCTAACCCTTCCCTCAGTGCCCAACAATCACCTCTCATCTAGTCCCACGTCATTTAGGTGCTTCCACCACTTCGTTTGGGAGATGATTCATTCTCCTTATATTTAGCTCAAGTTGTCCCTTTAATTCCACCTCTTGGTTTTCACTTTGACTTTCAAACACACTCGCTTTTGGAAGTTAGAAAACAAAATTTGTTTCCCTCATGGCTCCATCCTTTTCCAGCTGGCAAACACCATGGTCTGGCCTGTCTTTGGAAAGCAGTGCCACATTACTACTCCTCGACAGTAGATCCACGAGCAGCAGCAACTGTGGCAGCAAAGGGAGCCCACGTACTCTGACTCTAGCCATTTCTTTTATGCTTTGTAGCTACAGAGTGAATTTTTCAGTTGGATATTTAGGCATATTTCACCTACTCACCCCCTTGCCATCGCAGGGGCCTCGGGCACTGGTGGCACCTGTCTCCCCTGATCTCTGCCTGGGGCATACAACAGTTCAGAGTCCCTTGAAGACTAAAATGCCTTGGTTTAACTAAAGTCATTGGCTCAATCTAGGGGCACGTGGGTGAAATCCAATGACCTGAGACATATGGGAGGTCGGATCTCCTGGTCTCCTCTGGCTCTAAACTGCACGAAGCAAGGCCACCAAAGCTGGCATTTTCAAAGGAGACCAAGGGAGCTGAATGTCAGTAGGATTTGGGCACCTAATTCCCTTTGAGAGTCCCAGCCCAACAGGTCTATTGCAAGACAGCATTACTCTTACAGGTCATTCCTCTAGGCCATTCTGCCCTCCTCACCCTGCCAGGGCACACCAACAGAATGCAATGCCCTCCTACAGTTTGCCTGCACATCCCCAGGGCTGTGACAAGGTGTGTGGGAGCAACGCTACCCCAAAGTGGGAGACATCCACGTGCTGGCCTCCTTCGGCTTACCTCATACACAGCCTTCCCGAGCATTTTTCCCACAAACTCAAAGAGCTGGAGATAGTTCTCGTGGATGTAGGATGTCGGGGATGGATACAGCCTCTCGTCGCCGCTGGTTGTCTACACAAACAAAATGATGAGACAAGACATCAGTATTGTGAACAACCAGAGCCAGTTTTCACTCGTCATTTCAGATTGGGGAGTGGTCAGAGCCTATTTTCTACAATTCAGCATCAGTACCTTAAAGAGGTTGAGTGCAGGGTCAAACACCTTCTTTATGATCTCCTCCAAGAACTCTTTGAAAACACCATCTTGATCAATACCAGCCTCATCGACACCCAGGTCATTCACAAACTTCACTCGGATAACTCCCTTCATGAGGTTCTGGGTCAGCGGCCTTAGTTGTTCGTATCCATCCTGCCCAGGTGAGAATTGCCACACATTAGCCATGCAGAAGGACACACATGTCTTCACAAACATGCAACACTGACAGGTGGTTGCACTGGGACATAAATGGTACACCGGCACATTACATGGGAGTTTACATTCACGAAGACAGTGACAAACTCTTGTGTTAATGCCACAGATTTGGGGTCAGAGCAGCAACGTGCTAAGTTTCCTGAACATACTGTTTCATACAAAGACTGGATGTCACCACATCCAGGATTCCTGGAAAGAAATCTGCCTTCCCTTTGAAGCAGCATTTCAGGCCTGGTCTACACTACGACTTTAAGTCGAATTTAGCAGCGTTACCTCAATTTAACCCTGGATCCGTCCACACGACGAAGCCCTCTTTTTCAGCTTAAAGGGTTCTTTAAAATCAATTTCTTTACTCGACCTCTGACGAGGGGATTAGTGCTCAAATCGGCCTTGCCAGGTCAAATTTGGGGTAGTGGGACGCAATTCGACGGGATTGGCCTCCAAGAGCTATCCCAGAGTGCTCCATTGTGACTGCTCTGGACAGCGCTCTCAACTCAGATGCACTGGCCAGGTAGACAGGAAAAAGCCTGCAAACTTTTGAATTTCATTTCCTCTTTGGCCAGCGTGGAGAGCTGATCAGTACAGGCGACCATGCAGAGCTCATCAGCACGATGTGCACATTGCTTGGCCCGTACTTTGTGAGAAGTCTATGACCATGTCTATGTCCTCATCACTCTTGTCACTGCGCTGCCATCGCCTCCTCACCTGGTTTTGCGCAAAAGAATTGTCTGCCGTTGCTCTGCCGGAGGGAGGGGCAACTGACGACATGGCTTACAGGGAATTAAAAACAACAGAAGGGGTGGCTTTGCATCAAGGAGAAACAGACAACTGTCACACAAAATGTCCCCCTCAATGACTGAACTAAAAACTCTGGGTTTAGCAAGCCATTGATTTCACAAAACAAATCAGGTCAATTTCTTGTTTTGATCCACTCCATCTATCTTCTACATTTTAGGCTGGCAGCTGACGGTGCAGTATGACTGCTAGCCATCGTCATCTCCGGGGTGCTCGCCAGAAGACGGTGTAGTACGATTGCTAGCCACCATCATCTCCTGGCTGCTCGCCAGAACGTCGTGCAGTATGATTGCTGGCCACCGTCTTCTCCTGGGTGTTTAGCAGAAGATGGGAATGACCTGGCTGAGTCACTCCCATGTCTGCCCAGGCGCCCCTAACCGACCTTGACCGAGGTCAGCTAAAAGAGCACCCAGGAATATGACGACGATGGCTATCAATTGTAATGCACCGTCTGCTGCCAAAAGGCAATGAGCAGCTGCTGTGTAGCAATTCAGGCCCACATCTGCCAGCACACAGGAGATGTACGGTGACGCTGAGCTCAGCGGGCTCCATGCTTGCCATGGTATGGCGTCTGCTCAGATAACCCAGGAAAAAAGGCACGAAATGATTGTCTGCCGTTGCTTTCACAGAGGAAAGGAGGGAGAGGTGGGCATGACGACATGTACCCAGAACCACCCACGACACTGCTTTTCCCCCATCAGGCTTTGAGATCTCAGCCCAGAATTCCAATGGGCAGTGGAGACTGTGGGATAGCTACCCACAGTGCAATGCTCCGGAAGTCAATGCTAGCCTCAGTACTGTGGACGCAGTCTGCCAACTTAAGGCACTTAGAGCATTTTGTGAGGACACACACAAATCAACTGTATAAAAACGACTTCTGAAAAACCAATTTCTATAAATTCAACCTAATTTCGTAGTGTAGCCATACCCTCAGAGATGGGACAACTCATTGTGTGGAAAGGGAAACCACCACAGCTAGTGTATTATGGTGTATATATACAATTACAGCTGTACACACCACACACTACAGTTACCTATAGAGGCAACAAGAGGGTAAAGGGACAAAGGAATAAAGCAGGAGACAAGAGAACTGACATGATTATTCAGCAGCTATGCTAAAACTCTTGTTTGACAAATGCGGAGAGTTTTTTTTAGTGTAGCACAGCATCAATTACACATTATCTTATTGTCCATGTGCTCACTAACAGACAAATAAGAGACTTGTGCCTTAGAGAAGACAGCAAATCCTACAATTAGTGAGATTCTAGCACAAATGTGAATTCAAGGGAGCATGAAGTAAAGAACCAAAGCAACTGAGTGGGACCAACTGGTCTTGTATGCACCCCCTAGACCCCTCCCTCCGGGCCTCTGCTCCAGCACATGAGAACATGGCACATTTGAACAGACCCTGACTCAGGAGAGATAAAAGTGGGGACACAGCTAAGTCAGTAATAAATATGTGAGAAAATTGGTAAAAAAAAATAAAATAAATAAATCTGTTGGATGAGGCGATCCCGAGCGGAGTGCTCCGTCTGTTGCTGCAGGTGAAGGCAAGAGATACCACCCACCCCAGAATCTAGCAGGTTTCTGCTGACCCCCATGCTCCAAAGGGGGTATATGCTGCTGCCTGACAATGCAGGCATGTTTTCTCTCTGACAGCGATCAGAGTTTGACATCGAGCTGCAAACCCGTCACTATTCCCTGGATCACTCAGCAAGCAGCAGCGCGTGTATAGAACACAGATGGATGTCAAGTCTCAGGGTCTGATCAAGGCAGAAAAGAGAAACTTTCACAGTTTGTTACAGTTTACTGGAAAAACGGGCAGCACTGCCAGAGTCTCCACTAGGGAAGGAAGAGTTTTTGGTGCCTAAAAGAGCTTTCTACATATGATGCATCCATGACAGCAAAAAGAATGAGCCCTGATCTATTTAAAATGGAGATGAGCATAAACAATGCTGATTCCACCTTTCAATCCTTTCAGCTTCTGTGAGTTGTACAAAGCATGTGTCTGGGACGCAGTACAGCCTTGGCCTGAGCTCACCATTTCACCCATGGTTGGATATTCTGAGGCACTTATTAGTTAACCTTCAACCCGGTAAGGAACAGGATCCCCCACGCCAGATTCCATCCTATCAAACACTAAGGTGACCAGATGAGAGGGAGAAAATATCGGGACACGTGGCCGGGGGGGAGGGAGAAGTGCTGCCGGCAGAGTGAAATATCATTGGGGGGGGCAAGTGTTGCCTGCGGAGCGAAATATCAGGACAAATTGCGTCCCAACCAAAGATCGGCTGGAACGCAGGACAAACACCTAAATATCGAGATGGTCCTGATTTTATCGGGAAGTCTGGTCACCCTATCAAACACACACAGCGCCAGCCAGCCCAGAGCCTAGCCTCGTCAGCACCTAGATGAAGAGCAGCAGGCTAAGCAAACCCATGCAAGTCTGAGGTACTGCTGAGAGGACAAAGGAAGCACTTTGAAGAACTTGTCTCCTCCCCTCAGCATCTGTTCTCAGATTGCTACGTTAGCCCGCGCGGCATTGGGACTCCCCACTACTACTGGATGCCTGAACACCCAGGGTGGCAAAATATGTCCACTCCCATTGGCAACTGGCCAGAAAGTGGTGCTCTACCAGGCCCAGACCCAGGCAAGGTGATCCACGCATTCAGGAATCTCCCCACGCAGTTACTGCAGCTCTTCATACCTAGAATGATCTCCACGCTCACGCCCTTCCCCAACCGTTACAGTAAGAGGCTCATGAGCGCACAAAACAGAAATTCCCAGGAGCACGGACTAGGCAGTGGAACTCACACCCACAAGAATGATCAGGAACCTGACTATGTTCAGAACTGGATACCAACTCATTCCTTGGCCTTAGCTGTTCCTTCAGAAACAAGCAGACACAATACAAACACACACTCAAAATGCTCCTGCAGGCAGGCAAAGAACAGAAAACAGACACTGTTGCTATTTCTACTGTTAAACATGTCCAGATGCTATGGCAAGGCCCCATAGAGGTACCTAGATCAAGACCCGGGCAAGCACTGAACCACACATTCACAGTACAGTCACCAACAAAACCAGGTTTCTGGCTGGTAGATTTGCTTCTGAGGGCCAAGCCACTCACCTCCAGCATGCGTGAGCGGCGGATAGTTATGTGTGTGACGTGAGGTGATGCAGAGCTTGTTTCAACCAGCCCAAGCTTCTCCTTCTCCTTTGTCACCATGTTTCGGAAAAGAAGAACCCTCTAAAAATAAATAAATAAATCCAAGAGAGACCAACAGCATCAGGGTAATAAATCTCCGCACTGCACCTCGTGAAAGGTACACATGCTGCTCACCCACCTGGATAGATATTCAGTACTAGACAGAGACAAATGGAGCAGATAAATACTGTTGCTTTCACAACATCTGCAGTGTAAAGGGGGGAAAATTAGCTAAAGAAAATTATACCCAGGCCTAAATCCTACTTGCCCTACTCATGTGAGCCGACCCACTGAAGTCAGAAACACCTACCCATATATGGCGAGTGGGATCTAGCCCATGCTATCTTTTTTGACATTACACCCCACATAATTAAGCGACAACCTTCTGAGTTTTACTCAGGAAGGTTCCCACTTAGTGTCCATAATGGCTGTGCAGAGAAAAGCCCTCCCTTGAATGCCAGATCCAGCGTGATGCAGTCTACAAAGGGATAGCTTGGTAGGCCTGCATATACCCTGCCCATTGGGCTGACTCCTGCAGCCAAATGGGGCATTGCTGCCAGCTTGAATCAGCAGGGATGAAGGACTTTCCTTCACAAACAAGACCCTCTCTAATGGTAAAGAAGAGATGTTTAACACAATGGAGCTACAGTGGATGCTGGTTATTAGCGATCCTGATATTGACAAATTTTGGTTATTAACAACATTTTGCTGAGAACTGATCCCATTCCACTGACTTTAACGTTAATGGGATTTGGATATTAGCAACTGTCATTCCTCTTACTGACACCTTTTTTCTTGCCGTGAAGCCTCGAGGGCCCCCAGCTCCCGCAGTCGCGGTGAAAAGCCCCAGCTGCAGGCATGTTTGCAGAGCTGCAACTAGAGAAAGCAGCACCTGGATATGCAGAGCTTGGCCCCTGAGCTGCATCTGGGGCTTTGCTGGGGGCTCACACAGCACCTCTCCCTGTGGTCTCCGGGCTGCACCCTACCCTGGCACATCTCAGAGCCCCCAATCCCATGGAGAGCCCCGTCCATGGACAGGCTTGTGTGCGTGCAGCCAGGGAAGGAAGCACTGGGATATGCCAAGCCTGGGCTCCCGGAGCCAGGGCAGGGAGCAGCATAGAGAGCGCAGGGAGAAATACCATACAGCCCTGTGGTCCCCCCAGCACCTTCACTCCCCAGGCAAAGCCTCAGCATCCAGACTGCAGCCCTGCCCTCCCTTCCCACTCTGCAGCATAGGGACTCCTGCATTATCTCCTGTTGGGCAGCCAGTCCCTGGCCATGGGCTGCCCCACACTGCTGTCTCAGGCATGGGCCTTTCACCTATGGCCAACTTTTGGTTACTAGCAAGTTTTTGCTGATAAATGAGAGATTGCTAATAAGCTGCATCCCCTGTATTTTTAAATGGGCTTTTGGGGCATGAATTCAGCACTGGAAAACCTTGGAGACAAGTCCCTTTCATTCACCCACAGGATGGGCAGTAGCAACCACTCTCCTGCCATACAGCACTCAAAGCCTTCCTGCCCAGGTCTCACTCACGTTCTTATGGGGAATGACATGCGGGATGTACTGCAAGAGCAGCTGAGCTCGCTTCTTGTCTTTGTCCAGCTCTTGGAAGAGCACACTGGGTTTGAGGTCCCTGAAAAAGCAAGACACGTATTCGGAGCTCCCTGAGAAACACACAGAGAAAACAGGGCTTCGCAAAATCAGTGGGGATAACATTTTTAAAAGCACCTAAGAGATTTAGGAGCTTAAATCTCTTCTGAAAATAGGACGCAGGTGCTTTTGAAATTTGTACCCTATACAAGTGATACTGAGAATAATCGGTCTACAGAAAAGAGGAAAGCGCCATCACCAGGGACTTTAAATTAAACAAAGTAAACGGAGCATAGGAAACAACCCTGGCAGGGGGCTGCCAGAGTGGAACAATAAGGAAGTTCCACGTCTAACAAAGTGACAGTGTCCAAAATGGTCAAGACAAGAGCCGCTGTGCTGAGAAAGCCATACAATCGTACACGACCCAGCACAAGGATCCAGCACTCACTTCCGCAACCAGTGGTCCTCAGGAGCAAAGCGTCGGCGGCAGTCTCTTTCATACAAGATCATCAGCCAGCCATGAACAGAATGGAACAACTCCAGCGTCTCTCCTTTGGCATTCTCTACAAGACAAACATGAAAGCAGCGTTCAGGGCCTCCTATATACTAGTGGCCAACACGAAGCAGAGAGCCGCTCCTTTCCCCAGCACAAACAAAGGGGGCTAAGCGTTCTCCACTTCCACTGGCTTTAGGGGAATTAAAGGGTCTCAGCCTCTCTCACAAGAAGTGCCCAACATCTGCCAGGATCCAGGCTTGAATCCCTCGGCCCTGTTACTAGCTACTGCAATCAGCACCAGCAAAAGGTAAACACATTTAGATCAACAGGATCCAGGTATGGGTATCCAACACTCTTCTTCTGATTCGGTAGATTAACCTCAAAATTGGAGTATATTCTTCTCTGAAACCTCGCAGAGCTGAAGTAGCAGGTTTTTTAAGATATGCAGGTTTTGAAAATGATGCCCCATAAATTCATACTTAATAAAACACTGACTGTCTCTTTTTTATATGGTGTCCCGACATGGCACAGGTATCTGAACACTGAAATGGGGGATAGTTTCATTTCAAACAAACAGCCTAAGAATTTGTAACACTTTCTGTGCACAGCATTCAAGTCATACTAGCGAATTGGCTGAAGCCTCTGGATGAATCGATTCACCACTACTTTTTTAAATAAATTATCATGGTCCCCTCAATCAAGCTGCTGATGCGCTTACCCACAATTCCATCCCAGATCATCTTAAACACAAAGGAATTCAGGAAAGAGGAGATGGTAACTAGCTCTTCCAGTTTGAATGAGATCTGTTCTTCATAGACTTCAATTTCGTCGAGAATTCTGGAGGAGGAAAACAAATGTTGGTTTATTTCCCTTTTGAGAGGGCTTGCAGAGCGTGCATTTTGCCTGGCACATTTAGTGGGAGTTCTCATTTCCTGTGATGACTAAAGCAGGAGCTAAACCCCTAAACCAACAGTATGTATTTACTGATTCTGATCAATATCTGAGTTTAACATAAGACAGCACAAAAAGTCTGAGAAATAAGCTACACTCAATACAGTATCACATTTAGAACATAAGAATGGCCACACTGGGTAAGAACAAAGGTCCATCCAGACCAGTATCCCATTTACTGACAGTGATCAATGCCAGGTGTCCCAGAGGGAGTGAACCTCTCCCTGCCATTCATCTCCAGGCTCTGACAATTTAGAGGGCTTTTTACTCGTAGATTGCAAAGCACTTGAACAAGGTGAGTAAGTAGAATTATCTTCATTTTACAGACGGGAAGACTTTCTACATAGGCAAGGAGGTGGCACAGGGAGTGGGCAGTGGAGTTGGGAATAGTCCCAGGTAGACAGGCTCCCGGTGGAGTGTCCTGCCAGCCAGACAATGCCCCTTCTTATAGCATGATATGTTTCTTTGAAGAATTTGCCCTGTGTTAAGACACAGCTGTTGCACACAAGCATTGAGAAAAAGCATTTCTAGAGCAGCCATTGCTGTAGTACCTAGTTAGCTCTCCTGCCACACGTCCATCCCTTACACAACACACACCTTGCAAGTTTTGCTCTTGCATTTTAGTTATTTATATGTAATTACAGCAGCATTTTGGCTCTCCACCCTGGCACTCAAAGAACATTCGATCTGTATATTCAAATTCTGTAGAAAGAGCCATCTGCTAGTAACCTACGTGATAAGGTGTCGAGAACAGTCACAAAACAGCATCAGCATAGCCAGCAGTCTCTTGGATTCCTCTGTGTCATTGTTCAGGCATTCCAAGAAGAGTTTTAATCCACCCTGGGGTCCCAGTTCACAGATAAATGCCCACAATTTGGGCAACAGGTCATCAAGATAAGTGAGGCCTACAGGAGGGAAAACAAAAGAAAGCAAGCCTTAATGCAGCTCCTTTCCCTGTATGCAGGGGAAGATGAATATGACCTGTTGCAGATAAGTTTATTTTGCAAAACTATCTGCTGGTGAAGAGGAAAGTCACATAGTGGTCATGGGTGCAATTCATGTGAACAAGTATCTACAATCACAATGAGACCAGAAGGAAGCCTCTTAACTAGCTAATACTACTTTGCACACCTACAGCACTGCACAAGCATCAGTTAATGAAGCCTCTTGTGATGCAGTCATTATGATCCTCATTGTACAGACCAGGAAGCAAGGCACAAAGGGCAAGGTCACGCAAGTTGCTCAAGGTTGCACAGAGTCAACGGCAAGCCAGGAACAGAACCCAGGAGCCTGGACTCCCAGCTTCCTATTCTAGCCACTAGACCAGTGATGGCTTACCTCCTCCTCCGTCCTTTCTTGTATGAGAAATAATTTGTTCTTAATACAACCTAAGTTCTCTGTAAAGTACGTGGCTGGGTGGCAGCCCAGCAGGCTATCAAGTGCCACGCAGTTCAGGTGTCCCTCCTCTCACTGCTGTGTGCTGCCCTTGCCCTCTGCCTTAGAGCTGCTCCCAGGAGCCTCCTGCTTACTGTGCAGAGTGTGTGTGCACGCTCTGACATCAAGATGTCCCCTCCCTCTATCCCATACCCCATCTCCACAGAGCAGGGGAGAAGACACATAACAGGTCTTAGGACGGAGGGAGCTTGCTTGCAGCTGCTGCTGTGTCTGAACTTGCTGATCTACTTAAAAGGGCAGCGTACTGAAAGGGACAACGCATGTCTCCCTCTGTCTCACACACACACACACACACACAGTCTTTCACAATTGCCTCCCAACACATACTTGTATTGTTGTTACTTCTTGATACTTTTTTCAAAGAGTGTTATTTTAGTTTTTTGACTGGTCTATGCATTTCATAATTTTTATTTCTCTCTTGCACTTAAATTTAATTCTTTGAGTAGTGAGTTCTAAAATGCCTAACCTGTCCTGCCTGGAATAGTATCAGAGGGGTAGCCGTGTTAGTCTGGATCTGTAAAAGCAGCAAAGAGTCCTGTGGCACCTTATAGACTAACAGGCATTTTGGAGCATGAGCTTTCGTGGGTGAATACCCACTTCGTCGGATGCCTGGAATAATTATCCCTATGGTAACTTTTAAAAAATATACATTATAACTAGGTTTTTGGTATCTGCTGGTGGTGCACATCCGCACATTACCTCGATATGATGCCCATAACAAAATTCATTCCACACATAGATGGAAAAAATGAGAGGGAACACGGAATAGAACGGAAGCATTCAATGGGATCACCACATAAAGACTGGTATTACTGGGTATTCTTCAAAGACACTGGGCTGGATTCAGTCAATAAGAAGTGAGCAGGTTTCAATGGAGCAGAATTTAGCTCTGTAGAATACAAATGGAAGCAACATTTGCTAAAGCAGCAATGAATGTTATTGATCAGACGTATGATCCAGGATAGAACAAGCTTTGCATCCAGCTGGTCAGTAAACAGCCCTGTGTAGTACAACTACCAGCAGAGTCAAAGGAATCAGTGAGAGGCACAAGTTTAGATCTTTAGAAGATTCCTCCCCAATTTTAAAAGGTGTTTTGAAGAAAAGACAAAAACCCACTGACCTGTGAGTATCTGCAGCCGGATCTGCGTCAGAGTCGTCAGCGTGGTTTGATATAGCACACAGATGCTGCAAACCTTCTGCACCTCTGCTGAATCCACCCGCTTGCCTCCAACTGGCTTGAGGATGTTGCGAACAGAGGCGGATTTCTGGAAGGCTCGCTTGAAAAGATCTAGTGGGAGATAAAGGGAGACACATGCAGATGGGTCTTGGAGACTGAGACATTAATCACCAGGTGAAGTCTTATCCTGGGTCACTGTGCAGCCCCATAACAATGGGGGTTTTAGTAAGGACAGTAACTGATTGAGTGGGTCATGCCACAGAACTGCAGATTTCAGTGAATTCCTCATGGCAGAATGCTTCATAGGAACATTCTCCATTCCATAAACACCAAGACGTTCTCTGACGACACAGAGATCACTCACAAGTCAGTCTCTAGTTTCAAACATTATCCAAATGTAATAGGAATCACTAGTTGTGCTACAATATCTAGCACATATCTACAGTGGACTAAGTCAGCACGGTTATAGGGGGCTAGAGCAAGAGACTAGGACGTAGAAATTCCAGAGCTATAATCCAGGTTCTGCCAATGATTCCTTGTGAGACTATGGGAAAGTCACGTAACCTTGCTGTGCTACAGTTTCCACCTGTGAAGCTGGGATACTATTCAACCACTGTAAGGTACAGAGACCCCCAGTAACAGACAGTGTGGTAAGGATTACATCGTGCTTTTCATCTTCAAACCACCTGAGAAACAATTCAAACCCTGCTTGGAAACAGGCAAGTGTCCCCAAGATATGTGACTTGCCAACGTCACAGAGTAATCAGAACAGGAATCAGACCCCAGGAAGAACTTGCCTCTAGCTAGGTAATAGCAGGTGCTGCAAAAAACTACTCAAAGCCTTTGACTAAAGGGAAGAAAGTCAAACTTCTGCCAGTAAGAGAGAGAAGACACAGAGCCCATGCCCTGGTCCTTACTGAACTGACTTTTCATAGGAAGGCTGTTCTGTGGGGAAGCAGTTTGCCCCGATGGATAAGTCGGATCCTGATTCTCCATCAGCTTCTTGCTGAGAACATCACTGAAGAGGATGCGAATTAGGTGGACTCCCCAGAGATGCTGCAACTGCTTTGTGAGCAGAGGCATGGACTCATTTAACCTAGAAGAAAAGTCAGGGGCGAGGGAGAGAAAGAGATAAACAGGTTGTAACAATGGCTTTATTGCATCTAACAAGTTGCATATGAATGCAGTGTTAAGGGTGCCCAATTAAAATACAACTCAGGCATTATGGTGGCCACACTGTCCATCCTAACAGTGACAGAAGTACTGCATGTATAACCTGGCCAAGTTATAAATCTCGAGAGTTACTTGTCTCAGAGATCATGCTCACTTACCCATAATCCACCGTCTGGGAGAACCAGCCAAGGACAGGGTGCCAGTGCGTGAGGTTGGATTTCTTTTGCGACACATACTTCTGGCAGTAAGAGAGCATGTGGATGAGCACACTCACAAAGTGAGCAGTCTCGTCCTCTAGCACTTTGTCAGTCAAGGAGCCCAGATAAATGAGGTTACCTGAAAAAGAACCAGCAGCAGCCCTCTGAAGAGGAGTGACATTTGTATGAGAATTACTATGACACCTTTACTGGAGACAGAAGGGGGCTGCGATCAGTCTCTCTCCACCACCTCTCCACTCTTCACCAATGCAGGGACGTACCCCACCCATCTGCTCCCCAGTGCCCCAGCCAGTCACTTCAGAATCCCTCCTCGTTTATTTGTTAACGCTACACTGACTCAGCGCCTTCAGCTGGAAAGGGTCATTGTAAAAACCATCAGTGTGGGCTGCAGCCTGCTCCCACTGAATTCCCCATTGACTTTGATGTTAACTCTGGAGAATCACTGAGGTCCTATGTCTTAAAACGAATTGGGGGACTGAATGGGTTAGAAAAACCAGGCCAAATTCAGGTCTGGCATAAGCAGGTTCAAGTAACAGTGAGAGTAATTAACCATTGGAACAATTTTCCAAGGTTGTGATGGAGTCTCCATAACTGACCCTTTTTAAATCAAGACTGGATGGATTTCTAGAAGTTCTGCTCTAGGAATCCTTTTGGGGGAGCTCTATGGCTGTACATAAGAGATCCAGCTAGATAACCACAATGGACCCTTCTGGCCTTGGAATTCATAACAATTTTCAAAGTCAATGATGCTCAGGGAATACAGTGTTTTCACTGACGCTGCCCTCACTCAGACTGGGTTTGGATTAAGCCTCAAGAACAATTCCTTATAGAGATTCAGATCCAATTCAGTTGTCCAGTGACCAAAATTTGTCTCTTGTTCTCTGATGGTTGTTCACCGACTCTTTTCACAGCAGTCCCTGGTTTCAGCCCAGTTTCCAGCACACACTTCCCACACCAAGGTGATGCTCTGTGCTAGCACAGGATCTCCTCCCATAGCCATCTCATTTGCTTCCCACCAACACTTCACGCGCAGCATTATATGAAATAGAGAGCTCCTAACAGTAGCCAGGAGACCGGTAATGAATTACAACAGCTCCTCTGACTATTTCCACAGAGCTGATGTGAACTCAGCAAGTTTCAGCAGCTTATCAACGTAGGCAGGTAATTTCGCGTTTGCTGTATCAGTGTCTAACTAGAAAGCAAGCTGAGGTTATGATTTCCTGTTAGATCAAAACAACACATCTGTAGGAAGGGGTCTCTTTTTGAACCGCCCTCCTCTGTTTCCTAGATCTCTTAGCATGACCCTCTACATTCACTTAGTCCTGCCTCAGCGCAGGGGACTGAACTGGTTGACCTCTTGATGTCCCTCCCAGCCCTACATTTCTATACCTTACATTAAACCTGAAGTTAAGTGTCCTTCCAAACACACATGACGCAAGCTATTTTAGAAACCACCCAAATGGTTGTTTCAGAAAAGCTTAGACTTTAAAATCCAGAGTCCTTAACCCCAAGAGAGGAATTCAGATTTCACTTCCACGGAGCCCTCTCCTCAAAACAAAGGAGGACTCTTAAATTTCTCCTCTGATGTGGAACATGCTCAGACTCCGGACACATGCTTACCCAGTAAACAAAGAGTATGGCTTCCTTCTAAACACACGCAGACATCTCGGCACTGAGCCTCACGACTTAAAAATAAGATGAATTTGCGGAAAAGGTCATGGGATTCTAGCACTGAGAGACGCTGAAAAACAGAATTGTTTTTAAATGATTGTGAAGTTGCAAATTAAACTAACAGAGCATCACACAAAAGCCGCCAGACCTGACACCACATCAGCGATTCAGGGTGTCTGTTCATTCCTGGGAGCAATCACTGCGTTCAGGGGCTGCGCAGGCTTCATGCCAAAGAATTACTCTAAAGAAGAGATCTCACAAGAAGATCACAGGCATGTGGGGGGCCTGCCACAAGGGAGATCTGCAGGTGAACTGGGCATATTCTAACCAGTCACAAGGATAACCTTCACCTGTCCTGAATCTATGGCAGTTAAAAACGCCTGCATTCCCTGGAATTCACCGGCAAACAGCCCATGCTGTGCAAGGGAGCAGACAAACCCATGGTATTAGTGGGCAGTATATCACGGCTCAGTGAAGATCCTGCTCTATGTGATAGATGATTTTGCATCTCTTTGTTCATCCGCTCTCCTGTCAGAAATCACCATGGGGATGGAAGGACAAGGACACAAAAAATAAAATGTCCAGCCTAAAAACAAAGAGAAGCAGAGCAGCCTCAGATCACACACACAGCTGAATACGTTAAGTAATAATTTACACCCAAAACTGTGCCACTTGCAGTTTCTCTAAACCATAGAGATGTCCCGAGTTGAGCGGATAAATCTCCATAACAATGTCCTATTCATCTGCATGCCCAGCTGAGTGGGGAGGAGGCTCTGCATTTATCAGCTGTTGCCACAGTATCTTACCTGGTAAGAAATGTGCACAGCACTCTAAATACCAATACAAAGCAAACCACTCTAGCGGCTACTAAAACAAAGACTCAAACCAGTTTTGAAAAACCAGCACAAATAACATTCTGGCTTGCTGTTATTTAATATTTCTATGATGGGAGGACCTAGAAGTACCATGAGGTGTGGTGGCTAAGTGGCTAAGGTGCACAACTACAATCAGGAAGGTCGTGGGGTCAAGTCTTGTTCGATCTCACACCAAAAGGCCAGCTCCAGTTTACCCAGCTGCAGAATGGGTATCTGATCCATCCGTTTAGGGCTGTCAAGGTGGTTGGATGTGATGCTGGCCATGTCACACCCTTGTGCACCACAGGCTATGAAACTGATGTGCCTTAAGAACATCAGCCCAATTAGCCATTGGCATGGTGGGAAGATTGACAAGAGGCTCCAAAAGAAATCATGGCTTGGGTGTGCTATGCACTCTGTAAGAGTTTCTGTCCCGAAGAGTACATGGTATACACACAAAAAGATATTTTACAAATGGGGAAACTGAGGCATGAAACAATTAAGTCAGCTTCCACAGCATTAGAAACCCATGCTATGAAGGATGGGGGAGGAACACGTGTTTCCATTAGAAAAGGATTACATTTTACTGTCAACTTTTAAGAGGCTGATCCAACTTTTTACTTGCCATTATTTGTAACTGTAGAGTCGCTGATGACTAATTACAGCATATTTGATATGCCAAAGGGCTCAGGATTCTGTGATGGAGTAGCCCACGTACCTCAGGTGTTAGTGTAGCAAGGTGAGTCACAATAGCAGGCACTGACATGATATGGATCAGGAATGATCTCAAGAGATTGTCAGAAAACTGAGCAGCAATCACAGGGCTGAAGAGAGAGAAAAAAAATACGTCAAATCTCACACTTTGTGTTTCCTAAGAAATGCAGCCTTTCTATCGGAGAGTTTCAGAACTGGCTGCTGCTTCTGTTCTCATTACAGAGGTCAGTTTAAAAAGAATCAGCCCCCTATGCCTTCTGCTATCATGGCGATTTAACAACATCCATCATGACCCCAGGGAATCAAAGAAAGCCAGAGGCAGGAGGCAACATGGAGTCTTATTCCATAATACACAGCACCTCCCATGTCTCTAAAGAGCTCCATAAACGCTAACTAGATTAAACCTCACAACACTCCTGTGAAGTAGATAAATAAGTAGTTCCCATTTACCCAGGCAAAGCTTAAGTGACTGATTCAAAACCAGTTTGAGTCTGGGGCAGGGTGAGAAATCACTCTACTCTTGCTGGAATGATCATCAGAAAATCAGATCTGAGCCTGTCCCATGATCCCAAAAGTGACACTTACGGAAGGAAACCAGTTAAGAGTTCGCTCATGAAAGTCTTTAGGGATGCTACTTGGGCACTGTGGTCTGACACCAAGTGAATTTCCTGTGAAGAGATCTGGGCTTTGCAGATCTGAGTTTGGATTGTGCCTGGACTTTATTTTGAAACATAGGGGGGTGTTTCTAGCTAGTCCCTCTTTGGAGACACAATTTACACATGCAAATTGAACTGCGAGCACAGATCTGATCATCTGCACCTCTACCTGACATGCATCCATAACTATGTCCTTAAAGGCACACTGGCAGTTCATTGTGAGATGCGAATCACACTTGCAGAAAGAAGGCCCGTTCCTTCAGACTATTTACCCAACACACAGACATACAGCATTCCAAGGTTAACCACACAACTGATCTTCACAGCTGATTTATAAACACTTGATTTTAGGGGTACAGAGTAGAAAAAAAATCAAGCTCTCCACCTAAATTAGCATCATGCACTAATACTAATACACGCACTAATACAAACTCACAGACAGATACAAAGAGAGAAACACAATGAGAAACTGGCAGGGCAAGAGGTCTTCAGACAGACACTGAAAGCAGCTTTGGCTACATATCACCTCAAGCGGCTTTTGCTGCCTTACCGCAATGCAAGAGAAAAGACTGCAGTTAAAGTGCCTTTGGACAGGGATGGTCTGGATCTTGCCAAGCCATTTGTTAACAAAATCTGAAAAGAAAATGGCAACTCTTGTTAGAGAAAGAATCCAGCTGTGTTCTTGAAGGACACAGTCACTTTCAAGAGATATAAAAAGAAATTAGAGAGAGTGTTGCTTTAATGTGGTTGTTACAAGCCACTGGCCTGGATCACAGCGTTTCTGTTCCATGTACTGGCAGCACAGAGAAACTGCATTCAAAGAGGTATACTGTGATCACACTTGCTATTTTTATAAGACTTTTCTTCAGAGGGTCTCAAAGCCCTTTATAATCCATAAACAAGCCTTGCAACAACCCTGTGAAAGATGGACACCCCCATTTTACAGATGGAAAAAAGTGAGGCAGGAACGGTGAAGAAACCTGCCTAAAATCACACACAAATTCAATGGCAGGGCTGGGAACAGAATTCAAGACTCCTGACTCCTAGTTATATATTTTAACCAACTGCACTGCACTGCTGCCTTCCATCTCCTAATGAGATGATGAAATGGTAGTTAGATTAAATATTGCTCATGGAAAGGAGAGGAGGGTGAGTTTTTTGGGTTTACCAACTGTGATGCTCTGTACCTTGGCGGAACACCCAGAACCCCCATGTTCATCCTTGTAAAATGACTGTGTGGCATCCAATGCAAAGTTTGTCGTGTCAGCCGTCTTCAGAAGGCTCATGATGCATTGAGCATTGTTGTTACAGTAAGGCTATAGGTTATAATTTCATGTATGTAGCTATGAGGCTGAAAATGTATCCTCACAGCTTAAAATAAGGCCAGGCAAAAACTCTCCAAGAGCAGAGAGGCAGTTCACACCTAATCAGGGCAGGTATGGGACAAACCCAGCCCAGTCTCACAGGAACAAAGGACGCTGGCCTAGGCAGCAACAAAAGATTCTGTTAGACTCTCGGGGGAGTTACCCCCCTTCCTTTGGTCAGTTTGGAACGGCGATGAGGTAATGCTCACCTGACTCTGAGGGCGGGGGAAGGCAAAGCCAAGAGGGAAGAAAGGACATGATAAAAGGGAGAGACATTTGCCATGCTCTTCCTCTCTCTTCCACCTCCATCTACAGATACACACCAAGCAACCTAAGCGCTGATCAAAGAGGAGAGCCTGGCTGAAGAGCAACCAGGCAGCCTGTGGTGAGAAGCATCTAAGTTTGTAAGGGCACTGAAAGTGTTAAGATCAGCTTAGAATGCATCTTCTTCTATTTCGTTTGACCAAATCTGACTTGTTATGTTTTGATTTATAATCACTTAAAATCTCTCTTAATAGTTAATAAATCTGTTTGTTTATTCTGCCTGAAGCAGTGTGTTTGGTTTGAAGCATGTCAGAGGCTCCCCTGCGATAACAAGCCTGGTACATATCAATTTCTTTCTTAAATTGACTAATACAAGCATGCAGCATCCAGCGGGCATAACTGGACACTACAAGACGGAGGTTCCTAGGGCTGTGTCTGGGACCAGAGATATTGGCTAGTGTAATTTGGTTGCAAGAAGCTGGGAGCAGCTTACATGCCAGAGGCTGTTCATGAACAGCCCAGGAGTGGGGGTTCTCACAGCAGAGCAGGGTAAGGCTGGCTCCCAGAGTCAAGTATTGGAGTGACCTAGCAGATCACCGGTCCAAATAACACCAGATGGGAACGTCACACCGACCATAAGCAAAGTATTCTCAGAGAGAATCGCTGCCAATACATATCCAACCCAAACATGAAACAACATGTCCAGAGAATCTTAGACCTTAGTTAAGGCAGAAAACACTGCAGGGTTTGCAAAGCATATCAACTATTATAATCACGAACAAACCTGCAGCACAGAATAAAATCCCTTCTGATTGAGATGTCCCATGATATTTGCACAGATGTGGTTCATGGCAGGTCGCAGGGTTTCTCCTGAGGACAAAATAATGACATTTCTGAGAATTATTTGTGTGTCAAATAATCTATATGAACTGTAGTCAGACACTGTAAATTATGACAAACTTCTGTTGTCATAATCATACAGCTTGGCAGTGCATACAAGAGAAGAAAAATATTCTCTTTCTGCAGCCCAAGCCGGAAGACTTTAAAACAAAGAGAGAGAAGAAAGGTCTGGATGGGTGGCTACAACAGGGTTTTGGAAAGAGCCACACAGACC
Source organism: Gopherus evgoodei (assembly GCF_007399415.2). Lineage (NCBI taxonomy): Eukaryota > Metazoa > Chordata > Testudines > Testudinidae > Gopherus > Gopherus evgoodei. The sequence continues at coordinate 3,851,469 of NC_044334.1, forward strand.
TTTTCCCCGAAGTATTTTCCACGTGGAAGTGTCTGTGAAGGTAACAAGCATCGTGAGGTGCAAATTGACCAGTTTAGAGTCTTGTAGGATGTCAGGCTGGAATAACAAGAACATCAACATTAATAAACCAAGGCTACAACACTAAAGTGTGAAACCACAAGACACACAGAGCTAAAACCAAGGAAAGATTTTTACCTTAAGCTGTTTGAGAAACTCACAGCAAAACCACAAGATGTCCTTGATCTGTTTGATCCACAAGAGTGTAAGATCCTTAGAAAGTGCTAATGACACATACCACACCTACAGGCAAAGAACAGAAGAAATTTGTGGTACCTTTTTCTGCTCTGTTGCTTATCCAGCAAACAAGCCAAGAGGTGGTGTAATAAAACTGCTTCCACAGGCCACGCAGATCCCAGCACTGGACCAGAATTGCCCCACCCGTGTAATAACTAGGTGAATTGTAAAACGTACCATGCAGGAAATGCCCTTTGATCTTATGAGCCCATGTAGCTTTCCTGTGTTTTTCTATAGGGTTTATCAACATATAAAACAATCCACCATGGAATGTAAGTGACACCTGAGTGTGTCTCATTCTTGATATTTCAGATTAGTGAACTTTTAAAAAAATAAACCTAAATCCCCCTAACAAAGTTGACCTGCTGACCTTGGGCTCATTCTCAACATCCATACTACTCAGGATACAGCGACACAACCTTTCAAAGCTCTGTAAAGAAAGAGAGAGACATGTTACTGCACTTCCCCACAAGTACAGTCAGTTACTTGGGAAAAACTGTTAAAAATGGCAGATTACAGGAAGCAAAGGCCTTCCCCACTGAGACCAGCATCTTGTCTCTGGCAGTGGCTAATACCGGTGTCCTAAGAGGAAAGAAAAACCCATTGATATATATAATTGCTCCCTTTTACATTACAGATTGAGTTTGACAACATTTGCCTTGCTTGCAAGTTACACAGTGAAACTTCAAACCACTCTAGGCTCTATGACATCACTCCCAAGATTCTCAGGAAGCAGAATGGAAAAGAATCCAGATTACTCCTTGGCCTGAGAAAGAATCAGTTTACTCCTGGGGTGACACTTCAGTGAGGTAATTAGTTACAGTAACACAGAGGCCAACCAACACTGTGGCACCAAGGGTTGATGGGGGAGGAGAGAGAACATGGCCAGAGTTCGGGGAACTGTATGTCACACTAAGTATACATTTAAAATCAGATAAATGTAGAACAACAACAACATTTGATGCACTTGTATTTCTCCTACAGAACAGAAATTGCTTGGGAAAGAGGCAACTGGGAACAACATGCAGCCAAACAGATTTAATACAACTTAATATGGCCACTCATCCTTAGAGTGCTTTCTCCCTGACCAGTCTTCACAACTCCCCTGGGAGGCAAGTATTAATATTATCTCAATTTTACAGATGGAAAAACGGAGGCTGGGCTATTAGGGCTTTGTCTTCACTGCAAAGTTAACTCGGGTTCTTATTTGAGTGTTGCCCCTAACCAGAGACCTAGGAACACACAAAACCCTCTGGCTTGAGTGTGGTGGTGCTTTACACCGGAGCTTAGCTGGCCCATTGGGTGTCACAGCCAGGATTAGAACTCAGGAGTTCTCGGCTCTCAGTCCTGCTGCCTCCCCACTGTCCTCACCATGGCATTACAAGACAAAAGGAGCCGCAGGACACTCTCTGAACCCTCTATGTTGTAACAACCCATTTGACAAGCCAAGTAACAACTCATACATATCAAACATATAGAATACATTATACATTTTTAATCTGAGGGGGGAAATGTGTCAGAGCAGCAGCATTACCTCTTTGTCCTCTTTAATTGTGAAAACAAACAGCAGTTTCCTGGAAATTTTGAAGATGGAAAGTGCACTTCTTTTACTGGAAGCAGATTCATTTATTTCAAAGAAATCCTCCACTTCTCTCCTGGGAAGGAGGAGGAATCAAATGTTGAGCATTTTAAAAAGCCAGTAGTCTACAGAAAGAGCTCAGTTCACAACAAGCAACAAAGCCCCGGGGGTGGAATTTCACACACCTGATCTCCCTCTGCAGCCAGCATCGACAAAGAAACCTCCTGATAAGGGCTTGGATCTGAATGGCAGCTCTCTCTCTCTCTTTCAGCTCTCTCCGCTCCTCACGGGCCTGACGCGCTTTATCGAGGAACTGAGCTTTGGATGACTGTGCTGTACCGAACATTTTTGTAACCTTCCACAAAGATGAGATTGGGGAAGGGAAAGGAAGGAGTTACGTGGATGTTAGAATACATGCAGCAAGTGTGTTTAGGGAGCTGGGAGTGATATGGACACAACCTATAGCCCCAGGGCAGGTGTGCATGGAAGGACAATTCCCTGCATCGCTCCAAGAGACCTGCTTTGGTTGGTTTGGACAGGCTGTGTCCACCTTCAGACAGAGGAAATGAGATGTCCACAGAACACACAGCATGAGATGGGGAGCCAAAGTACAACATACACAAGGGCGCCAAAAGCACAATGTGTCAGCAGCACAGTTAAGCAGAAAATAAGAACAGGTCTGGTACCAGAACCCCCATCAGCCAGCACATTTGCCTCTTCTACTTTCAAACCTCCACCTCATCCCCATCAGCTCGTCATGTTCTCACATCAACTTTAATTAGTGTCTATAGAAAATTCTGAAGGGCAGGGGAACAAGGGTGGATAACAACAGAACTGTCTGAAATAAAGGAGGTGATGAAGGGCCCAGTTTATCCAAGTGGAATCACCCCAGTTTAGACCATGAAACAGCTGTCAAGCATGTTGGGAAACTCCCAATGTCCCCTTTGGTAAATAGGGACTATACAGCATCTGTCTTTGTAGGAAACTTCTGACCTGTCCCTCTAGTGAGGGAAGGCTGGAGGCTAGTCCTTCCAGAAAGCCACTTCTGGTGGGGATGAGGTCACTATGCTCCCAGCCATGGAAGAAAGAGGCTGAAACTGGTCTTGAACTCAGCTTCCTCAATGTGATAGCACGCTGCTCTGCCCCTAAGTCATCTAGACTGGCCCACTCTATTGCACCTCTAACAGGTGAATTGTTTGGTAAATATTTAGAGACAGTTTCAATATTTATGAAGCAACAATCACAGCCCCAGAGCCTTCAAAGCTCAGATGAATACATTTCTACAGTGTGAATATTAAAGGCAAATAATTTTTATAAAAACTTCACACAAAACTCACCTGAGGATTTGCTTCTGCAGATGAAATACTGATACTCATCCATATACAAACATGATCCACATCTGCTCTGACTTCAGATAGAGTCTCCCTTTGTTTCTGTAGAGATAAACCAATCAATTCTAGATCTGGGGGTGGGATGGGGATCGTCTATTAATTTCATTTGTTGTTCTATATGTCTTTGGCTGTACTCACCTACCCAAATCACCCAGCAGCCACACAGAGACAAATGTTGGACAAACCTCAAAACACAGAAAGGTGCATCAGGGTTTTGGTCCACCTGCTGCAAGTGATATGCCTCAAACCTGCTTCGAGAAAGTAAAAAAAAAAAAAAAAAAGGTTTATATATCTCATGTAAAACTCTTCTACCAGAATTTCCTCATCATTACATTTCATAGCAAAGCTTGACAAATACCATAACAAGAACAAAACACCAGGATTAAGATTATTATGAATATTAACTAATTTCTTTCACTAAATCTCCCTGTATACATCTAATCCACCTATCACCATATCTGGCTACCCAGCGACCTCAGTTTAACAATCCTTTTAACAGAGTTTCCAGCTAAGAGAATACGTCACACAGAATCAAGCACCCCTCCTCCCAAACACCAGCTTTTGACCCCTCATGTTCTGCTCACCCCTTAGCATCAAGTACCCCCAGATTCTCTACTCACATATGCTCCAACACACAAGGTACCTCCCTGCCTCCAAACATAGCTTCCACCCAAATGTTACAACTCTACCCCCAGGTCACCTCTTTCGCCCAGCACCAGGTCACCCTGCTCACCGGATCCCCCAGCACCAGATCACCCAACAGAACTGCCCAGACCAGGTCAACCCTCCCTCCTCCGCCATCCCCCAGCACACTCCTTTCCCTCCCAGGATCCTGCAGAACATACCAGTCCCAGAACACCACTTTCCCCAACACCCCCCGGGATCCCCCAACACACCACTCCCAGAAACCCCCAGCACATCGCCTTCCCCCCCCCCCGCCCCCGGGATCCCCCAGAGCACCGCCTTCCCCACCGGGATCCCCCAGCGCACCCCCCGTGCCCCCGGGGTCCCCCAGCGCACCCCTTCCCCCCCACCCCCGGGGTCCCCAGCACACACTGCCTCTCCCTTCCCCCCACCCCGGGATCCCCCAGCGCACCACCTCTCCCCCCGCCCCCGGGATCCCCCAGCACACCCCTTCCCCACCGGGATCCCCCAGCTCACCACCTGCCCCCCACCCCGGGACCCCCCAGCGCACCACCTGCCCCCCACCCCGGGACCCCCCAGAGCACCGCCTCCCCCCGGCCCCCGGCATCCCGCGGGACTCCCCCCCGCACTGTCCGACAGCCGCTGCACCCTAGGCCAGGGCCCCCCAGACCCCTCCCCAGCCCGGCGAGCAGCCGCCTCACATGCCCGCCCCCAGCGCAGCCGGGGCCGCCTCCGCGAACGCCGGGGGGGGGGGGAGCAGCACCACCCCCGCCGAGTCCCAGGCCGGGACAGCAGCCGAGCGCCGTGTGTGCGCCGCGCTTAGCCCCCCGCCCGGGAACGCAGGCCCGGCTCAGCCAGGGGCCCCGCTAGCCGCTCCCGGGGGCGCCGGGAGTCCGCCAGCCGTTTGCACACGGGCACGCCGCCTCCCGAGCCCCAGCAGGCAGGCCGAGGGGGACGGGCGGGCCCGCGGGCCCGGCGCTTTGCGAGCACTGAGGGGACATCGGACGGGTTTGGGTGGAACGCTCTGCGGGGCGGAAGTGAGGTGATCCTGGGACGGAAAATAGGCCGCAGTGAGGGGCGGAAGTTCCCCCGCCCCGGGTGCTTCCGGTTTCTCCGCGGAGCTGCCTCGGGGACTCGCTTGGGCTTTTCATGGTGAGCGCCGGGGCCGGGTCTCCGCGCGGGGTCGGACACTAGTCGGCGCAGTCCCTGCCCCCGGGGGGCCGGGCTGCGGTGGGGGGGGGCGCGAGGCCCGGGGGGGCGCGTGGGCCGGGCTGCGGTGGGGGGGGGCGAGGCCCAGGGGGGCGGGGGACGGGCTGCGGTGGGGGGGGCGCGAGGCCCGGGGGGACGGGCTGCGGGGGCACGAGGCCCGGGGGGACGGGCTGCGGGGGGGGGCGCGAGGCCCAGGGGGGCGGGGGACGCGAGGCCCGGGGGGGGCGGGGGACGGGCTGCGGGGGGGGGGGCGAGGCCCGGGGGGACGGGCTGCGGTGGGGGGGGGCGCGAGGCCCGGGGGGACGGGCTGCGGGGGCGCGAGGCCCGGGGGGACGGGCTGCGGTGGGGGGGGCGCGAGAGGCCCGGGGGGACGGGCTGCGGTGGGGGGGGCGCGAGAGGCCCGGGGGGACGGGCTGCGGTGAGGGGGGGGCGCGAGGGACGGGGGACGGGCTGCGGTGGGGGGGGCGCCAGGCCCGGGGGGACGGGCTGTGGTGGGGGGGACAGGGACGGGGGGCGGGCTGCGGTGGGGGGTCGGGGATGGGGGACGGGCTGCGGGGGGGAGGACGAGGCCCAGGGGGAGGTCGGGGGTGGGGGGCAAGGACTAGGGAAATTGGAGAGGGTCCAGAGAAGAGCAGCAAGAATGATTAAAGGTCTAGAGAACATGACCGATGAAGGAAGGCTGAAGGAATTGGGTTTGTTTAGTTTGGAAAAGAGAAGACTGAGAGGGGACATGATAGCAGTTTTCAGGTATCTAAAAGGGTGTCATCAGGAGGAGGGAGAAAACTTGTTCACCTTAGCCTCCAATGATAGAACAAGAAGCAATGGGCTTAAACTCCAGCAAGGGAGATTTAGGTTGGACATTAGGAAAAAGTTCCTAACTGTCAGGGTAGTTAAACACTGGAATAGATTGCCTAGGGAAGTTGTGGAATCTCCATCTCTGGAGATATTTGAGTAGGTTAGATAAATGTCTATTAGGGATGGTCTAGACAGTATTTGGTCCTGCCATGAGGGCAGGGGACTGGACTCGATTACCTCTCGAGATCCCTTCCAGTGCTGGAGTCTATGGCCATGTCTACATCTAAAATTTTGCAGCGCTGGTTGTTACAGCTGTATTAGTACAGCTGTATAGGGCCAGCGCTGCAGAGTGGCCACACTTACAGCAACCAGCGCTGCAAGTGGTGTTAGATGTGGCCACACTGCAGCGCTGTTGGGCGGCTTCAAGGGGGGTTCCGGGACGAGAGAGCAAACCGGGAAAGGAAACCAGCTTCGCCGCGGTTTGCTCTCTCGGTCCCGGAGCCACCCAGCAAACCGCAGGGAAGGAGACCTGCTTGCTCGGGGTTCCGGGACCGAGAGAGCAAACCGGGAACGCCGCGGTTTGCTCTCTCGGTCCCGGAGCCACCCAGCAAACCGCAGGGAAGGAGACCTGCTTGCTCGGGGTTCCGGGACCGAGAGAGCAAACCGGGAACGCCGCGGTTTGCTCTCTCGGTCCCGGAGCCAGCCAGCAAACCGCAGGGAAGGAGACCTGCTTGCTCGGGGTTCCGGGACCGAGAGAGCAAACCGGGAAAGGAAACCAGCTTCGCCGCGGTTTGCTCTCTCGGTCCCGGAACCCCGAGCAAGCAGGTCTCCTTCCCTGCGGTTTGCTGGGTGGCTCCGGGACCGAGAGAGCAAACCGCGGCGTTCCCGGTTTGCTCTCTCGGTCCCGGAACCCCGAGCAAGCAGGTCTCCTTCCCTGCGGTTTGCTGGGTGGCTCCGGGAATGCGAGAGCAAACCGCGGCGAAGCTGGTCTCCTTTCCCGGTTTGCTCTCTCGGTCCCGGAACCCCGAGCAAGCAGGTCTCCTTCCCTGCGGTTTGCTGGGTGGCTCCGGGACCGAGAGAGCAAACCGGGAAAGGAAACCAGCTTGATTACCAGAGGCTTCCTCCTTCCACGGAGGTCAAGAAAGGCGCTGGTAAGTGTCTACATTGGATTACCAGCGCTGGATCACCAGCGCTGGATCCTCTACACCCGAGACAAAACGGGAGTACGGCCAGCGCTGCAAACAGGGAGTTGCAGCGCTGGTGGTGCCCTGCAGATGTGTACACCTTCAAAGTTGCAGCGCTGTAACTCCCTCACCAGCGCTGCAACTTTCTGATGTAGACAAGCCCTATGAGTCTGTAAGGGGGGGAGGTCACCTCTGCAAGCTGGGGCGGAGGTGGGCAGTGCAGTACAGGGACTGGGTCTATTGTTACTGTCACTCTAGCTGGGGGGGCGGGGTGTGTCTCTGCCGGCCCCGCCTCTCTCCTCTGCTAACAGTAGCAAGGACACACCTTGCTATGCATAATGGTCCCCTAGTGCCCTGCTGAGCTGCCGGATAGCCTCTGTCCAGGTTCAATGGAACAGTGTGTGGAAAATCTCAAGGCAAGAATAGTAAGAGATTACACTCTGTCCTAACTGCATTGAAAGCACTGTGAGTGTAGGGAGATGGGAAGGCTGCAGTCACAAAGGCACACACACTCTCCATTTCAGGAGCACTAAATTCACTTACTAAAGATTTTTTTCTTTCTGAAACCACAGCTAGTGAGATTTGTAATAGTTTTATGGATCATCCAGTCTGACTCCCTATATGGCTGTGAATGTACTCAAATGCCAGATGATGCCAGAACTAAGCCACTTCTCAGAAGAACTTAAATCGTGTGAGTTTTGAGGTGGAGAGATGAATGCACTTTTTCATCCTTCTACTCAGTTTAGCCACAGTAGATAACTTACGGTTGTAAAATGCTGCCCAGAGTTCACAAAACTCTGCACTGGTTTAGTGTATTTACATTCTTTAGTTGGCTTGTCTAACCCTCAGGAGATTGTATGCAGGGTTTCTTTGTGACTTTAAGTAAAATATTTAAAGGTAGCAAAGAGGAGGAGTTGAGACTGAAATAACACCCACTATGGAAAGTGGAACCCATGTATAGTGAATTCAGATCAGCTGAAATTGTTTATAGTGAAATAGCATGAAAGTCCAGAATCTTCCATGCACAAGATTGTCTGTGGTGCTATGAATTGAGAGGAGCTGTTTAGTGTGAAAAAAATGTTGGCTTTAAATGCTTCCATTGGGTACAAAGCCATTGTAAACTTGAAGTTAGTTCAGAAAGGGGAAGTAACCTGCTGAGTTTAAAAAAAAAAAAAAAAAGTTAAGCATTGGACAGTCAGAGTGAATGCTAATAGGCAATGCTCTGGATTTCAGTTTAGCTTAACTTTGCTCTGTTTGCCATAGCTGCAGGAAACTGGTCAACATGGCATTAAACTACTTACAGGGCAGGTCTCTAGTAAAAAGTCCTGAAACCGTTCCTTAGAGTTTTTCATATTTTATTACAGAGACAGGCCTAGGAGAAGCAGTTTTCATTCAATGGGAGGGTGTAGGGCAGGGGAGTGGGAGCCAAACCTCCTGGCTTTATTTCCAGCTCTGCCCCTCTCATGTTGTGAGTTTGGGCAAAACATTTCACCTAGGTTCCACCAGCTGCAAAATGGAGATAAGCCTGACAGGCTATCGGGAGGCACTGTGAGTTTCCCCGCTGGGGCGATAGAACAGCAGGGGATTAGTATTACCTACATAAAATGTTACAAGGGAGCAGTCCATTGTGTGGTACGCAGTGCAGAAGCAGGCCTAATTGGCAACCTCCTTTGTTTTCAGGAAGAGATGTCAGGAGAAAGCGTGGTGAGCTCAGCAGTGCCGGCAGCTGCGACTCGCACCACCTCCTTCAAAGGGACCAGCCCGAGCTCCAAGTATGTCAAACTGAATATTGGTGGAGCCCTCTACTACACCACAATGCAGACCCTGACCAAGCAGGACACCATGCTTAAGGCCATGTTCAGCGGCCGCATGGAGGTTCTCACCGACAGTGAAGGTAAAGAGACACTGTTCACATCACTTAGAGACTCATGGCAGGGAAAAAATAACCCTTCAGTCAAGATTGATCAACATATTAGAAAACTGACCGTTGTAGTGAACAAGCTTATCCTAGCCCCAGGCTTCTCTAAGGCATTTGTTGTTGTTTTGTTACTATAGCTAGCAAACTATACAGCTGAGAGAAGCCATGAAACTGGAAATATTTGAATCTTATGTCTCTGAAGTCATGACCCTCCTCTCGTTAGATTACGGTAAAGTCAAAGGCTCCGGTCAGACCTAGTTGAATAAACTTTGCTTCCTTCTGAAACACTGAGATGAAAAGTACTCTGTTAGAGGAACTGAGTGGCATAGCTAACACAAGGCTTAGGAGTCAGAACCTGCTTTTTGACCTTGAGGCTGAAAGGTTAATTGACTTGTTTGATTTCTCGGTCTGTAATATAGAACTAAAACTTACCTTATGAGGGTTTTGAGCCTTAGTGTATTAAGTGCCTTGGGGATCCTTGGATGAAAGGGGCTGTAACTTCATTTTTCATGTGAGGTTACATATTGTTAAATTCTAGAAAACAAACCAGTTATGAAATGTAAAGAAGCCGCCTGTACTGAGGTTACTGACACCTATTTATGAATTTCTTGCATCTGAATAATTGTGATGTTAGTCATTTACTAGGACATATATGAGACAAGCAAAAAGCTACAAACCTGTAAAAGCAGCTAGCAAATGGATCTCTTTAGTCAAGTCCATCTGCAAAGGGATAATTCAGAATGTAATGGGAGAAAACTTGATCTTTTTACATGTACTAATCGTGTGAAGATGCAAGAGAAGTTTCATCATCTGAGGGCTGTTCAAAACTTTTAGCCCAGTTAAATATCAACATTCCCACCGTGTGGGAGTACCACTGACTTTAATTCCAGGCACAGCTTTCTATTTGTGTTTTGGCATTTTGCCCATTATCTGACAGCTGCCATATTTGCAGATTTATACACACATTGTCTTTAACAATAGTTCATTAGTAGACTGATCTTAGAGGTTAAAAACTCTCTTTTCTGTTGATTAGCTTGTTAGCGTATTGAATGTTTGAACTTGTCTTGAGGATGGGTTATATACTGCTCCTCAACTGGAGCAACTGAACTTAGTTTTCAGTGCCATAATTCATCTATTATGTGTCTAGCGCTGGGGAGAAATAAGTTATGGTTTAAATAAGGCCCTCCTGACAGTTTTCTTGTGAGCAGGAAGTGGATTCGCAGCCAGCCTGTTAGAAATACAGCACAATTCAATATTTCAGTATTACCATTTTAGCTAGAATCCCGTCTCTAAACAATTGGCGAAATAGTCGAGTTTGGTTCAGTTTTTGTAGTGGCTTTTGCAAGTATCCAAGTACTATACAGAATTCTAAATTCTTAAAGGATCAGTCTCCTCATCACAAAAAAGTCAGGGATCTCTGCAGCTGGACATTAACAGCTATGTAACAGCGCACAACTACTCTACCTAACAGTTTAGGGTAGGAAGCAGAGAGAGTCTCTCTTGTATGGAAAATGCAGGGGGAATTATAGGTAGGTAAGCAAGAATATAATTATCCAAGTTGGCCATGATTACTTTTGAAAAAGTCTCATGGGATCATTACTAACCATAGGCTGTTACATTTAATCTAACACTCTGTACATCCAGCGTCACAGCGCATAATGCCAGGGGAACATTGGTTCAGTGCTGATCGAGAGGGAAACGTGCCAGCTACTCAGTCATCATTTACTTCCCGTTTAATGACAGCACTAGAATGCAACCTACTGAACATAATTCATCACCCTAGTTCTTTTGCAGAGGTTTCAGAATTTCAGCCGTGGCACTGAATCAGAAGAATGCTTATAGTGTTAGACAAACATTAATCCTCCCACTATCCTTAGGAGTAGGGAGAGCCCCTTAACTTCTCTGTGTTTCCTCATCTGTAACATGGATAAATAACTCACCTAAGGCCACACAGCAAGTGAGTTAGAACTGTGATTAAAACTATGCCTTTGCACTGTTCACTCACTACTAAACAAACGCTGCCCAATGCATGGTCTCAGAGCTTCACCCAGAATGCTCTGGGTCGATACAGTACAAGTGCTATTACAATGTGTCCTTAAAATAGGAAATCCACTTTTCTATGTGTGGACAGATTCTGTGCCCTTCCAGGAGGGAAAAGTTGAAGGTACTACTGCCAAGGGTATAAGGCCATCTGGATCTGACCCCGTTAAACACCATGTTTGCTTTGCTGTGACTGTCACAGTTCGTAGGTAGGAATGCTTCACTTGCCCGTTTGTGCTGGTGTTTCAGGGGGATTTTAGCACTTCTTGCACGTTGAAATGAGAGCTACTGCAGCAGGAGGATAATGTTTTATCTTCCACTGCCTGGTTTTACTTGGAAGTATTAATGGAAACCAGGACAATAGCATCATGGTGTTTAAAGGAAACTACCCTTATCTCAAAGCCTTCAAATACTGTGTTCTTCAGTCACACCCAAAATCTGGCACAAAATAGGAAGTGTTTTTCAGGAAAAGCAACTAGATTCTTTGAGAAAATCACAGAGTAAAGTTTTTAAACTTGTGGAGCATTTCACACTGAGAATCCTGTTCTAAGTAAATGATCATATGGCTTGTGTCACCATAGTATGACACCCCCTCCCCCAATTGACAATAGAAATAATATACATCTTCTCATCCTGGAGGAGAAATAGCTACAATGTAGATTCTTTTCAGTGTACAGATTTAATCTGAAAGCTAAAGCAACCTGTATATTTCAAAATCTACATCTTACTGGAGTAGTAGGATAGAGGTTGGGGAAAGACACTAGTCTCCCACAAAGGCCCCCGGAATTCTCTGTGCAACATGAATTCCTAGTCTCCCCAGCTGTTCTAAAATGTGTTTTTAGATTTTAACGAGAGACCAGATTTCATTAGTCTGCTTTAAACAAGAGCTGCATGAAGACCCCCAAGTAATCTAATGCCAAGATATGATGTTATTTGTTAAGACTTGGCTAGAAGGAGCTGCTTGCTTTAGTATTGGTGTTTGGGAGCCATCACTTCAATTCTTTGTGTAACAAAAGTTCAACTCCCATGTTTCCCATTGTGTCTATTTATGGTTCTTGAGGATATTTATTCCTGCCTGATTAGTGGATCCCAAAACATTTTGTAAAACAACAATTATTAAAATAAAGCTTTATAAGACTGCAGACTACAGATGAAACGTGCTTTCTTAGCTCTGCAGCAGCCAGGCTGCGGGGGTGGCAGTGGGGCTCACTTTCCTGGTAAATCTCTCCTTTTTGCAGCACATTTCGGCTGACTAGTAAGAACAAAAGCACCTATAAGTCACAGTGATGGAGTTGTTAAATGTGGTGTTTAGCAATCCAGCACTATTTTGCACTTTAAAGCATTTTCTCATCCTTGCTACAGCTGCCTGGGCCATTAGGAAGGTAGCATTCCTACAGGTTTACAGCTAGGGAAACCAAAGCTGAAGTTAACTTTTCCAAGTCCAGAGAGGGTGTCACAGCTGGGATGAGAACCGAGGAGTTATTGACTGCCAGTCCTGTGCCCAGAATGCATCTGTTCTCCCTATACCATCCCCCCTATGCAATTCCAATAAATCAAGTCACTGGCTCCATTTGGTCTGTGATAGCTCTCGGGTTTTGGGAGGATGGCGTTTGCTGTGCCCTCTCCCCCTTACAGCGGAGTGGCCAGTGGTCCTCATTTCTGCCATGGCCCCTGTATATGTTGTACTATGCCCAGTAATTTGGGACAATCGTAGTTTGATTCCTTTGTCAGTTTGCAACAAGCATCTGTAAATCAGGTCTGTGTAATCACCCTAACTTCCTAGTACATTCCTCCCACGCCCTCTGAAGCTGCAGTCCTAACCATGCAGCACCCCCGTGTAAGGGGGGAAACTGAGAAAAGTGCAGAGTAGAATGCTAGTGAATCTCTTGCTAATTAGGCCATCAGGAGGAAAGGCCTACATTCAACTCAGGGGCTGGAGAATTAACCAAGTAATCAGAGTTTTAGTAGTAATTTCATTAATTCAAGCCATGTGGTACATGCTTTACCGTACTTTTCCCTTATTTGTCTAAAATATGAGTCCTTCCCCACAAGCGTTTCCTGTGAACATTCTTGAGTCAAAGCCCATAAAAATGGCCGCCTGTTTATGGAAACTGGAGCTGGACATTGCATAATGCCTTTCTGGGCCCTTTGGTCTGCGTCAGGAGATGGACTGCTGCTGCATGGGGATGAAATATGAACAATTTATTCAGATTACGGGTGCCGTATAGTCTATTCTAAATTCTGCTGAAGCTCTGTGTCCCTTTCTCTCTGGTATCCCTGTCCAGGACTGGTGAGTAATGGGCCTTTTAGCAGGTGGTGTCGTAAAGGAAAGGCTACGACGTGTAGAACGATCTCACTCGTACTGCTCACATACTTGCATTACATCTTCAAAGCACTTTAAAAACATTCATCTACTAATCAATTTGCTGTTCCCATTTAGTGCCAGTTGGGAATAAGGAAGATGAAATGGGACTTGCAAAGATTCTGCTGAACTCCCTAGTATCTGTGTCTTACTCACCTCTTAGCTTCCTTCTCATCCTTCTTGCATGAATGCTGCTTGGGGGCAGCAGGATTATTTTCAATGCAAATCTGCCATTGTTTTTAAAAGATAAAGCATCTGGAGTGGCGAGCACTCCCAAGCCCCCCTTCCGTACCAGTGTGTGGGATGCGGAGGGGAATGCATTTCATCAGGGTCCTGCAGGGGATGGGAGAAAATAAATGTTCTTTAAAACAACAGCAGTCTTTCCTGCATGCTGGGGAGGAGTGGTCTGTCCCAGAACAACCATTAAATACCAGTGTGATGGGGATTTTGCTTAGGTTCACCATTCTCTTGTTTGTGCACAGTAAGGGGTCTGAGGCATGAGAGAGCCAATTGTAACAGGTAGGACTCCTGGGTTCTGGCCCTGGCTCTGCCCTTGACTGGCTGTAGGTCCCTCAGGGTAAAACACCCAGGGCTGGCCTGGGTCAGCTGACTTAGGCCGGGACTGTGGGGCTATAAAATTGCTTCCTTAGATGTTTGGGCTAAGGGACCCTCCCCGCAGGATCTCAGAGCCTGGGCCCCAGCCGAAACCCAAACATCTCCACTGCAATGTTACAGCCTCACAATCTGAGCCCCATCAGGCTGAGCTGCTGCCCTGGGCCAGCCGCCAGTGGCTTAGTGCAGTGTAGACATACTGCTAGACTCCAGTTAGCTACCTGGCAATCCTTGGTTTTGCCCTATTTGGCTGTCTCTTAGCTGTAGTTATAGAAAATCTGCCCTGGTGGGGGTGGGTGTTTGAGGGCAGCAGGGGCAGTCAAGGGTTGAAGTATGCTAGCACGTCCAACAGAGCAGACAGGATTCCAGGAAAAGAAGTTGCAGGGGCGTAAGGGGGGTGGGAGAAAAACTCAGCTTAATTTGATCGTGGGAATTTTGTTTTGCTACCACTTCAGCTAACTGATGGTCAGTGGCTTGGGAGTTGAAAGATACAGCGAGCTTCCTCCCTTCGCCTCCCACCACACGCGCTTGAAGAAATGTTGGAGATACAGACGCACAGAGAATTCCCTGTAGAAGTACAGCCTGCTGCTGTTCCAGCTGCCAACTCAAGCAGAGAGATGGGGTATTCTGGAGCCTCTCAGCAGGATGTGCTTGGTGCACCAGCATGAGGCAATGTTCTGGGGAGAGGCTCCTCTGCACAGAGTTGCAGCGTGTTGCACCATGTTCTGGCCAGCTGGAGTTGGAAAGAGGGAGGGTGGTGGACTCTTTGCCTAAGTCTTTCCCTTCCCACTGTTCAGCTGTACCCTGCTTTATCCCTCCCAGGCTGGATTCTGATCGACCGCTGTGGCAAACACTTTGGGACAATATTAAATTACCTGCGTGATGGGGCCGTGCCTCTTCCCGAGAGCCGGAGAGAGATTGAAGAACTGCTGGCTGAGGCAAAGTATTACCTGGTTCAGGGTCTGGTGGATGAGTGCCAGGCAGCTCTACAGGTAGGTGTGCAGTCTTTAGCATGGAGCTAGTGAGACGCCTGGTCACCAGCTTGTTCCATCAGCCAGCCTTTCCTTACGCCCTCCGAATATTTCCTCTGATTAATCCCACTTCCTGCCTGTCCGCAGGAAGCAGTGAAAAATGAGTCCCTGCTCCTTTGTTTGATGTGGATTGTTAAGGCTGTAAGGCCTTAGGAAAGATCAAGTATTTTTCTGGACAAATAATTCTTTTCTCTGTGTCTAGTGAACTTTAAACATGGCATCATGGGGTTCCAGGTGTATGTACTTGTCAGAGATCAGATCCGATTAGCGTACAAATAAAGATAGTTAAAACTGCCAGCACCACGAACACCCTGGGATCCCACTGTCAAGCTGGACTCTTTCCTGCTTGCTCATCACCAGTATAAGATTCTACAGGCCTGTTCTGTGACCCTAACACCCTCGTGGAGTGCTGATGGCAGAGAGATGTAGTCAAAGGCATAAGGTGCTTTGCTCCCCCAGGAGCAGCAGCAGCTGGGGAGGACCCCAGCAGCCATTGCATGGTTGCTTAGGGTCTTCTGCACTCATCTCTTCCTGCCCAAAGTCTTTGGCAGGGGTGGAGTAGGCCTGTCAAAGCAGTGGGTCTTGGAGTTAACAACCTGTTGAGATGCATTAGAGAGTTAACTCTTCTGAGCCATTGTTTGTTTCAGGCTCTCTGCAGACTCAGGCAGGCGGCATTACATCAGTTATGCTCAGGTCACATTTTTCCATAAATGAGTTAGGAACCTTTTTAAATGAAAAAGTTGGGCATCTAGAGTCACATGACCCCAGAAGGCAGGGCCTTAGGCACAGGCCTATGGTGCATTAATGCGGTCCTGGGGATGGAGCCCAGGCTCCCCAGAGCACCTCAGCAACTGTTCATGTACCTCTTCCCCTCACGGGGGAGCAAGATGGGGAAGTATGTAATGCCCCTGTTCCCAGCATGCCTGCACAAAGGAACATGGCTATCTCGTCGGGTCAGCTCACTGCTCCATCAAGTCCTCTTGGCTCAGACAATGGTGAGTCACCACTACATCTGCATCACTGTAGCTAATCCCAGGCTTCAGTATGAGAGAAAGCTTGATGGTCCCCTGCATTTTGTTCAAAGGCCCTACCCGTAGATTTCCATTCACCTGCTGCATGTGACAGACTGTCTTGTTTCAGCAGAACAAAGATGCATACGAGCCATTCTGCAAAGTGCCAGTCATCACTTCTTCTAAGGAAGAGCAGAAACTTATAGCAACATCCAATAAGGTAAGGAGGAGCAGGCTGATCTTGGTCCCTGGGGGAAGTTTGCACACACCCCGGTTACAGCTAGGCAGAGCTCACCAGCCAGAGTGACAGAGATCTTGGAGTCATTGTGGATAGTTCTCTGAAGACGACCATGCAGTGTGCAGAGTCAGTCAAAAAGCAAACAGGATGTTAGGAATCATTAAAAAAGGGATCAAAAATAAGACTGAGAATATCTTATTGCCCTTCTATAAATCCATGGTATGCCCACAGCTTGAATACTGTGTACAGATATGGTCTCCTCATCTCAAAAAAGATACTGGCATTAGAAAAGGTTCAGAGAAGGGCAACTAAAATGATTAGGGGGTTGGAACGGGTCCCATATGAGGAGAGATTAAAGAGGCTAGGACTTTTCAGCTTGGAAAAGAGGAGACTAAGGGGGGATATGGTAGAGGTATATAAAATCATGAGTGGTGTGGAGAAAGTGAATACGGAAAAGTTACTTATTTGTTCCCATAATATAAGGGCTAGGGCCCACCAAATGAAATTAATGGGCAGCAGGTTTAAAACAAATAAAAGGAAGAAGTTCTTCACACAGTGCACTGTCAACTTGTGGAACTCCTTGCCTGAGGAGGTTGTGAAGGGTAGGACTATAACAGGGTTTAAAGGAGAACTAGATAAATTCATGGGGGTTAAGTCCATTAATGGCTATTAGCCAGGCTGGGTAAGGAATGGTGTCCCTAGCCTCTGTTTGTCAGAGGGTGGAGATGGATGGCAGGAGAGAGATCACTTGATCATTACCTGTTAGGTTCACTCCCTCTGGGGCACCTGGCATTGGCCACTGTCAGTAGACAGGGTACTGGGCTGGATGGAACTTTGTTGTGACCCAGTGTGGCAGTTCTTATGTCAGCTGACTCTCTGAAATGTGACCCCCTAGTTTGCAGAATTGTGCATGCTTAGGAACCTATATGTTAACTTGTGAGTCTGAAAACTGGTACTTGGTCTCTGCAGCCTCGTTATTCCATCTGAATTAGAAGTTAAACAGCTTTTCAGCTAGGTCTTTAAAGGGGTCTATATTTTTTTAAAAAATGCATCTTACAGTGTGGGCCTTCCCTGCCTTATGTATTCAGATAAAGTCAGTAGGGAGGACAGGTTGACTTAGGGCATCAGTAGTGGGCTACAGAGCCTTTAACCTGTCTTACCAGCCTGGTAGTCACTGATATTTGCCTGCCATGAAATGTTAGTGGCTCCTGTTCCCATTAGACACGTATGCACTCTCCTTCCTGCTATTCCTCACCACCTCCCCTCACCCCACCCCCCCCCCCAAAAAAAACCAACCCACCACAGCAGGCATTAATTGGGGGTCTCAGCAGAGGCATAAAGGACTGATCTGGTCACCGCAGCCCAGGGACATCGGGGTTAAGGCACGCTGTGGGGGAAGCTTGTGCTGTACCTGTCCGGGGGACACAGGACTGCCACGGTAGCACCAGGCAGCAGCCTCAGCGGCACTTGCACAAATGGTGGGTGTACGCACAGTACTATCACTTTATATGACCCCTTCTCTGCTACCAGGGCGTGCCTGGAACTAAGGTTGCAGCTGTACTACAGCCAGTAAATTGTGCTTCCTGTATGTTTGTTTTCTTCCAGCCAGCAGTAAAGTTGCTGTATAACAGAAGTAATAACAAATATTCCTACACCAGGTAAAACAACTTTCATTATCAGTTATTAAATGTACCGTTTCAACTGGAAATTAAGTCTGAAAGCAGATTCCAGGAGAAGGGGCTTTTCCCTTTACTGAGTGTTTTGTTGCCATATGCAGTAAGCGCTTTTCCTGCACAGTCTGGGGAGTCCCTGCTAACAGAGGTTAGCTTCCAGGGGAGAAGTTTCCATTTCTAAGTGCACACTTGCAGCAGTAAAGAGCTTTCTGTTTAATACCTGGCTGTGACCTGCAGGGGTTCCATGGCAAAATGATGCCCTGTCTTCTGCATGGCCTGCAGCGGTCTTACCTACAGCGCTGGCAGTTGGCCAGGAGACAGAGGGCTGTGCCTATGTGGCTCGGCTCTCATCCTCATATGTAATGGTATCTAACTCATCACAACACTGGCCCAATCCAGCTAATGCTAAAGTTTAGTAGATG
This sequence comes from Gopherus evgoodei, assembly GCF_007399415.2. Taxonomy (NCBI): domain Eukaryota; kingdom Metazoa; phylum Chordata; order Testudines; family Testudinidae; genus Gopherus; species Gopherus evgoodei. The sequence continues at coordinate 3,869,872 of NC_044334.1, forward strand.
GATAGGTTGGTTGAGGGATGGATCCTGAAGCGGTTACTCCCACCACTGATGCTGTATTACACTCTGCACCTTCTTCGCGGAAGGCCAGTCACCCTTCAGCTGCAGGCTCTCTCCCCTAATGTGGTGAGTGATTCTAAGTGAGATGAAGCAGCCCCAGAGCTCAAGTCTAAACACAACCTTGATGGTTGGTACAGTAAATAAAGGGAGGCAGGACATCTAGACCTCCAGCTGCCTGAATCTCCTTAGTTGTTATTTCCTCTGCATGGCATTAACTCTGTTTGACTGATGCCCTGTTCTCTTGCAGTAATTCTGATGACAACATGCTGAAGAACATCGAGCTGTTTGATAAGCTGTCACTGCGGTTTAATGGGAGAGTCCTCTTTATTAAGGATGTGATAGGAGATGAGATTTGCTGCTGGTCTTTCTATGGACAGGGGCGTAAGATTGCTGAGGTCTGCTGCACCTCCATTGTCTATGCTACTGAGAAGAAACAGACAAAGGTAGGGATAAAACTCATTCATGCAACCTAGTAGCTGCTGTAAGAGTAATGTCCTGACTTCTGTTTTGAAGCCTCCCTTTAATAGCTCTCCCCTCCCTAGAGCATCCACTATACCTTCTAAAGAGGAGAGGGCAGAGAACAAATCAAACTAATAAATTCTGTGGGACAGGGATAATCTTTTGCTTGTGCATAGCACAATAGGGTACTAACTTCCAGATGCTATCACAATACAAATAAATGCAAGCTCTGATCTTTAAACCCACTCATGCACTCACCCAGCTTCACTTATTTAACATATAAAGATACTTCATGAAAACCAGTAGTATTCTTTCACATACAATCTTACCTTGTGCAGAAAAATCTGCCTTTGCATCTGCCTTTTTGTGGTAATGCTCATGTCTGAGAACACTGGATGTTGGACATCTGAGGCTGAAAGCCAGTAGGTGGAGCACAGAAACATAGATCATAAAGAGTTCCTCTTAATAACTTGTAACTTTTTTGCAAGATTTCACACTTCCTGCAGAGTACCACCATCCAAGAATAATGGAGAGGATTTCTTAACTACCAAAGGGTACATAAAAACTGGAGGGCTAGGCTGATATTTAAGCCAGCCTGGAATGAGTAAGGTTGATTTTGCTTCTCCTAAACTAGCTGTTTTGGGCACTCAGGTGGAGTTCCCAGAAGCCCGCATTTATGAAGAGACACTGAACATTTTGCTTTACGAGGCTCAGGATGGACGAGGACCTGACAACGCGCTTCTGGAGGCTACAGGAGGGGCAGCGGGCCGCTCTCATCACCTGGATGAGGATGAGGAGCGGGAGCGCATTGAACGTGTGCGAAGGATTCATATTAAGCGTCCAGATGACAGGGCACATCTTCATCAGTGAGGAGTGACAGCTGCAGACGGCACAGCCCTCTTGGGAAAGCTGTGGCCTGGCCTGCTCCATTATTTACAGTTGATGAGCAGTCAACTTATTTATGTTCAGTGAAGTCTATAAAATTTCATTTTATACCAGACTAGATTTGGGGTATTTAACGTGAAGTAGAGCTACTGGAGGAATAAAGAAGGTATCAAGGGTCAGATCAGTGCATTTGGTGTAATGTCTCTGAATTTTCAGCACTCCTTTTGCTGCTGTTTTGTGGTTAGAGAGGAGGAGTGTTCTCTTCCTTCTGCCTTTTAGTATTTATTCTGCACTTTCTTTAGGATTTTCAAAGAGCTGTCCACCTTCCCTACAGACCCACGTTTACTCCATCCCATTTGAACCTCCTGTACATGAGAAATGCTATTCTGTGCCACAGTGACGCTACAGAAACTAACCCCATCTGCTTCAGCACTTTCTCCACTCTCCTCCCCACTGGACCTTTAAGGGGGAAGGCACCTTAGATAGAAGTGCTTTAGCCTTGCTTTCAGAAGATAAGGTTCTGTGGACGCTGGCTTCCCTCCAGAATAGAGTTGCTTTGCGTGGTTTTAAATAGCAGTGATACTGTTTCAGAACCAGACCTGCTCTGGGGCTAGGTCTTGCTGGTTGGCAGAGACTGTTTTTTGTTGTTGAGTCTGAGTAGCTGCCAGCACTAAATTTCAAAATTCAGGCAGTATGTTAAAGTGAGCTGGTTATGGCATCCCCTGCTTGAGCTTTGTGGTAATGGTTCAATGAAAGTGGTATGCTAGGGCCTAGTGGAGAACCCTCAGCCTTTTTATGGTGGAGTTCAAGGGTGGGAGATATTTATGCTTTATGTAAATGGCGGGATAGGAATTAGACTTGCATAACACTTTACCTAAGGTATCCAGGATTTCTACTGTAGTCAGTCACCATTTAACATTTACTCTTAAACGCAAAATGTAACTTGAAGGTCATGCTAGATGACTTTTTCCACTTTCTCCTGAATCAATAGGGATGTTTTTCTTTACAGCTGCCCTAGATAACTCCCTCATGGGCTACTACTAACACCATGTAATCCTAGTCTAAATATGGAGCTAATTACACATTTGCTCATAGTTGGAGTTCCATAAGGGATATCAGGAGCTTTACCTCTAGTGCTGTTATACTGGTGCCTACTGGGGAGAAATGGGTGGCCATCCCTTCAAGTGTTAATATCTCCAGCTATTCTTCACTGTCTCTATCACAGCATATTCTAGGCCATCTGGAAGAAAATGGCCACAATAATCTCTAGAATACTATATAGACCTTTACATTTTCTAAGATTGCTCTTCTCTTGCAAATGTGTTTTTTCTACCTCCTAGTCTCTTGTTGCATAGTAGAGGGTCAAGTAGAAGTGATGGTGGAAGTTCATATATTATTCAGAGGGAGTGGATGTTGTTAAAAATAGCCAGAGTCAGTTCATTCTAAGTTTTGGAAGGAATATAAAGCCTCATGCTTCAGGGATTTTGAATGAGACCTTCACACAGGGCAGATTGTCCCTCATCTTCTGTTGTTGTTTCTTGCAGCTTCTGCTGATGCAGAATGGTATTGGCCTCTCTTGGAGTTTGGATGATGGACTAGCTAGACCACCTGTCTTGTGATTCCTGTTTTCCAGTAATGTGGCTAGCGGGAAGTCTGACAAAAGTAATGGTTATACCGTAAAATTAGTATAGATCTGATATCACTTAGCATTTGTCAGAGGAATATTAGTTTTAAAGGCATTACTATCTTGGTTAGTGTCACTAGCTGTTGCCCTCCAAAGTAATGGTTGGTAGGAATGGTATAAAGCCATACATACACCTGCTTGTAGGGATTACTGGACAATCAATATTTTGACTTGTTTATTCAAGGGTACATCATGCCTAGGAAAGTGAGTGTGGAGACTGCTTTTCAGAGGCAACTGTCTATCAGCCAAAGATGACTTTCATGGTACAGCTCTGTTTCTAGTGCCTGTCTTCTAGACCCTCAAACGTTAACTTTCTAGTAGTAAAGTTATGTAAAGAGGTCACTGTGGTAAAGCTAGTTTCAAACCAAACAGTCAGTGTAGCATCTTGAACTGTGTATAACTGACGGATGTGGGCTTAAAGTGCAATCATATCAGTGTTTTGTATGTAGATACTGTAATACTCACCCCCATGTGTCTAAGATTAGAGAAGCCCTGCTAGAGTCCAGTATTTAAGCTCGCCTATTCATTTTAATCTCAAGTCTGTACTGACAAAGGAAATGGTTTGTCTGCCACAGCTACATGTTCTTTGATTTCTAAAACTCTTGTTGCACTGAAGGAAGCTGTTTTGTCCCTCCCCTTCCCTGTCATTGTTCAGTTGGGGGGATTATTATCTACAAGCAGAGCTGGGGGCTGTGGGTGGTGGTGAAGGAAAAAGCCTCTGCTCTAGTGAACTGCACACTTCTGTATTTCCAATACTCTGTACTTTGAGATTTTACATGTTTAAGAATTTAGCTCTTGTTTACTAAAGCACAACCCACCACTGTTACAGGGCTGACTGGTCAGTTGTGTAGACAACTGAGTGACATGAAATCTTCATTTTCTGTCAAGAGGTCCAATCTCCCCTGCTGTCTTTGCTAGTGCTGTTGTACCAAGCCAGCTGTGTTTGCAGCATACAGATAGCCTTATACATTCCTGAATGAGAAGGAAGCTAACAGCATTTCTATTTCTACTGTGATGAGCGCCGAGAAGAAGGAAAATATACAAGATGGTCTGTTACATTTTGAGCTTAGTATAAATACAGTGGCTTAGATTTCTACCCCGGGTGGTACAATTTAACAAACAAAGCTTTCTAAAAACACCACCTTTCCCCTCCCTTTTTAATCAGACTAAAAGGTGGCATTTTCCCCTCCTAAATAGCTTTAAGTTATATTAATACAGCTCAAGCAAAGGAGAAGGGTTTTTTAAAAGCTATGTTAGTCAGAAGCAAGGATTGAGTTACTGTGGCAGCAGTTCAGTACATTCTTGGTTTAGCTCACTAATTGCCTTAGTTATGCAATACAAATGTACTATTGTCTTTTCTGTTAGAAAATAATGTGCTGTGTGTGATCTGATCTGACTGTAGTTATGGATGGGACCACAACCTCAGAGGGCCTCCCTCATGCCGCAGCACGGAACAATGCATCCTCTATAGCACAAAGCTTATTAAATAGAGTAGAAGTTTCAACAAAGCCTTAATTATGCTGCAGAATATTAAAACCACCAGCCAGGGCCTGAAGACCAGCAGAAAGGTGGCCTTTAGATTGTATTGGAAGACTTGAATACAACCCTTTAGTTGTTAGCACATAGCTTTCATCTTCTGCAAGCCTCACTGTGCTTTAAAATAGATCTCCTGACAACACAGCTGGCTTGGGATAGTTTCACTAACTTACAGGCTTTCAATACCATCTTAAGAGTACACTTTTCAAGAGTGAGCTGTTCTTTGAGCAGCCTCATTAAGGTCAAGGGATCATATAGAAAGCCTTTGCCTCTACAGCTTTCCTGAGATGAAGAGAGATGCAGTTTTTATGTAACTAAGGTCACCCCCAGTTGGTAACAAGCAGTATCTCAACCAGCAGCTGCAAGAGAGCAAGGCAAAGTGCATAACTGTTTCAGGCTCATGCTTATGCCATGGTTTCCAGCATGTAATACTGGCAATACAGAGTGCAGCTGAACCAGTTATATATGGAAATGGCTTGTCCTTTAAGGTAAAACAGCAAAGCTCAAAGCTGCACCTTGTTTTTAATCTTAAGGCTGGTTCACGGAGTGTTCTCAGTGGCCTGGGTTACGCTGAACATAGGGCACTTGTAAGCTCGTCTGCTTTGTACAATCACCAACTTTGTCTAGCTATGCACAAAAAGCTTAAGCTGGATTCCTATGTATGGTTGTGTATGCAGTATGTACTAGAGTTTGGCTTGATTATATGCAAAATAAATTAGAAATGTTTCATATTTACATCCCTATTGATTGTTGTTTCTCTTTAAAACTGTCCCTCATCTTATCTGGCTGGCTCCGATGGCAAGTGCTTGTTTTAGGGGAAGCTAAATCATGTTATAGTCTCCCCCTAGATTGATTGTAGTTGAATAGCTGGTTAATCCAGACTCTTCCCTCTTCATCAGTACAGCAGCAGGATTTAGAGGCAGCAAGTCAAGGATATGCAGTCTGTGGCTTCAGCCCATCCCAAGCAGATCTTGGTATTTTCTCTGCTTTGATGGAGCAAGAGGAGGAGTACTTGCCTCATACTTCTCAGCATAGAGAGCACTGAGCTAGCAAGAACCATCTTTAATACATCTGCAGAGCCTGAGGAAGAGGGAAAGGAGAAATACCCACTGACCCCCGCATAGCTGCTGCCACCACCACACCTCTGAGCTAGAAGAGTGGCCAATCAGGAGCTGCATTCATTCCCTATAGAACAGTGTTCAACTTGTTTTCATTTGTGGACCCCTAAATTTTTTTCAAATTGAGGCATAGACCCCTTTGGAAATCTTAGTCTGCTGTGTCCCTTGCCTCCCACCCCCCCAGGAATCTGCAGATGATCGGCTGAAAACCACTGCTCTACCAGATTCACTTTCCAAGCAGCTAGAGAAAGTAGTTTTGTCTCAGTGAGAGGAGACAGTTGAAGACTCTGCAAGTCAAGGGATTGTGCTTTGTTCAGAAACAGATTAGAATTAGAAAAGGTTCAGAAAAGGGCAACAAAATTGATTAGGGGCATGGAACAGCTTCTGTATGAGGAGAGAATAAGAAGACTGGGACTTTTCAGCTTAGAAAAGAGATGACTAAAGGGGGGGATCTGATAGAGGTCTATAAAATCACCACTGGTGTGGAGAAAGTAAACCAAGTGTTATTTACTCTCTCATAACAAGAGCTACGGCTCACAAAATTAAGAGGCAGCAGGTTTAACACAAACAAAAAGGAAGTCTTTTCCACACACCACAGTCAACCTGTGGAATTCCTTGCCCGAGGAGGTTGTGAAGACCAAGACTATAACAGCGTTAACCAAAAGAACTAGATAAGTTCATGGAGGATAGATCCATCAATTGCTATTAGCCAGGATGGGCAGGGATAGTGTCCCTAGCCTCTGTTTGCCAGAAGTTGAGAATGGGCAACAGGATGGATCACTGATTCCCTGTTCTGTTCATTCCCTCTGGAGCACCTGGCATTGGCCACTGTGGAAAGACAGGACACTGGGCTAGATGGACCTTTGGCCATTCTTACATTCTGTTGTTTCAGCTCAATTAAATTTAAAGTCAAAGAATGTTGTTCGCCCCCATCTTTTATTTTCATTTCATTACTATTCAGGGCCTTGTACTCATACAGGGCGCTGTGTATAGCCATTAATATACCAGACATGAAGAATGACTCGAATTCTGTCTACTATAGACACTAACTGGCCAGAAAGAAAGCTGGGTGAATGTGCTTTCCAGCTAAGCAACCTCATCTAGTACTATGTTGAGTCAAGTAAAGAGAATGTGTTGCTAGCCTTATTCTTGCTGTGTTCAGAGCACACACTCGTTCTGTCCACTTAGTCTCTGGTGCATCAGGGTGAAGTCAAACTGCTGCCCCATGGGGGCAGAGCTGGTTCCAGACCATACTGCCACATTTGCCAGTCTGCAGTTTGTGCATTACTCCTGGTTAGTGCCATGAATTGCTCATTGATCCCTACTCAACCGCTTTTCTTTTTCCTCAAAGTCTTTCCTGGATGATTAAGATCTTAAACTTGACTTACCTAGTAAGTTAAGACAAAGCTATTTTGCATGTTAGAGAATTTCATCGTTTGGGTTAACCAGATTTGACATTTAGTATTAGTAACTAGAATCTACATCAATTGAAATGTTACAGCAACATAACAGAATCTAGAGTTAGCTACAGTTGAATATTAAACTTTAGTTTAAAAAAACCCTGAAGTGCTGAAATGATGCAGGTGAACTCTAATCACAATAGTCTTATGGCAGCAGAAAGCTTTCAGCTGGAAGATGTCACTGCTGATCTCATCCAGTGGGTTCCTTCCTGGTATGAACAAAGAAAGCGATGAGCAAAAGAGGAATTCCTGTTCACCATTAGGACTTTGTTCTAGTTGACACCTGTGATAAAAGGAAGGCGTTATTAGCTCTTTTATTCCAGTGCAGACATTCCAGCCTTGGTGAGAACGGTGTGGAAGAACTCTTCCAGTGCAGCCACTTCAGACTATCAGAAGTGATGTGGCACTTCAGTGCCACGAAGCACATTATGCTGCATGCACCTCTGGGGATCAGCAAGGCAAGCAAAGTGATGCACCCAGGTGCTTGAGTTATGGCTGAAAACCCACTGGCACCCAGAGACAGTTACTTCTCATGAAGAAAAGACAGACATATCTACTGCCATCTTTCAGCTTTAAATTAAGTTGAAGTGTTGTTTCACAGACAATGATGCCAGCATGTTAAGCAGCGTCTAAGAGAGACTCCTGCCTTTCCCTATCTGGGGTTAATTTGCTACCTGGTGCCCATGAGACATTTGGGCTGGTGGAGGAAAAGTTCCCTTCACTCTGGCTTGTCAGTCTTCCTGCTCTTCTCTACCCAAATGCTAGCAAGAGGGTGGAAGAAACTCCCTAGTGTGAGGCAGGATTTATCCACCAGTCTCTAGAGACTTGACAGTGCCTTAAAGACATGGTTATGCCAATGGAACCATGAGTGTCTTGCTTTCTCAGGGAAAGTTTGCTTATTTCTTCCTAACCAAAGTCACAAACTCTGCCTGGGACCTAAAAGTCCAGCTCACACATTGCCACCATAGAGGAAGATTCTGCAGTCGAGTCTGATGAACAATTCTGTTGCTGCAGAAGCCAGAAGAAAATCTAGCTCTCCCTCCATTGCCAGGCTGGCTCTGCAGGGCTAACCGGAGGAAACAAGAGTAAGAATGTGTAACTAAGGTGAATAGGCAGGGCTCAGAATACACAGAGTGGAGATCTATTGAGTAAGATGAAGCATAGTCGTTTATCCGACCCCAACACTGTAATGCACAGACAACGAGAGGAAGCGATTGGTCCCGTTTTCCAAATGAACAGAGCCGTCTCTGCTCACTTACATCATCCATGTGAAAAGCATTAGTGTCAGATGTAACTTAGAATTCTAGTTCTTAAATCAGGTCTTACCACTGTTAGGTGTCCATTTTTGGCTTTATAGATCTGAGGCGCCTGCCCAGTTGTGAAAGCTATCATCCCTGCTTTCCCAGAACTGATGTGAAACTGGAGGCTGCAAGTACACAAATGTATATTACTTGTTACGTGCTTTCCTTGTAATAGCTTTACTCTAAGATCCTTTTTGGTTCTGTTCCCCAGGCAGATCTCATTAAGTTAAAGTTCAAAACCCCTCAGACAGATAAATTCTCTGAACAATTGCACATGTGCAACCAAGCCAGACAGCAGTTTGATTACTAGAACACCCTAACTAATGAAAGAAAAAAAAATAAGCATGCTAAATTAGGGAGCCTGGCTGGACTGAACAAACCTAAATGCTGTATTACAGTAACCGAACCAGAAGGCAGATAAAGAGCAGGAAAATCTTTTGTAGTCCATTGGTTTCAGTCTAGGATCGATACACATCACCTCCCTGTCTCGTGAAAGCCCACAAGGCCTAAATACATACTGAGCTGGTAGCATTAGTCAGATGTTATCTGGAAGAAACTGCCTTTGCTCAGTGTTGAGCGTCTCCAGAACCTGCTCCTGTCTAGTTGAGAGCAGCATTTTTCTGGAGTGATCTGGCTGGCATACTGTCTAGCCATTGGGTCAGCACAGCTCAGTTTAAAGAAAACCCAACCATTAAGCTGCTGGCAGTTTAAGGCTCCTCCATGATCTTGTCTTTGCAGTATGTCTGATCAAAATGAACAGGGTATCACCCAGATGACTACACAACAGTCAAACAACTCAGACTTGTTCCCATGGCAGGAAGCAATTTGAAAAATATTGCATTTTAAAACTTATGAAATTAAAAAACTCTTATAAGTAAAACTGACACAGCTGATTATCCAGCTACACAGACATGCTGGAACCCATATTTGCTATGGAGACATCTCATTCACACTAGCACTAATACGCTATAGTCCACTTGTAAATAGTGCTGCATCTCTTCAGCCTGCTTCACCTACATTAACTAAGCCTGCCAAGAAGTCACTACCACAGCTACTGCTGGGGAAATGTTCTGTGAAACAATTACCTGAAAAACTAGCTCCAAGCTCCGGATTACTCTCCTAATGAGCTTAAGGGCCAAATCCTGCCCTTTGACAATGTAAGCACATTGCATTGTCAGGAAGGTGTGGGCTGCTAGGTCAAAAGATTTTTGGCTGACTAAATAGAGTTCAGTGCCACATAATCCCTTCATAAGATGTAGCATGAATGGCAGCATAGGTGCTTACCTTCCCTGGACAACTTGGACAGCGTTCTGCTTATTGGCCAGCATGCAGAGCTTTGTGACGGTCTCGAAGATGTGCTCACACTGAAGGATCACGTCTCCCTGAAAGCAGAAATGGGGACAAAATAATTCAATATTCTTAGGCAGAAGGGCAAAGAGCTTTTCATCTCAGACCAGCAGTGAAGCTAGACAACATTTTGTAAAGGTAGGGAAATACTTTCACAATGGCCTAGCAGTGGCATCAGAGAAATGCCTGACACTTTCTAACGATAGGTAAATTAACAGTTTATGGTATTCCCCCTCCCTCCCCCCCCGCTCAAACCAGTGATCCTGTATAAGGAGGTTTGTGAAATGCTGCCCCCCCCAGTGCATTTGGTATTTATAGCAAGTTGGTTGTTTCATGTGAAGACGTTCCACATTTGCCTGGCTCACTAGGAGCTTTCTGATAATTTACCTTCTGTTTGTTGCCCTCAGGAACGTGGATGACCAAGAGCCCATCATTCAGATTGCTGGTAGAAACACCTTAAAAAAGAACCCAAGAAAAACACAATCCTCATCCTGGGTGAAGGTTGGTAGTTTTGTTTACAATATCAGGGCCCCAGGCTGTGGCTTGTGTGTAGAAAAGGATAGTACACTGAATTTGTACCTTTTCAAGTATGAGGAAAACCTTCTCTCCCACTTACCAGATCCCAGAAACCTTTGCTCCAACAGCAGCTGAGAAATAAGCATCAATGCCAATTCCTGGACATTATTCTTAACATTGCTTCCTATTTGTTTTTCCTATTTTAATTCCTAACATCCTGAAACAGCTAATTTTGAAAATATTCTGTATTATCTAGCCAAAATCAAGGATTTTTTTTTTGTGTAACCCCATCCCCTCCAACAAATTCCACGATCTTGCCAGGATGGGGTATTAAAAAAAGCACACACTTTGAATGTGCAGCCATGCCTTTCCAAATTATGCCAGTTTCATGGACATGTGCATAAGCAGCACTTTAGTGATATCTGGAAACTTATTTCCTCTGAAGAATCTAGTACGCTAATCCCTTTTGCCTCATGTACTGTTTGCTTTAATTACAGATATAGTTCCCTAACCTCGAATAAAAGTTTGCATGCAGCACATATACGGATACAGACTGCTACGCTACTACAGAGTTCAGTGGTTTTATAACTAGAAAGGATTTGTGCAATTAGTGGAGCCACCTGACATTTGTTCCTCAGATGAGGTCCAGTTTTGAGGTCATTTAATAAGATTCCTCTCCGAGAGATGCTTGTTAGTTACAGTAATGGAGAATCAAAGGTGTTCTCTCAAACAAGAGTACAGATATAGTTACTACCCCCACAAGTAATTCAGCCCAGAACTGAATGAACCCTTTAGACAATAGTAAGACTTAAAGGAAAAATCCCTGTAGAGTACGGTTGTTTAGAAAAGTGTCTAGTTTCTGATACTCAGGCACATGGTCACAGGAGGTCATGCTGCATTAGCTGATGAATTGTCGTCATCCTTCAGCGAGTCAGCAGGAAACAAGTGAAGCAATAACCCTCTGTGCTTGAGAGCTTCTTTTTACAAACCACCAAGAAGTGTAAAGGATTTAATCACTAAGTTAAATAGCAGGTGAGGGAGTTGGAAACCTAGAGGGGAGGAGGAATTAGCAAGGGGGTAAGACCTCTCTCTTCACATTCTGTCCCTTTGCCAAGACCTTGATGACCTCTGCAAGAGAAGAAGAACTAGCACTGACTTACATGTTACCTTTCAGAGTTGCGTAGTCTATTTTCTGTTTGATCTTGGCCATTTCCACCACATAAGCTGCTGACTGGGTCAGAACAAGTTGCCGTTCTCGTGCTTTAAACCCATTCCTGTTGTATTTTACAACTCGCGTCCCATACTGAAACGACATGTGAATGTTAGCAGCTCCCAGCGAGGTTAGGCTCTAATTGGAGACAACTCAGGAAGTAGGCAACATTAGCCTGAAATTCTGGGAACTATAGCATAAGACAAGATTTAGGGTGTTATTGCCTTCTCCTGCTTAGAATACTCTGGAAATAGATAGTACTGGTTTCATTAAGCTATGAAATTGGGAGTGGGAGGTTTTGCTGTGAGTGGGGGCAGATCATGAGATTTGGGAAACAGTTTATTCTGTACCTTTTGTATGGCCCTCCAGCTTTATGGGATAACATAATGGGCACTATATGCATCTGCAGTTTAACTATCAGTTATGTGCTGGCAGAGGCATAACAATAATGGGGCATTAAGTTGTTGGGCTTCCATCATTCAGCCATCCTAGAAAAGGAAAGCAGCACTGAATTCCCTGTCAACCACTCCATCTACAGGATTCTCAAAACAGAATCAATTGAGCCTGAAGATGCTGTTAATGTGTTAGGTCAATAAACCCCATAAGAACTCCCCACACACGATCAGATCAATAAACCATTCCTCGCCCATGAAGGCTTAAAAAGAACCTCTATACTGTAAATAATTTTGTGTTTCTTCAGCTTCCTAGGTACACACTTACTCAAAAGCAGCGCAAGGATAGTCTTTAAAGTTAAACTCACATAACCCAGAGATGGGACTGGCCAGTGTGAAAATATTTGGCTACACTGGTTATTTGATTGCATGTACCATCCTTTAGAATTGGCTGTGACACTGTTTTGAAGTCACAAGGTTAACGTTGACACGTTTACAAGTCTTGGCAGTGACCTAGTTGAGAGAGAGTGGGATGACAGTGAGATGTTGCTGATAAGATGTTCAATCACAGATGTCTCCTCCTTACCTTGACCTTCTCACCACGAATTAGTTGCAGTACTTTGGGGTTTACGTCTTTCTCACCTAAGAAGCAAACCAGAAACACATACCACACGGTATGTAAGTGTATGCAGTGCCACCATGTCCATCAGAATTGATCCAGCCTCTGCATTCACTGTTTTAATCTCAATAAGCTTCATCCACTTTCTAACTCTGAACGTGCCATGATTTTATGGCCTCACTTAGAGGGACTCCTGAAACTGTTGCTGCGAATATTTGTCCCAAAATGTTAAGATTCATTTACTGAGTAAGGACATTTTATACTGACCTGTCTCTTGCCTCATTGATCTCATAGGGGTACATCCTCAGCTTGGATGTGACTAGCTCCCATTGATACTTCTCCAGTCCAGCTCTCCTTTCTTTAGAGAGAGCTAGGTGAAACTCCTTCTCAGAAAGCATCCCATTAATAATCAAAACCTTCATCTCCCAACGCAACTGAAACACACTAAAATCTGTGTGTATTTGAAAGGTCTCCTCTAACAGATTGTCTTTAGGTGTCAGTTCATAATAAGCCACAGGGCACTGGAATCCAGAGCTCAGTCAGCAGAAAACACTTCCTACAGGACTTAACTGGATAGTCCTCACTCAGGCAAAACTTCCACAGACCTCAGGATCTGTTCCCCAGTATATTAAATGGGACTACACTGAGTAAGGTGCACAGGAGTGAAGTTGTTTGTTGTATACTCACTTAGCCTGGTGTCTGCAAAGGGCTGGCTTATGCTCTGCGGGTAGCCATCCTTCTTCCCTCTGAAAATGGCACTCGCTACTACTTTTTGCTGCAACTATTAAAAAGAAAAAAAACAAACAAACAATCTTTTTATATTCCCAGGAGAGTTTCCCCACTAGCCAGATTAGAGCCTGAGTGAAGAGTGTCACTCTTCGAGCAGGGTTCCTGCGATTTGTGCATTAGCTGTAAAGCTGCATTTCTCCCACCATGTTTAGTTTATTCCTGTGCTGCTACTGCAAGGATTTAGTAAACAACCAGCCTGACAGGTGTTTTTTTTTGTTTTGTTTTTATATATAAACACTGTTCATCTGAAAAGCGATGGGAAACAGTCCCATTCATATTACACAGGTCTCCGCTCAGGCAATGGGGAAGAATAGTACTGTGTATTTAAAATACTCCACAACAGAAGGTCAGGGCCATCACCCTCAAAGAAAAGCATGACTATTTGTTTTCCTATGGTAAAGGGGAGAAGGAATCATTGGTTGGGCTAGCATAAAATGTAAAGTTAATTACCTTTTATAGCTTTTGCTTTGTACCACTCACTAAAGAAAAGGACACTTATCTGATGGAATGTCTTACCACATCCCTTCATGAACACACACAGACTCCATATATTACCTGGGCCTTCTTCTCAGCTGTAATCCCTTGACAATATTGTCGCACTAGGTTCCTCATGCAGATTTTCTTCAGCATCTCAGAGGTCTGGAGAAAATAATAGAATGTATTTCCAATGTAAACATGCACCAGGTGTCCAGATGTAACTGGTGTGGAACTGAACTGGCAGCATGGACTGAATTTGTGAAATTTAGTCTCAGCTTGGACACCAATTCCATGTCTGACTTTGGTACAAGTCAACCTGTCCCTCGGGTTCCCTCCCTCTTCCCCACCCAGTAAAATGGTTTACTCTAGGGAGAGAGGGTTCCTGTTTGTGCAGTGCTTTGGAAATGCTGTACGTTAGGTGAATGCAGAGTAGTATTTCTGAAGCTGAAGTGATCCAAGATGTTTATCGAGGAAATGGGAGTTTCATATAAGAACAGATGCTGTTTCTATACAAATGACAGTTCAGAATCTCAGACACATGGTTCAAGAATCTGATGTGTTCTGACAAGCCTGTACCAAGGATTAGAAGGCCAATAAAAATGTGAACAACTGTTTTAAATTTAGTGTTCTCTTGGAGATGATCTCAACTTTTCATCCAATTCTTACACCAAGAAAGGCCATACCTCTCATACTGCCAAGCCCCAGCTGTGAGATATAATGTGTGACGGAGATCCAAGAGGACACAAATTATTCATGCTCCAAGTTTAAAATGCTGTGGGGTTCGTTCTTCTACTACAACATGGGGTTGCCAACAGCCCCTTATTACAAGGGGGGGATGTCCCTTATTTTTTCCCCCTCTCTCTACAACAAGCAGGGGCAGCTCTAGCTTTTTTGCCACCCCATGCACAGCAGTCAGGCAGCCTTCAGCAGCTTGCCTATGGGAAGTCCGCCGGTCGCGCAGCTTCGGCGTACCCACCGCCAAATTGCCACGGGACTAGGGACCTCCCACAGGCAAACCGCTGAACGCAGCCTGACTGCCGCCCTCACAAGGATCCGCAGGGCAACCCCCGTGGCTTGGCACCCCAGGCACATGCTTGGCGCGCTGGTGCCTGGAGCCGCTGCTGACAACAAGATCAGAGTTGCTGAGTGCTGCAAAAAAGAAACACCCCTGGCAAATGTAGTGTGTAATGCTTAGTATTAATAATATCAGGAGGAGGTAGATGCAGGTCCTAAGAAGAGTCCCTTATTTTTGTAATACATCGTTGGCAACCCTAAGTAACTGATCTAAGTGTAATGAGCGTGCATTTCTGATGTTAACTTTCAACAATAAAATTAGTGGGGAGAGGGGCAACATTGGAAGCGAAGTGAGCAGCTTCTCTCGGGACACCTGAGTGCAGTTCGCTGCAGGCTGAGCGCGGAGCTGGAGGGAGTCACTTCACTGTGTGAGAAGGAAAGTTTATACAAACAAGCAGTGCCTTGAAACTGTATCACTATATCATAAACCTCGTCCTCACCTCTTCCAAGATAGCAGGAGGCTTGAGCCAGTTCCTGTCCAAGACGTTATTGGGAACGTGGTCTCGGAGCTTCCTGAGATAGGTGTACTGCACAAAGTTTATAAACTCATTGTTTTCTGGACAAAGAGGATTTTTTCGATTTATGAAGCCTTTTATAAACCTACAGGAAAGATCCTAATAAGAACTCTTGCTTACAAATGGAATTCAGAAAGTAATGGGAGCAGAAGGCAAGTAAGGTTAGAAAATTCATACCAACAACTGCTTAGTACAATTCAGAGAAAGCACTGCAACCAATCTCCTTAACAGAGAACCTCAGATTTACAATATGCTAAACACTAAAAGGCTAGTCCACTCAACACCAAAACTCCATTTTATGGAAGCCATTAATTTCTAATGCACCAATAAATTGTGCTTGCAAGTTTGAGAGAAGATCAGATCTATGACCTTCTACTCTTAGATTCCAAAGCACTATTTTAAGAAGTCAGGCAAGAGAGTCAGTTTTAAAGACATGGAGAGTGGGTAACTTCTAGAGATTTGGTTTGAGGATCACCCATGAAGTCTGGACACTCATTCAAAAACACAAGAATCTACTTGGCCTTGGAAAGTGGACCATAAAGTTCATGAGAAGGGGCTTGAGATTTCTGGTCAAGCCAGAAATAACCATTTGAAGATGGTCGAGGTCAGAGCAACATTTGCAAAGGGATAACAAATGGCAGATGAAAAACAGGCATGAAGTAGGTATTTGCCATAGGGACCTACAGGCTGGACAAGGGTAGACTTATACTTGCTAGGTACCACTCTGGGATCACCCCACCTGTGCCCCAGTACCCATTCTCTCCCCCCACACACCTTTCACCTTCCTATGGTGGAACCTACCTTCTGATGGTCTCAACAGCCCACATTCTTCTCTTGGCCTCTTTGCGTGCCAGCGCCCCTCTCCAGCAGGCCTCAAGCTTAATAGCTGCAAGAGTCAGCCACACTGATAGGTTACACTTAGAAATATTTATAGTCCCTTTGCTGTCAAATCTTGCTAATCCCCTGCTGATTGGGAAGTCAGGAAGAGTTTCCTTAGTAAAGGGCATGAATGCTTCAGACCTCTTCATACATCTCCCTGGATCCAGCACTGTGTGTTACAGTGGCTCTGTTGATGGGAATGTGGGGATATTGGGGTCCTAAACTTTAGAGCAACACCAGGCCCAATGTCCTCAATGACAATAAGGCCAGCATGGTGCTTGATGTATGTAGTTAAACTAATGTTTGGACCTGCTCTTAATGTTAGTGTCCTTTGGAGAGTACAGCTGTCCTTGTAACACACTTCGATAGAAACAGGACAAGCCAGCGAGCTAGTTGGAACAGAGCTGCTTGGTTTGATTAGCAAACCAAGCAAAAAACTTCTCTCCTGGAGCATTCAGACATTCCCAGTGCTGTAGCATCCAGGTATGTTCCATGCACAGAGCAGAGGGTACTATGCTTACGCAGCATTGATCCCCTCTAGGGTACTGGGATGGGATGCACACATGCGCAGTAGGAAACAGGGTCACACAAGCTAGTGGAGTAATGAAGAAACTGGCTGACTATCTTGAATGCTGCTGTCAGCCACGGTTATTTGGCAGCTAAAGACAAGTCACACATCCCTAGATAGGGTGAGTATAGTGCAGCTGCAGTTGCTTGCAGGGAAGTGGTATCCTGAACCTCCAGACGTACAAACTCATGTTGGAAAACTCAGTACTAAGGAATGATCAAACTTACCTGCTTCCTTCTGTTTCTTGTATTCTCTCTTCCCTAAGCAGCCTTTGTATCTGGCCTGTATTCTCGTAACTGAAAATAAAACACATTTCTTGGTACTATGGAGTCGCAGCAGTTTGAGATGGCCTTCCAATTTCACAAGGAAAAGGCATCCAATTCAATCAGCCTTAAAATATCCTGTGACAGGGTCAGCTCTAGGAAGGAATGGGTGGGGAGTTTACGTGAGAACAATTAAAGCATGCAGGTTCTGCATGGGGCACAATGTCATTGGCAAAAAGAGAAACGCAAGAATAGGCATATCAGAAGAAGTGGGGTCCACCTACTCCATTAACATATCTCCAACAGCAGCTAGTACCAGATGTCTCACAGGCAGGTGCAAGAAACCCTGTAGCTGGCAATTAAGAGATTACCTACCTAGAAGGGAAGTTGTTTCTTGCCCTCAGGCAGATAGTGCTTGGCACAGAAGGATGTCTCCCCCAGCATCCCCATGGGGTGCAACTCCTGCAGGAGAGGGGGTGAAGCATCCACAGGTGCTCTGAGTGAATTCCACAGGGCTGACGTAACAGAACACGTGTATGGTGAATTTTGTTCTGACCCTGCAGCCTGCTTATTTCTATTCCTCTTCAGCAATCTCTTCAACCCCTACAGGGCCCTGCAGACTACAATTCTCACCTCACATCTTGGACTATAGCTTCAGGTAACAGATACACCAATAACTGGCTATTCCTAACTACGCAGGCTTGGTCTGCTCTTTGTTCGGTCCATCTCCGAATGGTTTGTTATATGGCACTGCATTTCTACGCCATTGCCGTGCGTGGTAAGCTTCCTTTACATGACTGGTTGTTGTAGGTGTTAGTGTGTGCTCGTGACCAATTGCATTTCAGTGCCAGCAAAGCAATTCCCATTATGCATTTAAGATCTTTGTAGATGAAGATTCCATGTACAGGACATTAGACTGGGGTCTTTTTATACGCATATTAGAGCACTGCACTAATCATGACAAATCTTCATTTTGTGGCACTCTCCAGAAGCTGGAAGCAGTAAGCCATGTTTAAGCAGCAGAGGTTTCCCAGCACATGCATTTTAGTATCTACATTTACACAGCTAGTTATCCCAGCTGTTATTCTCAGCTGTGGAGCTGCATCCACAGAAACTAAAGAGGTGCCCAAGTAGCTATTTGTGTGTGCAGACTCAGTGTGCAGTCATGGTACCTGCACACACAAATACCAAAGACCTCAAGCCTCCCTAGAATCAGTCAGACCTGAAATCCTTACCCCGTTCCTGTAACTTCCATCTCCTGAAAGCCCGATAATTGCCTCCAGTGATGTGTTTCTGGCATCTATTATTTTTCTCACAAACAAATGAAGAATGCTCATAAAGGACAGACTTTCTTTTAATTATTCAGACGAAAAAGGTTATTAGGCTCTGCATGATAAAAAGGCAATTGGAACTGTACCTAGCAGGTGTTTGCTGAATTCAAATGCATCTTCTGTGGCAAACAGAGTCCTTGGGAAACGAATGAATATTTTCGTTCTAAGAAAGAACACAGCCTATTAGTAAAGATCCTCCATTGCAACAGTTTTAAAAGGAGCAGTATCCTGACCTGGTTATCTGGTGTAACACACTGTGGCAAGAGAAAAGAGCATTTACCTTCCTAGTTTGTATTCTTCAGGTCTGTACCCAATGTGCTTTATGAGCCTCTCCACACCATCAGCTGCTGTTCCGTGCCAATGAGGCCAAGTAGCCGGGCACAGGGACTTGTATCTAGAAAGATCAGTGATGGGGCACATCAACGAGACTGGACTTAGTTTGAAAGAAAGAGCAAAGAGGCCAACAAGTAGATTAAAGTGGGTGCAGATGATTACAGCAGACGAAGATAAGATATGTTCAACACAACAGCAGTGCCTAAGACAGCTTCTTTCTTTCACTGATTCCGCCTTAAATTCTGTAAATCCAAGACATTGACCTAAAGTTTTTAGGCTTAGTCACATAAATCCATACTGAGGGTCCCCAGAACAGTAGCCTAATTCCGAGGTGCTGAGCACAGCAGCATCTGAAAGCCCTTACACACACAAAATGACCAGCAATCTGCTGACACTTGGGCATCCCTGCACACAGGAGCCCTGAGCTTTGATGTAACATTGGACTCCAAGGCAGAGGGATCCTTTTGTATCTTAAGAAACCTGACCTCACATTGTTAGGAGTAGCAACCTTTCGAGGGAACTCTGTTTACCTCTGCAAGAAGAGTTCATACTTTCGCCGGTATGCAAAGCCAGCTCGCCTCACCTGCAAGTGCTCCATCAACCCCAAGTACTTCACCTGGTGTCTTATCAGGACGTCATCGAACTTTCCTGTAGTGAATGGATTACAGAGTGAACAGGAATCACTTGTAAGTTCTCTCAGTGGCATCACTCACTCACTATTCCATATACCAGGATAGGCAGCACCTCAGCAGGGCATACCACGGTAGGCAGGTGAAGTGTGATCACAGCCTGGTAAGCTCCACTGAATGTCTGCTGAACAAGTCAGTCTGTGTTTTACAGCCCTCATTACTATTTACTCTGAGCAGCTCGCAATCTTCACTGTAGTTCTGCTCACAACCCCCGTGTGAGAGGCTGTGACTCGCCCACTTCGCAAATTGTGAGCTGAAGCAGAGGAGCCAAGGGTAAAATTTTCATCGGTGCTTAAGTCACACTTTCAAAGGTGATTTTGAGTAACATTTTTAAATGCACCTAAGTGAGCTGTCCAAGATCACAGAGGAAGTCTGTGGAGAATGAAGGAAATGAACCCTACCACTGGCTACCACCATAACCACTGAACAATCCTCTCCCTGATCCTTGCACGCTGGCACCAGCCTGGCCCTCCTCAGCAGCAAGCCTTTGTTCTGGGCCCCACTACCATTGCTACTCACCTTTCATTCAGCTGTGTGCACTTGGCAGCCTATACTCCATGGTAGGCTAGTGACACACTTCTCAGGGTATCCAGGACTGGGAATCATCTTGTTACCCCCCACCCCACCTCCAGCAATAAGGAGACTTGCTTGGGCTTACCTGGGTGTCAGCTCCCTGATACTACCACCCAAACCATCTCCTCAGGCCCCCTTAAACTCTGCAGATTAATAGGTGCACCCCACTCCTTGAGCCCCTTTGAAGCATTCCCCAGTAATATTCAGCTCCTTGTCCACTGACCACTCACAGATCTACCAGGTTTGCTATCCCCAAGGGAACAGTGCACAGACCAACCCATAGGATCAAATTCAGGATCAGCTCCTGGTAGAATACCACAGCACTGAGTTATATTAATAGTGAAAACAGCTGTAAATTTGTCAACACCAAATTAAGATTTAAGAGACAATGAATAAGGAGAACAGAAACAGCAAGGTGACGTACAAAACAAAATCAGTTGATGCTCTAGAAAGCATGTTAAGACAGGAGGTTGGTCTCCGAGGAAGCCTATCTATCTCAGACGTCCCTTACAGTGCCTCCAGCCACAGTAGGTAGGGATCCTGTTTTCATGAATGGAAATCGCGCTGCCTGATTACTTCCTCAGGTGCAGAAGAACCTACTCCTTATATTCCCCAGAGTTCACTGTCTGCCCCCAGAGACAGGGTAACCCGCTGTAGTTCATTCTCCAGTGCGCGCCTTTCTGGCTGACTCAGCATGTAAGTAGGGCTTCCATTATGTTGCCTTACAACGCTTTACATTTTGACAGATGCCCATCTTACCTTCTGCCTTCTTTGATTGGAACTGACCTTAAAATGTATTTTTGGTACATATACACAAAAACTTAAATATTGTTTGTACACACATTTCAGATTGATATTAATAACCAGCATGACCCTGGCTTTCATTTAAGCCCTCACAGGACATTCTTTATGCATAAAGACCATGAAAGCAGTGTGCTAGGTGTAAGGAGTTTGCCAGGAACTGCTGTTACAGAGAAGTTGACCCTTTGGCAGCTGGCACCAATGGGCCTCTGTGTCAACTAGTCATTAGACCAGGGCTTGAAACAAGGACACACAGGTGAACATAGAGGTGATGGATGGGCCCTGGCTGGTACAGGCAAGATCTTACTGTGGTAAACTGGTACAGCTGCCCGAAGAGTTTGGGAAGCCCCAGATGTGCGATTACTTCAAGTGAAGGTGTTTCAGCAGGGGAGTGCTGGCTTTTTGAAACATTACGTGGGTAATGAACGGTCTTCCCCTCACACAACTTCAAGAATTTGCTTTCTCTTGCCATGTAAGAGTTTCACACTGTAGCTCTTTGCACTTTGATAGTGCTTTTCCAAAGTACCTAAATGTTAATTAAGCCTCACTATACTAGTGTGAGATAAGCATGTCCATTTTGTAGGTCAGGAAGCAGGCACACAAAGTGACTTAGCTCAAACCTTCATCATGGAGAGTGGGACCAAGAAAAGAAGCAGAAATCATGACTCCCATTTCCCCCATCACCACACCACCTCCCCTCCAAAAGCTAGAACCTGACTCCAGATCTCCCGCTCTAACCAGTGGTGCCTCTCTCCTGCTCGCTTCTGGTTAGAAATTAGGCAGATTGATAAATGTACCATATCAAGGCATTAAGCAGACCAGGAAGTAGCTATGGCCTGAAAACCTTGAGGAGAATGGGTCTATTCTGAGAGGTGCAGTATATGGGTGATGGGGTTTTCTGCTAGTAAGAAGCAGAAAATGTTCTCCTGCATTCCCTGTCACCAAGAAAGAGGATTCTTGCAGTATGCTGGGGGTACTTTAGCCATGTTTGAAGATTAGCCTACCAATTGCCGGCTGCATAGGGGTGACTGCTCAGCAGCCCGCGTGGCAAGCCTTGATGAATTATAAGGGCTGTCTAGCAGAAGAAAAAAGCACAGACTAAGTAGCAGCTGTATGCGATATAGGAAGTATGCGTAGCTGGGTAGTGTATAAGCAGCACTAAAGTTCAGCAGCCAGAACCAGGGGGACCCACTTTCATTGAAGTTTGGCCTTTCATTGTGAAGTGTTCCAGGTCTGCTCCATTACTGCGTCTGGCAGCACCCAGGTGTTGGACTCTGTGGGTTTTTTAAGGAGTTACACCATAGCTGAGGGTCTGCCTCTTCACCCCACCAATACCACGATAACAAGGACATCCCTTACCAGGTTCTTTGCCCTCGTTGGGTTTAATACACCGGATGTAAGACGGCTCCTTGGACATCAGGATTTCTATTAGGCTAGCCAGGCTGTTTTTGAACTGGGTTGCAACCTGTACAGACAATGAAGCTCTCTGTTAATGATATAGCGAAGATAGCGCAGTTACTGAAGTCAACAGTAGAGCCCTACCCCAGTCCTTGAGTTGTAGATTGAATTAAAACACGATTTCCAAAACCCTTCAGTGAGGTGGGAACACACTTGAATACACTTCTACCCTGATATAACACAAATTTGGCTATAACGCGGTAAAGCAGCGCTCCGGGGGGGGGGGAATGCTTCAGTGGATCAAAGCAACTTCGATATAACATGGTTTCTCCTATAACGCGATAAGATTGTTTGGCTCCCAAGGACAGCGTTATATTGGGGTAGAGGTGTATGAGAATTCTGGAGCTTTTTCCTTAAATCAACCACCCTCGGAATCTGCCAAACAGAGAGATGTGTCAGGCAAACCTCAGGAACTGAACAATCTTTATTTACCATGGAAAGCACCCAGCAGAGTTTCGGGTGCTGAATAAACCACTGAAGAGATGCATCACACTCCTTACTGAGATCTAAGCAGCAATATTGCATTTTTTTCCCTCCCCTTCAAGACTGCCTCAGTATTGCTCTATTGAGGAATTCCACTGAAGTCAAGAATTAGCTCAGGAAGAGGGATTAGGCCTCCGGAAGCCAAGCTATTTCGGAAGTTAGTTTGCTCTTCCTTATAGGTTTGTATGTAAGGGATGAAACTCACAGTCTCAGGCCGTCTCCTGTTGTCTAGCTCAGATGGAAGAAAACATTCTTTAATTATGCCATTTTTAGACTTGCACAGTACCTGAAACAGAGGAGTGCAAGGGTAAAGTAAATGGGCACACTACTCCCACAGGCTGCTGCTGAAGAAGCGAACAAATGAGGCTGCATAGACAAGAGCTTTCCAGAACACCGCATGACCTGTAATGGCCATTGAAATGCTTGAAACTGTGTAAAAGCAACTCAGATACTTAACCAAACTAAAAATCAAATCACAAAAAATCCTTCTGAAAAGCCAATTCCGGTGATTCAATAGCATCTTACCTCTTTTAGGTTTCTGTACAGGAGATCGTTATTCTTCTCTAGGAATCCTGAAAAGAAAGTTTTAAGAAACAAATGTTTTGAAGAGAATTAGGAGGTTCTTGATGAATTTGCTGCTTTTGCCCCTCACACATTACATCTTGAGAGCTGGTCAGAACATTTTCAGCAAAATTTCATTTCAAAGTCAAAGATGGAGGCATGCTCTATAGCCTGCTGGTTGGGGTACCTACCTGTGATGTAGAAGACCCAAAATTCAAGTCCCAGCTCTGCCTGATCCAGAGTGATCTGGGATGAAAAACTCTGCTCTGAATCAATCAGAGCAAGGCCTTAGACCTACATGTCCCACCTCCTAGACCACTGCCCTACCCAGCAGGTTGTAGAGTGCAAATCTCTCACCCACCACACCCCCAAGCTCATTTTAGTGGACATTTTAGCACATGTTGGTTCAAACAGTTTTGTTTTAGTGAAGAACGAAAAAATGTTGACACTTGAGAAGTTGCCACAAAATAGAACTGTCATCCTCCAGACGCTCTAAATCCAAATGGCCACTACCCAAATCAGCCATGAGCAGGGAAGTCTCCATCTTGCAAGGAGAGTTCTTCTATTAGGCATTACCAAGGCAGACCAGCCAAGCTAAGTGGCTATTTGACCAGATATAATCTTTGCCTGCAACTGTTACGCAGCTCTGTGCCAAATGTAAATCTGAAATAAAATATTAATTCTTTGAGTTGATCCTTCTACGTGAAAGTCTCACTGCAACCAGGAGCAGAAAAAGACCACCACCTTTAAGAACTGGTCTTTAGAACAGACATTTGATCCATAGATTGCAACACTCACGGCACATAGAAACCAACATATGGAAGTGCCACTGCAACCATCAGTGATGCTAGATTCTACACGAGGAACAAGCATTGTGCTCAGGTTAAAACCAATCCAGAGTGCACACAGAGGCCAGTGAAAGCTATTTGTATTGTTTAGACGATGCAATTCTCTGAAGCAGCTTAGTGACTGAAGCTCTAGAACGATAATTGCGCTGTACTCAGACCTTGCAGCTGAACCAGAAGATAGGACAGATTCTCAGCTGTTATGACTGGGGTAGCTTCATTGATTTCAAGAGCTGTGTGTCATTTACATCAGCTAAGAATCTGGCCCAGAGTATTCACCCAACAATTTCCTATTAGCAACTAGCAATCAAGGCGCTGATCTTATGAATACCTATGCAGACAGCTTTGTTAGCATGAGTAGTCCTATTGGCTTATGTGTGAGGGAAGTTACTCATGTGTGAAAGTGAAATTACTCACACAGTTTGACCCCAAGTGTTCAATTTAGCCTCTCCCTGGATATGCTTTCATGTCAGCAAAGCCATCCTTGGGGTGGGGCGAATCAGGGTGACTGTTCTGGGCCCTGCGCTTTGGGGGGCCCCCACGCTTTGACATCACAGGGTCAGATGCAATACTTCGCATGCACCCATCACAGCATGCGTCTGTTGCTCGGGAGGGTTCAGGGATCCCGGGAGCTGATCGGGGCTGGGGGATCTTGGTGGTGATCTGTGGGAGGATCCTGGCAGCAATTCTCAGGTTTGCCCTGCTGTACTGGAGGCAGCGGCGATTATCCCTGCGCAGGTCCCATGCAGGCATTCCATGGGCCAGGACCTCCCAGCCTCATCTAGCAGGGGTCAGTGCTGCCCTCCTCGAGTCCCCAGACCAGCCTGCTAGCAGCAGGGTCACAGGAAGGCCCTGGGAGCCTGTGAGAGGCCCCTTCGCGGCTGGTTATTTCTGTGCGCGGCAAGTCCAGCTTGCCAGGCCCTGGCCCATGAGCTCCCCATGGTGGATGCAGAGCGGCTCAGAGACTGGCCCCCAGCTAGAGGGTCCATGCACAGATCAGTTCTGGGGTGGGACTGCCTCACGGTGAGTTTTAATTATGTGAACTTCATTATAGTTATACACAAGAACGACAATATAACAACTACCTTTTAATTATACAGCTGGGTGCTATCAATATTTAACCTGCAGCTGCCCTTGAAGTTCACTGTAACCAGATTTCACCTGTATAAAAAAAAATGTTAAGGGGGTGCCCATACAGGCTGATTTGTCCCCAGCCCCGCATGTCAGTTTCAACCACATCTATATAGATTTTCCCATATTTCTGAAAAGTGAGTTGCATGAATTAAAGCTTCAAACAACTGAATTTTTCCATCAAAAATTTAGACTTGGGGATTTGAGATAGTCCAAATAAGACCAAAAAAGGAAAGGCAGAGTGCCCGTTAAGGGCAAGTATATTTCAGAATCATTTTCTAATCAGGTGCTTGAGGTGGAAGATTTGCCACCACCCACTTAAGTGCTGCAAGTTAAAGCACATGTCACAGGGAGAACAGTTAGAATGTTCTTCAAGAATGCAGGCTTGTCTAGTCCACACTCACCTATTACACAGTAAGTGACCTCCCCTGCATAGTGAAGGAGACGGAAATCCACCCAGTCAATTGATTTTCGTGTCTTTTGATCTGCAAGCTTGCGGCTACAGAAAGAAAAGCAAGAAGCCAAATAGTTTCTTCAGCTCATGAGAATGGTGGAATCAACCATACTAAGAAAGTATGTTGCAAAAACAGAAACTGACATCAAGTTAGGCTCTTATTAGCATGAATCTGATTGCAGGGTTGCGGCCTATATAGACATTTCACAAATTGGTCAGAAGCCATCTAACAATGAAGAGCCTATTTAAAGAGAAATGGTTCACGTACTGTCACGGTAGTTCCCATAATCTTATGTGGCCTGCTATATGCTCGTTAGAAAAGGCCATTCATTCAGGATACACTTTACACCTTGCAGAAGACATTTAAATGTTCAGGTATTTTTATTAGCTTTGTCTATGTGGCCGGGATAAGAATGGCAGCTGGCTTCTGCCTTATTTCAGTTTGAAAAGACACCCCAAAATTTTACACTAAACAGGCAAAAAAAAACAACACACAGTTAATGGTGTTTCATGAATAGCAGATACCTAATGCAAAGAGGACACCCCTGAAACTTTGAAACAGTGAATGTTTAGTATTTCTGGGAACTACTATAATAAATATTTAATAATGGCAAGATTCCATTTGTGACTGAAGTGTATTCACACTGATGTTGCCCTCCAACATGCATTGCCTTTTTTAAAAATGGAGTAGTTCTAGCAATTCTCTCTGAAGATCTTAGTCTCAAAGAGAGTAGGATATTAAGGAACAGATAAGTAGCAGGCAGATTAGTTACTGACTCTCCACAAGGAATTGTCCTGAGTGTCACACAGCCAGAAGTAACATTTCAGAACCTTGATTCTGTGAACTGCTGGCTACTCACTGGTTTTTAGTTAGCCTTCTCTTATGGACACACCTAGTCCGGACCCTGTCTTCACCTGCATTTGTACAGCACTTACCACAACAGAGCCCTAGCACTAGGCACTGGAGCAAAAGAAATATTTACTAAAGTGATGCTTGTTGGGAAGAATCTAGCAAGGGCACACACATCTCATGGAGATGGGCTCTTTGGAGAAGTTTGTATCTGGATCCAAATCCAAGCTCTGCAAGCTGGACTCATCTCCAGGGCTCAGTTCTGCCTAGTGCTAAGTACCTTCAGCTCTCACTGACTTTGATGCAAGTTGAAGCTATTTGTCATCTCACAGGATTGGTCCCTGATTTGGATATAAAATACACAAAGAAGGATGGATAAACTGGGCTTAAATATTGGCAAGCTACTGATACAGGGAAGACAGGAATTCCCTCCTCTCACATACCGCAGATTATATTCAAACAATCAGAGGGGTAGCTGTGTTTGCTGCTTTTACAGATCCAGACTAAAAGTTCAGTGGCACCTTATAGACTAACAAACGTATTGGAACATGAGGGCATTCACCCACAAAAACTCATGCTCCAATACGTTTGTTAGTCTATAAGGTGCCACTGAACTCTTTGCCGCTATTCTAATAATGTCATTTATCATAGTGGTAGGTTGTGGGCAGCCTGCTAGACTGGAACTTTTCTTTGGTATAAAACAAGACCTCAGAACAGAACACTGGAAACCCTCGGGAAAGTTTCGTCTACAGTAGGTTACAGAGCATAAGTACATACGTCAAGAAGTGGGCATGATCTCCTACTTTCTCTTCCAACTTTTCCAGGAAGCTTAAATCAGTTGCTTCACCAGGCCGTAAACATTCTTCATCCTTAAAGAAGAAACATTGCAGCATCTTAATCTGACCTTACTCCCTCCTGATGGCAGATCTGAACATGATTTACTGACCCAGGATTTGCCAAAATCATTTTCTGTAATCTGTATAAAGTGTATAAATCCCCTCAGAGATCCCCACATTGTTTAGAGAGGGTGGTCATTTGTACATTTGGGATTTGTGGTTATCTACTGATTTTAGGGTTTTCTAATAGCATCCATCACTGTAGTTATCCTAGTGCTGATGTATAGAGAAGCTGGCCTAGTTTTCAGAAGGTTTATAAACCCACAATCCCATTACATGCCAACGAAAGCGGCAGATTCTCAGCATATAATATCAAAGTATAGAGAAAATTTGCAATAAAATGCCTTGTTTCAGCAAGATAAGTCTAGGGAGGTGGGGTGTATTAAAAATGTATTTATCTCTATCATGATTTAATTAAACGTACCATATTAATGCACATTTAACTTTGAATGCCACTAACTGTGAATGCCACATCTGGGCAGTGGTTACACCTACCCTCATTCAAATAAGAGTGCAGCTGTTAAAGAAATGCCAAGTAGCTTTTTTCAGAACACAAACTGTCATCTAATGACTGTTTAACTTAGTACAGTCTGGTTACAAGATAACAGGTCATGGTAATTACTTGTAACTTAACTACAGCCATTACCATGAGAAACTAGAATTAAGGTTTTCAGTTTATAAACTATTCAGTTTCATACAAAACATTTATATGCTTCCTTGTAAAATTCATAACTCAGTTTTACAAGACTATTGTTATGCAGAGAATTTTACATTTTCTGCAAGCGTGTGCCTCTCTCCTTGTCTGTCTCACAGTCAGTTTCACATGAAGGTGGCAGGGTGGAAGAAATGGATATCATTAGGCACTGAGACCCAGGAATACATAAAGGCTAGATATTCTTGGTCAACATTAATTACAACTTCTAAGAGTCCAAAAGCCTCCAAACCTACTGGATTCTTATATTTTCTACCTGAGAACCACCCCCCACCCACACAATTATGATATGTATAGAAGAGTTCTGCTTGCACATGTTCTTAATTAAAATGGGAATACTAGCATTAAGCTTCAAGAATCATGATACTCCTGCCCTTCATTACAGTACATTAATCACTCAGCTTCTGTATCTATGTGATAAACTCTCCACTCCTCTGTCTACAAGTCAGCAAGCCATGGGGGTCAAAGCACAATGCATCACTGTTGAATTACATGCATCTTTACAGAAAGAATCTCTATAAATCATACCTTTCTTGGTTTTTGTATTACCAAGTTTAAAGCAACTTGATTTTCTCATAGGGCCCCCACCCCATTTATCCCAAAGAGGAGAGGAAGGCTGCTCTGAACTCTAGGAGTTCTCTGCAAACAGTGCCCTTAGTGATGTTGACAGGCTAGAAAGCTTCATTCGAGCAGCCCCTGCATCCAATGCAGGATGGTGGCGGCTGTAACTTGGGGTTTCTGAGAACAGAGATAAGTAAACGGGGAGGAACAAGGAGAAAAATCTCAGAGCACAGCTCAGAAAAAAGTATAAGTTGCTCAAACTTTACTTTGGTGTTCTGTGGTGTTTTCAGACTCTAACCTAGTATTCTATCCAACCTTTTTAATAGCAAAGGCCTGACGACAGAACTTGGGCATCCATATATTTACATCCTGGGTCCTGTAGAGTTCTTAACGTATTGAGAAAGCAATAATAATATGGGATCACTGCACAATTAGGCATAAATTTGGTTCTTACCAGTATGGAGATTATTCCTTTGTGTTTCTCTTCAACTAAGTCACAGATTATCTTGTTGTTGAAATATGGAATTGGCTCCCACTGGGATTAGAAAGGGAAAAGTGATTTTAAAGAATTAGGAGAATTTTACCTACTCCAACCTGAAATAATTCCAAGTTAGGATTTAAGGTTTTGTTGAAGAGGTGCTTGCCCCAGCCACTCCTCAATATCTTCCCTGTTTAAGCAGCATGGGCAGAATTATCTTAATCTCTACATTACTACACTGCAACCCTTCAGTCTCTTCTGTTGAAACACACTCAGCTGCATCTTTTGTTGTTAGTATGTCTTTATCCAATGCACCGTTAACCTGTGGAACTTGTTGCCAGGGGATGTTGTGAAGGCCAAAAGTATAACTGGGCTCAAAAAAAGTAGTTTATAGAGGATAGGTCCTTCAATGGCTATTAGCCAACATGGTCAGGGATGCAACCCATGCCCCACATGTCCCTAAACCTCTGACTTCTAGAAGCTGGAACTGGATAACAGGGAACAGATCACTTGATAATTGTTCTGTTCATTCCCTCTGAAGCATCTGGTGCTTGACACTGTTGGAATACAGTACACCAGACTAGATGGACCAATGGTCTGACCCTGCATGGCCATTCTTACGTTACAAGGATCTTCATTTCTACAAAGGCATTTCATTGCAGAGTCTGTTTCTGGCCAAGAGTCCTAGTTCTGCCACATTCTTCTTCAAAGCATACAAATTAACTCAGCCAAAATGATTGAACGCGCTAGAAAGGGTACAACTAGGAGTAATGGGATCAAAGTAAGGAAAGGGAAAAGTGAGGCCAAGTATAGCAAGAGCTTCCAGTGAATTCTATTACATAGCACAGGGGTTCTCAAATGGAAGGCGGGGGTTAAACAGGCATTCAGGGGTCATGACTATCCTACACATCCCATGTTACCAAATGGGAGGAGGGTCTGTGGGAAAGGGCCCCCAGGACAGAAGAGGTTGGAGGCTGCGCTCTCTGTAGCTCTCAAAGGGAAGCATTCTTTAAAACATGTGACAATATGAAAACATACCTTCAATGATAATCCTGCACTAACTGAAGGGAACGGAATGGGTGGGACCACTATGCCTTTTCCATCTCAAATGTCAATGGTATTTCAACTATAATGGCAAGTTTTAAACAGCACTATTAATGCCGTGGTGAGTAAGGGTAAGTTTGCTGTGCCGTGATGTTCAAGAGAACAAGACAGGGAAAAGCAGTGAGTTACCTCTATGCCTTCCATCTCATATTCCTCCTGCTCTGCCTTCAGAGTCATTTCGATTAGCAGCTGCTGGAGCTTTTCATTGCAGTAATTAATGCAGAACTGTTCAAAACTTTTGAAAAATAAAATAAGCAGGAATAAGGATGTGCATTAAAGGAAAGCTTTCTAGCTGCCTTCTTGGTTTGTAGGGAAAGAAGTGTAAAAAGAGAATTCCTATTATAACCCTTCTCCCCATTACAGAAGATGAGCCCATGAAATAACTGAGGCAGCTATAGTTTTGTTTTCCCATTAGGACTATATTTTAATAGAAAAAGCCCATATCCCATTTCAAAAGTGGCTACTTACCAGTGTAGATGTTTAATAAGAACTGGAGGATCAGTCTGGATAAAATACACCACTCCTCCCTCTCCACTCACCGCCCCTAAAACTTCTGCTTTAAGCTCAAACCAAATTAGAGAGCTTTGATAAAGTTCAGCTAACTCTGCCCTCTACCTTCCCCAAACATACGCACACTGTCATCTGAGCTGCAATTCCAGAGGGAAGTACCAACATTCTTCCCAGAAGGGCTGTTTTTGAGAGACTCCCAGCCCATTTTTGCTGACACAGCAAGCTCAGGGCAGCAGACTAATGGTTGAATGTTTCTGAACTCAACTGCCACATTGTCACCCATCACTAACTTCCTTCCCAACAGCCTTATAATTGAACATATGACGACAGAATAAGCATTACAGGGCAATGAGTTTTGTTTGGCTAGAAGAAGGTAGTTGTTGCATCCTTCTGTCTCTCTAGAGGCTTTGAAAGCTGCCCCACACAAGAAGATGGCCCACTCCAATATTACATGCACAAGTTCTTCCATATGATTCTGGACTTTTAACACACTCATCCAACTAGAGCAAAGAAATGAGTCAAGACCTTCACTGTGCTTCACTTAGCCAGTTACGCCTACATACTGCAACACGTGTCACAGATTAGGTACAGCTCAGAGCTGATGAAGGTTGCTGGGACTCGACTTCCTTGCCTTTCTGGGGTAAGCCAAAGCCTGAGCCCTAATGGCCATGCATTGCTTTGGAAGCAGACCCACATTAGTGCACGCATAGTTTGAGCCAGCTTCAGTGGCACTTACCTGTTTGTATCAAACACTTCAAACCCATAGATGTCAAGCAGCCCAATCACCGTTTTCCTCGTGAGGTCCTGCCAAAGATACCATTAAATGCTCCATGAGGAAAAGATGATTTCTGTAACTGGTGCAATTGCTCTGCATCATTCATGTGGTTCCCTTCACCTCATCTCTCATTTGGTCCCACTCTGCCACTGACCAGGGAGATTCATTACAGGAACAGTGTCATTACCACATGCGTCCCTCTAGCAGGCAATTCTGCAGCTGAACTGACCAGATATTTTGGTGAGCAAGCCAAGACAGATCTAAATATTCTTCGTGGAGGTTGGGCATAGAGGTAGGAGAGAACATGGAATAAATCCCCTTTATCTTCCAATGGCGTCACCCTCTTATAGACAGTGGCAGGATGGCCATCACATATATTTGTTCCAGACAACCATTGCCTTCTATATTCGGGTAGGATATGGGATTCCATGCTGGGGATTCCTGGTTGTTCCTCACTCTGTGAACATTTGTAGTCACTCCAACTCAAAGCCTAATGTTAACTCTCAGACCTGGGTTTCTTAAGCTGATAGTACAACATGCATCCTGGTGCACAGCTACTGTAGATGCAGAGAGGAATCCAAAGGTTAAATCATTAATGGGGGAATCTAGCCAACCCACATTTTCCACCATTCAAAATTACGTATCTGGGATAATAAAAACGGCTCCATGCATGGCTGCTTGGTGGCTTACCAAACCAAAAGCAAAGACCTCCTTCAACTAGTCTTGAAGGACACTTCTCTCTCTTAAGCAAAGATATCAAGGCTACTTTCCATACAAGTTTTGTCACCATTTGGAAAACATTTTTCTTGACTCTAGAAAGCTTAGTTTTATGCTAAACTCCCCTTGTTTTTGCGCCAGCATTACAGACCAGCAAATAGCATGTTAGTTTGCTGCCACATATTCTGTGGGACAAGCACATATCATAGTTTGGATAGATCCTACAAAAGCAGTGATTTTTTTTCTTATCAGCTATAAAGTGATCATGTATAGATTTGTATTTATTTCCAGTCAGGATGGACCATTTTAAAGTAGGTCATGCATTGGCCAAAGTACATGACAATGTTTTGGGTTTTTTTGGTTTTGTTTTGTTTTTTTTAAAATCGAATACTAAAAACACCCCAGCAACCAAGCAGAACATGAATCTCCAGCTCACTGTGGTTTGAATCCCTGAACTCAACTACCAGACTTGAAATATCTGGTGGAAAACACCACATTACTGTCTCATTCTGGAAGCACTGTCCATTCACTGAATGAGACAGTACTCATCTGTAGAGCACAGTGTTAGCTAGAAGGGAACCAACCTTGTTGGCTAAAGATCCATTAATTTTGTTGACTAGCCAAGTAAAAGTCCGTCCATAAATCGCCTTAGCTGCTGCATCCCGAGCACAGAATGCCAAGTCTATGTTCAGGGGACTTAGGACCTAAAAAAAAGCAGGTAAAAGATAACTCAAAGTCGGTAATTTCTAACTCATTTCATGCTCATGGATTAGAGAGCAGGCTACCATCTGACAGTCTCCATTTCACACTGAAGCATGAGCAAGAATTCTGCCTTCAGATCAAAACTGAAGCCAACCATAGCTCCAGGTACCGTTCCATAGGTCGCACCTCCGGCTGGTGTGACTACTGCTCTAGTGCCCCAGCTATGAGACCGTTTGTTGGGTCCTAGTGCCCAACTTCTACACATCTCCCACCCAGCTGCACACATCCTAACCTGTAGCAGAGTTTAGACTGGTCCAGTCTCACAATGATGAGATGGATTTGAAGACAAAGAGGTTTTGAAATAAAATGAGATATTCCATATATCATCTTTTTGGTCAGAAGGTGCAAGACAATAGCTACAAATTTCCTAGCATTAACATTCAGGCTACAGGAGAGGATGAATAGTGGATGAATAAAAATAAGGATTGAGCCCCATTTTACCCTCTAATTTGGGGGCAAACATTCGTCTATATATGAGCTAAATGATGTACACCAGATATAAGGGGGAAATGGGCATACACTATCAGGATTGATTAGGAGGCTGCATTTTGGGACTCTGCCAAATTTCAAGGGAACACTCTGGTGTCTTTCAAACACAAAATGTTATAAGTGGACATTTTATACAAATACTCCCATCTGCATATGAAGCCAAATTTTTCAAGAAGCACTTTACAGACTACACAAATGAAGATAATTTGGCTTAGACATGTGACTGTGTGTAAACCTTCCTCTTTCCTGACTTTTTTCAATCACTTATGTCATGTCACTCAGCAGGAAGGCAGCCTCACACCAACACTTCTCAACTTAATATCTCAAATTTACAAAGGAAGGTAACTATTCTTATCACAATTATTTTACAGATAGGAAAAGAGAGACATTCAGTAAACTTGGTGAAGTTTCCTTAGAGAATCTGAGAGTGTGTGAAGAACAAAACAGGGTATCCTGGCTCCTTAGCCCAGGGTTTTACCACTAGTCTATTAGAAGTCAACACAGTCTATGAGGAATCTGACACTGGCTTAATTTATACCTCTTCTGATCTGGCTTCTATCTTTCTGTGTGTAAGAGCTTCCTGTAGAATGGATAAGTGGACGCCCAATAACTGCCAAAAAGAGAGAGCCACAGTTAGAGTACAAAGGGTAATTTCATGCATACAGTCAATTTGGAGCAAAATGTCAAGGCTGCTGCCTTTTACTGTTAATTACTCTTGAAAACCCAAAACGTAACAGGCCAATCAACATTTGCATTTCTCTGCACCCACAGATAAGTAGTGGAATCCATCATATTAAGATTTAAAGAAAAGGAATGAGACACCTTTGCTATCTCAGTTATCTCTGGTCATATTGAGATTTTAAACTACAGCATTTTTCTTACTTGCACTGGTTTAACGTGATTGCCATGATTAGAGTCCATCAAGAATTTTCTCCCCCAGTGTATTAGCAGACTCCACAGGCGCCTTGTAGGGGTTTGCTCCTTTGTGGAGTATTGAGCTGCTGCTTCTCTATTAGGGTGTAGCCCACACAACCCGTTTCTGGTTGTTAGGGGGAGGCAGTATGGGCAGATTAAGTTGCTCTGATCTCCTTTATGATATTAAAACAATGTTAAGCAGTTGATTTCTACTGACAACAGGAAATTTCAAATGGATGCTGCTGCCACTCCAGTCTGAATATGCAGCTTGTCCCTTTTGTGCATGGGACTGAAGGAGCCACATAAGCTAAAACATTACGTGCCAGCATAGCGACAACTGTGCACATCTGTCAGCAGCCACCCTGCAAGCAATGCAAAGTCACTTACATAGGTCTGGGAAGTGACAGTGTGTGTCTTTATGCCAACTAGGGACAAAAACACTATTAAAAACCAATGAGACAGAGGATATTCTGGTAATGCCTTAGTACACCACACCCATAATGAAAAGCATGGATCAGTTACACAAGAAGTGTAATGTAATATAAATACCCTTGATGGCTAAAGTTGAATCAAAATGCTAAGGAGCCTGTTGCATATTATACATTACAGATTTCAACTTTTCCATCTTTATGCTGATGGCAAGAGTTAAAATATTTAAACTTCAGGATTCTGCATCTGGCAGCTCAGTACAGAGTTCATAGGGGTGCTATAAAGAGGACAGTGGAGAATAATTGATCAAGTCCACTGAATGCAGGACAAGAAGTAATGGGCTTAATCTGCAGCAAGGGAAATTTAGGTTAGATATTAGGAAAAACTTTCTAACTCTAAGGGTAGTTAAGCTCTGTAATAGGCTCCTGAGGGAGGTTGTGGAGTCTATCACTGGAGGTTTTTAAAAACAGGTTGGACAAACCTCTAGAAGGGATGGGCTAGATTTCTTGGTCCTGCCTCAGTGCAGGGAGCTTGACTAGTTGACTTCTCAAAGTCCCTTCCACTCCTACATTTCTAGGATCCCCTGATTAGCACAGGGACTGTTCAAGCCGGACTTGACACACACAGCCCAGGTGAGCCCCTCAGAGCAGAGGCTGTCCTTCTAGAGAATCTGGACGCTTCCTAGTACAGTACATGCTACCATCCACAAATAAAAAACATAGCAAGGAAGGGAAGCAAGCCCTCAAACCTAGTGTCTTGGGCCCCTGCCTCCAAATATGTATGGAAGCTTCCTGTCTCCCCATAGATGGTACCTTTGAGATCCATTTGATCTGGCTGCCGTTGGTGATGATGGCATGACCGTTACTATCTTCTTCATACTGAATATTTCCCAGGTGCAGGACACTGGCAATGACCCCAAAGAGATGCTGAGGCCAAAGTGACAAAGACTGTTAAAAGCCAAGTTCATATGGTTACATGGTCATTACTCGTAAGCAGAATATGCTCTTGTTTGGCTCCATGGCAGTGCAATCTGTTGATCTGAAAATCAGCTAATTCTCTAGACCTGGTACAGGAGGACACTCCAACCTGGCCACCTCCTTCCAGTCTGACTCCCTAGGATATGCACATCAGCTGACACTTCAAAATTAAGCCAGCCGCTCAACCTAAGAAGTAGATGGATGGTGGGAATCACCAAAGTCCATGGGAGAGGCAAAGACGAGGTCACCAGGCATGATTACAACAGGACCTGTATCTCAGGCCATCTTGGTGCTGGGACTATCACTTTTATAGACCCTTCTTCCCTTACTCCTGAGAAGTTCACAACACACAGGTAGCAGAAAAAGAGCACTTATGATGCACATAGGATGCAGTGAAGCCAAAAGCAATTCTTGCACTTGCCAAATGCAGTTATAGAGCCATTTCAGAGAGGCACAGATGATACTCCAATGAACTCTGGACCCAACTTACTTAAGTGATATAAAAAAAAATCAGTTAGAAACTGCAGAGAGGGAGAATGTTTTAATTTGTACCACGCATCTGAAAAAGAATTGGTCATTTGACAAAGCCACAACCATATCCCCACAAACTCCTAATTCTGTGTCCTGTATTATGCAGGAGATCAAATTAATTCCCTTCCTGGTCTTTTTTTTTTTTTTAGTTAAATCTATCAAACAAATGTTTAATGATATGAAGAGTAATAACAGCCCCTGGTTTTTATAGGGTTTTATAGGTGACATGAAGTTCTGATATCAATCTCTACCTCCATACACATGACATTTTTCACTAGAGTGGTAGCAATATAGACTTCCTTTAGCAACACGCTTCTGACACCAGAAAAACACAGGGTGGGGACGGGATCTGAAAGTTTGCCACTGGCCCAGTAATACGGTTTGTAAAGCATTTTCCCCCTGGTGGGTACAGGCATTGGTTATTGCATCCCATTTTTCTATCCATTATGGACTATCAGAAGCCAGTAAGATATTCAGACAATTCCTGCTCTCAGGTTATCTTGTCCACGTCTTAGTCAGTGCAAGATTGTTCCCCACAACACGTACTTCAGCACTGTATCCAGTCCAGTTTTAGGTGTCACAAGGGAAGAGACTTCCACCACTTCCTTAGAAAGAGCTACAGCCCTTATTTGGAAATGTCCCCAGATATCCAGCCTGAACCAGGACAGAATCAGCAGTTACCCCCTTTCATAAATGGGCATCCCTTCTCATGCCTCTATACCTCAATATCTGTTTCAGTGAAGTCAATGACCGAGAAGGCTTTGCGGACTGTTTTCCAGTCACTCTTGTCATTAATGGAAGACACTTTGGCACATCGACCCTATTGAGGAGAAGAAAGATCATGAAAACTTTGCATCCATCACTACAGTTTTATTGATCAGGTGATCTGTGTACCATTAGCCAATCACACCTTGGCTTGGCATTTTTGATTCCCAGTTCTCTCAGCTCTTTATCACCTTGTTCGTAGATATACACACAGAAGGTTATTCCAGTTTTGCCCATTTTGCCCATGGCTCTACTGGTCAGTCCTTTCTGTAACCATTACTTAAGAGCATGGTGTGTGTTGAGTCTGGGTACTAGGTACTTAGCACATTTATGGTGACGTTTGGGCTCTAGCCATCTATTATGTTTATAGCAACGTAGCCTTTGTTACTCAGTGTGTCTATACCAGGAGAAGGGCAAGTTGTCTGCACATTATACTCCATCAAAAACTGAAGGAAATAGGAGGTCATAAAACAGCAGTTTGCGAACATGATTCTGCAATTTATAAACAAGCATAGGGAACACTTTTCTTCATATTATAAATAGCAGCTGCTTAAGTCCTCAGACTTACTTATTTTACACCAAATTAATAAAGAAAGCCTTAAAAAGAGAGACCTTTACACCAAGTGTAACTTGCAAATAGTAGTTTAGGCCATGCTTTCCAATGAACCAAAGGGGTGTTTTTATACAACACCAGCCAGCTCTTCCGCCTAGTGACATCTGCCATTAAGTCACAATGCTGCCTCTAGGATAGCGCACTCATTTGCCTGGCAACAGTTTGGAACAAAATTTCAGTTTGCTTCATTGTGAAATCCCTCTCTAAATGAATGGAGGAGAGGCAAGGATAGGTTGGATTCATAACTAGAGGGTAGAAACTAATTCAGGACCAAGTTTTAGTCTGGTACTCTCATGCAGCTTTTAGTGATTTCACAGCCTAAGGGCAGAATTTGGGCAACCCATAGTGTTGTCTCATTCTAATGTGCTTTATCCATTAGTTAGAAATCCATCCAAAAGTTACAAATAAAGGAAGTTGAGGCACTAATATTGCTGCAGCTCTAGACCCATGGCAAATCAGTGTCAAAAGGTGAAACAAGGGTAGAAAACCATACACGGACAGCTGTTCTACAGTATTAACCACTTAGAAAATCATTAGCTATAGTCATGGCTTCTACCATAATGAAGTACATGAACGGTGAAGAAAACCCATCGAGTCATAGGTGATCATAATACAGGACCTTTACAGAACAAGGTAACAGGTACTGCAGATCTATGCTGCCAAATGCAGCCTCTAGAACCCCACAGGTAGTTCCATGCCAGGGGCCTAGTTATCACAACCTGTATAAGATACATGTACTTCTGCGGGTTGCGCTCCAGTCCTAGCCAGCGAAGCAGGTCATCTTCCCCACCCTCCAGCAACTGGTAGAAGATATGGAAATTCCGTTCCCCATTGTTTTGATGAACGACTCGGGATTTCTCAATCAGGTAACTGAGGATATGCCCTCCCACTGGAGCTCCCTGGGGGGGAGAGGAGAGAGGGAGGGGAACAAAGCAAAAAAAAAACAAAAAACAGCCAAGTGAGCTTAGACTGCTAAGCTTTCAATACTCAACAGTCCAAGTGACAGGAAGCCAGTAGAAGTCTTGTGACTGCTGTATTCTTATTAACATACACATCCTGTGACAAGTAGCGATGACACCAGAAGCCTATCTGCTCTTCTTACACTTCATTAGTTTCTCTATTAAAATATCCCTCAGAAGTAGACACACACTGTCTGAGGAGTAACTGTCCTTTCAACTAGCTCCTGCTCTGTAGTGAAATATTACCTTTTCCACTGAGCAGTTGGCTGTGTTGCCAATAATGCTGGAAACTTCCAAGATACAAGACTTCAGACCCTCAGTCAAAAAAAGCAAGAGCTGTAAAAATGAGGTCAGAAGGTAGCCTGGATGGTAAATAATTTTGCAGAGCAGTATAAGGTTTACTGACTAAATATTCCATGCTGGTGCCAGACAGGTAAATAGTTATGTTTGTTTCGAGAATGGTCCAAGACATTTGTTGTTACCTTAAAATCAAATTGGATATCCATGTATTTTCCAAATCTACTTGAGTTGTCATTACGCAGAGTTTTTGCGTTTCCAAAAGCCTGCAGAGAAACAAACAAAACAAAGTCACTCCTCTTGCTGCTGAGACCTCTGCATCTAGAATTGGGGTCATGAGGAACTGAGGGAGAACCATCAGCATGTACAGCTTTAGATAACCTAGGCACTTTCCCCTCTCTTTTCACGCTTGGTCAGTCAATGGGCAGCTAAATCCCATGAAACTCTGAAAAATTAGGTTTGTATTTACCTGAGACTGGACATACTTGCCTACCTCTTTCCCCACCCACTGCTGACACAGAGCATTCCATAAGAGTAGAATCTATGTGCCCAGACTCACAATTAGTTACATTCAGTTCTCAGATTCTCTTCAGTTGGTTCTTCATGTAGGGTTAAGTATCAATGGCTCACATTTACTTACTGCCATTGTTTAGTCATGAAGACTTAGACAAGCTTTCCCTAAAATTTCTGATAATATGAGCACGTGTCATCTAAAGTTCACTGAATGTGTGCACCCACCACACGAATCTATATCCAGTTCTCAGCTCATCTCATTTTCAGGAGAGCTCTGAAAACCTGCCCTGAATAGTAGTATCCAGAGTTACCTTCCTGCACATTAGGCAACTAGAGGGATAGGTGACAGATGCTCTGAGAGGCTTGTTCATTCATTGATATGGGTCAGCATTTATTAAATAGTCTCAAAATATTTTCTCTTTTCTTTATGGAGCACTACTGACAAAAATCTCTTCTTTGCACAGCATTTATATTGAGTGGGAGACTAGATGTTTTTATTATAGATGAAGAAATGTAGTTTTCAGCCTACAAACGGACAAAATTTAAATCCCTGGACAACAAACTGGCCTACATCAATTCCTTCACATTTTCCAAGTCAGAAAGGATGTGCTTGCAAAGGGGCTGAAATTACTTTCATTGTAATGCAATCAGAGATCAAGTATCCCCACAAACTGGAGGCCATTCTTCTGATGAGATCTCCTCTTCCTTCCATACATTCAAAACATTTCAGTCTTATAAACAGAGAAAACTTGCAGCCAGCCAATCTCCTCTTCATAGTACACCTTTAGAGGTCTTTTTTTTTAATTTTTCTTTTACCTCCAGAACTGGATTGGAGAGCAGCAAGCGATCACGGACTATTTGCAGCTGTTCCGTAGTTGGGCAGGTCACGGCAAAGTACTGCAAGATCTTCTTGGAGGCTTCTGTTTTCCCAGCACCACTCTCCCCAGAGATGAGGATGAAGTGGTTATTGTATTCAGCACACATTACCCGGTAAGCATTGTCAGCTATGGCATATCTGAATAAGAGCCACAAAAAAAAATCAGCTTTAAAGAATTACTCAGTATGAAACAGCCATACAAAATGACAGAAAGCTCTGTCAGGTTTCTTAACACTGGAGACAGCTAAAATTTACAGACCTTGAATTGGACAGGCAAGCAATGTTCCCAGCAGAAAA
Organism: Gopherus evgoodei; assembly: GCF_007399415.2. Taxonomy (NCBI): domain Eukaryota; kingdom Metazoa; phylum Chordata; order Testudines; family Testudinidae; genus Gopherus; species Gopherus evgoodei. Next base: position 3,910,707 of record NC_044334.1, read on the forward strand.
TTTGCAGATTCACAACTTGGAAGTAGAAACATTAATTCAAATGGAGGTGTAGGCACATGATGGAGGAAAAGAGCTTTATCAACAGAACCCATGTGGACTGTGCACACTGCTGTGGACACAGGTTAGCACACTGCAAGTCCGTGACCCAAAGGCAGAGACTGATCCACCTCAAATTTTCATTTTTTTTTAAAGCAGCCTGCTGGTGAGCCCCAACTTCTGCCCGTGAAGATATTTTTAAAAGTTAACAATTAGTGCAGCCACTTTCCCTTCCCACTTCCCCTCCACCCCATACTTGGGAAGAAAATGCAAAAGTCAACGTCCAGCTTTGAAATTTGACCTCAACTCACTTCCTGCTCCCAGAACCAGCTGGAAGCAGAATTATGAGCACTGAGAATAGGTGGAGCTCAGGGAGCCAGGAGGAAGGGCAGAGACTGTGAAAAGGAACATTTCAGAAACTGATGAAAGGATATACTCAGTACTGGAATTATGCCAGGGCACATCATGGCTGAGCCCTGATGGTCTGACATCCTATCATCAGGTAAGTGAGGAAGGCATGTGCTGAGCTCTGACTTGCTAGTAAAATTCCTTAATTCTAGCCCTGTCTGACACAGATTCTTCCCTGTGGTTTTTGACAAACTGGCTCTTCAATTTTGCCCTCTGTAAAATGGAGTTAAATACTTACATGCCCTCACAGGGAAGTTGTGAAGAGTGATTAACATTCACAAAACATTTGTATTTTCAAAGCTGTGTCAATACTAAAGTTGAAATTACCCTCCGTCCAAGTTCTGACATCCAAATGCCAACTCTGCAGAGACATATACTAGACTAGATAATGCTTAGTCCTGCCATGAAGCAGGGGACTAGACTAGATGACCTCTCAAGGTCCCTTCCAGTCCTATGATATTGTCTAACTGAAGTTATTTGATAAATAACCCCACAAGTTAGCAAGTTACCTGCTAAGATTGCTATTATGAAAAGTCCCCCCCCAATTATGTTTGAAAGTGTTTGTAATATAAAAAAAACACAACAGAAACAGTGCTAGACCTGACCTTATGAAAGTCAAAAAGTGCTTACGTGAACTGAAAGCAGTGGAATTTAGTGCTACTTACATATGTGGTGGCAGTTCAAAAAAGTTGACACCTTGATAAATCTCCATCTGTTTAACTGAGTAGAAATCCAACTCTTTGTAGGGATTCACAGATACTAGAAGTGTACCAATATATGTCTACAGGGAAGAACAGAATAAACAAACAGAATGACTTCTCCTGAAGGGCAACCTCAAGCGTACCATGTGAAAACTGACAAAATAAAAAATGTGGAACTTTTCTGTAACAAAGATTTTAAAGACTTCAATATTTCTGTGCTCCATTTCTAACTCCCCATACACTTAAACCCTTATTTAAAGGTTGGCTGGTAACGTCGTTACATTGGTTTAGTCCAGGGGTAGGCAACCTATGGCATGTGTGCCAAAGGCGGCATACGAGCTGATTTTCAGTGGCACTCACACTGCCTGGGTCCTGGCCACCAGTCCGGGGGGCTCTGCATTTTAATTTTAAATGAAGCTTCTTAAACATTTTAAAAACCTTATTTACTTTACATACAACAATAGTTTAGTTATATATTATAGACTTACAAAAAGAGACCTTCTAAAAACATTAAAATGTATTACTGGCATTGAAATTAGAGTGAATAAATGAAGACTCGGCACACCACTTCTGAAAGGTTGCTGACCCCTTGTTTAGTCCTTTAATTCTCTTAATAACTGAGACTTTTGATATCTCTGTCCCTTGATGCTTCTGGGATTTGGTTCATATTTACATCCCAGTTAACATAGGAACATATTTGCCTACAACTAACATTGTTTTGTTAAATCATTGAAAGTCTCCTGTGGCACCTTATAGACTAACAGACATTTTGGAGCATGAGCTTTCGTGGGTGAATACCCACTTCTTCAGATGCATCTGAAGAAGTGGGTATTCACCCACGAAAGCTCATGCTCCAAAACGTCTGTTAGTCTATAAGGTGCCACAGGATTCTTTGCTGTTTTTACAGATCCAGACTAACACGGCTACCCCTCTGATACTTGACATTGAAAGTCTGTTATTCTCCAGATGTGATGCTGATGCTTCATAGGAAAGCTAAACACATAAGCCACCTGGTGGTTACTTAAAACCGTGCATGTCTGCAGTGTAGTAGCTGTGTTGGTCCCAGGATATGAAAGAATCAAGGTGGATGAGGTAATATCTTTTGTGGACCAACTTCTGTTGGTGGAACGTATAAGCTTGCAGGCTACACAGTGCTCTTCTTTCTACTCTGCTTCCTTCCCCAGACCTAAAGAAGAGCTCTGTGTAGCTCAAAAGCTTGTACCTTTCCCCAACCAAAGTTGGTCCAACTCTTTCATAAGACTGTATATGGAAAGAAATAATTCCTTCCTGAGCCCTGCAGATAAACAAGTCTCAGGTTTCAAGGTGCAAGTCTAACTGCCTTAATTTGAGAATATTTCAGGGTGCCAAAGTTACACAACACTTTAGAACCCACGAAACTGACACTCCACCAAGTCCTTTCATTTCCGCCCCGCCCCCCCCCTCCACACTTGCCTCAGAATATTGAGTTTCATCTAACAGAAGAGAGATTTGGAATATTCTCTACCATTTAAGATCTGCACAGCAAAAACATTGCATTGTGGGTGCTCAGCACCTTTGAAAGAACAAGGCCATTAAGAACTAGCAAATTTTGATCCTGAGGTTCAGAGCACTCTTTGTGCTGGCTTGGCTTTTCATGTTCCTTTGTTATTTATTACAACCACTCATATACCCTGAACATAAGCCATACCATCCAAAGAAGATATGTACTTGTTTTTTTTTATCTAAAGGGCAAACAGGGCAGTCAGCTTGCCAGATACCGCAAACATCTTTCAACTCCTCCTTGTATATCAGACATAAGCATTAGAAAGCCATATTCTTGGGGAGATAATTCACTCTGTACCAGCAAGTCAACACTGCAGTGACGAGAGAAATTAAGTCCACCTGGAACTCTGATCATCCCAATACAATGGTTCCACAGAGATGCCCCGTTTTCCCTTATTCTTAGATCTGACTTGTAAGCAGGTTGTAGTCTGAGACATGACACCTTCCCAAAATTACATGTTAGTTCACACTATCTTCTAGACACAAGTACCTGCATTGCCATGAAAGATGAAGTCATAAAAGCATGCATATTTACATAGATGAGGTTCTCTCTGTATCGCTTGCGAAGGTTGTCCAAGAAAGCAGCCTCACTGGTGTGGGAATCCAAAAGAACGAAGTCCTGTACCCCAACTCTGTCCCGGGCAACCAGAGCCCCTTCCATGTTCAGCTGGCTGTGGTTATCACCCACCTCTTCTTTCTGCAATGCAAGGAAAGGAGCTCAGTTATACGTGTGTGATCCTTTCCTTTTTCTGAAGGGGGGAGCTTTCACACTGGAACAAACATAAAAAAACCCACCTCTATTGAAAGCTCTGGACCCTTTTGTTATTTCAGCAATTAATGGCTTAATAACGACTTCCTTCCTTCCCAGCCTAATAGCCTGCTTGGTGCTGTGGTGGTATCAGAATCCTGTGTTTTGACATCCCACTCTGTAGTCATGGTCCAGTGGCTAAGGCATTAGAGATCTGAGTTCAAGTCTCCTGATGTGACCTTGGGCAAATCTCCCACTACATGTGCTGCAGTTCTCCATCTGCACAATGGAGATAACAGCACTGTCCTGTCTCAGCATTATTGTGAAGAGAAATTCAATAAAGACTGTGAGGTGCTCAGGTAGGATAGTGTAATGGGAGTCGTAAGTACCCAAGACAGATACAGATGGCAGCAATGCTGCCAATTCAGCATTAAAATTTGCTAACCGATCCTACAGTGAAGCAGAAGGAAGCAGCCTTAATTTCAGCACAAACCCAGCTTTGGTAAGTAGCAAGAGAAGAATGATGACAATCATGTAAAAGGTAAAGGATGCATACTGATATCTGATCTGACAGACAGTCCCCAGGTATGACAGACAGTCCCCAGGTATGAAATATTCTCCTAGGTTGTTTGTACCTAAATAGGCTGCAGTAAGGCAAGCTGCCCTACAGAATGAGAGCTCAGTTGGAACAATCATCAAAATATAATAGTAGGAAGATCCTCAAACTGGAATTTAGAAAAGTGCAGTGTGGTTTTTTTTTTAAACCAGTGGGAAATTCAAAACTGACGTGGGCTTATCGGCCCAGCGACAATTAGCTTCCCATTACAGTGAACTCAGAGCCTACTCAAGATTTGAGTTAGAATGAAGATGTGAGCTTCAGTAGTGGATTAATTTTTCCGGACAACAAAGATCAGATAGGAAGGGAAAAAAAACCTCCGTTTTCCACATAGGATTCTCTAGAACTTAACACAATTGCCTAGAAGCTAGACAAACCTGGTTCCTAAACCCAGATGAGCCACTAAAGGTTAATTTAACAAGCCACTATCACTGTGCCTGAGTCAGCTTAACTGTTTCCAGTTGAGTTGGTTTTGTTTAGATACAAGGAGGTCAGGTGAGCTGCTCAAGCTACTTTAAAATATAAAAAAGGAGGCTCTTCCTAGAAACAGGTGCTGCATCTGACCTAATTTTTATTTCCTTGGAAAAACTAAACTTGCATCTGCTGCATTGAGTAAGTTGATGACATTTTTTAAATCTCGTACAAGCAAATGAGGAACAACCTTTTTAAATCTGGACAGCAGATGTCTCCACACACCAAGGAAAGCGTTCTGGACATAATGATGCAAAGATTATTAGATACAACTGAGTTGTCTTGCTGGAGACACTGCACTTTTGGAATGATATGGAGATGATAATGCTGTCTTGGCTAGCACTCTCCTCTCAAAACAGATGAAGAACGTGCCAGGGCTATTGCTGTGCCAAAGGCCTCTCCATTTCTCTGCACTATTCATTTTTGACTTATTACCTTGGAAAATAGTTTTAGAATAAAAGGTATTTCCCATGACTGGGATACAGATATTCTGTTCTGATTTACAGATTGCATTAGGTTTCTTACCCTTCAGTTTTTAATGATGTGTCCAGTGAACACTAGCAAGTCGACAAGTAGGATTCTTTATAATTTCTATAGCACTTACATTTCAAATAGTCCTGAACAAACATTACACATTTCCAAGAACTCATTTCTCACTCTGTGCATGATTTATTTTCTTTATATTGGGCCAAAATATTTTCAAAAATAAAAGATAAGATGAGATCAAAATGTTTTAAGCAGTTCTGGAACTCGGTGAATTAGACTAGAGAAATAAGTTTGGCTGAAGATCATTAAACTTATGTAAAGGTTTATTAGATATGGGAATTGTAATGCAAGTCTCATGTTTGGTATTATTGTGTTGGCCTTTATGACAGGGGTTCTTGATATTTTTCTACTCTGTCTCAAAAAAATGATGCACAAAAGATTTGGAACTGGCATTGAAAGGATGTTGGGAGAGGCTATTTATATAGCTGTTGTGATGCTATTTTAGTTTTTACCAGAAACTGTGCAGGAAAAGTCAGAATAAAATGCTATTTCTGCTTTTGTTTCCAGTTTCTACTGATTTTTGGCAAACCTTGATTCTGAACTTATGCTATCCAGACCTTCTCCAAAGCTCAAGTGGAAGAAAGCAAGTCTTGCTGTCAGAAGTGCAGTTACCATGAAAGAAGAATTTCACCAAAGGCATATCAAAGCACTGAACTCAAGTTCACAATCTGTTATCTGACCGGGATAAGGAGATTTAGCTGAGCTCAGGGAATAGCCATCTTTCACAAGACATGCAGTATATTAGCCCTGTCTACAAACACATTAAGTGCATTTACTTGTTTCATAAAAATCAACTCTCCCCCTCATTTCAGAGATAATCTTGCCACACGTTTCAGATATGCAAAGAGGTTTTGACCAGTTATACCTATAAAAAGTACAATGAGATTTTTTTTTAATGAGTAGGGGCGTCTGGACCAATATTTTAACTCGAGTAATTACATTATATAATTCTCTTTATCTTAAAGTCATTTTAATTTTAAGTGGAAGAAAGAAATGCTACATCCTCTGAATTGTGTCATACTATTGCTGGGCCCTTGTTAAGCAACTTGTGTTCCACCCCAGATGTAGAAGTGGTGGCTGTATTTTAAGGCATGTGTGAAGAACGTGATCCTTGTGCATGAAACCTACCCTTACTCAAACATTGTATCAGGAGGATCACCTTCAAAATTTTCATGTTTTAACACAATAGATATCTCCAGGAAAATACCCAACTCTCTACAGTAGATAGAAGACCAGGGTGTACAGGAAGAGAGAAAAATTACCATGAATTCCAGCATGCTTTTAATACACTGTGAATATTGAATTTGACTCTTTACAAAACTCAAAGAAGTATTAGTGCCTGAAACCCTCTCTCAGCTTTTGATCTGCATGTCATCACGACTTTCATTCCACACTTCTGCTTCAGTAAACTGATTCACAAGTTTTATACTTTTAGTGCTGACATTTTCTAAGCTGCTAGTGACAGGAACAGTTAGGACACATTTCTACTTTCTCTCAAGGGGTTATGAATTCACAAAAATTAGTTCATTCTAATCTCTTTCAATACCATATTAAGAATGACCATTCTGACTAGAACAAAGCAGCAACTTGATTCAGTCTGTTTGGAACATCTACAAAAACACAGGAGAGCATTCATACCCAGTTTTGTATCACTTGGTTATAGATGTCACAGTAACATTCAAATTCAGTAAAAGCTTGTTCTGCAGGAATTTTCTTATCTGGCAAGATATGAACTACAAGCTTCAGTATGCCAGAAATAAAATAAACAAAAACAAGACAAATATGTATCTATGATCTAGTCACAAGAACTGTCCTCTTGATGTTCCCCTTCCTTTCAAATGCTATTCAACATTATCTGGGAATACAGTTGCCATGGAGTCACTGGGAGTGCTCTGGAACTACTCCGTATGAAGCCAGTCAGGACTCTGGGGTAGCATGCCTCCTCTCTCTGAGCATACTGTCACCAAGGCAAGCAGCTTACACAGTTTCAACTTTCCTGGATCTGACCTGGGAGCATTCAGCATCCCCTTCCGCACCACGTGCTTCCCACAGCAAGTCTGCCCATGCAGGGTTCCCAGGGAAGCCAGAGGAATCTGCACCCCAACTCTGCAGCCAGTAGTGACTCTCAACCAGCGTAAAACAGAAAGTTTATTAGTTGACAGGAACACAGCATAGAACAGAGCTTGTTAGCACAGAAATCAGTGACTTTCAGCCAAGTCCATCTTGGGGGAATCCTGGGCTAGATGCCCAGTCAGATTGCCCAGCTTCAAGAAACCCAACCTCAGACATTCCTCGTTGCTCCTCCTCCTGGTCTTTGTCTTGCCTCCCAGGCAAAGTGTCACCTGGTCGCATCCCCCTCCTGGGTCTCAGGTTATGAAGGGCACCGGCCATAGCCTACGTGAAGGCAGCTGGAGCAACCTCACCTGCCTCCGAAGGTCTCAGCTAAAGTCCCACACCCTTATTCCCACCGCCTAGACATTGATGCAGCACACAGAGAAACTGAGGTTATACATAGTATTCATGAAAAACAGTAAAACTCACATAGGCTCACATACAACATAAGGGAAAATCCCCATTTTGTCACAACAGAATAATAATAAGTGACATCTTTCCACCATGAAACAAAGACTAGTGTCTTTTTGGAAATACCATCCTACATTGTTTAACTGTATGAGTCAGCCTCTAAAGAGGTGATTAATATTTACATTCTTAAATAAAACATTTTATATTCATGCCACAGAACATATGGGATAAAGATTTACCTGGTAGGTCTTGTTTTTCCCACCCAGCTACTTTCCTCACCAATCAACAAAGGAATGCTTTCTAATTTTAATCATCTGGACTTTCTTAAAATCTTGCTGCAATTTCAATTCTGATTGGAACATGGTTCCACCAACAGGAATTCACAAATACAGCCGTGAAGGAGAACAACTTTTGTAAGACGTGACCAAATTATGCAAGAGTTTCAGAGTTAACAGAGTCGCTGTTAGTAGCACAGGTCATGAACTGATCAGAATTTACTTGTTCCAGGATGATGACAATGAGAGGAAATGAATGCATCAGATCAAAAACATTCAGATTGTAGGATCTCATGAAAAAAAGATTTTGATGGGGGAGAGGGTGAGTGAACCTGAAGTTTAGGGTTTGCATCTAGCCACAAAGCTTAAACCCAAACTCTTCAGGTTGTATTTCCAGCTGAGAAAGACTCTGCAAGCCCATCCGTGGAACACTGAATGGAGGAATGGCCTAGTCCCTCTAGCCACGGGCTAGAAAAAGTCTCTTAAGAGACAGGCTTTAGGGGACAATCCTAATTGATCAGAGCAGTTTCTCTGCCAGGGCGAGAAGGTAAATGGAAACCAGTGAGCAGGCTACAGTGTGGAAGTTACAGATGCCTAGTCCTGGATTTCTCCAATCAGAAGCATTCAGCACCTTCTCAATACGCACTTTAATACTGACCTTAACTGGAAGACAATGGCATTGCATTACTCTTTTCCCTACACACATTCAGCCATGGCTGTTCTGGGATAGGCTGCACTGGTATCTCCCAATAAGTAACAAACCACAATATTTTCCACTGAACTATTCCTAAATATCCTAATTCAGCTGTCACTAATTTTGAATTATCTTCAACTCACTTGAGTTGTTCAGGTCTGGGATGCTAGAGATCTGTCTGGGGCTCCGCATGTATCTCATGTGTCACTGATATCTGAGCACCAGTCTTTCAAGTCTCATACATGTGACTATATGTATTACATTGCGATAATTCTTTTTTGGATCCTCCTCTCTCAGCAAGGTACAGCCTGTTCTCTTCCCAGAGCCCCACATCCCTTTCATCTTACTGTTTATTGTATGTGTGCCAACTCCCACCCCTAGCTTCCCTTTCACTGACCTCTTCTTGTTACCTGCATAAGACTTTCTATTTAAGCCCTTCCATTTCTGCTACTTACGATAAGGAATTCTCTTGTCTAACATTTCTGCCAGGGTAAAATGATTCTTTAACGGGGGGTTAAGATGCAAATCATATTTTCGGAGTTTTGCTGCTTGATAAACATTGCATGTGTTCAGCTAACTAAAGAAGTGTCTTACAAGTCTGCTACTGACACCACTCTGCCAAACCAAACAGAACCGAAAAAACAGATACTGACGTCCTTAACCCATGGCTGACCTAAGGAAGTTCAGAACCCAAACCATATCACAATACAAGCCATTTCCCCTTATTTTTTGCCCCTGAACTGCTGGTGACATTAATTTTTCATGCTATTTTTGTCAGGCAGCTACTGTACTGTAACCAGGTTAAGAGAGTTTATCACTTAATGAGATAATGTTTAAACTAACAAACAGCCTGTCTGCACTTCCAAGAGGAATTCTGATAGTATTCTAGAACATCCGCTCAGTATGGAGTGCGAAGAGCCAGTCTTCGCTCCAAGCCCAGGAACACAAACACGACTAATCTTCAAATCACAGTAGCTGCCTAGCTCATCAAGTTGTCTTAACTTATTTTGTTTACCAGTTAACATATTGGCAATTGACTCTCTGTTCCCCTTTGGGTCCTGCACTAATTTCTGGGCTAGCCTGTGCTCAGATTTATGCAGCACTGGCTCACCACTGTGTTTGGCTCAAATGATGGCAAACTCATTTCTTAATGTTAGTTAAGGTGGGATTTTTCCAAATCCAATGCTAATTATTCAGATGAAGTCCCACCCTCCCCTAGTAAATGAGGGATACTCACTGATCTGTCATCCTGAACTCTCTCCTCACAGCCTAGCTATAAGAATGAAGGATTCTTCCGATTTACTGAAATGTGAGCTCTCTCGGGGAATCTATTCTTACTCATTTAACGGGCTAGTTTAGCCACAAAGCAATTTGTTTTATCCCCCACTGGAATTTATTTTTCAACATTTGAAGATAATGAGAAGCAAAGACAGTTCCAAAAAGAACCAAACTCTGGAGAGGCTTAGATTCTTCATCCACCTCCAAGAAGAATGGTTTGATTTTGGTATAAAACGGAAAAGTCCACAAGAAGTTTTGCTAAAACATTTCCTTTTTTGTTAAAAGTTTGTGTATTTTTAATTTCCCAATCACTCCAAAGCTAAGTGCTGTGCTTTTTATGGCTGTTTTTTCTCTGTGGCAGTACAGTGTAGAGGGATGGTCACATCTATTTTAGGGGAACACTGTTATCTCTGTTATTTTGAAAGCACTGGAAAGTGTGCTGGACATCATTCAGAACCTATGTGAAGATAAGTTCTCTGCCCTAAACAGTGGGCTACAAGAAAACCCCACACTCACACCAAATATCACTAACTTTAACAGGATGCCTTACGGCACTGGAGCCCAGGTGCTATATATGACAGAGTGAGAGTAACAACAAGGATGGTGTGGTTGAAGGAGAACAAGGGTTACTATAAGATCAGCTGGTTACTCACTTCAAGTCTGTATTCAGACCAGTATTAAGATTTATTGTTAATATATGCAGGAATTAACCTTGTTGATAAATGTACAGCCATCACAAAAGACTGTTCTACAGAGTCACAAATAATTTTAATGCCCATGAAAGTGAGGACCTGAGAGCACAGGCTTGAGGCAGGAATAGCAGCACCAAACAACATGCTAGTTCCCATTACACAATGCTCCTAACTCACCTCTGTCTTGCTTTATTTGCTTCAGTTTGAGGTTGCTAACAGACCACTTTACCTTGTGGTCTCTTAGAATGTGTGAACTACTTACGCTAAACAATTTGTTCCACTTCCTATTTAGCTGTGACACAGTATCTTTCCCAGACCTGAAGAAGAGCTGTGTGTAGCTTGAAAGCTGCTCTTTCACTAACAGAAGTTGGGCCAATAAAAGGTATTACCGCACCCACCTTGTCTCTAATCTTGGGACCAACATGGCTACTATTTGACTGACTGTTCAGTTAATTTGTAACACTGATCACCCAGCTGATTTCACTACAACATCACAGTCTACATGGATAGCAGAGTCAGATTTCTTAGATTACAGATCAATCCTATGAGACTTGATTTTAGGGAGTTTGATCTATGCAGTACAGCTCATACTTCCTGACATTCCTTGGTGAAGTTTTATCTGATGTCCCCTCCCCTACCAAGTTTACCAAGATATAGTAGGCTAAAGCCACTGCAGGGGTCCCATTGACAGGCTGTACAAGTTTCTGGCTTGCCAACCAGACCAGATTTAGTAAAGCTTGTCACAATGCCACCTGTGCTGCTGTTGCTAATTATGTCCCTTGAGAACAAGCTATTACAATACCTTCTGAGTAAAAGCCAAATGTCAATGGTAGGTGCTAGAGGTGGGAAAAATATTCTCCGTAGTACCAAAACAAGCCAGGGAAAGAGGAAGAAGAGCACCTTCACAATAGGGCTGCCACCATAACAGGAGTGGATAAAATGTACTTTGCTGCAGGCAGGACTGAGTAGGCAAAAACAAAAAAACCACTCAGGTAATTTGTGGGAAAACACTAAACCTCTTGTCAGTTTGTCAAATAGAATTTCAACAATGTAAAGCAAGGTTGTTTGTTTTTTTTAAATAAAAGGTTTTAATACTTAAATTTAAGCAAGGGATAGAAAAATTTGAAACAGGAGTTCAATTTCCCCCCCTCTCCCTTAACACAAGGTTAAAGCAAAATTTGTTTTATTCTTTCAGTGGTAAGAATTGTGTCTGAATTCCTTTTATATAAAATATATTAACTGACCAGGTTTGTTCCAGCAGCAGGGTGGAATCTGTCTCTCGAGGGATTTGTGGGATCTAAGGTTTTTGTTTCTTGCCGCTTTATCCCACTCTCACTCACAATGTGGGAGTGGGTATTGCGGGGCAGGATAAAATAAGTAGTCCCATGCAGGGCTATACTTCACAAGCAACACAGCCCTAAGCACACATACCCTGAATTTTTCTACCTTCTCCACTCAAAGATTTTTGGTGGCTAAAAACTAGCTGTGTGTCTCAGCAAAAGGCTCTTCTACTTTTGCCTGCTTAAAATAAAATTCACTCACTGACAAACACTTTGACAGAGAGAAGCAAAGTCTCCTGATCTTATAGAAATAGTGGGATTCCCTAGGTCAATAAGAAGTCTTAATATCTGAGTAACAAGCTTTACACTGAGCTAGAATGTCCTATTTCAGGTTTGACACAAAAATTTGGCAGAGCCCAATTACTGATGGTTTTGCACATCTCCATGACTGGCTGCCATCCTGAAAAACTGGTCATAATACCAAACATTTAAGACCCCTTTACAGCTCTTTTCACCATTCTACCCTTGAGATGTAAACAAATAGAAAGGCTAGTGGCACCATGATTTAGTACAGTTAGCCTTCTGGGGCTTCTGGTTTAAATCAGAAGTGAAAATAAGGTCAAGCTTCTTCGTTATGCTCAGGACAGATGATCTCACAGCTCCTCTCATTAGCAGTGCTGCTTCCCGACACCTTAAGGGCTTGGCTACATGGGAGAGCTGCAGCGCTGGTGGTAGGTTTACAGCGCTGCAACTTACCGTCCACACTTGCAAGGCACATACAGCACTGCATCTCCCTGGCTGCAGCGCTGGCTGTACTCTTGCTCTGCCTGGGATATAACCATTGCAGCGCTGGTGATGCAGCGCTGCTCCGCCAGTGTGGCCACCAAAAGTGCTGTAATTGGCCTCCAGATGTATTCGGAGTATCCCAGAATGCCTGTTCAGCCACTCCCAACAGCACTGCAAATCTGGCCACACTGCAGCGCTGGTAGCTGTCAGTGTGGCCACACTGCAGCGCTTTCCCTACACAGCTGTACGAAGACAGCTGTAACTCCCAGCGCTGTGCAGCTGGGAGCGTAGCCATACCCTGAGTCTGCTTAGTCCTGCACATGAGAAGTAGGCATCTTCATTGCAACAGGTGGTGTTGCCATAGATAGCGCTCCTGCGCCATTGAGCTCAGTGGGCGTTTCCCCATTGATTTTAATGAGAACAGCCTCAGATCACTCTTGTGTTCGAGATGCACCAGGAAGGTTTCCCAGATTATATACCTGCCTCCTTCGCTTAAGCCTCAGGAAAGAGGCTGACTAGGGAGGCAGTGACAGAGCTTAACCAGGGAGTGGAACACTTTATTATTAAAGGTGACAGGAAGAAAATAAGTCTTGCGAGCACACTAGCTAGTCTCCCTGGCTGGCGGGGCCTGCAGACTCACTACAGACTGAATAGGCTTTGGCAAGTGTACTCTTTCCTTCACCCCCCTAGCAGTTGCCTCAAGGTCAGGGCTGAGGCACACTGAAGGGTTAGCCTAGAGAAGCTCACAGTGCAACTGCCTGTGTAGTCCCCGTTCTGGAGATAAATGGGGCCCTGTCCCCTTCCCTCTCCCCAGGGCTGTAAATCTATCCTCTTCTATGAGCATATCCATTCTCCTGTGCTTGAAGGGAGCTCTTAGAGCCACAGGTTAAAACTCGAATGCTGAACTGATGGCAAGTTTGGAGGGGGTGGGGAGTTCTCCTCTGGTAGAGACACACCCTGTCTGGATACTCTGGACACATCCTTGTGGCTCAAAACATAGCTGCAGGCTACTTTCCTTTTTAAACAGGTGGAGGGGATCACACTGCACCAAACCGCAGAATTATAACAATGTTCCTCCTTAAAGACTAAGCCCTAAGCTCTTAAATGAGGTCTTCACTATATTGCAAGTGACACACAATGAATAAACGTGCTATAATATTACCCACACCCTCACCCTTCCTCTGCCAGCACATGCATCTCTGGTTCACAAGATTTATCAGAAGCTAAGGCCTGGTCCACACTACACTGTTAAACCGATTTTAACAGCGTTAAATCGATTTAATGCTGCACCTGTCCACACTACACTGCTCTTTATATCGATTTAAAAGGCTCTTTAAATCGATTTCTGTACTCCAACAAAACGAGAGGAGTAATGCTAAAATCGATATTACTATATCAATTTAGGATTAGTGTGGACGCAAATCGACGTTATTGGCCTCATTATTTTACAGTAGCTACCCACAGTGCACCGCTCCAGAAATCGACGCTAGACTCGGACCACAGACGCACACCACCGAACTAATGTGCCTAGTGTGGACGCGCACAATCAACTTTATAATATCTGTTTTATAAAATCGGTTTAAGCTAATTCGAATTTATCCTGTAGTGTAGACGAACCCTAAGAAACAGACAGAACTTGGAAGCCCTTTGTTAAATATTGGCAGCACTCTACTGGTCAATAAAAAAACTGCAACAAAAGAGCCCCAAAATCTTGAGATCCCTCTCTCCACAATAAGCACTGAAGGCCTTGTACCCTCCTTCTCAAGACAGTTTCTATGACAAAATTCTTCTAATGATTTAGAAACCCTTATATACCCACAGCATTATCAGAAGTGTTAAAGACTTCTAAAATTTACCCAGCAAATCAAAAACCTCAACTCTTGCGTCTGTTTGAGACAAGTTAGAATCTTCACTAGAAATTATGACTACACAGAAAATCCTGGGAAAGGGAAATAATTATTGATGCTTTATGTAGCTTTCCTAATGAACTTCTGATTGTAACATGAACAATGTAGACTTTACAAATACAAGCAAAAACTGTGCATTTTCAACTTCAGTGAGACTGTGACCCCTACAAGATATCCCCATAACATTTCACATTTAAAACTACATTTCAGTTTTCTTCTACAACTGCTGAGCAGTTCAACAACACTGCAAGAAGCTTACATCTTAGCCCTGGAACAAGCAACTAGAATATCTGAACTACAGTACACAGTTTTCAAGGAACAGAATTCATAAATACAATTATATTGTGGAAAACATGTACACATTGTAAACTAATTTCTTTTCAAAAGAATACAGAATAAGAAGGTTTTCAGGTTAATCAGCAGCCCAGAGAAATGCCAACAATTCTTAAGGCCTGTTGTCTGTATCTAGGGAATAGTCTACTATAGACTTGTTAAAGGGTGACTGTCTGTCCTTCTGAATAGAAGAGAGGTCAAGGTGAACTACTTCACTTTCAAAAATCAAAAGAAAGAAAAAAAGTGAGAAAATCTCCAGAGTTCAAACATTGCTTTAAAACCCAAACTTTAAATACTAAATGGCCTTCATGGCTGCCATTTTGAAAAACATTCGTTTGTCAAAGGACCCTTTTGATTTCTATTCGAAATGTAAGAGCTCACAGATAATCCATTGAGAATCAAACCCACACAAAAGGCTTTTTGAAACAATCGTGGTGCTTGTGAAGGACAACATTTTTGTGCGCAAAATAAAACATTTTAATGCCCTACAATCCATTACACATATATTCTTACATTTCCTTTCAGTAATTATTCATTAGAAAACATTTAACGTCACTGCAGATTTCACACTGGGCAGTCTGCACACAAAGGAGGAGAGTTGGCCCATTTATAAGGGACTGAGGCCTTCTTTTCTAATCTGAGAAACTCCAAGGAGGTGGGGCCTACCAGACACAACAGGCAAGCTAAATTGTGCAGTTAACGGTCAAAGCCCCCCTGCCTACTTTGACACTCATTTAAAGATGACAGGGAACAATAGAGATTTGTTCTTAGCAACTCTTTCTTGTTATGCGGTCTACATCAGCTAAGCTGGGCGGTTCAATACATGAAACCAGTACAGATAGTCTGTTCCACCTGCCATCTCTCACCCTCACTCAGTTCCGTCTTTCTTCGGCCCCCTTTTCCTTTCCCCACTTTAACACAATGAGACAGGTAAAGAATATCTTTAGAGAGTCCCATTCAACATGTCAGCTTTAATAAAACAATTGCCTGTCAGGTTTATATGAGGAGCTCAAATTTTGGGTTAATGCCAGTAATCCCGCTCCTCAGACACAGGTTAGTAACTCAGCCCTGTCCTCTATCCCGGTATAATGAAAAAGCATCTCAGGAATGCTGTCAAATAGCTAAATGACTTCAGATTGCAATACTGTTACTATGCAAAAATACACTAACATTATTAATAAAAGTTACAAGTAACTGTTTTACACTAAAATTACATGAATTTACCGACTCCAACAATCATTTTACTGCTCCAATGCAAGTTATCCATCTAGACACTGCTGCAGCCCGATGCCCACCTGCTAACTCCTCCACAGGGAGGAAACAGGCTAGCAAACTGAAAGGAGGTTATGCCTCACTTGGGAACTTATAACATGGTACATAGTTCATAAGATTTAAAACTTGAACATGAAGAATTAAAGAGTCCTACTCTTCATAAATCATTGCTTTCTAATGCAGCTACTATCACTTTCTTCAACAGTAACATGCTCAGGTTTACTACCGCTAGACCAAAGACAGCTGCTGAATCTTCATTATTTGCAGAACATCATGTCTTGCTAGAAACTGTAACTGCTGATCAGCTCCATAAAATCATCGCTAGATAATAAGCTGATATTTTCAACTGGAAAGAAGAAATTCAGGGTTGCAACTTCTGGAAGACAAGAACTGTAGATTTATGCCAGGGGTTCTCAAACTGGGGGTTGACCCCTCAGGGGGTCGCAAGGTTAATAGGTGGGGGTCATGAGCCATCAGCCTGCACCCCCAAACCCTGCATATCCACCAGCATTTATAATAGAGTTAAATATAAAAAATGTGTTTTTAATTTATGGGGGGGATGCACTCAGAGGCTTGCTGTGTGAAAGGGGTCACTAATGCAAAAGTCTGAGAACCACCGATTTATGCAACCCCACGGCTAGAAACAGAACAGTCCTTGAACTATAATACATGTTATCATTAAGCACTGGTAAGTTAATGGAATGGGGTTTCCCCCACCTCTGGGTAACAAAATTTATAGTATGACTAGTATCCTCTCCCCTTTGGCTAAAATGCAGGGCCAGACATCAATTTAGCTCTGATGACGAGAGATAAATACGCAGGGTAGTAGGGCCATTTACTTGAAAAGAATAAACAATTATTCTACAATCAATTTCCAAAACCAAACTACAGGATATTTAGTTAGATCTTATTTACCATAGCCTCCAATCTTCGCATACACCAGATCTTCCTCTCAGGTTATAGTACTATATTAATTTTTATTACAATAATCCAACCAAGATTATGCTCCATTGTGCTTGGTCATGTATGTAAACTTAAGAGGCAGTCCCTGTCCTGAAAAGTTTACAAAACTAAACAAACGAGAAGGTAGGAGAAAGGAGATAAAATTCCCATTTTATAGAGGACAACATAGAGATTAAGTAACTCGCCCAAGGTCACATGGAGTCTGGGGTAGACACAGGAACTGAACTCAGATTTCCCAAGTCCCATTCCTCTGCCAGAATGATAAGACCTATGTATTATACAAAAAAAGACAAATGCACTTTTAAATGATGGAATCTCCATTTGGAGAATTCCTCCTTTTTATATATACAAGTTCAACTCTAAAAAAATGGAACAAGCAAATGCTCTTTGACATTCTTTTCACCTGCTAAGAAACTAGAGGAGAAAGGCATGTAATTTGAACTGGTAAACAGAAGAGGTAATCTGGTGAGAAATTTTTATTTTTGCAGATTAAACAGTAAGTGAAAAAATAAAAAGTAACACCAAGGTAATATTCTTTAAGTACATCTTGAAGAGACAGCGGGGGAAGAGAAGACGTATGAAGCATGACAAGAGTCTAAAGAATTATCACTAGACCAAATTTAAATTTACTGAAACCGGTGACGACAGCTGTTATAGCATCCAAGTTTCATGCAATGGATGCAAGCACAACACCATATTGCCTGGAGTGTTACAAATATGATGGAATACTTACTGGAGAATTAACTGACATTAATGGTGGTACTATTATGCTCATGTTTTACTGTATTTACTAGAGTAAAACATTAGTTTAACTAGATAAAGATTTGCGTAGCTGCTGGATCAGGCAAAGTATCTTCTGTGGGAATTCTCCCGGTGGAGCTGCATTCTCTATCACCAGCAAGTGTCATTGTGGATAATACCACACAGCATGTAACAACACTGGTAACCATAGATGTAGAGAGTGAATCACAGTCTCAAGTTACCCTGAAGTTTGGTCAACCTCTTGGTAAAAATTAGCAAATGTACTTCAGTTTTATTACAGATGGGGAAATCACATCTAATCAGTCTCATAGATATGCACAAGGTGGCTGTTTTGGGCAGTCTCCTTGCCAGTTCATTACACCATAATTAAAACTTCTGATATTTGAGTAACATGATCTTCCATGTATCACAGGGGTAGCCATGTTAGTCTGGATCTGTAAAAGCAGCAAAGAATCCTGTGGCACCTTACAGACTAACAGACATTTTGGAGCATGAGCTTTCGTGGGTGAATACCCACTTCATCAGATGCATGCATCTGTATTACCCACGAAAGCTCATGCTCCAAAACGTCTGTTAGTCTATAAGATGCCACAGGATTCTTTGCTGCTTTTACATGATCTTCCATGCATGTTGTATTGCTAGTCTATAGGCACTTATACACCTGGCCTCTGATAGTGAGGCACAGGGAATGCTCTGCTAGGGGCAGAGGTGAATCCCAGACAAAATGTCTGTGCTTATCTGACAACAGTTTCAGCAAATCCAACATCTCATTTATCTCATCTGCCCAAGGCTTCTAGAATGAAATGTCTTTTGTCTTCAAAAAGGTAAGTGAACCAGCCCACCCTGCCCCACCCAGTTTCCCACCTCCAGCAATGGCCATCTTTGATGCTTCAGAGAAAGACAATCAAAAACTAAACAAAAACAAACAAAAAGCACCTCAAATCTTGAATACATTGATGTGAAAAAAAACAACCCTTCTTGGGCCCTACAGGTGAACAGCTGAAGCCCTGAAGCCTGAAATTTTAGGAACATAGGACACAAACCAGCCCTGCAGATAGCTTAAGACACTGACATTATACCCAAAGAGCGAACTATATGTGTTAACAAAACTGCCTTAACCAGCAGATAAAGAATGGATTGAAGCTTCATAGCATAATGTGAAAGAGTACCGATCCCCAGCCCTTTTATTGCCCTTTTGATGTTTAGTGTTGGGCAAACCCTGATCTTTCAGCAAAAAGAGAACTGGCCACTGTTCCCACCAGGCACTGTCACCTCCAGTTGAGACACACATGGTGGAGGCCACTCAGCTAGAGAAAGAATGGGAGGTGCCTTGTAACAGACTTTCTGTCACCACTGTGGGTAGGGAGTGGTGGATGAAGGAAGAGGGCTCTAGGGGAGAGCATTCTAATTTTCTGAAAGAAAAAAAAAGAAGTGTTTATTGTTCCCCTCATGTGTCAGGACCCTATAGTGGGGGGAGAGGCAGGCTTTTCCTCCCTCTCAAGTTTTTTCTTCTAAACAGATATGGCTTTTTATACATCAGAAATATGTATTTCCCTAAATGCTTTATTTTAAAAATCTGTTCTTCTCCACTGGCCAGCAAATCTCTCTCCCTTCTTGTCCTTCTAGGCTCCTCAAACTAATTTACTGCTTTCTTTCACATCTCCCATCCTTGGGAGTTTTACAGCCCATCAATCCAAGCACTGAGGAGCTGGTTGGGCTCTTAATTTCGCAGTGCTAAAAGAACTGTTATAATAAAGCATATTTGCATAAAGACCTACAAGATTAGCAGCTTACCATCTCCTCCTCCATGTTGTTACTGAGCAGAACAACTAACCCCACCCCCACCTAGACAAGAAGGTGCCCTTTATGAGCACTTTATATGTTGATGTTGTACCACCTCATGGAGGTGGTGGTGACTCAGCTGTTTGATGGTTAGAAGGATACTTAATTGCCAGAGATCATATGACACAGGGAAATCCAGGTAACAATTAGGAGAAAGCAGGTGCACATAACACATCACTTAAGGACATGGTTAAAAAAATAAGGTGGCTGTAAGTGCATGGATGTTATTTGGTGGCAGTAATGAGCTATTATTAAAGGCACTTTAGGCTTTGTAATTATGTAGTAAGTAGGGTACTGTAATATAGTAGTTATAACTGTCCCCTCCTTGGGAAAAGAGGACTCTGGTTTAATAGCTTATCTACTAAATGGCTTCTGGAGTAGTGAAGAAAATATACCGCTGTCTCTAAGGGGTAATTTTGTTTGTGTTCTAAGGTAGGGAAGGGGAAGATACAGGAAAGAATATTTGGCTGTAATATCTTCATAGAAATACAGTAACTAGTCAGCTTTATTATTATCAATAAGTTCTTAAAAAGTCATTAGCTATTGTAATATTCTATCTTTTAAAACTACCACCTAAACTACATGGGTGACTGCATCAGGAAATTAGATTTTGAAATGTAACTGTAGGCTGACAAATCTTAAAACCAGTAGATGAGCGGACCCTTATAAATTTACTGTCATGCCTTTTAGGCTGCTATAAAACTTTTAGAGTTCTAAGGCTATTTGAGTTAGATGATGTCACTATCAAAATGGCTGTTTCTAAGGGACTTGAAAACAAAATGCAATTCAAATGAAGTAACTTTATATTGAGTTACCACATGATAGGAGGTTATACATTACTTAGCTTTGATAATTATTTGGAGATGAAGGATGGTCTGGGAGTTAAGGCACTGGCCAACGGCAGGGAGATGTGGGTTCAAGTCCCTGCACCAGCACAGGCTTCCTGTCTGACTTTGGGCTAGGCACTTAACCTCTCTATGCCTCAGTTTCCATCTGTAGATGAGGCCTACGCTGGAGGAGGTTGACAGCCTAAAACAAGAAACCAACAGAAGTCAGCCCTATCCAACCCTGGTATGGGAAACAGGTGGAGGAGGTGATGATAATTACCCTTAGCTCTGAATGTTCCCCTGTGAAGCTAGACCTGACTGCAGTTTGTCTGACTGGCAACTGATGTAGTGGGGAAGTCCTGACTGTGTAAACAGGGTAAGTGGCTTTTTCCAAGGAAAAGGGAAGGCTGTTTAGTCCTTATGAGTCTGTAATTCTTTCTTGCAATGACCCTTCTTGTTGCTGAGGGTTATTACTGAATCCAAATCTTCCTGGAGTTAGAGAAGTTTCTTTCCTAATTCATTATCTCCCCAAAATGAAAGTGGAGAGAGAGGGAGAGCGTGTGAGCACACGCAACAGAACCTGTTCTATCCTGTACACATAGGAAGCTTTCTCACAGACATTGCAGCTACAGTATTCTACCTGAAGGTGCTGTTCTGTTCAAGTGTATTGTCTTATACAGTGTTCAGATGTCTCATATTAAGCTGAGACAATGACAACATTTACTGGTACAATTAAATACACTGAGAATGTTTGCTGCAACCTCCTTTAAAAGGGTAACTAACCAGCTAGGCACTCTGAGTAAGAAGAGAAATAAAGACAAAGCTAGGCCTAAGCCACTGTTAAGTGTGCACAGCTCATTGCAGGCATAACATTTTCTTTCTTTTGCCTTTCATTAATGTTCTTGTAAAATCTCCCATTTTCATGGCTGGTGGCCACCTTTCCCCTCCCAGGATTAGAGTCCTGCTAACACCACCTACTTCTCAGCTGGCCCTGCCCTGAACTGTGACTTGCTATTTGCTGAGCCAGGCCCCCGGAGGGCAATGCACTTGGCCCATGAAATAGAGACAGTAGGGTGAAGCTCGATTTATTTTTGAACCAAGTTTACAAAGTTCTTCCACTCCTTTAGACTTCTCTGCAAATCCCAAAGTTGGTGCTTAACAAATAGAAGAAACTGTTCCTGCATCTAGGAGATTACAATCTAGTTCAGATATTAACAAGACATTTCAGAAACAACTGGTAGGTGGCATACCATCGTGAGCTGGAAGCACTGCAACAATCTTCACAATATTACATCTACCCATTCTGTGATTCACAGGGTGACTTTGCTTGGAGAACTACTACTTGGTGTCAGCATGATTACTGTGCTAGTTGGACAGCATCGTTACAGCTGACCATCAAAGGGGAAAAATTAGGTGTTTGATGGGGGATTCTGCTCTGGGTTTTTTTACCTTAAAAATTCAGGTCTTGTTTACTCTGTTTTTTCTGGAAGGATGAATGGAGAACTAGTTGTTTGCCATCACTGATATAAGGCACACCTGGTTAACTGACAAGGAGAAGTGATTTTTATTGTTTGTTTTTGTTTGACTCTGCTTTAACTCAAATTCCTAACAAACATTTGGAAAGCTGGAAGAAAAGGTCCAATAACAAAGTTACAACACCGCCAGCCTTCAATAACCAAATCCCTGCATCCTTTAAAGAGATTGCCAATAAAACAGGGAGAGACAAGAGTTGAAATACCTGATATTTCTAACATAAAAGCAAAAAACAATTTTTTTTTCCAGGGAGGAATGCTTTTCTGGCCTTCTAGATACATCACGAAGAGGAAGAAGGGGAAAAAAAGACCACAAACAATTCTCCATCATTAAAGCCTGACTTAGCAAGGTACTTAAGCATGTCCTATGAACTACCAATGTGCTTAAAGTTAAGCATGTGTGTAAGTATCTCACAGAATCGAAGTGTAAAATGGGGTCAGTTCCTGGCTAACCCAGCATAGGCTGTCCAACACAGAAACTGGATGATAATTGCTTTGAAAATGGTCTGAATATTTGAAATATAGCAATACAGCATGTTCTACACATTGGTGGGTTAAAGTAAGCTCTGTCTCAGAATCACAGCTTTGGAAATAACATGCACACTAGAATAAAAATTTAAAAAATAGTGTTGCTGGTGCACAGTGATCCAGCAAACCCCAATAGAATCATCAGAGTCAAATACTCAAATCTTCTCAAAATAAGTTTAACTATCAACACTCCAACTGACTAGAAAATGCAAACCTTAGTCACTCTCTCAGATCAAGTGTGATACAAAAGTTGAAGATCACATTATTTCTTTTAATGTCATCCCCTCGTGCAGAGGAATTGAAAGGGGAAAAAAGGAATATAGTTAATTTAAAAATTAAATACAACTCAGCTAAAAAAAAATCATATTTTGACTTGAGTATGGTGACCGTCTTCTAGGGCTCCCTCCATCTGATTCAGAACACTGCAGCTAAAGTAATCTTTCATGCTCTTCCCTTGGCCACTTCTTATTCTGGAATCAATTTGCTTGCTTACTTCTTGGCTTCCACATCAAGTTCTTTTGTCTTGTCTTCACTGTGCCAACTGCACAGCTCCAGTCCTGCTTACACTTGTACTATCCCTGTGCCACTCTCCCCAGTGCTTACCTTCTTCTCCTGAGGAGCTTCCCTACACTGGAAAGTACCTCTCTCTTCTTATGTGCCAAACTGATTCCCTCTCTATTTAAATCACTTCTTGAAATACCTCTTCTGCAAAGCTTTTTAACCCTGAGCCCACATTGGACATCTAATTCATGTCATGAATGATCTTCATGATGTGTGTTGTGAGTGCAAACTGTATTGCCTCTAATATACATTATAATTTTCTTTGTAGGTGGAAAGGGGAGATGGGGGGAAATTTTTTTTCCACATCTGAAAGGGCCAAGCACACTGATTTTCAATAAATAATAGGCTAGGTAAAGAAACTTCTTTTGCTGCAGAAGTGCTTAATGAATAGGAAGGCAATAGCTCTGCCTCAAGGAGATTACAGCCTAGTCCGGACATTAACAAGACAGTTCTGGAATAAGTAATAGGTAGTGTGACAGGATAAAATGCAGATGCTGTAGTAATTTCGCATTGATCAGACATTAAAAAGCTTCATGAAAGAAGTTAGTTTTGTGGTAGGATTTGAAGGAAGTTGTGTGGGGCCAGAGGTAAACTATCACAGTCATTGATGCTTGTCCAAATAGGCCAATTTTCAGAGCTTTCCAAACTCTTTCAAATCAGTTCAATTCAATTCTAGTTGATATCCTGAAATCAGTTTGCATTAGTGAAATGGTGTGGCTAATATTGCCTCGCACAGATTTTTAATTCCATTGCCTGCTATTAAATTATACCAAGTAAAAAAATTCCTTTGTAAGCTTTTTTGCTGTCTATGGAAAGCGAAAATCATCAGCAAAAACCTGCCAACATGCATCTTGATTACAAGAAGCTGTTACAACCCTCTGTATTTTAATCTGCCGTTGGAAAAGGTAGCTGGCTTGACACTAGAGTTGTATCTGCTGTCTCCATTGTTAATCCTTTATTTGCATAACAGTGAAATTGTTGGCTCAGCTGTAGCATCTTAAAAAGTTTCTTTATCTAAATCCACTTGAAATTAAATTAAATTTCTGAGTATGCAAATATCAAATATAAAAATAGCGCTTACTGATTAGGAGTGTGGTCCAAAAGAATCTTAACTATTGACTATGCACCATGACCTTTTTGAAACAAGTCTACAATCAATAGCTACTTATGACTGCATTACATCATGTGCTTTCTAAGAATATTCATTCAAAATCACTACACCATAATCTAATCTATTCTAATACAACCTCCAACATTTGCTGAAGCACTTAATGTCATCTAGAGCTGCATCTTCATGTACTAACTAATATATCCATGACTACATCCACTAATAATTAACATTACCTGAATGTCCATCCTGTATGCTGTTAATGCCAGTTGTTAACAATTATTCCAGCTAAACCATTCAAAACTTGCTTTGAACTTGCTTTATGGTCCCGTGTAGCACAACACTGTGCAGCTAGGTCTGACAGGCTACTTCCTCACCTGAGTGGAGCATTGTTAATAATTTACAGTGTGAGTCAGTGACTGTGTCCTATGGATACTTGTATACCCATATTGGCTGCAGCTCAAAGATAAGAACTAGAAACCGTATCTTCTTTGAGATTATATTGCAGCCACTGCTGATCTTCGATTAGTCAGGTACATTACATGCTAATCACTAATTACTGAAATAAGTAAAAGAGCATAAGTGTCTCATATTAAAATTCCCACTGGAGCCAGCTGAACCTAGAATAGTCCAGCATACCAAGCACAATGCTAGGATGTTCAACTGACTTTTCAGAACCCTGAACTTTAGAAGATGAAGGAACTGAGTCAAGCTGGGAGCTCTAAGGTTAATAATGTATATTCCGTGGGTTACGGTATCTCTTTTCACAGGCTTGGTCTAGGCGCTGCTTAAAAATTAAATATGCAGAAACCCTGCAAAGGAAAAACTGATGCTAAGATGGCATGTTAATCTTTAATGTGCTTCCAATTAAAATAGTAAATTTTACCAATTTCTTGGACTCATTACAACCCCTGCAAGCTAGCCACCTGACTACCCAAAATGCCTGCTGAGTACAGCAGGCTGCACAGTCTGGGATTCAGATACAAAATGCCAAAATACAACACAATTATCAAACATCAAAAACATGGTTTTATCAACTCATACCTTCACGTATTCTGTTCTCCTTCTTTCTTCTACAGGGTTCTTACCTGTAGTGACCAGACCTAAGGAGAAGCCATCATACCTCTGCAGACATCCTCATGGAACATCCTGATGTTTAGTCCATATCAGCCTATGTTAAAACAGAAGAAAAACTACTAGCTAATTCCATAAATTGCTTATGTCAAATAAAAGAGAACTCTTATTGGATGTTTACAATTTTACACAGCAGTTCATTCGCTTGTCTTGTTTTATACGAAGATACATATGCAGAGATGAAGCGTATGTATGTGTGTGTATACACACACACACACACACACACACACACACACACACAGAGAATTACCAGCTATTTGCCCCAGCTGTAATTTCTGCATACCTCCAGTATAACTTTGCAGTGCCATGCCTGCTACATGATGGGTTGGGACAGAGAGGCTCATAGGTAATAAAGTGATGGTAGCCAATGTAAAAACCTAGGTAGATAGAAAACATGTATCTTGATATTATCATTACATGTTTCTATAGCTCCCATGACCGCCCTTATCACCGCAAAAAGCCCACAATTAATGCAAAACAAAGTTTTATTTTAGATTTTCAGATCTCAAATTCAACCCTGAAGGGGAAGGCGGGAGAGAGGACAAAAATAAATATAATAGATAGATGTAAAGTGTGTGAACACTAGTTATTAGGCTCCCTGAAGAAATTACTGAGTGACATTCTCTGGCCTAGATTATGCAGGAGTCAGACTAGATGATCATAATGGTGCTTTCTGGCTTTAAAATCTATTAATCTAATTTTAAGTGTTTAATCCAAAGTATTAGCCATACGGGGCACTATAGATGTATCTTTACATATCTTTTATTATTTGCCCATGTGCAAGTTATTAGTTCTGTTCACCCACAGATGAAGACAGGGGGAGTTTGTAGTTCCGAGATATAGTAAACCCTTCCAAAAGAAACTTCACTTGCTATGGAGGAAACTGGAAGGCATGGGAGTCAGGTCTCTGTAAGCAGGAAACTTACATCAAATTAATGCTAACCAGAAAAAGCCATGCGCCCTGAGTATCATTCCCCAATCCATCAAAACAAAAGAAGAGTTGGCTAAATGCTTTAATTACTGTATGGCGGCGGAGGGGTAAAGGGGGAATGATACTTTTTAGTGGTCTACTTAAAAATCACCCAAAACACTCAGAGGATAGAGTCCAGTAAGTATTCATCTCCATCACCCACCTATTTTGTTCAGTAGGGTCATTGTATCATCTGAAAATAAATAAACCTCAAACCAAAGTCAGTACCTTTGCACAGATAGCACATGGATTCCAAAGCTCTCTGATTATCTGCTTTGTGTTGCTCAATCACACAGGCACCCAAGCACTTAGGGTGAAATCCCAGCTCCACTGAAATCAATGGGAGTTTTGCCTGTGACTTCAGTGGTGCCCAGAGTTCACCCTTAGAGTCCTCTTCATTTCAGGAAAAAACTACAGAACTAACTGCAGACAGTTCCCCTGAGGCACTGAGGATTCCATATTTGTGTGCTGTCAAATTCTCGGGGCGGCATTCAGCCCCATCTCTGATTTTTCGCCATGCAATTTGAGAGTCAACTAAAATGATCATTTTAAGGAGTTCAGAGTCAGTATCTCAAGCTATTCCATTTGTAACAGATCCTTGAGATGATCACACATGATGCAGCTCTCTAAAACCTCCCATTCAAGAATCTCAAAGGGCTTTACAAATATGAAAGCCTGCCTACAGCTGGGAGGTTGGTATTATCAATAGAAGGAAACTGAGGTAAAGGAACCCTGGGCAAGTTACAGAGGAAATCTGCAGAAGAGGCTGGAACAGAACCCAGATCTCCTAACTCTATGAGACTTTAAACGAAAGCCATCCTTTTGGCTCAGTAAATTGCTCTAGACTAGAATTATTAGGCTCTGACGACGTTCCCCTGAACCACTAGAAGGATTGTACCTCTTTCATATGGTTAGAATTTTGAAGTCTCTGATATGTCTGATACAAAACTGACCATTTCAAAGTAAGGAAGGCTGAAGAATGACCCCCTGAACTGAGAAGGAGGAGAAGAAATAGAGGTGGAATCAAGGAGTAGTAGAAAGTAATATTCTATGCTGACAAATATAAAGTAAACCTTCATTATGACCTTAGATACCATGATGAGGAGTACATTCGAAATATCTAATAGCTCACTGGAGAGCAGATAGCATAAAGAGGAGAAACATGGTCTTGTATTTTGAGCACAGGATTGGGAATCATCACTATAACTTACTTCTGTTCCTAGCTCTACTCCAGATTCCTTATGACTTCCCCTTTCTGTGCCTCAGTTTCCACATCTGTAAAATGGAGATAACGCTGACATATCTCACTGGGGTATTGCAAGGCTTTGTTTGTGAATATTCATAAAACAATTTACAATTCTTGAACAGAAACATGACTATTCAGAGACTGTTGTATCAACTTTATGTGGCAGGCATATGGACAAGCTGCTCACTGTTTTTATTATATGTTTCTGGTTCTGAATAAGTAATACTTTGCTAATCAGAGCTGGCTAACACTGTCACTGCCTCTAGAAGAACAGGATTGCAGGTTCTGAACTAAAGTCAGACCCGCTGAAGTAATCATAGTGAATTGCAGGAGTTGGTAGCCTAGTACCCTGTCTGGAGGGAGTGGATTGTGAACCCTGCCTTGAGAAAGGTGACAGCTAGGGGCCCAAGACTTAAGTTTGGTGATCTCAGTTTAGGCCAGAAAGAGGTCAGAGGTGCAATTTACCTTGGGAACTGAGACAAAAAATGCAAAGAAGTATTAAAGAGTTGTATTTTCCTTTTCAGTAACATAAATAAAAAGGGACTTCTCACTTTATTCAGGAGACGTATAAAGTATCCTATCATTTTAACTGGCTGGGCTTTTTTTTTCATGCACAACATTTTCTTGGTGACTGGCCTAATTAGTCAAGTAATATTTTACAATCTGGAACCAGCTTCATGCTATAGTACCTTTGTGTGGAGAGACAGCCTTCAGTGATTATCTATTTCAGGAGGTCAGATTCCTGTGACATGATGAATGACTTTTAAGTAACATAATATCTGGTTTCCTACTCCTTCACACACTCATCTCATTGCCCGTTGTCTTCAGTGACCAACTCTGAAGGGATTATTTGCAGTTGAAACAGAAAGAGGAATTCTTTATCGCATGCCTGGGCTTCTCTTGTTCAAATTTAATTGAATTCTTGCTTGTGTTAAAATGATTATCAATTATTCAACCATGCATTCATTCATTCTAAATATTACAAGCCAAAGGTAGGGCTCCCCTCTTCCGTTAAGGATTTATCCCCATAAATATTTTCTCTTTGCATTTCAACCCTGATTTCTTGCTCTAACAGCAAGTTAGGGCATGAATCATACAGTATGAGTAGGTACTCGATAAGTTGAGTCACTAAATATATTTTAAAAGGAGAGCAGGCTCCAGTCATGTTATGGCATGTTGCGCTACTATAGAAGGTTGCTGGGGACCAGGATTTTAATCTGTTTTGATCCTAAACCTGATTCATCATTCCCTGATGCGGGAGGAACCTTGAGAAAGTGTTTGTCTTTTCTTCTTTTCTTTTAAACTTTCTGTTTTAAAATATGGTGGGCTGGACAGCAGCCTTTTTTATTCTCCATCCAGGGCACCAAGAAGGTTTAATGTACTACTACTTGGAATATCCTATTAATGCCCAGAAATTCACCATTCTCCTCTCTAGAGAAATTCAGTATATTTAAATAATGTTACAATTGTGACATAAACCAATGGAACCAACAAATGAAGGCTAACATTCTGTCTTCAGCTGACAAAAAGTACCATTGTTTGAATTAGTGATGGGATTGTGGGGTAACCTTAATTTAGAAATCCTTGCAGGATTCTGTACTATCGTAATTATACATACACCATTTCCCCTCTTGTTGGCATATCCACTTGCAGGTTAAATATCTCTTACAATACGAAATACTAAAAGTGCTAAGACCACATGTCCTACTCATGAGAGCTGACCAGCTTTGTTAAATACATATGAAAAATATTTGTAATACATGGCATGAAACATGACACACTGGGAACAAAATTTTCATTTGCTTTACGATCTTGATTCTTTTACTTCCTTCTGAAAGCTATCTACTCCCTCTTCCTTCCTATATAAGATGAAAGCCCACATGGTACTTGCTGTTGGAGTAATTATTTTCTGGATAGTTTAAGTGAGACACACATGGCTTTCTCACTAAAATAGCAGGACAATATTTAAAAAGCATAAAAAAATACCTTTCCAATAGGTCAATGTCCTTTGGCATCTATAAAAGGTTCAAAATAACTTGACAAAGTAAACCAAAAAAAGGCAAAAACAGACCTCTCGCCAGCCAGATCCCAGACACACTATAAACTTCCTACCATACAGCTGTGCATGTGCAGCCTCACTGACATAAAACCCTGGCTGTGTTCTCTCTCTTGAGGACACTGGGGTTGCCTAGATGTAAACTAGGATTGAATTTGGCTGCATGTGCCACAGTAAATAGGTCTTTGCAATACACTTTACCAAAGCAGTTACCAAAAAGAGCAAAATTACTCTGAACAAAAAATGCCTGTTAGCTATAAAATTCAGGTTAGGAGATGATGAGATAAGAAATTAATATGGATCTACTTTTTGCAAAGCAAAAGCTGGAGGATTCCATTGGCTCAGAGAATTGGTAACTCGATACAGCTTTGCATCTCTAGGTCAACATTAGAATCCAGCTGTTTTTGTAGGATTTTTAAAAAATAAGTCAGTCATCTGCCAGAAACTGTGAATGAGCAACAGGGAATGGATCACTGGATGATTACCAGTTCTGTTCATTCCCTCTGAAGCACCTGGCATTGGCCACTGTTGGAAGACAGGATACTGGGGTAGATGGACCTTTGGTCTGACCCAGTTTGGTCATTCTTATGTATTTGTCCAATGGTTTCTGAACAAGAGTTCACTTTTCAGCTGGCAGTCCTCACAGAAGGGCCAATAACTGAATGAGGTTGAACTCTCATCCCGCCCTAACGTAAATTTGAGCACACAGGCAGGGAGCAATGTGGGGGAAGTTTGCTTTGCCACTGCCTTGCCTGTAGGTGTTCTGTGTTTAGTTCTGACGGCTGTCAATGCAACACCTTTCCCCAGCATTAATGTCTCTTACTAAAAAGTGATAGTAGTGACCCAAGAACAATAGAACAGCATTGTACAACAGCCTTCCCATTCTGCCTCAGTTACATTTATGTTTTCTCACTGTCCGAGTGTCTTGATTAGTTAAATCAAAATCCTGGATGTGCTTCATTTGTAAACCCGACGCTTACCACTGTCAGTTGAAGAGGATGCCTCAAAAATTCGGAAATGTGAGAGAATCTGATCCTGATAAGATAAGGCAAAGCTGAAATCCTATCCTTCACTAAAGGCCCTAGAGCGGTATTACAGACCATTCTGAAAGTAATACTATGATTACACAAGATCAAATATTTCAAGAGGTCAAAACACTTCATTTATCATGGTAACTGGAACTAAGGAAAGAACACATGATCTATTCATCATATCTAGGGCCAGAACAGTAAATTTGACAGCATTGCACAGGGGAAGTGTCATCAATATACATTACTATTTGATGTTGCTCTGTACTGGCACTTACTGAGTACTTTAACCTTTAGAAGTCCACTGAAAGGTGCTTTTTAAAAATCTAGATATTAGAAATGGGATTGTGATAACCACATAGAGGTTACACTGTAAAAAGTCATGATGGAGGCATGTAATGGGTCCACTTCCTGTTTTTTTAAAGTCTTTCATTCATATTCACAAGTGGTAAAGCAGAGATTGTGGTTGAATGATGGTGCAGTGAATTCAACATGGGAATGGAGAAATGCCCCCAATGTCCCCAATCTGGCATGCTGCCCTGGGATATTCTAGGAGTCTAGATTCATGTGTTCTGTTTCCAGCTCAGCAGATGATTCACTATCTGATCTTCGGCAATTCATTGAATCTCTCTGTCCCTCTGTTTTACTATGTAAAATGAAATTAATTCTACCCTTCAGTTGCCTCCCCTATTGCCAGTGTTTAGAGCAGCTCTGAGAGCTTTGACGCAAGACAAGTCTTGAGCAATGAATCTCCACAAGGGACCTTTAGCAGCAAAAGGCATGAAACTTCCGCAAAATAATTCCAACAACAGATCCTTTAGAAAAGCACCCAGTCTTGATTTAAAAATTGCCTGTGATGGAGAATCCACCGCAACCCTTGTAAACTGTTCCAATGGTTAATTACCCTCACTGTTAAACATTTGTGCCTTATTTCCATCCTGAATTTGTCTAGCTTCAGTTTCCAGCCATTGGATCATGTTATACCTTTCTCTGCTAGATGGAAGAGCCCATTATTAAATATTGTTCCCCATGTAGGTACATATACACTGTAATCAATCAACCCGTAACCTTCCTGTTATTAAGCTAAATAGATTCAGCTCTTTGAGACTATCACTATAAGGAAGGCTAATTAATCCTTTCATCATTCTTGTGGCTCTTCTCTGAACCCTCTCCAATTTAGCAACATCCTTCTTGAATTGCGGACACCAGAACTGAACACAGTGTTCCAGCAGTGGTCACACCTGGGCCAAATACAGAGGTAAAATAATCGCTCTATTCCTTATCAAGATTTCCCTGTTTATGTTTCCAAGGATGGCATCAGCCCTTTTGGCCATTGCATCGCATTGGAAGCTCATATTCAGCTGAATATCCATTATCAGAGTAACTGCTTTCCAGGACTGAGTCCCCCAACCTGTAAGTATGGCCTATATTCTATGTTCCCAGCTGTGTACATTAATATTTAGCTGTATTCAAACACATATTGTTTGCTTGCATCCAGTTTACCTAGCAATCTAGATCAAAATGTCATGCAGAGTAATA
This sequence comes from Gopherus evgoodei, assembly GCF_007399415.2. Taxonomy (NCBI): domain Eukaryota; kingdom Metazoa; phylum Chordata; order Testudines; family Testudinidae; genus Gopherus; species Gopherus evgoodei. Next base: position 3,942,911 of record NC_044334.1, read on the forward strand.
CCAAGTCAAATGCCTTACAGAAGCCTAAGTATATTATGTCAACACTATGACCTTTATCAACCAAATTTGTAATATCATCATAAAAAGATATCAAAATAGTGTGACAGGAGCTATTTTCCATATGACCATGTCGACTGGCATTAATTTATATCACCCTCCTTTCATTCTTTATTACTGAGTTCCATATCAGCTACTTCATTATCTTACTTTGGACTGATGAGGCTCAAAGGCCTTGTAATTACCCATTTGCCCTTTTAAAATATTGGTTCAACATTAGCTTTCTTCCAGTCTTCTGGAACTTCCCCAGTGTTCCAAGACTTATTGAAAATCAACATTAACGGTCCAGCCAGCCCTTCAGCCAGCTCTTTTAAAACTGTTGGATGCAAGTTATCTGGCCTGCTGATTTAAAAATGTCCAATCTTAGGGTATGTCTACACTACCCGCCGGATCAGCAGGCGGTGATCGATCCAACAGGGGTCGATTTATTGCTTCTAGACGTGATACATCCATCTCCGAGGGCTTTCCCGTCGACTCCTGTACTCCACCACCGCAAGAGGCGCAGGCGGAGTCGACGGGGGAGTGACTCACCATGGTAAGTCGATCTAAGTACATCGACTTCAGCTACGTTATTCATGTAGCTGAAGTTGCGTAACTTAGATCGATTCACCACCACTGTAGACCAGTCCTTAGAAACTGTTGTTTAATATCCTCCAGAGAGCCTAGTGGAATGAAAGAAGTGCTACCATCATATGAGAATATTATACCTTCTGTTTTTTCCCCCAAATACAGAACAGAAATATAAATTGAACAGTTCTGCCTTTTCTGAATTATTATTGGTAATTCTACCATTTCTATTTAGTAATGGGCTAATACTATTGTCAGGATTTTCTTTTTCTAATATACTTTAAAAACTTCTTATTGTCCATACTTTTCTCCTTGTATCCTTTGGCTTCCCTCATCATTTTTCTTAAATTTCTAACTTCTGATTTATATTCATTACTATCAACTCTTCCTTTCTTCTATTTGTTAGAGAGAGAGAAACAGAGAGAGCTTCCTTCACTGCCATGCTAAACCAGATCAGTTTTTTAACCAGTATGGCCTTCTTCCCTGATGTTGGATTGTGGCTTTTGGGGCATTTACCAAAACGTTCTTAAACAATTCCCAATTATCATTCACATGTTTCTGACTAAATTCTTCCTCCCAGGTAATTTGGCTCACAAATGTTTTCAGCCTTGTGAAATTTGCCCTTTTAAAGCACCATATATATATATGTGTTTATTCAGTATGCACATTATAAATGTGATCAAGTCATGATCACTTGTACCTAAGATACCATTAATTTTTAGTTCTGTGATCAGTTCCTCTTTATCTATCAAGACAAGGTCTAATACAGAATTCCCACATGTTAGTGACAACATTTTTTGAGCTAGGAAACTGTCATCTACATTATTTAGAAATTTCGAGAATACTTTAGTACTAGGAGTGTTAGGCCTCCAGCACAAGTAACTCACATTTCAATGTATCACTTAAACCCTGTAGATTTTCTTTAGTGGCTAGCTAGCTATATACAAAGTAAATCTGTGCTCTGTGAGCAGTGTAAATATTGAACAACTGAAACACTGAAAACCTGATTTCAGAGAGAACTATTAGATTCATCTGCAGTCTGCTGTTTTGAATAAAAATAAATCTATGAATTTCTATAACATGTGACGGTAACAACTTCCTTACGTACAAGAAACTCTATTAGTTACAATGCTTTTTTGCCACTGCAATAAAAATACATTAGTTGGAATACATTAAACTATCATCCCTCCTTTCTTATCTCTACAGGATTGGCCTTAAAAACAGAATAAAAATTAAATTAAAAAACCCAATTAAAATGCCAAATGGATTCTTACAATTTAAAATGATAGTCATTCACAACAAGAGGAGTGAAGGTATAGCAGTTCTTTAGAGGCCTTAATCTGCGATGTCACCTTTGTTCCCAAAAAGCACTGCAGGGAAAAAAGGCTAGAGATTATATCCAGTATAATACACAACAAAGGACTCATTCAGACATTAATCTATGCTGTGAGTCTAACATACTTAAGAAGAAACATATTAGAGGCAGCTAAGAGAGGGCATGATGGAGATTTGGTCTGTAATGGATGCCTATACACAGGCTAAAGAAACCAGTTAGAAAGATATATGGAGTTTATAAATATTATGTACCCCTGTTCTTTTTCTTCAACACTTTAACCTATAGTTTTGATGACAAATCCTTTGTATAATGAAAGTGTCACTTAAACATAACAGATAGAAGCAGCTACAACTTGTGATATAAATATTTGACACAATATAAGTCGTGTGATATTTTAAGAGGGCTACAATTTCTTTTCTCCTGAGCCAAACGCAAAAACACTGCTTTAGGTTTTAATATTCCTGGGCTCACACTTAGTTTTGAGAAATGTCTTGTTTAATTCAGTTTGTCACATCCCAAAACAAAAGATACAATGTTTAACTTCTTTTTTCCCTCCTTCAAAACATTTGATTTGGGGACAAAAGCAGGTAGAAGTAACAAGACTTCTACCCAATAATAAGAAAAACTGCCAGAAAACCAATTTTTTTCTTTGAGTTGTATGTTGTGTTGAGTCTTCTTATTCTCTTTAAGTAAAAAGGCCTGACTGTGTAAAGTTTACTCGCATGATTATATCTTCTGCAAGTTGTCTCATTGACCTCACTAGGATTACCTGCATGAGTAAAGTACACTAAGATGAGTAAAGACTTCAGAATGAGCATCACAATATGTCCAGTGTTCATCAGCTGCATGCTGCAAATAAAAGGCATGGAGCCTGCATTTGCAACCCCCTTGCATGACTAAGGACTACTAGAGTGAGTACGGGTTGCAGGACTGGGCTTATCGGGCTGCACTGGTATGCATTTCTCAACAGCACCTGCATGAGACGATGGCTTGATTCCTTCTCTGTACCTTGGCATGATTACAAGCAAACCAGTACTTGTTAATCACAGACCCTCTGGCTTCCTCATGGAAAGTATTAAGGATTCACTAAGTAACAAGGTCACTTTTGGAGATCAGGAGCAGGGTTATTGCCCTTCTGGTAAGTCTGGCAACATTCTCTATCGAGAGACACCATTTTCATTTTAAAACTCGGTATATGAATAGGAGTTTTGGGAAGTTCTTTATTCTCATCTTGCCCCATAGCCCTACTCATTTCCAGGAGTTTCTTATACTTGTATGTCTGGAAATAGAAAATCTATTGAATAAAAGTCTAAACCTGCCAATATGAGGAGTTAATGAATCTATCTTCATATAACTGGCAGGGCTGTAGCTGTAAGAGTAGACAGTGTTCTGCATCACTCACTTGGAGAGTAAAGGAAAGTGAGACAAGAGAGTTGGTGCTTGGACTAAGGAGCCAGATGATGATTGAGGCCCCTTCTTTTCGCCCAGCTAAGTACTGTTTTTGTTCAAATAAAAAAACTTCTGTTTGTTTCCTTCTATATACTGAGGTCAATTCAAAGATCAAATTACTCTGCAAATATATTAGCAAAGACATGTCTACAATGCTTATTGTCAAGGAAAAACAACATGTGGAGATGAATTTTCATATTTTTTGAGGATTACTGTGCAAGAACTGCACTCCACCTCAGTAAACTCCCTCTCTACACAAGATTAAAAAGAAGAAAATAAGGGAAACTGACTAGCAAAATGTTCTATTTGATTATATTGGCAACAATCACAGTCATATGAAAAAGTTAACTACCTACAATGTGTATGTTTGAAACTCTTCTATTATTTTTAAAACACTCATAGTATATGACTGCTTGTTCCCAGGGACTGACAGAGGCACAATTACGTGAGGATGGTCAGAATTGCACTCTTCCATGACAAGACCTTTCTATTCCCTGGGGATGATTCTGCTGAAGATGGTTCCTCTGTTGTGAACAGCCTGAAGTACATTATCTCTCTGGGAAAAGAAAGTGACTAGAATCATCATCCTGTCCCTCAGCATTCTCCTCACCCCTCACTTCATTGAAGATTTCCAACTTCTGCAACACGAAGGGCCAAAAGATTTCAGATATATGTTCTGATGGGCAGCTGAAGACTTCAGATGCTCACTTCTGCCCATCATCACTCTGGGACACCATAGATCTTTTTTCCACTGGCACTAACAATGCTAAATCTCAGAGGTACGATGTCTACTCGAATCGGGTATACTCCAAAACCCTGTATCCCTGCCCATAGTTACTGTCTTTGTTTTATAGACTAGCATTCCTTGTCATCTGGAAAAAATCATCAGAATTGCTCCAATAAACTTGGGTGGTTCCATAACTTATAATACACAGTACATAAACATAGTATTTGATAAACAAGATCCCACTATTGACAATTAGTCTGATATTGTGCCTCCAGCAGTGGCTAGTACCTGATACTTCAGAGAAGGTAAGCTCCACCCCATTTACACTGCATCTGGCCAATTTGTGCAGTATTCCATACGGGAGAGAAACAATGGCTTCCTGACTCTTGTGGTGATAATATTATGCCCTGGAGCATGAGGTTTGTTTATCCATATATTAACTTCTACAAATGATATTTTATTGATCACAAAATTATCCAGTCCTCTTTCAAATCAAGATGCAGTATTTGACACTTAATACAGTTTCAGACAGAAAGCAATTGTTTGATATAATGAAGATTTTTTTTCTAAAACATCTTGTTTAGTTATAAGAATATGATGCATATTGGTGGAGAGATGGACAAACCATTAAGGAAATCTTTCCTTCAATAGCATAATTTGCTTTCAGAAATGTTTGGAAATGTTTCAGCACTTTATGTGTGTTTATCTTTAAATCAATTCCATCTATATTTTAACACATCCATCCTCCCAGGTTCGTACATTCATTAGTACACACAAATTACTTAGGACTTTATATAAGCAAGGCATGTATGAAATTATTCCCTTATAATGAGATGGCAAATTCCTGAGTTTCAAACCTCAACAGGTACCTGTATTTAATTAATAGGTGCAACAGATGTTCACAAGTCTCAAATTACAAATAGACATATTTCATTTAGATACAGTCAGGTTTCATACAGCTCACAGCAATAAAGCCAACTGGACACAAAAACTGATGTTTTATAAAACTTAAAATACAACTTTACTCTGACTCTGTCATACCAATGTATATGAGCTATCTGCATTAAACTGTGTCTAATTTAACTCTAAAACTTTAGGGACCAATTAAAAATAATGAGGCCTGTCTCCAACTGTCAGGCACAATTAGAGATAATGAGGACTGATAGCTCCTGGAATAGATTCATTTTTGTCTGATAGATGAATTGGGGCAGGGGTCCTGGCAGGGGTCACTGGAATAGACCTGGCAACAAAACATGGGTCATTCAAGCTTAAGGAGTCTTTAGGAACCTAGTTATTAAATAAGGAAGTAAATCAAATCCAAAAGCACATGAATAACCCTAACAGATTCTCTTTCTATTACATATTATTATATTATCATTCATCTATCTATTCAGCCTGCACCTTAAACCAACCAAATATTTCATCCGTAAAAGATGAAACGTATTTACTATGATGACTGAAAACCTTAGAGGAAAAATAAGGGTGCCCAACTTCATCCCAGTACTTGCTTTGAAGAGTTTAGGAAGATCAGGAATTTTCTTATCTAATGTTTAATAGATATAATTTTGATAAGATGATTTACATTGGATTTCACACAAAGAAGTATTAAAAGCCTTGAAGGGTAATTTGGATACATGAAAGAAATCTGGCTGTTTTGGGTAGCAGTAAAAGATGGTTACTACACTATTTTCTTTTGAGTCAAAAAATAGGGAAGATTTACTTGTCATTACTTGCTCAGCATTTTCTAAATATGCTATTGGAAGAGCTGACAAATGGAGAAACTTGACTGAGACAACTCAAGCTATGGGATAGGATGGTTAGTGACTACTCTAAACTTTTAGGTATTAGACAGTAGCTGTCATTTTAAATGAGTAATTAATCCTTAATTGAGCAGGAGATGTAGAGTATTGCTGCCTGTTTATTAGGCTAGAATGACAGTCACTGTCTATTCACACCACTTTTACCCTGGCTGGAATTTTTAACCTCTCAGAGACAAAGTAACATGATCCATTGTCAAGGACGATGACTCTGAAGTTTGTGTTGGGCAATCCTGACACATTGTTTCTGCTTTGTTTCTCTGCGAAAACATTTTTTTAATCTAATGATATCTTTCTCAATGTCTAATGATGCCCCTGATATATGCTCCTGATTGCATTCCATCCTGCGTTCCCCTCTCCCTCGTGTATATTAACCTACAAAGTCATGCTTTGCCTTTTAAATCTATTCTGTGTCTTCTGACAGAAAATAGAGTAGTCAACGAGCATCTGTGCTTACCCATGATTGGACTTTTTTCTCTTTGGGCTGAAAAAAATGGATAGTGAGCAAACTTCTCTTTAGGATTTGTAATCTTACCCAGTGTTCTACCCATCCACCTCTCTGTAAACCCCACAAAAGGAATTCCTTATGTCCATGTTTGAAAAGTACAAACACATTATTGCTAAAATGACAACATAGTGGTTATTAGCACTACAACAGGCTTTTGCCAACCCGCTGCAATGACATCTGGGAGATACCAGTTTTGTTCCTGACCCTGAACTCTTATCATCGGGGAGGAATGTGCTGTGGAGGAAGCATACTCAGGCCATGGGTAAAAAAAAATTGATGTTACTCAAATAACCATCCACCCACCCAATTGCCTCTATGGATCAGGGGGTTCACAGATGGGAATAAACAGAGACTGCAAGCTCTTTGGAGTAGGGACCATGTCCTTCTATGTGTTTATGTAGCATCTAGTACAATGGGGCACTGATCCTGATTCGAACCTCTGGCAACTATCACAATAGAAATAAACACATACACAATAATGAAATGGAAAGTTCCCTTTAACTGGTAGCCCACATGACTGAGGTGGCATGGCAAGCCAAGGGGGAAATGGAAGGCATTTAGGGACCTGAAAAGACTGGTGAGGATTCTATTACACCCAAATTAACATGCTCGCCTGTATTCAAAAAACTCACACCTATTAGAGTGCAACTAATGCCAGCTGTATACATCTGTGGGAAGGTGAGGATTTGTGTGTATGTACAATTCCACAGAGATCCCTCAGTCTGTAATTTTCTAATTTTTTCATAACCAGGACTTTATATTTTTATTAAATCTGTGACTAATCTTGAAATGTTAACAACTGCGCACATTAGTTTGAATAATCAACACGTTTCACTAGACTTATCTCCACTTGCACATCACTGCTATGGTTAACACCAACGGGCAGTATTCTATAAATTATTTACACTGATCTTTTTTTATTTCATCCCTTGAGTGTCAGAGGTAACATGATGCTTCAAAAGAACAAATTTAAGTGTCATGGAATGGTTTAACAAATAATGAAACTCAGGTCATTTTGTCAGATTCTTAAAAGGAATTTGCACTTGAAGTACTAAGATTTGGAGCACGTGGTTTAGCTGAATAGAGATGAACACTATGCACGGAGTTACAAATGTTCATATTAAAAAGGTACTTTTTAATTACCATATAAGCAACATCTCTGAGCTCAACTATAGCTAAGCATCCATCAGCATTTCAAAAATAGAGCCTGTTTTTCTAGGATGTTATAATTTTGCTATCCACAACTGGGCCAGATTGAAATTAAGTATATAGCAGCTTTGCCTCTGAGGAAATTTATTTTTTCTCCTTTGTGGGAACAGCAGAACATATTATTTTGCATCGCTATGGCTTCTCCCCTTAGAGGATCTCAAGTGCTTTACAAAAACTAATGAATTAAGCTTTAAAGCAACATTGAGAGACAGATCCCTATTTTACAGATGAGAAAACCTAGGCAGAGATGATCATATCATACTATTAAGTATTTGAGCAGAACACCCCATTAGTTTCAGTGGCGACTTCTGCTTAAAAATTGATTACACCATGTGGCTAAGAGAGACTGAGTGTTAAATTTTCAACTGTGCCACTAATTTTAGCTGTTTCCATTTTTGGATGCCCAGCTTGGGACAGCTAGAGCCTGATTTTCAGAGGCGCTGAGAACATGCCACTACCAGTGGCTTCTGCAAACTAAATCCAAGGGTATGTCAGGTTGGACATTCATTATTAAGGCACACAAAATTAGTTGACACTTTGGACAACTAGGTCCCCTGGGACTTGTGGAAGGTCACACAGAGAGGTCAACGGTAAAGCTAGAAATAGAACCATATCGCCTAACTATTAATGCTGTGTTTAACTGCAAGACTAATTCTTCCTCATACTATATTAAATTATTCACAGTCACTAAATTCATATATATGTATTAGTTTCTTCTTTTCTCTCTGCTTTTTACTGAACAACTCATTTCTTCTTCCCTAAATTGTCCCACCTAGTACTTAGATGACACTTCTAACTGGACAAGTAGCAGTGACTTCCGTCAGAACTCATGACAGTGCAGTTACAAGGAATGGGCAACAGGGGATGTTGCAAGATCAGTGCAGCCAGCACAGTCAACTGTGAAGACCGACTGCTGTAGCCATCTAGCCCATGGCCTTGAACCTGAATTTAGCCCAAATTGCCTAAACTCCCATCTCCCACACAGAAGAACACATAGTTCTTGCTCAGTATCTTTGATGGTCTTGTTCCCGCTACTTCCCCAGTAAAGCCCTATTTCATACACATTCTTAAAAAAAATGAAGTTATAATCCCTGGTGTCAATCCCTTATACACAGGGAAAACTATGAGGAAAATCATTGGGACCAGGTTTATTTTTTCATAGTATCTTTGGAAATAAAAATCATGGATCCTCACACCTCATCTTAGAAAATATTCTGTAAGTCTTGTGGCATTTACGGTAAATGGCTGGATTTTCATATGGTACTTTATATTCTCAGTTATTCATTTTGGGATAGTTTTCTGATCAGAATCTATAACTGACAAATGTGCATCCAAAACTCAAAATATTCAGCAATGTTGAGAATAAAGATGAAACCATCATAAATATATGCTGAAATAACTTTAAACTCCATTTTCACGCCCTCAAAACTTTCTTAGAAACTTTATTCATGACTGAAATTTTTGCTGCATGAAAAATAAACTCTCCAGTTTCAAGACTTCCCTAGCAGCGGATATCCTTATGTGTACTTTTAAAAAAGCAAGGAATCCTCTTCTAAGCTGAAATATATGTTATTAGTGGTTCTCATACTGTATACTTGACTTTAAGATTATCCTAGTGAATTAAACTAAATTATTCATTGTGAGCATTCCTAGAGTAGGGCACTTCCAGTAAAAACATGGTATTACACCTACTCTAAGTCTCTCTTGAAATGATCTTTAAGATAACATTTCAAATACAGATCTGATGCTATGACTGTATAAGGATGTGCAAGAACAATTTGTGCATTAGGAAGAAACCCCCCAAATTTGTCAATGCACATTCACACCAAAAGTTACACAGCAATCTATGAAGCAACAGCTGAAAAGGAAGTTTGTTTGCCTGAAGTAGAATCTTGCTGTTACGACTGTCTTTACATACAGGAACATGCATATTTGTAGTACAAGAGGCTTTGTTCACTTACTATAAATTTAACATTTTATGTTTAAGACTTGTCAACAATTCTAGTAACAAGTAACTATAGTCAGAGCTTCTAACTGAGCAGTAAAAACTTTGCTGCAAGAAGAAATTTGGTATAACGTCTCAGCCCTCAAGTGATTTTTCTTTTAACACATGTTTAAAATGTTAGATATGACCATTTCTCCTTCTGTAGCTGTATAACTTAAAAATGGCTTCAGTTTATAAAATTCAATGTGAGAAGTGATTAAGCACAATGTTTTGGACAGGAATATTAAAATAATATTTATCCATTTAAAACCAGCTATTAAAACTGTCAATGCCATGTTAACATTATTTTAAAGCTTATTAATATGCATACTAAATAGTACACTATACAATATACCAAAGCAGCTTAGACCAAGTCATTCCAATCTATTGTTAATAAAATATCAATAAAAGGTATAGATATGTATTCAAAGTGAGGGAGTATCAGCTCTGTAACAACAGTTCCAACAAATGCCTAACCAAATATTTCTGTTTAATTGGCATTAACCTCCAGATTTGCAAAGGGTTGTACTGGATTTAATGGGCTGTTCCGACTGAAATCATCTAGAGTCGTGCAGCTAACACCCTGGTCAACACTTTGAAAATTAAGTGGTAAGGGTCTGACAAAATGACAAAAGCCAGGAAAATTAAATGCAATGCTGACACTCCATCTTCTCACACCATTGAACCATTTAATGCCTCACATCATCGTTTGGCATGGTGCCAAAAAGATACACGTCTTAAGTTGGAATTACCTGACATTTCTAAGTTTATACAGTAGTTAGATCCTTAACTGAAGAATAAGTGATTTTTTAAATAAATAAGTAGAAAGGCATTGAAGTAATCTATATATATAGTCAGCACCCAATCAGCACTGCTGGTGATATGTCAAACATCCATTCACCAAGTTCAGCCTTTTAAAATCTTACCCCCATAATATTCTGGTGCAGAGTAAAAGAGAAACCTACTTGTCATTCATTCAGCTGGGACAATATCCACTTCTTACTAAGTTGCTACACTCCTGTTTACATACCACTCAATACAAAGCCAAAACCAAAGGCCAACTGTTGGTTTTCTGTTTTCATTTATCCCAGGGGTAGGCAACCTATGGCACGCGTGCATGCGAGCTGATTTTCAGTGGCACTCACACTGCCCGGGTCCTGGCCACCGGTCTGAGGGGGCTCTGCATTTTAATTTAATTTTAAATGAAGCTTCTTAAACATTTTAAAAACCTTATTTACTTTACATACAACAATAGTTTAGTTACATATTATAGTCTTATAGAAAGAGACCTAAAAATGTTAAAATGTACGAATGGCACGCCAAACCTAAAATCACAGTGAATAAATGAAGACACAGCACCCCACTTCTGAAAGGTTGCCGACTCCTGATTTACACTTTTCTAATCCTTTGGAAAACATGACATCACTTATGGCCTGACCCTGCCTTCCTTTTCCAAAGCTCCTCCTACTATCTTCAATGGCAGGACTTGGCCCTCAGTGTCCTTTCAATTCCACTGTAAAATCTGGTCACTTGTGTAACCTCTGTAGCTGGACAGTATATTCTTTCCTCAAGGCCACAGAATGGATAAACCTGATTTTTACCAGCAGGTGCATCTTCTGAATCAATTTCTACTGCTCCCACAGAATGCCTTTAATTTGGAATTAAATGTTAAATGTGGCTGTCACTTAAATCTCGGGACTGTGGCCACTAGAATAATCAAACATTTTCAACCTTTTATTTTACACTGGCATTTGAAGAGTTTTGAAAATACAAAGAAGCTTAGCAGGCAGCCTGTGAATTCCCCTTACCCCCTCTAAAAAAAAAAGTTATGGGAGGGAAGGAACCAGGCACATCATATATCTTGAAGCTATGGGAGTTTTTCTTTTTCCTGTTGACTGGTTCCAGTTGTGAAAAGCTATGTTGGTGCACACCAGACCAGCAGGCCAGCACCCATCATTCAGTTGGTCACCTGGGTACTGTAGCAGAAACAGTCAAACAATTGGTTTATTCTCTCGTGATAGTAACCCAGGAAACAAATCTATGATGACACTGTTACATGCATTTGTGAACTTGGTAACCTTGTAGGTCACTGGACAAATCTCTAAACAGAACTGTTGACAGTTCTTTGCAGGGTTCCCCACAGGAAACAGAAGGTTAATTGACTATTCCCTCAAACCATGAAATGCTTTTGAAAATGTTTGTTTTAAGTCTTGTAGCCTAAACTCTGATGAAACAGCATGTCTGTACTACAGTGTCTTCTAATTACTGAAACTAAGGATTTTGGTCAGGGAATGTGAAGAAATGGTTTATTTATATTTCCTCATCTTGTAAACCTGATGCAAAAGTCACCTAAATGTGGCAATGTTTAGCACACAAATGTTGAGGTAGCAGAGAACCTGCCAGAGTAAGCTATCCATGAGTAACAGCAACTACATCTCAATAGTGCTAATTTGATTAAAGCTGGTTGAAGAGAAGGGATTTTAGTCTTAAATCCTTAGGCAAACACACACATGCTCAACTTTACTCATGTGAGCAGTCCCATTGATTTAACAGAAACACGGGAACTGCCTCAGCAACAATTTTAATATGACTACTCACATGAGTAAATTTAACCTCTGTGCAAGTATTTTCAGAATTAGGGCCAGAGATTCCAGAAAACATCCCTCGTTAGCTTTCATTTTCTTTAACTGTTCTTCTCGAGCATGTGGCAGGAAAAACAGATTTGCTTTTATAAAATCCGATACACATTTGGAGGCAGTTTTATACTTACTTCATTTTCACTGTAGCTGGAAAAAGAAATGAAAACCAAATGTTATATCCCAGATTGTGATATTTTTGCCCACTGTCCTTTAAAAATGTATTGGATTGCTTAATAGGTGATTATGGACTGATGGATTCTTGCTTTTGTCAGATCTTATTAACTGCTCTCTAAAAACTGTTCCAGCTGAATGTAGTATACTAAAGCATACTTTATGCTAAAAATAGTTTTTGATGCTGCTTCTCCTAAATCATCATATTGTATTTGGGTTTCACAAATCTACTGTATTTCAGCCTAGCAAGCCAAGGTTTCAGATTTTTTTAAAGTAATTTTGTTTGGCTGAGATACTGTGTGTCATTTTATAGGAAGAAAGTACTGCTATACCAGAAACTGCGCAAAAAATGTTATGTTTGTTATTAATGAGCTAATAATTTTCCTCCAAAAAAGTATCATCCATTCACAATATTTCTAGCTGTGGGTGATGAACCTAATGCTAAACAAATACTCAGGATAACAGTTTAAATTAGCCAGGCACTAGAGGGGCTTGAGCTAAACTCTGGACCAAACAGTCTTAAGCTTTGCAAGGTTTGGATCTGAAGCTAAACTTTGCCATTTGGCCCTAAGAATAGCCCTTGTCTTGGACACTGGATTTCTGACTAATGAAGAGCAGTTTTAGTGAGACTTTAAAGTGAGAAATGACAAATCATAATCTTGTATCAATTTGCGTCTGTATCAATATGATTCAGTTAGTAGCTTAATTTCAATCAATCCACTCTGACAAGTCTAGACATTACAGCAACCTTCTCCACAAAAGCTGCAGCTCTCCTTGAAGCTATAGTCAGTGCCCTCCAGCTGGCCATCGTTGTGTAAAGCAACTAACTTACTACTTCAGAGGCTAATCACCTGATCCAGCTCCCACTGAAGCAAAAAGAAACAACCAAAAACTGTAAGTGAGCATCTTCTAGGCCAATCTAGAATCAAAGATCCCAAACGCTGACCCTAATGTGCTATGTTTCCACTAGATCTCCAAGCATGTGTTGATTTGAAACTCAAATGTGGAATGAAACTCCAAAATGGAGAACAAAAGAAAAATATTAGTGCAAGAAGCAATACTTTTGACACCAACATAAAATTTCAGCTGTACACCAAGCAGTAACTAGCGACATGACAACTCACACTCTGAAGGTCACTTGCTACTTTTAAAAACATTTCTTTGAAAAACAGGTATGAGCCTACCAGTGTTAACTCCTAATATAGACAAAAATCATATATGTCCACCACGATTTGCTCCAATATAACTGCACAAGAGGACACTTAACTGTACCAGTGTAAATCATGTCTATGGTAGAGACCTGTACTGGTAAAATAACATCAGTGGTTGAAATCCCAATATAGACAAGGCCCCAGTGTTCCAGCCACTGGAAGGCTGTGGATCAGATTTCTGCACCTATTGCATCCACAGGAAATACAGCAGAATGCAGAAACTTGTTTTAACTTGTTCTGTGGGTTCCTTCTATAAGGAGATCAAAGAGAGAGGCACTTAAGTCTTAGCAATTTTATTGACATTTGCAAAGCACTATGCTTGGCTCAACAGAGTTTAACATCTCACCATACATAAGCCTTATCCAAAAGGTAGGCTAAAATGATTCTAAGAAGCAAAACAGGAGCAGAGAAACTGGGTAGAAGGGCCTGTCACTGTCTGAATCCATCCCAGATTAGTTATGACTTAAGTCATGGCTATTCAATGTTCTATGTGACATAAGTTGGTGATCTTGTCACCAAAATCAGCATTATAATTACCATCCTTCTTGACAGTCTCAGTCCACAAGCTAAGGACTGAATAAGTATGGTGATCTAACTCATCGCTCACCACCTGAAGCCAAATTAAGGCTCTGGCAAGGAGCAACATAGATTGAAGCTTGCCTCCATGTTACACCTGTTCTGTGGATAAGTAAAGACTTTAGTCTCCAATACTGTCAGTATAGCATCTTTCACTAACACTAGACTCACTTAAGAAAAGGGGAGGATGGGAGAAAAAAGAAGGGGTAGAGAGGATTCAGACAGTGCTTACTTTGTGCCAGGGCTTGCCAGGGCTGAGCCCCAGCACCTCTAGGCTTGGCAGTTCATAGCCCCGGCATCTCTGGGCTTGCTGCATCAGTTATGAATGTAAAAAAATTGCTTGAGCCCCAGCACTTCTTTCATTACAAATTAAGCCTGGTTTCAGAGAAGTCTGTCCTTAGGAATGACTCCAGAGTCACTGTAAAGGAACAAACAGGAGAAGGACTGCACAGGTACAGGCTGGACAAAGACAATCAACACAGATTCACAAAGAAGAGGTCATGCCTAACAAATCTAATTATCTTTGTCAAGGAAGTGACAATGGGGGCTGATGGGATGAAGTGGCAGACGTAGTCTATCTATACATCTTGAAGCATTTTTATACTGTAATATAGAAAAATAACTCTTGAATAAGGGTATCAAGGAAAGTGCTGATATCAAAGCTTTCAAACTGGAAAGAATTAGCTCACTAAGGAAAGGCTGGGAGTAGTGGTCAATGACTATATCAGGACACAAAAGGATTAGGCCCCAACTTGTTCACACTGAACATACCAGACAATCCTATAAAGAACCTCCTCAGTAGCAGAACTGTCATTTGACTTGGTATATGTGATCACGTTGCCTCAAAAAATATATATTTGAACATCAAATAAGAGGAAGTTCCTGGAGGCACTTCTGGTTGTTAACAAGAGACAGCTGACCATTTGGACTGTCAATAAATGGAAATCACCACCTACAAGTATCTTGCGTGAAGGCAATGCTATAGCAAACAACAGCACTGAGGCCAACATGAACTCTAAACGAAGGGATCCAGCTGAGTTTATGACAAAAGTTACACATTTGGCCTAAGCTGTAAACTGGTAGACAGAGGGGAATAATTCTTAATGGTCAGGAAAAGGTGGAAAATTTTCTTCTTTGTTATAAATGTTCTTGTTTTACTTTTGTTCTGCATGAAGGGGGAAAAACCCTCTATTGTGTGGGCATGAACCCTGTTAAGAGCATGCATTATAGTCATTTATGTCATACTCACAATCAGTCTGTGGAGACTGGTTTAAAACTATCATGAACCTGTGTCTGGAAAAGCCCACTAATAAGCTGTAGGAAGATATAAGTCACAACCATGCATTTTTCCCTGTAACTTGGACTGGATGGAGGGAAACTGTACCCTACCTAACAGCAACACCATAACCAGGAATGTCAATTGTGTAATTATGTAAGCAGTCACAACTGCAGAATTGCACTGAAAGTCACAAATGTTAGCAAAATAAAATTAAAGCACAAATGCTCATGTTTAAGTAGCACTAAAGATTTAACTGAAATTCACAAATGTTAGCAAATTCAAGTTCAAACTGACATGCTATTTCTTAGCACACCCTTTCATGCCTAGATGTTACAGGGGGTGTCTCTAAGCATGGATGATATTACCTTCCATATGTGCTGCAATTCCTACAGACAATGAGTAAAGGAAGTAATTTCAGCTTCAGCCCTGAATCTTCTTGCTTCTATGGCCTCACATTAGGGCCAGAATATTTTAAAAATTTTTTAGGTTTATCATATGTTAATGTGGAAAAGGATTTAATGTTAGAAATGAAAATTCTACTGGCTTATATTTCTTTAATAATGATATCACTGAAGGACAAATGAAAATCTACAGCTATACTTCTTGAAGCGCTTTGCTGCTTTTAAGACATTTTGGGATTACATTTTGCTAAGAAGTCCTGACGCCAGCAATTATATTGGACATCAGAAGTGCAGCAACATGGGCCAGCAAATCATGTTTATCCTTTCACAGTGTCTGTTGTATAATATTCTATATAAAAATAATTATATTACACAATAACACTGCACAGAGATAAAGTATGCTGTGCATCAAAGAACAAACCTTCTATCAAGGACATTCTAATTTATGCAAAAAACTCACAATGTACGATGCCGCAACATTAGGCTTAAGTGGAGAACTGATGGACAGAGGGTTAGACTTTACACTGAATCTCCTACCTTTTGTGGGGTTGTCAGCCCTTCAAGCACTTATTATTATGTTTTTGTACAGTGGTAGTTCTTAGAGGCCCTAGGCCCATTGTGCTAACTATTGTACAAACATAAACAATGAGATGGTTCCAGCCCCAATGAGCTTACACATCAGCCTATGGCTTTATAGTGTTTATGGTAAACACATCTATAACACTTCTAAGAACTTTGAGATACTGTAATTAAGAACAATGAGACGCAGACACCTGTAACTCAACATTTCTCTACTTTTGTCAGACCTTTAGAAGTATTTTATAATATTTTTTTCTAAATGTACAGACATATCATAGCCAGCAATACAAAACCTAGCCTATACTGAAATTACATACTTTTTGGATTTTTCTCTGCAAAGAGAACTTTATAAAACTCACTGAAGGAAATAAAGAGAAAAATCTAAATCTTCTGCTGTTTGAACTAAGAGAATCTATCAAATTGTACAAGAAGTGCACTTGCACTAATACCGTAGGAATAAAGGTATTTCACTTTTCTCCCATTCTTAAAATTGAAAAAAAGCAAATATGTTAGTGACAGAAGAGTATCTATGAGTGTACAGTAATGTAAATAAATGTTACAGAGCTTGCATAAGACTCCTGAAACTTGTATAGTTAGCATTGCTCATGGTCAAAAAGAG
This sequence comes from Gopherus evgoodei, assembly GCF_007399415.2. NCBI lineage: Eukaryota > Metazoa > Chordata > Testudines > Testudinidae > Gopherus > Gopherus evgoodei. Next base: position 3,960,040 of record NC_044334.1, read on the forward strand.
AAGTTTCTTTTCAAAAAGCTGTAAGTGGAGGCTGTGATGCTCTCCTTTTCTATTACTAGCCTTATCCTGGTGACCCCTTACATCAGTATAATGGATCCATTCCTTGTGTCATCAGTATGAAATTTGAAATCAGTGACTAGGTCAGATGGCATTTTTCAAAGTTATGACAATACTAGGCGAGAGAGAAACTATCATTAGTCTATGCAGAGCATGACAACTTTCTCCCTTCTGAATAGAGAACATCAGGTATTAGTTTAAGTACTAAAGACACTGGCAGTTAGAAGCTGCCAAACCCATATGCGCATAATTCCAACAATTAAAAATACAGTTTTTGCTTACACAGATGCAATGTGGGAAAAACAAATTTTAAAAATAATACGCATAAAGAGACTTTTGCAAATGCGGGGCATATTAATTAGGTTTTTCTTTGTACTACGCATTAAACAAATCTTTTAAAGGTAAAGCATTTTTAAAAGTAGCTTATTCTGAACAAGTCAGGCACTAGGACCTCCACTGTATTTTTCTTATCTTAGTTGTGAGGCAGGTCTTTTTGTCCGTTAGATCCATGGGTGTAATCAGTGATTGTGTCCATTGTAAAACTCAGATTCACCATCTGTACACTCCCAAGTGGCTAGACTAGTGCTAAAACTCCATCTCTGATGGGCTTAATCTGCAATTTCACACTAAATGATTTTTAAGTGTAATTTGTTACAATGATACAGTATTATTGAATCAAAGACAGTGTTTTGGCACTATAATAAGAGAGTTTGTAAGTTTGCTGTATTTAAATTAACTCGTATATAGTTCAAATTTACATTCATTTCATTTTAGACATTAATATGAAAGAAATATAAATGAACAGGTTTTGGGAACAGAGGTTTTTGGCAACTAAATAGCTGCATTTTATTTCTGAGGGGAAAAGTATACACACAGATTTGGAAGCTATGCACTGATCCGGTTAGCAGAGGATATAGACCAGATTCCTTCATATCTTACTTAAAATTAGGAATTTTCAAAATGAATTTGCAGTTTAAATTGGAAATAGATTATTTAAGTTTTGGGATGGGGGAATGAATTGTAAAAGGCACCTTGCAAACGAAGGAGGAGCCAGGGAATACAGTCTCTCACATAAAACAAAGTGACTTGAAGTGTGCAGGGAAATTATTCCTTTTCAAGAAGCTCTCTTATTAAATAAAAGGCATTACTCTTAGAGCGCATCATTATTTCCTCCACATGTTTTAAGATACTCTGCCAATGAAAAAGGAGCAATATAGTCAGGAATCATGCCTAACCAGGAGCTCAAAGGTCAGGACATTTTAATGTACTCTGACAGAAAAGATCAAGAGTAAACTTGAAGCAGTTTTTCAGTCACGGTGGGCTGAGGATAGCAACTCTGTATTCCAGACCAAACAGCTTTCACATAGGGGAATGCTTATATTTTATTACCTGGCTGGATGGAGCACAGAGGTCATCACAGTTTAGGTAAATTTCTACATTACCAGCTCACATCTTACTATTTCTGTGTTTTCCTCAGTTGTCTCTTGCTTTTCTGGAATTATCTCCTAAAGTTAATCAGAAAGAAATTAAAATGGAATGGATGCATTTTGGGGGAACATCTGCTGATAGCAATGTGAATTCAGTTAGTACAGCAAAGTTAGTACAGCATCCAAAACAAACTACCTCAACTAAATTAACTGAGCTTCTGCATGCTTTTTCTGTGTCAGAAAAATGTAAGACTAGGAAAAACTCCTATTTCAGAGCAAAGGAACTGGAGACCAAGTGCATTTATAAAGTAACTCTGTCTTTTGGTTCAACATTGCTTTATTTCATGATTAATCTGCAGCAAAGTACTTACTCCAAAAGACGTAGGAGGTTTAACTACCGTTAAATTATTTTTAAAGGTTATATGCAGGTTTGGCCATGTGTGTCTAATTAAGTTAGCCCAAATCTGAATGGAAGAATAGAAAGGGATAAGCAGAATTGGCCAATAAACTCTTTTTGCCAGTGTTCACCACAAAAATAACTTCAGTTCTGCCAAATGGACTGGCCTCATTCCTTAAATAGACGGGACTGTAAAAGCCAATTTCAACCACTTAATACAGAATAATAAGGAAAAATAAGCTTCCATCCAGCTTCTTTAACCCATTTCTGGAATTCTCTTATTTTAAGCCTTGTAGGGAGGCCCAATTGCTTCATGTAAAAATGCAGTTCACAGTTGCATTTCTTGTTCACATTGTTTTCATTGTTGCTCTTACTTCTGTCCCACAATCCAGTGTCTCCAACATAACATTAACTGGGTGAGAAGACTCTTTTAAAACTAAAAAACTGGCCACAGGCAAACTCCCAGAATCTACCTATCAACTTGCAGTTCACCTGAACTCAGATTTCTACAGAACTAAACCCCAGCACAGAAGGGTCAAAGGATCTCTGATGAAAAGCCAGCTAAGGAGGTAACATCAAAAAGAGTGACAATAAAACAGATACTGGGGACTTGTAAGGATACTTGTTTATTTAGAACAAAACTACCTTTTTAAAATATAATATTAGTTTAACAGTATGTTTAGCTTGTTATTGGCTGTGTCCCCCACTCTGACCCTCTGTCCAGGGGTTGTGTCCCCCACTCTGACCCTCTCTCAGGGGGGCTGTGTCCCCCATTTTGACACTCTCTGAGGGGGGCTGTGTCCCTAACTCTGACCCTCTCTCAAGGGGACTGTGTCTCCCACTTTGACACTCTCTCAGGGGGGGCTGCGTCTCCCACTTTGACACTCTCTCAGGGGGAGCTGCCTCCCTAACTCTGACACTAAGGGGTGTGTGTCCCCTACTCTGACACTATCTGAGGGGGGCTGTGTCCCTAACTCTGACCCTCTCTCAAGGGGGCTGTGTCCCCCACTTTGACACTTTCTCAAGCGGGGCTCCGTCCCTAATTCTGACCCTCTCTCAAGGGGGCTGTGTCCCCCACTTTGACACTCTCTCGGGGGGGGGGTTGCGTCCCTAACTCTGACCCTCTCTCAAGGGGGCTGTGTCCCCCACTTTGACACTCTCTCGGGGGGGCTGCGTCCCTAACTCTGACCCTCTCTCAAGGGGGCTGTGTCCCCCACTTTGACACTCTCTCAAGGGGGGCTCCGTCCCTAATTCTGACCCTCTCTCAAGGGGGCTGTGTCCCCCACTTTGACACTCTCTCGGGGGGCTGCGTCCCTAACTCTGACCCTCTCTCAAGGGGGCTGTGTCCCCCACTTTGACACTCTCTCAATGGGGGGGCTCTGTCCCTAATTCTGACCCTCTCTCAAGGGGGCTGTGTCCCCCACTCTGACACTCTCTCAGGGGGGGCTGCGTCCCTAACTCTGACCCTCTCTCAAGGGGGCTGTGTCCCCCACTTTTTGACACTCTCTCGGGGGGGCTCCGTCCCTAACTCTGACCCTCTCTCGGGGGTCTGTGTCCCCCACTCTGACCCTCTCTCGGGGGGGACCTGGCTCAGTCCCGGGGGTGGCAGCCCCTTCCGCCTCTCCCCGTTATGCTAGCCCCTGAGGGGGGCAGTGCCCTCCTCCCTCCTCACCCCTCCCGGGGCGGCGCTTCCCGCTCCGTGCCTGGGGCGCTGGGCCGGTTCGGGGGGGTTCGCAGGGCCGCCCCGCTCCCGGGCCCCTTCCCGCGCAGCGCGGGGCGGAGGCCGGCCTGAGGCGCGGGCCGAGCGGCGGGGAAGGAGCGCGCCGGCCCGGGGAAGGGAGGCGGAACCAACCGCTCCCTCCACCCCCATCACTCCGCCGCGGCGCTGCAGGGACCGGGCCGATCCGGGCAGCTGCGGCTCGGCCTCCCCCTGCCCGGGAGGAGCTGGAGGGTCCGGCCGCGGCGTCCCCCGGAGGAGCTGGGGGGGGGGGGCGTTCTCCGAGGGACGGGAGCCTGCGGCTGGGGGGCGCGGGGGAGGGGGCGAACTCCTAGTGCAATTGTCCCCTAGTCCCAGAGCGGGGGGGGGAAGGAGAAAGGGGCTTGGTGCAAATCCTGCACTAGTGCACTCGTCCTTCAGCTCGGTGTGTGCGTGAGCAAACTCCTGCACTAGTGCACTCGTCCTTCAGCTCGGTGTGTGCGTGAGCAAACTCCTGCACTAGTGCACTCGTCCTTCAGCTCGGTGTGTGCGTGTGCAAACTCCTGCACTAGTGCACTCGTCCTTCAGCTCGGTGTGTGCGTGAGCAAACTCCTGCACTAGTGCACTCGTCCTTCAGCTCGGTGTGTGTGTGTGCGCGCGCAAACTCCTGCACTAGTGCACTCGTCCTTCAGCTCGGTGTGTGCGTGTGCAAACTCCTGCACTAGTGCACTCGTCCTTCAGCTCGGTGTGTGCGTGAGCAAACTCCTGCACTAGTGCACTCGTCCTTCAGCTCGGTGTGTGCGTGAGCAAACTCCTGCACTAGTGCACTCGTCCTTCAGCTCGGTGTGTGCGTGTGCAAACTCCTGCACTAGTGCACTCGTCCTTCAGCTCGGTGTGTGCGTGAGCAAACTCCTGCACTAGTGCACTCGTCCTTCAGCTCGGTGTGTGCGTGAGCAAACTCCTGCACTAGTGCACTCGTCCTTCAGCTCGGTGTATGCGTGAGCAAACTCCTGCACTAGTGCACTTGTCCTTCAGCTCGATGTGTGTGTGCAAGCAAACTGCATTAGTGCAGTTGTTCCCCAGCTCGGTGTGTGTGTGTGTGTAAACTGCACTAGTGCAGTTGTCCCTCCAGCTCAGGAGCTACAGCCAGGGCCAGGTCCTAGGACTGGGTGGTGAAAGCTCTTAGTGCAGTTTGTTGACCCCAATCCCTTCCAAAGCAGTGGCACGGCTGGCAGAGCAGTATTCAGCGGCTGCTCTTACCCCTAGTTCTCTCCCCACCGCACCTTCCTCCCCTAGTAAAGAATCCGAGGCTGCAGTTGGTGGTGGATGGGTGTGTATCTTGGTGCAGCTGCTTCTGGAGTGGCGCACGCCAGTACTGTTCCCCGTTCACCCCCCCAAAGGGGTGCTGAAGTGGCGCGCTCTTGCATTTGCCCCTTCTCTCGCCCACCACCCCACTCAAAAGCAAGAGACCTTTTGTTTTAAAAAACAATTTAATGTTGGCTGTGTCTAAACCCGAGATGCCTTCTTAGCACCCTCCCCCTCTTTTTTTTCCAACTAGGGATGCTAATTTTAATGCCCTATTACAGATTTTGCAGCAGGTTTTTTAATTTTTATGTTCTCCCTTCCCTCCCAACTGAGTCGCCGGGTGCATCCGAAGGAAGTTCAAATGCTATAAAAGATTAGAGAGCACAACTGCTGGCCACGAACAACTGGAGGAGCTGCCAATCCGGGGGTGGGAATGGGATGGGGACTCAGTGCTCCTGGGTTGAGAAATGCTGCAGTCCCCTTGACCCTGCCCTGTGACTGACCCTGCAAAGCAACTCACTCGCCCTGTGCGCATGCTCCGGGTTGGACAGCTCCTGAGAGGGAAATTTAAAAACGGTTTGGAGACAGAAACTGCAGCCAAATTACAAAGAGAGAGATCCCTTTAGACCAGAGAAGTGCAGCAGCCGCAGCTCTCACTCCAGGTACCATCCTGCAAGCTTTGCTTTGCATACAGTTGTGCAATTAGCACATTTCATTTTCCTCTAAGCACATAGGATGTAATCTACAAGTTTCTATTGAGAAATATGTGCAGATAATGTTTAGATGTTGTTTAGTTCATGGAGGTTGCAAGCTTTTTCTGAAAACTTGGGTCAGTCTTATTTGCACATGTAGCTTTTATTTTTTTCCTCACTCAGCCTTAGCTGTACTTTTAGAACAAAAGTGTTGCAAACAGTTACTTTTGGGGGCAAGTTATATGACTGAACCTTTCCTTCTCTTTCTGGTAAAATGATCTCATTCATTGCCACAGCTGCTTGTATTATGGAGTGTTTTTAAATGACTCTGCAGTCACCCAGATTTTTTTTAAATTTGTGTCTTCACATCAATTCTTTAGCAGATTTTTTTCTGGTAATAACATAGATGTACTTAAAATATTAGCCACTGTCATTTTTAAATGTCATTTAGTTTTCCTAAATTTTAAATTGTCAGGTCATATGATTTTGTTTAGTATATAAAAACTGACACACAACTGTTTTTCTAATTTGGTTGGTATTCAGTTCACACAACTGAGATGCCTATAATGGAGTCATTTGACCCTCCCATTTATTACATCAGTTATATATTCTGCATTACATTCTCCATTGCCTTTCTAAAATATTTAGACATTTTATAGCCTAAGTAAAACATTGCTCTTAAAAGTGATAGGAAATGTGCCAACAATAATTATGTCTTACATTCCAGGTTTTTTCATTTGGATTTTTAAAAATTTCCTCCATACTGCTGAAATGCTGGATAGCTACTTCATACCTATGTGATATTTTTTGTTGTCTTCCCCACAGGAGATGATAGAAAGTGACATTACATCCATGATGCCAGGAATCATTAGAAATTCAGGGCAAAATCATCACCCCTTGCCACAGGAATACAGGTGAGGAATTATCCATTTATAAAGAGGTGTTGCATCCTCATGGCCCATTAGATGACTTTAACAGTTATGTATGTTTCTAAATAAATTCAAATATTCCAGAAATCCTATTTAATGAAGAAGCTAATTACATTTAGCGTTTGTCTTTAAAATAACTTTTCTCTTTGCTGACTGCTTGTAGCATACCATGTGTTCAGAAACACCCTGGCTTAAAATGTTTTGATAGTAAATAATAGTCAAATATGTTCAAAGCCTGGTGTGAACTTCTGGTATAGTCTGTGCTCTACGAGATTTGCCAGACTATGATACTCTTGTAAAATAGTAATGATTTAAAAGCCCCCTTTCTTGTAGCATTTTGAATTGATAGGAAGCAGTCAGGAAAAACATGAGTCATGTTCAACTAGCACTTGGGAAGGTCCTAGTTAAAATAAATATTTGCTTTTGTTCCCAAATGCATTCAGATGCCAAACTACTTACAATAGGAACAGGAACAAACTTGGGTTTGCTGACAACCTTTAGCAAGTAGGCATTTATTTACCTTTACCAACACTTTCCCCTTTAGAATTTAAAAAAAATCTTTTTTCTTAGAAGTCACAGGAGGGTTATGCATGAATTTCAATGCTTCCGGTTAAGTTCAGCTTCATCTTGTCACATGAGGTGATGTTTTATGAAATACATTATAGCATGTGAATCAGTGCAGCAAAGTGAAGAGAGCTTTCTGTTGGTTTGTTCTGAAATGCTGAGTGGGTGACTCTCACAGCCAGTGGGTGTTTTCAACATTTCCTTGGGTAAAAGTGGGCAGCCGTGTGTGTTCTCTCTCTATTCAAAATGCAAACACTGCCCTGCAGCTTCTTTCAAGCGCAACCAGCGATTTGTTATACTGGGTGAAGCCACTATGGAGAAAGGTTTGTGAAACCCTGTTTTGTTGTTTATTAAAGCACTGTTGGCTCTAGGCATTTGGTTGGTTATGTAAATATTGGTAAAGAAATGTTTCAGTTGTTCAGGAAGGGTGTGGGTGACCTGTGGATGCTCAACTGTAAATCAGTATTAGCTCCCTGAAGCATATAGCACCATAACAAAGACCTTTCATGTAGGGAGGATTCTTTAATTCATAGTAACAAAACAAAAAAAACACCCAAAAAACGTTTTGATGCAGGATATAGTTTATTTTACTTTTAGGACACGCTGGCAGAGTATCTTAGTTTACTTGGTAATCGAGCAGGTTTTAAAACTGCTTTTAGTTATTTATTATATATTCTTAGTTCTAACAGCTACTACATCACTAAAGTTGTTTTTAACTCGTTTGTGATTTTTTTTTAAAAGTCTTTTCTGAGTTATGTGACCTCATTTACAAGTAGAAACTTCTGATAAAAATGCATCAGATCTGAACTACACTGCAAATGTGGAACAGTATTTGTCCTGCTTCATGAGAAAACACTTTGGATTATGTAAAAGAAAATCTTTTAGACTGAATGATTTTAAGAAAAGAATAGACCTGTCAAATTCTATCAGCTCTGTTTACTCTCCTGCTGTCACCACAGTCCAAGACTGGAACCCACAGTTCTGAGTTCTCCATGGGGGAGCAGCAGGGCTCCGTAGAGTAGGAAATGGCCTCCAATTAGTGAGTGGGAGGCTGGGACTATGCTGAGAAGACCCTTCTGTCTCACTTAGAATCTTTCAATTGGACAGTTGCACTTTGAGGAGACCAGGCTTTCCAGGAAGGGAACAGTCAGAGGGAGAGAGACAGGAATGAAAGGCAGTAACTACAAAGAATTGTAGATGTGCTTTATAGAGAATGTGCGCCCATGTGGTTTAAAGGTCAGATTTGAAACTTTACAAGGTTTTCCTTGTTTTAAAAAAATCACTTTGGCAGACTTTGAGACCTTCTGGACCAAAGCATATTTAAATGAGAGAGAGTGGATGGAGTGGCAATATGGACTGCATTACTCAGCCAAATCCAGACAAGGACAGACTTGAATGATGGTTTCAGCTACATATTTTTGCACAGATTCAACAGTGCAACATAAAACACCATCCTTGCTAAGTGCCATCGCCTACACCCTCAACTCCTCCCTCCTGAGGGATGTAGGTACCTGCCTACTTTGCATAAAAGGATGCATTTCCAACTGCTCCATAGAAAACATTGTTGTCTCTAACCCTTAAAGGTAGCAGGGACATACACTTCCATTGACTGCAGCCAATATTTTAGGATATGCTAAAGCTGTAGAGAAGCTTGCTGGGACTGGCATACCCGGAACATGTTGCTCTTACTAATATTTTATTTTTCAAAACTGAAACAGGTGACAAGTTTATAATGCAATGGAGTATCTGTGGGTGATCCAGTACTGAGCTAAGTAAATTATAGGTTCTGAATCAAAGCCTATTAAAGCAATAGGAAGACTCCCCTTGATGTCAGTGGGCTGTAGAGCAGGCCCTTGAGGAGTAAAGTGATTCAGCTTACGAGCGCTGTGGTCTCTAAGAATATTCTTTTTCGTAGAATTTTACAACATGGAGCTTGTACTAGATCTTCCAGGATCTACCATTTATAGCTGTGTACATGAAAAGTAGCAGATGCTGTGGGCCCTGACAGCATAGGATAGAATCAGACTTGTACCTCTCCAGGCAAGAGTTTAGCTACATAAGTCCCCTTGTAGTTGGCAGTCATTGCGTAACTGGAATATCACATAACCTTTGACCCTTTTGGGGGGGGCATCCCCTACGATTGCAACAACATAAATGGAGGTTGAGGGCATAACTACCACGTCAGCAGGTAATGAGGCCCATTTCACTCAGCTCATTTGGCATTAGTCAAAGTGCGTAATGTACACCACTGAGGCTAACAAAGTAAAACAGAATGGCAACTTTGGAACTATAAGGGGCCATTAGGCCAAATGTTCATACAGTGAAACAACTTTACACAACAGAAATTTTAAAAGTTCTTAAATAAGTATTGATCCCAAACACAGGAGTGGTTACTTATTTGCTAAACAATGCTCTATTTCCAAATCAGCATGTAGGCAAAACTATGCATTTTCCCCAAAAATCAATTGATTGGAGAGTCAGTAGACCCACTTGTGGGGAGGTATGGGGAATATGGTGATCAAATAACATAAGGGACATGTCTCAAAATACATACTGAATTATTCTAACTTTTATAACGGCTTAAATCTAAATGGATTTGACCATAGAACCAAGTGCTCCCAGAGGTCTCCAGTGTCTTATACAATGGGTGTGATTCTGCACTGCAGTCTGTCTGCGTTTACAGAGTATCAGGCAAAACTCCCACTGTTGGCTGTGGAAGTTTCCTCAGAAATGACTGTGGAGCTAGTCCAAATATTGTAATCCAGGTTTTAACACCTCCTACTGAAGGTCTCGGTTGATTTTAACTGCCATTTCAAAAAGCCATACATATTTTCACAGAGAAAGTACATATTTGTTAAGGGTGGGACATTAACAAAAGTCAAAAAATTCACTGTTAAGAAATATGCAACATTCTTGCTCATATTTGACTCCTTTTGTTTTTAAAATATAGCAGCAGCATACTGGGTTTGGCTAATCACTAAACTACTCTTGTTACAGGGTGGTAACAGTGACATTACTAAAATGCTGTGTTTGGACCATATGCCTCTAGAATTAGAAGGGAATGCAAGAGTAATTCATCTGGCCTAACCAGCATTTATGCAAATACAAATTTAAAAGAGTCAAAGCAACATACTTGGGTACTGGTATAGCAAGGAATACTGTTAAAAGAGTCACTAACTAAAATGAAATGTCACTTTTCTAGCTTAAGGAATCACCTTACAAATAGTCCATAGATCTAGTTAGGTAAATAAACTACTGTCTGTAGCTTATCACTTTGTGTAAAGGTTGTAGACTTTCAGTGTAATATAGTATAACAGCATCCACACTTTCCCCTATTTCGGATTTATTTGAGCAGCCTTGTACAAGATTTTTGAAGGACTTGCAATGCAGGTATAAAGTCACTATTCATATTAGGTTAGAAATAAGGGTTTAAATAGGTAGCTCTTAGCCAAAAGGTGTTTAAGTAGTCACAAAGCACTGACTATAGGAGTAAAAAATATCTACTTTACTTGCGTCATATACTGGGTGAAGCACATCCTCAATAAATAAATAAATAAATCTTTACTGTTACAGGCATATAAATGCACAAAATCATCACAGGAGCATTAACCCATTAGATATCCTGGCTAAATTCCAACGGATGTAATTATTATTTCCAACATAAACTCCCCCCACAGATACCTCAGTTCCTATCCTAAATGGTTATGTAGTCTGGCTTTGTTCTGATAGGCCCTGATTCAGCAAGAGATTTAGGCATGTTTGTAGTCCCATTGAAAGCAATGAGATGGAGAGTTATGCCCATGCTTAAATAACTTGCTGAGTTGGAGCCATAAACAGCTGTTATGTTCCATTCCAGAGATAGCTGCACTTCAGTAGTGGAGAAAGGGCCTTGTCTACTGCTCGTATATCAGTTTGTTTGTCAAATATTTTGTGACAGAAGGTGCTTATAAGGAACGACTACTGTCTGTCTGTCTGGAAGTCAGGCTACAACATGAGCAAACCAAGTCTGGAATTTGGATCTGTGAGGAGCAATCTACGATTTAAATATTTTCAATATTCATCACTGGGGACAGTCAGGATCTGGGAGTTTGCACTAAAATAAAACATTCTGCCGAAAAAGGTTACAAATACATAATTAATACAATACTAGTTGTTCCTGAAGAGAATTGCAGTGTCCATTCCCTTGACACTGTGATGTGGCTGAGGGATTTTATCACATTAGTTGCTTAAAAAAAAAAAAAAAGAGGGGGGGGGGAGACTGGCTTCCTAAAAATGGGTCAAACGCAGGGTGCTGAGAATTGATTTTAGTGGATTAAATCATGCAGTTCCTGAAATTTACTAATCAATGTAAATTAAAAAGCAGTGGCTCTTGTTCCTCAGATTATTTTGCATTTACAAAATTCTTACTTCTAGCTCTGCCAGTCTATAGGCTCCATCCTGCAAAGTTCCAAGACCCCTCAGTGTTCAATGAAATTAGTATAGAGGGCCCTGAACCTCTCACAGGGGGAGCTTGGCACCTAGTTCAAGACCCAGGGCAGAAAATGAATTTGGTTTAGTGTTCAATTATCACAAGAAGTTTCAAATACTCGTGGCACAGCACACTTCTCTTTTTATCTATAAAGCTCTCCCATGTCCCCAGTGAGGTAGAATGCTTGGATCCCCAAGGCAGTGAGTGATACTGCTGACTTAGGCCTGGTCTATGCTAAAAAGTTAGGTCAACCCAGCTACGTCGCTCAGGGGTGTGAAAAATCCACAGCCCGGAGCAGCATAGTTAAGCCAGCCTAACCTCTTGTGTAGAGAGCACTAGGTCAATGGAAGAGTTCTTCTGTCAACCAAACTACTGCCTCATGGGGAGGTGGATTACTTAGGCCGACAGGAAAACCCCACCCATCAGAATAGGTAGTGTCTAAGCTGAAGAACTGCAGGTGCAGCGTTACAGGTGTACACAGACCCACGGTCATTTACACCTGTGCAAGGGGAATTTAGCATGGTAGCATTCTACACTCAGTTGGCACTGGAGTACAAGATGCAGGGCAAAGGGAAGTCAGTCCAGTGTTGGTAATCAAGAGATAAAACAAGGGACATCCAATGAAAACGAGCAAAATAGCTGTAGTTCACAGCCAGCAGCTATTAACAGTTTGCACAGCACCATCTATATAGGGCCAGATTCTGCCACCCTTCTTTACGCCAAGTAGAAGCCACGTTTTCTTCCGTGGAAGAACTTGCAGAGTAAGGCGCTACGCAACATGAGTCAGTTTGGCAGAATAGCATCTATAGCAAGGAAAGATTGTTGCATGTAGCACAGCAGGGAGTCAGCAGCTACGGATTCACATCCCAGCTCTGCGATTGACTTCCTGTGAGACTTGGGCAATCATGCAGCTCATTTATGGCTCAGTTCTCCCCGCCTCTCCCCCACTCCTCTCTGATATTGATCTACTTCCATGGGGCACTGTGAAACTTAATTGAAAGGTAGAAACCATTTTGATAGCCGTTAAGGTACATCTACCAGAGGCTAAGCATCTTTGCTCAAGGTCTTTGAAGAGTTTTGTCTTTTTATCTTAACTACTGTAAGAAAAAGGAAAAGTGAAACAGCAACACTGTGCACAGTGATCAGGTTTTTGGTTTTTCTCCCAAAGCCCTGTTTCATTTAATGCCGTGCAGGGGGAGTCAATTATTTTTGTCAAGGTCCAGACTCTAGAGAAGAATAATAAAACAAAAACAACAACAAGTAAATAAAAAGATTTCAGAGTCTCTTCAAAAGCATCTGGTGGTTGGATTTGGCCCACAGTCTGCCCATTGACTACCCCTGATGGCAGGGTTCCTAAATTGTGGTTGATGGAGCACTTGGTGGTGGTCCAGGGAGAGCTGTCTGGTCTCTCAGACTAGCCGAGCTTATTTCCTGGAGACCCAGAAATGAGAAGAGGTGCTGGGAACAAGAAGGAGCAAGCCCGCCTCGTTGCCTGGACGTAGGGGGCACTGAATCCTATGTAAGAGACATAGGGGAAGCTGGATTTGTCGTCAGAGACTCAAGTCAGCCATCAGCAGGAGAGGAACTTCCAAAGGAACAGTGGGGAGAGAAAGAGATGCTTGTGCTGCATGGGAGACAGGAATCAAGTCGCAAGGAAGCATTTGCAAGGGTAAAGGAGGAAAAGGGGAAAGAACAGAACAGATAAAATGAGGAGCAGACAGTGTAACTAATTAACTCATGTTTTAAATGACGGAACGTTTCCTGCATTGAAGACAGCTAAAAATATGTAAGCAATTGGTGCAATTGCCTAAGGGATGTTTGCAATCACAAACGAGAAGGGAAGTTCTCTTTGTGACCACAGTGAGGGGAGGTTTCCATGAGAGCCTCTATGACACCACCTCCTACAGTGAGAAGATGTTTGAGAACAGCTGCCTAAGAATTTACCACTTTCCTAGCCCATCCCTAACCTTCAGATCTGAGCTTAATGACCCCAGCCTGAGCATTTTGCTTACAAGCCAGGCTGCCTTTATACAGCCTTAGGGCAGTACAGACAAAAAAGAACACCTGTAAGTTCTCCAGGACAGAGCTCAGTGTGCTCCCTTGGCAACAGCTGCCATCTTGAACTGAAACTGCTTTCCAAAAATGGAGGGCTTCCCAGCAAGCAAGCTGGCAGACTCCTTAGACATTTTTCAGTAAGTATGAGTTGGGTATACTCCATCGGTATTTAAATTCATCTGAGCCACATGTACCTGGGCTGTACAAACACACAGGAAGATGTGGGCGTTTACTATTAATTTAAGACAAAAAGGGGAAGAAGGATACAGTGGAGATACACAAAACAGATAGTTTTGTATGTGTGTTATAGCTATATAGGTTGTAGGCTAGGGTGGGGGGCGGGGCAGCGCACGGGATTACACAGGTGGAAGAAGGTTGAACTCCATAAGAAGATAAATTGCCAGCTAGCCACTACGATGCATGGTTTAACTAAAGCAGATGGTTTGATTTGCATTTTTTTCCCCTGAGTCAAAGACACACCCAGAACCCATCTACCGTTAGATGAGCTGAATTTATATTGCATAGTATATTTGTACATTTAAAAACCCCAGGGATAGGACAGCTCTCCCTATGTAAATCTTTTAAAAAGGTCTGAGCTCTCATTGCCGGGATCCGGTTACCGTGAAATGTGAAGTACTGAAGTGACTTTGAGTCACTACTGCTGAAATTTACATTTGTTTTGAAGACAACTCAAAGAATAATCACTTTGTGCCACATGTATTTTTGGTAACCTGCTTAGATTCTACTATTTTACTGAACTATTAACGTTCGTTAGAATATTTGTCAGTCTGTTTAAAAAAATAGTTGCAAGAGAGTATGTCAAAGTTGTTTAATTGAACAAAACAGAGGTCTGTTTTGATTTCATGGGAAGTATAAAGTCAAATTCAAACTAGAAGCCTATGCCAGGATGGAGGGGGGTAAAATAAGCTCCCTCACAAGAACAACATTTAGTTTTACAAATGGATCTAGGCGCTCTATTTCACTGTACCCTTGTATCTGCTTTAAAATGGGGCAGAGTGACTGATAGATGATCTTTAAAAGTAAATCAAATCTTTAAAATATGGCCTATATGCCCCCCCTGTCTCTGTCAGCGGAGGTACAGGCCTATGCCCAATCCACAGAATCACAGACCAGCGTGCAGTGTAATAAGGATGCTATATAAAAGGAAAGATGTTCTTCATGTTATAGTAGGAAGTAGGAGAACCTCGAGCTTCCTACTGTTCAGTCAGCACCCTATTCAGGCTGTTTGCAATTAAGGTTTCTGACAACATCTAGCCACACAAAGTGGATTACTAATCATTTAGGCTTCTAGAAAGAGCTGGATGGATCCACTTAACGTTAACATAAAGCAAAGGAATTCATCAGTTTTCCAAAGAGATAAACGTAGAGAGGTTATTGTGCAAATATGGCTTCTGTGGTCCTCCTCTTCGGAGCTGTTTAGCCCATGCTGTGGAGTGGAGAGAGGGCATGTGGCAGATTCATTTCCTGACAGGAGGCGTGTGCAGTGGGTTTTAACCCTCACCGCCCATCTGACCCCATTATTTGTTAAAGGAGCTGACTTGTCTGGAAGGACTGGCAGGAACCAGGGTGCCAGATGGCATGTGTGTATGTTGTGTGTTGGCTGTCATTCAGCCAGATTAATGTGAAGTTTGTAAAAAGGAGGAGGGAAAAAACAATTAAGCAAGAATGCCCAAAACAATGGAGGCCACGTGCCACTGGGCAACAGTCGTTTGCAACACAATTGGTTATCGGCTTACAATGAACGGGTCCAACTGTTGCAAACGACATGAGCCTGCCCAGTTTTCAAATCATTTAATGCTCTTGTTTACTTACAACCCAGCCAATCTCTAAGTAGGGAGAGTGGTCACCTGATGTTCTTTTTATGCATTTAAGTCCCAGGCCTCACAAAATAACTGAACAGTGGTAACCATGGCAATGCTAATTATTGCACTATAACTACAGTAGGAGAAAGAAACCAGGGTAGGCTCGGAGGAGGATTTGAAGACGTTTTTGGCCAGAATTTGAGCTTTGGCTTCTGCTTATTTTGTGTTTTAAAATTTTTGTGCAAACAAATAAAGTTCTGCTCTAGAGATCTACTGGGTAGTAGAGTTTTGGGAACTTTTGAACTGCTGAAAATCTTGACTAGAAAAAGCTAAAATCTTAATAGCCTTTTGGGCTGAAACACACTGCTGTTCTGGCATGTTATGTTAAGCTGATTTAGACTCATGTAAAACATACAAGATGCTTCAGCAGAAATCCGATTTATTTACTGCCTCTATCACCATTTGACAATGGCTGCACATTAGTGCTAAGCAACTGGCTTTTTAAAAGGTCACTTGTTTACTGTATAATGTTTTCAGTTAGGGGGTTTTAAAAAGAGAATCTACAATCTCAGGCTAACCTGTGTTCTTCTAAAATAGAAACATGTTTCCAGTGGTTGAATCTGTGCAGTCCTTACTCAGGGCTATGTAGAGATATCCTCCTTACTTACGTGAAGTAGTGCCTGACTCCTTGAGGAGTCCCTCTGACTTCCTCAGCACTATTCAACATGAGTAACAATCTCACAATCTGGACATCGGTTTGTAATCATTTTAACTCACTGCCTTCAGTGGCAGCTTTGAATTGAGTAAGAACTTTTGCGGTTTGGCCCTCCATGTTAGTGTGTTCGTTTTTGCTTTTTATGCCATGCATTCCTTTATCAGCAGTAATACAAAGTTGATCGTGCCTTTCTAAGAGCACAGCATGTGCAAGCGGGGTAAAATGTACAGAAATTAGATTTCTAAATGGAACTTTTCACCAAGAGAAGTCTGGCCTGGTTTTTCACTGGCTTTATCAGTTAAGATACTCTGCATTTATGGTCAGACTCTTACAATCTGAAGATTTAGTACATCAAAGGCTGTTTTAAAAAAATTAAGCTGATCTCACCAAGGACTGAATGGAGGAGATCTGCAGTTCATCCCACAATCTACAGATTTTGCTTTATAGTGAAGATTGTGTTATGAGGGCTTCAGAAACCAGCATATGTTCCGTTTAAGGAAGGGCTAGATCTGAATTTTTGTTATAACCCGAACAGGATTTAATTCTGAATACAATATTTCTTGCCCTGTGACAACATAGCACACCAAGCTGAGAGCCGGCCTTCTGGTCTTCCTGGATATGGCTGGTTTTAATCTAACCTACTCTAATGTAGTTTTGTTCGTTGCAGTTACTGTACTGTTGAGGATATAAAGCCTTTGCTCCACAAATCAGCAGGGGCTGGGGGTGCTATTGCAGAAGTATGTTCAGCTCTCGGAGCAGGAGCACTTTACCCCAGCCTCGCATGGGCTGGAAGCGCTATGGAAAGAGTATGGATGTAGGACAGGCGGTTGGGGGCAAATGGAGATGCATTTTGCATCTCCGTCAAACAGCTCCCCTGCACTGATTTTCTGACAGAGACTGGGACTGACTGCAGGAGGGGCCAAGGTAGGTGAGGTAACATCTTTTATTGGACCCATTTCCGTTGGCGGAAGGTGCAAGCTTTTGTACTGCACGTCCGCTGCAGTCAGGACTTTGCAGCCGAAGGGAAGGTCCCCACGGTACTGAGCCTTTGAAGGTGGGATTCACATCACGCCCCAGCTCCCAACACCAACTAAACCTCTCTCCTTTGGAAACGTCGACATCAACATGATACAACAGCTGGAAGAAGTTCCTTCAGACTGTTAAAGGGCCCACTAAGTAAAGGCGGTTGAGAGTGCAGGTGCTGAAATTCCTCATTAGTCTTAGCTGGATTTCAGACTTAATGGAATACTGTCAGGTTAAAAATCCTATTTTAAACCATGAAGTGTCCTTAGGTTACTGCAATCACTGTGTGCGCGCACGCATTGGGGCGGGGGGGGGGGGGGAGGAATCATCAATTTCAGTTTTGTTT
Source organism: Gopherus evgoodei (assembly GCF_007399415.2). Taxonomy (NCBI): domain Eukaryota; kingdom Metazoa; phylum Chordata; order Testudines; family Testudinidae; genus Gopherus; species Gopherus evgoodei. Next base: position 3,977,537 of record NC_044334.1, read on the forward strand.
CTAGGCAGTTTCCTTTCCTGGTTTTCATACACTGGCACAGTGCTGCATTGTTTGGTTTGCAGATGCTGCAGAGGAATGTGGATTTGGAATTAAAATAAAGTTCATGGAAACAGTTCCATAAAAAAAAACTTGTTTTTACAAAATCTTATTCTCAGCCAAAGTTGCCCTCGCAGGGTCCACCTGGAAACGGACAGAGACACTTGAAAGATCTCATGCTAGCTGATTTTTTTTTTTAAGTTTCTCAGAATGGTTAGAACATTATTAATCTACTGCTCCCCCTCCCCCCGCACAGTTTTAAAGTAATTTTTGAGATAAATACTGAAAAGGAGTGATTGTTTTGTCCTTACTTACCAATTCTAAAAAGCCTTAAGCACATACTTTCAGCACAGGAATAGTCCCACTGAAATCAATTTTCCATTACCAATATTCTGTGTGAGTTATTTTAAATTAAAGTATTTTTTTTAGTACGCCAAACTGGACTTTTTTTTAAAGCAACAAGTGCTCCTAGACTGATAACGTTTACAGCACGGGCTGAATGTTGACAGCCACTTTAACCTCTGAAAAGCAGCATTTCAGATGGAAATACCAGCAGCACTTGGAGTACAGCGCTGCTGCTCCGACCGCAGTGCTAATGCCCTTCTCTCCCTCTCATGCAAAAATATACTTTTCATAATGTTCAGCTGACCACTCTATTGTTCTACAGGGAGACCTTGACAGAACAGTCTCCTAAATTGATCCTGGTTCAAAATAGAAACACTTCAAAGCCTGCTAAATAAAATGTTACCTCTTACAAAGGGACATTTGGAGGCATTATGAATGGGAGACGGGGCTTGAACCAAAAATTCACATCTTGAGCTTTGGATCCACATCCCAACTTTGTAACTCAGACCCACATCTACTGTTAACTTGCATTAGGCTGGGCCCCCAAGACATCCTCCTTACCCACAGACAATCTAGCAGAATCTTTGTGCTCTTTGCTAACATCTCACCTTGTTCCTTGCAGACTCTTGGCTTCCGCCCCCTCCCAGTTGAGTGAAGACCTTCCAAGCGACTTGCAGTCCTTGTCATGGCTGACCTCTGTTGATGTTCCTCGCTTACAACAGATGGCTAGTGGAAGAATGGACTTCAGCATCAGCTCTCAGGAGTCAATGCTGCAGCAGACAGGTAACTTGCCCTGCTGTTAAAATGACAAATAATAATAATAAAGAGACAAAATGCTCTGCAACTAGCTTTCTTGTTTGTAACTTTTCACAGTTTAAGTACAGTAGATTTCACTCTCTGCCAGAAGCACTACATCCTATTGCCTTCTGTGACAAGAGATACCCCCTATATATATATACATTTTTTTACTAAGATGCAGTGTGTACTAGGGGTTAGAACAAAGATTGAAGAATTTGGACTTGACTTTATGCCTAGCTCAGTCTCATTGTGTGACCTTGGTGCAAGGACTTCGTTTTCAGTTCTCAGTATCTCTGGAAATGGTCATTTATCTCTGTGCCTTTGTTTCAACATCACTAAAGAGAAAATATTTACTGGTCCTGCAGCTGTGCACTTCATATAGCCTCTCAGTTAATGGTCACCAAACTTCTCCTTAGTCTCAACATTACATCAGCAAACATGCCTATTTGTGTTCACTTTATGGAGCAATTTATGCCATTAGATTATAAAACCGTTTGGGGCAAAGATTTTAATTCAGTATAATTTACCCTTTGTAAAATGCCACTTACATTAATGACGCTACAAAATCATTAGAGAGCTGTCGCCTAACACCCCAGCAGCAGCTGCTCTCAGTGGCGGCCGATGTCACTCTTGCAGTTTGCAGTGTGTTTTGAGTTCAGTCTTATTTCCATGGAGCCTAATCAGAGTTGAAATAAGGCTTTAAAAATAAATAGCAACTAAGTTTTCAGAGATGTAGTTTTGTGTGGGTGCATTCATCATATGTGCTTTTTCATGAATAGGTCCTGTGTCAGGTAATATGCATGCAACAGGTGCTCCCGGAGCAATGATTCAGGTGCAGGCCAGTCTGCCACAGGGAATTCTGGGACTGAATACTATTACATCGCATGGAGCAAACGTAAGAGCTGACCTGAGGGGGTTAATGGTCATTGCAATATTTCCCAAGGAAAGATGTCTGACTATAGGGCCGACACTTTTGTCTTTTCATCCCAATAGATGAGCCAGTACACAGTCGGAGGGCAGCCATCTCCTAGTTTACAGTCACAGCACCCGCTTTACCCCGTGCCTCATTCACAGCGAGTGTTTGCCATCGCACAGAATGCGCAACAGGTACTATTATTTGCTGTGCGGCCTGCGTCTCAGAGTAGCTGTACAGACCAGATTTGCAGTCTCTTACACAGACCTACAGATATTCTGCACCAAAGTAAACAGCTGAGCTAAAATCGCCTTGAATCCCCCTAACCTAATCTCTGTGCATGTGCCTTTTAGAGTCAAATTCTAAAATGCCAATTCTAGGAACCCTTCACAAGGAAAACACCACTGCCTCCCCTACCACTGGTGACATGCCATAGAACCTCAGCATTGGGAGTGTTCGCTTTCCAGAACCAGTAATCAGCTGCTTATTCCAACTAGGTTATCACTACACAGTCCCCCCCAAATTGGAAGAAAACTTATTCTATTTGTGTGTCATTTTATAGGGGGAGGGATAGCTCAGTGGTTTGAGCATTGGCCTGCTAAACCCAGGGTTATGAGCTCAATCCTTGAGGGGGCCATTTAGGGATCTGCGGCAAAAATCAGTACTTGGTCCTGCTAGTGAAGGCAGGGGGCTGGACTCAATGACCTTTTGGGGTCCCTTCCAGTTCTAGGAGATAGGTATATCTCCATATATTATTATTACCAACCCTCAGTCAGCTTCCTGACAACTCTGCTCACTGAAACAGCAATGCCCAGGGTCTGGAAGAGTACCCCACCAGTCCACAGCTGCAGCTTTTGGGGAGGGCCATCACGCCCTTTCCCCTCGTGTCTCTCCGAGAGGCCCAGGACAGAGTGGAAACAGAGAGACCTGCTCTCATTCCATCCCTCTCCTCAGTTCAGATCTGCTTGGCAGCCAGGAGCAGACTGCACCAGCACAACTCATCCAGTTCTACTGTGGATATTTAAAAAAAACAAAAACAAAAAACCCAAAACAAAACAACCCACCTTAGTCAGTCTCCAGAGCTTCAGGACAGTATTTTACCAATGCTAGATTACTCAAAAATGTGATGCACCTGAGGTGGCAGGGACAGCCTGGGATGGAGCTGTGACAATGTCACAAATTACAAACAAATTATTTGATAATAGCATTCAGATGAGCAAGAGCCTTGTGTGCTACTGTATAGTGAACCGGAACTGGGAAGCTTTCAGTATGTTCATTTTAATGATGTCCTGTAATTTGGTGTCTGAATCAATTAGAGTCTAAACGGCATAGAAAGTGTCTCCCTTGCAAAAGAGGAAGAGGGTTTGCACGGGGCGGGGGATTTCATTATGAGAAAGGATGGAACTAGTTTCAAACTCTGTGTCCTTTAGTCCGCACTTGGCTTCACCAACTGTGAGATTGGTTAGAATCTCCCATCTCTTCAAAGCACAGGAGCTTGTTTGAGGAAGTCTTTCCTTTGTACCTGTACTGTTTGGAATGTGATCTTTTTGGGCAGCTTTTGTTTCTCATCAGTACAAAGCCAGAAATAACACACACGAGAGAGAGAGAGAGAGAGAGAGAGAGAGTGTGTGTGTGTGTGTGTGAGTGTGTAATGCTGATTCTTTTGACAGTTTTCCCTCTTTCTTCTGAATACAGTGTAACTCAGCAGCAATATACAATGCATCCTATGGACCCCATCCTCAATATTCTCAACCTCGCCTTGCCCCTCACACTGCTCAGGAAGTCCATCCAAAACATTATCCCAAGCCAATCTACTCCTACAGGTGAGTGGAGAACAAGCTGGGCTATTGCTCCCAGCCTGCATTTGGCTTGGTTATAAATGTATCATACTTGGCACAGCAAAAGCTCCATTTCCTTTCCCAGCACAAACACGATTTACTTTTCCCATGGTCTTGACAGAAGCCTTCTCTGGAGAGGCAAATCCACATCACTCCTCCAACAGCACTCTGCTGTTCTGTCCAGGTTGCTAGTGTAGTTAATAACAGTGGAAAGACCTTGACAAGTTAATCCCCTTCCAGCAGAACAGAGGTGGAGTAACAGTGCCAAAGAGCTTGGTTCTCAAGATTTCATTATCTCTTTTGGACCCTTAAACACGGAAGCTGGGTAATGTTAGTGTAGAGCTGATGAGACCCCGAGTGCAGTGGGAAGTGACTGTTCACACGGGCAAAGGTGGGTGTCAGGTTGCTAGGTAAAGAGGAGGAGATTATGGGCCAACACGCACAGTCTGAAGCGGGAGCCGGCTTTTATCTTCTCTCTTTCTTCCAGCTGCTTGATTGCAATGGCATTAAAGAACAGTAAAACAGGTAGCCTCCCAGTGAGTGAGATCTATGGCTTCATGAAGGAGCACTTCCCCTACTTTAAGGTAAGGAATCAATAAGCTTTTACGACGGAAGGGAACAAAACAGGCCTAGCCACTTGCCATTGCATTCGATCCGTAGCATCTCAACACACTGTGTACCAAAAACAACCACCCCAGACACCCACGCGTCTCCCCTGCTTTACCCTGGCTGCATTTTAATTCCAGAGTCACACTATGTCTAGGGGAGCTGGCTATTTATGCATAAGCCTCTGGGCATAAACAGAGAAAACAGCCTGCCCACAATAGGTGGCACCATGACCTCATCCTCCTTCCATCCCCTCCTTGGGCTGTCCCCAAAAGGAAGAACACCCTGGTCGCCAAGAGAAGGTGGCCTCAAGAAACACCATCCCTAGTAGCCTTGAAGCCTCCCTCGGATCTTCCTAGGTTTTTACATGGGGTCTATTGCTGTGACATCTAAGGGCTGGTATCTCCTGCCTACCCTCAAACAAACTCTGTCCAGTTCCACAAACTCTGCCCTGGGCAGACCCATGCATGTAGCAAGTTCCACAGCCAATTGTCTTCCCCTGAAAATATCCTGCTGCCTCCAGGCCTCCACAGATCAAGTATAGGGTCTGTCAACAGCACAGCCTCAGCTGAGTGCACCTGACATAAGGGTAGAGGGCCTAGGGAGAGGGGCTGTCTCAGAGGTAAGTTGGACCCAAAACTGCTTTATTTACATTGACACCAAGGCCTTGAACTGTGCTTGGAAGCTAGTGCAGCCCAGAGCCTTGTGACATACAAAAACGTGCAGCATAAGGAGGCCGGGTGTGATATGCTGAAAGCTACTTGTGTTGCTAAGCGGGTGGGCAAGCTGCTGTGATCTGCGGGGCCTGAGAGAGTCCCCCATGGAGAATTCACAGTCCATCCACCTGACGGCTCTCCTCACCGCAGTAGCTTATTTGAATAACAAACTTCTGCCCTCCAGACAGCGCCCGATGGTTGGAAGAACTCTGTGCGCCATAACCTCTCCCTGAACAAGTGCTTTGAGAAAGTGGAGAATAAAATGAGTGGCACCTCACGCAAAGGCTGTCTGTGGGCCCTCAACCCTGCCAAGATTGACAAGATGGAAGAAGAGATGCAGAAATGGAAGAGGAAGGACTTGGCCGCTATTCACAGGAGCATGGCCAATCCAGGTAGACTGTGTAGAAGAGTCACAGTAAACGGTTTGACCAGTCGCACATAAATTGTTATAGTTATCCAGAGCAGGGCTTGGGAAAGGAGGGAAAACGTTTCAGAGGACAGAGTCACTCTCTGGGGCTTGTTGCTCTTCTGGCACACTCCAGGAGTGTTTATTATTGGCCTAAAACCAAACAGGTTTCTCAGGATTCTAGCATAAAAACACAGGCCTGGGTTTGCTGGACTAGTGCCTTCTATGTGAAATAGTCAGTGCTGGCATTGGAACTGAGTCACGGGAGCACAGGAGAGGCAGAGAATTTTTGTTAATGTATTTTTTGATTCAGGACTTTATCCTAAAGTTTGCCTGCTTGGTGTGCTTCCTAAATTCCCCTGCCTCTGACCCTTCCAACCCTGATCCAACCCCGCCCCCCCCAGGCACTGACTCATGTTCCCAGCTGCTGCCTCTCCCTGCCCTTCGCTATCTGATCATCACTCCTCTCGCCTCTCCTCGGAGCGTCGTCTAGTGATTAATGCTTGGCAATGAAAGCCAGAACTCCTGTCTTTTATATCCTGCTTTGCCTCTAACATGGTGAGATTTGGGGCAAACGAGACTTCAGCTCCCTTGGCTCTCGGACTACTCATCTGTAAAATGGGTGTGCTCCCTTCCACCTAGCAGAATGGGTGGGAGGCGGAATTCATGCTGTACAAGGCTTTGAGATCATCTGGTGGAAGATGTTAAATTATCAACAACATTTTCTATTCTAAGCCCTGACTCCCATTTTCACAAGATACTCCAGTCACTTTTATCTTGAGACAGTAACCATTCATCTTAATAGGGCATGCCAGCTCTTTCAGACTCACATCAGACCCAAGATAATTATCTTCTGTCCCAGTCTTTAGACATTCTAAACAAGTTCCGCTGCCTCTGATGGTCAGTGCTATAGAGCATTGCATTTTAAACACCACATTTCATGCCTATTATTTTGCAGAATTATTGAGGTTTTTATTCATGCTCCAAGATTTCCCCATTTTTATAACAAGCAGCGTATCTGTTAAGCTCTTAGTAGCACGGCAGTGGCTGAAACCAAACCTGAGCTTTCCTGGGAAATCTGGAACGTGTGATCAGAATGACATAACGTTTTATTTTTGACTGAAGAGTTTAAAAACAAAGTAGTATTGAAGCTATCATGTGGCTGTCCTTAAAACATACTTAAGATGTAAAGACAAGTTCAGCAAATCCTCAGTCCGATTAAAATTCCCTGATTTCTATCAACAAGGAGCTCACTGTAGGTCTGCCCCATGTGGTTTGAAGAGTGTTAGCATGACTGTCCTGGTAAATATGCCAGGGTTTTCTTGGCCTGATCATAAGACATCAACGAGAAGACCTGTGTATGGAAGGGAGGGAGGAGTAGAGGTGGCAAGAGGTACCTGTCCAGCTCTAGAACTGTACTTTTGCAGCATCTTTCTGTTTACTGCTGAAAAGCAAAGCATGCATTGCAAACCCTCAGCTGCCTCAGGGACCTACTAGCCCTGCTCACATCATGGTAGACATGTGTGCTCAGTTGCTTGTTTTCCCATACAGAGGAATTAGACAAACTAATCACCGACAGACCTGAGAACTGCAGGCGGTCTAGTAAATTGGCAGAATCCGAAGTGTCCACACTGACCCACATGACCGCAGCCCAAGGCCGAATCTCCATCTCCAAGCTGCAGCCCCAGCCCATGACGCTCTCTCTGCAGTCCATACCACTGCATCACCAGATCCAGACCCAGGCTCGCATAGCCCCGGACTCACCGGCACCTGCCCAGACGCCTCCTCTACATACTCTGCCTGACATGAGCCAGAGTCCGCTTCCTCATCACCCAATGAGCTGCGCACCCGCAGACTTCCTGAATGTGACGGCAGATATGAACAGCGAAGTGGATGCTCTTGATCCAAGCATCATGGATTTCGCACTACAAGGTAAGGGGAAGCTGGATGGGAGCACTGTGTATTAGAGAGAGAGTGTGTCCTAGTTATGGAGACACTGTACATATAAAACACATCCTGAGTCCAGTAGGACATACTGGGCTCACCTCCACTGAAATATTGCAAGACTGGGCTGAAATAGAAGATCAGAAAGGAATACTGTGGTTTATGTACATTGAATTTCCCTACATGCTTCAGTATAATTTAGCCCAGTGGTGCAGTGTCCAGTGAAGATCAGGTGTCTATGTGGGAGGGGCAGGGGTGGAGGGGGGTTGGCTTAATGGTTCAAGAAAAGGACCATGGTCATGGCCAGTCCGAGAACCTGCCTAGAACAGGATCTCCCAAGTTCTAATCTTAGCTCGGACAATGACTCCCCTTGTGGCTGGGGGCAAGTCGCAGCCTCTGTGCCAGTTTCCCTACCTGTAAAAAGGAGCACTTCAGCTCCCAGGGTTGTTGTGAAGATTAACTGCATCATCCTGTCCATGCAGCACCGCAGGAGAGAAGAGGGCTATATAAATAAACTCATTACAGGTGAAGAATACGTTTTAAGCAAGTTGGGAGGGGCAGGAAAGTTAGCGGTGGACTGACCAGCTGAACCCTTATTATTCCTGCTATCCTGAAGGCCTTTGTACCACAAAACCAAAAACCTTGTCGCTCACAAGCATCATCCTATGACTGAGTAGAAATTAAAACCTTTCAGCTAAGATAATTAAACAAACAGTTACTCTTAAGACCATTGTATACCCTGAACCCAGCCCATGGCAGGTCAAAACTGTAACAGAACTGAATTTATCATCTTTTAAAGGAAATATATGGGAAGAAATGAAAGACGACAGCTTCAATCTAGATACCTTAGGTGCCTTCAGCAACTCCCCTCTCCAGCTCTCAGACTGTGACCTGGGCACCGCTGGCCTCACCCCCGTCTCGAGTGGTAGTGATTATTCCTTCTCAGACTTACAGGTCACAGGCCTCTACACCACTTATGCCACATTGGATAATGTAGCCTCATCACAGTACATGAATGGTCAAGGCAACAAGCCCATTGCTCTGCTTTAAGATTCACACATGTGAGGACCTAAGTAACTTGTTACAGGCCTATTCCCTTTGAGGCCTTAGGATAGGATCTGAAAGCTGGAAAGCAGCTCCTTCCGCAGACCCCTGCATCATGCAAGGTATTTACCAGAACTCTCAGTGTGATGCCGAAATGTATCAAGCCAGTACTAGCATGGGGTTTGTGAACACACCTCCCTCGTCATCTTCACTGAGATCAAAAAGGATTTTGGCTGTTGTGATACAAGAACAGGGAGCTGACAAAATGGAGCGTGGAATGCATCAGTTAGGAAAAACTTTACTAGAACAATTCACGCACTAGTCATATTATGTTTAAATGTAATCCAATCCTCAGAACTAATGTCACGTGCAGGAGTGGCACGCAGATTCTGTTTGACCACAACATACACGAGAGCCAATGCACCAGCTCACTGCTCCAGTAGGCCGAGTCAGAGATTCCAAGAACCACCTGACCTTATGTATTTGTTTCTTTTTTTCAAAGAGCCAAATAACCGCAGCCATCAAACAAACGGAGATCACATGCCTTTTCTGGAAACTCTTGCAATGCCAACACCTTTCTGATGTGACTGTCTTTAAATGTATTCTTGGAGGAGGGAGTGGGGTGGGAAGGAGGCTTCAAGCAGAAATTTTTTAAATCAAACCCACAATTTTTTTTACCTAGGGCTTAATAAAACAGGAGGGTGGGTGGCTGACCACATGAAGGAGGTAGTAGGGCTGAATTATTAAACTGATCACTGGAGTGGAATTTTAGGAAGGACATTTATCTTAGGCTTGAACAAAAAAATTAGATTTGTTACAATAGTTCCTGTGTATTGTGCTTCTGTTGAGTCTTGTGCTAGGCAGTATTACTATTTGTAAATTTATTTATATTTATTGTTATGAAGAGAAAAGAAATTATGTAAACTGAGCACTGTTCAGTTTTTTTTAAATGCAGTAACTATTTGCATGAACTAAATTATTCATAATCACAAACGCAACACCTTATTTTAAATCACTTTTGTAGTACTTTGGTTTCATTTTGAAAGCTGAATTTAAACAAGCACTTTTGATACTGTGAAACTTATTTAAAAAAAAAGTCAGACCAAATTTTTTTTTTTTTTTTTTTTACTGTACAGTACCAATTCATAATTGTATTTTTTCCTAATTAACCTAAGCAAAATTGATTCTTACCATGCATTTTTTTGGTAAAATTTTGAAAACTAATATGTATTTGGTAACATTTTAAAATTGGATTTGAAGAAAGTTCAAACTACGAGTGATGTAAAGTAAGTTGTAAGAATTACACTTACATGTAGTGTTTAGGTTTTTGTACCTCTGTGACATTTAAGTAATATTTATTATTATTTTTTGTTTTGCTTATCACTGTGCCTCGATAACAATTGTACACTTCCTTATAATTGTACCAACATTGTACCGACTTAGATTCGGACAAAACTCTTCCCTACACTAAATTATGACTAAGAATGTTTTGAAGCAGAAAAGGCCCCACTAATTTTTCAGTACACAGATTTAAACAAGAAAAAAAAATAAAACAGCCAGCCTTTGTTAAATTCTATATACTGATACTCTGGGAAGATGTAGAATGCAGGATCTTATCCCACTGCAATGTCCAGTGGTACTTTCTTGTTGAAAATCAACATTGTGAAAATGAGATGTGATAATGTCTTATGCGTATATATCTTTTCAAATATGCACATAAGTAATAACCTCTTCTAAAATGGCATGATGCTCCATGTCATAATTTATTGTTTAATCAAGTCCCATTTAGAAACAAAATAATGTGGACATTGATCATTTGATGTGAGTGGTATCATTTAAGATGTTTTAAATTTTTTAATAAATATTTCTTAGTGCTAACCCTGGGTTATTCGAGATGGACTGTGTTAAAATTAGTCAGGTGTACATAAAGTCACGTTCAAAGGGTACTTTGCAGCTAAGCGTTAAAAAGCATCTGAATATTACCTGATGGAGAATGGTTTTATCTGATTTAATAATGCAGTAAGCTCAGAAAATGTTGATCTTTGAAGTTTGCTGCAAACGACTAGAAACTTCTCTTGAAGATGACACTGTACATTATCTAGAAAGAGCCACTACTATAGGAACAACAGTCGTGTCCCTCATTTCTACTATCCACACAAATTAAAACAGTTTACTTCTATACAGCGCCTTTCACCAAACATCACACATAATACTATGCCTCGAAACCTACCGTGACATCCCTTGGAATCACTCCCATGTTACAGCTCGGAAGACAGGGGCAGAGAGAGCTTAGTGGCTTGTTCTAGGTCATTCAGCAAGCCAAGCTATTTGTGCAGAACCAGGAATAGAATCCAGGAGTCCTGGCTCCTAGTTGCTTGCTCTCTTCAGACGGTAGGGTTACAAAACAGGCTAAGCAGTTGAACCTATTTCAGGAAAATTCTAAATAGAAATAGATATAAATCTGTTGCTTTTTCCTCCTCTTCCCCCTGCCCCCCACTTCAAGCCTCCCTTGAGAATAACACTTTTAAAAGGTGCATCATGTACTTTCCTGCACAACCCACTTGCTGTGGAGAATCTTTGCATCTAAACTCACCTGCAGCCACTGATGTTCGTGTAGTTCCACTTCTCACAAAAGAAGTCCCGCAATCCATGGTGTATGAAAACAGATCTTAAAAAGATGAGCCATTGAAATAAGGTGACATTGGAAGGGGCTGAACATTACCACCTCTGGACCATTCTTTGAGGGCCTGTGTGAAAGTCACTGCCTCATCCCCCTCCTCAAGTGTCACTGGCTGCCCAACATTTTAGCAAAATTGCTCCTGAGACCATGATGGAACTGGGTTCACATTCCTGAAAGGCCATTCAGGCTCCAACCTCAGCTACCTCTTCACCTCCCTGTGCCTCAGCCAATCCACCTGGAAGAGACAGGTGACATCAGAACTTCTCTGCAAATCAGATGCTATATTTAACAGGTGCCCCAGGGTTAGTAAGTGACAAGGAAGGTTTTGGACTGGGACAAGGGGTGGGGGAAAACAGGGTTTATGTTACAGAGCATCACACAGACCACTGTTGCCATGTTACTTACCCAAGGTCTGGTCACCATGTAGTCCCTTCTCCAGATGGTTCATCAGAGGACACTAGCTGAATGTCACACTGGTGTTTTCTGCAGCTGTTTTAACAGCAGCAAGTTTTTTATCCAGGAAAGGGCTTCCCTACAACTTCCCTACAAGTCTTTCAAACGTACTACTACTATTTTCAAAAATCCCAGACATACTGTATTTCATACAAATAGTATTCAGTTTTCATTAAGAGACAGAGGGTTGATGAGGGTAACTAGCCAAGCCACCACAATAAAGTATCAAGTGTGCACAGTAACATGTGCTATTGGCTTTCACTGGTTTTAAATAGGCTTTGACATTGCATTGGTGGTGATGGAACAGAGTTCATCCCTAAATTTGGTGCAGTAGAGGGCATTCCATCATGCACGGGCTTTGCAAATATTCATGTTTTAAGAGATTTTATTTTGTAAGATTACTGGAAACTATAGCTAGTTTAATACCAGAAGTCTTCATTCTCATAGGTTACATATAGAGTAATCTAAAAAAATCATTTACCCTTTGGTCTATCCCTACCCAAGCTATCCCAGAATGCTCTTTTTAAAAAAATTGCTCAATTAGTGCACAAGTGTTGCAGTACAGGCCCCAGGCCATGCATCAAATGATGTTCCTGCAAAATACCCAATCCACCCAGGTAGGAAAGGGTGGAAAAGAGAAAAAACCCAGCTACATGACTGAGACAGATTGGCTGTAGCATCCTTGTTTCCCGACCCCACTCTAACACAACCGGGTTAGAAAGAACCCCAGGCGGGCATTTCCACACTGTAACAGCAGCCCCTGGAAACTATAAAAGTAACCAACTAGGCACTGCTCACTCGTGGCAGAGCAGGGGTTTGTGTATGAACACATTGCTCCAGGAAAGCGAGCTCCATGCCACTTGCTGGCAGATGTTTCTGCTCTGTGCATTTAATGCAATGAGATGATACAGATCATGGAAACTCTGCGTTTAGTACAAAGGCAAAGAAACAGAAGTCAGAGAATCCTCCCTGAAAACTGTCATCATTTTATTTGGAGCAGTTGGGCTGGATTTCCCAATTCTCCTTCCATACAGTGAGTTTTGTTAACACATCCTCCTCTCTCTGACAAAACTCGTGCAGGTGTAACATCTTTTAAATCAGGGAGCTTGTAAAGTCTCTGCTCTCTGCTGCCCTCTTCTCAATAAAATACAGAATACATTCTTTTTGGAAAAACCTCACCACTGGCATTGCAGATAGTAAGTTGTTTCATCACATTCCCTAGCCCACTGTGTATACAGCTGTCCTGTGCGTCTTTGGTTTTGTCATTATTTGGTTTCAAATCAACTGACGGATCTGTAACATTGCCAAATAATGGCTTTAACACTGTTTTAAACCAGATAACCAATTTTATTCCCGTAAGGCCATATCTAAGAGCCGTAAGGCCGTATCTTATTCTTATGATTAAAGATTGCAGTGAGACATGGTACATGTATTGTCATGAGGTTATGCAACCCAGGATAGTCAAAAGATATACATGACATGAGGATTTATTTTTAAAATGGCAAAGGGTGGATCACCACTATTCTGTAGTTACATTAGGCAAATGGATTTGTTAAATGCTACCACAATAGAACAAGGCACAGTAAGATCTAAATCATGGCTTTTACTAAACAACAGTTTGAAGTGTGCGATACGTTACCCTGATTCACGCGGTCAGGTTAATCACTGACAAAGTCAGGTCCACATTTCCCTCCCCACTCCAAATAGAGCGTGGGTGGGTGGGAAAGCAGGTGCAGACACTGAAATAATTCCAAGGAATTCCAATATGAAATGGAAGGGGACACCAACTAAAGAAGAGATGGAAAATTCATCTGCCCCTTTTCATTCCCTTGTTAGAACTGGGGCTGTTTAACAAATCCTGCACTGACAACTGTGTTAACAGCTGCAAACTTGGTGTCCTGACCACAAAGAAAAAAAGACAAGTTGAAATGTATGGCTCTGTCAAAACCTTCCCTCGAATCCCTGACCATGTTCCAAGAATTATTTTATAATTACCTCCACTAAACACTGCCGTAGCAGGGGAATAAAGAGGCTCTCCAATGGTTTTCTAGTGGTTAGTGTGAATGTTTTTCCAACACACAGTTTTCTCTTGTTCATTAAAAATAACAACATTTTCTTATTATGCTGGCAGATGGTCGGCAACAATAAACATTAGTACAAAAATATTTCTCTTTCTGGCTATTATACAGAGTTTGATTTCTACTCCCAGCTCCATTCATTCTAATGAAATGGAAGTCACAAAAATGACCCTGGGGCCCATCCCTACCAGCGTTGTGCTGCTGACAAGGTCAATTTGGGTTGAATTTAAATCCCACAAAAATGTCACTGTAATGGATTTGGTTTTTTAAATTGTCCCCACAAGTCCAGGATGAACACGGTGTTCACAGAAAGACTATTTTCATGGCTGAAAATGCAGCAATGGCATCATTTACTGAGAGACATCAGTAGAGTCTAAAGCTTCAACACTAGGCTCGAATACATTCAGGCAAGAAGACATCTGGTCTCAAAGGAGTGGTTTCTCTCTGTGTGCTTCCTTGTCTACAGCGATTGTTCCTGGCACCCCCACCTGCGGCCTCTCTGTCAAGAAGGGAGGAGGATTATCCATGGTAGATAAGAGACGAGTGATCTGGGCCCTCTGTGCACAGGTGATATGCTGAGTCAAGTGAATCATGCAGTCCAGGGCCACCTCTGGGTTTGCTTGAATCAAGCTACAGTGGACACAAGAAAGGAAGGAGGAGGGTGGCATCATTTAATTACTGGCAGAGAGCCAGGCATTGTACATGGACACACAGAAAGACAGCTTCTGCTCTAAATATCTTTTAATCTAAGCAACAACCATCCAGTGCCTCCTACACACTATACTCAAACTGTGATAAAATCATCTATTGTGGCCATTTATACCCAGGAGACATGTACTACTCAGTTTTAACGAAGCAACACCCAACTTCCTCCAGAAAGAGGCCAGAGCACCCCATTTACTCACCTCCGGATATGTCTGAGAGCGTAGTCCCGTTTCAGATATTTTATGTTTTCTCGAATGGCTGATCGGGAACCCTCCTCTTCTTGCAAGTGTTTCTCCAGCCATTCCACCACCGCCTGGTTCTTGTCCCAGAGATAGCCCTAGAGAAAACAACAAGAGCATCTTTGCATACTCCTGAGAGAGAGGTGAGTCCTACAAAGTCATCCAATCCATCTTCTTTCCAGTGCAGGGTTACTCCTGATTGTACTGTCAAACCCAGTTTTAGACTATCCCAGGACAGACAGCCTTCCTTGGGACACTATTCCTCATACCAACAGAGCTTACCCTCACATATCTTTTAAGGCCCGTGCAGGTCCTGAAAGCTGAAGCAGTTATCCAAACAATGCAATGCCTTCATTTGCATAATTCTGCTCCCTTTCCCAAAGATTTCCTTCTCACTTCCTGTCACGGAGTCCCCTGGCGATGCTCTGGAACTGCTCCCCACCAAGCCAGTCAGGACTTTGGGGAGCCTCCTCTCTCTTGGAGCAGACTTGTTCAGGGCAAGAAGCTCACACGTCTTCACCTCCCGGGTCTCTCCTTGGAGCATTCAGCATCCTCTGCCCCTCCGTGCGCTTCCCACAGCGAGCCCGCCCCAGCGGGTTCCTGGGGAAGCCACAGGGTCCTGCGCCCCTGTGACGTTATTGATATAAACTGGGACCATATAGAACATGGGTTGCAACCAAGGTCCTAGAGTGGCACCAGATCTTATGTAAAGGGGGTCATATAAGGTGTCTAAGACCAAGTTATGAGTTACTGTTATGATTATGCTGTCTGTATGTCTGTAATCATTTTGTAGTTGAAGTTATAAGTATTGGCTCTGTACTGTCTATATTTCAAACTTGTGCTGTGTTACTGGGAAAGATCCCAGACAAGTGGGTGTTAGCTCTGCTTAGCCTGCTTGATGGCCCATTAAGGACCATCAGCTACACAATTGACCCATTGAGAGGAGGCAGATATGCCTTGTGACTCAGCAGGATGTGCAGAAACTGGCCCATGTGACTGCAAACTCCATTTTGCTGTAATTTTCCACAGTAAGAACAAAGAAGTGTTCTTACACCTGGAAGTGCCTATATAAGGCTGATGCCTCATCTCCATCTTGTCTTCAATCCTGCTTCCTACCTCTGAAGGGACTTTGCTACAAGCTGAAGGTCTACACAAGGAACTGATGACCCATCCCAGCGGGGATGTTCTCCAGAGACTTGATTTGAACCTGCAGTTTACTCCATCACTGCTACAAGCCTGAACTAAGAACTTTGCCATTACTGTATGTAATTGATTCCATTTAACCAATTCTAGCTCTCATCTCTATCTTTTTCCTTTTATGAATAAACCTTTAGATTTTAGATTCTAAAGGACTGGCAACAGCGTGATTTGTGGGCAAGATCTGATGTGTATATTGACCTGGGTCTGGGGCTTGGTCCTTTGGGATCGAGAGAACCTTTTTCTTTTACTGGGGTGTCGGTTTTCATAACCATTCATCCCAGGACGGGTGGCACTGGTGGTGATACTGGGAGACTGGAGTGTCTAAGGAAATTGCTTGTGTGACTTGTGGTTAGCCAGTGGGGTGAAACCGAAGTCCTTTTTGTCTAGCTGGTTTGGTTTGCCTTAGAGGTGGAAAAACCCCAGCCCTGGGCTGTGACTGCCCTGTTTGAGCAATTGGTCCTGAATTGGCACTCTCAGTTGGGTCCCGCCAGAACCGCAATGTCACAGCCCCCACTTTGCAGTTAGACGTTGACTCTCAGCCAGCAAAACAGAGGTTTATTTGATGACAGGAACAGGGTCTAAAACAGAGCTTGTAGGTACAGTGAACTGGACCCCTCGGCCAGGTCCATTCTGGGTGGCAGTGAGCCAGACCCCCACGTCTGCACTTCATTCGTCATCCCCAGCCAGCTCTAGACTAACAACCCCCTCCAGCCCCTCCTCTCTGCTCAGCCACTTTCCCGGGTCAGGAGGTCACCTGACCTCTTTGTCTCCAACACCTTCAGTTGGCACCTTTGCAGGGGAGGGGCCCAGGCCATCAGTTGCTAGGAGACAGAGTGTCGGGCATTTAGGTGCACTGGGCCTTTGCTCTGCAGCAATCACACACCCTTATCCCACCACCTAGATATTAAGAACATTCCCAGTTTGTCACACTTCCCCTCTCCCTGCCTCTTCCCCCAGCATTACTGTTCTGTCAGGTTTCTTCCTCCCACTTCATATCCCCACCCAGACATCTGGGCTAGTTCCCAATATATTGGTTTGCAGTTTTTCAGTTGATTCTTGGTTTCTTACTGATTTATTTTCCCACTTTTCCTATTCTCTTCAATGGTTCTCTAACCCCCTCACCTGCCATCCTTACTGGTATTTGAAACTCCTTTCTGCTCAGTGTATTTCATGCTCCACATTCCCTCTTCCTGATCATTAAGAAAGATGTTAAGTAAATAAAACCTGAGCTAAACACAGATCCCAGAAGTACATCACTAGACCCCTCCCTCAACTCCACAGATTACTCTTTACTTTGGGTCAGGCACCCAGTTGTCAGTCTGCACGACAGTGTTCACAGCTAAGGCCAAGCAAATTCAATTGGCGGAGTAAAACTTCATGAGGTTGTAATCAACTGCTTTACTCAAAACCATATATATCCTTGAATCTTACATTGAATGTATCTCACATTCCCTTTACCTACTAATTCCATCATTTCATCACGCACTTCAGTTTGTTTAGTGAAACTTATTCTGAAACTCATGTAGTTTACTGCTTAGAGTTGTGTCTTTCCCTAGATGGTTAGTGGTTCTATTTCTCTTAGTATTGGTTCTATTATTTTACGAGGGACTGAAATCAGACTTACAGGGCAGTAACAGCCACGATTGTCAATTAACTTAAAGTTCATAGGTCATGACTTGAGAATTTTTATTTAAAAAGAGAAATAAAAAAAAAATACAACAAAGCAGCTTGAAAGCCCCAGCATGCAATCTCTTCTTTCTCCACTGATAGACACTGCTTCAAGATAAAGAGATCAACCATGTGACTTCTTTTTTGCATCATTTTGTTTAAGTTTGATAATCACTTGTATCCAGTGTAGGTCACCTGATCTGAAGAGACTCTGCTTGGATTTTAGTGACCACTCACCATGGCAGGAATGTTACGCTCAAGCTATGGAACAGTAACTCTGATAACGTTTCAGCCAAACTCAGAAAGTCAACTGAGCGTGTGCATGTGTGGGGAAGCACGGCAGGCTGTCGTTGGACAGTACTGGAGACACTGAGAAAACAGACTGCAAATCAGTAACACAAGAACCTGAAATAGCCAAGATGAAGAGATACCTTCACAGCTCCTTCTGTCTCCATGAACCAGCGGCGCAGCATGGACTGGATGTGAATGTTGCTGAGCTCACTGTCCGCATTCAGAATCTCTGTTTTCACCACCTCCTCCAAAAGGAGGCGCCGCAGACGCCAGTATAAGAAGGTACGGGCATTCTTCCACTCAAGTATATCCTGGGGTGATGGAGGGAAGAGCGTTCAAAATTCAGGCTTGTACAGGAAATGCTTTGGGGATGGTGGAGATGAGGAAATAGCTGAAGTTCAGGATACTGGTACATTCCATTTGTCTGGATAAAATATTTGGGAGGGGCAGCATGTATCCTTGCAATCTGCGTCTCCAGAGAGATTCCCCATTGTGACTTCCCCCTGCTTATAGACATGCTACCCTTCTGAAGAGTAGCGTCGGAATCAGAGGTAAAACCTCTGCTGTTCAAACCCTGCAGGGACAGCAAGACTTTCTCCAGCAACAGAATGCAACTCTGACCAGAATTCCTTTCCACACAGCACTGCGCTCTAACGGAGCCCAATCCTGGAGCCAAGGTGGGTGCTGGGGCCTCAGAGAGAAATACCAAGTCAGAAGCATTGGTGCTGTCATGTCACGCAGTAGCAATCTACTCCCTTGCTCTTGCCCATCCCATGACAGGACAGGGTCTCACCCACATCAGGCCTGGCACTGCCCTCTACAGTAATGAGATTTTTTCTTTAAAATGCCTTGATCATGTTTTCTAAGGGCGAATCATCGGGGCTGTTAAATTTCCCCAATATCAGCATAATAAAAGCTGAAAGCAAAGTGCTATCGCTTAACTGCAATAACGCCCTTCTCGTGCATTCTTCCTGGCGTGTCGTGAAGGTCAGCAAACTGCACTGCCACCTGGTGGAAGATGGGTAACAGGAGCTCTTCCCGAGCTTTCAGCTGCTTCTTCAGCTCTCTGTGATCCTCTTCTAGGAGTTCTGGGGTACCTGTTATTCCAGGAAACAAAGCATTTGTCAGT
The DNA here is from genome assembly GCF_007399415.2 of Gopherus evgoodei. Taxonomy (NCBI): domain Eukaryota; kingdom Metazoa; phylum Chordata; order Testudines; family Testudinidae; genus Gopherus; species Gopherus evgoodei. Next base: position 3,996,626 of record NC_044334.1, read on the forward strand.
CTGGATTTGAGTTCAGTTACCTGCAAGCCAGGCTGGAAGAGAGCAGCAACTTTTAAACTAGGAACAACCAAGAAAGGGTTAAAAATTCTCCCCAAAAACACAAAACAAAAACAACCCGAAAACCCATGGCCCTAACTACTGTACTAATGACCTTAAACGGGAGCTTGTAGTTTATACACTGACACAAAATGTGCATGGCATGCTATAGAAAAATAAGGCACTGTCTCTGTCCAAGGAGTTTCAAAGATCAAGCTATGCCTAAACAGACTGAGTGTGCTTGTGTCTTACATACAGCATCTTTATAGTTTCCTAAAGTCTTAGAAACAAAAAGTAACTTAGAAGAAATAACATTTGTAGAGCTACTCTGAAATTTGTAGAGCTGATGATTGTTCTCTGAGGGCGCGTGTGAATGGTGTGAAGAACAGATAGACAAGGCACTATGGACATCACAATCCCTTAAAGAGATTATTATTAATTTATATTCAAATAGTACAGAGTGGCCCCAATCAGGTCAGGCACTGTTCAGGATTCACTGTTAAAAGAAACCTCCATGGGCACCTAAACAGGATTTCCCAGATGGCCACTGCAGCACCATTATTTACCCAGCTCCAGAGTTCGTGCCTCATGCTTTAAGCTAGCAACGTAAACTGGAACAAAAAGGAAAGGGGGAAACAAATTCTCTTCTTACCCAGCTGTTCAACGAGTCTGGCACAGACTGAATCAATTCTTCTCATAGTCTTTATCAAATCCTTCCTCCTGAATTTAATTTCCACTGTTCCTTCGGCTTCTAAAATGCCTCCCCTAGAAAGGACGGAGGTTTTGTGATGCCAAGTTTGATACAGTGGAGAAGTCTGTATGGGGAAAATACATTCTGGGAAGCCTTTCCAGTTTTATATTATTTTCAGCAGAAATTTTGTTCTTATTGTTACAGAGGGTGTTTAAATTTGAGGATTAAGAGCAGGGACACAGAAAATCTGCAAGGGTTTCCCTTCCCAAATCTGAGATTTCTGCAGCTTTCTCTTTCTAGCATTTTCTACTATTTGCCTCTCCGTTCAATAGTTATCACCAAGTATTCACGAAGATAAAAGGAAGGCCATTAAAAATAAAGATAAGAAGTTTATTTAGCCCAGCAATATATACTGTTGGAGGATCAGTTATGTAGAATATCCAGCAAATTGTGCTGTTAGAGCCTAACAATTTTTAGCTGTTGGCTCATCAGTTTGGCAGGTTAACAAATCCCAAGTGTTAATGAGACTGCTGCAAATGAGTCTATGAATTCATGAAGGGATCACATAACGGGTTGCATTTCTTCTGCAACGTGCCTCACATTTTTGGGGTGTTCTTTATGTATTATTTCTAACAATACAGGTTCTCTCCTAGTACTTGAAAGATCTCAGTAGATCACCAGTTACAGAGTTGTAGTTATATAACTTTAAACAGGACACTTGTTAGGTATTGTTCAGACTTTTCGCAATAATTGCATTCACAATGACTGCCCTGCTTGAAAGTCAGGCTGAAATGTGGGTGAGGTGATATCTTCTATTCGACCAACTTCTGTTGGTGAGACAGACAAGCTTTTGAGCCACACTAAGCTCTTCTTCAGTTGGTTCAGTTGGTCCAACAAACACCTTGTCTCTCTGATATCCTGGGACCAGCATGGCTACAGCTACACTGCATAAAGCAGAAATGAGTCTTTTCCCAAGTGTAGTTTAGATTTCTCTTCCACCCCTGTGGGCTGTTGGGAAGGATTTATCAGTGAAAAGAACACCATTCAAAGGCCCCTAGGCACATGGCATGGAGAACACATGCACTTTACGAGCACAGGAAAAGGAAGGGCCACATTTTCATAGACTCACAGATTCCAAGGCCAGAAGGGATCATTGCAATCATCTAGTCTGACCTCCTGCGTAGCACGGGCCAGAAACCTGCCCCCAAATAATTCCTAAAGCAGAGCTTTTAGAAAAACATCCAGTGATGATTTTAAAATAGTCAGGACTGGAGAATCCACCATGACCCTTGGTAAAATTGTACCAATGGTTAATTACCCTGTTAAAAATGTACCCCTTATTTCCAGCCTGATTTTGTCTAACTTCAACTTCCAGTCATTGGATCATGTTATAACTCTCTCTGCTAGATGGAAGAGCCCATTATTAAATAGCTGTTCCCCACGTAGATATTTATAGACTGTGATCATGTCACTCCTTAACCTTCTCTTTGTTAAGCTGAATAGAGTGGGCTCCTATCACTATAAGGCATGTTTTCTAATCCTTTAATTATAGTTGGTCTTAGAACCCTCTCAAGTTTATCATCAACATCCTTCTTGAAGTGTGGACTCCAGAACTGGACTCAGGATTCCAGCCATGATCACACTAGTGCCAAATACAGAGGTCAAATAACCTCTCTGCTCCTTCTCAAGATTCCCATTTACGCATCCCATGATCACATTAGCCCCTTTGGCCACAGCATTGCACTAGAAGCTCAAGTTCATTTGATTATCTATCACAATTTTTTCAGTCACTGATTTCAAGAATCGAGTGCCCCACCCTGTAAGTAGGAGCTACATTCTTTGTTCCTAGATGTGTACATCCACACTTAGCTCAGCTGTATTAAAATACATGTTGTTTGCATGATTCCTGTTTACTAAGCAATCTAGATCACTCTGACTGTTTTGGGCTCATCATCCTTATCCAACCCTTAAAAAAATATGGAAATGCTGACTAGAAACTTAAGCCAAAGGCTATGGAAAAATGCCTAGAACAGTAGAGAGTTACAAGGAAAGTACCAGAACAGAAGACTCCAAAAAAACAAACACCCTGAGAAAGATATTACCTACCTGCTCTCCTTGTCTGCATAAAGCTCCATGTACACAGGGTTGATTGTTGGATCAATTACTACCCAGGACCCTCCTCTTAGCTCGGCATGTGGGGGGATGTAGACAAGAACAGGCTGTTTAAACTGCCTGAGGCTATCGACAATGTACGCACCGAACTTCAGCACCTGATCATACATATCTGAAAGCCAAGACCTTTATGTTATCAATCACTTCTGGTAACACCTCCTGCTTTGCGGAGCTACAGAGACAAACTGTGGGTTGGGTGACACATGCCAGGGAGAAGCACCAGGTTTAATACTTCACTCCCTATCCCTTCTCTGGACCCCTGCACTTACCTCTACTCTAAAGTGCCCGCCTCTTCCAGATGCCACCCTGCAGCCATCCCAGCTGAGGATGCCCAGCAGTTTGACTCTATGAAACCTGCTAGTTTTCTTACTTAAACAAAGCACTTCCCTCCCCAACAAAGACTGAGCAGGCTGCCTCCACAGTAAAAAATAAATCAAACAAAAGATACACTCCAACCTGCAACGTGACTCTAATGCAGCCCTCCCAGCCCCCAGCCGTCAGCCCCTGCAGCAGCCGCCGTGCAGGAGAGCTACGCAAGAGGCGAATCTCAGAACAGCACCACACAGTCAGCATGCTCCCGGGGGAAACAGCACTCCTAGAAATAGCAGCAATAAAGGGGACATGCTGAGCTTGCTCAGGATCCCCATACTCCAAGGGGGGGTCACAACCTGGCTCTTCTCCCTGACTCCTGTTCAGCAAAGAGCAAATCACCTTTCATGCCACCGGAGAATCCCCTCCAGTTTGCAAAGATCAAGAGAGGGAGCCGCTCTCGGTCGAAGTCCCTTATAGCCTGGGCAGTTTTAAAAGCTGAATCTGGGAACCACACCTGCCCAGCCTGCTGGACTATCTGAAAGAGAGCGAGCAGGAGTGTTCAGTTCAGATTAGATTCCTCTTGGCAAATGAGGCTGGTAGATCGACAAAGTACGGTCGTCAGGTGGTTTAAAACCAATGAAGGGACTTAGGGTAGTTGATTCCACCAGCCTGAAAGATGAGGAAGAATAGAGAAGCCAGAAATCCAAACAGAAGGGTCATCCATAGCAGGATTTTCTTCTAGCTTTATGATACAAAGCATTGCCACTGTATATATGTTCACACTCCCTAATAGTTTTCCAACATACCTTTGCTTCAGAATCCAGGTTTGCAGGGTCAGCTGGTATTGCCATCTCCACAGTCCGGGTCTCCACCGCTACCACACCGATGGGGATCCCTCCCAATCTGCAGAGAACCAGGGACCAGTTTGGTTTCTAAAGCAGAGATGAATTTTCACTTCTATCAAGCGGAAAAGTTCAACTGGTCTCAAAGCAAGTCCAGGGGGCTTGCTTTCCCCACTGCTCAACAGAGCAACATAGGGGGGACACCACAGAACCTGTTCCAGGAAGGCTCATCCCCCAGGAGGGGACGACACAACCCCAAGTTAATTAAAGCACCACTTGGCTGAACGTCAGCTACCTTTTATACAGACAGTTTAGTGCCTGCTCCTGCCTGATTTACCACTTAGACAGGAGCACAGACTTCAGTGGGAATCGGGATTCTGCATGTCCAGGCAGGAAATGGCTCTTAGTGTACACTGTTAACAGCTGGTTTAGGGAAGAGCCATGCTTTGTTGTTACCTTGCTCTGCCAACTACAACTGTCTGTGCCCAAGGCTGCATGATCTCCATGAAAGTGCCATGATCAAAGAAGCCACTCTGCCAGGTTCCCTTAACAACTGTGCAATGAAACAGAGCACGTAACTGTAAGGCTATTTTGCTGACCAGTTCACAATAAACTCCTAGCGCACATTATATCAAACAGCAGTAAAATTCTGCTGACACAAGACTGGGAGCATTTTACAGCAACAAATACACATAGGATGGAGAGACAAAATGGAGTTTCTGCAGAAGGTCTAGGTTAGAACACCCTTACTTACTTGGATGTGGTCTTCCTGCCAGCATCCATCTGGGATCGTAGGGGCCTTTGGAAGGGACAAAATCAATTTCTCGTTCAATGGGGTCACTTGTAGCAGTAACAGGCACTGGACTACGATTGTCCTATAAGAAGAAAAATCTCTAACCCAGTTTTACCAAATAGCACTACAAAAAATCCGTTGGACAATGTTTGTTCCCACTCTACCCTTAACCCTACTGAAATGCTACTTAGGCTGTTACAGAAATAGCATTAATCCAGACTAATTCCCTTACCTATAATTATTCTTCTTTACGGACAATATTTCACATTACTTTCTACGATGCTTCTAGCGCATTACATGGTGGCAGAAACACCTTCAAAACAGCAACTACAGAAGTAATTTCCGTACATCGAATGGATTATAAAAAGCTGTTGGGGTGTTTGTTTTAAACAAGGCATTGCATTAAATAAAATGTCACAGCCAACACACTGCTGTCCTGTTGGAGCTACTCACCTTTGGCATATACGAAAGCCACTGTAAGATGGTGTAGATGCCCTCAAAGTCATCTGGGACAGTCACATGGGAAACGCCATTATTATGCATGATCTGCACGCCTCCAAGCTGGTTGTTGGATGTGTAGACCTCACGCCCCAGGACCTAGTTAAAGTTATAAACAGAAAAGATTACCACCCCTAGAGTAAAGTAGCTGTAGACCTTATGCACACACAAACTTGTGCCTGTTTAGTTAAAACCAGTACAAACCTGTGTGTAGACACGGTTATTTTAAGTGGCATATTTTAGTTTAGTTTAAACCAATTCTTGACTGACTTAAGCTAAACTTTGGTTTTGTAAAGTAGGAGTGTCCACCCTCCCTTTTGCATTGGTCTAACTAAATGTGTTTTTTTTAAAAAAAACAAACAAACACACACACATCTCTTCTTAAATTAAGCCAGAGTAACTCTGCATTTAGACAAGTACATACACCTGCTGCACTGAACTAGCTGACTGAGCAAGGCACTCTGAATGACAGCTCTGCCAATGACTTGCTCTGTGACCTTAACAAATCTCTCAACCTTTCTGTCTCAGGAAACACAGGGGAGTGGTGTATGGATTAATGTTTGTAGAGACCTTCAAACCTGTGAATCACTTGTAATTCCCTTACTAGTCTCTTGTACACATATTCCATGAATAACTCATCTGGTTTAAACACCTATCACATCTAGAGTACTGTGGAGTTTTTCTGTGTGAAATACTTAGTATCCATTATGGAATTTTGCAGGTGGGAGACAGGGAATGTCTCTGGTTGCTACAAAGAAGAGTGATAAATCAGTACAGGAAAGGACACTTTTCAGGGGAAAATAAAATGGTGGGAGGAATTAAACTCCTCGTTACCTTATTTAAAGCACTAGCCCCAGTGAGGATGATGTGGGAATTCTCCACCTGTATCACTCGCTGCCCTAGCCTCACCAGGTAAGCGCCAATTCCAATGGCACGACATGTCACCTAAGAGGTTCAGACAAGGAAGACAAAAATTACTGAGGAAAAAGGGCTACATAATCATGAGGAAGAATCAACAGAACTCTACATTCTTTTGTACCAACCTGGAAGATAGGTAACGAAACGGCTGCTGCTAGTCTGTTTCATCTAAATGATACACCATTACCACAATTAAAGTGACCTAATGAAGACTGAACTCTGGCATTGTATACAATAACCTTGTTGTTTCACTCTGGCTTCAGGTTGCCAGCTGAAAGTGGCTAGTTCTGCTCAATCTTCTGTTGAATGTAGTACACCACTGGTGTTTTAGACCAGAAAATAAATTCTGAGCATTTCACAGCTTTAGCATACTTCATCTGAACACCAATAGCTAAGCTGGTTCCTGGGGATTTCATAAATATTTGGCTCCACTTCACTTGATCAATCCTGAGCAGTCTCATTCTGGGTGGCTTTAGAAGTAAATGCCACAGATGCCTCATGTGCTGTATAAGAGGGAAGGAGAATGGCTAATAAAATCAGCTAATGATTCCAAAAGCCATACCATGCTAATGGTCACAATTTCATCATACGCAATGGAGGACTCCCCAGCAATGGTACCAGATGCTCTCAAGTTCTCCACACCGAACCCTTCGTCTTTACCGATGATATCAGTTAGGACATACCTGTGGGGAAGTGCGAAGAGACAATACAGAGCCAGAGAAGACAACAGAACGGGCTCATTTTCACAAGGTGCAAGGAAAGGCCTGGGACTCAGGCACAGGAGACACCATGTGACCTAGGGCGAGGCCTTTTGCCTCTCTAGGCTGCAGTTTCTTCATCTGCGAAAGGGGACGATACTTTCACTGTCTCACAGGAGTGCGATGGGGATAAATCTAAATATCTGACAAGTACAAGACACTGGGTACATGCTCAGGAGAGCTGGCTCCATCAGAGGTCAGTGGGGAACTTACACCTCCAGCTTGCAGTGCAGACGTACGCAGGGACTTGAATAAAAACCCACTCACCTGGACTCTCCTCCTTCCTCTACATGCTCACAGTGCACAGAGTTCACCGAGTTGATCCTTGTGTAATCCTGTGGCGTCAGGTACAGGTATTTGAACCCCTTCCAATAAAGTGGGAAAGAATTAGCTGAAGAAGCTGCCTGCATGGCCATTAAATACACTATTTCCAACAGGCGCATGCTACTTGCAAAAGGTAAAGTCTGTTACAGTACAAGCATAAGCAGCTTGTAGTGCAGTTTTCACTGATTGATAGTTTAAAAATCTAATAGCTTATGTGATGGGGCAAGGCCAGATGGCTACAGTAAAGTAGTAAGGAACAGGTATGTTAGCCCCAGGCTAACCAAATCCCTAGTACCATGGTAACCAAATGGCAGTTGCTCCAGGTTAATCAAGACACCTGGGGCCAACTGAGATCTTTCTAGAAGGCAGTGGAGATAGCTACATTGATTGGGCCACCTGAAGCCAATCAAGGGCTGGCTAGGACTAGTTAAAAGTCTCCCAGTCACTCAGTGAATTTGGGGGTGTGAGGAGCTGGGAGCAAGAGGCACAAGGAGCTGAGAGAGAGAGCTGCTGAAGGATTGAGGAGTACAAGCATTATCAGACACCAGGAGGAAGGTCCTGTGGTGAGGATAAAGAAGGTGTTCGGAGGAGGCCATGGCAAAATAGTCCAGGGAGTTATAGCTGTCACGCAGCTGTTACAGGAGGCACTATAGACAGCTGCGATCCACAGGGCCCTGGGCTGGAACCCGGAGTAGAGGGCAGGCCCGGGTTCCCCCCAAACCTCCCAACTCCTGATCAGACACAGGAGGAGTTGACCCAGACTGTGGGTTCCACCAGAGGGAAAGATCACTGAGGAGAGCAAATCTGCCAATAAGCGCAGGACCCACCAAGGTAGAGGAGGAACTTTGTCACAACTTTATAAAATAAAGCTGTATATGTATTTTGCTAATATAAGTTTACAAAGAGCACAGTAAATGTATTCATTTTATAATGCGTACACACACACACACACACACACACCCCTGATGTACCATCACATTACACGTAACACACTGATACATCACCAAACGGCAATAAAATGTATGCAAACGCCCACAAGTGGCTATGAGAATAAAACAGAAACCCTTAAATTCATTGGGTAGAATTTTCAAAGCATAGAAATTACTTAGGGTCCTTAAGTCCTAATGTCCCAATTGCTTACGGTGAGTTAAGCACCTTAATGTAGGGACCTAGCTCACTTTTGGAAAACGAAACTTGGGCAAAATTTTTAAAAAATCTCAAAATGACTGAAGGAGCCTATTGTTATTTTAACCGTAGGGTTATTTGTTAGCCTGGACTGTGAAACAAAAAGAATAAATCTAGCTTTAGACCCATGCACAGCACAAAGAACCCTGCACCACATGCACAGAACTGACCATCGGCCACCCACAGACCAGTCTGACTCAACTGAGCCTCTACAATCAGTCCAATTCTCAGGCTTCCCCCTCTCCTGCGACCTGCTTTGAAAGGGGCATTTTAGTGTCACCTTCTGGTTTCCTGATCCAGTTAGTGGGTTCACCAGACACTGCAGAGAGGGGTGGGGGGCGATCCCACAGCCCAAAGGTGGCAGGCAGCAGACAGGATGAGGATGGAGGGTACGTGGAGGTGGGGGGACCTGCTCGTGAGCGGAGCTCTGCAATCAGACTTGTGTATTAACCCCGTATGTTATCAAATCCCATTTAATCTCAGGGCTGCGGATGCATCTTTCAATGCTTCCGATTCCCAAACTGGGCCTTTCGCAGAGAAGGCTCTCTCCCCCCTTCCCAACTGTAATGAGACACATGCACCTACCTTGTATGGATCCATGGGATCGACCCAGGCTACCTGGAACATGTGCTTTATCTCATCTGCAAACCCTATCCGTGCCCCGCTGTTCGCTGCAATGTAGATCCGTGGGATGCCTTCCGAGCGGGCCAGCTGCGAAGCTCGCAGGAAGAGCAGATCCTCCTCAGGCCCGAAGGAGCCAATCTTGCAGGTGATGTCGTTGCTGATAACAATCATGTCTCGGCCTTTGGGATACTCAGGGGTTTTCAGCTTCATTTTGAAGGCAACCATCCCAACCTGCTCAAAGAGAGAGTCACGTGAACAAGTTTCTCGAGAGGAAGTAAATACTAGTTGTAGGCTATGCTCTGTCACAGATTAATCAATGGCTCTGTATAAACACACAGCTTCTACTCCCAACAGCATTCTCCAAACTTTAAAATGTAATTCAGGTTGATCTGTTCAATTTGCAGAAGTTCAGGCTTCTGATAAAGTGGCTACAACACCTGGGAAACAGAATCGGTCACAACTCAGATATGATTCCCTAACCATTTATGCGATTCAATTCGTTCCTCCAAGATGCACCACATAAACTCTGCAGAGCATCTTGCAAGGCAGGAGGAAGGGCTCTACTTGAAAGTGATGCTGCCAAACTAAAGCCAATGAAATAGGCAAGGCTTGAAAAATTGTCCCAACACCTAAGGACTCAGCCATGCTGAGAGGCACCTGTGTCACCACACACCTGTGAGATAAATGAACCAACTGTTGTGCACCATTTATTGGAATTATATTTACTTGTAGCAGGTCAAACAGCTCTCTACATAATGCATTCAACAGAAGTGCAACTTACATCTCTTCCTTTCATTATTCTGTAACTAATCTCTCTCTCTGGCTTCACTCCATTCTCTCTCTTTTTTCCTTCCTATAACAGATCACGATGAGTCTTTTTCTGTGTTGTCTCTGGCGTTTGTTTCCTCCTCTCTCTTCTTCCCCTCGCCCCCCGATACCTCTTCCCTTCTGTTTTCTGTCTCCCACTCCCATACCATACCTCCCCAGCTCTACACAGTCTCCCACCTACTCATTTTGTTCATACCTCATTTCCTCCAGGTATCCTGTTCATCTCCACCAGCTGCCCCTCAGAATCCAACACTAACTCAGTGTAGGTTAGAACATCTTTGGGGTACATTTCTGTAGAGCCCCACAATTTAAAGAGAGCCTGCAAAAGAACCAGTTAAGAGAATTAAACACATACACCAGATGAGAGAGAAAGCATGTGCTGAAGCAGTTCAAAGGCTACTGCTGCACCACAAATGAACATCCATCTAATGACATTCTAGTTATTTAAATAAAGAGGGGACAAGAACAACTGACAACATGGATCAGCTTTGTTTCTTGTTGTACAGGACATTCTGGAGCAGCTCCTTCGCTGGCATTCCCCCACTGAAGTCAGCGGAGCTGTGTCAGTTGTACATCAACTGAGGATTTTCTTAGAAAACACTTTACATAAATGAACCTGTTTTTATGCTAGTTTGGCGTAGAGAGGGTTCACCCCTCGGCCTCTCCCCCCCCCCAACAGGAAAAGCTGGAAATGAAACTAGGAAAGGACAGGACAGGACTATTTCCAATGGCTACTTAGCAGGCCTTACCTGCTTGAACATTTCAGGGAAGTCGTACACATAGGTAGTGCCTAGCGACTGTGCCTGGAAGCGCTTGGACTGGAGCAGATCTTTGGTAACATATGGTGTGTTAATCAGCATTCCATGCTGCAGCCCTTGCTTATCCCCATAAGAGTGAAACATAATCTAAAGGGAAGGTCAGAGAGTCAGTTCCCCACCCACGCAGGTGAATTGTTCTTTACAAAGTTAATGCACAATCCCTCAGATGTGAGGTGTGGAGAGTGGTTTAGAAATGTTAGATCAGCTAGTATATGACAATGCCCTACATGGTCAGCAATAACTGGATTCAATATAAAACAACAATGGGTGGGGACACCACAGATGATATTGTAATGAATAGTAGTGTCTGCATGCACCACTGCCCTCTGTTGCTCAGAACCAGAACAGTGCAACTATGTGTCACAAGCCCTATACTCCTCAGAGCTGGCAGCAATTCTCCTCTAGCTTAAGTGGTGCTTTTGGAGCAGGAGGGTCAGAGTTCTGTTCCTGATGTCACTTGAAGGTTCCAAGTAGCTACAGTGTGCAGCTGAATGATAACTGTGGCCCCAGACTTGTTACAATATTTTCAGGAATTGTAACACCTTGAGTGGCAGCTCTCAGGAAGCCCTGACAGGAAGTACTGACTCCAGCCCTAACAGGTGCAGAAGTCCCTCCTGATGCTACCATAACTGAGTAATTGTACTTGCTCAACTATGGTAACAAGATCTGGTGAAAGGAAAGCCTGGGGGGAAGAGAGTCTGAGCAGAGGGGAAATGCAGAGTGCATTTAAAAAAAAAAAAAAAAAAAAAAAAGGCTGAAAGTATTAGCTCCAGTGTAAATCACGCACATTCCCAGTCCTGGGATCATTCACTTCTTTATAGAGACTAATATCCAGGTAGTAGCCGGACTCATTGGTCAGGAAGAGACGGATAGGAATGGCTTTTCCAACAGGAGTCAAACGAATATTGATCTTCACTTCAGCTTGCAGGACCCGGAGTTTCCACAACCTGCTGCCGTAGCGCATCACCATGGAGCGGACAGCCTCCTCGATCTAGGGAAACAAACGCCAGACACCTGGGCATGATTGACCATCTGGCAGGGGAATCTCAAAATGGTTTCATTCAGACAGGCCAATTAGTCTCATGACTACGTAACACCACACTTCAGGCCGTTACATGCCACAAGTCTAAGCACAAAAGCATCTTTCCCCTGTCCTGCTCCTTTTAAGCTTTCACACGCAGACATTTTAAATGTGTACCAATGAGAAACTGCTAGACATCCCCCTTCCCTGGCCCTGTACCACCACCTCCCTGCTCTCATCTCTGGCATCACTGCAACACCCTCCCAGTCTCCTCCAGCTGAGCGCAACTTGGTGCTGCCAAAAAAACCCAAAACTGGTTGCACGGAACAAGTTGTGGAATCTCAGTCACTGGAGGTTAAGAGCAGGTTAGACAAACACCACTCAGGGATGGTCTAGATCAGGCCTGCACAACTCGTAAAGCGGTGAGGGCAATATTACTCCAAAGAAAACAGCTGAGGGCTGACCCCCACCAGCGCCACCAAGCCCTCCCGAAACACAATTCCCCCTCCAGCGCCACCCAGCCCCCCTTAAAATACTCACCCCCCTACCCCAGCACTGCCCGCCCTGCGGAAACAAACTCTCCTTCCTCAGTGCTGCCCCACCGAAACAGCGGTATTGAACCTTGGTAATGTGTTATAGCGGGCCCCTAAGTAGTATAATTAAGGTAAAAGAAAAATGTCTTTTTGCTAGAAGTAGAATAAGATCTTCCCCCTACTTTGTCATCAATTGTCCTGTTGCATGAATGAGGTGTGATTAAGGAAGGTGTGGAAGGCAGCACCTCCAGACAGCAGCAACCCTTGGAGAGTGGATGGGAGCTAGACCAGATCAGTAGAACAGGTCAGCTACTGACTCCTCGCTCACCTCCTCAGCCCACCCCCACCCCCTCCCGGCTCACCTCCTCAGCCCCCGCCACTGCCCGCCCGCCCACTAGCCTCTTCAGCACCCACCTTCTCCGCCACCGGCTCACCTGCCCTCCCACTCGCCTCCTCAGCCCCCCACACCCCCCAGCTCACCTCCTCACCCCCTGCTACTGCCCACCTGCCTCTTCAGCCCCCTCCCTCACCCGCCATTTGCCTACTCACCCCCCACGGGCCGCATAGTGAGCCCATGCGGGCCGCATGTTGTGCTGGCCTGGCCTAGATAACAGGTAGCCCTGCCTCAGTGCAGGGGACTGGACTAGATGACCTATCAAGGTCCCTTCCAGTCTTACACTTCTATTCAATCTCCTCCCTCCCTGCTTCTCAGTCCCTGACAGCCCAGAAAGCAAGGGTCCAGTGCACCCCTCACATTGATCCCCTGGTATTGGCAGGCAGCCAGTCAGTACCACTCACCAACCATTTTACAGGAGAATTCCTGCAGGTCTAAGTTTAACAGACTAATTCATTCCTATGTTAGTGGTCTCAGCATCTCCCCAGCACACAGCACCTCCATCAGGAGCACACAGAACAGGAGGCAAAGCACTACAGCGAATGGAGTGGAATGAGGGAGAGGGTGGAGGGAGAATGGAACAGCAACAGGATGATCACTACTTGGGGGAAGAAACATCTCCCATCCCTCCCAATTGCTGCTCCTATAGCCAAATCTACCTCTGTGAAACCTCTGCGTACAGGAAAAAACACGGCTGTTCCATTTTTCGTGCTCATCAGAAAAAGAAAAAGGTTTTGATTATCTGTATTACCATAATGCCTTGCAGCCCTAGTCTCAGACCAAGATCCTAGGATGCAGGTGCTGCACAGGTACAGACCAAAGAGGTGACCGCTGCCCCAGAAAGCTTGTTCTCCACTTTGACAAAACTCACCTTGGACGGATCCATGATGACAGTGGGCACAAAGTTGAGGAAGATATGGTTACAGTCAGTGCGGACACTGGTGTTGCTGAAGGCCACTTCCAACTCATCCATTGCTTCCAGGAGTAACCGTTCACCCTCGTTCTGCAGGTATTCAAAAGAGGCCTCCTGGAACAGGGCACAAGGCAGCAGGTGAGCTGGGAATGAATAGCGAGCGGCAATACCACCACAGGTAAGACAGAAGCTTGTCCCTGCTCGAATCAGGCTGGCGAACAAAGTGAAGCCTTAGCCTCCATCTGTAATACAGAAGCGTAGCCCATGGCTCTGACAGGGTCAGAGCAGGGCATTGGCACCTGCAGTCTCCATGTGCAATGCTTCTATATTAAAAAGGAGCAGAGCTGCAATACACTCCTTCACAGACACAACTGGGTGTGTAATCCTGAGCTCCTGGCAGGCCAGCCTTCAAACCTGCAAAGTTTGGGCACCTCCCCAAAAAAAAATGCCCCACACCCTGGCTATCCTAGATTGCAGTCCTTAAAGCCAGAGCAAAATAACAGCAAGGAAAATCATAGCTTTTCCCGCTAGGTGTTTCTGAACATTATCCATTAATGCGTCAGTAACTTGATGGAGGAAAGGTGATCTCTGAGAGAAAGTGACCTGGAGGTGAGGCACTATTTCAAACCTGTCCCCAACTGGTTGTGGCCAGAAGGATGGTCTTGGGGCTAAGACACTAGATTGGGGCCAGGGATATTGGGGTTCAATCCCCAACTCAGCCACAGATGCCCTGTATCAGCATGGGCAACTCATTTCAATCTCTGTGCCTTAGGCTCCCCAGAGGACAGCATGTGGCTGTGAGGATAAATTCATCAATGTCTGCAAGACACTATGGAGATGGGGGACAGAAAGTGTCACGGATGGTCTGTAGTTTCTATCACATCTAGCCAACGTGCGTCTGCATTTCAGAACATCCTCACAGCTGGTTCCTGTCTTGGCAGCCACAGCAGACTGGCTAAAAAGGAGTAGCATATGCCTATTCAGAGAGAGAGTTAGGAATACACAACAGTCTTCCAGAGAGCTGTACAGGTCTGGACAAAGCGACAAAAACACGGTGTTAATTTTGAGTCACAGCATAAGGAACACTAAGTCCTTTTACCTTAGTGATGAGATCAGAGTGTCTTATAATGGCTCGTATGAAAAACCTGTAGTCAGTAACTTCATTGCCCTCTTCCACTTTGGCAGCTCCTAGATAGAGGTGCATCCTGTGGTTGGCACAGGGGACAGCAGTCAGGTCAAAGTTACGCATCCGATTCAGTTCCAGTTGGAAGGCCAGGGCTGGTTCCAAGTGCCGATAAATCCGGTCTTCTGCAAACTGAGTGCGCACCAGAGAAGAGAGCAAACCTCTGTTTGACTTTGGAATAATTTCACTATTTCTAGAGCTGACTTAAGAGACGTCAGACAGCAGAATCGGACAATGAGCGTTACCTCATCTCTTGCTCTAAATGTAAAAAACTTTGGAAATTCGCTCTACAAAAAGGGAAAAAAACAAAGCACATTAACAAAATTAACTCAGCAATGGCAATAAATACAGACAGGAGACTCAAGCTATTCTCACCTGTACTAGCAAAAAGGGCATTTAAACACAAGACAGTGAAGTCACCCCCAAAAAGAGGAAGAGCAACTTGTAACATCTTTTGTTTTGAAACCGTCCCACCCCATCAAAAAATTCACATTTTACATTAAGAGTACCCTCCTACAAAGAGCAACACAATAGATATGCCAATCTATTGTTACAGAGGCTAACAGGTTGCTTATGCCCAAAAAAATCTGTTAGTCTCTAAAGTGCCTCGTTGTTTTTGCTGATACAGACTAACATGGCTACCACTCTGAAACCTGTCAGGTTGCTTAGAACCATCCATAACACCTTCTACTGACGTTCTTCTTTTATCCCTCTAACACATACCACTCATGTCTGTAACAGGCTTGTAACATCTAGCCATCATTTACTAGTCTTAAAAAACTACATCGAGTGTACATTTGAGAGCATGACCAACATGATACTGCAACTCAAAGTCCTCTCTCCGCTCACCTTCTGCACAATTAAAAACGTGATTCTCCGGAGGCCACAGTCAACGAGGATGTTTTTCTGTATGAAAAGCAGGAGACAAGCGTCACATCACCAGAAAAGCCTTCATGTGCCCAAGGATATTTTAAAACATCACCCCCAGGAAAACAGACAACTCTGACAGACATTACCACTAACTCCGCAAATAGGAGCATTATACATTGCCTGCCAGGAGGGCTGAAGTGACAGCTGTAGTACATCAGGTGAGCATACTGTACAGGAGCTGCACCCCAAGTTTATAAGCAGAATACTGTATGAGGGACAAGACCTTCGACTGAGCAAAGGTTCTGAAGACTGGCACCAGCTCCTCATCCTCAAGGTGGCCGGCCCATCGGATGGCTGTGTTCAGGATGTGGATGGGCTCCTCTTGGATGGTCTGAAAACAAGACGGTGATGTCAGCCCCATAAGTATGCACGCTGTGTCTCCAGAAGGAGATGACCAGACATCAGCCTCACCTTATTGTCCCCTTCTTCGTAGAGTGTGGATTGCGCCTCGCTGAACAGGGGACTCTCTGAGGGTGGGTCGGCAAAGCAGGAGATCACTTCATCAAAATTCCTGGCAGAATCCAAACAAGATGTGGTGGATAAGTCAGTGATTGCAGCAAGCTAGAGAAGCCCTTGCACACAACCCACCTAATACAAAAGCTGACAGCCTTGAACTATGGAGAGTGTTCCCTGAGGACAAGCATTCAGCAGGGAATTGGGTACATCAGCAGCAAAGGAAAAAAAACTTGCCTGGGACTCCATTCCACAGACTCCCTCTGTGACCTTGAGAGTCACTTGTTAACCTATCCTCCTCCAAAGTTCACAAGGGTGTGGTAAGCGTAACCCATTAATGGCTGTGAGGCACTCAGATACTATGGTGGTAAGGGCCGTGAGGACCTACACACAGAGAGGCAAGCACTCCAGAAGAGTTACAAGTTACATTCTCTTTAACAAATGTTTCCATACATTAAAAAAGCAACAGTTTACCTACGTGAATCATCTCCCTCTGCTTTGAGTGTCACGCTGGAAACATCTTTTCCAACCACCTAATGCTGAGCTTAGGCAAGATCCTTTGTACTCAGCATTTCTTAACGGTCAGACTGAAGACCGTGCACAGAACTAAACACTTGCCTGGTTTGCTTTGATATAACAGTGGTAGTACCAGGTTAGCATAACGGAGATGGTGTTTGGCTAACACTACGTGTGCTATTTATTCCCCCCTAGTCTTCCCTCCATACCTTGTGAAATCTTCAAATCTGTCAAAAGCAACCATGGCTCCCATTCTCTGACACAGAGGAGAAAAGCCGCTGTCCATGAACAGCTCAGTGCTATGCCTGGCTAAGTCAGGGTTCGATACGCTGATCGGGATAGACATTCTGTACAAAGAACAAGAGAGCAGTTAGATAGGACATGGATTCAGGTAATACTCAAGCTGTTTCCTCGCATCACATATCTAGAATTCATGCTCATTAAAAAAAAAAAAAAAAAAAAAAAAAAAAAAAAAAAAAAGAGAATTACCTGTATAAATCTCCCTCCCCCTCCCCTCACCGGAGCTGAGGTGTCTGTAAAGAATCCTATCCATACTGCCTCCTTAGCCACCAGTGTCTTGTTACTGTTTCCTTTTCTTTATCCAGATCAGACCTAGTGACAACTATTCAGAGAATACAAATTCTTTTAAAAACCTTTAACAATCACATCAAGCTCACTGCAAAAGCACTCGGTTTGACAGGCCCCGGGGTTTCTGGGGAAAGCTGAGTGTAGGTGGTTTTAGGTGCAGTGGGATGGGCTTTGCTGATATGTTTTTCCATTTTATTAAACTGCTGGGCAATGTTTTCATTGGCTGTGATTTTAATTGCCATGTGGTGCCTAGAGCTCTCTTCTCTATTACATTCTTTTAAAAATGGAAAGAACGATCTACCCAGCTTACATATGTCTGAAAAGGGGCCTGTCATGGAGATCCACATGCCAATAACAATAGCAAACACACACACACACACACACAAGAAAATAGCCTTTCTGCACAAGTCACGTGGCCCAGGAGCTGGATGCAAGGCACCGAACAGAAACACTGGCAGCATCAACTCAGCCTTACAAACCCATTCTCCTGGGTAGTCCCACTAGAGAGCCCCAAAGCTTCCTCTTCCTTTTCACTGACAGCTCAGTGACCCCAGTTCCTCCACTGGAGACACTCAGCAGTGCAAGGAACAGGTGGGGATTTTAACTCTGCGTGGGCTCACTGGCTATCTGCAGCATGCTCTCCCCAATCCGTGCTAGCCATTTGTTTCTTGGAGTAAAAAGAAAAAACAAAAACAAAAACAAAAAAAACAACACACCGCCTGACATAACCTTATTCCCAGATTTGGACCTTAGCGTCCAAAATATGGGGGTTAGCATGAAAGCCTCCAAGCTTAGTTACCAGCTTGGACCTGGTACTTGCTGCCACCACCCAAAAAATTAGAGTGTTTTGGGGCACTCTGGTCCCCCTGAAAAACCTTCCCTGGGGACCACAAGACCAAAATCCCTTGAGTCTCACAACAAAGGGAAATAATCCTGATTCCCTTCCCCCCTCCAGGTGCTCCTGGAGAGATACACAGACACAAGCTCTGTGAAACTACGCAGAGTGAGTCCCCCTCTCCGTTCCCAATCCTGGAACAAAAGCACTTTCCTCTTCACCCAGAGGAAATGCAAAATCAGGCTAGCAATCCAACACACAGCTTTCCCCTGATTTCTTCCTCCCACCAATTCCCTGGTGAGTACAGACTTAATTTCCCTGAAGTAAAGAAAAACTCCAACAGGTCTTAAAAGAAAACTTTATATAAAAAAGAAAGAAAAAATACAAATGTTCTCTCTGTATTAAGATGATACAACACAGGGTCAATTGCTTAAAGAATATTGAATAAACAGCCTTATTCAAAAAGAATACAAATCAAAGCATTTCCAGCACTTATATTCATGCAAATACCAAAGAAAAGAAACCATAGAACTTACTATCTGATCTCTTTGTCCTTACTCTTAGAAACAGAAGACTAGAAAGTAGAAAGTACTTCTCCAAAGCTCAGAGAAGCAGGCAGGCAGACAAAAGACTCAGAGACACACTTCCCTCCACCCAAAGTTGAAAAAATCCGGTTTCCTGATTGGTTTTCTGGTCAGGTGTTTCAGGTGAAAGAGACATTAACCCTTAGCTATCTGTTTATGACACGCCCCCCAAATTGCAGACAGTGGGGAAGCTCACTGGCGGCAATTTCCTTCTAGAACTTGAAAATAAACAGATTAATACAACACATGCACCTTTACATATACTACTAAGTATATAACTAACAGATTTTTACATTTTAAGAACACTTTTTAACTACTGGATTCTGGGAAACTCTCACGGGAGAGTGCATCAGCAACTTTGTTAGAAGCTTCTGTGATGTGTTGAATTTTAAAATCAAAATCTTGGAGAGCTAAACTCCAACGAAGAAGTTTCTTGTTGTTCCCCTTGGCAGTATGAAGCCACTTTAGTGCAGCATGGTCAGTTTGTAGTTGGAACCGCCGTCCCCAAACATATGGGCGTAGCTTTTCCAGGGCGTACACAATGGCATAGCATTCCTTTTCACTGACTGACCAGTGACTTTCCCTCTCAGACAGTTTCTTGCTGAGAAACACGACAGGATGGAAGTTGTGATCTGTTGCTTCCTGCATGAGCACTGCTCCTATACCACGCTCAGATGCATCTGTGGTTACTAGGAATGGCTTGTTAAAGTCCGGGGCCCTGAGCACAGGGTCAGACATGAGCATCGCCTTAAGCTGGGTAAAGGCCTCTTGACACTTATTAGTCCACTTAACGGCATTTGGCTGGGTCTTTTTGGTTAGGTCGGTTAATGGGGCAGCGATTTGGCTGTAGTGTGGTACAAATCGCCTGTAGTATCCGGCCAAGCCTAAGAAGGATTGGACTTGCTTTTTGGACCGTGGGACAGGCCACTTTTGGATAGCATCCACTTTGGCCTGTAGGGGGTTTATGGTTCCTCGACCCACCTGGTGCCCCAGGTAAGTCACTCTGTTTTGGCCTATTTGACACTTTTTGGCCTTAACAGTTAGTCCTGCCTGCCTGATGCGCTCAAAGACCTTTTCCAGGTGTAGTAGGTGTTTGGGCCAGGAGTCTGAAAAAATGGCCACATCATCGAGGTAGGCAACTGCGAATTCTCCCAGTCCAGCTAGTAGACCATCTACCAGCCTCTGGAAGGTGGCGGGTGCATTTCGAAGGCCGAAAGGAAGGACATTGAATTCATACACCCCCGCATGGGTGACGAATGCTGACCTCTCCTTGGCAGGTTCATCTAGCGGTACTTGCCAGTACCCCTTGGTTAAGTCTATTGTAGAGATGAACTGGGCACGTCCCAACTTTTCCAATAGCTCATCAATGCGTGGCATTGGATAGTTGTCCGGACGAGTTACCGCATTTAGCTTACGGTAGTCCACGCAAAAGCGTATTTCCCCATCTGGTTTGGGTACCAGAACCACTGGAGATGCCCATGCACTGGTAGATGAGCGGATTATACCCATCTGTAGCATGTTCTGGATCTCCCGTTCTATAGCAGCTTGGGCATGAGGAGACACCCGGTAGGGTGGGGTTCTGATTGGGTGAGCATTACCTGTATCAATGGAGTGGTATGCCCGTTCAGCCCGTCCTGGGGTGGCTGAGAACAATGGGGCGAAGCTAGTGCACAGCTCCTTGATTTGTTGCCGCTGCAGACGTTCCAGGGTGGTTGAGAGGTTCACCTCTTCCACGCCACCGTCTTTTTTCCCGTCGTAGTAGACACCGTCAGGCCACTCAGCATTATCTCCCTGGACTGTAAACTGACAAACCTGTAAGTCTCTGGAATAGAAAGGCTTGAGAGAATTAACATGGTACACTTTAGGCTTTAGTGAGGAATTGGGAAATGCTATGAGGTAGTTTACAGCTCCCAGGCGCTCTTGGACCGTGAATGGCCCTTCCCATGATGCTTCCATCTTATGGGCCTGTTGCGCCTTCAAGACCATAACCTGGTCTCCTACCTTGAAGGAACGTTCTCTGGCATGTCTGTCATACCAGGCCTTTTGCTCTTCTTGAGCATCCTTTAGGTTCTCTCTAGCAAGGGCTAAAGAGTGTCGGAGGGTGCTTTGTAGGTTGCTTACAAAGTCCAGAATGTTAGTTCCTGGAGAAGGCGTAAACCCCTCCCATTGCTGCTTCACCAACTGTAATGGCCCCTTAACCTCGTGACCATACACAAGTTCAAATGGTGAAAACCCTAAACTGGGATGTGGTACAGCCCTGTAGGCAAACAGCAACTGCTGCAACACTAGGTCCCAATTATTGGAGAATTCGTTGATGAATTTTCTTATCATGGCCCCCAAAGTTCCATTGAACCTTTCCACCAGGCCATTGGTTTGATGGTGGTACGGGGTGGCAGCCAAGTGATTCACCCCATGAGTTTCCCACAGTTTTTCCATGGTCCCTGCCAGGAAATTAGACCCTGAATCTGTAAGGATGTCAGAGGGCCAACCTACCCTGGCAAAGATGTCTGTTAGGGCCAGGCACACAGTGTTAGCCCTGGTGTTGCCTAGAGCTACTGCTTCTGGCCATCGGGTAGCAAAGTCCACTAAAGTCAGTACGTACTGCTTTCCTCTGGGCGTCTTTTTTGGGAAAGGGCCCAGAATATCCACAGCTACTCGCTGAAATGGGACCTCAATTATGGGGAGTGGCTGGAGAGGGGCCTTGACCTGGTCTTGAGGCTTACCCACTCTTTGGCATACCTCACAAGACCGGACATACTTGGCAACATCCTTGCCCATCCCCTCCCAGTGGAAGGACTTCCCCAACCGGTCCTTGGTTCTGTTCACCCCAGCATGGCCACTGGGATGATCATGGGCTAAGCTTAAGAGCTTCTCCCGGTACTTAGTTGGAACCACCAACTGTTTTTGCGGCTGCCATTCTTCCCGGTGTCCACCAGAAAGAATTTCCTTGTATAAAAGTCCTTGGTCTATAACAAACCGGGATCGATTAGACGAGCTGAGAGGCGGTGGGGTGCTCCGTGCCGCCGCCCACGCTTCCTGAAGGCTGTCATCTGCTTCCTGCTCAGCCTGGAACTGTTCCCTTGAGGCTGGGGTCACCAGTTCTTCCTCAGACTGTGGACTTGGGCTTGGTCCCTCTGGAAGCGATGTAGGTGATGGGGTTGGTTCCATTGCTGGTGAACCGCTCTCCGCTGGTGCACCTGAGGGTATTTCAGGCTCTGGCTGAGCCTTTTGGGTATGGCTGTCGTGTGCTTCTGCCAGTTCTGGCTCGCTGGCGCCCTCTGGCGTTGAGTTTGAAGATGTGGTTGCACTTGCTGGTGCTGGTTGCTGTTCCAGTTCCGGGCCTGGGACTGGAGATGCTGTGGCTGTTTCAGTGGTAGGCATGGAATCCGGGTCCACTACCTCTGTCTGGGTCTCTGGTAACACAGACGGGGCCTCTGTGGACGGCTCAGGAACAGGAATGGGTCTGGAAGCTTGCCTGGTTTGGCTACGGGTAACCATTCCCACTCTCTTGGCCCGCCTCACCTGGTTGGCCAAGTCTTCCCCCAGTAGCATGGGGATAGGATAATTGTCATAGACTGCAAAAGTCCACATTCCTGACCAGCCTTTGTACTGGACAGGCAGTTGAGCTGTAGGCAAGTCTACAGCTTGTGACATGAAGGGGTAAATTGTAACTTTGGCCTTTGGGTTGATGAATTTGGGGTCAACGAAGGATTGGTGGATAGCTGACACTTGTGCCCCCGTGTCTCTCCACGCAGTAACCTTCTTTCCGCCCACTCTCAAATTTTCCCTTCGCTCCAAGGGTATTTGAGAGGCATCCGGGCCTGGGGATCTTTGGTGTGATGGTGGTGTAATGAATTGCACTCGCATGGTGTTCTTGGGACAGTTGGCCTTGATATGTCCCAGTTCATTACACTTAAAGCATCTTCCATCTGATGGGTCACTGGGCCGAGGTGAGTTACTGGAGACTGGTGAGGTTGAAGAGTAGGGTATCTGTGGCTTTACTTGGGTGGTATGGAGGGTCTTTGGCTGTCCTCGGTTGTAGGGTTTATGGTCTGGGTGCCCCCTGGGGTAATCGTTCCCCTTGACAGTAGCTTTTTTGCTTTCTGCCAGTTCCATCCATTTGGCTCCAATCTCCCCCGCCTCAGCGATAGTTTTGGGATTTCTATCTTGTATGTACCGTGTGATGTCTTCAGGAACACCATCCAAGAACTGCTCCATTTGTATGAGGAGGTTCACTTCTTCCAAGGTTTGAATGTTGTTTCCTGTTAACCAGGCCTCATAGTTTTTTGCAATGTAGTAGGCGTGTTTGGGAAATGACACCTCTGGTTTCCATTTTTGGGTTCTGAAGCGCCGACGGGCATGATCTGGGGTTATCCCCATCCTGTATCTGGCCTTGGTTTGAAAAAGTTTATAGTCATTCATTTGCGGCTTGGGCATTTCAGCTGCCACCTCTGCTAAAGGTCCACTGAGGTGTGGCCTTAATTCTACCATGTACTGGTCTTCGGGGATGCTGTACCCAAGACAGGCTCTTTCAAAATTTTCCAAGAAGGCCTCGGTGTCATCACCTGCCTTGTAGGTGGGAAATTTCCTGTGCTGTGGAGCAATAATTGGCGCCGGGTTGTTAGGGTTGGCTGGCACATGCAGCCCAGCTTTTGCCATCTCCAGTTCATGTTTTCTCTGTTTTTCCTTCTCTTCATTTTCTTTTTGTTGTTTTTCCATTTCTCGGCGGTGGGCCACCTCTTCTTCTTCTTGCTTCCTTCGGTGGGCCACCTCTTCTTCTTCTAGTTTTCTTTTGTGTGCTGCCTCTTGGGCTGCCTGTTCTCTTTGGAAGGCTGCCAGTTTGAGGCTTTCTTCCTTTTCTTTCATCTCCATCTGTCGCCTGTGTTCAGCGTCTTTGATTTGTTCTTCGGCGTCAATCTTTGCCTTAGAAGTCATGGTTCCTGTTTTCTTGTGTTGGGGTGCCCTCCGGTGTTTATTTTCTGAACTGCAGGCTCTCTGTTGCCTCCTGAAGTCTGCCTAGCAACAGTGCTTTTTTCCTTTTCTCTCTAGCTAATGTTCAATGAAGGGAAACCAGAAAAACCACTTTATTTGCATGCATATAGAGTGCTGGTATGACTCTCAATGGGAGTGCTATTGTGTGACAATAGACTGTCAATAGTCTGCTAATGGCTTCTTGCTTACTATGCAAGCCACAAACTGCTAGAGAGAGCAGAGAAAAAAAAAATTCTCTCTGGTTCCCTTTTAAAACCAAACTGTTTCTCTCTGCTACAAAACCCTTAGCAGAGAAAAGAAAAATATAATATTCCTACTGGCTTCTGGATTCTGTCTATCTCCCGCCACTGCCACCATGACATAACCTTATTCCCAGATTTGGACCTTAGCGTCCAAAATATGGGGGTTAGCATGAAAGCCTCCAAGCTTAGTTACCAGCTTGGACCTGGTACTTGCTGCCACCACCCAAAAAATTAGAGTGTTTTGGGGCACTCTGGTCCCCCTGAAAAACCTTCCCTGGGGACCACAAGACCCAAATCCCTTGAGTCTCACAACAAAGGGAAATAATCCTGATTCCCTTCCCCCCTCCAGGTGCTCCTGGAGAGATACACAGACACAAGCTCTGTGAAACTACGCAGAGTGAGTCCCCCTCTCCGTTCCCAATCCTGGAACAAAAGCACTTTCCTCTTCACCCAGAGGAAATGCAAAATCAGGCTAGCAATCCAACACACAGCTTTCCCCTGATTTCTTCCTCCCACCAATTCCCTGGTGAGTACAGACTTAATTTCCCTGAAGTAAAGAAAAACTCCAACAGGTCTTAAAAGAAAACTTTATATAAAAAAGAAAGAAAAAATACAAATGTTCTCTCTGTATTAAGATGATACAACACAGGGTCAATTGCTTAAAAGAATATTGAATAAACAGCCTTATTCAAAAAGAATACAAATCAAAGCATTTCCAGCACTTATATTCATGCAAATACCAAAGAAAAGAAACCATAGAACTTACTATCTGATCTCTTTGTCCTTACTCTTAGAAACAGAAGACTAGAAAGTAGAAAGTACTTCTCCAAAGCTCAGAGAAGCAGGCAGGCAGACAAAAGACTCAGAGACACACTTCCCTCCACCCAAAGTTGAAAAAATCCGGTTTCCTGATTGGTTTTCTGGTCAGGTGTTTCAGGTGAAAGAGACATTAACCCTTAGCTATCTATTTATGACACCGCCTGTTCAGATCTCTTATGTTTCCTGGTTAGTGGATTCCCAGGAATTGCTAGTGCTTCGACTTGCAATGCTGGCTCAAGAGAACTGTAAGAATTTCCCTTCGTTTCCAGGCCCTCCATCAAGTCATGTTTAAAACACGCCAGTGACAGCCTGACAATCCCACTACTACCTTGCAGGCATGTGTTACTGATGTCTCCATCACACAGCACCAGTGACAGCATTCTATAAAGAGATCTGCTACAATTTTAATATATCCCATACCCTCAAAGTTCTTGGGTCACTGATACCATCTTGCATCACAGCTGGTTAAATTTGGGGTAGAATTTCACTGAAACCCAAGAATGCTGGCGAGCAAGACAAGTCCCCTTTCTTGGCAGCGTTTGGACACTACACTCCCGCCCCCACACCCCAATCCATATTCTTCCACGCCAGCCAGGGAGCGTAAGATTGGCTCAGTCTTCCCTGCAGAGCACCAGTGACCAAGTTCTGCACAGAGGGAGTCTAGTATTCCCGCCTCTGCCTGGGGCAGTTTTGCAATGAGATTGTTTCTGTCTTTCAGCAGAATCTTCTCCCATCTCACATTAGTTCAACATGCCAGAGGTGAATAATTTATTATTAACCTCATTTGTATTAACAGAGCTCTACCTGCGCCAAAAAAAAAAAGGGAGCAAATAATCACAGGGCTGTGATTTCTCTAGAACAGGGGTTCTCAAACTGGGGGCTGGGACCCCTCAGGGGTTCATGAGGTTATTACATGGGGGGCGGAATTGCAAGCTGTTAATCTCCATCCCAAACTCTGCTTTGTTTGCAGCACTTATAATGGTATTAAATATACAAAAAAAAAAAAGTGTTTTTAATTTATGGAGGAGGGAGGTGTCGCACTTGGAGGCTTGCTATGTGAAAGGGGTCACCAGTACAAAAGTTTGAGAACCACTGACCTAGAACCAACCTGGGTTTGCACAAGGACATAGGCTCCAAACTAAGCAACAGGGTTTAATAATTCACATTAGAAACAGACCGGCAGATCTGAGAGATCTCCCCTGACATAAGCCTCTTTTTGGACTGTTACCAGTACAGAACTACATCCTTTGGGCTCTGAGAAGAGAGCAGCCTACATTTGCTGCTGGTACTATTTACGTTAATCCAATCAGCTTTACTTTGCATGGTCATGGGCCAAGCTGAAGACTGGGACTCAGGACTCCTGGGTTCTGTTCATTACTATAGTTCTATCACCGAACTGCTGTGTGACCCTTGGCGAGTCCTTTCACTTCTGCGTTCATCTACAGAATGGGGAAAGACACAGGCTCA
Organism: Gopherus evgoodei; assembly: GCF_007399415.2. Classification (NCBI taxonomy): domain Eukaryota; kingdom Metazoa; phylum Chordata; order Testudines; family Testudinidae; genus Gopherus; species Gopherus evgoodei. The sequence goes on from NC_044334.1 coordinate 4,022,895, forward strand.
GCTCCCAGTCATGTGACGAGGAGGAACACCCACAGAGCACTTTGGAGATGTAAAGCCTCAAGTCTTTATTTTACTCTCCTGCCAGGCACACCTGGCTGCCTCTAACAGCTCTCCCCTCACATTCTAAAAGGAGCGTGCATGGAGGTGACTACCATGCCGCTTAGTAGCTTAGGTTTGTTCTGATTTCGGCTTACAGAGCAGCATCCACTCAGCTTGAGGGACAAGACTGAGTGCAAACTTCTGCTCATCTCCCAGCACCACCAGGAATGCCTGATTCAGAAAGAACCCATTCTGCCCTGCTGGCCAGAGAGCAAAATGCCACCATAGCAGTCAGTAAGTCATGAGGGAAAGAGAGAGAAATGGGCACATCAGGTAGAGTATTAATGCAGCAGGCATTAATCACTTCTCATGCTTCAAAGAGAAAATTCTGCACTCTACCTGCTCAAAGTGGGGCTGTTGCCTCTGAAATCAGAGTATCGAACAACTCGGTGAGCTACAGCATGAAACACCAGCTCTTCGATTCACACAGCAAACCCAACAATGTGCACCAGATGGAAAAGGGGATTTATCCACTGAGAGCCCACCTAGGAAGGCTTAATAATTTCCCTTTGAGGGTCTCCATCATTGAGTTAATGAGAAATTAATTAAACAGCTTTACAAAAGCAGGTGGGGGAGGAGGATGCTCCAACCTCCTCATGTATCCATCGTTAAAGTTATCAAGCCATAGAAGTATAGGCCTCAACTCCATGGGTGCTCTGGGGCTAGAGCACCCATGGGGAAAAAATGGTGGGTGCTGAGCACCCACTGGCAGCCCATTAGCTCCTCCTCAACCCCCAATGCCTTCAGCCCGCTGGCAGGCCCCACCGATCAGCACCTCGCCCTCCCTCCTGCCCACTGCAATCAGCTGTTTCTTTCGCAGTGTGCAGGATGCTCGGGGGGGGGGGGGAGAGGAGCAAGGACATGGTGCACTCAAGGGAGAGGGTGCAACTGAGTGGGAAGGGGTGAAGCGGGGGCAGGAAGAGGCATGGCATGGGTGGGGCCTTGGGGGAAGGGGTGGAGCGGGGACAGGGCCTGGGTCAGAACTGAGGGTCAAGCCCTCCCCCCAGCACTTCAAAACGTCAGTGCCTGTGCATGGAAGTCAAGTTCATCAATAACCACATAGAACTGGGCAACAGACTAAGTGCAGGTCATTCCTACCTATTTGGATGCGATGATGGCAACATAAACTGAAACTCTACCACACACGTGCCATCTGAGAGCTGACGATGCTGCAAGCTGTTTAGTTCATAGGCGATATATCCTCTCCTCACGTACACCTGAGCAAAGACGCAGGAGAAGAATTTACTTTGAAATCAGAGTGCTTTCCCATGGCCAACCACTGAAGCAACTATGATGGGCAACACAACCTCTCTCATTGGCACTAAAAGCAGCTCTAAGACCTGCATTTTTTCCTAAATAAATGGCAGCCAAAGTCTTCAATTCACTCTTTACCTCCAGAGCTGCCATGCGCACCAGCTGGTTGGAGTGGTAGAAGAAGGTAGGGAGCACATCAAAGATGGTGGTTTCCGAGAGGATCAGTTTCTGTCATGAGGAAAACATAATTCAGCGCAAGACAAGGTTTGAACAACCTAGTGCTGGCATGAAAGATGAAGAGATGGAAGTTAGACAGCTACAGTTGCTTCCAATCTTGAAGCTCCCTCAGTAGCTTTTGCTAGATTCATTAGCCTGCAGTTCAAATGAGGGTTTTGAATGATTTAAGGTGTAATCTAGAGTACCCGTCATCTCAGTTCTCAATTCCTAGCATATGGACATGTTTCCCTACTAGGGGAACAGAATCCTCCATTCACTTCCGACCCCTTCTGAGGAGAGTGGCAGAAAGAGAGTGAACCTGTGCTATAGGCCTTCGTCTGGAAGAGATCAGAAAGCAGCATTTCACATGGTCTGATATATACTAGCATCAATAGCTTAAGCTGCAAGACATTCATGCCTTTTTAAGGCCTTTTGAAATAAATGGCTTACAAATCAAACTGCTTCACTAAGAACTAACTAAAAGGTAAAATCCCATGCTTTAGAATTAATTGTAAGAAGTAGTCACAACCTTTAGGTCTTCAGGGCAGAACTGGTGGCCGTACATGTCGATAGCAGACAAGAATATGGACTCCACCTGATTATGTCTCAGTTCATAAGAAGGGAGGTGAGAGGCAATCAAAACCTACACATAAAAAGAATCTAAATAAATGGCTATGATTTGGAGGCAGAAGGGGAAGGTTGAGGGAAAAACCACCACCATTTAACAACATTGTGTAAACCACGAAACATACTAACCTGTCTGGCTCGCAAAGCCACTTTGGAGTGCTCCGTTTTACTGAGCTGTGTTAGCTCAGTGAGAATGGCCATCAGCTCCTCTGTCACGGTGGAGTCTCGACCACACAGCTGGTCCTATTAAATATCCTTCCAGTGTTAGTGACTAACGCTGACTGAACAGAAACCTCCATCTACATTCCTTACTTTGCCTACAAACGTCTGTACACTGAACCAAAAAGAAGTGCATTTCTTTTCTAACACACACATTGAGCCAATTTTTTGTTTTGGCCTTGGAATCTATATAAAGAAGGGACCACTGTGATCATCTAGTCTGATCTCCTTTATGGCACAGGCCAGAAAACCTCCCCTTTTCTTAAAAGTCAGTACAGAAAAGGGAATATCATTTAATGATGGCTCCACTAGTGAAGAAGCCACCACCAACAATTTTGGGGGGTGCAGTCAAAGATGTTAAGAATAGATGTTGTAAAGTTTGAAAACAACTAAGTTTTAAACAGGTAACACCAAAATACTTCTTCAACATGTCTGCAGAAGTTTTAATTTTACAATAAAATACAAGAGAGGCAATCTGATGTAATAGGCTGCGCTTCTGAGCTCCACTCGAAACCTGCCTCCCCGTTTGCAAAGCAGATCTAATAAGGAGGCTTAATTAAAGATATTAAAGCACTCTGTAGATGCTCTACATCAGATGCTCTGTACAGGTAAAGTATTATTAAGTGCTGTAAGAATATTTGAGACCTGATACACACACACACACCCCACATGAACATGCTGAATCAATCCATTGCATTTGCTTTATTTTATTGGCTGCAGTATCTCAAATCAACCCTCTTATTACAGGGAAGCTTCTCACACTGGTAATTTTTCCAGAGTACTCTGCTGCAGTTTGACCTTCACTCTTATAACACTGCAATGGATCCCTTCTAGAAAACTGCTACCAGCAAGCCACTCATCAAAACGCAAAACTACAGACTGCTTCATTCCCTCCCGCCCTTATTTCTCAATTTCCTTGTATTCAGAATTTGCCTTCCAGGTCAGCGGTGACACTGTACAGTGCATCTCAACAGCCGTTTCTGATCCGACTTCACACCCACCCTAGTCTCACAGAGGTTGCCATCTCTACTTACGATTAACATGATCACCAGCAGATTCTTCTTTGCCACCTGGGCATGAGAGAAGATGCACTCGAGCACCGGGTTCATGTCTAGTTTGTACTGCTCCCTCAGGTTGATCACACATTTGTCATAGTGGGCTGGGGAGACAGCAAGCATCCCCTGGTTAGATTAGTTCCCCCAGCCTGCAGAACAGCCTTGGGCCCTCGGCAAACACACCACACTTCCTCTGACCTTGTTGGAACTGGGTTTCCACTTGCAAATATCTTCTCAGCAAGTCTAACACGACAGATTTCATGTAGCCCCGAATGCCGCTGCGGTACCTGGGAACAGAGAAGAGGACCAAGTGTGCCACATCCCAGAGCTAACGCGCCATCGCATTGGTCACACTGCTTTTGCTGGGAATTGAACATGGACTAGGAAACAGTCAGGGTATATCCTCCTCTCCTGAGGCAGGCAAACAGCTCAAGACAATAGAACTCGGTGCACGAGCCAGGAAGTGGTGCTCACTCAATGCTCCGCTTGCTCAGGACAGAGAGGGGTGCAGCATCACTGCCAGCCTTCCCACAGGGCTCTTTCTGCAATCACCTACACCAACATTGGCACCGCTTGCCCTGCTGCTCTGACCCTTTTCCACCTCCCTTGGAGCCAGGGCCGGCACTAGTTTCTATGGAGTGTTTCACAGCACATCTGGAAACCTCCCACACCATAGAGCATGCCACAGCACAGGAAGGCATTCACCTCTGGACTAGCTGCACAATGCTCTGCGTGTTCATGAAGAAGACTTCCCGGTCTGCCTTCCTCTGCAAACTGGCCGCATAGCTGTCCAGTATGCTAGCGATCTGCACAGAGCAGAAGAAACACAGGCATGAAGGAGCTAAAAAGGTAGCTTGGGCACAAAAGCTTGGGCACAAAGGGGATGTAACTCACACATACGCAGGAATGGTTAAGATACCATTTCTCTTGCCCTACACACATTCCTCTTTTTAAGAGACTATATTAATTAGCAGGAACTCTAGTGGGATTTTCAAAGAAGCCCATGTGTCTAACTGTTATGCTCCTTTGAAACCCTCAGACTGTGAGCAGCAGTAAGTTATTTCTATTTTCCCAAAGATCAGGGGCAGGTTCTGCAATGCTTCACTCAAGCGAGTTGTCCCAACTCATGTGAGCAGTTCAATTAGTTTCAGCTAGACTATTCACAGTAAGGATTTGCACAACTGATCTGGTGTCTTTATGGTTGCCATTCTTTGGCACTACAAAGCTGTAGAGATGTCTCCATAAATTGGAAACATTAATTCCAACCCTGCAAAGAGAAAAGACAGCAAGTATTATAAGGGGAAGAAAAAACATCTCTGTATGGTAAGCGCAGTACAGCCAGCCAGCCAACCTGCCTGCCACAAGACATTCCATGTGTGCGTATGTCCCAGGAGGAATAATTCATAAACCCACCACAATCCTCTCTCTCTTTTCTTTCAAATTAAACATCATAGGCACTGTTATGAACAACAAAATGTAGCTGTAGCTGTGTCAGCCCCAGGATATTAGAGACATGGTGAGTGAAGTAAACCTTTTATTGGACCAACTTTTGTTGGTGAGAGAGAGAAGCTTTTGAGCCACACAGCTTGTCTCTCTCACCATCAGACATTGGTCCAATAAAAGATATTACTTCACCCACGGTGTCTCATAAACAATGAAAGACAAGATCATTACACACTCATTGGAAAGCCTTAGAGCAGGGAAATGGTGCCTGGGTTGACAGAAATCTATTTACAGAAAACACATGAAGGTCAAGCACACTGACCTATTCCAGCTGCATTTTACATGGAACATTCAGAGTAACAGCTGGGAGAAGAGGAGACACTTAATTTTTCAGATTTCAAATAGGAAAAAGATAGCTTAAAGAGGTTAGCACAAATTTAGAGGGGGAAAAAAATTGCTCCAAGGCTGAGAACTTGTGTAAAAGATTCCAAATTAAACTATATCTGTTACAAATGTTTGCTGATCAAAAAACCTGTTTTTCCACACACAACAGAAATATTGAACAAATTTTTTTAATGAATTTATTGTATATGACATTTTCCCCTTTAATATTTTTGATGAAACCCCATCTTTTAGCAGAAAAACTTTCCAGTTGAAAAATTCTGACCAGTTTAGCATGAAAGGAAAAAAAAAAAAGAAGACTGTGATAGTCACTGTAGCAGGGTGATGACCCACTCCAGCCCTGACAGGGTTGGAACCAGCCCTGGGAGAGGGCTGGCAGGCTGGGAGAACAGCCCAGGCTGAGTGGGGAAACAGCCGCAGCTGTGGTGTTCAGCGAGAGAAGGGCCTGGCTGCTGGAAGCTGAGAGAGAGTACCCGAGGGAAGCTGGGCTGCAGAACAGGGCAAAGGAGCTGTAGGGCTCCGCCTGGTAAAACCCTCAGGCTGCAGCCGAGTGTAAGATCAGACAGGTACTGCGGCTACAGAGGGGTAGCCACGGGTAGGCCGAAGCAGCTGGTCCAAACCCCTTTACCTGTGATGAGTGGCTGATACACTGTAGTCTGCCCCAGGGAATGGGAGCTAAAGTGATGACTGGCAGTAGCCAAGACTGAAGCAAAGTAGGGATAGTGGGTGGGGGTTCCTTGGGGAGGGGAGACCCAGAACTGTGGGGGTACTGCCAAGGGACAGCACCCAGTTAAAAGGACACCAAGGTCCAGGGAGGGACATGGGGGCGAGAGGACAGGCGGATCACTGGCCTGCAGAGGGCACTGCGGAGCTGGAACAAGCTAAATTCCTGGAAGTCACCAGCAGGAGGTGCCGCAGGGGTGAGTCCACACCTTTACAGTCACCAAGATATTAAAAAGAGGTTGGAACACAAGACCATCCCTCTTGTATGGCTTACCTGCTGACTGGGAAACTGACACAGCACTGAGGTGATGTTACTAGCGTATTGTGCCATCACTTTTCGAATGGATTTCTCCACTGACAGCGGGATTCTGCCAGACACGTTTGTCATGATCTCCTGCAGCTCCAGAAGAGGCAGGGAGGGGTCCCGGAGGGTCTTCATCAGCTCACATACCCATTCTTTCATCTAAGCAAAATAAAGATTATTGCTATGAAGATGTTACAGAAAAACATCAGAGGTCGATGTGTCAGGAAAGACAAGTGAACGGATCTTGCCATCCCAATGAAAACTATGCTTGCAGCCCTGTAACCAACAGGGTAGGTGGGCTAACACAATGGAATTAAGGATGGTTTCTCAACTGTGGCACTGGGCTGGGAGTAGCATCAAACCAGGTACAGAATCCCGGTCAAAGTCACTCGAGGACTGATTTTCAGAGGTGCTGAGCACCTGCAGCTGTCCCTGACCTCAGTACAAGTGGTGACAGCTCAGCATTTCTCATAAATCATGCCCTTAGAATTCTTGTGTATAAAATGGGAATGACGCCTTCCTACCTATCTACACAACAGGTGATCTTGAGCCTTAACTTAAGGCTTGTAAAGGACTTTGAGATTGCTGGATGAATGGAAGGCACAAAAGATGTACTACAGCCAATGCTTAACATTAAGGGGCTTAGCAAAGTATTATAAAATTTCCCCCAAGCTTGCCACCTAGAGAAATAACGGTAAGTGCTCTTTGTTATCACATGGATAGTGGGAGACCATTCCAAGAAGAATACAAGTTAAACTAGATTTGAGAGTAGATCCAGGTCTTTGTCCATGTATGAAAAAGAAATTGAAGGGACAGATGGTTATACATGAAGAAAAAAGTTTGTTGGCATAAATGTGTCAGTTAAAATACCGTCTGGGTATAAGAAGCAGATGCCATTAGAGAGAGAACGGCACTTACTTTTGCACTGAAATATGGCTCTGGCAAGCAGTAGCCATTCATGACATTGATCAGATTCTCCAGGACACTGTGAAAGACCTGGTGCAGCTTCAGGCCACCGATTGGCAACATCTGCTGGGTGGGGAGGCCACCTGTATACAACTGGGCCTGAGGTCGAATACAAGAGAAAGAAAGCATTTGGAATATAAAACAGGAGTGGAGAAGAGAAAAGTAAGGCAGACCTCATTCAAATTAAACTACCATCTAGAAAAATACACGTGTACAACCTCAGCAGACAAGGAAACTGCTCAGTATCCATAATTATTTTAATTAAAATGCAAAGGAGGGTGTCACCAGAATGAATCAAGTGGTAAGTTGCCAAATAAGAGGCATTAGAAAAATGTATGTCAGAATTCCTTATTCTGGTAATTTTCAATCAAGTCTTAATAATCAAAATTCGTTTTCTGCACAAATCCCAAAAGGCATATATGCTTAAGATACAGACTAGCTAGGGCCAACAGAATATTTATATAAAGGCCACACTTTCAAATACCAAAATTCTACATCATTGCTAAGTATCTGGTGTGTTAAAACCCAAGTGAACAAACATATTAAGATCCTGGGGCATAAGAGACAGACAGTTACAAGTCACGGATGACCTGATTAGTCATGTAAGTAAATAGAAAAATAACCTGGTCCTGTCCCAGCAGCAATACTCACTGGATGCACTTTGCTAGGATCATCTAACTCGAGTCTAGCTATGACACAGCCTGCCTCCAGCAATGCTCCTGGCCGTTTTATATAACGTATATGGCCAGATTCCTTCACCTCCAGGGTCAAAATAATTTTCATCACCTGTATGAGGATTGGTGGAATAGAGTGTAATAAATGAGTATCATCCATGCAACATAAAGAGCCTAGGACAGTCATTTTTTTCCTAGTGTCACAATAGAGACAGGACTTCATTTTTTTTTAATTTTTTTTTTTTTACTGTAGGAGTGCAAATACATAATCTGCATCTCTTTATCAAGCACACAGATTGGAAGCCATTTCCCCACTCAGTGACACAATCTGCACTAACCTACAGTTACCTCTATCTCTGCAAAACTGTGCCCTATGAAGATGTGGCCTCCATCTTCCACAGTGTACTTCAGCAGTTTCCCAGCAGAGGGTGATCTCAGCATGGTTGGGTCTTTTTCCTTTTCAAAGTAACACGTTTTGTTACCAACGGTGATTCGATAGCTTAAGTAGAGGGGAAATCCTGTTACTGCTCAACCTATTTTCTGCCTGCTGCAGAAGCAGCTGCAATTGCTGCTGTGTCTAGTTGCGAGATTGGGAAGAAAGCTGCAGCAGAGGGATAATGGGTCAGCTCTCTAACTTACCAGTCAACTTCTTCTTTCATGTATGTCGTGTAACTGTTACCATCATAGGAAAGCAGCACCCCGCCATCATTCAACCTGTGCACGTCTATCTCGATGTGAGTGTTATTCATTATAATGACATAAGTTGTCAGAGACTGACGGGCAACCTGTTGAAAAATACCAAAGAAATAGGCTTTAAAACGTGAACATTACAACCTTTACTGAGATCAAGCCTTAGGCTTGCATTGCCAGGCTCCTGTGCATCAGTCCTTTAAGATGACACCAGAAGCCGAGCTCTCATTGTGTAGTGGGTGGGAGCAGGATTTAATGTGGAATACGGACTCTGCTTCTCCATGCCCCCTCTATCACTTAGACCAGTGTCTCTCAAGCTTTTTGATACTAGGGATCAGCTTGCTGCCTTCCTAAAACTGTGTCAGGGAGATCTCAGGGACCGGTCGCTGAGAATCCACAGACCGATCGCTGAGAAACATTGATTTAGATCACAGAAATTGAGGTTAGTGTTTGAATTGCTAGCCTGGTTCTACAGCTCAACCACTGTCAGTAATTTCAGCTGATCCTCCACTTTCTCATGATAAGAAAGTGATTTAACTAACTAAAGCTGCTACCTAGCTGGGTTTATGAACAGGAAAAGCCAGCACTTTAGACGCATTAACTCCAGCAACAGTCAATCTGGAAGCAGAAAAATTCTCCATACTGTAAAACCATAATAGTAAACCTCATGAGACTTTCAAAAAAACGGATAATGAAGATATTTTTTAATTATCTTTTTGCTGAAAGTATCCATCCAGAAGTGCTTGTCTGTACTGATGAGACATGGAGAATCAGCCTAGCCGTGTGTAGTAATGCCTGCACGAGCCAAAGTCCCCACAAGCTTGGAAAAACACAAGACACCGTTTACCTTGAGAGCGTACTTCACACCTTCATAAATAAGCTCCACTTCTACAATGTTCAGCAGGGAAGCTGCTGGCAGAACTTGGCCCCTAAGGGAAAAGGATAAAAAGTCAGACACCAAGAGAACTCAGCCACGGTATATAGCCCATCAGCACTAGTCCCAAGAGCAGGTTTAGACCGCAGTGGGCTGCAGAAGAGAGCTTTTAAAGGGGACTTGCAGGGGAGGGAAATAGTTGGTTTTGCATCCCCTTTCTGAAGTTTATAAAACATTTAAAAGGTGGTGAGGGAGGAGCTGTGCTGTTTCACATGAGAAATTAAGCTCGTCTGCTCTACAAGATTCTACAATGATTGCAGAGCTAACAACATGACACCATCACAAGAGTGAAGTGAGTGAAAGTTCAGCAACTGAGAGGGGAGGTGACTTAGCTAGCCTGAATAAAACTTTGGTTTCTGTCATCATCTACTTAGCTCTAATGGCTAATAAACCCTTGGGAGACAGAATGTCTTAAATAAAGACTCAGCACTCCCATCTTTCAACTACGGTGTAAAAGTTCACAATACACATCTCTGAAAAACCACAAGTAGTCCAACAGGAAATCTTGTGAAGAGTGAACTTGACATTCCTAAAAGGTAAAAAAACCCCAGCAACTTAAAAAAAAAAAAAAAAAAAACAAAAAACACTTTATTCATAGACCTTAAAGACCAGAAGGGACCATTATGTTACTCTAACCTGACTTCTCACATCTCAGAAGCAAAAAGCAAAAACCTTGCATCTTCTTTTTTAATATCTCATCTCCTTTGCTGGCCCCATTAAGGCTCTGGAAGTCAAACAATAAAGTTTCCTTTCCTCCACTTAGCTGCCTTAAAGAATATAGGAACACCGTCTTCACATCCCACTCTGAAAATCAGCAATGTAATCATGAGTCAACATTCTGTGCCTGGTCTTAACTCCCTTAGTGGCTGGTCATGCCTTACTCCGCTAAGGTGTGAACCTGCATTAGACAAAATCATGCACAAGTAGCCTGAATGTGAGAGACAAAGGGTCGGCTTATGTGCCAAAAAACCTTGGAGAGATAGAGATCTCACACACACCACACACACACACACCCCTCAATTATTACAATAGTATGTACAGTTTTCTACCAAAGACTGGGACCCTAATCCACTAGGTGCTGTACAAACACATAGGGACTCTTTCAGACTCTCTTACTTTCTCAAAGAGCTTGCAGTCTAAACAGACAAAGGATGTGAGGAGAAACTGAGGAACAGACAGGGAAAGTGATTTGCCGACAGTCACTCAGCAGGCCAGTGACAGAGCTGGGGACAGAACCATGTCTCCTGAGCCCCAGCCCAGCATCCTGTCCACTGCCTCTCAAACACAGCACCTTATGTCACACGCTCCATATACCCCTGCTCTCGCTGAGGAGTGTAACAAAACTCCCATTCGTTTCAGCGGGACCAGTATTTGGTCATAAGAAGGGTTCAACAGCCACGCTTCATTGTGTTTATCCCGTTAGTCACATAGCACTTTACCTTTCAAGAGAATGCAGGAAGTCAGTCATACAAGTCCTAAACAAGGCATCTGCTACATTCAGAGCACAGCAAACCACGCCCAGCATGGTGTCTGGCTTCTCGGCCTAGCAGGGGAAAGAATGACACTTCCAGCACATTGTGGACAGCAGATCCACGTGAGAATGAAGACAATTAGCCAGAGGGAAGAGAGTCAGAGCTCAGCTTCTCCCACCTGCACTTTCTCAGCAATCAGGTGGTCCAGCCACCCAGTATCTATCTCATTGTTCTGAAAGCTCTCAGTCTCCAGCAGCTTAATCAAGTACTCGACAGTTGTTCTGAAATCCCCACGGATCGACAGCTCTTTCAGCGCCACAACCATATTCCTTTTAAAGAAAAGTTCTTCTGTTAATATTGAGTTTAAAATGCATGATAAATATTCAGTGCTAAGCATATCCATCTATTGGGGCATACAAGATAACTATTTCTTTTCCCACCTTAGCAATTATCTTTACCCGCTTCCTTTTCTATCACAAAGTACTAAAGACCCAAAATTTGATTTATCCAATACACAAGTGCAGAGCAGACGTTAAACTTCTCTTTACAAAATATACAAAACACATACGCCACATTTTGATCGGATTTTTACTGACGTGCAAGAAGGCTCTTATACAGCAGCCAAGGTATACAGCAAGCTACACAGAATTTAGTGGTTGAGAATGCTGCATATGGTGATAGGCAACCTCATAAAAACATAGATAGATGTGTTTCCATAACTCTGGAGAGAGACAGCCTGCAGTTAAAAGCTGTCTCCGAGTGCATGTTATTAAAAGTCTGCCCCTTCTGCACGTTCAGCTGTTAGAGATTTTTATTTGGGGGGGGAGGGCCTGCTGGGAAATAATTTACTTTGAAAGCTAACAGAGTAGCTCTGTGAGGTCCCAATGTAGCAAAGCACATGACCAGTACCAGTCAGAGCAATACATAAAGCTAAGCATTAACTGCTTTGCTGAAGCAGGGCTAAATCGCTTCACTTCAGTTTAGTTTGAACAGTCTCCATAATCCCCCTGCAGGGCCCTTTGTCACAAGTCCACAACTAAACTGCTCAGAAAAGCCGAAGCGGCTTATTGCCTCTTAGCATTAAAACCAAATATTTTTAAATCTAAACCCATCAACATTCAGTGGCACTTGACTCTTTTGAGGAATGCTTATGCTGATCCTACTGACGAGATAGCCTCCTCGCGATTCTCTCCCCAGGAGAAACAGTGCCCAAACTGCGAATCAGCAAATTCGTGCAAACCACCAGCAGCTGCCACACTGAAATAACCCCAGACATTCTTGCTGCTACGGAAATTCAGCTCCTGCACTGTCCCTGAGCTTGGCTTGAACTCCTAGATTCAATGTAAAAAAAAAAACAACACAAACACAAAGAAGAAAATAAGAAGTTTACATTTGAAACAAAACAGGTGCAAGTCAGGAAAGAGGAATCTCATTGCAAACAACAGCTATTATACAAGTGCACCTGTGGAGTCCATTAACCCCACAAATCTCATCTGAGAATGTGTTTAACATTTTATCAGTGGAGGACTGCTCAGAGTTCAGATCTTGCTAAAAACAAGGTAGTACCCTGCCCTCAGCAACATCTAAATCTGATTGAGACCAGAGCAGGTGCTTTCTAAACAGGGTTCCATTTACTCACCTCATCAGGGTTTTCACTGGTGATTCTAGCAGCAATGACATGGCCTCTGGGCACTGGGATATTCGCAGGGCTCTCAAAGCAGATGGGTGTATCAGCCCATGGCGACTCTCCGTACAGCACTCGGATGTCTTTTATTCTGTGCAAGGGGACACCCATTGCAATCTGCACAAGTGCCCAGTAGAAAAAGGAGACGGGGCTTAAAGTCTTCTAAATTAGCTCTGAAATGAGGCTTCAGCATGACAATTAGAGCCAATCAGTGGGACTGGCTGGCTCAGGTAAACAGGAAAGGAACAAGGAGCCTTTCACCCTCTAGGTCCCCAGTTCAAATCCAACCCCTTCTGGAGGAATCTAAGGAAGCAGCTATCTGATGGCTGGTCAGAGCCCCGTGTGAAATGACCTCAAGAGCAGTCATCCCAACTGGTCACTTTGTGGGCATATTTTTGAGGTGCTCAGGACTGATGGGCATGGAGACCAAATGTCCCTGTCACTCCTAGAGATGGCTCCTCTGGGTTGGGTGCGAGACATCACACAGGGCCTTGGTCTGCTGCTGCCCATGTTCTACCTGTTGATGGAGAGAGCAATTCCTTCTCCCAGGCTGCCAATCTGGTACCTTTCACAAGCTCCAAACTCACACACAATATGTGGCTCAAACCAATGAGCTCCTTAGAGTCATCCACGTGCTGCAACAACTTTAAGAAAAGCAACAGTGGGAAAAAATGGTATGTTGGCAAAATTTCACATACCTGTAGCTGAGCCGCAGGTAAGTTCACATCAGCAATCATCTCTGTGCAAGGATGTTCTACTTGCAGACGGGGATTTAACTCCAGAAAGTGGAAGCCCCCATCTTCACTATAGAGGTATTCGACTGTCCCTGCACTCACATAGCCCACCATCTTTGCAAGGCGTACTGCGCACTGAAAACACAACACAAACAGATCTGGCTTTTGTGACACTAGCTCCTGCTAGTTCACAACTGCAGAGCACTTTGCCTGGTGTTCACAGTCTATTATATGCATGTTTCTGACATGCCCCTCGTGCAATATTTCCAGGACACTACATCAAATTGGGGAAAGACAAATGCCGCAGCAATACAAATACAGTCTACAGCAACTGGAGGTGGATAGTGACAGCTAGAAAAAATCTCAAGCAGAGAATTAAAATCATAGACCAAAAATGCTAGTTAAATTAAACAAACCTCCCCACCTTAACAGTCACTTATTCAACTGAAATGTTGGTAAGCCTGGGGGTTGTTTGTTTTTCTGTGTATACGCAGCGCCCAGCACAATGGAGACCTGGTCCTTGACTGGGGATGTTGGTGGCTACTATAATGCCAATAGTCAAACAAGAAGCGTACTGCAGGAAGGTGATGACACGGACAAGATCACATTAGTCACACAAGAGGTCCCAGAGGCTTGTGAAGTAAGGAATACTCACATGATTAAGGGCTAGATCCTTAGGTCAGAGCTTCCTCTAGAAAGGGAAGGTGGTCATGGCTCCCAGGCTGAGAACCCCCAGTTCAAGATTGTGGAAGGGTCACAAGAATTAAGCTTGCTGGACACTCCTGAGCAGGGCCAAAACCAGGGTGGGGCGAGCAGGACAGCCACCCAGGTGCAAAGCCATGGGGGCTGAAAAGTGGGGTGGAAATAGGTGACACGTCAAGTCCCGCACTGCAGGGCTTGTGGAGGAAGCACCACCTTCAGCCCCTAACTCACCTCAACGGGCCACCCAGCCTGTCTGGGTTGGGGGCACAACCAAAAAAACTAGGGTGGGGGAGGGGGAAGTGTAATGCTGTGTGTATCCCATCTCCCCACCCAAATGTCACCTCTGGAGGGGCTAGGGGGAGGTGGTGAGATGATGAAAAAAGGCAGGGGATGCAACTATGTTTGCTCACCCCAGGTGCTAAAATGCCTAGTTTTGGCTCTGCTCATCAGGCAACATCCTGGGTTTGTGCTTTTAAGCATTTGGCTGAAAAGAAAGGGCTGTACATAAGCATCTGAACAATTCATCGTGGTGGTGTTCCACTTATAGCTGGAGTGAGAGTTCTCTGTGGCTGGCATTGTCTCCTTTGTTATCTGTCTGTGCAGCACCTAGCACAACTGGGCCTTGCTCAGGGTTCCTAGGCATTATCGTAATATATGTAATAAAACTAGTAGTGAAAAGGTTCCTCTTCTCTAACATCCTCTCTCTCTCTGTAACAGCTGCCTCAGCCAAGCCCACAGGAAAGACCCAGAATACCTGCTCCATAAAGTCAAACACGGAGGGAGCTGCTACCGTCACTGGTGCCTCTTCAATTATTTTCTGATGCCTGCGCTGTAGGGAGCAGTCGCGGCCAAACAACGAAACCGCGTTCCCGTACTGATCAGCAAGGACCTGCACCTCCAAGTGCCGGGCGTGCTGGGCTAATTTCATCACAAAGATGGGGGACCCTGGAGCCTCGCTCTGTACCTGGGAGGGGAGGAGAAGAGTGTGAGAAATGCATTCATGTGGTGGATCCAGGCTTGTATATTCCTTGACATTGATGACATGCATAAACCCATCCTCCATGGGGGAAAGTCATTGCTGGGCAGAGGGCTGGCACCGTACAAAATATCATTCATGTTCCCAACTCCTTCATGTACTGAGCTTTCTACATTTTTTAAAAATATAAGATTGTGTTTGAACTGACGATAACTGTGCCCCCCAAAATATGCCTATAAAATCAGTCAGGGAAACAGTGGGAAATGAGCACTCTTCTATTAAATATTCTTTTAAAAGGGAAAAAAATAAAAATTCAGGGTTTATGGGGAGGGGAAGACCCTCCTCAGAGCTTCTGGAGGGGGGGAAACGGGGGGAGTTAAAAAGGCAGGTATATGTTCAGATGGGGGTGGAGGGAGGCATCCTCCTTGGTGCCTCTTACTTCTCTGAGGAGGCAAATTAAAAAAAGGTGGGATTTGGAGGTACAAACTCTCCTCAGAGTCTCTCACTTGTCTGAAGCAGCCAGTGAATTCCTCAGCAGTCTCTGCTCTCCGGATTCCTTTGCCACCGCCGCCTTCCGAAGCTTTTATCATCACAGGATAGCCAATCCTCTCGGCTGCCTGAAGGAGGGAAAGAGCCAGGAATTTGAAGGGAAAGGTTTAGATGTTTCTGGGCCAAATGCAGCCCTGGAGTAAATAGGTGCGGCACCCATCAAAGCCCACAGAGTTGAGTCCCCTCGCCCTGGGGTTCAATTTGTCCAGAGCAAACACAATAGACATAGATGCACTCATTGAATTCCTCTCAATTTAACAGAGAGGGAGCTGGTGGCAGATCAGCTGCTTGGAGGGGTCATCAGCTCTCAAAGAGCTCCCATTAGCTCTGATCCAAATCAGTCCCCATCTGCTGAACTTCAGGACACCTCTATTTTGCACACCCTGCTGCAGGAGGTGAGGTGTGGTGAGAGTTTGGATCTGCCCTGGGGAGGAGAGCATTGTGCCGGGTAGGGGTCTCGGCTCTGCTGGCTATCAGGCATGTGACTGTCACTGCTGAAATTTGTTTTTGTTTCTGTGACATGTGCTGGGAGCTAATAGCGCTGGTCAGGTCCCTTTCTATTACTATTAGGAATCCAATTAAGAAAAAGATTCATAGATTCCCAGGGCAAAAGGGACCACTGTGATCATCTAATTTGACACCCTGTATGACAATAGTCCCCAACATGGTGCCCGTGGGACCATGGTGCCCACCAGGGCATTTATGTGTGCCTGCCTAGTGCCCAGCAGGGGAGAAAAGCCACAGCACCGTGACTGCTGGGGACAAAGAACTCCGCAGCTGCAGGTGTCAGGCGTCAGTGTTGTCTGTCCTCCTGGCTTCTCTCCGGTTTCTCTCTGCACTGCCCAGAACTGACACCAAAAAAACCCAAAAACAAAACAAAAAAACCCACTCTGACTCTGCAGAATGGACGGAATGCTGCCCCATAGCATGTGCTGCCCCAGTCATGTGCTTGCTCCACTGGTGCCTAGAGCCGGCCCTGTATGTGAGTAATTGTTGGCGCCCGCCACACTCTTCTAAAAACATGAATGTGCTATTGGCCACAAAACGGTTGGGGACCACGGCTGTATGACACAGACTACAGGACCTCCCCACAGTCATTCCTGGGGCAGAGCTTTTAGAAAAACATCAAGTCTGGATTTAAAAATTCTCAGTGAAGTAGAATCCACCATGACTCTTAGTAAATTGTTCCAACGGTTAATTACTCTCATCGTTAAAGTTTTATACTTATTTCCAGTTTGAATTTGCCTAGCTTTAACTTCCAGCCATTGGATCATGTTATATCTTTCTCTGCTAGACTGAAGAGCCCATTATTAAATGTATGTTTGACATGTAGTTACTTATAGACTGTGATCAAGTCACCCCTTAATCCACTCTTTATTAAGCTAAATAGACTAAGCTCCTTGAGTCTATCACTAATCCTTTAATGATTCTTGTGGCTCTTCTCTGAATCCTCTCTAATATATAAACATCCTTTTGGAGCGTGGACACCAGAACCAGACATGGTATTCCAGCAGCGGTCAGACCAGTAACAATTATAGAGGTCAAATAACCTCTCGACTCTTACTCCAGATTCCCCTTTAATACATCCCAGGAACACATTAGCCCTTTTGGCCAGTGTCACATTGGGAGCTCATGTTCAGCTGATTATCTACCTCCACCCCCTCAGTCTTTTTCAGAGTCACTGCTTCCCAGGATAGAGTCCCCTCATCCTCCAGGTACAGCCTACATTCTTTGTTTCCAGATGCATATCTGCAGCCATATTAAAATGCACATTATTTGCTTGCTCCCAGTTTACCAAGCAATCTGGATCACTCTGAATCAGCAACCTGCCATCTTCATTATTTAACACTCCCCCCAACTTCTGGGTCTTCTGCAAGCTTTAGCACAGATGAATTTGTTTTCTTCCAGATCATTGATAAAAATGTTAAATAGCGCAAGGCCAAGGACTGATCCCTGCGGGATGCCACTGGAAACACACCCACTGAATAAAGATGATTCCCCATTTACAATTTCAAGTAAAATGAGTTGAGCCGCTGTTGGGCCAAGATCTTTACCTCCAGGCTTTCATCCACATCCTTTACACAGCCTCGTGCATAAGTCTCTAGGGAGACGCTGATTGTTCTCCGCTGCTCACAATCCTCCGTCCATTCTGCCATGAGACCTACAGAACGAAACACTGACCTCAGAAGGCCTTAATGCAACAGAGGATCACATGGTTACAGAGGACCTCGCTAATTCATTCTCTTGCCTCGGAGAAACACAGAAAATGGCTGGATTTGGCAAGTTACTGAAGCTTCCTCACTAACAGCCCAGCCATAGGAACTACTACAGCCATATTTTCACTATGAATCATAGGGGAAAGCAAGCAGGGGTGCACAGTTTGTCTGAAGTAGCAGCCAGGCCTGATTTAGCAGAGACGAGCTGTATTCCCCAAAGCCCGGTTACACAGGAGAGCAGCTCTGAGCCAGAGAACAAACATGCAGAGATCTCAGCATTGCTATTACCAAGGTGTTTGGGGTTTGTTTGTTTGTTTAAAATCATTCTGGCTCTTTTTTAAAAACTCTACACAAATTGGGGCCTGGCAGCCCTCCAGCAGTGAGGCAGCCAGGCATCTCACCGTGGCAGAGACCCGATTAGTATCGCAAGTCCAATAAACATTGAGCTGTCAAAAGCCACAGAGCTGTGGCTCAGCTGACACATGGACAGCAACATCTACAAATTCTCTCTGCCACCCACTTCCCTGTACTGGGAGAGTGATCAGGAACCAGGCTCAGGCACCCATCCCGAGAGAGCCGAAGCAGAAACAGAGGGGCATGACAGACAGAAGAGGGAAGGAAGAAAACAGTGAAGGTAAATACAATAAAATGAGAATGGCTACGGCAGAAGGAGGAGGTGGTTATGAATGGGAGAATTTGGACCAACAAAAAAAACAACAACACTGGATGAAAAACTACTTAGGAGGGTAAAAGCAACAGAAGAGGCCCAAGGAAGAAGAGATGCATTAAGACAGAGCAGGAGAACTGAAGATGAGGAAGAGAAAAAGGAAAGCAGTAAGGATTCACAAAACTCCTGTTTATATAGCAACCAGAGTCAGCAATTTAATGGTGGATTGGCTGTTCCTGGCAGGCAGAAAAGGGAGCACTTAAATGTGCCCGGGCAGAGGAGGGGTGACATCCCACCCAAGATCTGGCCCCTCTGGCTATGAGAAGCCCCACTTTTTCTCTTCTGTAATAAGTTTTACAGAAAGCACCCAAATAAATCTGACACAAGCCAAGTTAAGACAAAGCATTTCTCGTCAGAAGGCATTCTTACCACTTCCGCTCCATGGCAATGTGGGGATCTGGACAGTCTGGGCTACAATGGTGGAAGCCACTTTATCTCCCAAAGCCCACATGGCTTCGCTGGGAGGACCTTAAAGCCAGCAGGAAACAAAAACAGGCGGAGGTCAGTGCCTCAAACTCACAGAATCAGTGGGTCCCTTTTCAAATGGAGGCAAAGAACTCCATATCCCACCTACCCTCCACCTGCATCAAACACAACTGAGTAAAAGCATACATTAAGAGGAATGTTACTGGGAAATCTCCACGAACCCTGGCTTGAGAGCTCCTACATTAGAAGGCTGGCATGTAGGGCCAATACACACAGACACCACACTCAGAAATAGTGGTGCCCACCAGAAGCCAAGGACACTAACACATTCGCTAACTCAGTGTACAGGACCCCCTTGGACAGTGATGGGTTTTGCTGGTTTAAGCAGAGGGCTGAACTGAGGAAAATAAGCAAGACCCCTACCTAGGAAAGCCACCCCATGTTTCTGCAACAGCTCTGGAAGCCTAGGGTTTTCAGAAGCATGGCCCCAGCCAGCCCACACGGCCTGTGATGAAAGAAAGGCAGTGAGTATGAGGAGATAGATGGGAGAACGTTTGTGTGAACAGCTTTCACTCACAGCATCCTGCACTGCTCTCTAATAGAGACAGGCGCAGATCAACAGCATGGATCCCAACACCCTCAAACTTCAAAGCCCTAACTACAGCTTCGGCCTCTCTCTACACTCCACTTGCTCCTCTCCAACAGTAACACAGGCTATCAGTTACAGTCTTTAAAGGCATAAGTAGTCAGGGAGCCATTTACCTGAGGGTTCACCCCTCCCACTCTGTCATGTCATGGCGGCAACGATCGATGGATGCTCTTGTTCTCAGTTTCTCAAAAGATGGAGCCATGGTACTCTAAACAGAGGGGCCACCTAGCCCAGTGGCACCTTCCCCCTCATGCCACAGTGGCACCTCTGAGCACACAGACTAAGGTATGGGTCTGCTCTGGGCTTTCAAGGTCATTTGTGTAACAGAAAGAGCGGGGATGGTTCCAGAGCCATTTCTGTTTGTAACTTAGCCAGGAGACCCCCCTCTGCTGCCATAATGCAGGTCACTGCAAATAATTACCCCACAATCAGGAGCCAGAGCCTCAGCTCTGCAGACACATTCCATTCTCTCTGGTTGCTCACTGAAGCCAATGGGAATCTTTCCCTCAATTTGCACAGCACTGGCAGGCCCTAAGATCTACGGCTGTCCCCCCCACCCCCAAGAATTACCTGCCTAATGCCAGGACCCATTTCCAGACCTCAAACGTGCCGCGGAGGATTCCTAAGCTTCAGGTTCATAACTTTTGTGTGACCATCCCTAGTCCATGAAGACCAACCCCCTGTGCGGTGCTTGTACCTGCACTGGAATCCTCTTGGAAATATCCACAATCAGCTCTACGTTGGCATAGTTGTTGTTGTTGGCTCCCCCAGGGACAGGCACATAGTGATCAGCCATTTTGATGTACTCTGGAAGAGAAAGCCCATTCATGGTAGTGTACAGAGTGCTGGTCAGGGTGGGAACATGCACAGCAAACTGACTGCATCTGAGCTGACAACTTCAGCTCCTATTATGGCCACTCCCCCAGGGAACTGCAGCCATGATAAGTTTGCACACATCACTGTATATTGCAAAGCAACCACAGTTCTAGAACCCAAGGGAGATTGGAGGGCAGGGGGAAGAAGCTAAATCTATCAGTGGGTCTGATCCTATAGTCCATGCAAGGAGAAACTCTCACTGAAAACACTGGGAAATGTCCTGGCTTGTGATTGCAGGCGCTTGTGCAGAACGGCCTCTGACTAAAACCAATCAAGACATAACTTCCCAGGTGAGTGCTGAGGAGAGAACAAAGGTGCCAGCGCTGCTGCCTCTATCAGGGGATATTTGCAATAGGTACCGTAAGGAAAGAGGGGACACAAATGTTAGATATTGGTTAGATTTTTATGGATCTAGGACTTACCTGCATTTGCTTTAAGATCTTCAGGTGTAACCATGACAACAAATCGAATTGCTCGCTCATTTCTGAACATTTCATAGGCCCACCTGCGGATGGAGCGCATGCACTTCACAGCAGCAATGCCATTATTTGCTATCAGAACCTGGAAGCAAGAGGCAGAAAGGAACACAAAGGTCTGAGGCAGGCATTTGGATCTGACTGGGCTCAAACCAGCAGAAGGCAGAGAGACCCTTCATTTCCCCTGAAAACGGAGACAAGGGCACACAGCACCTTGCAGAATCCGGCCCTAATGCTCAAGATATGGCAACTGTAAAAAGGCTGGTACCTTATGCAAAAATTCTGCCAAGACACCAAAACTGCAGACTTTAGATCACTGGAAAGGAGTTACGTAGTAACATGTACGTTGGTTATTACACACACATAGTAGTGTTATTAATGTGAGAATTCCATGGCTGTAGAGAGAGCAGAATACCAGAATACAGGGACAGACACATTATAACAGCCCAGACAGGTCACAATAGCTCCTTTCCAAGGGCTGAATTTTTGCAGGAAGTCTCCAGATGAAGGAAGCATTAGGCTAGTTACTATTTCTACACATGTGAGAGCAAGCTGAAATACGAGGTCAAATTCTGCTCTCGGTTACTCCACTGAAGTAGTCATTCCAGATTTATTCCTGGCACAATAGAGATCAGAATCTGGCCCGATGTCTGCAATACAATTCATAAACACCCTGAAATGTAGAGGGACTCTCAGCCACTCCCTGACAATTAATTGCAATGTCTGTTCTCATCAAAGTAAACCAGTTCAGGAGAGGGCTGCCTGAGAATGCTAAGGTTGAGACTAGATCAGTGTTTATAACAAACACTGTTTCTCAGAGCTGTGACTTGGTTGCCAGTCTTCACGATGTCAAGTCTTAGCCAAAAAGCTTTACTTTTGGGATGGTGGGAAATAATTTTGACTTAGAACAACAACTTGGCTGATTCCAGCATAACACAAGGCACTGCCCATCCCTGGGCATGGGAACAGGGCCGGCTTTAGGCCTATTCCACCAATTCCCCTGAATCGGGCTCCATGCCTAAGAGGGCCTCACGCCCAGTGAGAATCCCTTCCCTGGCTAGAGGCGCTCCGGGTCTTCGGCAGCATTTCGACGGCGGGTACTTCGCTCGCTCCGGGTCTTTGGCGGCGGGTCCTTCAGTGCCACCGAAGACCTGGAGTGAGTGAAGGACCAGCTGCCGAAGACTCAGAGAGCCGCTCGGTAAGTACAAGTCCCACGTTTTTGGGGTTTTTTTTTTTAAATCATCCCTGACAGGGTCCCACTGAAATTGTTTGAACTGGGCCCTGCACTTCCTAAAGCCGGCCCTGCGTGGGAAGGAATAAGATACCTCACAAAGCTCTGCAGAAGCCTTTTCTCCAAGCACTGAGAGCACAGCACTGACTGGCTTCAACAGACAGCACCCTTTAGAAAAGGTGTTGGATGCAACATAGGAAGTCAAGAGTTGGAGTTTACAATGAAAAGAAAAAGTAAAGAACCTTCAGGCAATCAGCAAGGACAAGGGAGAAGTGGGTTTGCACACAGGAAGGAAAGAAATAAGCAAAAAACTGCATATAGGAGACACATCTAAGAAGTTCCAAAAAGAGTTTTGTATTTGTGGGGTCCATTTTGATGCTTAATGGTGCTTCGACATAACCGACCCATGTTAATATCCTAGGAACCTCCATGCTAGGAGCCTACAGAATATAAGAACTATTCAGGAAACCAGCATCCCAACTGCAAAGACAGCTAGGAAGCCAGACGTCCCCATGAGCACACGCTGGGCTGGGCTAAAGGCAAGGTACCTTTTCAATAATGCGGTTCCCCCCAAACCGAGTCACGAACTCAGCAGGTGAGGCGACGGTGAAATCCCTCTGGAGTTCCAGTTTCTTCTGCTCTCGGCCTCTCTTGACCAGGTGCAGCCCTGACATGCTAGGCCTGAATCAGGTACAAAAAAAATTGCATTAAAAAAAAAAAAATCATCATCAAAGCAAGGCTGCTGTCTAGATATGCCAACAGTTCAGAAGGACAGAGTCAGATTGATGTCAAGCTTAGGACTCTGAGAAGGAATGAATTTGGCAAGCCATGCAACAGCCTAAAACTTAAGATGAAAAACAAACCAACCATCGCAGTAATACCAAGGGTCTCAAAGCAATGAACAGCCATCAGTTAACCCATACACCCCCGACAAGGTAAATGCAGGATATAAAGGATGGCTTTACCAATATGCAGACTCTTCTGAGACAGGACACAGAAGCTGTTTAAACGGTACCCTGCACAAAGGGCGAAGCAGAACACTATTCAGTTGAGAGACATGGGAGCAGTAAATTTAGGTACGCGAAATGTAATTTTTCAGGGCTGAATCCCCTACTCTTACACAAAATGACAGGATATCTTTCATGATGCCAAGTGCCCAAGACCTTGGCTATGTGTCACTAATTTCAAAACCAATGATAAAAGGCAATTGTGATACTAGGAAAGATGTTCTGTTTCTACACAGATACCATAAGAGAGGCTGAGAGCCATCCTGGCATTTGCATTTCAGACCACAGACTCACACACAGCCAAAATCACTGGGGAATTTCAAGACTGTTGACGGACAAGATTGAATGCGTGTGTGTCACTACCATCAGAATAATGATAGTGCCATGACAAATACTAATCTGCTTCCTGCCTGACAAAGATTCACAGATCACACATCGCTGACAACATGCCAATAAGCAGGAGAAACAGGAAGAACCCAGTGGTGACAAAATGTAGAGTCCACTCAACAAATCGACAGAAAGAGCGAAGTCCCTTGCCAAACTTCATAGGTTTATTAAACACACACACATAGAGCTACGGAGGGTGCTGAGGCAATCTTTTATCAGTTAACTGAACTCCATGGGGGAAAGAGAGTCATTTTCTCGTATGAAAGCGTTCCGTTTCCACTGCCAGGTTTGGCATGAAGTTCAGTTAGCATAGTTGCATAGCAAGACCTTTCCAGATCCCATCACGTGTCCCCCCCACCCCATCCAAGATATGCATTAGCGTTTGAGGCTTCTGTAGCTTCAAGACAGATTCAGCACTTGGCTTAACAGGTCAAGTCTTCAGAGGCAAATCTTGCCCCCTGCCCCACACACTCCATACCTCTACCTTGGCAGGAACAGAAGGCAGTGGAACCAGTACAGTTATCCTGCACAGGCAGGAGGAGGGAAGGCAATTTATAGGGAACTCACGCAGAGGCATGGGAACACACCTCTGTTGGCATTTCCCTCCCCCAACAGGTGTGGGGGAGGGGTTGAGAGGTGAGCTGGAGAGATGTATGGCTAGCAGTTTCCTTTTTCACAGATCAGTCAACTTCACTCCCCGTCCCGCTCTCTGCGCCTCCATGATACTCCCCCTGCAGACAGGTTCCCAATCTCTCAGGCTACGCACAGCATCTGGGATTTGGCTCTTCCCAAGCAGGGGCCTGATCTTTGACTCCTGTTCCTTAGGCAGAAGAACAGTCAAAGTTCCACAGGTTTGAAAAAACACAGACCTCTCAAGTAAGCACAACCTAAGCTTTCATTAAAAAAAAAAAAAAAAAAAAGGACAAGTTAGGCCTGTATTAGAGGCCAACAACTGGCTCTCCAAAGAGGGAAAGGAAAAGCTAGCGGCTTAAACTGCTTCATTTTTTGTGATCAATACTATGCATGTTACAATTGTTCAATGAGCTGGGAAAACTTCAAAACTAGAATCCACCCAGACCCTCTGCTGGCCAGGCCTGGTACAGACCACAACACACCCACATCCAGCAGTCGGGGTTGAGATTCACTCTCATACAGTTGCATCTTGTAACTGAAGTGGGCCACCACTGGTCACTGAATAAATCTGGAGCTACCTTGGACGAGAGTGGTGAAGCACATGGGCCAGGGGAGCACTATTGCAAACAGGACATACTCAACTCACTGTGTGCCTTATGTGACAGAATTCCAGCCACACTGAAATACTTCCCAGCTACAGCATGGCTGCTGGAGGAGCTTCTCTTGTCTACAAATGTTGTTTCCACTCTGTTTTGCTATGAGTTTGGAGTTTAAATTTTTGCTTTGGTTTAGATACTGTGCTGCTCTGCGTGGAGGGGAGGCGTGATGTTAGCATTGGTACTACAGTACCAGTACAGGTCATAATGGAGAACAGAGCCCTGTTGTGTAAGATACTGGCCCTACACCAAAGAGTTTATACTCTAAACAGATAAAGGGTGAGAGGAAACAGGGGGTCCAGGTTACACAGCAGGTCAGTAGGAGAGTCAGGAATAGAAAGGAGGGCTCCCAGGGGCCAATGCCCTGTCTGCTTGACCAGTTTCTTGGGGGGGGAGGGAGGGGAAACTTATGCAAACGAGCCTGACACATAGTTAAGACAGGAACATGCAAAGCATGTCATCCTGAGAAGAGCTGCTTCTTCATTGCACCTAGAGCTGGTCAAAATTATTCTCTGTAAACAGTTCAATCAGCAAGTTTTAACATAAACACTTTCAGTTAAATTTTTCACAATTTTCTTCTGTGATTCAACCAGATCTAAATATTCTGAACCTTTGTCCAGTATTCCGGCGATTACCAAGCAGAGAAAATGCACATACAGCCTCAGATATTAGAAATAAGAGAAAAATTAAAATTACAGCAAAGCTTTCACACTAGGAGACTCAGACACATTAAATCTCAGCCTTAACATCTGGAAAGCTATACGTGAACAACTAAAACAGCAAGTCATTGGTGAACGTGCGTACGGTACACATGCCTTGACTTCATTGTTCTGAATACTATTTAGAGAAAACTGAGTAAGAGAGAAAGTGATAGAGAATCATTATACCATTTTAAAATCTCATTATAGCTGCGATACGAGAAGACCATTTATCAAACTTGGGCATCTAAATTAAGGCACCCAATTGTGTGCTCTGTTCTGCACATAGGGACCTATGAGTTGGTCTACACTGTGAATCCCACGTTCTGTGGGGACCCCGTTATAATGCAATAATATCATGACAACTGAAACAGGTTCAGTTATGCGGCACAGATGGGATCCAGTTCTCAACTATGAAAATTAACTGGAATGGGTTACATCATTAATTATTTCCTGCACAAGATGCATTAATTGCAACATTTCTCTGTTGCTGCTACTGAGAAATCCTGACATTTCCATGTGCCCTTTAAAAAATGGGAACATTCCTCCTGCGTTAAAAAGGAAATTAAAGCTGGATTGATACTTGAATATCAGAACCATTGATCAAAAGTTACAGAAACTTTCAACCAATGAAAATAAACTGATGGTCGGGGTGAATCTGTTCCACAGCTTTAGATGGGACTGTCAACTTTCCTAGCAGGTTCCTAACTGCCTCTTATTTTTAAACAGCACTGGAAGAGGACCAACTGATAGCATACAGCCAACAATTCTTTGGTCACAAGTATAAACACCACTTTGGACTGTGCATAAAAATTAGACAATATTAGGGGGAGTATGAAGCCATCACAGAAAACATTCCTAGGTTTTCCCATTAGCAAAACACACAACAATCCGTACATTAAATGTGGTCACTCTTTTGCTAGCAGATCTAGCTAGAATCTCAGTTTGTTTTTCAAAAAAATTATTTTTTGTCTGACAGCATCTCTTACCAACAGAAATAATAAAAAAAAGTTAAATGCCAAAAATATTCTGCAATGCAGAAAAAAACAAAACAAAACACAGATATAACTCACTGCCACACTCAGAAAACTAAAAAGAAGTTGCCTAAGAAAAGCTGCTGCCTTAATCTTCCTAAATACGTGGATTGCTCAATAAATTCAAAATCACTGGACAAACAAACATTCGTTAACTTTCACATTTCAATGAGAAAATAAAAACAGCCAATGCAGTGTGCAGGCGGCACTGTTTAGGGAACAATGCTGGCTACCACTAACTTTCAAGGAGTGCATCTCTGCACACATCTCAACAAGTACAAGGATTCAAACCTGGAGCTATACTCAGAACTAGGAAACTGGTAAAGAAAAACCCTAGAAGCACATCAGAAACGAGCAGCAGCTGCCTGTTTTGCTAAGCAGAGAAACATTGCAGCTGTTAAGAAAGTTACATTCTGCCTTGAAGTCCTGATCCCCTTTTCAAGGTACCCAAGGCAGAACATTTCTTTTGCCCTGGTGCCAACCTTCTCAAACACTGGAAGCACTGAAGCTGGACTCATCCTCTCCCTCCATTCTGGAATTCAATGCGTGATTAGGGTCCCATTGCAGAGTCCACTCCAGGTACTTTCTCTTCCCCCTCCACTTCTCGGTCTCTCTTCCCTGCCTCCATTTCTTCCCCTTCCCCTGGCAGCTAGAGGAGTAGTAACAGCGAACTCTTCAGCAGCACCCTGTGGCACAGATTAGAAACTACACTTAAATGACCTTGAGCCGGCTCCACTCACTTCTCTCTTAAAGCAACAGCAGCTTAGAGCATTTTCTCTTTACCAGATACCTACAGGGGCCAGAGTTTTGTTTTGCAAAATCAAAGTAGGGATGGGGTAGGAGTAGTGGGGAGGAACCCAACTCTACCCTTACTACACAGCGTACGTGCAAAGGCAGAGACATCACCTTGACCTGGAGCCTGAACATTTGCATTTCCTGACTGCGTTGGAGTGCAGGTGTTTTCAATGTGATCCATCAGCAAAGTTAGCCATGGTCTCTGCCCTGAAGAGCTTACAGACCAAGACAATGGACAACATGCAAAGAGGAGAAAGAGAATCAAGTCCATATGATTTTATGGACATAGTCATTTGCTACCTTTTAGTGAATGTTATAATTACATAGACAAATTAAGACCTCTGCCCAGCTTAGCCACGAAATGTTGGTTAAGTTCTTCCAGAAGTGGGTTAGAATAGGGATTTGAAAGATCGGATTTTATTTTTGTTCATGCTGCAATCTATTCCCATCAGCCTTATCACGGCGCTATGTATAACGGATACCTGAGCAGGGGGCCAGCTCATGTCAATGACAACTTACATGCAGGGTGAGAACAAATGCAATGAGCAGAACGGGGCCTGAACTGTCACTCTGGGTCCAACTCTCAAACACACACCTCGCAGGAGTCCATGTCTGACTCTAGATCCCACTTCACAGCAAGCCTAGCCCTAGAAACTGAGGCCTGGTCTACACTATGCATTTATACCGATTTTAGCAGCGTTAAACCGATTTAACACTGCACTCGTCCACACGAGGCGCTTTATATCGATATAAAGGGCTCTTTAAACCGATCTCTGTACTCCTCCCCGATGAGAGGAGTAGCGCTGAAATCAGTATTATCATATCGGATTCGGGTTAGTGTGACCGCAAATCAAGGGTATTGGCCTCCGGGCAGTATCCCACAGTGCACCACTGTGACTGCTCTGGAAAGCAATCTGAACTCGGATGCACTGGCCAGGTAGACAGGAAAAGCCTCACGAACTTTTGAATTGCATTTCTTGTTTGCCCAGCGTGGAGCTCTGATCAGCACAGGTGGCGATGCAGTCCCAAATCCAAAAAGAGCTCCAGCATGGACCGTATGGGAGATACTGGATCTGATCGCTGTATGGAGAGACAAAATCTGCTCTATCAGAGCTCCGTTACAGAAGACGAAATGCCAAAGCATTTGAAAAAAATCTCCAGGCTATGATACAGAGTCCACAGCACAGTGCTGTGTGACAAGCGTAACGGAAAGCCAAAGAATCAAATGGACGCTCATGGAGGGAGGAAGGGGGTACTGAGAACTCCAGCTATCCACAGTCCCCGCAGTCTCCGAAAAGCATTTGCATTCTTGGCTGAGCTCCCAATGCTTGTAGAGTCAAACACATTGTCTGGGGTGGTTCAGGGCATCTCGTCAATTTGCTCCTCCTCCCCTCCCCGTGAAAGAAAAGGGAAAAAAAAATCATTTCTTGACTTTTTTCAACGTCACAGTATGCCTACTGCATGCTGCTGGTAGACACGGTGCTGGAGCAATGAACAGCAGCATCCTCTCCCCTCCCTTCCCCGGTGGCAGACGGTACAGTGCAGTAGGACTAGTAGCAGTCCTCATCATCAGCCCGTGAGTGCTCCTGACTATCCTCAGGTGAGGTCGGCCGGGGGCGCCTGGGTAAAAATAGGAATGACTCCTGGTTATTCCCAGCAGATAGTACAGAACGGCTGGTAACCGTCCTCGTCATAGCAACTGGGGGCTGAACTCCAATCAGACCCCCCCTTTCATGTCTAAAGAAAAGATTCTGTACTGCCTGGACTATCATAGCAGCTGGAGGCTGCCTCCCCCTCATTTTCTCTCACTAAAAACTCAGTGTTTCTTATTCCTGCATTCTTTATTACTTCATCACACAAATGGGGGGGACCCTGCAATGGTAGCCCAGAAGGGTTGGGGGAGGAGGGACACAACAGGTGGGGTTGTTGCAGGGACACCCCCTAGAATGGCATGTAGCTCATCATTTCTGTGGGATCTGACACGGAGTGGCTGTGCTCTCTGGTACACTGGTTCTCTAGTACACTTGCCCCATATTCTAGGCAGAACTGACTATTTTTAGATACAACATAAAGGAGGGAATGACCCAGGGGGTCATTCCCATTTTTGTCTTTGCGCCCCCAGCCGACCTCAGTGAAGGTCAGCCAGGAGCACCCATGACAGCAGCAGACGGTACAGATGACTGATAACCGTCATCTCATCACCAATTTACAATGGCGCAGCAAACAGTACAGAACAACTGGTAACTGTCTCTGCTACCTTGCAAAGGCAAATGAATGCTGCTGTGTAGTGCTGCAGTACCGCCTCTGTCAGCGGCATCCAGTACACATACGGTGACAGTGACAAAAGGCAAAACGGGCTCCCTGGTTGCCATGCTATGGCGTCTGCCAGTGCAATCCAGGGAAAAAGGGCGCGAAATGATTGTCTGCCGTTGCTTTCACGGAGGAAGGAATGAGTGACGACATTTACCCAGAATCACGCGCGACATTGTTTTTGCACCATCATGCATTGGGATCTCAACCCAGAATTCTAATAGGTGGGGGCGACTGCGGGAACTATGGGATAGCTACCCACAATGCAACGCTCCAGAAATCAATGCTAGCCTTGGTACATGGACGCACACCACTGAATTATTGTGCTTTGTGTGGCCGTGTGCATTCGACTTTATACAATCTGTTTTACAAAACTGGTTTATGTAAAATCGGAATAATCCTGTAGTGTAGACATATCCTGAGAAGCACTGACACAGCAAAGTGCCTTATCTGAAGGGCAAGTTCCCCTTCCTGGTAAATGAACACAGATAGGTCTATCTGATTCATTGTTTTATGGCTGGTCTGCTCCCAGCTATGCTGAAATGCTGGATGCTCAGCACTGGGAGGGGGTTAAATAAATGATCCGTTCACCAGATGACAGGGGAAGTTATTCCTACCCATGTCCCTGTTCTCAGGCTGTGGAAGAGGAACAAGCGCTACTGCAAGCAGCCATGAGCACCTTGCACCCATCCTGCATGCCCTGGGGCCTGGATCCTGCACCCACTGAAGTTAATGGTGCAGCATCAGGGCTGATAAAGGATATCGAAGAGACAGTCCTGCTGGCTTCCAAAGACCTCCCTGGCAAGGGTCCTGGGGAGGATCAGCACTCTGGTAATGACCACTGCATGTGACTTCCCTCTTTACACCTAAGGTGGGTGAGGAAGGAGTCTTTTGCTCTAGCAGCCACAAGGGCATGGATCCCACTCACTCCTTCCCCTGCTCCCCAACCCCTCTGACTCTCCACATAGCTTAATCAATCTCACATTTTAGCAGTAGGCAACCCAAAGTGTTAAGACCAAGCACGTAATCTGCGCTTTACTGCAATAACAGCAGCACCATCTAGTTTGTAAGCTGTTTTAATGGTCTCACATCTCATCCATTTGCTAAGCACCTCAAGTGCCTCAGCAAGAGACTCTTTAGAAACACAAGTTATTAATTAATATGTAACAGATCAGGGTCAATTCTGCAGCTCTTGCTCTTGACTGCTTTGTCCAAGGGAGGGTGTGGATTTGATTTCATTAAACACTAGAACTTTTTCTCTCTGGATCTCAGGATAATTTACTAACACCATTTCACTCATCCTCATAACCCTGCCTACAAGTTGGATCACCATCATCAGAAACAGAGATACAGGAAGATGAAGTGAACCTGCCTAAGGTCATTACAGGCAGCTGGTGACAGAGCTGGAAACAGATCCTAGGAATCCCAGCTCCCTGGCCCAGCCACCAGGCCTCACACACCTTCTCCCACCTTTGTAAATGTAAACATTTTCATTCTGCTTTATGATTCTTTCACTATCTTTCCTTTGTCAGCAAAGGAAGGCTAGTGATTGTTTCCCCAAGCAGTGGTAGCAGCAGGTAAAATTCTACCTGGCCATCTCCACGGATAAGAGTGAGGAACACAGCCTGTCACCGAAGATTACACACAAAAGTAATTGGTTTGGGATCCCAGACCCTCACCATGACACACAAGTGAAACAACAGCCTAATCTGAATGACTCCTTTCCTAGCAGTGACTTCTTTTTCTAAGCACGTGATCCAGCAAGGCGCTGCAGTTCTTGGAGTCAACAAGAATACAGGGTGCTCAGCACCTCAGAGGATCAGGTCCAAATTTCACCAGTCAAACACTGTGATAGTTAAGGCACATGCTCCCACTTTTGGGTCACAAGCAGTTCACAAACACTCACATCTGCATATTGTTATCATTTAGAGTTTTAAAAGCTCTCTTACCTCTAAAGGACATCAAGTGAAACAATTCAGCAGCTAAAGAGCAAACCCAACCCCACGCAACCGCTATAATCTGCTGATCCAAATGCAAGGAAAACAGCCCTTTGACTCAAGGCTAGCTCAGCCCCAGGTCACCTTATTGCTATTCCTTAAAGGGATACACTTCATTTACTAACAGCCAGTAGCCATTTCAACACATTCAGAACCCACATGTTTACAAAGTGAAAAAGCAGAGAAATGGTGCTGGCAGGTGGCCTTCATTTTACTCAGTAGTGTCTGAGTAACGTCCCTCTCCTCAGCCCAAAACAGAGACAGTCAAATACTGTTGGAAATTTCTGAATTAAGAATTACTTTTGGTGTAGTCCAAAGACAGGGAATAACACAGTTAAGTTGCACATACAAGGCTGTATTTCTACCTAAGTTTAGAAGGGCAAAAAAGAGTTGAAATTAATCCTGCCCAAATCTCCCAAAGTGATGCTGCTAAGAGAGTGTAAAGGTTTCCCACCCCCAACAGTGCATTGCAAATTTATCTAGAATAATTACAGAAAACAGTTCCTTCAAATTCCATAATGCTCACTTGGGATTAGACTTTCAGACAACATAGGCACAAAGCATATTAACACAACTGTATGCCAAACAACAACAAGTCAGGCAACTGCAGGGGCAATTGGCTAACTAGGCACATTTGTGCATGAGTAACCCACACACCTTCTGGGTATGGTGTTCTGTCCCATCTAGTGGCATTGAGACCACATAGAGAGAGTTAAACGAGTCTGCTCTACAACCTTAGCTATGAGCCATTGGGCTTCTAGCTCATGCAGTAGACGCTCATCCACTCAGCTCCCGAGGGCCCAGGTTTGATCCTACCCACTGACAAGCGGCATCTGTTAGCATTACATATGCAAGCACATGCACTTGCAATGGTGTCTGAAAATCATACCCATAGGTCACCCAAATAAAATTGCAGTTACTGAACAAAACAAAAAAAATACACCATACAGACATAAACTCTAAGGTAAGAGTAACATACATGGTGATGAGCCCCTATATTAAATATGGTCTTATCCTCCCAACAGTGAGAAAGATTCTACCCTTAGTTACCTTCATGCAAAGACATTAGTGAGGGTAACTGAGGGCAGATTTTTGGCCCATGTGGTGACTATTGGCAGTGACAAGATAGCAACATTTGTACAGACCAACAGATTGCGTGCTTGGAGAAGAAAAGAACAAAAAAAAACAACCCCACAACAAGCATACAAGAGGAAAAACAAAATGAAAGATAAAGCAGGGGAGAAAAAGTGGTCTGATTTTAACTTGAGTTACTATGTTTAAAGGGGTACATCCAATGGACAAAAAAAATAAATAAATAAAGGCACATTTCCATCTGATATTAATTGTAACTGTTTAAAAATATCTGTTATAACAACCTTGGAAAGAGATTAGGAGAAGAAAAAAATTTTTTTGCAATGTTTCCTTTGTACTTTTGACAGCACTTTGTGTATAGTCACTTTCTCTCTCTCCTTTGCACAGTCAGCAAGCACGCACACACAATTGTAAAACTACAAAGGTTAGCAGGGCAACTCAGGGTCAAGCTGATTTATCAAATCACATCCCTCATCACAGTCCAGGGGTTAAAATACACCTTATATTATTTCTCTCATTTTAAGTTCCTTAATTCAGCTGAAATCTTTTCCTCATGTCATGTAAGAGCAAGAACTAGGAGGACCTCTCTAGTTGCTGCATCCAAGCTTCAACTCTCTAATCTCTCCTCAGACAAAAAAGTCACGCATTGGCAAGAGCAGGCTGATACTGGTGAAGTCTAGCTGCTTGGCTGTGGCACTGTCGGAGCATGAACAAGGCGCTTTCAGAACTGTGCTGGCACCTCTGCTCCCATGACGTGTACGCAACATATGCGGAGAGGAGAAAACTCTCTGCACAGACACTGAACACAGTTCTTGGGGATACACCACCTCAAACAGCTGCACTGAGTTTATTATTTTATATCCATTTTGGAACCAAATCAACAACATACTGTGTATGGTGGCATTTAGGTCAAAGTAGAGACAGGTCTGAGAAGCAGGATCACAGCTAGGGGCTCTTTAGATCAAGGATCCTGATCCAGGCCCATTTCTAATTCAAACAGAGGTACTAAATTCTCCTTCAAGCTCACCTGAAAGCCCCCTCAAAACCCAAGCTCTGTGTACACCTAAAGGTTTATCATGAAGGCAGTAAATTTGGGCAGAGTACACTCTGCAGTTCTACATTCCATTATTAATCCCCCACCTGCCCAGTCCACTTAGCAATAGATTTAATGCACCAGCAAGGTGGACAATGCAATGCTGTAATATACATAAATAGCCTCTTGAAGTCAGCATAACCTTGCTAATCTGCTTTAGTGACCAGGACAACTATTGGGAATCACTGACAATTGCAAATTATTGAGTGAGGCCCCAATTCAGCAAAGCATAGCATACGAGCTGCTGTGAAGTGAGGCTCAGGTTTAGATGTAGAAAGAGTTCGCAACAGCGCTGGCTCTTCTTTGAAACCCTGGCTAAGATGTGGGCAGAGACTGCCTGGTGTTTGGGGGCAAAATTCTAAAATGCACAGACCAGCAAAGTGGGGATTACCAAAGTTCCACTCAAACTCCAGCACCCCAATCATGTTAACGGAAAATAAAGTTTCCATTGAAAAAACAGAATTTCATTAGAAGAAAAAGAGCAATTTTCAGTAAACCGGGAGTGGGGTGGGATTGGGGTGTGGGGGGGTAATTTTTAATTTTATACACTGACTCCTACTTCCCACATTCCCCCTCACTTCTTTATAAATAGCTTTGAGCAAAAAGAAGCTGGAAACAAATCTCAGGGCTCTTTACCTCATGGTTGTGGAAGAAGATCCAGACTCTGACAGTGATGTTAGCGAAAAGGACTCAAAAGAGGAGGAGGAACCAACACTCATCATGCTACTTCTGCTAGTGACTTTAAAGGATCCAGGTATCAGCTCATCATCAGACGAGTTATCTTCAAAAGAGCCCAGGACAAATTTTGCCATTGCTTGCCTTTTGAGTTGTACCTGAGTGTGTTCTATAAACTGCTCCTGCTTTTCCCTGGAAATGGACTTCTTTAGCTTCATCTGCTGCTTTGATGAAGGAGGCAGAACCTGACATAAAGGCTCTGCTAAACTGTTTGCTGAAACATCTTGTGCTGACTCTGAGGAAGAAGGGATATTTGGAAGTTTGTGCTGCCAAAGCATACTTGCTGCTTGCTGAAGGGCATCCACGGACACATGTCCAGAGGTCGGTGAAGTCTGAGCAGGCCCTGTGGACTGAGGTGGTGTTACAGCCCTCTCCTGCAGTAGGCATGTTGATCCTTTCGAAGGTTTCTCTTTGTTTTCAGAGGCCGCTGGTGGCTCAGGACTAGGTCTCTCGGTCTGCTGGTTAACGGGCGGAGAATTTGCCATTTCGGTCCAAATAAACCATAGCAAAATCAGACAGGACAACAGGGCCAGCAGTACCATTCAGAAACCCTAAAAGACGAAGAGATGCATATGTATAAAGTCACAATCTAGTTCAGCTAATGCTAACAGGCAGCAAGTGGACTGGGACTGACTCATTCTAACAGAGAAAGATTGGCTGGATTCCAAATGCTACCACAGGATCAAACAACACTGTAAAACTTCTGTGGTCACAGCAGATGTCAAAGTGACCAATATGTATCCTCCCAGAGCACTAGGAACTGTATTACAGCAGTAAGGCTAGGAATCAGATCCCCCTTGCTCCAAAACCACGATTCTCTATTAGCTGTTTGTTAGATTAACAGAATGAAAGGCAGCCGCCAACAGCCTGACCTTGCAGACCTCCCTCCTTCCCCCCCACCACTCCCGTTATATTTCTAAGACCCAAAGAACATTCAATAGTGAAAGCAGTCAGCTATTTTATCTTTTACCCAACAAAATCCTTCAGACAAATCTCTTTGCTTTGTCCTTCATTCAGCACTGCAATGTACCTACAGGCAATAGCTAAACTGAAGACACTGTTACAGCACAAGCTATTTTTACTTCCTAAAAACAGAACCTTGGCAAGAGCTGACTGGTACTATGCACTGGAGCTTCCCCTAGATACGCCTAATAGGCTAATACAAGTCAACACCCTGGCTTTTTCCCCACAGAAACGTGACCGTCTAATAAGTTTACGTGACTTATGGAAGTAGCAGATGTGCATTCACTTTGACATTAAATCCTAACCCGACAGCCCCAGTTTTGGGCTATTATGAAAGACCATCTACAAGGACTTTGGTGTAGCCACATTTAGAAAGGGACACCGTCATCTTGGATGGGAAAAATATAAAAAACACATTTCTCCCTGAAAACTGGGCACCCTCTAGTCACTAGTAGCACCCAAGATCACTGGAACTGAAAGGCGTTAGCAGAAAAATTATTTCCCTCTAGGTTTTTTTAAGCTTGTTCATTCTGTGTACTTGACAGAACATTGTGCAAAGTCAATTTTCCCAGTTTCCTCTTAGCTAAAAAGATCCTTACAAATATCAGTGGAAGAGATTGTAACTTAAAAGAAAAATCC
Organism: Gopherus evgoodei; assembly: GCF_007399415.2. Classification (NCBI taxonomy): domain Eukaryota; kingdom Metazoa; phylum Chordata; order Testudines; family Testudinidae; genus Gopherus; species Gopherus evgoodei. The sequence goes on from NC_044334.1 coordinate 4,059,258, forward strand.
AGGTTATATAAAGAGTATGCGCCTACCAGAAGTGGATTTTTTTTAAAAAGTCAATTTACAAAAATGGCAAGGACCCAGCATCCTTGTAAGTGCACCACTACTTCAGTCAATTTCCATCTCATTTGTAAAGTCCTCTGCCTGACTGCTCTACCCAGGCACAGAATGCAAGCATCAGGCTCCCATGGGATTTTGGTCTCCAAAGAGAGAAACACCCAGGGCCAGCTCTAGGTACCAGCAAACCAAGCACGTGCTTGGGACGGCACAATTTAGCAGTTGCGCTCCTGAAAGTTTTGTTTTTTTTTTGCTTGGGGTGGCAAAAACCTAGTGCCAGCCCTGGAAACACCCACCAAGATACAAAACGGTATCATAAGTCTAGCCCATCTGCATGCAGACACAGACAACTGTGTGCACAAGACAAGACACACAGACAAGCAAGTTTCATGCCAACAGCATTTATTTATTACAACAATTCCCCCTGCTACAAATATCACATACCAAGGATTCAGGCTGGGATGGAAGGGAAGCGGGTAAACTGAATATCCACTTTTCTGAAAAGTAGTTACAGTAGAACCTCAGAGTTAACTAACTGACCAGTCAACCACACACCTCATTAGGAACCAGAAGTATGCAACCAGGCAGCAGAGACTCCTCCCGCCCCCCCAGCCAAAACAATAAATAAATAAAATAAAAAAAATGGAGGGGGGGATTAAAAAGATTTGACAAGATAAGGAATCTGTTTCTGTGCTTGTTTCATTTAAATTAAGATGGTTAAATGCAGCATTTTTCTTCTGCATAGTAAAGTTTCAAAGCTATATTAAATCAATGTTCAGTTGTAAATTTTTGAAAGAACAACCATAATGTTTTGTTCAGAATTAGAAACATTTAAGAGTTACTAACAATTTCCATTTCCAAGGTGTTTGTAACTCTGAGGTTCTCCTGTAATTCAAGTAATTGAAAGACTGGGGGGGGGGGGGAGTGGTGGGAAGGAGAGCTCCCCCTCTCTTTTAAAAAGTTTTTCCCTTTCCTCCCCATTCCCCCCTCCCTTTTCCTTGTTTACAATGTTTGTGCTGTGTTTCTGCCTGTTCACCCTGAGTAGGATGATCCCCATAGCTCAGGAGTGGCTGGGAAAGAACTTCACAATTTAAGGGGTTTAGGGAAAGGTCCCAGCAGGTCCATGTGCAGAATTTATTAGTTATCTTTTGCAAAACCCTTGTGACCTGGCATGAATAATTTGCTTTACATCTACACATCCTACCTCAAGGGCCCCCCACGAGGCAGCCTTGACTCCCAGCCTGTGATTCTCTATCATAAGCCACGCAGAGGCTCCACAGGCCCTTGGGGTGACTGGAAAGGATGTAATGTGTTCTGTTTTATGCAAATGATTCAGCCATCCAGCTTGTGGCACATTACAAAGGTGCCCTCGGTATTCTGACAACGTCAGAGGAAAGGGGAAGAAGCCTGCCTTTCTTCCATGCTTTGCCTACCTAGACTGCAAACTCCTTGGGGCAGACTGTCTCGTACAGCTCGGCAAGCCTGTAATGCAAACAAACAAGGCCGCCGTCACGGGACAATGGTCTCCCGCTGCTGTCTAATGTCAAAGACTTTATTACGCTGAGTGTTGGGGCAAAGCTGATGTGGTTTATTTTTAAAACAGGACACACTGATCCTGTAAAAATATTCTGTGACAGCGAATGACTGGTGCCTGGTCCACCGTGCTGTCTGACAAGTTAGCACACTAGGAAGGAACACGGTGTCTCATGGACATTACAGGGATGGGCTCAGAGCTCTTTAGTCCAGCAGGATGATTTATAGTAATTACCTATTAACAAGATCTGACCTGCAGGTTAGCATTGTTATTACTGTTACTATCTGTACTGTGGTAGTACCTGGATGCCCCAGGTGACATCAGAGCCCATTGTGCTGAGCCAGTCTGTACAAAAACACGGAGAGAGACAGTCCCTGACCCAAAAATTCACAAACCAAAAAAAAACAAGACATACAAAGGGTGGGAAAGAAACCAGGGGCCCAGAGAGATGAAGTGACTTGCCCAGGGTCATACAACAAGTCAGTGGCAGCTATGGGAAAGGCAGGCCAGGCCAGGCCAGGCCCTGATCCACTGGACCTTGCTGTTGCACTCATCCTTGCATTTTTGCATTCACAGATGAGAAGGCAACAGACAAGTGTTAACCCTGGAAACAGACCTCACCACACAAAGGCACTAAAATCTGTATGTTAAAGTGCTTATTGTCAGGTTATTCTGCTATGGAGTTTCTGGTAACATCCTCTAAAGCATTTGGTGTTGCCCCTGGAGGAGACCAGACTCCCGACTAGATGAACTACTGCTCTGATCTGGGAAGGCTACTCCTAGGTTCCTATCAACACAGTAGGTTTTCTGTAAAGGGTAATCCAATTAAAATGGTAAAATTCAGACACAAAACAAGGGTCCTGCCAATCTCTGAAGGTTGCTGCCCCGGATCGGGATCATTTTCACATATGATGCACGCAGATGACAGAATAAGGAATCTCTGGATTTGCACCTCAAGACTAAGAAGTACATTTCCTCATCCACATTAGGTAGGAAAAAGACCATACCCCACAAAATACACTAGACCCAGTTAGCTGATTGTACAGTCTCCCATGGTCTCTCCTGGTCTCCTCCTAAACCTGCCTGGCTTGGTTTCCTGCCTGTGCTGAACTGATACCCATCTCTTCCCATGCAAACACACTCCTCTCTGTCTGCTGACACTAAATCCAAAAGAATTAAACATAAGAACAAGACACATGGCACACAAATGGCACAAACAAAACCTCATGCCGTTATTTTATGTAAGCTTCATCCTTCATGTCTCCGCTTTTCCCATGCCCAATAAAGGACTCAATCCCATCAGGTGCTAAGCACCCTCAAACCCGATTGACGTCATTAAGGGAGGCAGGAGTTCAGCACCTCCCACGATGGAGCCGTCTTGAGGCGGGGTATCATCGCCAAAGCACCAGGCCCACCACAGGTGCTGCTGAAAAAGCAGCAATTCCCACCTTGTTTTACTTTTCAAAACTGAGCAGAAACAAGCAGGAGTGAGGTCTGGGAGAAACGCAGGCCCTGGTCCTGTCAACACATGGGCACGTGCTCAACTCTACTCCGAGAGCTCTGAAGTGTAGGATTCCTCAGGGTACCATCCTGCCAGCCCTCCCATTCAACGTGCGTATGGGACGGGTAGGAGGCCTGGGGTGCAGTGTTGTCAGTAGGCTAATGACTCCCAGCTGTCTGTCTTGACCCCATCTGCAGGGGCACTGGAACAATTTAGATAGCGAAAGCCACTGAACAAAACTGTATCCCAACATGTGATGGGAGCCACGCATTCAGTTATTATTACGTTAAGCCACAGTGCTGCGGCATCCCCAGCACCCCTGCTTGTCTGACTTGGATGATGCAGTCAGCACCTCAGCAAGCAACTACTTGAGACTGGGGCATGGATAAGGGCAAGCTGGCTGAAGCTCAGCTCAGACAAGAGGGAGTTGATGGTGGCGGCAGGCTAGGGGAAACAGCCAGAGGAGATGGCAGAGGTAATCTCAGTCCTTTGGACTGAGGGAGCGGGTCCATCATGAGTTATTGGGGTTCACAACTTTGGAGTGATTTGAGACCCCCACCTGCTGTTTGATGGCCATATCACAGCAGGAATCCAATCAGCTTTTTATCACCTGCATTTGGCTAGGAGGTTGTGACCTTTCTGTTTGGATACTGACCTTGCCACTGCCCATATGCCTTGATACCTCAGGATTAGACTACTGCAATGCACTCTACACAGGGCTGCGCAACATCAGAATGATTTGGACATGAAGTCAGTACAGAATACAAGGTGTCTCACTGGGAGCATGTGACTCCCCGTGCTCCGGGATCAGCACTAGCTGCCCAGCCATCTCCAGATGGAGTTTAGGGTGTTGATTATGACCCACAGAGCCCTAAATGGCATGGACAAACCTACTTGAGCGACCACCCCTCTCTCCAGGCCAGGCTGCCATAGCTATGGTCTGCGGTGTTGCTGGAGCCATGTTGGTCCCAAGATACTAGAGAGACAAGGTGGGCAAGGTAATATGTTTTATTAGACCAGCTTCTGTTGGTGAGAGAGACAAGCTTTCAAGCTACACAGAACTCTTCTTCAGGGCTAGGAAAGGTACTCAGAGTGTCAAAGCTAAATACAAGGTGGAACAAATTTTTCTGTGTAAATAGTTAACATGTTATAAGGGACCACTCACAGCTGTGGTTAGCAGGAGCACTTGAGCTGGATTTCTCTCATTCTAAAAGAGAAGGAGAAGTAGGTTGCCAGCTCCAGGAGTCTGGATCTTCTCCCCTTCTTGGTCCAATGTAGCCCAAATTTGGTGAGCGTCTGTGCATGCTGGCTAAAGCCACCTGCTTGGTTGGTTTTTGGAGAGGGCAGAGGGCGTGCTGCTCCCCACAACAATGAAGGGGTAGAAAGGCGTTTCTATACATGATTGGCTAGCTAAGTTCTTGCTGAAATCATTATTTTAATAGTGCTGGGATATTACTGGATTATTGATGATGTCTTACAGCACTTAGAGCCTTGGGTTCTTTTTATCTAAAGCTAAATAAATACCATGAGTAGTCTCATTCTTACAGTAGTAACAGTAAGCATGTGCACCAGCGTTTGCAGGATCTGGGCCATAAGAAGCAGAAAACAAATGCACCCATTGTAATGGCTAGAAGAGTATTACAATTAACAGCTGAAAAACATACAAATGCAACATTTAGGGTGTCACTTTAAAAGCAAGCAGTTTTTATATTCAGACCTGGGCTTTCAAAACTCTAAATATCATTTAAAACATTCAATATTTGATCTTTAAACAGCTTTTGTAGTTCAGAATAACATAATCCATTTAAATGAGGTTGTAATTTATACTGCTTAGTTTAGATCGAAGTAAGCAACATCCAGCCCCATTATCAGTTCTTCTTCATGGCCATAGGATTCCAAGCAGACAGATACAATCCCCACAGGCAAACCATTGCATTACCTCCCTGCACAGATCTGCTTCTATTAGCCATATTAATTTTTAATTAGCAATATTAGTTCCATTACAATTAAGCCACTTACCATCCTATCTGGTCTCTGGATCTTCACACATGCCCTTTGTTTCATGACCTCCACACTCTGCTTTCAGCATTACACAGTTCTTGAAGACTAAATATTTATTGTACCTTGTCAGGCTAGTGGACTAGAGGCTGAGCATCGGAGAATGTACTTGGCAGTGGTGACTGCGATGAATGTAAATTTTAGATTATAACCAATTCCTGTTGTACAAAAGAAGCTTATTAGCATTTAACCAGTTGAAGAGAGTTAATAATCCTCTGGTAAGCATGACAGACAATGCAACAATATATATACTTAGGCACTTGCTATGCTTCCTAACACAAGTTTACCTTAATGGATTCCCAATTTTCCATGGTTTGTTTGAAACTCAGAGCCATGCTAGATATCTAAGTATCTCCAGAACTAGAATGATCTGAAAATATGCAACAGAAAACCCAAACTGCTTTTGTAATCCATGGCCTACACTGAACAGCTCGTCTAACCAAAGCCATATGCACAGAGAGGATTATTTTGATAACCTTTCCATGGCTGCTGGTATTTCCAATCATCAGAGGCCTTAAGGGGTTAAAGACATCAAATGTTATCTGCATTCTTTGCATGGTTTCACATTTCATGGAGTTTCCCCTACATTAAATTTCTCATCTTACTTATGATATTGATATTAAATAAAATCCCCTCAGTCGTTCTGCTTGGAAAACTTTTACCGAAGCCAAGTTTAAAAAAAAAAAAAAAGCCAACAATGACTCCACATCAAGCATGTGGACAGCAGCTATAAATTATTCTGTTGCATACCAAAATGGGATTAGATTTAGTGGGACAAAGGTCACCCAGTGATGCAAAATGAACAACTGTTTAATGCTGAGTTTGTTCCGCACAAACATTTTTTCTGTCAGCCTGCTATAAAATTATATAAACAAATATGGGAAGATTGATTCATTGTGGAAAGTTTTAATTAAAAACACACAATTGTCCTGAAAATAAGCAAAACAGGCACTGTGCATAAAATCATTTGTAGCTATTCTATGGCAGAGTACAGCAGAATTAAAAGTTGAAAATATCTAATTCTTTTAATGATTAACATTTAATTAAAATTATAAGATCAATACCTATGTTTTGGTCTTACTTTTGTGCGTGTATATATAGGCCTATTTGCTATTGCTCCAGGGGAAGTCAGATCATGTCATGAACTGATTTCAATTTGGATTCTGCATCTAGACACTTACAGTTATTGGTAGGTGCAGCATATTAAAAGAACAACATACATGTAGAAGGGCCACTTCCAATAAACAAAAGGAGTCTCTTTTGCACAGCTATTAACCCAAGATTTTTCTGCCTTCATTTACTCAGAGGCCTGACACTGTCCAAGCCAAGAGCTCCCATCCAATTTTTTTTTGTTTTATAGGTTAATTTATTTCACATTAAAAATTTATTTTATCAAAGTCCATAGTTCTGGGGCACAAATTAGTTGGTTACTAATTTTGTTTAGAAGCCTTGCACATACATATGCTACAATTTATAAAGCTGAAGTAGATTTCCTATTCTTGGTGCCAGCCCCTTATTTGTGGTTCCCAGTTCCTTACCCAAAGGCCAAAGTCATTTAAAAATACATCAATGTAGGATTAATTTTTTAGAAAATGTCACCAAATTAATGACTGAATGTGATAAAAATGTTAATTACAGATTACTTAATTATTTATTAAATAATCAAATGAGGAGATGGGTTTTGATTGGCTGTTTTGGAGAAAATAAGTTTTGGATCTCCCCAAGTGACACATCCTTGTGACTGACAGACTGTTCTGAAGGTGCCAGGACATGTCACTCACCAACCCAAAGCTTCACTCCTGTGCAACGTCACACCCCCATCGCAATTCCATATTGGGCACAGAGTTTGAATAATGCGCTGGGTTTTGACAGACCGGAGGTGATTAAACACGTCTCAGGTCACCCAAAGCTACACTCCCCCTCGACCACCAGACTGTTCTGAAGGAGTTGGGACATGTTAACTCTCCCTACTCGAACCTTCATTCTTGAGCAATATGCTGCCACGTGCCACACTCCCATCCCAATCCGGCAAGGGAGGAGGGTTTTGACTGACCTACTGACTGTGACAAAAGGAGTCTCCGGTCACCCCAAGTGACATGTCTCCACAACCGTTAGGTAAGTCTTTCCCCAAACCAAAGCTGTGTTTCTGTGCAATCGTCTGCCAAATGACACATCCCCACCACTCTTCCATTCTGAATAAGGAACCAGAGTTTGACAGTGGGACCATTCTGACCTAGCTGAGGCATGGAACTCCCTGACTTGAAACATTTTCTTTGTGAAAAACTGTGGCCCACGTCACGAGTCCTTCTCCCCCTCCAGATGCACAGACACAGGCATGGGGCAAAGGGAGCAGTGAACAGGAGAGGTTCTGAGGATGAAGCTGTGCATCCCATGCTTGCAGGGAGAGGGACTTAGCAAGTGTTGGATTGTTCTATCTGTTTGTTCTCCACAGAACGTTGTGTGGCTGGCTGTGCACCCCTGAACTGGCCAGCGGAGTCAGGTTTGTTTGTGTCTCAATGAAAGCCTTGTTACTGGGATCCTTCAAACAGAACCAGTGTTTGAAGTCTAAGTGATTATTCCCTCCCTGTTTCCAAGGAAGGGAGCTGAGCACTGAGACTTGTATACAAGTTAATTGCCTGTTGCAGGTATGGCTCTGTACCAAAGATAGCAGATATGAATGATGAAGGAACAACTGCTGCTACCTGCCTTGGACATAGCATGTTCTCCTTTCTGCTGGAGGACATAATAGATTTCTAGCATATAAAATGCAAGCTGGGGACCTTCCTGGAGGAGAAGACATGTGGTCTGGAAGCATGAGTTGCAACCTTGTGCAGCAACCGATAAAACAAAGACTTGGACAACCAGATTTGGAAATCATGGTCACAGACACCACAAAGGAAGGAATCATCAATAAGGGAATTAGTGAGACTATAAACCAAAGAAGTGGACAGGTGATTTGAGACCAAGAGGGGAAAGAGAGCCAGGAGACATTCAACTCAACTAGAAGTATTACAGAATCATAAAAACGTCAGGATGGAAGGGACTACTGCATCCACTTCTGGTGTTCACATTTTAGAAAAGGATGTTGAAAAAATGGAGGGGGCACAGAAGAGTCACAGAAATGGTTCGAGGGCTGGAGGAAATGCCTTAAAATGATAGATTTACAGAGGTCAATCTGTGTAGCTTATCAAAAAGAAGATTTGATTAAAGTGTGTAAGTATCTCTATGTGGACAAAGAGCGGGCACTAAAGGGCTTTTCATCTACCACAGAAAGAACAAGAACCAACAGCTGAAAGCTTGAAGCCAGACAAAGTCAAGTTAGAAATTAGGCACAAATCTTTAACAGTGAAGGTGATTAACCACTGAAACAGACTACCAAGGGAAGTGATGGATTCTTCCTCTCTTGATGTCTCCAAATCAAGAGTGAATGCCATTCTAGAAGAATGAGGAGGAGTCCGGTGGCACCTTAAAGACAAACAGATTTATTTGGGCTTAAACTTTTGTGGGTAAAAAAATCTCACTTCTTCACTTCTTTCACAGGGCTTTTTTCCCCCATGAAAGTTAGTCTTTAAGGTGCCACCGAACTCCTCATTTTTGTGTGGATATCAACTAACAAGGATACCCCTCTGATACTTGGCATTCTAGAAAATATATTTTAGTCAAACATAAGCTGTTTTGAGCTCAGCTACAAGGATAACTGGATGAAATTTGATGGTGACATACAGGAAGTCAGACCAGATGGTCCCCTCTGGCCTGAAAATCTCTCAGTCTATGGAACCCTGTTACTGGCCCTTTTGCACACACAACTTTGTCAAAGTTTCCCTCTCCATGTGGAAATTTCGTGCAGTAGCTGGTTGTATACAGACCATAAAAACCTTCTTATGGAGAGGCAGACAGCCCCACATTATGCAGTAATTCTACGTAGAAATTTATGAAGAAACTTCCCTTCTGTGCAAAATAGGGCCTTAGCATGCAAATCCTTCGGAATGCTTAAATATAGGTGTCACCAGTGATCAGAACCAACAACTGATTTTTTATTATAATAAATGACAACTTCTTTGCTTATTTTATAATTTCATAGTCAAAGTAAACAAGTGCAATGGATTGCATTAACTGAGTACACGTCATTTCATTAATGGTGAGCCCTGCATCTCTCATTACACTCACAGTTCAGTCTGATCAGCGCAAGATTCAAAAATGTGCCCTTCAGCTGTCAGAGATTCTGTGCATGACAGCAAGTAAGCTGGGGAAAAAAAAAACAACCAAGACATGTTTTGGTGGAATCCTCTTAAAGCAGCAACCTGCCTCTTTTCAAATACCACTCACTGACTATTCAGACAAAAATGAAATGCCCCCAGCCTCCGAAAAATCCTTCATTTGCCTTCTCTGTAGTGCTTTTTCATGCAACTTGAATATAATTAATATTTAAAATAATGTTTCAGATATTGCTTAGTTCAACAGAAGTCATCAAAATTATTTGCATAAAAACAATAGAGTTTATTAAAGCAAAAGTGTTGCCATTATAGGTACAAAGTTGTGGAGATAACATACAAAATGCTTCCTGGTGTTGTATGTTTCCATATGCTTAATCAAATTGAGTGCTAGTATTTCTATGATGGAATTAAAAAGGAAAGGTGGTGATATTCTTGCCACTGAAAGAATTCTCCAAATTCTGTTGAAGTGCACTAAGACACATTGGTGTTGTACAAATCTCAGAGCATTACTAAAGACACTAGCGGGTTCAGTAACCGTACTATATAAGAAGGTAGTATTCATTTAAGTAGTTTGGGAGCACTCTAGTGGTACTCACAACTTTCTGTGTTTTAGAAGCCATCAGAAACCACTCAGAGCAGCAGAGTGCATTCAACTAGGCCTTTTGCATAGAGTTAATAAATATAATTATTTGGCAGTCAATGGTGCCCAAGCAGTGTCCCCTTATTATTTTTGTTACATAATGAGCACAAGACACAACACTGACCATAAGCCATGTGTTTATATCAGTCACACAATTAAACATGGTTCCATCAGTTTAGCCAGTTTTCCTGTCCTTAACTCATGTAACAACAAGCTAAAAGTTCCCATAAACTTCATTTGTAACTATCATACAATTTCTGTGAAAACATTACAGCTGGATTTGCAGCAAATTTGCCAAATATTGTTTTTGTTGTTTTTTTACATGCATATTGCATACTGAATGCTCATTGTTAGTTAAGACACAAAATAAAAATTGGGGTAATACCTTTGTCAGACCAGAAATAAAAGTTTTCTGCTGTAAGTGGCATACCCCCAGCTCTTCATAACAAAATAACAGTCGCAGGGAGTGTTACTTGGGGTAACCTGAAATTTTTTGTCACGTACAATCTGTCAAAACCCAATTCCTTATTTAAGTCCCGTGTACAAAATGAAAGTGGGGTGGGCACATCATAGCTCACTCCACACTGCTCAAGAACAAAGCTTTGGGTCAGCAAGTGAATGTCCCAGCTCCTTCACAACAATCTGACAGACATGGCGACACGTCATTTGGGGTGACCCGAGACACATTTCAGCACATACAATCAGTCAAAACCCAGCTCCTTATTCAAGTCTTGTGTAAAATAGAGAAGAGAGGTGGAGGCATGCTGCTCAAAAACAAAGCTTCAGGTCAACAAGTGCCATGTCCTAGTTCCTTCAGAAGAGTCTGTCAGTCACAAGGACACATTACTTCAGGTGACTCAAAACTTAGTTTGTCATTTACAGCCAGTCAAAAGCCAGCTCCTTACTGGATTTTTAATCAATAAATAATTAAGTAACTAGGAACTGAATTATCAGATTCAATCTTACTAATTTGATGAAATTGCTAAAAAATTTAATCTTACACTGATGTATTTGTAATAATTTAGGCCTTTGAACAAGGAGCTGGTACCATGGATAAGGAGCCAACTTCAGCTTCTTGAGCAATTTTTCACTGTGCTTTTGGAATTCTAAACTCTCCCTCTAGTGGTTAATTTACTATGATACCTGACAGCTGTTGCTTTCGTTTGAGACAGAAATATGGTGCTATCTGGAAAGAAAAGTTTACAACATGCGGCAGGGAGGTCTAATCTTGGGAGCTGAACTTCCATTAAAGTTTCTCTGTTATCTCAGGATGCGATAAAGAGAAACAAATCCTCACAACTTAATTGCTTTTTAAAGCAAAGAAAATAAACCATAGCTAATCAAAGGCTTTTAACAAGGTACAAAAGATAAAATCTTGCTTTACATCGCAGAGGAGAAAGAGTTTGAAGGTATCATCGTAATCCTAGTTTAACCCACATTATGAAAACCACATGTGGCTGAAGAGGGGCCCAGGATTAGAAGAGTAGGAAAGTGATGCAAACTAGACCGGAGATATATTTTCAGAGCTGGAGGGGGAATACAAGCCGCTGCTCCCAGGACTCTCACCACTCAGTTCACCGACCCTTCTACAAATTATATATATTTATTTCACACACACACACACCCCCAGCTTGGTATTTCAATGGGAAAGTTAAACAATAAACCCTCTTCCATAACCCCTGAGCAAGGAGTGACAGATCACAGTGCAAGTACCCGGCAAGAAAACCCTCAAATCACCTTGCTGGAAGCCCCATGGCCAGAGGTGAGCGGTCCCTGCTGCTTTGCTTTCCCCTCACAAAATCAGTGGCTCGCCGCCCTCTTGCTGCTCTGCACACGTAGGGGTTAACTGCGGACAGGCCGGCTCACAGCCCGCTGGTTAAAGCGGTGTGTGTGTGTATTAGTCCAGCCTTGTCCCACAGACCCCTGCTGAAGGGAGCGGCCAGGCCCCTGCTTTCCTAGCAGCCAGCGGGGCGGCGCATTCCCCCCTGCGCTGCGGTCCGGGGGGGCTTTAAAAAGAAAACTGAAACCCAAACAGCCCCGGCAGCGGCCACAGACCGACCCGGCTCTCCCCGGGGCTCGCCCCCCGCGGGCCACAGGCCGGTCTCAGTGCCGGAGTCGTGGGGGTGCGGGAGCCACTGCGCCCAGCCAGTGATGGACACCAGGTCAGGCCCCGCCCCCCGGCGGAGCCGCTCTGAGGAGCGGGGAGCTTGGCGGAGCCCCCTCCAGGGAGGCCTTGCGCCCGGCTCCAGCCGGCCTGCGGGGGAGGACACGCTGCCCCCGCCCCGCGCGGCTCCAGAACACACCTCACAAGCGGCCGGCTGCCATGGCAACCGAGCCCGGGGTCGGCGCGCGCGAAGGACCCCCCCCCCGGGCCCGGGGTCCTCCCCCTGACGTGGCGCGAGCCCTGGCGCCGTCGTCCTCCTCATTGGGGCCCACGCGGGGGGCAGCGCCGTGGTGGGGGCCCAGGCGGCGGATCTTGCCCGGGGGGGGCGACCCGGCCCCGCCTTGGCCTTGCCGCGGGAGCGGTTCTGTTTGTAAAGCGGCCTGGTGCGGAGTTCCAGCCTGGAAACGCTCGGGGCTGGGATTGTGCATACGGCCCCTTCCCACACCGGGGAGATGTGCCGCCTGCTCCCCGCGGCTCCCCCGCTGGGCCAGGACAGCGCAAGGGAATTCAGACAAAACTGCTGCCAGAGTGTAGAAATAAGGCGACACCCGTGGATCAGTCTTTTTGCATTTAGTTTCGAGCCCAAATTACTCGGATACCGCCGCCTCCCCCTCCAGCTTTCATCCTAGGGTCTCAACGCCCTCTATAAAAGGAAATACAAACCTACAGCATTGCAAGGCAAAGTCTATTTTTGACACAATATCCCAGTTGCAGAGTAACTAACTATATGCCGCCTTCAAGCCCTCCCTCCACCCAGCATGCACCTACTGGAAATTCCATCCAAAATCAAGTATAAAAAATACTGGAAATATTTCCACTGGAATTTTATAAATGCCCATAAAAGTTCCCTCCACCAGAATTAAGAGCAGGAGCCAAGTCATGTAATTTAATATTCTCTGTTGGAGCAGTAGGGAATGTTGCCTATGGACTGCTGAATAAGGGACTAAAACAATGGCCTAATTACAGAAGTTACACCAGGAGTTGTCAACCTTTCAGAAGTGCTGTGCTGAGTCTTCATTTATTCACTCTGATTTAGGGTTCCACGTGCCAGTAATACATTTTAACATTTTTAGAAGGTCTCTTTCTATAAGTCTATAATATATAACTAAACAATTGTTGTAAAGTAAATAAGGTTTTTAAGACGCTTCATTTAAAATTAAATTAAAATGCAGAGCCCCCGGACCGGTGGCCAGGGCCCGGGCAGTATGAGTGCCACTGAAAATCAGCTCACATGCCGCCTTCGGTACTCGTGCCATAGGTTGCCTACCCCTGAGTTATACTACGGAGGCCTAGTTTGGTGGAAGGTGGAAAACTTGCACATGTAAAATGTTCTGCAAAAGGAAACAAGTGATAATTGTCTGTGCTTCAGTAGCTATGGGTAATGGGTATATTTCATACAGGTGGTTTTTTTATAGTATGCCAGCTGAGAAAACTCTCAGCCAGTGATATGCTCTATTTGACTCTTACAAGAGAAGGAAGATTTGGATGAGGTGACCCACTACATTTTATCTTCATTTGAATTGCAGACTTTAGAAGTACCAAATATTGAGGGGAAAAAAATAGGTCTGTCAAAACAAAGCAGGATGGAGAATTGGGAGTAAGAGTTCAAGTTCAAAGATTACTGTTTAATATGAATATTTTTGGAAAACAGTCTACAGTACACTTATAAGAGAAAACATTTATGATAAGAGGAACTTAACATGGTGTGAGGGTTTATGCCCCTGGTTGCAGGGCAGCACAGCCTAGTGGCCAGTCTCCCTCCCACTCCACGGGGCCCCAGCCCACAGCCCTAACAGCAACATAGGACCTTGCCACTGGCTCCTACCAAAACATGCTGAGGCTTACCAGGGCAAGGTACTGTAAGGTCTGTAATCTCCCACCCCCGCAGGGTGACAAAATGGGATGAAGAAAATATCAGGACATGGTGGGAGTAGGAGGAGTCCCACTGGCACAGCAAAAACAAAAAACAAAACAAAACAAACAAACAACCACACAGCAGAGTCCCGCCAGCATAGCAAACAAAAACAAACGGAGTCACGCTGGCAGAGAGAAAAAACAAAACAAAACAAAAAACTAGAGTCCTGACCAAACATCGATCAGGACGCAGGACAAACACCTAAAAATAGTGACAGTCCCGATCTTATCAGGACATCTGGTCACCCTACACCCCCAGGTCACTTCCTACCAGCTTAAGAGTTGGGGTCTCCCACCAGTCCCTAGGTTCTCCATGGGTCTCTGGGTCCATCGCCTCTTCTGGCTCCTCCCATAGTAGGGCTTCGTGCTGGCCAGGAGCTTCCCAGTTAGGTCCTTCACCTGTGGCTGCCAGCCCAGACTGAGCTGAGTTCCCTCCTTTTATACTCTCAGAGAACTTGGAGCATGCCCAGTACGGCCGGGGCAGGACTTCCACTGTCAGAGCTACTGGTCTGATGCTGCTGGGACTAGTGTGGGGCAGGGCTGCTCCATCACACATGGGGAGCTAAGTAAATGATTCCAGCACAATAGCATAAAGAAAGTAGAATTTTTATTTAAAAACCAACAAAATGGTTAAACAATATATATAGAAAACTTATAGAACCTTTTCTTTTGTACTAGTGTTACCTACTGGGACAAAGATTCAGAAATGGCTTCTCCATTCATAGATACTAGTGTAAAATGTACTAGTATAGTACAAAATAAGGATGCAATTTCACAGAATAGATAAACTAAACTTTTTCTCTAACCAGTGAAAGTTAATAGAAAAGTATCAATTATTTTAGAGCTAGATCTGAATGCCTAGAATTTCATCAAGGCCCCACCCTGCTCCCCCTGACAACAGGGAGAGTTCTGTCACCAACTTTGTGGGAGCAGCATGAGGTCTTCAATTTCTATTGGAGCCAGCCATCACAGTGGCAAACAGTGAGCAAAATGTTCATGGAAGAAAGGATCTGTCACTTCCATACTGCAGTTTGCAACATACTGAAAATAAAAATAAAAAAAGAAATGGCAATAATCCACTGTGAACTAGTTGACCCAACTCCTGTATATCTTATTCAGGAGAAACTTCTATTGTTTTCAATGGGAGTTTTAACTAAGCAAATACTGCTGGATCAGTATGGCATGAGAAATAGGTTTGCACAATGTAACCAGATGCTAAATGGTGACTATAAACAAGATTGTTGCCCCGTGACACGCTACAAACAGATTTAACTCTTCAGGGGATGTAACTTTAGAGATGCTAGGCACCTCCAACTTCAGACCAGCTCTGAGTGAAAGTAAAACTGTAATTACTGGTGGGAGAAAGATACACATTGGAGGAGAGGAGGTTCAAAAAAGTGAAATGAAGACAATTATGTTCATTCATAACTATGAAATGCACAGAACCAATTCTGTATCTGAGGCGTCCTGATTTTACTGTACATTCAAACATGCTGAAGAGTGACATGAAAGGTTCTAATACCATCCTGAAGGATCACCTTGAAGTTCAGCTGTCATCAGCAGGTACATATGCAGGTGACACAAGACACATACTAAATAACATGAGAACACTTCTTCTGAAAGTCAGGCTGTTGTGGTAGTTAGAAGGAGCTGTTATGCCTAATGGAATTTTGATAGTATTAAACTCACAATAAAGTACTTTGCATATAAAAAAAGAGACATCACAACTATTGGTCATAACTTCCCCCAATTGTCTGGGATATTAGCCCTGAAATCTTCAGGGAGTTCAAAGGTGTGTTCAGTAACACCACATAGCTAGTCCAGCTGCCTGATAGAAAACAATCTTTAAAGCACAAATACATCAACATCTGGAAAATGAAACTGAGTTAAACAGATCTTTGGCAGAACAAACAGTAACTAGCTTTTTTGCTGTAAGAGTATAAAGGTGCTTCCATTTTACCAAAACATAAAATCTATTTACACATGGGAAAATACAAGGGGGGAAATAGCAAATAAGATGTGTTTCATGAACCGTAAAAGGATGCTCACAAGAACTGAATTTTATATGAGTTTAGCTCAATATGAGAATTCCCTAGATAGTCCCATCAGAGCAAAGAACATACATGGTTTTTGGTTTGAGAACAGGCTCAACAGATTTTTGCTTAAATTTTTTTGACAACCTAGAAGTTTCATTATTCTTTATATCAAACTCTGGTTTTCCCCTTAAACATATACAGTATGTAAAAAAGATACTTAAAAGGTAGCACTTCTGCAAAGTAGGCCATTTTGTTTTTCAGCTAGACCAAGTCTAAAGAATAATTCTCATGCTAGCCCAAATTTTTCAGGAATGGGATGATCCTTGATATAAGGGCTACTTCACATTACATTCCCAAATCGATGTTTGTAGCTCAGAGTGCTCTCCAGTCAATGGGCTTCTTGCCAGACTTCTTCAGCAGTTCATTGGTTTTAGAGAAATGCTGACAACCGAAGAACCCTCTGTGCACAGAGAGAGGCGAGGGATGGACGGTCTGTAGAATATGGTGACGTTTCTATAAGAAGTTGGAGATAACAAAAGAATGAGAAACTTGGCAGGTTTTCAGATCCTAGATGGAAGTTGCTCATCTGTGCTATTATCAAATGCAGAAATGAAACTGCAAGTATCTCTTCATTGTTCGAGTTAAAAACAAGAGCACACAGGTTTGCCATGAAGCCCAGGCTTTCTGCACTCAATAAATGGCTGCAATTCTAACAAACAGCAACAACAGAGAGGTTAAGTTGTTCTGGGAAGTTTCCTGCAGGAGATAAACTACACATCTTAATGTTGAGCCTCTTCACACAACAGTATCTTAATTTCTTCCATACTGATTGTTCTTGTTCCCAGAGGATAAGCACGAAGTGGTGACAGAAGACAGCCTGCCTTGAGACCCTTAACTGTCTACTAGCTTTTTTAATTGAATAGTAGGCAGCAGCAACCAGTTTTTCCACTTATGACCAAAAGCCCCCTCTGGATGGCATCCTACCAAAACATCCCAAGTGAAGTAAGAAGCAATGAGACTTCTAGAAAGATGGAAGAATTAAACCATACCCTGTCAATAGAGCTGCCTTTCTTCTGTGCATAAGCTCCCCACAACATGAAGACAAGTCCATCCAAATTATTGTTTAGCCAGGACACCACTGCATCAGTGAATTGTTCCCAGCCTTTTTCCTTGTGGGAATTAGGTTGGTGTGCTCGAACCGTGAGGACGGCATTGAGCAAAAGTACTCCTAATCACAAACAAGACATGTACATATCAGTGCGGACAGAGAAAACATGAATTAGTTTGCAAAGTAGTAAGCTCTCTTCCAGTCTTTTGCTGGATCTCCAATGGTAAAAAAAATCATTTAATCTTTTGTTCATGGGAAAACTCTCCATGAGAGATACCAGTACAGAGTTTTCAAACAATCCATTTGTAGAAGCAGGGAGAAAATAAGTAATTAAGAAATCCATCTAAAAAATAGACCTATTTAGGGGATAAATTATAGAGGCTAAATATAGTTTCTGCAAATGAATAGGCTTTAATGGAGTTTTCCTTTAAAGTTACAGCATGCCTGCATAAACAGATTTACCACTATGATGCTGAGTCAGTATCATTAACACTAGAATCACAGGACTAGAAGGGACCTCGAGAGGTCATCTAACCCAGTCCTCTGCACTAAGGCAGGACTAAGTATTATCGAGACCATCCCTGACAGGTGTTTGTCTAACCTGCCCGTAAAAAACTCCAATGACAGAGATTCCACAACCTCCCTAGGCAACTACACGGAAGTTAGAGATGAACTCTGAGACCTTCATGAGATTTTCAGTAATGATATCACATAATCATTTATTACAATTAAGCTATATACTCGTTGGGGAGTGGTCATCAGTTTTACACAGCTACCACAAGGGTTTTCCGACCTGCAGCCAAGCATATTTTCTCAGGCATTAAAAGGCAAAATAACAAATAAATAAATAAATAAAATAAAAAGGATGCTATCTGACTCACCATCAAAAAGCTATCCCCCAGGCGAGTAGAATTTTGCAAGAGTTATTACAAAGAATACACCTCAAGAAAAATTGTAAACTCTTCTTTGTTAAAAAGGCCAGCACATTGCACATGTGCTTTGTCGGGAGAACTTGAAGACAATTATGCAGATATAAGGTCAAGGCTGAAGTGCTTAAGCTGTGCATAAGCACAGGCTCACTTTTTACATGGTTCGACTCAGTATTATTTAACCGCTTTATGAACATTAGAAGGCTGGGGTTTTTAAATGGTTCCTTTTAATAAATCTCAGCCAAGTAGTTTGGAAAATACCAATAGCTAGATTAACATTGCTCCTACAACCCACTCACTGGGGGGGGGGGGGGAGATCCCCACCTAGGCCACATCTACACTGAAAAGCTTACAGTGGCACAGCTGTACTGATAGAGCTGTGTTGCTGTAAGAGCTCTCATATAGCTGCATTGTGCCGACAGAAGAGAGCTCTCCCTTCGAAATAATAAACCAGCTCAAAAAGCAACGGTAGCTATGTCAGCAGGAGAGCATCTCCCACTGACATAACGCTATGCACACGAACGCTTATGCCGACAATACTTACGCCACTCTGAGGAGTGTTTTTTTACATCTCTGAGTGACAAAGGCTTTGCCAACATAAGTGCTAGCACAGACAGTCTAAATGAAGAACCCAGGAAGGATGAACGGATTGATTACCTTGCTTGGCCCACCCAGTTAGATCTCCATGACCGGGATGGGTGAAATCTTCTATGTCTGCAGACAGCTCTTTGTAAATATTTTCTAAACTGCAAACAATAATAATGGAAGAGATTTTTAGAATATTTCTGTGAAATTATCAAACAGACAAGTTAATGACTTTGTACAACTGGAACTTTTACCAAGAACTAAAAATCTGATCTCGTATTCTAGACGCGTCATCCAACTCCCATTTAGGAAAATTATAGTAATCTGATTTATCCGATGTATATGACAGGTCCTTTTCTTCACCACTCCCTTTAATTAATACCAAGTCCCTGAAACTGCTACCTTTTATGCAAATGCTTACTGAAGGCAATGGGACCACACATCTCCTTGAAGTTAAACATCTACTTAAGGATTTGCAGGATGGATGTCTGAGTGAATAGGGCCACAGAATGGTGTCTGTATGCAATACAGGAAAACAAGCAAGTTTAATCTAATCCAATCCAATTTAGAAAATAAAGATCTTTGTGAAACCAAGACAAGAATGGCTCTTCTGTGCCATCAGGCTGCAGGTCATTCCTGTATAAGGCCCTGATACTACAATTGGATCTGCAGGGAAACCCAATTTTGTAGGTTTGGACACTAAATACTTGGAATACATCACCACCTTGGAGAAGCAAGAAGTCTATGTTGAATTCACCAATTTATTTTTGTAGTAATTCTTTCCCAGAAGTCTCTGGGTGTGCTGGTGTGTGCCTGTAATCCCAGCTACTTGGGCGGCTGAGACTGTTGGATTGCTCAGTGGTCCTGGGTTGCAGTGCACTATGCCAGTTGAGTGTCCAGTGCCACTGACAGTTTGGTCAGCAGGTGGTTGAAGGACTGGTTAGAACAACACGAATGACATGTTGTGTTCGGCGCTTTCTCTGTGAGGACTGATGGACCACTGATTGAGATGATCTTTCCCAGATCTTTCCCATCTTAAAATTCAATGAGTTATTCTTCTGACACCTTTCTGCTCCCCAACAAGTAGAAATACTCTGTCATGTGTTATAAAATTATTTTTTCAGCAAATCACAAAACAATTACATCAAAGGCAGTCAGAAAGGCAAACTCACAAACAGCTGTACGCCTATATACAACCTACCCAATAAACAGTGGCAGACTTTTAAACAGATAAAGCATAACCATACCTAGGTGGAGGTGGAACAGGTCTCTGGACACTAAAGCAGAGTCCATGAGCTTGACCAGGTCCATGATAAGGATCTTGTCCCAAGATGACAACCTTTACCTGAACACAGACACGAATTAGTGCTGATAACCCAGCAATATGTCTTAACATCTCAAAATATCTAGAATTTTATGTATTGCTACAAAGCAAAAATTTCTAGATCAGAGCCAAGTTGCATCTGAAAGAAGGCAGTGCAGAAATGGGGAGGGCCAGGGAAAAGAAGCCAAGAAGACTGCTGAAGTTTTTAAGAGCATTATGTTGCAGTCATGGACGGAAATAACCAATGCAGAAATCCTTATTTTCGGTATCTGGATGAGAAAACAGGGGCAAAGCATATAAACACTACAGGAGACAAAGCAGGCTACACATCCTAGAGCACTGGGTTTCTAGGCAGAAAACCAGGAGAGTCGAACATATGCATGGCACCCTGGAGCCTGACTGCAAATACAGCATTCATCGTGTTATCAAAAACATCAGAGAGCAGCAGATCCCACTCTCCCCCCCGGCACTACAGGGGTGGCCCCAGGCGCACTTACATCTGTGATGTCGCACATCTGCGTCCAGGTGAAGACTTGCTGCGCGGGTGGGTAGATGGTGTGACGTTTTCGCTCGTCTGCTACAAATGCCATCAGCTAGAGGAAGCAGGGTGGCGCGCGGTCAGTACAGGCGAGGGAGAGGGGCAGCCACCGAGCAGCTACAGAGGAGCTGCTGCGGCAGGACGCTCCTCCCCCGGGCAAAGCCTCCTGCGCTCACTCACCTGGGAGAAGTAGGGCTTAGTGAACTCCCCCGCCAGCTGCCGCCTCCAGCCCTCTCCGAACCCCGCGGGGACGCTCCGCGAAGCGAGTCTCTGCAGAGCCGCCTCCTTGTTCCTGCGGATCCGCTCCTGCTGCTCGGGGCTCAGCGGAGGGGAGCGGGGCGAGGCCTTCCCCGATTCATCTCCCACCAGCTTCAGCTTCTTGGCGAAGCTGGCCTGGAGGTCGCGACAGAAGAGACGGCTGCTAGGGGGGCGCGGCACGCAGCGGCCCGGCCCCGCGCGGAGAAACAAGGTGCAGGCGAGCCCCATGGCGGAGGCGGCCGGGATCGCGCAGCTAGCTCCCAGCCCCCCCAGGGGCACCGCGGGCGAGCCGCTGCGGCCGGAGCGCCCGGGCCCACGTGGCAGTGGAGGCCGCTTGGGGCCCCCGCCCCCCAGCCTGGGCGGGACTGTGGCAGATGCTCTCTACGCCGCGCAAACACGTGACTACTTCGCGGGAAAACAGCGCGTGTTTCCCCCAGGGGAGCGCCCTTCCTATTGGACGTTCAGCCACGGACAGCAGCTGGACACGCTAGCCTCGCCCTCGTTCCTCATTGGCCACTGCCAGGGCCACCGCTCCCCTTATTGGCCCCTCGCTATGAAGATCGGCCGACTGAGCTCTCCGCGGTATCAACCCGCCCAGTCATGCTCCTCCGATTGGACAGTGAGAATGGAAAACCGCTCCCTATTGGCGAGAGACTACGAAGTCCCGCCAAGTTGTCTGGCCCCACCTCTCTCCCAGCTCTGCCCTCCTATTGGACCGTGAGTCAAGGAGCGCTCTCCTATTGGTCAATCCCTCAAATCGGCGCCGGGTTGATCGGCGGGTCTTTTAAATAAGCTCTGCCGGGGGCCAGCATGTCCGCGTCGCCCCAGATCCCGCCCGGCCCCGCGGTACCTCAGCATCCCCGCCCTGCTCCGGGGAGCGCTCCCGCTTCCTCGGCGGCGCCGCGCGGAAGAACGAGTGCAGCGTCTTCTGGCCGATCATGCCGGCGGCGGGTGGGCTGCGCGGGTCCGGCCGGCTGGGGAGGGGCGGCCCCGTCCACACACGGGACCCGGCGGCGGTCCGGGGACAGGCGGCCCCTTCCCCACACGGGAGCCGGCGGAGGTACTGGCCGGCGGCCGCCTGGGTGAAAGACTGACCGAAATTGGCGCCAAGTGAGTGCGCATGCGTAAGAAGGGGGGGGTCCTTGGCGGTAGCACGTGCTTGAGAGGGTCCCTAGGGACAGTCAGCGCGTGCGCAATGGGGCAGGCTCCTCCCCCGCCCCTCAGAGTTCACGCACGTGGGTAAGAGACTGAGGTTTCATTCTCAGTTCCCCTGTGGATCTACCGTTCCTCCACCCCGCTCAGTGACCCACCCACCTCTGGGTCTGTCCTGTCCTGCCCTCCCCCTGTGTCCCACCTTTCCCCCCACACTCCACTGTGTGGCACCCCCGTGCCACCCTGTCTCCCTTCCCACCCCCATGGGTTCACTCCAGTTTCATTCTAAGCCGATTTCCAGCGAGGGGCGGGTGATGTGTGGCATGCAGGCAGATGGGGTGGAAGCAGCACTCCTGGGGGGGCAGTTACAGGGCCTCTGGGAGAGGCGGGCTGCACAGCCAGTAGAGCGCCCAGCCCCATGAGACCCTGATCCTGACAGCCCTTTGGGTGTTGGTGTAATAGAAACGGTTGATAACTAATAAAAGTCTTTCCTTGGATGTGCTGGGCCTGAATAGAGCAGGGGGATGATAGCAGGAAGGAACACGAGCCTCAACTCCAAATGTACTGCCCAAGTAGTGGCACGGCTAGTTCTGCCCTTAGAAAGCTTTGGCACGGCTAGTTCTGCCCTTAGAAAGCTTTGGCTGTGCGTGTGCGGTTTGGCATCCCAAGAAAGCAGAGTGAACATGCACACTTCCCCCCTCTATTCTTGCATTCAGCCTTTGTCCATTCCCAGCCTGCCCTGATCTTGTTTTCAAACTCTTAAATTGGCACTTTAAGGTTGTCCACCACATCTCTGTAGCTTGAGTGCAGAGCAACACAGCCCTTGTTCTGATCCATCAAAACCCACCTATTTGGCAATCAAAATAAAATAACTTGCATAACAGGTTCCTCAGAACTCTTTACAAATGCTAAGTAACTCGTCCTATCAAACCTGTCGGAGGAAGCTGAAAACATCATCAGGGAAGACAGAAAACAAGCAAAGAATTAAATGGAGATAACAAGAGGAAGCAGGTTTATAGTGGAAGTAGCAGTGATGAGGCTCAGCTGAGATGCTCCCTAAAGAATTACAAAACTTTGTGATTCTTTAGCACCTGTGAGGTGCTATTATCCCTAACTTACAAATAGAGAAATAAGCATGGAGAGGTTAAAGTGGCAGAACCAGGTGTGTGACCCCAAAGTCATGCCACTCACTCTAGTGCTTTAATAGCAAAGCCACTCGGGGGGGGGGGGGGGAGGGGGAATAAGAGCACTTGGATGGTAATAAATTGTAGAGCATGTGGGTGCCATGTGCTTGCAACTGGAAAAGGAACTTGAATACTTATTTAGGTGTGATTGCCTGGACAAACTGACTTATGTGCATTACAATTAAAGTTACTTGTTATTTGTTTATATAATTGCACCAAGTTTTAGTAGCCTGAACACATTAGGACTTCATTGTGCTAATCATTATACAGACCGTGTCCCTGCCCCACCAGCCCTGAGTTTACACTCTAAATAGAGGAAAGTGACTTACTCAAGACCACCCAGCAAGTCAGTGGCAGAGCTAAGAATAGCCCCTACATCTTCTGAGTCCCAGCCTATGTCCTTATGCAGTAACCATACTGCCTCTTAAGTTGTGCCCAAGACACTAGGGGCCCAGAACACCATGGCCTTGTCAGTACAACTGTGAATAGCACTTGCACCCCAGTTTCACTCCATGCATGCCCCTCTTACCCTCCTCTACCCTGTCCCCCTTCCCTTTGCATTTTGCCAATTCCCTCCTAAATACATCTACACCAAAAATAAGTATATATATTTTTTAAAATATGGTACTAACATGGCATTTGCCACCATCCCATCATTTACTCTGCTGGTGTGTTCTACCCCTTTTCCCACCCTGGATCTATCTAGTCTGTTTAGATTGTAAGGTGTTTGTCATAGGGACTGTCTACTATTCTGTGTTTGTTCAGCACCTGCCTGTGGGGCCTCATTCTTGATTGGCCCTCAGGCACAACAGTAATAAAAATGATTAAAAAGATAACTGATGTGGGATAAATCCCTCATTTGTTCATTTTGTTGGCAAAGGAGTGAACATACACATGTGACATGGATCCTGGAATGCATGCATGAAATCCAGGCTTAAATTTGCTAGGCCAGAACATTAGGAGCTATTCTGTAATGAGTGTTTACTAAGCTATGCACGTTAGGATAAAAGTGCCCTGAATGCCTGGTTGCTTGCCTTATATGAAGGCCTCAAAGCCATACAAAATAAATAACATTGTTTGCTACAGTCACCCGTTAAACAGAACTTATGATGCCTATAAATGTGGTGGATTCCGTAATCAGGCTGATAGTGATTTCAGGCTGATAGTGGTTTCTAGTATTTATAGATGCTTCTAAGAAGATCCAGTAGATGGTGCCAGGGGACCTTGCTGCAAGCCTTACAGAGCAAAACAATCTGCTTGGGTGGGAGAGCTGAGCAAGGGTGGAACATTTGGCTCTGTCTCAGACAGGAAGTGGTGGGAGGGAAGTAGCTATTGCTGCTGGAAACGAGGCCTGCCGGAGCTGTTCCTGTGGCCTACATGCCTTTAGTGAGCTGACAGCCAGGCCAGCTTCAGTGGAGTCCTAAGTTATCTGTCTGGCCCTAGGAGCATTGCCCAGATTCTGAGGATGACCCTGGAATGACTGAGTGCGTTGGAGCCGGTACTCCATTCCACAGAGGTGCAGCGATCCCCCATCTGTTAGGAGTCATATTAAGGTAGTTTTAAGTCTCTGTTACTTGAGAGCAAGGATTTTACAGGTGTGTTTCAACGAAGCATTTAAAATTTCCCAGGCCACTGTAGTTCCATGCAGCCCAGAATCTAACAAGAGTGAAATCCCATCAGGCCTTTTAGTTGCAGGCTAATGACTTTCTTAGGGGCAGCTAGGAATGGATAAGTTCTTGGTCAAAAGGCCTTCCCCAGGCAAGAACAAACAAGAACCCTTAGAGATGAAGGGAGGAGAGCTGGATTGGATGAGAGATGGGGGAGAGAAGAAAAGGCCCCGATCACAAATGCCAGGTGCAGATGAATCCTTTGTGCATTCTCCATGGAAGCAAATCCGGGCTGAGGGTCTGAACTGCGATTACAAGATCCTGTTCAGCAAAACTGAGGCTGACAAGATTTTCCAGGAGCTGGAAAAGGAAGTGGAATATTTTGAAGGTAAACAGATGAACGGACCTAATGTCTCTCTGTCTCTAATTGCCATGATGCATTCTGCCTTATGACTTCATTGCAGGATTGGATAGGTGGGAGGAAGTTTTTAAGCATAAGGCGCAATCCTACATACAGTCTTCACACTCCGAATCTTACTTCTAAGTGGATTCCCATTGGCTTTAATGGGATTAAAGGTCCCAATGGGTAGATGTGTTTGCATGATCAGGCCCATAGCAGGTAAGTGGCAAACGCAGGCTTTGATCCTTCAGATATGCTTATGTTTAACATTAAGCACATGAATTCAGTGGGCTCACTCACATTCTTGTTTATGCATGATCAAGGCCACAGCATGAAACATGCAAAACACATGAAAGGTGAAAGGATTCAAGTTTTTAGTTGTTATTTTACAATTATCCCCTTCCATTCTATAACAGAGAGTGGCATGGGAGAAGCTCAGAGCACTGTGCTATTTCCATCCCTCAGGAGGAGTCTCATACATGTTGATCTCTAGTGATAGTCAGCTTCCTGTCATTATTTTTGGACAGCAACACTTTTAAAAATTGACAGGTGTTTAAGCGAAGATGTGCAGCACCATTTAGTGATATTGTCATTCTAAGTCACCCTCAGAGCAGCTACACAGCAGGGAATATGTTGTACTCTTTTCTGCAGAGGGAATGATTGATAATTGCACTTGATCTAATGCTAAACTTTAAAAAAAAAAAAAATACTGCTACTTAGCTGTCTAAAAGGAGGGCGAATCGGTCTTGACTTTCCCAAACTCTTATTCTAACAGGTGATCTTACCAAAGTGCAAGTGTTTGGCAAATGGCATAACATCCCAAGGAAGCAGGTGACATATGGTGATCCTGAGTTGACATACACTTACTCAGGTGTTACTTTTGCTCCTAAGCTATGGATTCCAGTTCTCAACCATATCAGAGAGCGCATCACCCTGGCCACTGGACACACTTTTAATTTTGTTCTTATTAACAGGTAACATTTGATTTCTGATGGCAGTAAGCATCTCTGTTCAAACAACAGTTTGATTGTAGGACATTTTAGTAATCAGGTATCATTAAGCAGTTATTTGCCACTTCATTTTAGCCTTGAAAAGGAATTTGTGGATACGCAACTTCCAATGTAGCATTGACTAGCTAATAGAGTACTGGAAAGCATTCCAAAAGCTAAACTCCTTTAGTGCCTCTCATTGTAGTATCTACATGGAAATACTTCTGTTACTGCTGAATGATTAAACACCCAGGACCCAATCCTATGTTCCTTGCACCCCTGTTGAGACAAGGAGTAGGCTCA
Organism: Gopherus evgoodei; assembly: GCF_007399415.2. Classification (NCBI taxonomy): domain Eukaryota; kingdom Metazoa; phylum Chordata; order Testudines; family Testudinidae; genus Gopherus; species Gopherus evgoodei. Next base: position 4,085,747 of record NC_044334.1, read on the forward strand.
GTTGAGTGGCATCCCAGTCACTGCAAACCAAGCACAGAATTGGTGTTTGAACTGGGTCATTTCTGAGGGGGTGAGGCAGAGAAGTTAGGGAGGAATCTCTCTCCAAGATATGCGTTTGTCTGGAACACACTATGTGGCACATTTTCAATGTGTTCTGCAGAAGTATAACGCAGTCATGGGAAACTTTCCTCCATTCAAGCCCTGCACAGAATCCAGATTTGTCTGTGAGGCTAGGGCGGTTACATTTCAAGCGAGCCCCTCAGTCTTTCCCATCCAGAGAACCAACTCGCAAGTGTGTGTGTCAGTTTTGTGTGGTAGAAAAGCATCCTTGAGGGTGAGAATGCTAGACTCATTTGTGACTAAATTAAGACTTGAACTCTGGTTTCCAGTAATAGTCTGTGTATGTGTATAAAAAATAAATATGCTGCAGTAAAGCAGTGTGTGGCATATGCTTGTACAGTTGATGGAAGAACTAATTTAATCCTCCCCCTCACAGATATAAAGATGGCTGTGATCACATAGGCGAACATCAAGATGATGAGAGAGAATTGGTTCCACGGAGTCCCATTGCGTCAGTGTCCTTCGGAGCCTGCAGGGACTTTTTCTTCAGGCATGGTGCTTCCCGAGGGAAAAACGCCTCATGCCACATTGAGCCAGTCAGGCTGCAGCTAGCCCATGGCAGTTTACTAATGATGAACTACCCCACCAATGTGTACTGGTATCACAGCTTGCCCACCCGCAAAAGAGTGCTAGCCCCAAGAATCAACCTGACGTTTCGGAAAGTGATGGCTTTACCAAAACAATGAAGTTATTTAACAACCTAACATCTAGCTTTAACAGCCCCTTTTACTTCTGAAAATGAGAACTTTCTTTCCATGTCATAAGTCAATTTCTCTTTCAGACACGGCCTTTTCCTTTGCATATATAGCAGGAGATAGGAACCTAGCTGTGGTGCAAGCTGTGTCACGAGTGTATTTAAATTAGGAAAGCAAACGGGGAATAACATGCAGTTGTTTAGATACAAATACGGTAACCATTTGATCTTGGATGTCAAGATTATTTTCCTACAGCCAAGCACTACTGCAGCCTGATGGTATATTTTTCTACTGCTATTCTCCTTGGTTCAGAAGGGAGGTTTATTGTTAAATCCATGGTAGTCGTATCAGTGAGTATGCCTTGTTTTTTGTTTTGAAGTCTCAAGTATGTACAGCTGTCTACTAAATACTAACGTACCATAGAATGTAATAATTCAGTAAGTCTGAAATGTTCTCTACAAATGAGTCATATATATTTTTTAAATAAAACAAGAGTCTTCTACAACAAGGGAATGCTGATTGTTTAAATGACAAACTTCTCCTTCATCATTTACAATGTGATTGTAAGTGGTGTAGGTTTGGAAACAGGACTGCACAGTTCTGGAGCTTCTGAAGGTATATACCAACAAAGCAGTAAGAACTGATACTTATCTTACAGTATAAGTCTTTCGCAACCTACGCGCATTTATCATGCACGATTTCAGCTTTACGCTGGTCCTGGGATACCAGCTGTGGCTGGGAATCCCAGGGCCTTTAAATCACCCAGGGGGTTCCCAGCTGCAGAGGTGGCTGGTAGCCCCTGGGGCAAACTAAAGGGCCTGAGACTCCAGCCACCGTGGAGCTCCGGGCCCTTTAAGTGCCATCCCCGGCCCGGCTGCCAAGGCTATGGGTGGGATTTAAAGGGCTCCTCTGGGCTCCCCACTGTGGTGGGAAGCCTGGTGGAGCCCTTTAAATCCTGCCCGCAGCTCCAGCGAGTGGGCTGGGGCCGGCATTTAAAGGGCTCCTCTGGGCTCCCCACCGCGGTGGGAATCCCGGTGGAGCCCTTTAAATGCCGCCCTGGCCTGGCTGCCGGCGGGATCTAAAGGGCTTGGGGATGTAATTTTGAGTATACGCGGTTTTCACTTTATGCACTAACCGCGGAACGGAACCCCCGCGTAAGATAAGACTTGCCTGTAACTATGGTTCTTGGAGATGTATTGTCCAGATGGATTCTACTTTTGTTGCGTATGTGTCCGATATTGAATTCTTTTGGCCAGCAGTGTCCACTGGGATTGCGCCTCACCCACCCACCACTTGAGGGCATAAGGGGCGAAGCAGGCCTTCCTCAGTTCCTTCACCATACAGAATCCAGGCAGTATAGGGCTAATCATCATGAAGCCCTGCATGCCAGTGGCAGTAGTCATTGAATATGCTGCCATTTTAGATGGGTCTAGAGCTGCCTGATGAGATGTTTGGCCTATTAACTACCCCAGACAGTAGGGGACTATGCTGTGGAAGCTTCTCTATGAATTGAGGCACTTTGAGCGCAGTGCCTGATAACTGGAAATTTGCATCTGGAGACTAGCTGAGGAGCTAGAGCTTCCTGCTGAATAAGTCAAGCTTCGTAGGATTCTTTTCCCTACATTGTGTCTTTGGATGCCCCTGTTGCTTAGATCTTTCATCTATTGCCGCCGCCATCATTAGTGATCTGTGGGTGGTGGTGCTGTAAACATATTCTAATCTCAAAGAGTACCTGGTAGCACTTGTCAGCTCTTTTGGAAATAGATGCCACACTGATGCTAGGATCTGTCACAACTCCTTAGCTGGTTCTAACAAGTAATGTACATGACAAACCTACCAGGCACGGAGGAGTGCAGGAGGCCTAGTAATGTGTGACTTTTCTTGGACCACCTCCACTAGACTCTCTGAAGTATCTACCATGCATCTTGGAAGGCCTTGAATTTAGCTGGCTGGCTAGGAGGAGGAGTAGCAGTGACTGCCTCATCTGGTGAGGAGGAAGAAATTTCTGTTGCGAACAATTGATCTTTCATATCCTGTTGCTATTCTTCCTCACTGCTCTGTTCTTGTTGTAGGCTGTGGGTTTGCACCAGCTAACCCTGTTGAGTAGATATCTCTTGTCTTGAAGGGGAGGGAGATTAACTCTAGAGGGAGTAGTAGAAGGTGATCCTAGGTTACATATGCTAGAGAGCCCAAAATGGCCAAGATTGCATGCTGTTATGATACAGGGCTGGACACCACGTGGGTGGAAACCATAATGAATGTTCTCTATGAGATTCCAGGGGCCTGTGCTTATTAGGGTGATCCAAGACTTTCTATCAGACCATTGATGCTCAAAAGTGTGAAATTGAGGTGCAGGGGGAGACTATCTTCCTTACTATGTGAAGGAGAGAAAGAAAATGAATATTCTTCCTCATGCAGGGGAGCTACTGTTAGGTGTCATAGGATCCTCCTGCAACCCAGAATTAACAGGTGAACTTAAGTACCGGGGCACATTAGAAGTCGGTACCAAGACAGAAGCACCTCTATTGGCCGATGAGGATAGTAGGGATGAGTCTCACTGCATGGTTACCATAAGATCACTTGGTACTGAGAATGTCTTCAGAGCCAAGTAAATCTGTGCTGGAAACATCTGCACCATGGAGTCTGGTGTCAGAATCATGCGCACCCAGGAGTTGGTAGCTGGGAAAGTGCAGACCAGCATTTCAGGTGCCATCTCTAGTACCTGATGATCAGCTAGTGCCGAGGTGTCAGAAGGACCCAATCTGGGCTGTGAACTGCCTTTGGCTGAAGGCAGGAGCTGATTCAAACCATGGTGGGTTTTGTCTCTCTCACTGCATACGGGCGTGGGTAGCCCTTGCCTGTGCTTGTCCCTGGAGCAATGCTTCTTCCTACTCGTTTCAGACAATGGCTTGTTTGCTCTGCCATACCCCCTAGCAGAGGGGTACTGACTCTTGGACAAAGAATGTGCCTGGGAGCTCAATAGGGCACTTCTCAAAAGAGACAGAGGAGGCTTAACAGGATTTTTAAGCCCAGGATCTGAAGAGGCCCTCATTGAGCATTCTAAAAGGAAGAACTAGGAGGCTTCCCTGGCTTTGTTATACTCTTGGAAAAAGAGGAGCAGATTGAACCTTTATCAGAGATATATACCTGAGACAGAAGTCTTCAAGAGTGTCAACCACTCAGCTGTACAGCAGCTTCGCAAGAGGGACAAATTTTAAATCCTGAGGATTTAGTCTCAGCCACAGTGGTAGCTCCTAAGCATACATATAGATGTACTGCCAAAAAGTGTAACAAAAACAACTATTAACACTAACTAAAGAATTATACTAACCTAACAACCATTGCTCAGTGTGCAGAGTACATGGATGCTACGGGGGTCTGTCCCACTGCTATGGGCAGTAAGGAACTGGTTGGGCCCTATATGCCCTCATGTTGTAGCTGCAGGCATGTCCCCAAGAGACAATGCTGGCCAAAAGAATCCAAACTCATGCTTAGGGGGTCTACACACACACACAAACACTTCAAGAACTGGTTGCCTTTACATGTGTGCTGGTGTATCCCTCACATTGATATTTTACTGGGTGTACAGAGGATTTGTTACACTAACTAAAAACTCGTCCTTTGAGTACTACAGCCTTGTCAGTGTCTTGTGTTCAACCAGGGAACAGAGCAAACTAGGAGCTCACAATGGCCGGTATTGCAGGCCATTGCATTAGAAAAGGAAAGACATCACTGCTGCCGCTTACTTGTCTTTTGTTTCAATCCATCACCACATGCATCCAGATACCTTTTCTAACAAGTTGGTTCTTTTATTGCTACTGTACAGGACAGGTACAAAAATTCCCATAAGGAAATAGGCAATTCAAAGACAGCAGTGCTGGAAACGAAGTGCAGTGGTTTGGACTCTAACATCAGACCGTTTTATTAACGTGTGCATTAAAACAAGAATAATTCAATGAAAAAGCTGTTATCTTAGTTCTGCCAGAGTAAGCAGAGGTCAGTTTTCTATATGGTTAATGTTTCATAACATTCCTTTATTCCATTCATGTGCACCTTTTCAACAACTCTAGCCTTTGAGAAATTAAAATGCTCTTATTGGCTGGCAGAGACTAGCTCCCCAATCCTACAAGCTGAGCCATTTGGCTGTACCCCTCCGCCTGAATAGACATATTGCTTTCAAAAGGTATTCTGCACATGAGGTTCAGCTGGCCAGACTGTGTCCAGGGTCTGGTTGTGAGGGGTGCCAACCATCTGCAAGTCTCCTAAGCCAATGTAAGTTGTGGGTGCTCAACACTTCTCAGCATCACGACCAAGATACTGACACTTCTCCACAACCAGTGCTAAGAAACGAACTCCTGCTCCCTTCCTGCAATGAAGATAGGAAGAGATTCTGCCCCCTACTCATTCCTATTGCCCTTTGCTGAAGATTCCAAATGAAACTTCCAGTTCAGTGGCAGTATGGCAAAGAAGTAGCTTAGTGATGTGTGACAGTGTGCAGCCCTTCCCTCACACCAACCTGGCACAGAGAAATGGCACTAGTAACAAGCAGGTTTATACAAAAGGAAATTTTCAGAAAACATTACACACGCACACACACACACACACACACACACAACTTGCAGCAGAGTGTGGCTTCACACAATCATAGAGAGGCTGATGAGTCCTAAAGCCTACAGTCCTCCTAGTGGGTACTATCTGACACACCACACATTACTGCATAATAAAGTGGCTTGTTCAAATACTATCAATGAGCAGATGCTCCCACAAAATCAAAGGAGTTAAAATTTCAAACCAGACCCTGTTGAGCCTCACTATGGCAGCACATACACTAATGTCAGATGGAAATGTTATGAAGGTCAGAGGTATGACTGGCAGGATTTCTGCAGACAGATGCTTTGCATGCGTTTCGTGCCCCTGTTGACAACCAGCACTGCTTTGCAAAGCCCATATTGCTCACTTCTATCCATCTACAATAGAGAAGCTTCAGCCTCAGCTATTCTTTTTTTACTTTTGTGGGTCACATGCTGAGTTTAGATCTTATTTCAATGGTCACTAAGTTCATTGGTATTACATAATTTTTTAATCAGTAATAAAATTAGTAAGATAAAAAAAGTGCTTCTAACACAGAAGCCAAGGGTTCTTTGGACCGGATAGGTCAATGGATTTATACAGACTTCTCCGTGTTATGAGCATTATTCTGAGTAGGGATCATGATCCACACTCTGGAATGACTACAGCTAAGTGTTATATACATTCATAGCCTATGATCTTGTGGCTGTTTTTTTCATCTCCTATTAAAAAGCTCTGAATGCATATGAACAACATTGGGCAGTTGAATGATATGGATCCAAAATGTACAAAGTTACAATTAAAAAAAACTTTTTGGAAAAGAAGCTACTTTAGAGAGGCAGTAGATATTGTCTGAAAAGTCAGTCACTGTTTTACATTGAAAAGACCTAGTCTGACGTTCAGACTTCCTCCCTCACACACACACTTATCCCGAAGTACATAAATAGAAAAGAACTCCCACGTCTGTCCATTTTATCCCCATTAATTTAAAAACAGCCAAAAGGATTTCTTGCCTCTTTCCCCATCTCTTTTTTTTTACACACCGAAGAGCACAGAGCAGCAATATACGATTAATATCAAACTCTTTAAAAATAGCAATATCTAATGCAGTGACACCAACCTGCTCAGGCTACTGTACTATTTTACTGGACTAAGTGCCAACCACTGCCCATGCAATTGTGTGTATTCTAACCCACCATGACACATGTTGCGTCAAGTCCCAAGCTCACAATCACAACCGGTTCAAACTCCATTGCAGATCAGAAGGCATTCCTTAGAAGGGATGATAGGGAATGGCAGTGTTCATCGTTAAGGTAGGAAAGGTGAGTTTAGAATACCAATCAGTCACCTTTAAGATCAGCACTGAGAGGCACAGTCTACCTGATGCTCCAAAGCAACAGCATCGAATTGTTTTACAGAGACAGACGACATTACCATAGTGATTGCTAGCAGATACTGCTCTCTCTTAACATCTTTTACAGTATGATGAGATGACGCAACAAATCAGTGTCTCAGTTCTAATTGATCAACTATTTGAGTATTTCCCTGAAACGGAAAACTGCCGTTTGTATTGACGTAAGTACTTCTATGATGTACAAAAAGGAAATAGGGAAAAAAGATACAAATAGGAAAGGGCTTTTTTGGATCAAGCATGTTGGGTAGAGACAACTTATTTTAGCTGCTTAGCTGGGGTTATGACGAGAAATGTGATTCAGTTAATAGTTCTTCATATCACTTTGATATAGATGTTTACCAGAATGTAATCCACAGATTGTAGGTGTAGACAATGGTAATGTAACCATTTAAATCATCTCAAGGCACTTCATTTTTTTAAACCATTGCCTTTGATAACAGTAATTTCTCATCAATCACTTCTAGGGCTTCCCTGCTAAGAAATACCTTAAGGTGACACTAAGCAGCTCCATCTGAAAACATGCATACAGGTCAGAATAAAAAGATGTGGCCTTGGGAAGTCCCTGTTTGAAATTCCCTGTTTCAAAACTGTGATGCAGAGAGAATATTATCTGAACAGCAAACATGCTTCTCTAATGTAGACACACTCTGGAGGGCCCAACACTAGCAGACCAACTTTGGGCAGCATCGTTTTGGTATGAAACACTAGCTCCCTGCAGTAGCCAGGCACCATTGCCAGGAAGGAGTGGAATATCAAAGGGCATGTAGTGGGCTATTTGCATAACAGTCAGGAGGTGCAATGTACATCTCACAAGATCAGTTTTCTCAAGATGTATCCTTCTCCAAAGGTCCAAGTAATTCTTCAGCCCTGAAATCCTGAGTTTGGTGCTGCATTCTTGAGTGAACACGCTCATAAAAGAGCAGGTAAGCACTAGATGAAAGCACTTCTTGCAAACTAGCTTTGCGCACAGTGTCATCTGAAATCCACAACCACTGGTTACTGACCGAGAGCGTGGTCTTGGGAGAAGGCGGAGAGCGGCGATATGTCACAAAGTGTCCAGAATGCATGTCCCCATGATGAACTACAACAGCCATCAGACGGTATAGGTACACTGGGGAACTGAAGGGCAAATGAGAGAAAGGAAGGGGTCAGCAGCACTTGTGTATCAAACATGTACCTGGAAAATCCCGTCACTTTATTTTCAGTAGCAAGTTCATTTTAAAGCATGTTTTTCATTCCATGGACCCCTTTCATAAGAGATGCACTCTCACAGCAGCACATTTGCTCATAACTCCCCAGACCTTCACTGTGATTGTCAAAATGCTTCACTCTTCTCCAATCAGCAGGACAGAATTGGTGCTCTAAGTATTAATGAAAACAGTTTCTGGAATGTATTCTAGAGAGGGCCACTGCATACTGTGCAGCACACTGGCTCTGAATCTTGCAGTGAGGCCCCCCACTTGTTTCCTTTAGTATGTGAATGCTAAGTTCTATAGCAGTGTCAGTAGTAAAAGTTATCCCAGGACATGTGATTTTAACAGAGAAAACCCTACAATTACACGACACCATCCCTATAGAATAATGGAAGCCCTCTCAAGCACTTGCTCCATGCACCTGTTTTTCTAAGCTGTGAATCTCACCAAGCATGTGGGCTATAAAACAGCCATTGCTGCCCCTCCTGGAACAGGACACATGGGGCGAGCAAAGGCAGGGAATCTCTCAAGTCAGTATATACCCCAGGGAAAAGATATATGATTACAGATAAGACAGACATTATAGGAACTATATATCAGCCACATGGAAAAAGTGAATATTCTCAAACTCGGAGTGCTCTGGGAAAAATAGTTAACAGGACAAGTACTGGGCCTGATCATCACAAGAGTGAAGTGTCCACTGCTCCAACAGAAGTCGCAGGGAGCAGCAAGGACACATCTCCTCTGAAAAAAACAGGCTCCTTAAATACAAGATTTTTTTTTAAAAATCTACAAGAAATGACAAACACTCATTTGTTCTCAAAAGTCAAGAGAAAAGAAAAGGGAGATACCAGTGAAGAGGCAGCAGTTACAAGATAAGGGGGAGGGATAGTTCAGTGGTTTGAGCACTGGCCTGCTAAACTCAGGGTTGGGAGTTCAATCCTTGAGCAGGGCCAGCGCTACCATTTAGGCAGCCTAGGCAATCACCTAGGACGCCAGAATAATTGGTGGGCATCATTTAGCCGGAGGGGGTGGCAGGCAGCTCCAGTGGAGCTGCCGCAGTGGTGCCTGCGGCGGAGGATCTGCTGGTCCGCGGCTCCGGTGGAGCTGCCGCTGTTGTGCCTGCGGATGGTTGGCTCCTCGCGCGGCTCTGGTGGACCGCCCGCAGGCACTACTGCGGCAGCTCCACTGGAGCCGCAGGACCGACCAGCGTGCGGAGCGGCAAAATTGCTGTGCGCCTAGGGCGCTCAAACCCCTAGCGCCAGTCCTGTCCTTGAGGGGGCCATTTAGGGATCTGGGGCAAAAATCTGTCTGGGGACTGGTCCTGCTTTGAGCAGGGGGTTAGACTAGATGACCTCCTGAGGTCCCTTCCAACCCTGATATTCTATGATGGCTCTGCAGTAAGAAGCTTGCTGCACTCCTGATTTTTTTCCTGCAGCAGCCATCAGAGCAAAAACAACCAGAGAAAGGAGATTTTGAAATCTTCACTTATAATTCACACAACTCCTTTTACTAGCTGTGGACACAGGGAGCAGAAGTGCCAAATCACCCCAACAGAAAGGAATAGAAATCCTTTCCTAACGAGGAGGACATTTGCAATAGCTGGGATAATGGTAAATTCTGTGGCTACCGAATCACAATAAAGATGGAATAAAGGAAACTATAATTTACATCAGTTTTAAGCACAGGTAGAAATTATGAAATAACTTCAACAGTCTGATTTACCTGCAATCTGAAACCACTGCAAGTGGGAAAGTTATCGGGGATGTTAATAACGAAGGAGAGCAGGCGCCATTCATAAAGAATGATTTAGTGCTACATGTCTGCTCCAGATCTGCAAGAGAAATTATACATTCAGCGATTTTACTGATCTGCAAGTTAACTATTAATATTACAAATAATAGCCCTGTGCTCTCTATGGCACCTTTCATTAGAGAATCTGAAAGCACTTTACCAACATTAATTAATTAAACCTCACAATCCCCTAGTGAGGAAGGGGAACATTATATCCTAGGACACTGTTAACAGCTCACAGTAGAATGTGGCTGCAAGAGCCCTGCTCAATTTGGGTTATTTGAAGTAGTAGTTAGCTTTCGATTCAAGTAATTATTTGAAGACTTGGGACCAGCAGCAACAAGGGAATTAAGCTCTAATGATGTGATACAATATAGCCATATAGACTGGAAACAGTTTGCTCAAGAATGTGAACATTTTGTTTATTTCTTTAAGCAAAAAGTTGTGGTGTTCTCAAGCAAGGGCACAGTCTGCATGCCTAACGCCTCCTCAATGGCCGTTCCTGCCAACAAAAGTCTTCTTTAGAGTTGAATTCTGACTTTAATGGGCACCCTGCACACTGAAGGCTGACTGGATCCAGGGCCATTTTTCTTAATGCACAATTTTTGACACATGATCCTATAAACTCTTTCCTATGTGAACAGGCCTCCTGAATGCTATGGGATTCCTTGCATGAAGAAGGGTTTGTCGGATCCGGCCCTTTTCGTTAAACGCTGTATAATTTACACCTCGAACTGCCCTGCAGTTTCAATGTTAGTTTTGACACAGGATCTGATTGTGACCACATTACATTAGAGCTCCAGGGTCTGCACTCCCTCTGCAATACAGCCATAGTTGGAGCTCCCGCGGTTTAAAAGAGCTGGTCTACTAGCAAGATATTCTCTGTGAGGGCCTATCGACTTTGGAACTCATTCATCCTTTGGGGCTAAAGCAGCCCAGTTCTCCACAGTCTCCTATGCTCCTAGCATTTTGGAATGGAAGTGAACAGTAAATTTGTAAGAACTGTATTTTAAATAGATGTCAAGGGGCCAAAGCCTGCTGGGAAAGGAGATCTTTCTAGGTTTTAGTATAAATCAAAATAAATATATTTTTTCTTATACACTGACAAACTACCTGTATTTTTTATTTTCAGATCAAATACCTGAGGCTTTTACTGCTGACCCATCCTTTGTTTCAGACAACATCCGTGGATTGCCTTTCTGGTTTAGATCATGCTGGCTTGATTTATGGACAGGGAGGTGGTATTTGTAGATGTCCATGATCAGGAACTCATTGAACTGCACATGTTCATGATGTTTCAGAGGCATGCCTTGGTCTGACCAGCTCAGCCTTTGCAGATGGATACACAGACACTGAGGGAGCTTCAAGCACATTCCACAGAAATACAAAGTCAATAGACATATTAAAAATAGGAAGAAACGAATGCTTGATTTAAAAGTATATTCTTGGAACTAGGATTGAAGTCCAAGAGAGTGAATGGAGAAGTGGATAATTAAACTAGTTTCTCATCTGCTACTATAACCCCATTAGAAGTAATACCCATAATACAAAGTATAAAGCTGACAGTCAGAAGAAAGGTTCCTAATAACACTACCATAATTTATTGGGTAGATGGACAAAATTAACAGGGTTTGCCACAAGTGGGAAAAGTCAGTAAAAACACATGCATTTTTCTAAAAGACTCATCTGAAATCTTTTTAAACTTGTCCAGCGCAGACCAAAGATTCTGATCAATATAATCCCTTGGGGACAAAGGATCCAGGTCCCTTGCAGTTAGTACTAACCAGAGCTAAGTTTTCAAGTGCAATGTTTTTGTGGCTGTCAGAGTGAAACCACCAAGCGCCATGGAAACCAGAGTCAAACAGTTACATTGTTTTACACCCAAAATGCAGCATAGGGTTTTACTGTCTCTTTCAATTAAGTTATTAGTATGACTGTCGTGCCTAGGAGCTCCAGTCATAGACCCAGACCCAACTGTGCTGTGTGCTACACAAACATAGAACAACCTAAGTTGTTTCAGACGTTTATTACCATATTCACCCACCCAATCATCTCCATTCAGAATGGGGGTTATTTATTTATTTTAAGAACATGCAATTGCTTAGGGATGGCAACGTGTTTAACAAAATATATATAGGAATTACTTAAGTCACCACTGAAACACCGAATCACATATTTTTATTGCTAAAACTCAAGGGACATATAAGCCACAACTCAACAATACATACGTTTACGCACACTGTAAAATTAAGTTGAGATTATTCATGTGTTTAACATTAAGCATGGGCTTAAGTGCTTTGCTGAGTCAAGGTGTTATGGCATACAAAACTGTCAAATGAGCTCACATTTAAGTACAAAACAGAGTATGAATGGTCTCCAAGCTCAGTGCCAAGAAGAGGGTATCAAAATAACAGACTGAAGAGATAAGTCACTGGATTGTTTTAGAAGACACTACTGTAGAGGCTTTACAAATAAATTTGCCAGATCAATTTGTCTTACCTTCCCTAGCTTTAATTGTTTAACAAATGTTGTTCTCTGGTTTTCTGTGGTTTGCCCATTCAGTGTTCCTTCTGCCTGAATCTGAAAACAAAGGAAACATAATTATAGCCATTTAATTATCCATAATATTATATTACATAAACCGATATTGGGGGTGTGCATATGCCAAAAAATAGTTTATTATCTAGGGCTATGCACGTTTAAATAATTTGTTTAGATTTAACCATTTCCCAGCTGTTTGTAACCTCAGAAGTGCATGAGAATTAAGCAGTGAAACTAAATAGAAACATTTACAGAAAGTGCCTGTGAAGACAAAAGTTCTGGCTTCAAGTCTAACCTTTAGCCATTCTCAGTCTGATTTTAGTCACGTTACTCTTATTCCCTGTGCTACAGTCAAGTTGCAATTAGTTGTAAAACAATGTTTAAAGATCAGGAAAAAAACCCCACCAGGGTATTATAAAATTTAATACCTGGCAATCACTGAGTATTCCAGGATCTGTAAAGTGCATTACAAACTAGGATTCCTAATCCCCTGTGAGGTAGTATCCTCACTTCAGAGGTGAGGAAACCGAGGATTCAGCAAGTCAGCAGCAGTGCATGGAGTAGAACCTAGGAGTCCTGACTCTGAGACACCTGATCTAGAAACTGACCTGGAAGAGTATATAAATTAAAATTACGTACTTTAGTGCAATTGTCACATACAACATCCTTTACTGATTCAGAAGAGATGAAATGGTGGAGGCAATGGTCCAGTGTCATAGGACGACCCTGAGTGTGAGAAAAAACAACTTTGCACTGATTTTATGATACACACAATTCAACTCTGTTAAAGGATTTTTAGTCATCTATTTAATAGGAATTAATATATTCTGAGCTAAATCCTGGCTCCTCTGCAAAGCTAGAGTAGAAGGGCTTTGAGCAGAGAACATACACTAGGTTGGTGGGGGAACAGACGCCTCCTCCTTCCACCCAGTTTATCCTTGGGAGCTGTTATAGTCTATGTGTAGGAGTAGTAGCCATAAGATCATAAGACTGGAAGGGACCGCAAGAGGTGATTTAGTCCAGTCCCCTGCACTAAGGCAGGGCTAAGTATTATCTAGACCATCCCTGACAGGTTTGTCTAACCCAGGGGTTCTCAAACTCGGGGTCGTGAACCCTCAGGGGGTCGCAAGGTTATTATATGGGGGGGTTGCAAGCTGTCAGGATCCACCCCCAAACTCCAGCATTTATAATAGTGTTAAATATAAAACAAGGTTTTTAAATTTATAATAGGGGTCACACTCATAGGTTTGCTGTGTGAAAGGGGTCACCAATACAAAAGTTTGAGAACCACTGCTCTAACTTGTTCTTTAAAACCTCCAGTGACAGAGATACCATTACCTCCCTCGTTAATTTGTTTCATGACATTTCCTGTTTCATCTTCTTAGTGGGGTTTTGAACCAATGGATCCCTGCCCTCTTACAATGCTTTCCTCCACAATTACAGTGCCCCATGAAACACTTTCCGCAGCCCTACCCCTTGCCCTGCAGGAATGTGGCCTTCTAGCTCTATTTTACATCTCATGCATTAGTTGCTTTCTTGCTATTTTTAGCCATCTTTTTGATGGCAAAATCTATACTGCTGGTGAGCTGGGGTCATCTTCAACTTGGTATAAAAATAGGAAACTAGCACAGGAAAAGTGTCAAAAGCTTGGTTCTGTTCTCTCCTAGGCATTGGCACAAAACTCCTATGAATGCCAATGGTTGTTCCATGAACACACCAAGGAGATAGCAGACCCCTTGTCTGGAGACACAAACTTATAGCACACAGTATATGAGGGGCCTAAACTTTGCAATACTAAGGACTGCACAAATTTTGCATACAGGTGGACTATTTGTAATCTAATAATAACTTTGCACACAACCATAATATTTGTTCGGACTTGTATCTCCTTTAGAGCAATGTTTCTCGATAACTGCTACGTGGACCAGCACTGGACCCTGAGATCTACCTGACACAGTTTAGGAAGGCAGCAAGTTGGTCCCTTGTATCAAAAAGGTTGAGAAACACGGCTTTAGAGATTAACAGAAATGGCTTCTTTATTGAAATCACCAGCTCTAAAAGCCTGCAATTTGGCACCTTTGTCCTCACTGTAATCATAGGGAGAAAGCAAGCAGAAGCACATACTAGGACTTTGAAGTAAACACACAGCCCTCAGGTTGCACTTTGGTATCTCCAGATATGTAGACAGGGCCAAATGTATTACTGGTGTAGGCAGACAACTCCACTGATATCAATGAAGTTACACTTGGTTAGCTAAGCTAGAATTTGCCCCACTATGTTCAGAGTAAGATACTGAATCAGGAAAATCTACTAAAACAACAACAAAAATAATAAAATGTAATAACATTAATTCTAAATTACTGATTTACAGTTTCACCCCATCATTTTAAATTCAGGCATAGGACTAGAGTCTAGAATAAAGCTTTGACTATAAGGCAGCATGTAGTACAGAATGGATCATGCTTCAGCAGAAAGCACATACCCACATGGCTGCTGGAATACTCAGCGAAAGACTGTCAAATGTATCACACCTCACAGGACTCTGAAAGAAAACATTTCACATGTCCACAGGGTTATAGTCCACCTTCAACCTAATGAAAACAGGCCTGAGCACTCGCTACTCCTATGGTCCTATGTGGGAGTTAAGGGTACTAACACCTCACAGGACTGGACTCTAACTAGATATAAACTGATCTGGATTTGTAGTTCTAAATACAGCAAAATTAGTTACAAACAATTCGAGGATCTGGTAAAAATATCTCCTGGTTAGTTCAGTGGAGGGCAGGTTCATTTTCTTCTGCAAAGAGTGAGTTTTAGAAATTGTTTTGTAAATATTTGAGTAGAATTTTTCCATGGCAGCAGAAGATATTCTGTAAGCATTAGGAACTGTTTCCTCTGTCCAGCACAGAAGTCAACACTCTCAGCCCAATCCCACTATTTACTGCATAAGAATTAACAGGAACATTGGCTGTTTGAAGACTGAATGACCAAGTCTTAAAATGCATGAGCTTTCGTGGGTGAATACCCACTTCATCGGATGCATGACGAAGTGGGTATTCACCCACAAAAGCTCATGCTCCAAAACATCTGTTAATCTATAAGGTGCCACAGGATTCTTTGCTGCTTTTACAGATCCAGACTAACACGGCTACCCCTCTGATACAAGCCTTAAAATGCTATCTATGCTACCGGATTTCTGTTATAACACAAATGTGTCTGCAAGTGAAAGTCAAATATTAAAAACAATATTTAAGTTACAATCACCACACTTATAAAACAAAGCATGGTCACAATTTTGTATTTTTCATTATTATTATTATTATTACATATTTGTACAGCACCAATGCTCTCCTAGGCACTTTACAGACAAATGAAAACAAAGTTCTCGCCCTGGTGCGCTTACAATATAAGGCCCCAATCCTGCAAATTTTCAGGATTGCACAAAATAAAACAAGATGGTACTTGTTATTAAAAAATCCTCTAGAATGTGCTTTGATTAAGCTTTCCTTTTTTATTTGTTTATAATTAATCTCAAACATACAAATTCTTGTACCTGGCGTTTGCAGTGTTTGCAAAGCATGTTACTGGTCAGCCTTCCATGAAAAGGATGTTGAGACTTCCAGTGACTCGACATGGGGTGAAGTGACCCTAAAATACAAAGTTGTAACTGTCTTAATATTTAGTACTTCCACGTTCATCATGATCATTATAATACCTGGATTTTTTAATTTCTTTGGGGTTGTTTTTTTTATAGCTCTTAAAACCCAGGTTTTTTAAAAACACTTCCCTTTCTGTTTACAAATCTTTAATTAACATTGTCTTTGGAGACATTTAAAGATAAATTCCAGGTCACTAGAAACAGATCAAATAATAGTAATATTACTTCAGTAAGTAAAACAACTACTGTTGCCATGTCTATAAGTAAATATACACATTTTTTCAAGGGAGAAAATGTTACCTGTTGTCCTGCAGCTTATTTGCTTTTGGGTTATTTCTGGCTGCTACAGAGGAAGGAAAAAGATTGTATTAAATCTCACCTTACAAAATACAAAATCTTAAATATGCTCTCATTTTAGTCTAAAAATTGTACCTTTAAAAATTAATATTTAGGGACAACCACTGAAACTGAAAAGCAATGAATTTAAAAAGGATAAAAGAAGTGTTTTTTATATAACACATCATGAACGCTGGAATTTCTAGCAACAAGATACTGAGAGCTTACAACAATTGATAAAAGCTTAATAGACAGAACATCCAGTTATGTTAGATAGAATAAAAATGTGTAGGAGATTTAAACCTTCATGTTTCAGGGAATAAGTCAACTGCTAATTGTGGAAGGTTAGGAGTTTGTTCCATAATTGTCCATTATATAGTTTCTTGTATCTCCCTCTGAAGCACCTGGTGTATTGACAACTGTTAGAGACAGGATACCTGATTAGATGGACCAATGGTCTGGGCCATTATGGCAATTCCGACAGTCCATCCATACAGTATACTCAGATTCTCAAATGGATGGTGCTGTGGGCTCAATCCCATGTGATGCTGACTGCCCTCAACTCCCACTGATGTTTATGGGCATTGAGGATGCTCAGCTCCTTGCATGACTGGGTCAATATAAATGCAAAGTACTAAAATATTATATTCTTTGAAAAGTTTTTTTCAATTTGCTAGTTTTATTAATTCATTTTTATCCAAAGATGGAAGAACAGCATTGCATATTTAGTATCTAAACAGGCTCTATCACTTTAAAGGAAAGGGAAATAACATTTTTATACAGTTTTACCTCTAATGAATGCACGTCAAACAAATGTGTGATCCGGGGCTGACGCTCTCGCTCATCTTCCAACGAAGATGTAAGGACATGGAATAGTTCATGAGCATCCTATTAAAGGGTGATATGCAACTTAGAGGGAATCAAACAAGACAGCATCAACAAACATACCAAGAGTGTGTGTGCACATAGGAATCTGTCATGGCAAAATGAGGCGTTAATTTTTCCTTTAAGAAGAAATTATTACACTTTTAGGACCCAGTTAATTTAATAATAACCACTTAGCCTGAGATTTGATTGCTCTCTCTAAATACATTTGGGAGCAAACACAAGAGAGGAAGAAGAGATATTTAAGCAAAAGGACAATGTTGGCACAAGAACAAATGAGTATAAACTGGCCATGAATACATTCACGCAGGAAATGAGAAGGTTTTCTAACCATTAGAGGAGTTTCAGAGTGGCAGCTGTGTTAGTCTGTATCAGCAAAAAGAACGAGGAGTACTTGTGGCACCTTAGAGACTAAGAAATTTATTTCGGCATAAGCTTTTGTGGGCATCCAATGAAGTGGGTTTTAGTCCCCGAAAGCTTATGCCCAAATAAATTTGTTAGTCTCTAAGCTGCCATTAGAGGAGTGAGATTCTGGAACAGCCTCTCAATACGAATAGTGGGAGCAAACAATCTTACTCATTTTAAGATGAAGCTTGATACATTTATAAACAGGATTATAAGGTGGGGTTCCCTCCAATAGCAGGGGACTGGACTTGAGGATCCCCGAGGTCCCTTCCAGTCCTATACTCCTATGCTTGTGCTACAATTTTGCCAACAATCTTTTCTGCAAAGCTAAGCCCACAAAAAATGTACATTTGTTATAAATGTTTTTGTGACATATAGCACTGAAAGAATACTGGAGTATACACACACAAAATACTCACAATAATGACCCCAAAGCCTGCTTTCCACGGAGGTCAATGGTGAAAATGACTGACTTCAATGAGAGCAGAACTGAACCTTAGGTAATTTGTTTTGGATATGAAGTATAAAATATACAACCTTATTTATAGAAGAGACAAATGAACCAATTTACTGACCTCAGACTCCACACACTTAGGAGCAGAAAACATTTTTCAAATACAATAGATTCTGCTTATTCTCCTCGACTGCCATGAAAAAGTTGCCCTTATCCAGCAGTTGCTAACAAGAAGGCAGGTTTGTGAGGCTGCAGCGAGGAAAGGAGGTGCTGGGATGTGCCTTCCCTGGCTGCACCCCTGCAAACCAGCAGGATGATGGAGTTTCTACTGGGAGCTGGGGTCTCATGGGACTGCACCATATCCCTCCCTGTGCTCTGTGGGGGTCAGAGCTCAACATGTGCCAGCACTTCCTTCCCTAGGTGCAGCCCCCTAGCAGGGTACAGCCTGGAGAGTTCATGGAGAAGTGCCATGAAGCTCTGGCATGTGGGCTACAGTCCCCCTCCCCACTACTGCCCTGTCCACAGCCTCTTACCTCCTGTGCCATGTCTGTACGGCAGCAGGTTTGTGGGCCAGCAACCCCCGAAGGAAGCACTGAGATGGGCTGAGCACGAGCCGCAGGCAGGTTTGTAGGGTTGCGGCCAGGGTAGGTACCCCCTAGCACTTCCTTCCCTGGCTGCATCCTCGCAAAACTGCCAACACCTGGGGCCTTTCTTCCAAGAATGAAAGAAATGGTGTTACTAAGCAGCATGCCGTTGCCAATATCCGCATCCCATTAACATTAAAGTCAACGCGGTGTGATTGGTTCCTGGCAAAACGCTGCTATTAACTGAAATTGTCAATACTTATGTTGCTATTAAGCAGAATCTACTGTACTGGGTTTGTCTGCACAGTTTGCAGACATTTGCACTGTGTACAAGATCTAGAAGCCCCATCAGTTATGTGTAACTAAATGTGTGAGCCTTAAGAAAACACAGGGAACTTCCTTAGAAACAGAAGCCATGGCATTTTATCATGGCCCTATTGAAGTCAATGGCAAAACTTGCATTGACTTTAATGGGGCTAGGATTTTACCCCCTGGGATCTTGTCACTACTGGCAGCCTCATACCAAACGCTGACAGCTGAAAGGAATTAAGAGTCTGAATCAGGTGTCTCTAAAACAAACTGAAGATGTAATGTATTAATCACATTGCTGCTTTCTTTTAGTTACTAAAGATAACTTTTCACCATGCTGAAGAGGATTCAGATTTGATACTCAGATCTATAAATACTTTATATTACATAAGGATCCAAGCATCACAGTATCTAAGCTCAAACATATGCTATAATCTAATTTGAATTTTGCAATCACCTGCTCTTCAAATGATGAGATCTGCCACCTGTACAGTCTTAACACTTCTAACAAACAGCTTGCATCCAGGACATCATCTTCTGTGACCTCTTGGCAGGATAAAGCTGGAGGTATGAAATTTAAAATGGAGACACTAGGATTGGTTAGATCACAAAACCTGGATATAGTGGGTCTAATTTATTTTCACTTACAAAAGCAGAACGACTTGTTAACACGTGCTCAAGTACAAGGAGCTGGCCCAGCCAGTGTGGGCGCAGAGACGTTCTAACCCACTGATCCACAGCTGCGGAGTTATTTCTTAGTTATGTCTGAGAGGAACGATTTGCAGAATGCTATTTTCCCCTTCCTCAACAACTGTACATGTTTGTACATCCTTGTTCTCCAGTTATATTTATTTTAAAATGTCGCCCTCTGATCTCTCCTTCAGCTTCCATAACAACAATGCAGGTGAGGGCAAGGAAAGGGGCAAGAACCTGGCACCTCATTCAACTTTACAACAACTCTAAATGGAAAAATCCTTTTTCAAGGAAAGAGGAGCGTAGAGGGGACTTGGAAAATGAATGTAACCTAAATATGACTTATTGTGGAGCTAATCCTTCATTCAGCACTAGAGATTTGAGAGATTCCTTGGTGGGACTTAGGAAGGGCACTAACAACCTGAAGTTGCTGCATTGACTCAATAGTAATGAAAACCTGGGCAAATAAAAAAGACCTGAGCTTTCAGTGGAGTTAATGGATCCAAGATACAGTCATTTCTTTGTACATAGAGAACACCATCAAGTCAGCTAATTAAGTTTACCTATTAAATCTCCCAATCTTCATTAACACAATAAGAAATTTAGTTTTCTGCTCTTTTTAGCTAACATCACATATGCTTTCTCATGCATTTATTTGAGAAATTTCCACATTAAATTATAGTAAATGAAATTACTTTCTGATTGAATTCTGAGTGTGACAACAGTTGTGAGACATCTTTGTGATATTAAAAATAAAAGATTTCTTAACTTTCTCACTTATACTAAGCACCATGCAAATTAATTTCTTAAAAACAGTAACATATTAGGTTTTATTAATTATTTTCTTGTTAATGCAACTTAACCCCTTAAAAGTTTAACAACATGATACCTTTCAGAAGGCACAGCAAAGTAAGGGACAAATATTGGTGCTCCGATGATTCATTCTGGTCTGTCTTGTATTGGGCTGTAAAGTCCTCCAGCCACTTGATGAAAGATGGACAAGCAGATAAGCCTTGCAGCAAAGAGTTCATGAAACAGGTGTTTCCTAAGTTGAGAAGGCCAGGCACAAGCCCTAGAAATATGCATTAACAATTTACATTTGAGTGTATAGGACAGTTTGGGGGTTTTTTTGTACTGAAAGTGATATGATGCATGTGATTTGGATTTCGAGCTTCTATCTTTTATTTGGTGTTTACAACAGTTATTAAGACACTCAAACATGCAATAGTGTTATGGTCTCTAAGAATCACGCCACTGTAAAAAAAAAAAAAATTAATCTTCTGAAAAATGTTCTTGACTGAATTTCAGAAAGCTATACTTTAACACTATCAAGTATGGATTACTGTAGGATTATCTGCACATTATCATATAAACTGGAATTAACAACTGTAATGTATTTAATTTTCAATTTGTGACTTGTAATACTATCTGCAAGGTCGAAGGCCCTGATTCTGGGGTCCTGTCTCAAGACTGTGACTCCTAGGTACAACAATAATACATATAATAAATAGTAATAAATAAAATAATAATAATCCTCACATTTACATATCTGCTTAATTTTTACACATCCAAATAGCTTGTATGAGTCTGTTCAGATGTGTGAAGTTAAACACATTAAAAAGTGTTTCCAGGATGGAGGCCTAAAGTATGTGCATTTGCACACCTGGTATCAATTTAGTGAGTTCTCCTTCCCTATGAGATTAGTATTGTATTAGGGATGCCTCTCGAGTTTTCAAAGATTTGTGTAATATATTTCTTTACTCTAGCTATTTTTAGTATGAATATTTACTTTCCAAAGCAGAAGACATTCACTTATCCCATGCTTATGTTCAATCAGAAGGTGTTTATTTTGTGTATTTGTTTAAGTTTTATTGAATTTCTTTAGGTAATACAAACATATTACAAAACACATACAAAGCATGCCTAATATGTATCATCATACTTTTAAAAATTTTAAACTAACATAACCAGTACATATAAAGATCAAATCTACATAGGAAATAAAAATCTTTTATTGATACAGACTAATTCAGATAGGCGGCAACACAATTCACAAACAAAAATTTATATTTTGCTATATAACAAAAGGTTTTACAAGATCTAATGATTAAAAGAAAAGTGAAAACATTTCTAACATCCAAAGTCTTAGCTGAAAATAAATTCAAACCCATAATAAAATGGAAAATTTACTATTCTCTCATCCTTTCTATAGAAGATTATGAGAATTTATTCATCATTAGCACACATTTTTCTGTTACTGGATATGGATAATTTTGGTCAATTTAGAACTTTCCCCACCTTTCCTGCGTTTCTTTCTTTCGGTGATGGGACCCCAGAGAACATATACGCCTGCTGCCAGAGCAGCAGCAATTCCACCAACAACACCCCAGTTCTTCATTACTTTATGCCTAAAAAAGTAAGGGGAAAAGTCTGCTTGTTGTCTTTCTACTGGAAAACAAGTAACAACATTAACACATCATATAGGAATTATAGACAAGGACACTGTAATACACAGAGCACTGATATTTTTGACCAGCACAATCCTATTTTTGTGTGTTTTTACCCCCAATCATGTCTTTGGTAATTGTTACACCATCTATACATCTCTCATGTAAACAAAGGATCCAAAGTTTGCAAATCACAGGACTAGCCTTCAGCACAAACTGCTAACATATGGTCCGTCCGAGTCGGGGTGCTGAGCTCAGTCCAGTCGCTCTGGGGCTGGCAGTATTAGAGACACAAGTGCCCGCTGTTCCCGGGGGAGGGAGGATCTCGCCATATACATGGTAACGTACAAGAAATAAACCCTGGAGCACGGCTAAATTCAACCCGTCATATGGCAAGTCAGTAAATTAAAGTTCAGAATAATGCCAGGCAATCGGATTCCATGTGTAAACGCAGCTCCCCCCCAGCTCTGAGGCACATTATTTTCTGGCTGTGTAACCGCGGAAAGGTAACCCGGGGCAAAGAGCCTTAAGGAATCCCTACCCCAATTCCTAGGCGAACTGAAGGTGTAATGACCCCTTGGAGCCGGGAAAGGAGCGGGGCTGATCTTGACGTCCCAATGGTCCCCTCAGCAGAGGTAAAACAGCCACGTACGTCAGGGCCAAGAGGACGCGGCAGGTCGCCTTGTGTTCCGGCCTCCTGGCCTGTGATGCGGCCTCGGCCCTGGCCCTACCCAAGCCCCACACTGCCCTGTGACCGCCCGCCCGCCGGGCCCCCTCTCCCCTTTGCGGCCGCCCCGCCCCTACTCTCTTCCTACCCAACCCACGTTTCCTTCCCGCCCCGCCCCTCGGAGGCGGCTGCTGTAGCCCCCCGCCCCCGCCGTTCCTGACCTGACCGCGCCTCCAGCCCGCAGGAGCCGTCTGACCGCCCTGTCCGTCTCCCCGGCCAGCATCCCCCGGCCCTTCCTGCTGCCGCGGGGCGGAACCAAAGACACCGTGAAGCGCGGGGTCCAGGGAGCGAGAGATGGAGCGGACCGGAAGCGGCGGGTCGGACCTGGTTAGCGCGTGGGCCCCCTAGCGACGGGCCCCTGGGGGGTGTTTGGTTGCTACGGCCTGGAGACGGGCCACAGGATTCCTCCCCTCCCCCGCCCCAGCAGCGCTCAGCGGAGCCGGGTCTATGTGGCCGGGCAGCTCAGTAGCGGAGTCAGCTGCCCTCAGCGTATTGTCCCTGAGCGGTGGGAGGTTTGCACCCGGTGCGAGAATCCCAGCTGGCACTGAAGGAAGAGCCAAGTTTCTAGCTGGGTGAGAAGAGCTGCAAAGCACAACCGCTGACCGCTCCAGCCCGGGAGGCCAGCAACGAGCCCGTAGTTACTGGGGTTATAATGGACATTTACCATTTTAAAGCTGGTCTCACCATTTCAGGGCGCCCGAGTCATGCTCTTTGGGGTCACTTCTAACAACACTGCAGCAGCAGCAGCTCAAAACATCATCGCAGCATCGCAAAATGTCGCCAGAAACTGGCTCTGTGGTGCCACAAAGTATCACCAGGAAATGTCACTGTGGTGCCTCAAAACGTTGCCCCGAAATACCTCTGTGGCAGTGTAAATGTCTGTGCATTGCCACCTGCTCTGTGGCCACCTTTCCTCTCATACAGCAGCAAGACCATGGTGGCCCTGGCATGATTCTGTTTGTGTTCCCCAAGCTGATGGGTGGATTTCACTCTGAATAAATTTCAGAGCCAACTGACTTAATTTACAAGTTAAAAGGTGAGTTTTCTAGCTACCATTGCTGGGAAGCTACTCAACTGGAATCTGAAGACAAGCTGGGTTCTGTCTATCTCATGCATCATTGCTAGTAGTAAAGATGTTGCCGCTGGAAATTAGCTGTCCATGTTTAATGGCCTCCAGAATAGAGGCTCCAGCTCATTGTCCTGTAATGTGATTGGTTCCGAAGAGCTAATGAGGAAAAGTTAAAAGTCAGATCCGCTAACCTTCCTCCTATGAGTAGTTCCACTGATTTTAAGATTGAGTGCCGTTAACTTGAACAGAGTTACTCGTGTGAGCAAAGTGAACATGATTTGACTTTTGGTTTTATCGATAATGTTAGTGGATTTGACAAAGTATTGGCCAATTTAATGAGTAAATTTTTTTAAACTAAATCTTGAAAAAACGAGTTACTGAAACATTAACAGAATACTTCTGAACAGTTAAAAATCACAGAAGGGCTTTCGCTGTTCACAGACTTCAGTGTTTGTCTTGCAAGTCAGGGATGTCACAAATGTCTGGAGCAGGGCAGGAGTAACTTTCCTTAGGCTGCTTTTAGGGGTACATGATGTTTATCATCCACTCTAGCAAAGGTAAAATAGAACTCTGGGCTCAATGAGTCAGCCAGAGAGATTCATAGATTCTAGGAGTGGAAGGGACCTCGAGAGGTCATCAAGTCCATTCCTCTGCCCTCATGGCAGGACCAAATACTGTCTAGACCATCCCTGATAGACATTTATCTAACCTACTCTTAAATATCTCCAGAGATGGAGATTCCACAACCTCCCTAGGCAATTTATTCCAGTGTTTAACCACCTGACAGGAACTTTTTCCTAATGTCCAACCTAAACCTCCCTTGCTGGAGTTTAAGCCCATTGCTTCTTGTTCTATCCTTAGAGGCTAAGATGAACAAGTTTTCTCCCTCCTCCTGATGACACCCTTTTAGATACCTGAAAACTGCTATCATGTCCCCTCTCAATCTTCTCTTTTCCAAACTAAACAAACCCAATTCTTTCAGCCTTCCTTCATAGGTCATGTTCTCTAGACCTTTAATCATTCTTGTTGCTCTTCTCTGGACCCTCTCCAATTTCTCCACATCTTTCTTGAAATGCGGTGCCCAGAACTGGACACAATACTTTATCTGTGGCCTGGCCAGTGCAGAGTAGAGTGAAGAATGACTTCTCGTGTCTTGCTCACAACACACCTGTTAATGCATCCCAGAATCACATTTGCTTTTTTTGCAACAGCATCACACTGTTGACTCATATTTACCTTGTGGTCCACTATAATCCCTAGATCCCTTTCTGCCGTACTCCTTCCTAGACAGTCTCTTCCCATTCTGTGTGTGTGAAACTGATTGTTCCTTCCTAAGTGGAGCACTTTGCATTTGTCTTTGTTAAACTTCATCCTGTTTACCTCAGACCATTTCTCCAATTTGTCCAGATCATTTTGAATTATGACCGTATCCTCCAAAGCAGTTGCAATCCCTCCCAGTTTGGTATCATCTGCAAACTTAATAAGCGTACTTTCTATGCCAATATCTGGAGAAACTGATACAGAACACTTTTTTTTCAATAAATATTTATTGATGATTTTGAAATCTTCACATGTATTCAGTTTAGGGTTGCCAGTATTGGTTGGATGTATTCCTGGAGGTTTCATCTCATGATATTAATTAAAGATTAATCTTTAATTACTGGAGACTCCAGGACAATCCTGGAGGTTTGGCAACCCTAATTCAGTTAGGCCCAACTCCTTTCTGCTGTGCAAAGCCAGAATAAACAAGCATACCTGGCACAGTGGCTGTAGGAGAGAAGATAGGGGAAGAATCCTCCCAAGCTGTGGAAAGGCAGTGGATCTGTTCAGGAAATGCTACTGTAGTCTTGAGGCTATTCCTGTCCAATTTATCTCCCCAGGGACTTATACTGTGCTTATCAGCACAGTGTTCCAAGTGCCACTGTAGTATCTCCCGCTCCCCAGCTTTGCCAAGGACAACAACTGGTAGCCTATCATTCCACCTCCAAGCCCGTAAGTATGGGGATGCTGGAGAGGGTAAAAAACTAGAAATTCCTGCCCCCCTTGCAACTGCACCCTACTGGTTTTATTGAGTCTAAGTCCCTGTTGCATCTTTGGAAGAAGGGCTAGGATCAGGCCCATAATAATTTGGGATCTCACTCAGTTTTGTATTAATTTATTTTTAAAATATTTGGTTTACCGTTAGAATCATTCAGTGAAGATGATTCACTTCACTGTTATGAAAGAAGGTAGCTGGATGGCTACCTGTGACTTTTGAGAGCACCTCAAGATGGCAGCTGCCACTCATTATTAGGGGCCTTGGCAGTTAACAGTCCTTTTCGTTGTCAACTAATTACTAAATTGATTCTAAGGGCTTTTGTTAGCCAAATGTCTGGCATATTAGGTGTCTTTCTGGTGAGCCCCTATTTGCCTGAGATCATTCAGTGCGTGGCAGAATGACAGAGTAGCAGCTGTTAGAGAGAAAGAGAGCAGCTGGAAGGGTAGGGGGACTAGACAGCAGGGGTTTGATAGAACCAGGGGAGCATTAGAGAGAAGATGGAAATAAATTTAAAAAAAGAAACAAACCTAGGCCTGGCAGCTGTAGGACACATACTGAATGTATCATTCTCATAAATGTCTAATTCCTATTAAATGCTTAGTGCAGGAGGAGAGGAACAGTGTAGGGAACCTTATATTGCTATTTTAGACCTTTAATTTATTGCATAAATTGTCTTATCAAAAGGCACCTGGATTAGTAAAGAAGTAGTGTAGTCACTGTATTGTTAAAAAGAAAAGTTCTCTGCTACAGAATAACCTTTTTCAAATAGGACATTTACAATGCCATTTGCTACCAAGATCTTGGAAGAAGCTGTAGCTCCATACAGGAGATCTACATTACTCACTTCACCTCTCTACAAAGGAAAAAGGACTGTAAGCTGTCTAAACTCCTACCTGCCACATGGGGCCACAACCATGGTACCCCTAACCCACCCAGCAATATCGCAATCTATCCAACTACACACTCAGCCCAGAAGAAAAGTCTGTCCTATCTCGGGGACTCTCTTTCTGCCCTGTCACCCCCACCAACATGATACAGTTCTGCGGCTATCTAAAAGCCTACTTTCACTGTCTTCGACTCAAAGAATACTTTCAGGACAACACTGAACAGCGCACTGAGACCCAGGTACCCTCCCACCAACAGCACAAGAAGAACAACTCCACATGGACTCCTCCTGAGGGTCGAAATGACAGTCTGGACCTATACATTGAATGCTTCCGCTGACATGCACAGGCAGAAATTGTGGAAAAACGACATCGCTTGCCTCATAACCTAAGTCGTGCAGAACGCAATGCCATCCACAGCCTCAGAAACCACCCTGACACTATAATCAAAGAGGCTGATAAAGGAGGTGCTGTTGTCATCATGAACAGGTCTGACTACCAAAAGGAGGCCGCCAGACAACTCTCCAATACCAAATTCTACAGGCCACTTCCCTCAGATCCCACTGAGGAATACACTAAGAAACTGCACCATCTACTCGGGACACTCCCTACACTAACACCGGAACAAATCAACATACCCTTAGAGCCCCGACCAGGGTTATTCTATCTACTACACAAGATCCACAAACCTGGAAATCCTGGACGCCCCATCATCTCAGTCATTGGCACTCTCACTGAAGGACTGTCTGGATATGTGGACTCTCTACTCAGACCCTATGCCACCAGCACTCCCAGCTATCTCCGTGACACTACTGATTTCCTGAGGAAACTACAATGCATTGGTGACCTTCCAGAAAACACCATCCTAGCCACCATGGATGTAGAGGCTCTCTACACAAACATCCCACACACAGATGGAATACAAGCTATCAGGAATAGTATCCCTGATGATGCCACAGCACAACTAGCTGCTGAACTCTGTGCCTTTATCCTCACACACAACTATTTCAAATTTCATGACAATATATATCTCCAGATCAGTGGCACCACTATGGGCACCCGCATGGCCCCACAATATGCCAATATTTTTATGGCCGACCTGGAACAACATTTCCTCAGCTCTCGTCCACTCACGCCCCGTTCTCTACGTACGCTACATTGATGACATCTTCATCATCTGGACCCATGGGAAGGAGACTCTGGAAAAATTCCACCACGATTTCAACAGCTTCCACCACACCATCAACCTCAGCCTGGACCAATCTACATGGGAGGTCCACTTCCTAGACACCATGGTGCAAATAAGTGATGATCACATTAACACCACCCTATACTGAAAACCTACCAACTGCTGTGCCTACCTTCATGCCTCCAGCTTCCATCCCGGGCACATCACACAATCCATTGTCTACAGCCAAGCACTGAGGTACAACCGCATCTGCTCTAACCCTTCAGACAGAAACCAACACCTACAAAATCTCCACCAAGCATTCTCAAAACTACAATACCCGCACGAGGAAATAAGGAAACAGATCAACGGAGCCAGACGTGTACCCAGAAGCCTCCTACTGCAAGACAAACCCAAGAAAGAAACCAGCAGGACTCCACTGGCCATTACATACAGTCCCTAGCTAAAACCCCTCCAACGCATCATTAGGGACCTACAACCCGTCCTGGACAATGATCCCACAGGCCTTGGGTGGCAGGCCAGTCCTCGCCCACAGACAACCTGCCAACCTGAAACATATTCTCACCAGTAATTGCACACTGCACCATAGTAACTCTAGCTCAGGAACCAATCCATGCAACAAACCTCAATGCCAACTCTGGCCACATATCTACACCAGTGACACCATCACAGGGCCTAATCAGATCAGCCACACCATCACCGGTTCATTCATCTGCACGTCCACCAATGTAATATACGCCATCATATGCCAGCAATGCCCCTCTGCTGTGTACATCGGCCAAACTGGATAGTCTCTATGGAAAAGGATAAATGGACACAAATCAGATATTAGGAATGGCAATATACAAAAATCTGTAGGAGAACACTTCAGCCTCCCTCGCCACACTATAGCAGACCTTAAGCCATCGTGCAGCAAAAAAACTTCAGGACCAGACTTCAAAGAGAAACTGCTGAGCTTCAGTTCATCTGCAAATTTGACACCGTCAGCTCAAGATTAAACAAAGACTGTGAATGGCTTGCCAACTACAAAACCAGTTTCTCCTCCCTTGGTTTTCACACCTCAACTGCTAGAACAGGGCCTCATCCTCCCTGATTGAACTAACCTCGTTATCTCTAGCTTGCTTGCATATATATACCTGCCCCTGGAAATTTCCACTAAATGCATCTGACGAAGTGGGTATTCACCCACGATAACTTGTGCTCCAAAACGTCTGTTAGTCTATAAGGTACCACAGGAGTCTTTGCTGCTTTTATAGCTCCGTACAGTTGCTGTGATCTCATCTTGTCAGAGACAATTTTATGGATAAATTTCACTCTGGGATTAGGTCAGTCTGCCCTGCTGAGCCCATTCTGGTTAAGGGCTGTAATGACTGCTTTCCCTTGGCAGTTTCAGTTCAATAACTCCCCTCAATGTAGTGGATTTATCTGCAGCATTTTACTCTGTGGAGCATAGCAGCCTTCTTGGATCATTTAATGAATTGAACTGTTTGCCTTAACCTGGATTTTCTGAAGAGAAGACACAAATCTTCTTGAAATTTATGATTAAATTTTGTTGAGTGGTCAAGGTCAATCCTATCGGCTGAAGACTCTTTAACTCTGTATGTTCTGTCTTGAACTATTATCTTTTATCAAAATAAATGTATTGCCTTGAAAAAACATTGAGAATCTTTCTATTCCAGGGTTATGGACCTCTTTCATATCTCTGTGCTTAACCCAGTAACATTGTGCCACCCTTATTCAATCTGAGTAGTAGTTTGCTCAATGAGTAAGGGGACAAAATCTACCTCTGAATGTTTTCAGTATTCAAGTGACATGACAGGGATGTGTGGAAGGTGCTGGCTCCTGGGCTTGCTTTACCTCATGCTGGGGGTGGCATCAGACCTTGGAGTTGCTCAGAATTATGGAGATGGTCTTAAAGTCATCGTCACACCTTTTCCACCTAGGCTCTGACTCCTGTGCTGCATCTTGTCAGAAATGCAGGTTAGAATCTAGCCCATTGTTTCCCATGGAGGAGAGGGGAAGTCCCAAATTGTTTCAGTGCACAGTGTGCAAATTTGCCAATTCTGGTTATAGTGAAACCTCTGAAGTTATTTTGTAGGAAGAAGTGACTTCACAATAACAGAGTCCTTCTGTGAATTAGGGAGCAACTGTGTCATCCCTAAAGAAGATGGCAAATGTATCACACGGCATGTTCTGCTATATAACTCCTGCCAGCCCTTCTGTACCAGCAATGCACATGTTAAAGTATATGCATGATTGAAGGGACTGGCTGGCCAAAAAGCAGCAGTGCTAGGGAGCAGCTGCTTCCCATAGGATTCTCCCACCACAGCCACATACAACCTAAGTACCACATTGCTGCACAGGTTAGTGCTGTTCCTTGCTGTACTGTATAAACTCCCTGTCCATGGCTTTCACCACACTTGAAAGATGAAGTGCTAAACAGGCATGGAAGGGGAGTCAGGAGCAAAATGGCCACTGAGTCAGCCATCTAAGGGGTGGGAGGCTGGTCAGTACACAGAAGGCAGGCATTCAACCTGGATGTTCCTACATATGCAGGGTTGGGACTGGGATTCTCCATAGATCCTCAGAGTCAACATTGTTCAGTGATCATGCCTTTGCTTCTTCTGCCTACACAAACCCTGTCAAGGGGAGAAAGCAATACTATTTCTTCACTGTCCTCCTAGCACTTTTTTCCTGTAATTTTCTCTGTTGGGTCTTTCTGTGGAAAGGAATAATTGATATATACAGTCACACACAGCTAAATTACCCTTTCCATCTATAGGAAAATCCTGTAGAAGGAGAATATCAACAGGAAAAAGTGTGCTAGGTTGATGGTGCGTTGTCTCAGATAATGAAGTTACATATTTTGCACAAGTTCACTCAAGTACAGGTGCACACGTGTAAACACTGTAAGATCTCTACAATTGATCATCTTTACTAGGCAATCTCTTGCCTTAAGAGACTGCTCCAACATATCTCCAAACTAAGGGCTTGAGCCTGCAAGCTTCATTCATGTGAACAGCATGCAGTGAGTTCACACACATAAATGTTTGCAGGCTCAAGGCCTTAGGGTGGAATTTTCAAAAGTGCCTAAGTGAGTTTGGCACCTAACTCCCATTGATTTTCAATGTGGGTCAAGCATCCAACTCCCAGGGGCACACAAAATAGGTTTTACTCTAATCTATCTGTCTTCATAATTATGTGTGTAGGTGTTGTCTGTCATTTATCTAAATTAATTTCATTTTCTGAGAAACCCCCATTAAAGCAAGCAGCTCTACAGCTCAGCCAGTAAATAGGTAGTCATTTTAAGGACCCTCTGCTGCCGCTTTTGTGAGTAGATTCACCCCAGATAACTTTGAAACCTCCTTCTATTTGTGAGTCCTCATTGGAATGATAACTGCATTTTCCTATAGTGTTTAATATTCCCTGAGACGACATCTTCCTAATAAGCAGATGTTTTTGTGTTAAATATTGACCACAGTGACTGCAACTGTATAGGAGAAGAATCCGATAAAATACTAGAGCAAAAATACAGCAGCCACCCTGCTAAAATAATAGTAAGGAACCTGCCAGTTTCTGTGGCCAGAGCAACCTCCTATCCTGGATCTCCATCAGCAGCTTTTTCTCTCTCTTCCCCAGGTCTTCTCTTCCCCCTCCCTTCCTCCATTCCCTCTTGGCTGCCGCTTTCTTTCGGTGGCTGCTGGTGCAGCTACTGCTGCTGTAGCGGAGGGAGCTGTCCAGCAGCCGGCGCTCCTGAAATCCCAGCATCTCTCCATTAACCACAATGTAAGAGCAATGAGAACAGCTCTACCAAACCCAGCCTGGCAATGGAGGATGATTTATTCCAGCTAAGACAGCTGCCGTAAGTAGCAGGGGGAGACAGAGACACACCGGGATTTTTTTTTAACAAACTGCAGGGTGCGGATCCTAGTGATTTTTTTTAATTGAAACTATTCCTGGGAAATGGCTCAGGCCACAGGAAGCAGGCCATTTTCCTAGTCTGTCTGCCCAGGTTCAGCATCCTTGACTCCCTGGAGCTGCCGTAGGAAGCTGTTTGCTTTATTAACTCACCCTATTTTTATTTTTACTTGAACTTCGGGTGGGTGGGTGTGCATGTGGGAGGTGGTTGTATAATCTCGGAGGGTGCAAAGCATTCCAGTGAGAGGAAACATTAGCAATGCATTTGCAATGTGGATTGCATCTGTAAATAACATCGTGCCAAGGTAGGCATCTTTCCTAGCCTTCTACTTCATGCAGCCAACTATTTGCAGATCACAACATTTCTTCAAAGAGTATGTTTGCAGCGAGGGCCACTGGTGTTTGTAAACTGTGTGGTTTGAAGAAGCAGACATTGCTGCACAAGGAATGTTTGTGCATGACAAACTCCTTGCTGTTTGTACCTAAATGCTAGATCTGTGAAAAGAGCTGGTAACCCAATTGCAGGCTTTGTCATTTTGAAATGCTTTCCCTTCTTCTGAATGTGAGAGGTGTCCTTTAATAATTACATTTTCTCCCTGCTTTCTTGTGTTACTGCTTAAAACACATCCATATTTATAAAACATTAACTCAGGAAGGCAGAGAATAAAAGATTGAACTGAATTAAAAATATTATTGAGATGAAGTAAATTAAATAATTGAATTAAATATTTAATCAGTTAGGCATATACAATGACATGAACTTCAGGCTGTGTTGAAAACCATTTGTTATAGTGCATTTTGCTTTTCATTACAGAAAAAAGATGCATGTTTTCATTAGGCCATCTTTTTTCTATTCTGTTATTTTAATGGACTTAATAATTATCTACAGTGCCTTACAGTGTAGGAATAATTGGATTTATTCAGTATTGTGGGGTCTTGCACAAAAATGCGGCTCTATAAGGTGCTTCAGTAGTGAAGAATTTTCGAGGTATGCATCAGTAAACTCATCATTGTGTTTTTCTTCTGTTTCAATTAGTTTCACAGGTTCTTTGTTCAAAAGCTGTGTTTTATTCCTTACAATGAGGTTTGGGGCCAGGTTCTTTAGTCTTTATTCAGGCAAAACTCCCATTGAAGTCAATGGGATTTGTAGATCATTTACAATATGTTTGTACAGCATCTAGCACCATGATGCCCCAAACTGGTCACTTTTTAGGTACTACCTCAATATACTTGTTAAATAATAATAAATAATTATTAATATGTGCGGTTCAAGATCAGGCCCTTTATTAAGAGACAGGTATTTGTTAGCATATATTTTTGTATGCAACCTTAAATAATACACTGTAAAATAGTGATATATGTTGTATGAACAATTTTCATTTATAACCCCAAAGAGAAATTGGATATGACAGGCCAGATCCAAAGCCCACTGAAATCAATAGAAGTATGTCCATCGACTTCAGGGGATTGCGGTCATGCCCTGGGAGTGCTGAAATTCAAGCATGTGGATTTACTATACAGATAATGGTCCTGCTAAAAATAGCAAAAATACAACAGAAAACAAGTCAATTCAGTTCCCGCATAATTAAGTCTGATGCTCATAAAGCTTTTGTACATAAAATATGAATGAACGTTCATATTAATTGCCTTTTGATAATAAAAATCTTACTGAAGTACAACTTTCAGTGTGTGTTTGCGAGCATACATGCTTTGTAGATCATATGATGACTACATATGCATTCTGTTGACAAGCTGACATTGTTATATTGACAATTCTGAAGAGAATGTAAGGAAGTTGTAAATTATTTCATTCATCTTTTAGGGCCAGCAAAGGGAAATTCAAAGCAATTCTGGTTTTACTGAGGTCAAAATCTATTTGGGAGAATTTAGAATTAAATTTGCAAATGGAGTTGCGCATAAACCTGAACTGAGAACCTTTTTTATTTCTACTGACTCGTATACATATCCCACATCAATAATAGAGCATGGGCTAACTCCTAGTTCCACTAAAGTCAATGGGGGTTTTGCCATTAACTTCAACAGGACCAGGATTTGGTCTTATATAATTATATTTCAAATTTATAAATGCATGTATTTTAAAACAAAAATGGATGAACATCAGTTCTTCCTTTGCTTACCTGCTAAGACCTGAATCACTGAGACCAGATGCTCTGTTTCTCCTGTTGCAGCTGTTAGCATTACTAAAGAAGTGTAAAGAATGCAAGGAATTAATGCAAGGGATGCATTATCTATGCAGTGGATCAAATCCTGGGATACCCTGAGTACCCAAAGAAGACCCCAAAATGTCTTTAAATGTTTTACAAGTCAGTTGACCAAGGGAGCAATAGCAGTGATATTCCCACACAGGTGGATGCTGGACCTTTCCACCACCCATATGCAGCAAAGATTTCAGTGATGAATGACTACAGGTGTACTGGGAGAAATAATGCATGTGCCAGAATGGGTCAGCAATATGGTATGGTCTATGTACTGCATGATTCCATTAAACAATAGCCCTGTGCTATAGGGAAACAGCTGGCCATGTTCACTACTCCTCTCCATGGCCTGTATTAGTGGCTGTGGCCCAGTTGCACAGACAGTCTGGTGGGATGGGGTTGAGGCTCAGCCCCTGACATTTTTTTCATGGATCAAAGTCCTTTTAGATGAGCTTTGCTGCTTCGCCAGCACCTTGCCCTATTTTAGGTATACTGGTGTCATCAGCTCTTGCAGCAGAAATACAGAACTCAGGTCTTGCCAAGTATAAAGTCTTTCATTTCACCTTTTAAAACTGTCATATGTGCATGTCTGACTGCAGCAGCTGCAGCATGCAAGGATACTTGGTAGATATTTGATGTTGTTGTTCCTTAAAGATAAGGAAAATGAAATTAAATGAGATAAAGACCATCACAGCTAATCTTTTTTCTAGGCTGAAAATATTAAGTTACTGAAGACCAGAAGAGACACAATCAAGGCTAAGATAATTTCTCAAAAAAACAAAAAAAAAACCTCCCCCAAAAGACAAAAAACCCACATTGCACTGAAATACAAGAGAGTGTGAGTGGCTAAGCTGTATAGGTTACACAGGTGTTACAAAGGGTGGGGATAGAGTGAAAAGGGGTTTGAGGACTCTGTGACAGTTGTGCATTTTGAATAGAACTATTACAAAATATTTAGCCTTTACCTGTATCCTGATTGTTTGGCACACACATGAAGGAGAAAAGATAGAAGATGGATAGCCCTTGGCTCTAAGCCATAGAGAGGCCTGGGATACAATTGTGACTACAGAGAGTGCCATTATGAAAACGAATATGGAAATGCTTATGAGCAGTGTTCTGACATATATTGCAAATCCCAGTGTGATGGACTTTTACATAGGTAGACACCACAGTTTTAACTTTCTATTCTCAGTTATTTTTGGCGCCACCTTGTATATAGGAGGAAAGGTAGGATAACCTTCCACTTCCATGGTCACATACAGTGTGCATCCAAAGAGTAGGAGAGAGAATTTTGATTCCTTAATAAGTATTTGGTTGTCCAGCAGGCCAATGAAAGAAAAAAATCCACGAATCTGAGACCAGGGCCATAAAACAATATATATTTGCTAACTGCTCCCTCTCATCAGGGACCATATCTCTTGAAAATACTTGAGCTTGATTCTGCAAGTTCTTTAACAGTGCACAGCAGAATGTGCAAGGTTTTTGAACTAAGTGCTGTCTGCTCCTTCAGCCTTTCTCCTACTGCTAGGCAGGAGTAATTTGGTAGTTGGGCAGCAGCACTCTCATTAACGCAGGATTGGGTTTCCCTCTGCTCCCTACTCATCACTTGATACCTTGTGCTTATTCTGCAGTTGTGCTGTGCAGGGCCAAACACTTAATGACTAGGGTTGGAAAGTGATTATTGCACACTAGATAATAACCTTGTACACTGAAATCAGAAATAAGTGCTGTGGCATTATGTTTTCTTTAAAAAGACCCAACTAAAATCTATTCCCCAGGATAAGTCCAAAATAATTTCCAGGAGTGCAAAAAAAGTCTTTCTGATTTCCAGTGGCTTTTGCCTACATGATTATGTAAATAAGGAACTTTACTAAACATTTCCTTCCGTTTTTTGTAAACAGTGTGTAAATCACAAGTCTATAAATCCAGAGATAGCACATTTATTCTTCATTTGTTTTACTACAGTTACATGTATCTCCATTTTGTTGTGTGTTATGAATATTTATAGTCCTGAGCAAGTCTGCTTTCTGAAAGCAGCTTTATCCCAATGGGATT
This sequence comes from Gopherus evgoodei, assembly GCF_007399415.2. NCBI lineage: Eukaryota > Metazoa > Chordata > Testudines > Testudinidae > Gopherus > Gopherus evgoodei. The sequence continues at coordinate 4,121,940 of NC_044334.1, forward strand.
TATTTCTAAAATAATTGTACATGAATAAAAATGCCAAAATCTTGACTGCTTTTCTTTGGGGAAAACCTGAAGAGGCTAAAGTTCAAAATGGCAATCAATTATAATAGTTTCTCACTGCTATATTTCTCAGTTGTGAATTTATCTTTTCTGGGGCAGTCTATAAGAATCATCTAAAATTATGGATCAATTTTTTCTATGCATACAATAACAGCAAAAGAAGCTGCCATATATTTACAATGTCAAACTTTCTAGAAATAAAGTATTTGATTGTATGCAAAAAAAGTAAAATACTGCTTGATATCTGTTAACATGCAGAGACTTTCACTGGTTCTTTGCTCTGCTGACTAGTCTCACAAATGGGGTTACTTTTTAGGGAGCGAGGATGAAAGGAAGCAGAGGGCCAACTGCATGAAAAACTTTCTGGATCTGTTTCTTTGCTGGTTGTTGGTGTGATCAAAATGCCCGTAACCTTTATGGCAGTGTTGTAGCAGCCTGTACAAGCAGTCTTAATCCCTAGAACTCTCTTAAGTGCTGGGTTGCAATCTTGTTCTGCTGCTGCATCAAGTAGAAGAGGCGACTAGGGTCTCTTCCCCCCACAAGTAATACCTGCACAACACAGGGAAGATTTTGTCCCATCAACTCAGCGCAGGGCCAAATACTCAAGTCCTTACTTGGGTTTTACTCATTCCTTACTCAGGCAAGTCCCTGGAAGTATGCCAAAATAAGGAGTGAATATAGACAGAGTGAAAACCGAGTAAGGACATCTGAATTTGGTAAGTAATGTTTGATGTTTTCATTGATTATAACCATACTATCCACATAAGTTAAGATTAACAAAATGACTGGCCAACAACAGTGTGCCCTGAATCCTCTGAGGTGCTGAGATCTCGTACACTTCAATGGGAGTTGAAGATTCCCCACACCTTGAAGAAGGTAACCAGTCACAAGATTGGACCTCCATTCCATATACGTGGTCTAACTTAATAAAATCACAAGTGTATTAAAGTAGTTTGCTCCCTGTCACAATATCAGAAGATGGATCTACAGAGTAACCAAATGAATAAGTGTTTTGCTTTACATATAGTTGTTCACGTTTACAGCAGAGAATTGATAGTTATTTTCTGCTAGGGATTTTCTTTCTGGCTACCTGTCTGTCTACATGTGTACAGGCACATGGATTAAATAAAGTTGTGTCAACTAGTTTCACATGCGTTGTCCTTGTTGTAGAAATGGACTGCATTTAATTTTCTGTATTGTTTTCAGAAGATTGATTTGTGTCCCAGGGGACAAGAAGAAATCTTGAAATTTGGCAGGTAGCTAAACATTACATAATGAAGCAGGATTCATAAAATAATTCAATATTAGAAAACAACTGGCTAATCTGCACTAAATTGTCTACTTGCTTTTTTCTAGATCATCACTGTGATAGATCTGTGACTACAAATCTGATTGCTTTTACATGCTACTATTTTAAACTGAGCTTGTGTCTTTAGCATTATGAAATTGGTTAAATATTTTTATTCAAATAATTTGAATTAAAGTAGTTGTGTTATTTGTGTGTTTCTGGAATCTCAATATAGTAGGGTGAAGTGATGAATTATAATTTTAAAAAAATGAACCGAGGGATGCTAAATGGCTAGCGAGATTGGTAATGTGACAGCCTTTTATATTTGGTCACTACCTCACGTTCATCCCAAGTCAGTTGTGAAAGTGAACGGATACTGTTACTCTCTGATGGCTGTAAGGTACCCTGTATGTGATTCTCATTTCACTTCCCAGTAGTCCAGTGTCTGTATTTGCCACCATAATCAGTTCTCGGTGGGTCCTGCCTTGCTGGCAATCTCAGCAACAAGACTGAGGATTGAATGAGTCCTGAAAATTGAACTTCCTTCTCCCTTTCAGAAGGTGGTCCTTCCAGTTCAGAGTTGAGATACATTTGTAGGAGACTGTGGGGAAACTTTCCCTTGTGCGACGCATGTTACACCTGTTCTGTGAACAGACGACTTCAACCTCCAGTGCTGTCAAACTGGCACTTTTTTGCCTGTTCTAAGTTCATACACTCGTTTTTGTTTTGTCGAAAAGTGACTTTATTCAGTGTTAACTGTATATGCAGCAGCCCTGTGCCTTGAGTCAACTGGCAGTAAGAAAACTGTTACTGTGCTGTCTGTAAACTTGTAAATGGTTAATACAAACATTAAATTCAAGGCATCACTCATAGTCTTTAAAGCCGTGAATGATATGCCACCTGGATATCTGATAGTTCACCTCTTGTTTTAAGATCGGCTGGGAAACATCCACTTTCAGAACCTAAATATGAATGCTTAACATTTCAATGGCCAACTATGTGATTTCAATTAGGTGCTTAGATATCCAAATGCTCATCCATTGTATTTGCCAAAGGTAGGGCGACAACAGGAGGGTAGTTTTAAAATTAAAGTCTTCTGTGTCTAGTGGCTGGGCTCACACCTCAAAGCATGATACAAGACACATTTGTTTTGCTTAGTATTTGATTAATTGGTTTTGGTTTGTGTTTTAATCTCAAAGGGTCCTGCTACCACAGCAACAGGCACTATAGAAGTTAGTAAAATAATAGTTAATAATAAAACATAACTAAATGAAGCTTCAGCAAATCATATTACTATCAGGGAAAAGACCCGCAGGAGCATTTACTCTCATTTCTATATTCTCAGGGTGGTCAAGTTTCGCCGCACAGGGGAAAGTTCCAGGTCAGACGAAGATGCCATTTCAGGAGAGCATGAAATTCAGATTGAAGGTGTTCAGACAGAGCTAGAGGCTATAGAGCTAGAGGATGGAGCTGCAGTGCCAAAGGAATTTGCCAATCCAACTGATGGTAAGCAGGACTCTTGTTCTCCTCTTAGAAAAGAGATGTGGCTTCTACATTTCATTCAGACTGCAGCCAAGCCTGAGCCTTCTGTGTTTAGAGAAGTAGAAAACTTGCAGGTCAAAGTGATAAATAACAATATGGATTAATTATGATACAGCTGATAGGTCACCAATTAACTAAACTGTCTTCTGAGGGGGTTGGATTGTTTGCTTGTTTTGATGTTATCAGAACTGGAGCCAAAGCAAATCTCAGATCAAAACAAACTTGAATTTAGAGGATGGTCAAAGTATGAACCCAGAGCTGGATCCAAATTTTCCAAATCCTTTCTGTCTTCACAGCTTGCCAAACCAAAACTTTGGATCCAAACATTCCAAAATTGTGGACTGTTCAAGATCTGGATCTGAATTTGGGATTTTAAACCCATATCTAGATATTGTAGGTTATATGGCAATACAACTCACATACTGATAAGCTCAGATGAGTCGAAAGGTCAAATAAAAGCATATTTAGGATCTATTGCTTGATCCTGATCAGTGGGTTTGGACTGAGCCCTCACAGTGTTGTTTCAGGAGGATGGAGGATAGTTAACTTGGTATATTAATTTTGTAGTATATGTTCAATTACGTAATGGCTTAAAGCTGATGGCATCTGGCAGTTGTTTGGTAGCCTGCATGACATGGGTTGATGCATATAGTTGAGTACTTAGTGGAATTGCTCCTTAGCCTCTTTGTTCGGGGCATTTCAGCACTGAATATTAAATGTGCACATTTTTCTTTAGGTATTTGATTATTACCTTTGGATAACACAATATAAATGTGACTAATTTAGTTCAAAATGTTCTGTTGACCTAGTAGTAACAATCACAGTGTAGCTGGATATTTTTTGCTTATCCACTTCTGTTCAGTATTTTTCCTTGCCCTTTCCCCCACACATCTCTCTCCATATCCATAATGGGAAGAACATATCGCCAGTCAGGAATACCATGGCCTCCATGGCCTCAGGAGGGGAAAGACTGAAGAATTACCTGTTTGCTACCAAAAAAGCACTTTTACTGCCGTTGTAGCCCTCCATCCTCCTTGGAACTGGGTCTTGGGTCACCACATCTTTCCTCTGTTTGAGAGGGCTGGATAACTTCCCTTTATAACTGATCACTGCTGCTCCGAGTCCTAAATCATCTTGCAGGGCTCACTAGAGCAGTAACACATAGCCTGAGAATGAAACCTCTGCAGTGTTGCTGACTCCCACTGGCCTGGAGGGAGAAACTGAGCTGAGCATTCCACTTTTTATCTGCTGGGACAATTACCAGCCAAGGGGGCTTATTTCCTTAAGAGGTTAACGTAATTTGAATGCAATATACCCCTTGGCATGAGCTGTAGACTGATTGCATAGTATGGAGTGTGTGTCTTTTCCCTTTTCTGTTTCTTCTCATTCAGTTATGGTGGGATGGAATTATAATGTGATATGCCCTCCCTCTTTAGAGTACTTTATTTGGGGTTATCTGGCTCCCTGTGCATTTTCTCTGTTGCACAGTTGTGCTTTGCTATTTATTTATTTTACTCGAACATTCCCAAAATAATATTCAAACCTGGGTGAATCTCTCCAAAGAGCTCAGCATACTGGGGAAGGTCTGGGACATGCATTAATATAGAGAGAATTTCTGCTAGTGATCAGCTCTAAAGGGAAGCTCAAAAACATTGAAGAGACATACAACATACTGCTATACCTTGTCTCTCAAACACATGGATGTGAAACCTCATACTGACTTTCTGAAAAATCTCAGCACTGGCTTGTTTGGGACCTAACTTCCCCGCAGTGTATTACAAGACTAGCTGAAGTTTTACTTTTTCTTTAATGAGGGCATTTTAATGGAGAAGTTGACTTTATATTTACTGATAGTTGGTATTGGTAAAACTTTGAGACTTAAACTGATTTCAACCACTACAAAAATAAAAATGCATTTATATTGACATCTTTTTATTCTAAATTTTAGACAGATGTGGTTTGTAATGTCCAAGATAATAAACTGAAGATGTTTGATAGTCTTCAGATGAGACATAAAACTGTGGTCCAATACATGACCATTTGCAAGATTCAAAACCCTAGGGACATTTTTAGAAACAGTATCAGTGATTTTCCACGTCCTGGCCAAATTCTCAACTCAAACCATTACATTCTGCCTTCCTAGATTCCCTCTGTAATTTTAATTGGATAAAATATCCTCTTAGATAGTGTTGCTATGTGCTGTTAAATAACTAATGTGCTTCACTCCAAAGAGTGCTGCATTTCAGTGGTGGGTGAAATGTCCCCCTTAAACTTAGCGTCAGATCTTCAGCTGGTACAAATCAGTGGCGCTCCTCCAAAGTCAATGGGACTACACTGATTTATATAGAAGTGCTGTATAAATGTAAGACATTATATTAATATTTAGAATTATTGTATTTGGGAAAATCCTTGAAGAAAATGGAAGTTGGCCTGAGTAAGAATTGAATAAAAACTAAATAAAGCTCTAAGGATTTAGCCTGTATTAAATTACTATTATTAAGTAGATGTATTATTAGAAAGCTCTATCTTAGAGTATGGCTCTTATTGGAGGGAAAGGAATGCAGTGCTGAACCAGAATTGTTGATTCTTTTCTAGATACTTTTATGGTGGAAGATGCGGTGGAAGCCATTGGGTTTGGGAAATTCCAGTGGAAGCTCTCTGTTCTTACTGGATTAGCATGGGTAAGTAATTGTTGCCAAGGGCAATGGCATATCAGCCCCTCAAGGAATCCATGTAATACACTAATATCTACAGGCTGTATTCATGTTTGGGACAAACAAACAAAAATGTAATGAACAAAGACTAGAAATGTTAACAACTGAAATGTTAACAACTACCAGAATCAGACCTAGCATGTGATGAGAAAGCTGGTTAGGCTTTTTATGTATATCTTATAAGACAGGGCTGGAAGGAACCATTTGGATCCTATACTCCAAAACTTTGTTTCAGGTAGGAAGGGTCCCAAATTACACCTGCAGTAAATTGATCTCACTTTTCTTTAAAGGCAAGCTAGACGTTTACTATATTTATCACATTAGGCAAAGTGTTCTATATTCTCTGTAAATTCATCATCAACATGGTTTTCCTGATAGCTGAATATATTCCTGTTGCACATCAGCCCAGTGCTTCTAGGTGTTGGTATCCAGGCTAATGATTCTGTTTTCTATTCTTTGTCAAATTTTTACTTATAAAGAGCTATAATGCCCCTCTCCTCTAATATTTTTAGGCTAAACATGTCTAGATCATTCATTTTCTAGTTATTGTCTATATATAGGATTACAGTCTGCCCTGATTTATTACCCAGTGGCTAAATTAGGTAAATTTTGACCCATAGATGTTTTCTCAAAGTATTTGAGGTGATGTATATGAGGGTATAAGTTACATGGTAATAAGTCGGTCTAACTCAGTCTGCTTTTAAGGGAGTCTAAAGCTAACACAACTCTTGCTAAGTAACCAGAAAAAGGAGTTTAAACAATTTAGACTCCCTGAGACTCACACCACCTTATGCACCACTTCTGAATTTGGCTCTTTGAATCCTACCTACTAAAAATTCTGATATCTTGTAGGCTTAACTACTTTAACATAGCAGACCATCCCAAGTCTATGGGGGCAAAGAGAAATAAATTTTGTAGTGCTCATATCCCAATGCAAAGTTAATGCTCAGAAAATATATTGCTTATTTCACTGCACTGTGCAAATCTTCAATACAATATCTGTCTTTCAAACTGTACTGCCATGTTTTACCTCCGCAGCAGGAATGGCTTCAGCAGGGAGGGTTTAACTTAAAAGAGGAATATAATCAGCTGTGATAATGATAATATTCAGGCAGTCATTATTGTTTCTTTATTGCCCTTCTAGATGGCAGATGCAATGGAAATGATGATTCTAAGTATCCTAGCTCCTCAGCTTCATTGTGAGTGGCGATTACCAAGCTGGCAAGTTGCATTGCTTACATCGGTAGGAAAAATAGCTGACAGCTCCTGTATTCTGTAAGGTTTTTCTACTCATTGCTGTTGAGACATTATAGTTTATATCACAATGATAAAATCTGTTCATGGCCTTTGCAGAGTGGAGGAGACTAGACTAGTATAGATCTCTCTGACTTTGGCTCACTGGTGTTGTAGGAGTCTTTCTTTAAGAGACAGAATTTGAAAATATGAAACTCAGCCAGAACTGCAGATTTTGCCTTGTGTGGGTTTCCCATTAAATGTAATTTCCAGCCAAACTTATAAATTGACCCAGGCTCACCCCAAAAAACGCAGGCAACCCCCCCCCACACGCACACACACACCTTGGCTCACAGAAAAGATTTGTAAATTTTGGTAATCTTTTCAGAGAACCTTCTTTCTGACCCTGTTGGGAAAACCTAAGTTCCTTTGTACATGGAAGGAGTAGGAGCCCTGGGGTAGAGTGGGATTTTTCTGTTTGAACTGGGCTTTCTAATAATCCCTGAAAGTAGGAGACCTCAGAGAGTGGTGCAACAGTGCTGGAAATGCAGATGGGCTTTAGAGATGAGAAAACCAGAGTATAGAACATGGATGGGTGTGATACCTTCTGCTTACAATTGTTGCTTCTTTGTGTCCTACAGCTTAATTCTCAAATTCCCATAACATTTTTCTCTCCCGTGGCCTTTTATGGCATTTTTGAACTATACTGATATTGCACAAATTTATAAATATGCTAAATACATTTAAACCAAATAGCCAGTGTAAACATCATGCCTTTCACCAAACTGAACTCAAACCAGACCATCTACAGGAGGACTTTAGCCAGTGTTTCAGCATAGCACAGTTTTGATCTCAGTATGTAAAAGGTCTAAAGGATGGAGTATCATAAAATGTGACATGAAAGCTGGTAAATGTGTAACTTTTAGAAGTAGACCCTTTCTTGCACCACATGTTGCTTGAGGTTGCAGTTCTTTCTTAGATAAAACTCCCATTGACTTCAATGGGATTTTTGGCCATGTAAAGACTGCAAGATCTCATCCGTGGGTGAAACCTGGCAGTTTTTTTCATTAACTTCAATGGGACAGGATTTTTTTTTCCTGTAGTATCACTATCATTAAAGGTACAGTTTTTCTTTAACATTATTATCTTTTTTATTGACTTCTCTGAAGTTGTAAAATCTAATTATGTCTCCATTCAAGGACGGTTACATAACCTGTAAGACCAAACCTCACACAAATTGCTGGTGAAACTGTCAGAGGCTAGAGAGGAGCTGTGTGAGACATACCTAGTATCACCAGGCATCTGGAGGAGCTCAAAGCTGCAAGGTGTTGAGCACTCTAGCCTGATCCTGTAAAAAGCTTAAGCCAATGTTTACTTTCAAACATGAGTAGCCCCACTGAAGTCAATAGGACTGCTCGTGCACATATGTTTTGATGCTTTACAGGATCTGAGCCAGAATGCTTAGCATCTTGCAGAATCGAGCCTCAGATGAGTAGGATACCAGCATGCACATTGTAATGTCGGTCGCAGATTATCAGGGCCTAAATGATCTTTCATTTATTAGCAACTTTCACTAACTAGTCACTGTCTCATAATTGATTATCACTCCATTTATCAAAAATATATGTGTTGGGTTTTCAAAAATACTCAGCATCAGTCTAACTGGTCCCATTTGAAATCAGTAGTAAAACTTCCATTGTCATCAGTGGGCGTGGAGTTAGTCCATGGTTGAGTAGTTTTGAAAACCCTACTTTGTATATGTAAATCTCCTTTAAAAGAAACTGGACCCACAGCACCTTAACATAATACAGTAGTGATAATGAATGTTTGAATTTTCTGGTTTGATGGTAAAGTTGTGCAGCTTTCTCTTCTGAGCTCTTCTCTGAAAATTTATACATGCTGTTAACAGGAAGACTATTTCTGATTTTCCGCAGGTGGTGTTTGTGGGAATGATGTGCAGCTCTACGCTCTGGGGAAACATTTCAGACCAATATGGCAGAAAAACTGTAAGCCTCCAACTTTTACTGGAATAGGTTCCATTATAACACTGTTACAGTGCACTCCACTTCAGTGCATAACATTGCTGAATTGCATAATCCACATACTTGCACAAGAATTAAGCAGTCCCAGGCTAGCCCAGTTTCTGCTCCCAGTGAAGGCAACAGGGTTGTAACAGTAAATAAGAGGTGAGAAAACTAAAGAGTAAAGTAAATAGCTGTCTGATTGTGTTATAAAATGAAGCATGTTTTCTTTAAAGAGCGTCTTTATGAAATTCTGGGCTCAGGTTTAGCAATGCATTAAAGCACATGGTAATTGTCCATGTTGCACACACAGTATACTTATTTGCTTGTGCAGACTACAGGGATTTTTGCCTAATAAGGGCCACAGGCACACAACATTTGCACATACAGTTCTGAAGTCTCCTTTAACTATTTTGAGCCTAGCTTTATGAAACCCTTGGCTCCCAGCTTCACAAAACTGTTCTTCTAGAGTACTTTCTATGCTTCCTGATTTAGGAGATCTGGGCATTAGTCTATAATTTTTCTAATTTGTGTTATAGCATCATCCTTTTTCTGTCGTTTAAATGCAGGGGCTAAAGATCAGTGTGTTCTGGACCCTGTACTATGGGATCCTCAGTGGTTTTGCGCCAGTATACAGTTGGATCCTTGTGCTCAGGGGACTGGTGGGCTTTGGGATTGGAGGGGTACCTCAGTCGTAAGTAAATATTCACATTTCGAAATATTCCCTTTTCCATTTTTCTTAACACTTAAATCAGTGCTCCTGTGGAATTGTGTATGTCACTCTGTGTAGGGGCCTTCTGAACCTAAGTTCCTCTAAAGATGTTAGCACAGATGTATTAAACTCTAGGAGGGCTTTTGAAATGCCCAGTATTTCTGATCAGAGGCATTACATACTTATAAATTCTATTGGATTTTCTTGTCCTAAACTAAGGCAATAATTAGCCATTGATGTTCAATCTATGGATCTGGAGCATGAGACTTTAAAGCAGTCAGTGAGTTAGATCAGCCGCTTATTTTGGTGCTTTTACACAGAGCAAGTGGAGTGATAATCACTGGAGTTCTGCCTCCTACAAGCAGACAGAGCAGAGCAGATAGGATCCTTCTCTGTCCCTTCAAGTGTCCAGGAAGTGGGGTGAAGATAAAAGGCACTAGTATCCTACTCTTGCAGCAACAGGGAAGAGAGAACAGATAGTGTGAAACGCTCAAAGAGATGTAAAATAACCTCATAGCAATGGCTTGACATTGCATTTTCATGTTTATATGATAAAATTGAGTCAATAAGTGATGATGCTGAATTGTGACAATACCAGATCATGACATAAATACTACTAATTAGAGGTAGGGCCAACCTGGAGCTCCTTGAACTTTGTGAAACTCTGGATTCCTATCCAAATCTGTGCCTAAACTTTGAGCCTCAGGCCCATCTGTGTAATGAATCCAAACTGGAATTCCAAATCCAAACAGCGTCCAACTTGGAACAGTTTGAATAGCTTCATGGATGAGGCCCATCTCTGGTCAGAACAGAGTATCAGAACATAACTCCATGACTTTGAGGCTCTCCTCACTTAGGAAGGGGCTCTCCAGATTTTCGGGGGGAATACCCCTGCTGACTGCTGCTGTAGGCTTTTAGTTGTAAATGGAAGGGAATGAGTGTAGCTGTTTACTCTCCTCTTCCCATTTACTGTATTCTCATTCATAATTTATGTGTTGCACCACCAGAGGTGCCAGAGGAGCCTGACTTAGATTGATGGCTCATGGATTTGTTTATGAGATCAGTCAATATCCTGCGATGGCTGCAGCTTTTCTAGTGCCATTCCCACAAATCCAGATAAAGGAACCACTACTCTGAAAGGCTTCTTTAATACTATTAGTATATTTCCATTGCTAATTAGCCTCCCTCCAGTAAGACTGCTAATAAGAGCAGAATGTGTGTAAACTAGGAAAGTTATTAATCTGCCACGTTTATTAAGTGTGAACCAGTTTCTGCCACACAGCTCCCAATATGCATTACTAGAATGGGGCCGAAGAGCAAAAGAAGCAAAGCGTGAGAGTTAATGCTTTGCACTGCAAACATTTATTAAAAGATAAGTCTAAATTAATGCAATTTTACAGAAGAAGAAAGTAAGGCACATGACTTGCCCAGGGTCACAGAGTGAGCCAGTTACAGAGGTCCGAATAGAACCTAGATCTCCTGAGCCCCTGTCCCTAGCTCTAATTCTGAGTGGTCTGTCTGGCAAAAGGAGAAATGTACTTGAGGTGGCAGAAAGAGATGGGGTTTTTGATAGTCTTGGGCAAGCTACAATATTGCATATGAGAGGCAGAATTTCTGTAGAGTGATTTAGTCTGTAGAGTCACGTGATTGTATTATTGCATTCTGTAATGCATTTTGTGACAGAGTTTTTATGAAAGATGCTGTTTAAAATAATGCTTTGTACAATTATAAATTAACATATTACATGTAGGAGCACATTTATCTGCATATGCAGGAGCTGTATATAGGAATCAGTGGCCTCCCAGGGAATCTTACTATGAGATACTATGTGACACTGAGTAGGACATAATTATTAGCATTCACAGCATCTCATAGATACAAAAGTAAGAGATGCAGAGCATTTCCCTGAAAAGAACAACCCACACACAACTGTAATCACTGTACTCTATTACATTATATGGGGAATACTCCGCATTTCATTACACACTACTCTATTTCCTCCTGTTTTTTAATCACTGATTTAATATTTGATATTTGCAGCATTATCCACTGATTAACTGAGCTCTGCGAAGTCACTGAGGGCTCAGACCTGCACCTCTGAAATCAGTAGGAGTTTTGCCATTGACTTCAAAGGTAGCAGAATTGGACCCTAAAGGTGTTTCAGAAGCAGAAACAGGGCCTGGCAACTCAGTGGAAAGTAAATATGGTAGGAGCAGAGAAATACAAGTCCTAACAGACTGTTTGAAACAGACAGACAAACCTTTGGCTTCTGTCCCTTGCATTAATCCTCAGGAAACACTCAGACAACTGTGCAATTCAAGTGTATTGCCCTTTGGCACAATGGGGTACAAAGGCATTGCAGAGAAACAAGTCAATTTTTAAAAATTCCTGCTTAGTAAAAGAATGCAAATGATTTTATACGAGCAATAACAATCACAGCCTCGGGGTTTTCATCTCCTGGAGGACTGAAACCTAGCAGAGATGAGTGATCAGCAGTGAAATTCTCCTAGCCAATTGTTAAGCCCTGGGGAAATACTCTGTCCAGCAACTGTAGGAGTTATTCATTGAATCTCACTGTGTGAATGCCTGTCAGACCAGAGCTCTGAGGAAATATACATCAAGGTCTGTTAGATCTAGCAGGTTTGTGTCCGAGGTTGCAAAGCCACAGAGAGGATCAAATTCTCTCCTCCATTACACTGTTGCAATCCATATTAAAGTAAATGAGATTGTTCTGGTGTAAATGAGAGAAGACTCTGATCCAGTGTCTGTAGTACTGCTGGCTGTGTGGGCTGGGAAGGGTTTTTATATTGTCACTGTGGTTTGGAAGTTTTGATAGGAAACAAATCAAATGCCTGAATATAGCTCAGTGTGCTAACATGACATTTTTCTCAATGTTTGTCTTTACAGAGTAACCTTATATGCTGAATTCCTTCCAATGAAAGCTCGAGCAAAATGCATTTTATTAATAGAGGTAAGCGGTGTAGCCAACTGTACTTGGTCCTTAGACTTAGAGGGCCAAATTCTGCTTTCAGTTGTGTCCATTTAATCCCACTGACCTTAGAAAATTCAAAACCAGCTACAACAAATAGATGGCTGAATTCAGCTCTCTATACCAGTATCAGAGAGAGCTGACTGTAGCCCAGAAAGTGTTAAAATGGAAAAAAAGCATGACTGCTTCATTGATGATTGAAGGCAGCCAGGTGTTACTGTTGAGAAAGCTATTACTTGATCTTCACTCAGTGGCTTTGAAAGGGCTGTACCTGTGAAATCTTGTCCTCCCTGAATTAAAATAGCCTTTAAACAAAATGAATCTTCCAATATAATTGCTGCTAGAATTAGCTTTCACTGCCTGACCTTCACTAAGTAGAGTTCAGTAACTAAGCAACTCTCTTTCATGGTGCTAGTAGTCTTTTACCCTTTTCTTGCTCTAGCTAGTTCTGAGCATTCTGGAACCATGTAATCACCCGGTGGAATCAGAAATTCCTAAGCATTGACTAGTTAGTTAACAGAAAAAGGAAATTAGACCTTGAGGGAACAAAAAAATCAAAGGGAAGAAAATATCAGATGGACCTCGGTGCGTTTCACAACAGAGTGTCCCAGCTCTGGCCTTACTAATAAGAGTCTCAATTCCTTCCTTTATCTGCAAGCAAAGCTCCTGTTGGTTTTGATAGTTTTACCTATGTAAGGAGAACAGGACTGTAGCTCTCAGAGCAGTTTATAAGAATTATATTCAGAAATTATTATTATCCTAAGCTACTTTATTATATCCAGGTATCTACTGAAGGGGATCTACAATCATCTTAATCATTCACACCATAAGGAGTTTGCAGCTGTTTTGAGGAAATTGTAGGCAATGTGAAATATACGTGGCCAAAATCTACTGTCAAGTGACATCACTGAGGCAGCACCTGTAAATTGGAGCAGAATTTGGCCCATCAACCACAAATTAAATCTGACTCATTGTTTACTGGTCTGCAGTTCTTCTGTAACAAATGTATACGGCACATTGATCTTGCTGAAGGTGAAATTTAACTGTTTGAAACCACCAACATGAGTAGCAGAAAATGTCATCATATGAAACCTTTTTTTTTCTCCTTACCCAAAGTTTTTAGTAACCTGAGTTTTAGAATGGAATATGGACTTATGAAATGCTTGGAACATAGGGAGAGTTATGGATGAAGTCTGAAGACAAAATGTATATAAATACAGAAAAGCCCTCCCATATATGAAATATGAGGCTATTTTAGATAAGAAGCTGCCTCTAATACCAGTTTATTCATCTACATTTAATCATGGCTTTCCAGAGAACATTGATAATAAGTTTTAAGAGCGCTGCTCATGGAGCATGAGAAAAAATTTCATTCACAAATGGCTGGATTTCTCTTGGCTTACACCTATGCACATTTTACATGTCTCATCCCTGATTCACCACAAGTCTCTACAGTACAGAGTTTACAACAACAAATGCTGTATCTTGGCAGGGGGTTAGACAGGATGACCCTTGCAATCCCTTCTAACCCTATGATTCCATGATGGTAGAACTTCAGGTTGAAGAGTGCATGAATGGAGATGGTCCTTCTCCTTTTTAGTTTCTGTGCTGTTATCAGCCATGCATCTCAGAATGATTTTATCCTTCTTTGTGACCTTTTCCTTTTCACTTTTGCAGGTCTTTTGGGCCATTGGGACTGTATTTGAAGTCCTCCTTGCAGTGTTTGTGATGCCCACTCTTGGCTGGCGTTGGCTGCTCATTCTTTCTGCTGTTCCACTCTTGCTGTTCGCCATCTTATGTTTTGTAGGTATTCTTCGCAGGATAAATGTTTGTGCAGCAAATCTTACATGTCACTATTTCACCCTGATTGAGTGGAATCATGACAGCAATGAGTTTCCTGATGGTGCTCTGTTAATAAAACTGAAATGATGATGTAAATGATACTGCTTCAAATGATGCTGTTTCAACAGCTAGTAACAGTAGGTTTCCCAGTGAGAGTTGTTCTGATGATGTAATGCTTGTAATCTGATGCCCTACCGTAGAATGTTGGTAGTTTGGAGTACTGTGAAACCAGTCAGGACTGGGATTCTCTCTCAAATTTACTCAGACAGTTTCAGTCAAATTCAGTGGGATCAACCTCTCACTCTTATTAAAATCAGTTATTTTCTGATTCATCTTGAGACTCTTAAATAATTTTACTGCAAATCACAGCTTCCATCTAATCTGTGGTTAATTAAAAACTCTCAGAGCTCATGGCAACCTCAGCATAATATGCTAACTGTATATTACAGGTCAGATTCTTAAACAGATTCACATATTTGTGACACATGAATTTGTGTACCCTGTTCAATTAAAGTATATGTGATAGCAACCCATTCCCTTACAAGCTATATATACGTTCCTGTCTGAGTAATAATTTGACTATTTGGCTGCTGTTATTTTTTAGCCATTGTCTCTTTTTTTCAGGAATCTCTCCAGATAATTACACAAGTGTTTAAAATCTTATGTATTGAAAAAAAAAACCTTAAAAATGGACATTTTTTAATATCGTCAGAATCTTGCTAACTAATTGACTATTTTGCCATATCTGCTGTGAATGTAATACCAAAACATTCCAAAGATATAGTCAAATCTTTCAAGAATAAAAAGCAAGTAATGGAAGGAGACCTCTTGTGGGATAGGTTTAGGGATGAATGCCTGATGAAAAGATGAAAGTGATATCTGGAATTTCTTAAAGTCTGTTGGAAAAATTGACACTTCATAGGCAGAAAGACATCTGTAATTCATCAAGGGCTGTTTGTGCAAGCCTTCTCATCTAATTGCAGTTAATGAGACTACTCACATCTGCCCCAGTCAGTTTATTATCCTGTCGTTGACAATATTGTGTCTGATTTGCTCTGTTCTGCTTTGCTTTCATAGTGGCTGCCAGAAAGTGCAAGATATGATGTATTATCTGGAAACCAAGAAAAGGCTATTGCCACTTTGAAGCGGATAGCAGCAGAAAATGGAGCTCCAATGCCTCTGGGAAAATTAATAATTTCCAGACAGGTGAGTACAGGAAACAGACATATTAACAATACTGAATATAATAGAAACTGTGCTACTTTCACAAGTAATCAGTGTTAAGTTTAATTTTGGCATCTCAACCAGTAATAAACACTAATGAGTAGTGATCACATGTGCTAAATTAATGGAGAATTACACTAAGGGCCTCATTCTGATTTATACTAAAAATGGTGGCAGTGTAAAGGGGCTGTAAAATGGGCATAAATTACATTTACACTCACTTTTAGGCTTCTTTATACTGAGACTCAGACCAGGAGAATACTGAAGGGCCCAAATCAGAACCCCAGATCTGAACACCTCAGAACTATATGTGGAATTTTGGATCCAAAGTTGAATCTGATTTTTGTAGCTAGCCCCCATCTCTATGTTGGACAACCCCAAATCCCAGAGCACCCCCAAACTCTGGGGAAGTTCTGCACAGGCTGGCTTGCCTCTGTCCTTCAGAAATTCTTGGGCCAGCCAAAATTCTCCTGCTGAGAAGTGCAGAAATGCTGGGGTGGTATGAGCCAGCTCTGATGACTTACACCAGCTGAGAATTCCCTCTGACAGGGGAATTCTTAACTTGGCAGCTACAACCAGATTGTGGCTCCTTTACACTGCTCATGTGCATGAAGGGGCCTGAACAGGGACTGAATATCTGGCCCTAAGCTGTGTAATATATATCAGATGGCCTGACATAAGAGTGGAAGCATGTGATTCTATGCAATCAAGTTTCCTCTGACTCTTTATGGCCTGAAATCAATTTTAAACAGAAACCAAATCAAATAGCTGTATTTTTGTGTGTTTCAAAACAGGAGGATCGGGGGAAAATGAGGGACCTTTTCACACCCCAGTTTAGATGGACAACATTGTTGCTTTGGTTTATATGGTAAGAGGAGATATAAACTGTTCAATGCCAGCATGCTTATATATGTTTTTCAGTGGATCCATTTACAATATCACTACAATGGAGCAAATCCCACTCCCCTCAACCTGCATTACACTATAATTTCTTAAACCACCAAATAACATTCACTCAAGATCCAGTGGCCTATTCATTTTCTGGATGGAAGTAGGAACCATACTTAAAGAAAGTATTTAATGGAAGTCCTCACTTCCGTTCAATTCCATTTTGATTCACATTGCTTATTATATTATATGTCTGACCATCTCAGACTTCCTCTCTCATTTCCTTCCTTGCAGGTTTTCCAATGCCTTTTCTTATTATGGGTTAGTTTTATTAACTACAGAGCTCTTTCAAGCAGGGGATGTCTGCAGCAGTGAGTATTAGCCCTTCTCTTCTTTCTAAATATGCCCTGTAGAGGAGAGAAAAAAGGTGGGATTCCTTTTATTGGACCAGCTTCTGCTGAAGACTTCGAAAGGGTCACAATTTCTAGCGCACACTTTAGGAAACCTTGTTAAGAGTTTGTTAATTCTGAACATAAGAAGTCAGCTACTGTACCTTGCTTGCTGCTTGAGGCATAGGGGTTCTGTGGTGGCCACAGGAAGGATTCTCTAAATCCAAGTTGTGAAATAGCAGTGGAGACTGCAAAGGAGGCTTATTAGAGGCAAGTATCTGTTCTTCTTGAATAAAGTGTGATTCCATAAATGTGACTTTCCAAATTTGCCACTCCCAGGCCTAATTAGGTCTGAAATAGAAAATTGCCAGCTGCCATAGGGTTTCTGTGTGCTTGAAATGTAAAGAACTACTGCGGGAAAAAATATTGCATAGAAATTCAGCACCTTTTCTCTTGCAGTTTGTTGTGTTGTTGTCAGTATTTTAACTGTATAAAGATCTTTAAAACCCCTTGAAAATTAGATTCCTCTAGGGAGAGTGTTATTGTATTCTGAACACACTAAATTATGGAACACACCATGGCGGTTGGAAATTATACAAAGGGGATGGGTATTGCTGTGAGAAGGTATCAGTTCAGGGCTTGCCTAGCAATAGAATGAGAAATCCAACTTTGGATACTAAAAAAATGTGGGTAGTTATTGGGAGACAGTGTGGTCTAGTGGTTAAAACGCAGGTCTGTGGTGTAGATAAGGTATTATTATCCCCATTTTACAAGTGGGACTATTGAGACACAGAAGGCACCATCACTAGCCTGAGATCACAGAAGCCTATTCTGATTTTAAAAATAGTGTAAATCATCAGCCTTCAGGTCAGGGTTGCATCCTACTAGAAGCAAGACTTCTTAGGAATTGTTTGGCTTTGGCTAGGTGTTCTGGGTACAATGCATTCAGGTAAAGTGCACCTGCTGTGCTGCTGAATTCCAGCCACATCCGCTCCACTGGTTTCAGCAGCAAGAATCACAAAAGCACAGCAGGTGTATGGGAGAATCAGCAGAGAGGAGATTACTTAAAATATCACAAACGCTTCTTCTTTCTCTTCCCACAGTTTCCAGTAGAAGGAAAGCAGTTAAAGCAAAATGCAGCCTGGCCTGTGAGTATCTCACAGAGGAAGACTACACAGATCTGCTCTGGACCACTTTATCAGAGTTCCCAGGTAAGTGACCGTATAAGTGCCAGTACATCACTGCATGGAGGCTTACTGCAGAAGCAGCCTCTGGGAAGTGTCTTGAGAAGCCACGGTGGCCAATCTGGTTATGGCTCCAGTTCAAACCGCAGGCCATGTATTCTGAGGAAGAGTAACAATTCAGTAGGATTTTATCATCCAATGAATTTCTGTTGAAGCAGCAGAGCCATATAAATGTTCATCCAGGCATTGGCTTTCCAGAATTAATGTAAAGGATCCTGGGTATGGTTACTCAGTGTTGGACCTTCACAGCCTTGTACACCATCAGAGCCATGACTTTTAAAGTAACAATTATTTAAATAAGTAGTGTGACAATAGAGCAAGAAAGATAGGTGACATATGGTAGCAATATGAATATTGTTCCATTAGACTTAAGACTACATCCCTAGGTACTAAATGGCTTGAGATGGCATATCACAAGGCAGTGATTCAGGATATTATCACTGCTCTGGATTAAAATCTCAGTGACAAATCCAGCTCTGGTGTGAGTTCAGCTCCACTGCCTGTGTTGTACATGTTTTGTCCATAGGGAAACCCCTTCCCTTGGATTGCCAATCTGGCTCCTTTCAATTGCACAGATTCACACAAAAAGGAAATAAATTACAAAGCCAAATAACATTGTGTGGTAATTGCTGGATGCTCCAGCTCGATTTGAATTCATTCAACAGATGTGGGCCAATCAATTTCTTTTCCCATACAGGTGTTCTGGTGACCCTCTGGATTATTGATCGGATAGGCCGTAAAAAAACCATGGCGCTTTCCTTTTTTGTCTTCTCGTTTTGTAGTCTTCTGTTATTTCTCTGCGTTGGAAGGTATGCAGCACAAAGTGAAAACTAAACCCTGATCCATTTACTCTTCCATATGGGACAATAGGTTGAAAGTGATGGTTTTAAGAGCCAAGAATTGACCAAGTTAATTTGTGAAAAGATTTCAAAAGGAAAGTTTGGCTTTTCTCTGCAGAGTGTGTAGAAGAAAAATAAGAGAAGCGGGAGTGGAGAAAGCCTGTCTTCTCCAAAGTCCTGTGTTCAGAATACACCAAAGGGGATAATAGTTGACATCAAAGTAGGATATAGCTCTCGGAAAAAAGTTCTAAATCAAATCTACTACCAGTACATGTAGTGATGCTGGTACCTCTAGTTTTGCAATTAGTTTTCTAGTTATCCACTTGCCAAATGAATGATGAACCTCTGGGCTGGCTCCACTGCTGTGTACCTGCCTCCCATTCAGGTACTCGCGCCAATTCGCAGCAGAGCTTGGCCTTTAATTGTGAGACTGGAGTTCAGAGCAATCTAAGCTGTGTTATGGATTAGAATGTGCAATTACAGGGCAGGCGATGGGCACTGACTAGTGAAGTTGAGGTCTTGGCCTGGAAAATTGGTACATTTGACCTAAGAATCTGGAAATTACTTCACTGATGGAAGGAACCTGTATTTTTGCATTGTAGCCATTTAGGGCCCAATTTTCTAAAGAACTCAGGGCTAAATTTTGACTGCTCAGAACCCATAACTGAGGCCAGATTTTCCAAAGTGCACAGCACCCAGCATCTTCCATTGTGACACTTATGGCCAGATTTTCACAGGAGCTGAGTGCCACCATTGACTCAGTGTGCTGAGCTCTTTGGAAAATCTGCTTCTGATTGTAAGTGTTAAGCCTTTTGGAATACTTTGGCCTTCCCGTCACTTGTGGACAGTGCTTTCTCTATTCTGGGGGGGAGGGGGGAAGGGGCACGGCACAGAAATGGCATCTTAGTCATTGCTGGACTGTCTTGTGTAGAGAGAGCTCCTAGAACATTTTCAGGTACTGTAAAAATAATAATAATAGATGCTAACAATATGAATAAATAACCAAGTGTGTCCAATTTCACACCTTTACACAGGAAGCCCACAGCCTGCTTCTGATCTCATTTACTCCAATTGTGCTCCAGTTGAGTTATCCCAATGTCAGACTAGTGTAAGGTCAATTATTTAGTGCATATTTTCCTCATCCAAATATCTTTAGGCTGGGACTAGTACATGTAATTTACTTCACTGGTCACTGGCTGTTAATAATGCTTCGTCGAAATGCAGATGCTTAGAAAAGCCCAGGTGTCTGTAGTGATCACAGATTTTTTTGAACTGTCCCTGTATTAAAGGTCCAGAAAAATGGAGGAGGGTCAATAAAAACAAAATGGATCTAGCTAATAACATTTAGCATCTTTTTTTAATTGCTACTTGTCTCTAAATTCAAATAAAAACTGTACTGAACCCAACCCCTGCTCTCCTTATTCTCACAGAAATGTTCTTACTGTGCTGCTCTTCATCGCAAGGGCTTTCATTTCAGGAGGATTTCAGGCTGCTTATGTTTACACTCCTGAGGTGAGTAAGATCATTTTTGTAACAGGAAGGTTTAATGGGAATGAGGCCCTGGTGAGACAGCTGAATTCCATGATCTTCTCATAATAGGCCTTATACAGGCTACAATTTATTGAGCCATTATGTTGTCTGAGTGTTATAGATCTGACAGAACTTACATTTAGTATCACTCTTTGATAAAGAGATGTGAGGTAGGAAGAGAGCTGTATCCTAGGGTTAACTTGTTGATGCTTTGTCTACAGGTTTACCCAACAGCCACTCGTGCTCTGGGCCTAGGAACATGCAGTGGAATGGCCAGAGTGGGAGCCTTAATAACTCCATTTATTGCACAGGTAAAACTCCCTCTCTTCCAAACATTTTAGTAGCACTAGAATGCGATGGAGAAAACGGCCTTTCTGTATTAAGGGCCAGTTGATGGCAGTCCTCACCCAAGTATGTTGGAGTAGAGGAAGTATGTTGGTGCCTGTCAGAGGGTGAGCTAGTCCTTTAACGGAGACTGGACTCTGCCTCTCCTGTGACTGATTTACCTTTCAATCCAGGGGTCATGTGAGTAGGAATCAGGCCTGCTGGGGGACAGAAGGACAGTCTGAGGTCAGTTGTAGGAGAGTCTTAAAGGGTAAAGGGGCTGTGTGAGTGGTTCCGTGCAGGTGACTTGGGGAGTGCAAACCTGCAGGGAGCAGGAGCCAGCTAGGAAAGGTGTGGAGAACAAGCCTCAGCAGAGACAGGTCTAAGAACCCTGCACCAAGGGCCGTGCCCTCACAGAAGGCTGCGTGGAAGACTTGTGGTGCTTTGAACTTTATGTTAATGAATCAGACTGCTAAAGGGGAGGGTTATTGTGAAAATATCCACAGGGAGAGGTCTGACTAACTGGGGAGGAAGGGAAACTGAGGCAGTGGGGGCATCTGAAGCCAAACTAGGTTAGCCCCTAATGTAGTGCCCTTTTCCCACCATTGCTCCCACAAAGTAGAGACCATACATGACAGTGTAGGGTGCCATTAACACTGCTCATCGTGATTAGTAACTCAGGAGGACATAGACTACAAGGGTAGGGCCTGGCCATTGCCCCATTATCTCTACACATTGGGAATTGTCTGGAGACCTGTGCTTCATCTGTGCTAGATGTGTGCTCTCCCCACTGCATGCCAGGACCACTGCACCTTCTTGAGTCTCCACAGGCATAATGCACTCAAAACCTCACACTTGGGTGACCTACCTTTTCCCATGCTATCCCAAGGGATGCAGATTCTCAGAGTGTGTCTACACTACGGGATTATTCTGATTTTACATAAACCGGTTTTGTAAAACAGATTGTATAAAGTCGAGTGCATGCGGTCACACTAAGCATATTAATTCGGTGGTGTGCGTCCATGTACCGAGGCTAGCGTCGATTTCCTGAGTGTTGCACTATGAGTAGCTATCCCATAGTTCCCGCAGTCTCCCCCGCCTATTGGAATTCTGGGTTGAGATCTCAATGCAAAAACAGTGTCGCAGGTGATTCTGGATAAATGTCGTCACTCAATCCTTCCTCCGTGAAAGCAATGGCAGACAATCATTTCGCGCCCTTTTTCCCTGGATTGCCCTGGCAGACGCCATAGCATGGCAACCAGGAAGCCCGTTTTGCCTTTTGTCACTGTCACCGTATGTGTACTGGATGCTGCTGACAGACGCGGTACTGCAGTGCTACACAGCAGCATTCATTTGCCTTTGCAAGGTAGCAGAGACAGTTACCATCCCTATTGCACTGTCTGCCATGCCATTGTAAATTGCCGATGAGATGATGGTTATCAGTCATTCTGTACCGTCTGCTGCTGTCATGGGTGCTCCTGGCTGGCCTCGCCGAGGTCGGCCGGGGGCGCATGGACAAAAATGGGAATGACTCCCCGGGTCATTCCCTCCTTTATGTTTTGTCTAAAAATAGAGTCAGTCCTGCCTAGAATATGGGGCAAGTCTACTAGAAGACCAAAGAGCACAGCCGCTCCATGTCAGGGCCCCAGAGATCCCGCAGAAATGATGAGCTACATGCCATTCTAGGGGGTGCCCCTGCAACAACCCCACCCGTTGCTTCCCTCCTCCCCCAACCCTCCTGGGCTACCGTGGCAGTGCCCCCCCATTTGTGTGATGAAGTAATAAAGAATGCAGGAATAAGAAACACTGAGTTTTTAGTGAGATAAAATGAGGGGGAGGAAGCCTCCCGCTGCTATGATAGTCCAGGCAGTACAGAATCTTTTCTTTAGACATGAAAGGGGATGGGGGCTGATGGAGCTCAGCCCCCAGTTGCTATGATGAAGACGGTTACCAGCCGTTCTGTAACATCTGCCGGGAATGACCGGGAGTCATTCCCATTTTTACCCAGGTGCCCCTGGCCGACCTCACCGAGGCCAGCCAGGAGCACTCACGGGCTGATGAAGACGATGGATAGCAGTCATATTGTACCATCTGCCACCGGGAAGTGGATGCTGGTGTTCAGCGCTGCAGCACCCCGTCTACCAGCCGCATGCAGTAGACATAGGGTGACATTGAAAAAAGGCGAGAAACCTTTTTTTCCCCTTTTCTTTCGGGGGGGGGGAAGGGTGTAAATTGACGACATATATCCTGAAGCACCTGGGAAAATGTTTTTGACCCTTCAGGCACTGGGAGCTCAGCCAAGAATGCAAATGCTTTTCGGAGACTGCGGGGACTGTGGGATAGCTGGAGTCCTCAGTACCCCTTCCCTCCCTCCATGAGTGTCCATTTGATTCTTTGGCTTTCTGTTACGCTTGTCACACAGCACTGTGCTGTGGACTCTGTCTATCATAGCCTGGAGATTTTTTCAAATGCTTTATCATTTCGTCTTCTGTAACGGAGCTCTGATAGAACAGATTTTGTCTCTCCATACAGCGATCAGATCCAGTATCTCCCATACGGTCCATGCTGGAGCTCTTTTTGGATTTGGGACTGCATTGCCACCCGTGCTGATCAGAGCTCCATGCTGGGCAAACAGGAAATGCAATTTAAAAGTTCGCGGGGCTTTTCCTGTCTACCTGGCCATTGCATCCGAGTTCAGATTGCTTTCCAGAGCGGTCACAATATGGTGCACTGTGGGATACCGCCTGGAGGCCAATACCCTAATCCGACATGGCAATACCGGTTTCAATGCTCCTCCTCTCGTCAGGGAGGAATACAGAAATCAGTTTAAAGAGCCCTTTATATTGATATAAAGGGCCTTGTTGTGTGGACGGGTGCAGGGTTAAATCGATTTTACGCTGCTAAATTCGGTTTAAACGCATAATGTAGACCAGGCCTCAGAGTGTCACTGAGCCTGAAGTGCATCTGTAGTAGTAGTCACCATACCACTGAAAGGGGATTGTTGCATTGGGTGTGTGCAGGGCAACCAAGGTGGTAACAGGCCTCAACTTTTTTCTGATCTTTGAAACTTAAGAGAGAAGATCCATTTCTCATAAGAACACAGGAACAGCCATGCTGGGTCAGACCAGCGGCCCATCTAGCCCAGTATCCTGTCTTCTGACAGTGACCATTGCCAGATGCTTCAGAGGGAATGAACAGAACAGAGCAATTTCGAGTTATCCATCCCGTCATCCAGTCTCAGTGTCTGTTAGTTGGAAGTTTAGGGACACTGAGGGCATGGGGTTGCATCCTGGACTTTCTAATAGCCATTGATGGACCATGAACTTATTTAATTCTTTTTTTAACCCAATTATACTTTTGGCCCTCACAGTATACCCTGGCAATGAGTTCCACAGCTCCACGGTGCACTGTGAAGAAGTACTTCCTTTTATTGTTTTAAACCTGCAGCCTATTGATTTCATTAGGAGACCCCTTGTTCTTATGTTATGGGAAGGGGTAAACAGCATTTCCCTATTCACTTTCTTCACATTATTCATGATTTTATAGACCTCTCTTATTTCCCCCTTAGTTGTCTCTTTTCTAAGTTGAACTGGAATATCGGAGACTTTATGGATTTTAATATTATATCATTTTAAAGAGGCATTTTTCACACTAGCCAGAGGATCAGGATTAGTGGATAAAATCTAAAGAATAAGAAAATCAGAATAAGCAGGGAGCTCAGGCAAAATTTCTTCATTCAAAGGGCAATAACAAAAACAAATGGAATAAGCAGCCACAGAGGGTGATTGAAGTAGAGACTATTGATGAGTTCCAGACACTGAAATATATTTCTGTTAGCAATGGATCTGAGCCACGAAGTTCAGAGCTGAACCTTCCCAAAGCAGGAATTGTTCAGTGATGGGGTTTTCATTCCAGCCCATCAGGACTTGCTGGAGAAGGAAGAGACTGAAGGACCCATTCAAAAGGGAGGGAGACAGTAAAAGTGAGAGAACTGACAAATGCATCAGTACATGAAGTCTGAGAAGCTATTTTCTATTTCTCATTTTATTTGCATGATTGCAAATCACTTTCATGAGACTCCTTAGAGAGAGGATAGCCTAGTGGTCCGACTACAGGACTGGAAGCCAGGAAGTCCTAGTTCTGACACTGGCCTTGGGCAAGTCACTTAATTTCTCTGCCATGGTTTCACTATCTATGAAATAAGGCTAACATTAGCCTACCTCAGTTGGGTGATATGAATCTTAATCCAAAGTATTTTGTGTGTATTTAAGGGATAAGTATTATCTAAAAAGAAAGAAAAGTATGTAATATAGTGGCTTTTAAAAAGTGATGTTTTCCCTAAAGGAGTTAACATTTCTACTCCAGTCTCAAATTTTTTGTTTTCTTTTGCAGTGGATTCAGTTCATCCTTTCTTATCTTTTCACTTACTTTCCCCTAGGTGATGCTGGAATCTTCAGTCTATTTAACTCTGGTGGTTTACAGTGGATGCTGCCTGTTGGCAGCCGTGGCTTCCTGTTTTTTGCCCATTGAAACAAAAGGGCGTGGTCTGCAGGAGTCCAGCCACAGAGAATGGGGACAAGAGATGGTTGGGAGAGTATCCCACAACATGGGATTCACCAGGTCAAATTCTGGATCACAGGAATGATAGGACATGAGCCCCCCTGGCCCCTTGCAAGGAAGGATGAAACAAGCAAGAATTGTATTTTTAAAAGCCAAGCGTATAAAGCCGACCGTGCTGTCACTGCCAATGTCATGTGTCAAAATGCAGGAACTTTTGATTTGGACCTAAGCAAATCATGTCTTTACTACTCTTTGCTCACACTCATAAAAATTTACTTGTGTAACAAGAGACATTTGATCAGGATGTCATCTGAAGTTCAGAGAGAAGGGCTTTTTTAATAGTCTGTTGTGCTTGCATGGTCAGATACTGAGCTTAAAATGTTCTGTGTCAAGCAAATAGCTAACTGAATGCAATTCAGTATCAGCTGTAAAATTAAAAAAAAAACAGTACTTTTGATGCCTAAAAGCAAAAGATTAATATTTACTGTGTACCTGGCATAACACACGGTGGGTTCCATACACTACAGAATAGGGTTTTAAAATTAGATGCCTGCCTTGCACTTTTTAGTCATCAACAACATGTTGTAACAGCAAACCAACCAATGCTTTCCAGTTCCCTTGCCTATAAGTTCTGTTCCTTGGAAATTACCAGGCACTGAGAAGGTTGTTTGGAACGTATTTTGAGTGTTTGCTTTCCTCAAGGCAGAGTAGTTTGAGTTTGTGAAGAGTGCTGTTGGATGCAGAGATGGGACGCTATATGAGAAATGTAAATTCTAGCAGTTTGGAACAGAATTTAACTTTTCTAACATTGCCAGAAGCATTGAGCCCTCTGTCTGTTGCATTGGTGAAGACTGCTTCAGCTATCCTGTCTCTGTGTGTGTGGAGATGCACGCTGTGGTTTACTGCATGGGTCCAGATATGTTTCTGTTCAATTTGCATAAGTATGGTCCCATAGTGATTTAGCCAATGCCTGTGACACACGTCTTAATTTGAACAGCTGCTTGTAGCACTTTCGATGGAACTGCCTTCATGTGTCTCGGAACAGGAGCAGGTTCTCTATCAGCTGGGCAGAACTCTAGGGTAGCTGCCAGTTGTACATGGAATGTAATGGCAAGTTATGAAGGAATGTAATTGGCATCACATCTTAAATGAGAAGTCGTCCTGGGAAGAGCTATACCAGTGTCATCAGCAGATGATTGACTCTCCCTCAGCAATTTTGATGTAGTTGATGAAGTTCTTTCACCACAGGGACTGGTATAGTTCAGTTGAGGACAACTCAGTTCATATGTGCTATCTATACAGCCTTTTGGTTTGTAAGGAATCTGTCTGTGAATGGGGATTCAGATTTCAAAACTTGACGGATGTAAAGCAAAGAAATGTGTAACAAAATCAGACAGTTATCATCCATGGGTCTTGGTATTTTTCCAGAAATCCAGCCTATGAAATACACTGTCAGATGTAACTGAAGGTACTTAATTCTAGTCACTAGGCCATGGGAAGCAATACACTTTCAATAATATGTGTAGTCGGTCATTTCACAGAAATATAGTGTTGTGCATGCTATGGATTTGCACAAGACCATATTTTAACTACATGGTGGACCAAGCCGTTCCCTATAAAGTCCTTTCTCGGGGGCTGGAATAGTTCACTGAATCTGCCAATGGTGCAAAATAAGAGAACACAATCTACATTCAACGTTCATTTACAGAAATGCAGAGCTATTGCACAGTATAACACTCCAAGATATACTAGTTTGTTTAACTTATACCATTATATGAAATTATATATGGGAAATTCCTTAAAGGAATTTGAAGATCTCCAAACTACCAGGAATGGCCAAAACAATTGGTGGCATTCTGCATGGAGATATCTTATGGTGCAGGTATAAGACTGACAAGGGACCCAAAGTCTATATAGTCACCTAGCATTAAAAGATGATGGTTACAGTTAAGCACTCCAGAAATAGCTGGCTGGTCTGAACAGGTGAGTGCTACATTTCATTTAAAATGTAATTCAGTTCAGAGATATCCAGCTTTACATGTGTTTGATGGCATAGGAGAATGTTGTCCATTTCTAGTACTAACACTTTACATGGTATGAGTATCTCTGTCTGTCTATTAGCTCTGTATTCAGTGTTGACTCTCCAATATGCTAAAAGTTCCAATCAGTCTAAAGCAGGGGTTCTCAAACTTCCTTGCACCATGACCCCTTTCCGACAACAAAAATTACTACAAGACCCCAGGAGTCGGGACCGATGCCTGAGCCTGCCCAAGCCCCACCGCTCCGGGCAGGGAGGCCAAGCTGAAGCCCAGGGGTTACATCGCCAGGCAGGGGGCCTGTAACTTGAGTCCTGCCACCAAGGGCTGAAGCCCTTGGGCTTCGGCTTTGGCCCTGGGCAGTGGGGCTCAGGCTTTGGCCCCAGGCCGCAGCAAGTCTAAGTCAGCCTTGGCCACCCCATTAAAATGGGGTCACAACCCACTTTGTGGTCCCGAACCCCAGTTTGAGAACCGCTGAAAGTGAACAGAAAGTACTCTTAACTAGCAGACAATGGGAATGGTTCCTTCTCATGTCCTCACCATTCAGATTCTAACTGGATATCCCTCCCTCATGTATTATGCAACTGGAGTGGCTCAGTGCTGCCCTCAGACTCATGTGGCACACCTGCTTGTTTACCTGGGGCTCTCACGGTAATGTACACAAGATACACACCATGTTTCTGAGGGGAGAAACAAGCCCTGAATGGTTTTAGATTGTATATTGTAACATTCAGATAGTCAGAGTGCAACTCACATTAGCTTTTGGATTCATGAGCACAGCTGTATAAGGTGGTCCCTGAACCTTGCAATGAAAACACTATATAGGGCCTGAGCCTGGTCTGTAATTTGGTACCTGTAACCAGCTGCAAGCATAAATGATAGAATTTAGATCCCTGCCTGATGGGAAGCATGGTTAGACCCAACTTCTATCATTTGTGCTTGCAGTTAGTTGCACGGGCAGTTAGTTGGATGCCCAGAATTGGAGGCTCTTTTGAAAACTTCATTCATTGTAAGTATGTGTTAGAGGAGAGAACAGATGCATGAAACCTACAGTCTCACAGGACTGCTGTGTTAACAGGCTAGCTAATGAGCCTTTTAGTTGCTATTGTGCTCCTCCTCTACTTAAAAATCTACTTCTGCCTTTCAAATGATCATATGCACACACGGCTTTGATTTTTGAGTCAGCATTCAACAGTTTGAAGATGTGACATTGCAATGGCCTTCAAAACTTGCATTCAGAGAGTTTTATGTGAAGTGTGTGTGTGTGTATTTATATACACACACTTCCAATCAAATATTTCATTTTAATAGATATTTTTAGGCTATGCAAAGGCTTTTAATCCTGTTGAGAAGCTGGTACCTGCTTAACCTATGACATTTACAATATTACAAAAAGCCATTTAGAGGCATTTTTGCTTTTTGTTTTATATAAGTGCTGCATTGAAAAATGTACCTTGTTATAGAAATACCAGGATTGGCCCTGCTGAGGTAATTATAATTCATAGGCCTTCAGGCAAGAACAGCGGTCCCTACCTGAGACCTGATGGAAAGCCCATTAAAGTCAATAGGAGTATTTCCACTGACTCCCATGTGCTTTGAATCAGACTCCAAGGGGACAGGATCGGGCTCTTAAGAGTTGATTCTGTGTCACTGAAGTCAACAGGAGTTTTGCTACTGACTTGAGTGGGAGCAGGATCTTGCCCTTAAGCAGCTGAAGTGAATGAGTGTCCCTGAATGATGTTAATAATGGAGAAGGACGTGCCAGCATGTCCATTGAGCAAAGCTGAAGAACATTTGGTTTAATGCACTATAGCCTATAAATAGTCACATCATATTTTGTTAATATGGCAACATTATTAATGTATATAATTAAGCTTCCAAAGATTCTGTTTTAAACACTGTTGTGTATTTTTCACTGGAGAAGAATTAATATGGCTAGTTCATTTTAAAAAGCAAAATGAGATCATTTTGAATTAAATTTAGGAGCAAACAGAAGTGTGGGGCTCACAGATATGTTAACTGTCCAATTAACGTGTAGAGCTGTTGTGGGGAACGTAATTCTCCAGGCATGCTTTGATGAGTGATTTAGTATTCCTAAATGCTTGCTGAAAGAACATTGAATGTTATCTTGTGTGTGAATGTACAGTTTTTAAGCTGGATACATTTTAATGTTTAAAAAACTTTGTGTATATTGAGCTTGTTGTACAATATTCTTTTGTTCCTACATTAATAATGCAACATTGGATAGTTTGATTCCACACTTGATATTTTATGTTGAATAAATTAATAGTTTTTATAGTAATGATGCTTTTGCTGCCCTAGATGTGTACTCCATTATGGGACCTTGATAACTGCAGCTGTTATGAAGGGTCAGTAGTTTCACAGGATATTTGTGTTCTGATTTTTAGATATCCTAGACATCTGAAACTCCCACTGATTTCAGTTATATCTGTGGGTTCTAAAAATTAGACCCTTAATTGGGTATTTGCTTCACACTTGAAGGGATACTGTCAAGTGAAAAATTACACATTTTCTTAACTCCTTTATAAATAACCCACACCTTATTAAAACTGAAAGGACTTGATTTACTTTTCATTATTTAAGATCTTTGTTTACTTTTTGAAATGCACGTAACTTGCGTAATAATAAACTGTCTGTCTGTCTAGTAACTTTCTAGCAAGTTCCACTGTCATGTCCTCAGTGCCACATACACTGCAAAGGAATGTTTGTGTGTTAAAACTTCCCATTCAGATTGTAGTTGATGGAAATGTACTGGCTTTAGATTTTGCAAATGATTATTTTTATAAAATTTCAGGCCATATTTGACCTGACATTGTCCCTTTAACTCCAAAATGATTTATTCTCCTTCTGATGTCCGGTAATTCACAGATGGAATTTCCTTCATGTCTGGGTCAAAATGACCAATGGGCTTCAAGCACTCTGTAACCTGAGGTTGTACATTCTTAATGTGCAGCTACAGTAGAAGCCACAATCCATCCAGAAGGAGACATCTATCTCTTGGGGTAGGAGTAAGCAATAGCTACAGAATGGGACTGGGTTGTGACAGTAGTGTCTGGGAGTGGGCAGGAGGTTAAGCTTTTGGAGGTTTCTCTGAACTTATTGGACTCTCAGGCCATTTCTGAGGCTCTCTCATCACTTCTTCCAGCGTGATATGACCCTCCTTTGTTTCCAGGGGACATATTTATTGACATTTGACCTACTTCTGGCTTTGCTTCATGACAGGGTGTAATTGTTGTGGAGAACTGAGAGGCAAACAGTGCTGATTGGCAGCCCTGGAGATTGGGATCTTTCCTCTACAGAGCAGGTACAAGGTGGACCATGGCAGTGCAGCGTCTGGGTGCTTCGCTACAGGGACCATCTACAATAACACAGGTTTTATTTATGTTTCCATGGTGTAGTTTATATGAACAGAGCAAGGATGAGCCAGCTGCCTGGCAAACAGTAGCAACAGGGAGTTAATTGGTAACAATCCGAAAACTGTACCCTAGAGACCAGTCTTGGAGCTACTGAGGGCATCAAACAGAGGACATGCATCACTGAGTTATTTATTTTTGCCTTTGCCCTGCGACTTCCTGGTGCTATTGTTGGTCATGTGACTGCTGCACACAACCAACAGTTTCTTCCCATCCGTCCTCTACTGTTGCTGTGGGCCTATCGCAGATTTGCCATGGAAAAAATGTGAATGATCATTAGACTATTTCTGTTAAATCAAAGATGGGACTGTGGTGGTCGGGCCAGCTTCTTTTCTTCTAGAACCCTTCCGAAGATCCTGGCGGCTTCCATGGCACATCCCCAGTGGATGGTGAGTCCGAAACCACCGTGGCCATAGTTGTGTATCACCTAAACGAGACAGAAATGTGGATGTGGAAAAGCCACGGCAACTAAATGCTGGGGTTCAAATGCCACAATGTAACCCTGCAAAATAGTAAACTGTTCAAGAGGATTCCAATCAGCAGTTACAGTTCTGAGCCCAGGAGAGCTTCCAAGCTGGAGGACGACAGCGCACAACAGAGTCTGGACACTAGGTAAAAACACATCTCAGTTAGTTGTTTTTCGCTTTCTCCTGTCATCGCCTGAAAGTGATTAAGCCCTCAATAATGCAAGCTAGCCCTATAGCCTAGCACAGGGATGCCTTTGTGCAGGTGAGAGCTGTGGCAACTTGCCAGGAGCTTGGGGGTTGTACCCGATTTACATAAAATGGAGCAGCTTGCAGCTGCCCTTGTCTTTAATCTGGAGAGACATCCTGTACAGGCCAGAACCCAGCCTCACCCCAGGGCTTGCATCTACCACAGAGCCCTCAAGTCAGATTCACCTTCCTGACCACAACTGCTCTTTAAATCTGGAAGCTTTGGGATGCATAGTGAATTCACTCATTGCAAGTTCCCTCCCTCCCCATGTACTGGGCCAGCATCTGGCTTTGGGCAGGGAAACAACTGATCTTTGAGTGGTTCACAACATGTAGCTCTGTTTTCAGTTTTATTCAGAAATTTTCTGGTTGAAATCATGATAGCCTGGGCCACAGATGATCAGAGCCTGATCCAAAGCCTACTGAAGACAAGAAAGTCCTGTTGAGGGCTCTGGATCAGGTCCTTAACAGCTACCTTCAGTGCAGCTCTTCACCATTTAGAATCACAGCAGCAGCCATAGCGCTTACAATCGTGTTCCTGCAAGTACAAACTGTGATACCCAACTTCTTATTTGTGCCTACCAAGGTAAATTACTTTATTTCAGCAGGAGAATGACTCAGGGTCAGGATCAATAACCAAACGTCTGTCTTCTACCAAGATGCTGTAGAGAGGATGTGATGATAAAAGAACAGAGTGATCTATAAATTCATTTTAATACGGCACTGCTTTGCACCATGCTAAGGGTCTCAATTAATATGCTGGTTTCTTTCCAAGAATCCTAACTTGGAATAATCTCCAGCTAAACTGAATATATCTGAATCAAATTTAATTACATTTCACAGTCGCCGTCTCTATTAGAGCTTTAATCTCTTCTGCAGAGCTTTGCACACATGCACACCCAATCAAATCACAGAGTCCCAATACAGGCCTGCCAAGGAAAATTAAAATGAAATCACTGAGGAGTGATTGGGCATAAACAAAATGAGGCTGCACAGAGGGCCCTGAGAACGGATGGCACATATAAACTTGGATTCCTAGAGCTTCTTTATCACAAGATGCAGATAAGCAGGTACATTTCAAGGGATGTTATCCTGGTGAACTTTTAACACAGCCAAATTTTAGAAACTAGAGTGCCCAACATTAGACACCTAATTCCACATTTAGGCACTTAAAGTGGTGTGATTTCAGAGGTGCTAAGTAAATACAGCTCTCATTCATTTATTTTTACAATTCTGTGCCAGATTTCAAGTTACTAAACTGGGTCCCTGTCCACTCAGCCACTAGATGTGGTTTAAATTGGGAATCATTGGAATAAACCTGAGGGTGGCTGATAATTCTTACAACTGATGTTTCATGGTGTTTAAGTTGGTAACATGGATAATGATCTTTGAGACCCTGAGAAGGCTGGTTTAGGGTCAGATTTTTATGACAGGAGACATAAGGCTCACTTGCAAAAATGCCACAGGCTTTGAGTTCCAATTCTGTAAAAACAGTCCCTTAGTATACACAGCCATTTTCAGCATTAAGGGAGTAGATTCAACACAAAAATATGAACGACCCTGCATATTTTAAGCGGAGCTGACCTCTATAGTCTGCATGAAAACAAAGCAATGTGAGTGGAATGTTGATACTTCATTACCATCATCAGAATGAAAGCTGGTAAATTAGGTTTGCACTAACTGGTTATTCTATGGTAGAGGAGCCACGTGATTGATTTGACAAAACGTATTGCTTCAAGTGCCATTACTCAGGACTCCAGCGGATTTCTACATACAGAATGCTGTGTACCTCTGATTTTAAAGGTCCATGACGAATTGCCTCTCTCTCCAACCGAACTGTGTAGCGCACAGGGCGCAAGCCACTCCATTCATCCGCAATCTTTGCCTTCTGGAGACAATAACATGTCACTGGTTTTAGCAGTTAAATGTCACTAACACAACTGCATTAAACAACCAATTGGGATGAGAAATTTTGTGGACTCTTGTCCACTGGGAACAGAACTAAATCTTACCCGCTAACTCAGTTCACATAGTCCAGCCAAAGGCCATCAGACAGGAATAACGTTTGGTCAGGACCAGCCTAGGCTACGTGAGAGCCAGTTTCAAAAAGAGGCAAAAGGCTCTGGGTCCTGTTACCAATTGTGTGAGCCAGTCAGTGCCTTGAGCTGTTTTTCATACTGTCCCAAGGTAATTTGGCAGCATTACTATGGGTCGATGCAAACTGCCACATCTAAACTTCAGACTTTCCTTAATGCAGCACCGCAAAGGGGCATGGGGGAGTGTAACACAGCTATCATCATGTAATATCAGAGATGGGCCTTGCACATCAGTTTAAGTCTGTGAAGTGCTTCGGAGCTCTGTGATGAAAGGGGCCTATGTGGGGGTACATTACCCCTTTAAGGGCCAGACAGGAGCCTTAAAGACTTTGGGTTTTGACCATATGTTTGGTTCCTCTGACTCAAGGCTCTGTGGAAAGGGCCTTATGAACAGAGTTAAGCTACTCCCCAGAGCTGATGCTTAAGGGAAAGGGAGAAAGCCTGCATGCCTCCTAGAGCACCAAGAAAACCAAGATCTCCACCTGCTGGGTTGGTTTGGAAGCCTTCTTAAAGGGGACATGTTTTTTTCTGTTAGCTTGGTTTTGGCCTCCTGCTTCTCAGATCCTGTACAATCCCGTATACAAGTATAAAATTATGATATGCCCTCATGCAATATCAGAAACTGACCCAGGGTCACCACAGTATGATGATACTGTACAGAGGAGTTTGAAAGTAAGATGGCCGTTACTTTATAAGGGGAGATCACCTGAACAAATCTATTCAGTCCATCCAGTTTGCTGAAGCTGGATCTCTGATAACTTGCATTACTGAAAAAACAATTATCCTGAGAGGTTCATCTTCAGAACACTTTCCCAGGGGATTCTGCTCAGCTACGGGGGGAAGTTCTCCTTGGCCCATTGTCTAATACTTACATCACCCCTGTATGTCACAACACATAAATCAGCGTTCTCTGGCCACAGCTGTTCTATCAGCATTGGATGATATAATGTACCTGGAGACTGGGGAGCAGCTTGCAGCAATTTTCCCAAATTGTTTTGTGATCCTGGGGGCTGTTCTCTTCGTTCCAGTTTCCCAGCTGAAATATCCCTCCCAAGGTCACTAGCTTGCTCCTGGAACAAGGGCAGAGGGAAAGGGTTTACAGCAAGGGCTCAGCAGTGCTCTGGTATCACAGACAAGGATGCCCTCCATATTACTAGCAATTGCCCCTCTCAGTTTCTACAACTGGTGCAAGGGACACCAGACTGTCCACACCAGGACCAGATACTGAGGACTGTTTAACTCAAATGTTGGTTAGTCAGACCTGGTTCTCCTCCAGACTCCCTTCCCTACCAGCTGTGCTGTCCCTTTGCCAGTGTGACAGCACTTAGTCCCAATTTTTTCATGACTGTGTAAACTGTGTCCCCTCCCTGGAACCCGCACCTGCCAGTCAGAGCTCCACAGTCTGCAGTTATTCTTAGTTTTTAAACCTATGCTGTTTCCCTTGGAAGTCTGCCTTGTCCCCCAGTTATGGCTGAGAGCTGAAATAAACCCACTAGAAGGCATTACATCTGCAGCTGGCGATAAGACACTACTTGGACCACTTTATTTGGGAGCTACAATTGTTCAAAGTTCATATTTATGTATAGGTTTTATGGATAATCTTGAAATATTAGAGCACAAGAAAGTGCCCAGAAACATAGCATTCAGGTTACAGCTAAGAAAATGCTCCTCTCCCAAAGCTGGGCCAGGTCTCTGTTCGCCAGCAGAAGTGGAGACCATGCAGCAAGCATGTGTTTGTTTATCCTGAGGCTTAGTTCTCTCTGTGTATGTAGCTTCCAAATTCATTAAATTAGCTCCAAATCACATGAACACTCCGCTTCGGGAGCCATGTAAGAAGTGCAAGTTACATGCAGGAAACTAAGATTTTAGGTGTGTAATGCAGCCAAGGCCTGCCAGTCACTGAATTCAGCACCTTGGCTGAGTAGCGACTGCAGGATCAGGTGAAGATTTCAGAACTTCACACTAATGTGGCGATGATGACACAAGCAGGGTTTGTCCCAAGGGCTCATTTCTGGTCCTGCTGGTAGTTAACAGGGAAGCCAGTTACGTAGGCTAAGCAAATGGCTGCCAGTGGTGGAAACCCTTGGGGATAAAACAAATGGCCAAAGCTGCAATTTACACCTTGCAAAGTCAACTGGTGTGGAATGAATGACATTTCTCCCATTGCAGCTGGAATGCAAAATTCTAGAGAAGACACTTTATTAACCAGTTAAAGGCCCAGACCTGCTCCCATCAAAGTCAGTGGGAATGCTGCCCATCCTGCCATTGATGTTAATGGGTATGTGAAGCGCTGTACAGAAAACGAGGACCCAGAGCACAAGTGCTGAATGGAGTGTGGAAAACGAACAGGCTCCACACAAATGTGCCTGGCTTCAATGGAAGCTGGGGGTGCTCAGCACCTCTCAGGATCTGGCAGAGTTCTGGATGGCAGGGTTTTCCTGTTGGCGAACAGCAATGAAGGTGCAATAAATGCTTCTGGGTGTCCCCAGCTCCTACCAGCCGAGGAAGCTCCAGAGCCAAATTTGAACCTTGCTAAACTGAGGGAAGTAAACTGTGAAATTGTGCAAGCAGCCCTCTGAGTCAGTGCGGACACTGGGAATTGTCTTGCTTTTTCCATGCATGCCCACTGCTCTCCACCCACACACCTAATAAAAGGAACATCAGGTAGGGTACAAATCCAAGCCCTGGTTTAATATTCAAAGTGTTCTTCTCAGAGGCTTGCTCTTGCAGGATTTCTGCATTATAGATGTCAGTGGGGAGCCATTTTAGAGTCTTTGTTCTATAAGTAACGTTGATAGAAACATTTCTGATACCTGATAGATCCCAGGACAGTCTGTTAACTGTTACTTACCCGGGTACAATGTATGGTGAGTTATAGATTCCAGATTCAAGATCATGAGTCATGATGAAATGCTTCACCCAAGGGGCCAGGACCTAAGAGATGAAGAAAACAGAGCAATATAGATCCACAGATATCAGAATTGAACATCTAGGGATTTCTTTGCTCAAGTGGAAAATTGAACTGGCCGAAGAAAGTCAAGCCCTGGGCCAGACACACAAAGGAAGAAATGTCCACTCATCAGTAAACACCAGGAACAGGGAATCCTGCCATGCAATTTCTTTTGTTACATTATATTATGTTTACACCATATCATCAGCATTTCTTATAATGCAGTGTCAAGACAGGGGCGGATGGATGGTAGGTAGGTGGGAAGATAAGTACAAGGGCTTCCCACCTCATATTACTGGTTTTTTTTTCAGAATAATAATAATAATAACCCTTCAATACTTTGGCCAAGGATTTCACAACATGTTACATATATGAACAACTGAGCCTCAAACCCATCACCCATATGTTACAGTTGGGGAAAGAGAGGTTTAGGGACCAGCCCCCTGTGGATTCATGAGTCCACAGCAGAACCAGGTCTCTTAATCCTGTGCTTCAGCCACCAGACTACACACATTCATACATCCCATGAGCTGGGCCTAGTGAGTCCAATCATCCAGCAAAGGAAACAAAATCTGACACCTGCCCCTCCCTCGCCCCCCCAGAGCCATCCTCACCTTTATGATTTGTCCTCGGCCTGGCATTAACCCTGGGTCTGGTTGCAGTTCCCCTGCACGGACCCCAGTACAGTTTATTATAACCTCCACACCCTTGGCAGCCATCTAACAAGGGAGAAATGCACAGCCATGAGCAGGACATGCAATCCGGGGAGGCAGAAGAACTGTGGTAGACACACTTGGGGAGCACCCACCATTGGTTCTGCAGTTCTCTTCCAGGTGTCAAAGCCAAGCCGAGCACCTGAACTGCCAACCTCAGTCAGTAATGAATGTGCTAGTCGATAAAGAACAGAGGGACAAATCCGGCACTCAGATCCTCAGGCACAGCTCCCACTGAAATCCCACATGTGCACCTCAGGTCAGGATCTGCCACCGCCTCCCCTGAAGGGGATGCCTATGCTTGCTGCCTGAATTCCTGTCTGCAGGTAAAGGGATAATGAGATCCCAGCACAGCCGGAGCACTCGGCTCATCTGATAGTCTCCCGAGTACTGTGCCAGCCCCTCCTTGCAATGGACATAGCACAGTCCAACGATTGTGTAGGGCGCAGGGTCTGCCTGAAAGAGGCTCCCACCCAGGGATAGTTAAGGCTGCTTCTCTGCCCTGACTGCTGCATTCTAGTGAAATGTCTTTCTAAATGTTCAGCCAGCCCTTCCCTGGCAGATTTTCTCCAATTAAATTCCCCACCAACCTCATGGAAGGATTCAATCTTCTTATGAAAAAACTTGACTCTTCTCTGCTTTAACCTGTAAGAACAAAGTTCATGTGTTAATGACAACTAACAGCAACTGAACAATTCAAACCAGCCACCAGGGAAGGGTTGTTACTCTTCATGTACCACCATATACCCAAGTCTTTCTCAATGGCTCTTAAATGGTCTCCAATCATTACCTCATTTCTTTATATGCACTGGGGACACCACTAATTGACAATCATACTAATCATGTTAAACCATACAGCATATTCCAGACTTTCACATATATTGTAAACGGCTAATCAATTACACATTTTAAAACAAACAAAATCCTTTTCTGTAGTGGAAAGCCAGAGGGGCTGCAATGACACCCAATTTGCCATCTTGCCTTACTAACTTACTCCATTTTATTTCTTTTCATATACAAAATACAAAGTTAAATCCTAGTGAGGAAAATAGAAAGGAGCATAAACTCTGACAAATGAAGTGTAAAAATATAATTAGGAAGGCCAAAAAAAAAGAATTTGAAGAACAGCTAGCCAAAGACTCAAAAAGTAACAGCAAAAAGAGTTTTAAGTACATCGGAAGCAGTAAGCCTGCTAAATAACCAGTGGGGCCACTGGGCAATCGAGATGCTGAAGGATGATAAGGCCATTGTGGAGAAACTAACCGAATGCTTTGCATCGGTCTTCACAGTTGAGGATGTGAGGGAGATTCCCAAACCTGAGCCATTCTTTTTAGGTGATGAATCTGAGGAACTGTCCCAGATTGAGGTGTCATTCAAGGAGATTTTGGAACAAATTCATAAACTAAACAATAATAGTCACCAGGACCAGATGGTATTCACCCAAGAGTTCTGAAGGAACTCAAATGTGAAATTGCAGGACTACTAACTGTCGTCGTTAACCTATCATTTAAATCAGCTTCTGTACCAAATAACTGGAGGATGGCTAATGTGACCCCAATTTTTACAAAGGGCTCCAGAGGTGACCCCAGCAATTACAGGCTGGGAAAGCCTGACTTCACTACCGGGCAAACTATAGTAACGAACAAAATTGTCAGACACATAGATGAACATAATTTGTTGGGGAATAGTCAACATGGTTTTTGTGGACAAAGGGATCCAGTGGATACAGTGTATTTAGATTGTCAGAAAGCCTTTGACAAAGACCCTCACCAAAGGCTCTTAAGCAAAGTAAGCTGTCATGGGATAAGAGGGAAAGTTCTCTCATGGATCGGTAACTGGTTACAAGATAGGGAACAAAGGGTAGGAGTAAATGGTCAGTTTTCAGAATGGAGAGAGGTAAATAGTAGTGTCCCCCAGGACCCTGTACTGGGCCCAGTCCTATTTAACATATTCATAAATGATTTGGAAAAAGGGATAATCAGTGAGGTGGCAAAATTTGCAGATGATACAAAACTACTCAAGATAGTTAAGTCCCAGGCAGATTGCGAAGAGCTACAAAGGGATCTCACAGCACTGGATGACTAGGCAACAAAATGGCAGATGAAATTCAATGTTGATAAATGCAAAGTAATTCACATTGGGAAACATAATCCCAACTATACATATAAAATGATGGGGTCTAAATTAGCTGTTACCACTCAAGAAAGAGACCTTGGAATCGTGAACAGTTCTCTGGAAACATCCACTCAATGCAGTGGCAGTGAAAAAAGTGAACGGAATGCTGAGAATCATTAAGAAAGGGATAGATAATAAGACAGAAAATATCAGATTGCCTCTGTATAAATCCATGGTACGACCACATCTTGAATACTGCATGCAGATGTGATCATCCCATCT
The DNA here is from genome assembly GCF_007399415.2 of Gopherus evgoodei. NCBI lineage: Eukaryota > Metazoa > Chordata > Testudines > Testudinidae > Gopherus > Gopherus evgoodei. The sequence goes on from NC_044334.1 coordinate 4,161,675, forward strand.
CAAAAAAGATATACTGGAATTGGAAAAGGTTCCAAAAAGGGGAACAAAAATAATTAGAGGTATGGAACAACTGCCATATGAAGAGAGATTAATAAGACGAACTTTTCAGCTTGGAAAAGAGATGACTAAAGGGGGATATGATAGAGGTCTATAAAATCATGACTGATGTAGAGAAAGTAAATAAGGAAGTGTTATTTACTCCTTCTCATAACACAAGAACTAGGGGCCACCAAATGAAATTCATAGGCAGTAGGTTTAAAACAAACAAAAGGAAGTATTTTTTCACACAACGCACCATCAACCCGTGGAACTCCTTGCTAGAGAATGTTGTGAAGACCAAGACTATAACAGGGTTCAAAAAAGAACTAGATAAGTTCATGGAGGATAGATCCATCAATGGCTATTAGCCAGGATGGGCAGGGATGGTGTCCCTAGCCTCTGTTTGCCAGAAGCTGGGAATGGATGACAGGATGGATCAATTGATGGTTATATGTTCTGTTCATTCCCCTCTAGGGCACCTGGCATTGGCCACTTCCGGAAGACAGAATACTGGGCTAGATGGGCCTTTGGTCTCACCCAGTATGGCTGCTCTTATGTTCTTATGACCTTTAAGAAAGCTCCATTAAAAGAACATTGTGAAAGTTGCAAAGTTGAGCACTTCAAAGCTAGGAAATGCCAGAATTAAGGTTGCCTGTGCAACCTTGATTCAGCCCCTTAGAAGCTGCATTATGATATAGTCTTTAATTACGTGATCACATGCTATTTTCTCATTCTTTTTAAGGAACAACCTGGAGAAAAGAAAAAGAAATTGATCATTTGGACTCCATGGATCCCTAACACGTATGGATTTTTAAAACATAGGCAAAGCAACATGTTTTCCCCTAATTTCATGCTTGGAAATGGCTGAACTGTTTTTGCAAAAACTTTCCCCAAATATTCAGCCTGAGGCAGACACCCAGCATAGAAAATATCAGCCCAAACAGTTAAAGTCTGGCAAAGTTATGAACAACTGAAAACAAGCCCTTATAATGAAAAGTGTCAGCCAACATTAACCATAGGCAGTAATACCATCTAAAATACATCCACCAACTTGGTGTTAAAGGAGAATCCTGAATAATTTTTAGTGTTTTCCCCCTTTTGTCTGAATGAAAATGGAATTTTAAAATTATTTATAAGTAGGCTGATGGGTGAACTGAGTAAAAAAAAGCTGCTTTTTATTCACCCTTAAATCTATAGATTACTACACAAGTCTAAAAATGGGCGCACAACCCAACTGTAGCAGAACAGAAGAAAGATAATAGGCTGGCACTCACCTCTTGGTAAGCCAAGGCAAATAGCTCTTGCCCTCTAAGATTAGTGCTGTGTTAAACCAACCATAGCTGAAACAGAGGAAGAGAAAAATTGATGTGCAGTATAATTTGATCTAGTCTTAATGGCACAGAATTGCTTTCATGTCTACTCTTTTTAGGGCATCTGCTGAAATATTTTTAGCAGAGGAAGGAGCTGAAAAACTCCGTGTGTCCCTCTCTTCTATCTTATCTGAGCTGATTCCAACTTCTTATTTATGGAAAAGAGCTGTGTCCGGTGACAACTCTATAATAAGGCAATAATGCTTAGCACTTACTTAGCAACATCCACTGAACCTGTTCATAGAATCATAGACTATCAGGGTTGGAAGAGACCTCAGGAGGTCATCCGGTCCAACCCCTGCTCAAAGCAGGACCAGCCCCAACTAAATCATCCCAGCCAGGGCTTTGTCACATTAATCCACATGACATCCCTGGGAGATAGGGAGTATGACTGTCCTCAGGGTGGGAAGTGATGCATGGAAAAATTAAGTCACATAGTAGGACAGTAGCAAAGGCAGGAATGGAACCCAGGAGTCCTGAGTCTTGGTCATCTGCTTTTTGCTCTAGATCATGCTGCTTCTCACTGTCTTTATGTCTCATATACTACACCTATTGTATGATGCAGTGCATGGGACTTCTGGAGGTATAGGTACACTTATCCATGAATAATACTATGCATGTCACTAGTTCCTCTAAGGTAATATGCATTGTATAATACCTGTAACCAGGGAAGAGTTCAAGCTCTTTTGCTGTCAGATTCCTAAATCCCAGGACAATGTCCTTCCAAGGTGGGTCCTGCAGAGGGGAAAATGTTCCAGGCTCGTTAACATTATTTAATCACTATAACACATTCCCAGAGTCCATGTAGCTGAACATGGGAAGGATGACATGGGACACCAGCGCATGGGTCTCTTTGCTACACCAGCTCAGTCCACCAGCTCAGTCCAGAGGACTGGAGGGCCAGACCCTCTGCTGGTGGAAATTGTCATTGCTCCACTGAAGTCAACAGAGCTACTCCGGTTTACACCAGATGATGGCTAGCCCAGCATTTATGTTTACATATCACTGGAGAACCAGCAAGTGCACAGTGCAGACAAATGAACTGTCAGCTGATCTGGAAAAGCTTTATACATCGGTAAATAAAAAACACAAGTTTTCCCAGCAAGACTTGACCCATTGACCCTTGGTCCCTTTCACCCGTATCTGCTTACCGGAACTGGCTGTGTAAAGAGATTGTAGCCAGAAATTGGGAAGAGTCCCATTTCTTCTGCTTCCGGTGAGTTCAGGTGTCCACACAGGTAATCAAATGTCTCTTTGTTCCAGAGCCTAAAATATAATATCACATGGATTTATCTTTCAGAAAGCATCCTAATAACATCCCAGCTTCAGTGCTTGTACTGGCACACCCTTCCTCCCAGGTCCCTTCAACTGATGGCAGTCTACTCACCTGAGTAAGGCTTTGCAGGGCTAGACCCTGCTATTTATCATGACGCCTTTAATATGGATTTACAGTTCCAGAGTCGTCATTAAATCATAGCAGAGGGAGAGAGAAATGAAGAGGCCCAGTCAGGCTGATGGGAGGGGGGAAGAGATGAACTCCTCTGGGATTGTAAATGAGCGAGGAGGCAGGTGGTGGGAGCTGCAGAGAGGCAAGCTCCTGCCCTAAGGTTGGTGAGGTTAGGTAAGGGGCAGGGAAGAGGCTGGTGCTAGCCAAATGCAGGGAGACAGGCAGGAGGCAGGCAAGGTCCCTGGAGGTGAGAGGCACAAGTCCACAAAAGGCTTTATTAGAACAACTGGCAACCTGACCCCAGCTCCTGGTGGAGTTTAGGACTAGGGGAGAGGGGATGCCTCCCGTATATGGGACAGCAGCATCCTGCATGGGCTGGAGTCTGGAGAGCTGGGGCGAGGGGAGGCTATTGGCACTCCAGACAAAGGAAGTTCTGCTCCACTAACTGCTGTGGGATTGTCTGTCTGTCTGCAATGTGCCCCCGGTCTGGAGCACTCACATTCATGAGGCAGAGCGCTAGCAGGAGGTGGGATTTCTATGTTCAGCTCCTCCAAGCAAATTTCTTGCAGGGCGCTGCCATCAGTGCAATGGCAATGACGAGGCACATGGCCTTGTCTACACTAGGGATCTGCACTGATGCAGCTAAGCTGGGGGCTGAAACTCCAGCGCACCAAGCCCTTAGAAACTTTCCGGAGACTGGTTTCACACTTAGCTTGCCAGGCCCTCCCAATCAGTAAAGAGCTGGCAGAATATAGAGGAGCTAGGTTTCCTCCCAACAGCTGAGCAGTATTGTAACAAGCGTGTCCCACATTGTGTGGGGGCATATCAGATTCTCAACAGCACCGTGCCAAGAGAGAGCACCTGCAGAAGGCAGAGCTGATGGTCTTGATTACACAGCAGTGGTTTTGTCAGGGCCGCTCAACAGCCATCAGGCTGAATAGCAGGGAGATGAAATGAATGACCCTCCAGGCAGACTGGACCCAACTGATTAAGAGAACTGGAAGCGACCCAGAACATATTTGCCTTTAAAAGCATTTCAGCCTGAGCAGACAATGGTTTGCAGATGATGAGGGGAATTGATTTGGGATGTAATAATCATTTAATTGCCGTCACGGGGGCACCTGAACACTGGTCAGTATCACCCACTTCCTTGTGTGCCGGGCACTGACAACAACATTACAACAGCACGAGAGCCAAAGCCGCCTCTCTTACGTTTCTTGAGCGTTTCTCTTATTGTCCACGTAGGGCTGCCAGAGCCCTGCTGCTCCATCGCTGGTGGTGAGTGGCGTATACCGGTCAGCATAGACCTCAATTTCCAGGGGCTGGACGACCGAGTGATGCTGATCGTAGATGCACAAGGCTGTGGACAGTCCGATCACCCCCGCCCCAATCACCGCTACGCGCATGGCAGTCAGGTCCCTCCTGCGGGGGCAAGACAAATTAAACCAACCCCCCAAGACCGTGCCCAGGAAGAAAATAAAGTCAGAGTGCCAGGGGAGCCGCTTGAATGGGCCTGGTGCATCCCAGAGAAGGTTTGCACCTACAGGGATGCTGAGCGGGCTGGGCCGTCCTGAAAGGCCTCTGAAGATAATGGGACAGAGCCAGTCTGCAAGGGCAGCAGGCTCAGCAGCAAAGGCACTAAACCACATCTCAGTGTTTATATTTAACGCCGTTTCTCCAAGGGTAAAAGCAGCTGCTGACTCACCTCTCCGGCCCAAGGGAGGAGGAATGCACTACAGACTTGTAAGGGAGCCTTGTGGAAGCTTTCCCCACTTAGCCTGCAGGTCTTGTGTAGAGTGGATCACATCCCCACCCGTGGCTAGGTTGCTACACCGGGCTGATCAGCCCTAGCACATTATTCCCTGAGACACTGCCCGGGGTCAATACTCTTTGCTTCTCTTTTAAAAGCTGTTTGCGACCGCCCTGGCCACTGCAATTCTGAAGCAGAATGGGCATTTGGCGAGCTCCTTTGCATCTCAATACCCAGGATGCTCTCTCTTCCAGTTCCCATAGCATTGCTGGCTCGGACCTCTGGCAGTAGGCAAAGACTTGGGCACACAGGCTCTCTTTCTTCAGAGGGAAAGAACCGAGGGCTGGTGCTTTCTGGGCCAGTGTGTCACACTCACCACGTCCCACTTGAAGGCTTCAGCCTGCTTTACAAACCAAGCAAATCCTCCAGCCACTCAAGCTAGCATCTAACAAGAGAGCTCTCTGTGCTCCGGAATGGCTCAACCCAACTCCCAGCCTATGTTTTCTAAACTCTGCTCCCACATGCCAGCGCTCTTGGCACCTCGATGCTGGGCTCGAATCCTTGTCCTTGCACAGCAGATTCTTTTGTAGAAAGACAACCAAAAAAACCCTGGAAACGTTCGACATTTACCCAGCAAAACCAATGCCAGAAACAACAAATGGAAGAAAGGTTTTATTGTACGGGCTTTGCAAACTTCCCCACTCAGCTCTGCTAATGTACCTGCAGTCTGACCAGCATATCCCAGCCTTGGGGAAGCCCCCACAGCTGCACTTATACCCTGCAGCTCAGAACTACAGCCTCAGAAAGGCAGGATCAAAGCAATCACTCCTAAAATTTGTGCCTCTTCCCCTGTATAAGCCTTAAGCCTCATCCTGCCCTTAAAATGCTGCATCGATGACAGCTCAGGAATCAAACGGTTAAAGTGCACGTCTGCCCATTCACTATTGACTGGCACAATGTTTCTCTGCTTCTCATGGCCAATATGCAGCTGCAGCGCTTCCCATGGGCTTACCAGAGGAGCTGTTGCTGCTAAACGCATCCTGGCCAACAAACCCTCTCCGGGGTCCTGTCTGGCCAGCTCCATTAGCAGCTGCTGCTCCCCAGCCTGGTACTAGTGGGCATTCCAGCACAGGTGTGTGAGCAGGGGAGTGCTCAGGTGTGCTTGTGTGGATCTTTGCCTGCACATACAACTGAGAGCTCCGCTTCACCCTTTTGAAGATCGGCCTCGTATTTTTACAATCAATGTTAATTTACTCTGTTACTAACCCACGTTCCTAGAACCCCCTTAGCATACATGGTGAATTAAACCCTTGGATAGAGTCCTGCTCCTTCCATTTCTCTGACTAACCATCTGATCAGATAACAGAAACTAGAGTCAGAAAAGGCCTATGTGCCCCTTTCAGCCCTGTCCCCAGGGGGAGGAAAGACTGCCCCGACAGTGCAGTTGAACAGATCGCTTTCTCACCAGTTCTCCAGCTGGTCAATAAATCACTGAGACAAACACATTCCCCAGACTAACCTGCAGAGTGACAGGTCCCCAAGAAGGTTCCTCGAGCTGCAGGGAGCTCCACACAGAGCCTTCTGCACACAAACTGTTTATCGCTAAGCGCGAAACTTACGGTCTGAAGGTCATTCACCAGGGACAGAAAGAGAAGCATCAGCAACTCGCTCTTCCTAACAACTAGGCAGTAGGTCAAAGTCTCCCAGCCAAGGTGACAGTGGGCGGGGAGATGGCATTTCACGGTCCTGGCAGACTCGCCCTGCCCAGAGAACATGACTTGGATCTTCCCCAGCCCAGGGCAGAGCTCCACCCCCATTACTGCCACTGAGCTGCCCTGCCTGAAATTAGGGAAGGAAATGGAGTGACAGGGCCTCCCGGGACTCCTGAAAGGGTGGTCACTGCCACTGGTCACCATGGAAATTGTTCGTTCCTCTGACCCCAGAGAGAGGGAGTGGGGTCTAGTGGGTAGAAGCAGAGGAATGGGAGTCAGGACTCCTGCGTTCTCTTCTGGTTCAGCCACAGGCTTCCTGCAGTACCCTGGGTGCGTCATTTACCTTCCATGCCTCAGTTTCCCCTTCTGTAAATGGGAATAACTCTTCCCTGCCTCACGGGGGCCAAGTTTACAAAGCGTTCTGGGTGCTGCAGGGAATGCCCTGTACCAGCATCCCAAGCATTAGTAGCTGAAGGTGCTCTCACACCGCTGAGGTCTTTGTGCCTGGCTGTCCCCTGGCAATAGGCTGGGAGCCCTGCAGATGGTTCACTGTAACTCCATCCCTCCTATTCGTAGCTGTGGCTGGAGCTGGAATAACTCTCCCATGCAGCAGTGCAGCTGCTGCTGGGAGGGCTGGGAAGCAGCCAGGATCAGGCGCTGAGGGAGGAGAGCAAAATGAGGTGACGACTTTACCTCAGAGAAGCTGCTCGGATTTACTTAGGCATGGACCTCCACTGTGTGGAACAGACCCCTCCTCCTAACACATCAGCTTCCCATGAAAGAGACAGGACCCCTCAGCTTCTAGGGCAGTGGTTCTCCACCTCTTTACCATTGTGGGCTGCAATGTGGCTCTCTATGTGTTATGTGGGCCGCATCCACGCTGTATGGCCCTGATGATGTCACATGGGCTGCAGCTGTGTACTGACTGGGCTGCAAGCAGCCCGTGGCCTGAGAACGACTATTCTAGAGTTTGTGCAGCCTGGAAAGCTACATACATCTGCATATTCCAATTCATCCCATTTAACCTCTGGACACCTACAGATACAGTAAAATCTGCCCTAAGCAACCACACAAAGCAACAAAACAAGACAACTGTCTAGTAAGAGTGAGTCCTTACCTAACAGTCAAGGAAAATTGTCCTGGAAATTTTGGGGAAATTTCCAAGTGGCTTCTAACAGGAAGTTGCCTGTAGGAAAGGGATCAGTCCTTAGGGCTGGTGACACATATTTATGACATTGTATATTTCTGTGGGGTTATCCTATCCAAAAGGTCATCTGAACAGCCACCAGTAGTAATGTGAGCTGGAGTGGCGTGTTCCCTCCAAACATGGGCAAAGAGCAGAAGCATATCGTGTTTACAGAAGGCCATGCTACAAACGAATCCCCTGTGTAACCGGTTCCTACCAGTCCTGGTGTGAACTCTGGATTACAGCAGACGGGACAATCTTACCTTAGAGTTGCTGTACCGCTCTCCAGGTTTCCCATTTTACATGTAATACTTTAAAGAAGGGAGGTTCTGTTGCAGTGAGGCTCATTCCCCAGTGTAATGATACCCAAAAAGACATCCACATCTCTTTCTGGTGAGAAAGGATCACCAGCTCTCCAAGCAGATTCGAAATGGTGAGGAAAAGTGCCTCTTTGACTTCTAGAGCATGTTTCATCTAAGGAGCTCCGCGCTTTAAAAATGTCAGTTAATTAGCTAACCCCTGTGAGATAGCTTAGCACTAGCATCCACATTTTATAAATGGGGAAACCCCGAGGTACAGAGATTTGCACCTGAGGCCAGGCAGTGCATCAGTGGCAGATTGGGAATAGACCCCAGGAGCTCTGACTCCCAGCCCACTGGGATTGTAAGCGACAGACACACTCTTTCTCAATCCTCCTCTAGCTGGAGAAACCTATAATTTCATCCTCTGCCTCAAAGCCAGGTTTCTTTGAGATTGTGTCTCTATGTAGATACCCATAATGTAGAAGAATGAGGGCAGCACTGGAAGCATACAGTGCACGGGAAGGATTGTTACAGACAGAATTTTTGGTGAGTATTCCAGGAGTTGTCAGCAGCTTTTTTAAAAACAAGTACAGAGGAAGCAGAAATGTGGACTGTTCTCCTAAGTTCTGAAACAACATATGTATATGGACTTCTAGGCCCAGGATTTCACTCTGAGCAAGTGGAGGAATTTTTTTTTCTCTGCACAAGGGGCTGATCATTTATTTATTGGTTAATGTATAAAGAAGTCATCTCGCAAAAGTATCTGGGATGCTGTTCACAAGCTAAAATGAGATGGGCTTGGGACCCGGAAGAATCCACCTCCAAACAATGTGAACAGAGGAAAGGATCCAAGAAAGGACAAAGGTGATTAAAAGAAAAGGTGCACGGGGGTCAGAGGCAGCTAGCAGGAACAGAAAGGCCTTGCACTTGGTGAGGAAGGAGGCATGCAGCCATGTGTATATGCTCAGTCAGAGGGAATGACAGAGAGAGAGTCAAACCTCCAAGCTTCTGTGTCCTGATCCCCCTGCAGCCATTGATGCTGTTGATGCTCAGGTGCTTTTGCTCCTCATGGGCCCTGGCACAGTACTGATGGGGCCAGTCATGATGGACAAATGTCTACCAAGAGCCTCCATGTGGAGTGACGCGTGGTCCTGCTGTCTGCCCTTCTCTCCAGCATCTATATGAGACAGCTAGTGGGTACTCCGAGATCAAGAGCATGCTGACAACACAGCTCTATGCACCTCCTCTGTGAGTGCAGCCCCCACCATCACCCAGGAGCACCAGTTGGTGTATGGATGGATTACAAACATTTGGTACAGGTTTGATCCAGGTAAGATAGAACTGATGATGGAAAGAGGGAAACATGGGAAGGACCTGAGGACACTCTCCAGCCCACAGTCATCCAGGCAGGGCAGAGCCTTGAGGCCATGCTTAGGGTCCTCACTGCTCCTGGACGCACAGCCTGCACCAGTGGTGAGGGGTATTTTCCACCAGCTGCAGCTGGCCCGAAGGCAGGGAAGCACCTAGCTGCTGCCTTTGCTCATTACTCAGCCCTTGGATACCACAGGGACAGGTATCTGAGATATGACATCAGACAGACTGATCAGGGCCCTGCACCAAGAAGGCCTGATTCGTATGAACCCTTAAGCTTCAGATGCCTTGGCGAGATATAGGGGGAGAGGCAGTAGCTCAAGGGCCTAAATTATTAAGGGCTTTCAATACAATCAGTAAAGCCTATTATACTAATTACCCTATTACTTGTCTGCCTCTTGCTTTTGGCACTGCTGACCCCTCACACTTTCTCCTGTCTGGCAATTATACTTTTCCCTTGCATGGTGCCATGCCTTTGATGCTGTCAAAATGCATTACAGACATGATCTAACTCAAACAGCAGCAGCACCCTTGGGGGTGAGGGTCAAAATTATTACCTCAATTTCACAGATGGGGAGGCAGAGGCTCAGGGAGATGGAATGATCTGCCCCAGGTCACACAGTGAGTCAACAGCAGAGCTCGGGAAAGAGACACCCACTCCAAACTGCTAGAATGCACCGTCCTCTTGCCAGGTTGGGTCTTCAGCCAGGAAGGACTGCGCTGTGTAAAAGAAACCAGCATATGACAGTACTTTGCTAAAGGCAGCTCCTGCTGCTGCCACTTCTGCTCTGAGCACATGGGAAGCTTCTTCTTGACCGGATTATGCAGCTGTTTAAATATTTTGTGCAACATTTTTGTAGCAATTCTCTGTTGGACCAGTTCCCTCTGACTTCCCACCTAGCGATCCAGAGGCAGCTGTGACTCAGGTCTCATTAGGGAAAGACTAATAGTGACACATGTGACAGGGAATAATTTTCATGCCTGTCTAATATGGTTAGATGCTCTAAAATACCTTTTGTACACTTGGTATGTATGGATTGCAGGGTGTACAATTTGCACACTGAGTCCATTTCCTACAGGGCAGGGCAGTTCAAGCTCTGCCTGTTTCATTTTCAAAAGCATCTGTGATTATTACTACAGATCTGTATAACTATGACTATTCACAGCAAACTGGTTATTCAGTAACTTTAGAACCTCTTTCTGTTGGCAAATTAGCTGTAGGCAGACTGATTTCTTACAAATTCATCCATTAATAATATAAATGCTAACAACAAATAAAAACACCTAGCTCTTGTACAGTGCTTTTCATCCATAGCGCTCAAAGCGCTCTACAAAGAGGTCTGTATCATTATCCCCATTTTACATATAGGGAAACTGAGGCACAAAGAGTGGATGTGACTTTACCCAAGGTCACTCAGCACAGCAGAGACAGAGTTGGGAACTAAACACAGATCTCCCAAGCCCCAGACCATCCATTAGGACACACTGCTTCCCCATTAGTCAACATTGTTTAGTGAGTGGTTGATCTGGACGTACTTCAGCCTATGGGCTCCATTTGCCAGGATTGTTATAATTCACTATCCATGCTACGTGTCTGGTCGCCTGAATCACATGGTATGGTTTGTGCTTCATTATTGGATGACTCCATAAAATGTTTCAAGATGGTGATCAGGTGTTTCAGCAAAGGCACGTTCCCATGAGCATCTGTGATGCTTTCTCATTTCACAAACAAGCTGCTCATGCAGACATTCACAGGAAGTGAGTAAAAGGAGCCGTGAATATTGTTCAGATACATTCACAGGGCTTACTTGGGTGAATGCTTTTGGGTGCTTTGGCACAGTATTTACCCAGCTCTAGCTAGGATCAGGAAGGTTTTCTTCCTGGTCCTGGGCCCTCATTTGGAATTAATGGCTCAAATTCAATCCTGGTTTAACAAAATCCCCTAAATCATAGGGAGTTGCATCTGATCCTGTATCTATGGGCTCAGTCCTGCAGTTCTTACTCAGGCCAAGCTCCTACTGAGGTCAGTGTGTGGGAGAATTGCCTGAATAAGTCCTGTGTGTAGACCTCAAGTTGTGCCACACCACATTTGCCCTGTCCTTTCCTGACAAAGATGGAGCCCTAGCCTCACCCTTTATGCTTATTCTAGAAATTGATTCACTCTTAAAAATAAATAAAAAGTATATTGGTCCCCAAGGCCTGTAGAACTGACCCAGACCTAGTGCAGGACAGAAACTGTAACGAATTACTGCCAGGAACAGAGTGAGAGTCTGGAACTACAGCCAATGTAAAGGCAGAAGAACAAAGGAAGCATCTCTGACGTTTACAGTATGCAGCATGGATTGTCAGGGGTGGTGAGGGCTACTCTCCAGAGAGCATAGCTAATATCCTTCCATCTAGACAGCAGTTTGGTCCAGCTTAGTGGATTCTTAGGGCGAGGGCTTTTTTGCCAGTCCCTTTATTCCAGAAGGAAGGTCTCCCTGCAGGATGCTCTCTGGAGGCCTGGGGCATACACAGAGAGAAGCCCCTTTGCCTTGTCTTTGCTGAGAGTCAAGGGGAGCCAGCCCTCCTTTATTCAGTGCTTCCACACAGTTACGGTGGAGTATCAATGTTCAAACACTATTAGAGAGGACACATCAGTGACATTCCTGTCTCCAAGACAGACAGATGTAATATGCTCCCAGAGGGACTGCAATACACTCTTTGGTCTAGTCTGATTTTAATAAATGTCCCTGCCATAATTACTCCAGATGACAGCAGTGAGTATTCACATTAGCAACAATGTAGAAGGAGAGATCTAATTAGCTACGCTCCCCTATTCCCCAAGTATCATTATTCTCCTCACTGACCATCTTTATAAGACGAGACAGATGATGCCCATAAAATTGTAATTGACTCTTGTCTCCTTAAAATTCCTTGGCTCTTTCATTTGTGAACTAACAAGCCTTCAGTGCCTTTATTCCATACAAACGGAATCACAAATATTCTCCTCCTCCCTTTCTGCCCCATTTGCTTCTACAATAATCCACAAGAGTGTACCCCTCATTTGCACGTGTGCAATGTCACTGAAGTTGGTCAATAGAACGGGTAAGATTTGCTCCATTACTTGGGAGATTCTAATAATTCCGCAAAAAGAACAGGAGTACTTGTGGCACCTTAGAGACTAACAAATTTCTTTGAGCATAAGCTTTCGTGGGCTAAAACCCACTTCTTGTTTTCACAGTCATAGTTACCAAGCTCCTACTGGGGCTTTTTGATGTCCCTGACAAGGAGCAGAGATGTAAAATGACCCACATTTCATTCATTGAAGAAATCCATTGTAATTTATTTAGCAAGCAACACCATTAAAGACATCAGAATTGTACTTGTCATTGAAAAGGACTCTACGCAGTACCTGTTTTCTAGCACAGCCTCCAAGGGACAGACAGAAGCTTGTCAAGTGCCAGTCAGCTGAGCCAGCTCCTCCCTCACCAGGTGTCACACAGGTCAACAGAACATGAGAAAACGCTTTTGATTTGCACTGAGAACAGTGCACCTGATGCTCCCCTCCTGTTTGCCAGTCCCTCTCAGTGGGGATTAATGTCAGTGCAGTCCAGGCAGTCACCCCAGTGACCAAACCAGACCCAACTCTGCTGCCAACAGGCCCCCTCCCGTGCAGAGATCCCCTCAGCTGTGCCAAGCTTCCCTTGCAGCTTCCCCCTCTCATGCATGCACCCCTGCCAGAATGCACTGCTAACCTGCTGCTGCCCCTCCATCCCTGGCCTGCACCCCACCTCCCCTGCTGCCCCCTCCCCACCCGTGGCCTGCACCCCACCTCCCCTGCTGCCCCCTCCACACCCACGGCCTGCACCCCACCTCCCCTGCTGCCCCCTCCCCACCCGCGGCCTGCACCCCACCTCCCCTGCTGCCCCCTCCCCACCCGCGGCCTGCACCCCACCTCCCCTGCTGCCCCCTCCCCACCCGCGGCCTGCACCCCACCTCCCCTGCTGCCCCCTCCCCACGGCCTGCACCCGACCTCTCCTGCTGCCCCCTCCCCACCCGCGGCCTGCACCCCACCTCTCCTGCTGCCCCCTCCACACCCGCGGCCTGCACCCCACCTCTCCTGCTGCCCCCTCCCCACCCGCGGCCTGCACCCCACCTCCCCTGCTGCCCCCTCCACACCCACGGCCTGCACCCCACCTCTCCTGCTGCCCCCTCCCCACCCGCGGCCTGCACCCCACCTCCCCTGCTGCCCCCTCCACACCCACGGCCTGCACCCCACCTACCCTGCTACCCCCTCCCCACCCGCGGCCTGCACCCCACCTCCCCTGCTGCCCCCTCCACACCCACGGCCTGCACCCCACCTACCCTGCTACCCCCTCCACACCCGTGGCCTGCACCCCACCTCCCCTGCTGCCCCCTCCACACCCACGGCCTGCACCCCACCTCCCCTGCTGCCCCCTCCACAACCGCAGCCTGCACCCCACCTCCCCTGCTGCCCCCTCCACACCCACGGCCTGCACCCCACCTCCCCTGCTGCCCCCTCCCCACCCGCGGCCTGCACCCCACCTCCCCTGCTGCCCCCTCCCCACCCGCGGCCTGCACCCCACCTACCCTGCTGCCCCCTCCCCACCCACGGCCTGCACCCCACCTCCCCTGCTGCCCCCTCCCCACCCGCGGCCTGCACCCCACCTCTCCTGCTGCCCCCTCCCCACCCGCGGCCTGCACCCCACCTCTCCTGCTGCCCCCTCCCCACCCGCGGCCTGCACCCCACCTTCCCTGCTGTCCCCTCCCCACCCTGCACCCCACCTCCCCTGCTGCCCCCTCCCCACCCGCGGCCTGCACCCCACCTCCCCTGCTGCCCCCTCCCCACCCTGCGCCCCACTCCCCAGCCCTGTGCTGCCCCTCCCTGCTTCCAGCCCCCCCGCTGCCCGTTACCCACACCCCAGCCCCTACTCCGCCCTCAGCCCGCGCCCCCTCCCCACGCTGCCTCCAGCCCCCCGCCCTCAGCCTGCCCCCCACTCTCCCGTCCCCTCCCCGCGGGCCGCTCTCCCGCTCGCCCCTCCCCGGGCCGGAGGCTGCGCAGCAGCGGCTGAGGGAGGGAGGGAGGCGGCCGGAGGCCGGGAGCCGCCGTCGCTGTAGCCGGGCCCCGCGCCCCGCCCCGGCCCGGAGCCGGCAGCCCCGCGGCCCAGCCATGGCCCTGGTCACCCTGCAGCGCTCGCCGACCCCCAGCGCCGCCTCCTCGGCCAGCGCCAGCGAGGTGAGCCGGGCGGGCGGGCGGGGAGGCCTCGGGCCGGGCCCAGGGGGAGGCCGCGCCAGGCCCCGGGCGGCGGGCAAAGGGGGGCGGACCCGCCCTGCCCCCACACCCCGCAGTACCCCATGTCCCCCCGCCCCCCCACCCCGCCATGCCCCCAATCTGCCCCCTGCCCCCACACCCCGCAGTACCCCCATGTCCCCCCGCCCCCCACACCCCGCCATGCCCCCCTGCTGTACACCCCGCCATGCCCCCAATCTGCCCCCCACAACCCACCACACCCCCCATGCCCCCCACACCCCGCCCTGCCCCCAATCTGCCCCCTGCCCCCCACACCCCGCCATGCCCCCAATCTGCCCCCTGCCCCCACACCCCGCAGTACCCCATGTCCCCCCGCCCCCCACACCCCGCCATGCCCCCAATCTGCCCCCTGCCCCCACACCCCGCAGTACCCCCATGTCCCCCCGCCCCCCACACCCCGCCATGCCCCCCTGCTGTACACCCCGCCATGCCCCCAATCTGCCCCCCACAACCCACCACACCCCCATGCCCCCCACACCCCGCCCTGCCCCCAATCTGCCCCCTGCCCCCCACACCCCGCCATGCCCCCAATCTGCCCCCTGCCCCACACCCCGAAGTACACCATGTCCCCCCGCCCCCACACCCCGCCATGCCCCCAATCTGCCCCCTGCCCCCACACCCCGCAGTACCCCCCATGTCCCCCCGCCCCCCACAACCCGCCCTGCCCCCACACCCCGCAGTACCCCATGTCCCCCCGCCCCCCACACCCCGCCATGCCCCCAATCTGCCCCCTGCCCCCACACCCCGCAGTACCCCCCATGTCCCCCCGCCCCCCACAACCCGCCCTGCCCCCACACCCCGCAGTACCCCATGTCCCCCCGCCCCCCACACCCCGCCATGCCCCCCTGCTGTACACCCCGCCATGCCCCCAATCTGCCCCCCACAACCCACCACACCCCCCATGCCCCCCACACCCCGCCCTGCCCCCATGTCCCCCCGCCCCCCACACCCCGCCATGCCCCCAATCTGCCCCCTGCCCCCACACCCCGCCATGCCCCCTTGCTGTACACCCCACTATGCCCCCAATCTGCCCCCCACAACCCACCACACCCCCCTGCCCCCACACCCCCGCAATACCCCCATGTCCCCCTGCCCCCACACCCCGCCATGCCCCCTTGCTGTACACCCCGCTATGCCCCCAATCTGCCCCTGCCCCCCACACCCCCCCACCCCGCCCTGCCCCCACACCCCCACAATACCCCCATGTCCCCCTGCCCCCACACCCCGCCATGCCCCCCCGCTGTACACCCCGCTATGCCCCCAATCTGCCCCCCACAACCCACCACACCCCGCCATGTCCCCCACCCCCGCTATACCCCCATGTCCCGCTGCCCCCACATCCCGCCAGACCCCCATGTCCCACTGCCCCCACAATACCCCCATGTCTCCCTGCCCTCCACGCCCTGCAATACCCCCTGCTGTATCCCCAATCTGTCCCCCACACCCCGCCATACCCCCTGTACACCCCGCCCCCTGGCCCCCACAATACGCCCCATGTCCCCCTGCCACCCACACCCTGCAATACCCCCCGCTGTACACCCCGCTATACCCCCAATCTGCGCCCCCTGCCCCCCCACCATACCCTCATGTCCCCCCACACCCCCAATCTGCCCTCCCACCACACCCTGCCATACCCCTATACACCCCGCCCCCCCCACACCCTGCCATTCCCCTCCACTGTACACCCTGCCATACCCTCAATCTGCCCCCTGCCCCTCACACCCCGCCAGACCCCCCATGTCCCCCTGCCCCCCCCACTCCCAATCTGCCCCCCTGTCCCCCACACCCCGCCATGCCCCTGTGTCCCACCACCCCCACACCCCGCCATACCCCCTGTACACCCCGCCACCCACACCCCGCCATACCACCCGTTCCTCCGACCCCCACACCCTGCCAAACCCTCAACCTGCCCCCCACCCCCCATCCTGCCATACCCATGTCCACCCACACCCCACCATACTCCTAATCTGCCCCCCTGCCCCCATACCCCCTGTACACCCCGCCATACCCCCAATCTGCCCCCTTCCTCCCACACCCCGCCATACCCCCTGTACACCCTCTGCCCCCCACACCCCGCCATACCCCCTCGCTGTACTCCCCACCATACCCCCAATCTGCCCCCTTCCCCCCACACCCGCCATACCCCTCATGTCCCCCCGCCCCTCACACCACGCAATACCCCCCGCCGTACACCCTGCCATACCCCCAATCTGCCCCCCATCCCCCACCATACCCCCATGTCCCCCTGCCACCCATGCCCCGTCATACCCCCTGTACAACCCCTACCCCCCAAAATACCCCTCATGTCCCTCTGCCCCCCACGCCCTGCAATACCCCCTGCTGTATCCCCAATCTGCCCCCCACACCCTGCCATACCCCCTGTACACCCCGCCCCCTGACCCCCGCAATACACCCCATGTCCCCCTGCCACCCACACCCTGCAATACCCCCTGCTGTACACCCCGCTATACCCCCAATCTGCGCCCCCTGCCCCCCAAACCTAGCAATACCCCTGCCATGTCCCCTGCCCCCCACCCCCTGCTATACCCCCACCGTGCCCCCTGCCCCCACAACACCCCGCTATAACCCCACTGTGCCCCTGGCCCCCACACCCCACTATACCCCCTGCTCACCACCCCATTCATCTTGCTATATAGCCTTGCCTCTACAGAGCCCATACTCTGCTATATCCCTCTGGCCCATACACCTGCTGTACAACTCTGCCCCACTCTGTCTCCTGCCTCTATATGGCCCACACCTGCTGTACCCTCTCTGCCCCATTCACTTCACTATACCTCCTTCCTCTGCACCAAGCCCCACACCTTATTATACTCCTCTGCCTTATTCCCACCCCCATATGCCCCCATTTATCTTATCTCCTCTTCTCCTGCCCTATACACTCCTGTATCCTTCCCCTGCCTTATAAACCCCAAAGACAGGCCCTGTGTCCGCCTACCCTAACTCCTCGCTCTCCTGTGTCCTTCCCTACACCCCCATGCCCTCCCTTTATGCAGCATCCCACTTGCTTGGGCCTCACTCCCATATACTTCCCCCTGTGTCCCTTCTCCTATCAGGTTAACAGTCCTATGTCTCACCTGTCAAATCCCTGTCACTATGGGAGGTGGTGGGGAGTGGCTGGTAAAAATCTCACTGACTGTCCCCAGCTCAGGGATGCTCTTTGTTTACTTTGTTCATTCCGAACTGTGAACCTTGGACTCAGCCTTTAATTCCCTGGTGGCGCTGCCCTAGCTCCAGGTTGTGGGTTTGGGTTTGGGTTTATCAAGCCACAGAGACACGGTTTGTTTTCTAGCTGTGTTCACTGAAAAGTGCTGAATGCAGTGTTGTAGCTGTGTGGGTCCAAGGATGTTAGAGAGCCGAGGTGGGTGAGGTAATACCTTTTATTGGACCAACTTCTGCTGGTGAGAGAAACAGCCTTTCAAGCTGCACAGAGCTCTCCTTCCTGTCAGAAGAAGACCTGAAGAAGAGCTCTGTGTAAGCTCCAAAACGTCTTTCTCACCAACAGAAGATGGTGCAATAAAAGATATTACCTCGCCCGTCATGTTTCACTGAAAATGTTATAAAATCATGAAGATTCATAAACGTTTGTAAAATCTTTACTTTTTTTTAAAAAAAGATATAAAACCTAAATTTTGTACCTAAACGATTGATTGCCCTGTGAACCCCTGAAATAGAGAGCCTGATTCTCATCTCATTTACGCAGTTGTAAATCAGGAGTAATCCCATTGAAGTCAGTGGGGTTACACGGGTTTTAATCTAGTGTATGTGAGAACGAATCAGGCTTTTGGTGGGTCTGTCTTGTCTTTGGCATCTTTCTGTATTGTCTATTCAGTATCATATCATGTAGGGGTATAAAGCCTTTTTTCAAGGAAGTAGGGGTCTCCTTCCATGGCACACAGTATTGGCTCACCTCTGCCATTTGATGCAATAGAGTGTATTCCAAAGGGAGGGCAATTCCTTTTCAAAAGCATCTCGATGAGCCAGGAACAAAGATGCTTTAAGTGGCACCCAGAGAAAGGCTGAGGTAGGATATCTCCCTCTGCTCTCCATCCTAATGGTCCTTTCTGATCTAAAATTCCATGAAGCTATGAATCACCCCTGGAAATTTAAACAGTGGTTTATATACTGTATAAGAGCTCTTACAGCCTGCTTCTTCATAACACAGAAACCAGTATGGATTTATAAAATGGAGGCTAATGTTGTCTTCAGGGAAGTTGTCATAGTGTCAATATGGCATGTCAGAAACCCTTATGAATTTTTTTTCTGAGAAGAAAATGAATTTGCACAGTCGCTAATTTTGTACAAATTCAAATAGCTCCCTTGAACTATCAGATCTCCAGCAACTTTGCTGCTGTAAGCAAAGCCCCAATCCTGCATTGCAAGCTGTACAGGCTCAGCTGTCTGCTTGGGCAGGTCGCAGTGCAGAATCAGGGCCTGAAGATCAATCTGTCCTTCCGTGATGCAGACTTCAGGATGCTATCACCTGAAGAGCCATGGCTTGACATCACTCAGAATGCCTGGGACATACTGGGGGATGAGTGGATGGTTGAAAAGGCATTGCCAGTGATGGGTCCAATGCAAGACAATTATATTTTTATATAACCCAGCAAATAAACAGTCGAGTTGCCAGCCTTGTCAGTTCGGATAAATGTTCTGTCCAAAGAGCTAAAGCCAGTTAAGAAGGTTTCTGTCCTCTGTAATGGCAAGCCCTTAATTCTTCTGTTGTGCCTATTTTTGTTTGTTTTTAAAAAACGTCAACTTGAAATCTAGTCCGTTCGAAAAAATGAGTGTCAAGTAGCTTCAAGTGTGACTCTCCCTGGTGATATTTGTGATTTCACACATATTTTTACAATCACAATTTTTAAAAAATGTTTGTATGTTCCCCCATTGCTGTGTAACAGACACAGACAAGTGGGGGAGCTCACCAAGTCCCCAACTCTGCAACTGAATCTAAGCAGGTGGACTCTGTGTCCAGTGATTTCAGTGGAATTTTTGAAATCACTGGGACTCCACATGGCTCCAGGGGTTTTTCTGCAGGAGTCTGACTTCAGGATAAGGACCCAATGCTAAGTGGTGGTAAAGGCACAAAATAAACAAACTATAAAAATAGAGGAAATATATTTTTCTTCAAAGCTCCATCAGTCACAGTAATCTTGCATTGCTTTTTAATATCTCCTTTCCACTGAATAGCTATAGGTCTGATATACAGATTATGCAGAGCTGTAATAGAGCTAGTGTATCATCATTTCAATGTCCAATAACAAATTAAGGCCCATAACTACTAGCTATAAGCAGCACATTCTTTGGCATCATTAACTCTGACCTTCTGAAGTCTGAACATTTAAAAAACCCTCTAACCTTCAAAATGTTGTTAAAACCCTTTTTTTAAAGTTGAGGTCCATAAAAATCATTTAAGAGCATTGTACATTGAACAGCAGAAGGGCGCTCCAACTGGTTGTGGCCTTTGGCACTACTGCGATAAAAATGTTAGTAAAAACCAATAGGACACTTATGCTTTTTTAAGTTTAAAGGCCAAATTAACTTCTTCTGATTTGTGTAAAAGCCACATTTGTGCTGAGGCTCACCAGCTGTGTTAGGTTTTACTCTTGCTTCTAATGGCCAGGCTACCTTATCTTGGTTGGTGAAAATACTTGCAAAAAATTTAGAAAAACAAATCCGTGGCTGTTTTGGAACATGATATTTATCAGTAGGCTGCACGCTTTGAACTGGGGATAGGCTCAGCTCTTCCTGGCCTAAACGCATAGGCACCTGCCAGAGATCAGCAGCATAAGGTTTATGAAACAAAGTTGGACAGTTTTGATTACATCAACCGTATTGACACTCTGCCCCATTCACTGGAGGCTTTACTTACATCCCGCTCTTTGCTAACATTCTGACTTCAATGGGAGGGCTGTGTGCACATCCCTTGTGATGTCTGTGCACTCCATCCACAAGCTGATCTGCCCTCCAGCTGGCAGGACTGGTACTTAATGGTTTTAAACTCCCTGTGACATCCTGCACCGGGTGAAATGGTGGGTGGGGATATTTTATGTGGCTGGATAGCACTATGTTTCTGTAAACATTGAAAAAAAATCATTGTTTTAAAAAGCGTGAGGAATTTTTGATGATAAGCTGGAAACAGCCAGTGCATAACACCTTCTTTTCCCTCCTTAGCTGGAGGTTGGCAGTGATGAAGATCGCAAATTAAACCTGAGGTGAGCAGAACCATTTAATTCATGCTGTTCTAAACATTGTTTCCAGCACTGTTGAACTTCTGCCATGTGATTTCCTAGGTCCTGATCCCACAATGAGCTTTGGGCAGGCAGATTCTTGCTACTGTGTAGACCCGAGGGCCTGTAGTGAGCTGAGGCCTGATCACTGAGCTCTCTCATTTATTTTATTTTTGATCTTGGCATTTAACAATTAAAAACTAAAATGAGGTTTAATTTTCTTGTCAGGAAAAAAGTGGAAAATTGTTTATAAAATTCATCCACAATGCTTATTAATTATCTTAATGTGTCTTGTCTCTAATGGTTTGGGCGTCTTCTATGCCCTTTTTGGAGGGGGGTGGAGAAATGGTGGAAATGGAGCCATCCTCTGTTCGCTTTTGACTGTTTAACGGCCAAGGATTGAATTCATTTCATGTTGGAAATAAGAAGTAGCTGTTATCAAGTGAGGAGGGGAAGAGGAAAGGAACAAAAGATAGAAGCGAAGAGAGGGCTGAGGTAAGTAACCTAGAGGAGATGGGAGAGGGCTTTCATGTGCAGAATCAGTTGATGCCCCACAATCTCCAAATGTAGCTGTCTGAAGGGAAAGGCTTAGAAACTCTGCAGTATCTTAGCAGGCTTGTTCTTTTAATTTTCTCTTCTCCTTGGCCCAGTTTTAATGTCCATTTAGGCAGTTGGTTGGTTTTGTTTTCTGTTTGCCATTTGTCATTGCTTTTTTTATAACTTCAGGCACACTGAGTTCATGGGATATTGCATGGTGTATCTCTGTTACACACTATTGGAAGTTTGATTTCCCTTTACAACCCGATACACCAGTGGATTCCAGCAGCTGCATAGCTATGTTTTGGGGCTGGGATAGAACCTGTTTTAATTTGGAACCTGTATAATTTTCTGATTTTGGCAGTGGGTGGGGTTTTGAGGAATGGACTCTTTTCATTCTGCATAAAGTGAAGTTAGAAAGCCAAGTCTTCTCTATAAACAGGTGAGGTAAGCGGCAAGCAGCTGCTTTATAGCCTTTGTTGTTTGGCTCAAAAATGATTTGACTTGAGTTACAAATCTCTCTAACAAGACTGACTATACATCAGAGGCACTGTGCATTTGATTTTGCTAAGCAGGACTCTCTGGTTTGTAAGGTCTGATTACAATTTTTAATTTTTATTTCTCAATCCTCATTCTGTAGTGGTAGTGGTGTCTAGAAGTTCAAGGAGAATTCAGGACTCCTGGTTCTACTCCCAGCTCTGCCACTTATTCACTATGTCAGTGGTTCGCAATCAGGGTTGTGGGAGCAGGTTTCAGGGTTCTGCCAAAATAGACCAGAGAGCAGGGCCAGCATTAGGCTCGCTGGGGCCCAGGGCAGAAAGCCCAAGCCCTGCGGCCCGGGGCTGAAAGCCGAAGCCTGAGCAACTTAGCTTCGTGGGGTCCCCGGTGGCATGGGGCCTGGGCAATTGCCCTGCTTCCTACCCACTAACGCCGGCCCTGGCGTTTAATCTACTGCATCTGCTGAAAACCAGTTGTTGTGGCACAGGTGGACATGGAGTTTTTATAGCATGCTGTGGGGGCCTCAGAAAGAAAAAGGTTGAGAGCCCCTGCACCGTGTGACTTGGGGCCATATTTAGCACCCACTGAAGTCAATGGAAAGATTGTCATTGATTTACCACGGCCCTGGACCTATGCCTTGATCTTGCTATGCTTTTGTTTACCCTGTTGTAAAACAAATAATAGGTAACCTACCAGGAGGGTCATGGGAACTAATTCATGTCTATAAAATGTCCCTTTGCTGAAAGCTGCTGCAGAAGTGCGGATTATTGTTGTTGTTCTTTATAAAGAGGCAAAGTGATCATGCAACCATAGGTGCATAAGTAAGTGGTCCGCGTAGACACAGGGCAGCAGAGTTCTAATGAAGGTGTGTCAAACGACTGGTTTCAGCCTGCTTGGTATATTATCTGGTCGTCATGACAGATGGCGATTCTGCAGAATGCAAAATTTCATTTGCAAAAAAGTATCAAGTATCTAACCAATATGGTCACAAAGAACCTTCTGAATGTAGCCTGATGTAATGCTGCCTCAGGGTATGTCAGTGCTGGATCTGGAAGTTTTAATTATGTGTTCAACTGATCACCTGCATTACTTAAAAATATAGCCATAAAGCCGCTTCATTAAGTTTCAGAGCTAACGTCACACTGAACTGAATGAGATGGTGCACCCTTCTCAGAGCCATTTCAGGTTTAGGATTGGTGGAGTTAGAAGGCGTAAATTCCAGCTCAAGGACTCACACCCATGCTAGCTCTGATCAAGCGATTGCACCAAAATAGAAATGTAGCTGTGGTGGGCAAGCGGCGGGAGAGGCTAACCGTTCTGAGTACATACCTAGGGTACTGGACAGGATCGTACTGGGGTCGGCTAGCTCTTCCGACCGCTCGCACCACCGTGGCTACACTTCCGTTTTTAGTATGTAAGCCTGATTAGAGCTAGTGTGGGTATGTCTCCTTGAACTGGAATTCACACCTTCCAGCTCCAGTGTAACCAAACTCTAAGGCAGCCTGAAGCAGCTCTGAGAAGTGTGCATGGTCTCATTCAACTCAGGGCCTCTGGATATATAGGCACAAGTCAGGCATTTGGACTCGCCAGCGGCCAAAGAAACAAAAGGGGAGATTAATACCAGTCTTAAAAGGGGTTTGTGTAATTTTTTTTCAGTGAGTGATGCTGCGAACAGCAGTAACTTTACGAACTAAGGTCTGGTTCCTCGACCTCTCAGAGCATAATGGGGCTACTTGTATGTATATTTGCAGGACTGAGGCGTAATAATTAGTTGCTACCCTTGATCTTTATCCAACCCTCTTGCTGTGATGAGTGGGAGCTGTGATGAGGATTGAGGGGAGTTTGTGGCACCATGGCCTATGAAATCAAATTTTAAAATGGATTGTAACCCTCTGCACAGAAATTTGTCTTCATAAAGTGCCTTCTGTAGAGGGATTTACTGAGACTCTACTTTGTGCCCATAGGGTGGCAGAGTTGTTCAGCTTCATTGTTCTTTTGTTGCAAAAGCAGTCAAAAGCCCAGGTTGCGTTCGCTGCAGGAAATGCAGGCATTGATTGGTGTGGCAGTGAGATACTTTTATCTTAACTTTGAGATCCTGGACTGAGAGAGACTGACATGACAGCAGTGTTCTGTCACATGTGGTGGGCATAGGGTTTGGTAGTGCTTGACTTAAAAGACCTCATAGGATCCTAGAAGTCAGAAAAAGGAAGAGCTGTTGGAACATAAAGTCCATTTGTCTGCCAGTGTGGGTGAATTTCCCTGACACAGGATTTATCAGATATTACACATTTATGGCTTTTTCAGAAACTTTTCATAAACTTGCTGCAGAAAGTCCCAGAATTTTCATTTGTGGTAGGACAGTTGACTCAGTGTGATCATACCATCAGGCTCTTTCTATAATTGCTGAAGATTCTGACAGCCCCTGTCACAAAGGGCTAGCTGCTGTACCTCTGACTCCTCTTTGGAATGACACGACAGCCCCATGTATGCAGTGTTGTTGTAGCTGTCTTAGGCCCAGGATATTAGAGAGACAAGGTGGGTGAGGTCATATATTTTATTGAACCAACTTCTGTCATAGCTAAATACAAGATGGAACAGATTGTTTAGCATAGATAGTTAGCATATATTGTAAGGGACCATTCAAGGTGGAGTGGCGGACAAAAAATGGGGAGGTTAGTGGGTTACAGATGGCTGTAATAAAAAATAAATCCAGTGTGTGTGTTCAGTCCATGATTTTTAGTGCCTAACAGAGTAATGAATTTAAGTTCCCGGCTCATCTTTTGAAAGTGTTGTGCAGGTTTCCTTTGAGGATGAGGACTGAGAGATCAGCTGTAGAGTGATCGCTTTGTGAAAAGTGTTCGCTCACTCACAGGTGATAGGTTGTTTTTGTCTTTTATCATTTTCCTGTGTGCATTCATTTCAGAGTGTACTGATTATCTGGTTTCAGCCACGTAGTTGTTATTGGGGCAGTGAGTGCACTGGATGAGGTACGCCACATGTTGTAATAAGCATGTGTAGGACCCATGGATCTTGGAAGATGTCTGGGGTTGAGGATTTGATCACTGTAGCAATGGAGATATGCTAGGATACTCATGTTTTCCTGGGTATATTCCTGTAAGCCATTTTTTGCCATCAGATATGTAAAGACAAGCCCCAGTGCAGACAGAGGGAGTTGCCAACCCTTGTATGCATTTGATTCAATGCCTATGATATCTTGGTAAGGTCTCAAATTGCTGTGTGTAATTCTGTTTTTAGGGTTGCCATGGTTGCTGAATCTTGTTTCTTGTATCTGTCCTGGTCACAGGGCATTTGTGATTTGATTTTTTTCAGAGATGCTATACACCCACAGGATCCTGAAAAGACTTGTGTTCTCACCTTTAACCACAAGTGAGTTCATTAAGTTAATGGGACTACTGAGATGCTTAGAGTTTTTGCATAAGATTTTTCAGGAACAGGTCAGTTGACTTCAGTGGCCAAGTAATGGGTGCTCAACATCTCTGAAAGTCAGGTGGCTTTAGAGCCAGATTCTGCTCTGTTACACTGAGGCATCCTCAGTAAAGGCAAGGAGGACATGGTTAGTTTTTTCTTGGTACAACTCATCTAACTTCAAAACTAGAATTTACACTGTTGTGACATGACAACTGGGAGTGTTTGTCACTTGGAGAGTCATAAAGCGAATCCTGTAATGTAGATAATTAATCTAATTACACTTCACCTGTTCCTTTTTATCATCCATGATGATAGATTTTCTTGTCCTAAGTCAAGGAGAATGTTTCACACCTAGCCAGTCCCATTATGAATGTTGGCTATTGCTCAAATACACTCGGACAATACATCCAGATAATCACTGTCTTAATTTCAAATATACAGTAAGTTTGTTTATCCAGTCATTCCATAATGCTCACAATTACAGGGTTTTCAATCACATTCTGAATGTGGTTGAAGAGAGACAATGCGTGGGTGCCTTCAGACGCTGATTGCCTGCACAGAGGATGACGTTAGAGCCATGATGCGTTGAGGTCTAGGGGATACCTATCCAGACCTCTGATCTGGTCTGAAGGTCTCTCTTGAAAGAATTGGTTTTGTCTGACAACATTAAAGACAGCTCTAGGAGGTAGCTCCACTCTGCATTGAGCGAGCTAGAGTCATTGTGGGGCACCTCAGCCTTGGAGGGGCCAGAAGGACACCCCACTACCCGCTAGCACAGTAACATGGTCATGCTCATGTGGGGTAGACTGCCACAGTTTAACTCACCCCATGCTCAGTGTGCAGCAAAACAAAGGCTGAGAGGGGACCTTGTTGCGCTCTATTAATACATCAGGTGGTAAACACCAGGGAAGGGGATGGTCTATTTAAGCTGAAGGACTGTGGTGTTACAGGAGCAAATGGATATAAACTGGCCATGAATGAATTTAGGCTGGACATGAGCAGAAAGTTCAGAGGAGGGAGGTTTTGGATCAGCCTCCCAGTAGGAGGAGTTGGGTGCAAACAACCTAAGTAGTTTTCAAAGGGCGCTTGATAAGGTCTTGGATGGCATTGTGTCCCTGCTGTAGTAGGGACTGGACTTTATGACCCAGGAGGTCCCTTCCAGTCCTAAGTCCCTGCGTTCCTGCACCGTCTAGTCTCAAAGCAGTCTCTGCATTGTGTCTTGGCTTCTTCGCAGACTGAGGGATAGGAGCCATGTCTGAAATGGTTATGTGATGCTTCTGCAGCCCCACAACTCCTTTTAAGAGCCACATGGCTGTTTGAGACTCCACCGAGCCTGATGGCTACATACAGGAATTGTGTTGGGGTGGCACTGAGCATGGGAAGTAAAGGTAAACCAAAGACAGGTCTCCCAGTGGGCAACTCTGAAACAGACCTGTAAATGGGCTTGGATCCTCTGCCCTCCTCCTGTTCCAGTTATCCTGAGCACACCTGGGCACCTCCCATGTCTGTACCAAACAGTAAACCGGACATGGTGCTTTTATGGAGTGTCCTTGGGAGAAGGGGTAAAGCTGCATGGGTCTCTGTTCTCTTTGTCGGCTGTGTTGGTGATGGAGCTCTGAGGCTAGCTGCTTTACTTTGGTAGAGGCAGAAGATTAGAAAGCTAAAGCAATAAAAATGCAAATTAAATTTGTCCACAGCATGGCAGAGGATTCTGACTGGAAGAATGTGCCTTTGGGGGAAGATAGCTCCGAAGCTGTAAACACTGAGAAACTGGTGCTTCTGGGAGCGAGGAGCAGGGGCAGGCAGGGAAATATCCTGCTGTTTTTTAAAAAAGAACATTATATTAAACATTTATGACCCAATCCTGCATTTCTGAGCCTGCAGGACTGGGTTCTTAGAGCTTTTTGAAATAACAGTTAAGGGGCAGATTCTGCAAATGGGGTTTGATGTGTAAATAAAGGTTTGCAGGATTGGGCCCTTATCTGCCCATGGAGCCTTTGAAGAACTCCTGTAGACCTGTATTGTGTCTGCAGTTCAAACCGCTGTTCAGGATGACTTTAGTTGAGTGTGCAATAGAGTGTCTTTACCAGTGAAATGCTGCACATTGCTGACAGTGTGGTCCAGTTGACAGAGAACAGGACAGGGACTAGAAAGACCTGAGTTCTTCCCTCCCCTCTCCCAGCTCTCCTACTGACTCACTCTGTGACCCCTATCTGAGCCTCATTTACACATCTGTAAAATGGGAGATAATACTTTCTCATCTTTGTAAAACACTCTGAGATGCAAAGTGATGTGTATGTGTTAAGAATTGTTGCTTTCATTCATTACCTGTCAGCTGTCTCATTTATAGGACTTTTTATCACCTCTGAAGCTAGCATTAGTTGATCTGTCTTTCAAAATGTAATGAGGAAGTAGCATTGCTTCCCCTGTTTTTGCCTGTCAGTGATTTAAATGGCTGAGCACTCACTATCCCAGTGAGTTACCTGGTCAGAAATGAACATGCTCTGCTTTAAGAGACCATATTGGTTAATAACTAGCTGAACACTTGCTTTTGTTGTTGTTTAATAAAAGAAAGTTATTTTCTGATTGTGGTTTGGAAACCACTGAAGGCAATGGAGTTACACCGGGATGAATTTGGCTCCTTCTGTACTTTGGCTTTGTGTGTCTGATGGAATCTTTTGATTTACAGAAGTCACCAAACTACTCTGTAATCAACAGCAGAAAAAATTACTGCAAGTAAGTTCCTTCCAAGCGTATTCTCCCAGCTTGCATAGGTATAAACTCTCATGCATAAACAGGGAGGTGATTAAATTAAAATCATATTTACAAAATTCTTCCCCATGATACCAATAGTACCTTAAGTAATTGAAACTCAAAGAACTTTAAAAATCCAATTTACTGTTCTCCATTCTGCTATTTGTTTACATTTTGCACTTCACTTAACTCTGGTAGTGAAAAAAACCTGCTTAGTTTCAGCTTGTTGTCCCCTGCTAGTCTTGTGCTGTGTTTAGATCCCAGCACAACACAGGGGTGTTTATATACAAACTTGACTTCTGTACATACAGGTGTATCTTTCAATATTTTTATAACCCCCCCGCCCACCCTCATACCTTTTTACCTGTAATTGTTTTGTTCAAACTGCCTGACAAACGTCCCTTTAAGTGTATAAGGAATTGTGTGCATGCAGTGAGGGAGGGGAGAATAGACGAGTTGTATTTTAACAACAGACCTGACTGACTCTGGGTCTTTGGGCTGGGGAGGATGTTGGGGCTCAGGAAGTCAGGGTGCCTGTCTTGCGCGTTTATTTGGGAAGACAGTAGCCTCTCTGTGTTCTTGTCCACTATTTATTGCCTTAAAGTGAGTCGGTGGGAGCTCCAGAGGCAGAAGTTGAAGAGTGTATTAAATGTTCAAAACAGGATGCTGAATCATATCCTGACAAGGCTGCAGCCGCCTGCCTAGCGTGCATCGTACAATGGGGAAATGAGTTCTCAGGCCCCTGACCATTTGTAACTGTCTGCCCTGTAGGTGTGGCCTTGGAAACTGGCAAAGTTATAATTAGGGCTTTACATTCCACACTGTCTGCTGCAGGAACATTTGAAAAATGTGGAGTAGGAAAAAGCCCCGGCTTAAACAACAGCAGGGAAGGTGGCGTCTCCATCGGTCGCCTGCTCGCAGCTGAGCAACGCTGTGTGGTTATATAGATGCGGGCAGAGTCTCAGCAGGAGGCTCCAGGCTGCCACCCCATTGCCAGTCCAGAGACCTGGTATTCAGACATCAGGTGTGACGTGTGTAGGGAAGGTGATGCATGGCTTCAGACTCCTCCTACAAGCTCACTTCTTTCATGAAGCCCATCCCTGCAATAAAAAATATGGTCACCATTTTTAAAAAAAAGCTCTGAACTAGAACCTTTTTCTAGGCTTGGTCGGCACATTTGTCTAACAAATAGTGTTTTAAAAAACAGTTGTAGAAAACCTAATCCAGACAGGGAGTCTTCATGGATTTTGTTTAATTTAAATGAAAAGGGCGTTGTTGGTTTTTTTTCTTTAGACAAGGTTTCAAAATCCCTCTGCTGCCTCTGAAACAGCAAAACAACAGCACCATGCTAGTGCATGGGATCAGAAAGTGAAACAGACCAGTCAGGCCCTGCCTTTAACAGGAATGAAATGCTAAAAGGAAGCAAACTGCATCCATTTAGTTATTCACCCTTAAATACAAAAAAAGACACCTCTCTGCTACGCTCGCTTCCCCCCCCCCCAGTTCATTAGAATCACAATCCACACAGAAATCCATTACTGTGCTCCCATTCAACAAAAGTAAATCTGTGTAAACTACCTATAATTTGGAGCATAAAGTACGCCCTGACCCGCAAACCCTATGGCTTCCCCCAGAGACTCAGCAAATAGTGTTTGCAGCAAGCCCAGGAGGTGAACATATTTGGGCAGTGCGTATTGACCGGCTGGTTCCAAAGGCAAAGAGACTTCATAGACAATGCCCTGCCTGTAGCTGATTCTCTCCTGTAGGGTTTGATCCTGAAGATACTGTATGTACTGTTCAGTAGAATGCGGAGTGCTCGAGCCCCTTGCGGGATTAAGACCACAGTGAGGGGCACCAGTCCAAGTGAGTATGCTGGTAAGTGCTGTGGTACACAGGGAGCGACTGAGTGGGAATGGATAAAGTTAGAGTGTTTTAATGATAGATAGTGCAGAACTCAGGTGGTGGTGGTAGGAAAGAACTTTCCTTTTGAGTAGCTGATATCGTAAGCCTGGTTGTACCCCTTTAGGAGAGCTGTTGGGCAGCTTGAGACGCTCCAGCAGTGTTGGTTTGTAGGGTTGTGAGCATCCACACACAGTCAAAAGAAGAACACCCTGTTACGGTTGCTGTTTACTGTCCGTTTTACCGTTGACAGAACTGCTACAATCATAGCAGCTCATTTTTGCTTTTTTCCTGTAGAAATCCACGTTGTAAAGATCACTAGCAAAGACACCTGCTGTGGGATGAGGGTCTGTGTGAGTGACAGAAAATAGCCACTAGGGTAGGGGTTCTCAAACCGGGGGTCGTGACTCCTCAGGGGGTCATGAGGTTATTACGTGGGGGGTCACAAGCTGTCAGCCTCCACCCCAAACCCCACTTTGCCTCCTGCATTCATAATGGTGTTAAATATATTAAAAAGTGTTTTTAATTTATAAGGGGGGGTCGCACTCAGAGGCTTGCTAAGTGAAAGTGGTCACCAGTGCAAAAGTTTGAGAACCACTGCACTAGGGAATGTGCTGGCCTGGGATGATGTAGATGAGAGGCTTTTTGGCTTTTGCTCAGTTACTCTGCATGGTTTTGCTGGGTTTATTTTGTACACATCACTGATGTGTCAAATACGCCCTGGTCTCTGCTGCCTTTTTTGGAATCGTTCTAAAACCCATCAGCTCTGCATTTTCTGGGCAGATGCACTGCTGGTGTTGCTGGGGTTTTCAATCACTCTGCACTGTTGCCTGTCTGTGTGGTGGCTGACCACTGCTCATTCCATTTGTGGGCTTGTTTCTTAATC
The DNA here is from genome assembly GCF_007399415.2 of Gopherus evgoodei. Classification (NCBI taxonomy): domain Eukaryota; kingdom Metazoa; phylum Chordata; order Testudines; family Testudinidae; genus Gopherus; species Gopherus evgoodei. Next base: position 4,192,417 of record NC_044334.1, read on the forward strand.
CTGGAAACTATTGTTCACTTTCCTGTGCTTGGCCACCCAGCCTCCCCTTCCCAGTGGTTATGGGGGTGTGACGTTGGGAGCCACCGGCAAAGGGCAGGTGAGCTGGGATGACGAATAAAATAGTTTAAAGGTTTAAAATAATGAGTTTTGGAACGGAATGGAGGCAGATTGGTCAGTAGGCTGGCAGCTTGGCTGAGAGAGGAGCAGACAGGAGCAGCATTCCTGAGATTCACTCTGAGGTACTAACATGCAGCACTATCTGCTAGGCCAAGCGTTCCAAACTGTTCTCTAGCAGGGAGCAGTGTAACAGAGTTTTTCTCATGAACACCTCCCCTGCCATTCCCGGTTGTGTGGTCTTACCTCCCCTCACATAACCCCGCAGCATCTCTATGACAATTGCCTACATGGCAAAACACTAGGAAAGCACTGAATGTTTTTTTCAGTTCTTTTAATGCAGTCTGGAGCTGGAAATGAGGAGGAAAGCCAGCACCATGTGACTAGTTGGCTCGCTATAGACCACCAGTGCATTGGGGAGCAAAGTCTGCTCTAGGCTACAAAGCTGCCCCACTGCATCTTTGCTGTGTTTTGTTTAACCTCTTCCAATAGATGTGCTGCCACGTTGTATCCAGGATCTCTTCAGATCAGTCTGGACTGTGATACCGTGCAAGGGACAGCACTGGGGGCGTGTTTTGCCCCTACGTACCTAGCAATAAGCAAGTGGGTAGCAGTTAAGACAGCTGCACGAAGCAAAACCGTACAGGTCTATTCTGAATTGTTGGATGGTTAGGAAAGGATGATCTTGTGGCTGAAACATTGGACACAGGACTCTGAAGTCCCCTTTCCCCATTCTGTGTTCACACCCATGCTAGAATGCTGGTGTTTGTGGTCATAGGATGAAATGTCATCTTAAGGGTTAATGTATCAAAAAGTATAAGTGTTTATTATTGTTTAATGGCACTAATACAAGCAGAGACGCTTTTAGAACATCTGACACTGGACTCTGAGGCAGCTGGTGTCACAAATGACGTCATTTTTCAGCGGGAAGCTCAGAAATGGTCATTGCAATTAAAAACATTTGTTCCAAGTCTTTTGCATACTTGCCTGATGCTGTGATGGGCCTCTTGCCTTTTTGAACTGTGTTATTAATGGGATGGGCACCATGCACAGTTTTTCTTTTCTTGTAAAACAGTCTGTACTTTTGTTTGGCTTTTCACCCTCCAAATTACTGGGGATTCTTAGCATTTGCTCTTCTCTAGCCATTTGTAGTCGCTCTGCTAGCTTATTTTTGTGTCTATCTTGGGATCCCAAAGATTTTTCCACCTTCCCTTCCTTGCATTCAGATACAATTCTAGCTTGAGGGGCCTACCAAAGCTGCTCCTTCATTGCCTGGGGGAGCAACCCAGGCTGCCCCTGCCTGCTAGGATCTGATTGTGCCAGCTTTGCTGTGCTTGCCGCTCCTCTGGGAGTAAAAGGGACAGAGCTGGAGCACAGAGCCCTGGCTCACTGGTGGGGCTGGGAGCTGGATTTTTGGAGTCACTTCTCTAATCCCTCTGAGCTTGCTGGCATTGCACCTGGCCAGCAATGCTTCTCCCTGTGAATGATTCAGGGTGAGGTTCTCCTGTAAAGCAGGAGGAGAGTGATGTCTGCATTGAGGCTGACAGGGAGGCTAGTCAGGTCTGCCTGAAGGATGGTTATTGTTTTTTCCTTACATAGCGCTATCGATGTACATTCTATACAGTGCAGATAGGGGCAGAGACCCTGCCCCAGAGAGCTTACAGCCTGTGAGTTAAGACAAGAACAGTGGGAAGGGATGACAAACCCAGGGAGAGGTCTGGAGGAAGGCTGAGAGTGAGGCCAGTAAGACTATGCCACTACCTGTTGGCCTCCTGGAAGAAATGTGTTTTGAGGGGTGGAAGCCTGGCAGAGGGCAGCATAAAAGCAAGTATGGGAGGAGGACAAAAGGGGGGTGCAGTTTGTTGAGGTGCTGGGAATGTGGAGGAAGTGGAAGGAGGGGAGTTGGAGGAGAGGAAGGTGATCAGGAACAGTCAACATGGATTCACCAAGGGCAAGTCATGCCTGACCAATCTGATTGCCTTCTATGATGAGATAACTGGCTCTGTGGATATGAGGAAAGTGGTGGATGTGATATATCTTGACTTTAGCAAAGCTTTTGATGCGGTCTCCCACAGTATTCTTGCCCGCAAGTTAAAAAGTATGGATTGGATGAAGGGACTATAAGGTGCATAGAAAGCTGGCTAGATTTTCGGGCTCAATGGATAGTGATCCGCGGCTCGATGTCTAATTGGCAGCTGGTATCAAGTGGAGTGCCCCAAGGGTCGGTCCTGGGGCCGGTTTTGTTCAACATTTTTATTAATGATCTGGATGATGGGATTAATTGCACTTCAGCCAGTTCGCAGATGACACTAAGCTGGGGAGAGGTAGATATGATGGACGGTAGGGATGAGACCTAGACAAATTGAAGGATTGGGCCAAAAGAAATCTGATGAGGTTCAACAAGGACAAGTGCAGAGTTCTGCATTTAGGAAGGAAGAATCCCATGCACTGCTACAGGCTGGAGACCGACTGGGTAAGCAGCAGTTCTGCATAAAAGGACCTGGGGGTTACAGTGGATGAGAAGCGGGATATGAGTCAGCAGTGTGCCCTTGTTGTCAAGAAGGCCAATGGCATATTGGGCTATATTAGTAGGAGCTTTGCCAGCAGATCGAGGGAAATGAGTATTCCCCTCTCTTCGGCACTGGTGAGGCCACATCTGGAGTACTGCGTCCAGTTTTGGTCCCCCCACTACAGAAGGGATGTGGACAAATTAGAGAGAGTCCAGTGGAGGGCAATGAAAATGATTAGGGGGCTGCGGCACATGGCTTATGAGGAGAGGCTGAGGGAACTGGGTTATTTAGTCTGCAGAAGAGAAGAGTGAGGGGGGATTTGATAGCAGCCTTCAATTACCTGAAGGGGGGTTCTAAAGAGGATGGAGGTAGACCGTTTTCAGTGGTGGCAGATGACAGACCAAGAAGCACTGGTCTCAAGTTGCAGTGGGGGAGGTCTAGATTGGATATTGGAAAATGCTATTTCGTAGGAGGGTGGTGAAGCACTGGAATGGGTTACCTAGGGAGGTGGTGGAATCTCCATCCTTAGAGATTTTTAAGGCCCGGCTTGACAAAGCCCTGGCTGTGATGATTCAGTTGGTGTTGGTCCTGCTTTGAGTGGGGGATTGGACTAGATACCTCCTGAGGTCTCTTCTAACCCTAATATTCTATGATTCTAAGTTGTGGAGGGTCTTGGAGGCAAGAGTGATGAGCCTGAATATGGCACAGAAGGCAATGGGAGGCCAGCAAGGGGATACCCCACAGGGCCGAATGTGCTTGGTGGAGCAGTGCCAGATGTATGGCCTTAGACAAGCCAAGGTGTTGCATACTATTATAGGGAACTGGTGTCTCCTGGGTTCAGTTCCCTTCTCTGTAATTGACTCACTGAATGATCCTGGCCAATTTACTAAATTGCCAGTGCGCCTTGCTTGACTTCTCTGTGGAATGGCTGTGACTCCATCTCCAGGCAGGATTATGGGGCCTAATTAACATGGGTGAATCCTGTTGCCATCTGCAGGTGAAGGGTGCCACGTAGCTGCAAGGTATTGTGAGCATCTTAATGCACTGAGTCACGATGAGCTGTGCCAAGACTCACTTGTTTACTAAGGAGTGGAGGGAGGTTGCCTCAAAGAAGAGGGTGATGAAGAACTTCCAGAGAGCTCCGGGTCAGCACACATGAAAGAGCATCCTCCAGCTATAGAGTCCAGAGGAGAGTTGGGAGGGTAACACTGGAGACAGGCGAGACAGAAGGAGCAGCTAGGGGAGTGTGTTGCCAGGGAGGTCTAGGGAAGCCAATCTAGGCAGAATTTGGTGGTGGTGGTTTGTGGGTGTGGGGAGGAACCAGGAGGATGTTCTTGAAATAATACACTGCTCAGCTAGTTCATAAGCTTCTTGCCGGCCATTTTAAAAACACAGTAAAATTTTCAAAAGTGCCTAAGTCCAATTTTCAGAAGAGATTGAGGGGCCATAGGGTGTGTTTACAGTGGAGCTAGACACCCTGACTCGGCCATAGGGTATGTCTACACTGCAGTTAGACACTGCAGTTGACTTGGGCTCACGGGGCTGTTTAATTGTGGTCCAACCTTGCAGGGTCCTAGAGCCTGCGCTCTTGCCTGAGTCTGAGGGTATGTCTACATCTACAATTTTGCAGCGCTGGTTGTTACAGCTGTATAGGGCCAGCGCTGCAGAGTGGCCACACTTACAGCAACCAGCGCTGCAAGTGGTGTTAGATGTGGCCACACTGCAGCGCTGTTGGGCGGCTTCAAGGGGGGTTCGGGGAACGCGAGAGCAAACCGCAGGGAAGCAGGTCTCCTTCCCCAGGTTGCTCCAGTGTTCCCCGAACCCCCCTGCAAGCAGATCTCCTTCCCCGCGGTGTGCTCTCGCGTTCCCCGAACCCCCATGCAAGCAGGTCTCCTTCCCCGCGGTGTGCTCTCGCGTTCCCCGAACCCCCTCCCCGCAAGCAGGTCTCCTTCCCCGCGGTTTGCTCTCGCGTTCCCCGAACCCCTGTGGAAGCAGGTCTCCTTCCCCGCGGTTTGCTATCGCGTTCCCCGAACCCCCCTGCAAACCGGTGGGGAAGGAGACCTGCTTGCACGGGGGTTCGGGGAACGCAAGAGCAAACCGCGGCGAAGGAGACCTGCTTGCACGGGGGTTCGGGGAACGCGAGAGCACACCGTGGGGAAGGAGATCTGCTTGCACGGGGGTTCGGGGAACGCGAGAGCAAACCGCGGGGAAGGAGACCTGCTTCCCCCCGGTTTTCTCTCGCGTTCCCCGAACCCCCCTGCAAACCGTGGGGAAGGAGACCCGCTTGGCGGGGGGATTCGGAGAACACCGGAGCAAACCGCGGGGAAGGAGACCTGCTTGATTACCAGAGAGGTATCCTCAGGTATGCTGGGATACCTGCTTATTCCCCGGAGGTCAAGAAAAGCGCTGGTAAGTGTCTACACTTGATTACCAGCGCTGGATCACCAGCGCTGGATCCTCTACACCCGAGACAAAACGGGAGTACGGCCAGCGCTGCAAACAGGGAGTTGCAGCGCTGGTGATGCTCTGCAGATGTGTACACCTCCTAAGTTGCAGCGCTGTAACCCCTCACCAGCGCTGCAACTTTGTGATGTAGACAAGCTCTGAATGTCTACAGTACAGTTAAATAGCCCCTTAGCCCCAGCCCGTGAGCCCGAGTCAGCTGGCATGGGCCAGCCGCGGGTGTCTAAATGAAGTGCAGACGTACCCGAAGTCTCAGTGTAAGTCAGGCTCCTAAGTGCCCAAGTCATTTTGGAAAATGAGATGTATGTGCTTTTGAAAATGTAACCTCTATTCCTTTGTGTCCGTAATGGACGGATAGATTGACTGCATGAGACACACTAATTTGCTCCAAATGGGGGCGCTTTAGCGCTGTGGTAAACGTGTTTCCTTGCTCTTTCCCCTCCAGTGGCTCTGGTGTCTGCGGTTGAATTTGGGGTGAATATGTGAAGCATGATGTAGCAATCTCGAGGTACACTGGACTGACTTGAGACATGTCACTGTAGGTCCATTTATGCTGGGGAATAAGCTTTGGTGGGTTTAATGATTGGTTTCATTTTTCTTTTTCCTCTTTGTGCTGAAAGAGAGTTTGTATCTGGCGTTGTGAATGGCCTACAGTGTCTGAAATGCTTCTTAGCATTCTTGTGCTGTGAATGCAGCCTACGCCTTTCAGCCAAACAATACAGGCTCAGAAACTCCTTTTGTTGCTGGAGTGTTAAAAACATTTAGAGTGAAGATTGCCAGATTTCTTGCTCACTGGTCTCCTTTTTGACTTGAAATGCACCAAAGGGCTGGAAGTTTCTTGCATTATCTGGTGTGAGTTGCTGATGGGGGTGCTGGGGAGCCTTGCTGTTCCCTGCACACACTGGATCCTGGGGTACAGGATTGTCCATGCTTGGAAAGAGAACCTTGGCTATTGTGGCCAGGTTGGCGCATGTAGGAGTGTATTTCCAGTAAAGTGAGGGGGTTCTGTCTGAGGCAGGGCTTCCTTTGGTTTGGAGCACCACTCATACCTTAGACCCCTTCATTGTAGCAACCTGTCTTCAGCTTAGGCAGTGTGGATAGGACTTGCTTTAGCAATCTCTAGTTCAGCGAAAGAGATGGGAAGAGCTTTACCGTCTCAGGAGCAGGTAATGAAATGCACAAAGACAACATATTTTCAAAATATCCCCGAATTTCAAGTGCCTGGGTTTCTGGGTGCCCAATTTGAGACATGTAGGTTCTGGGGGGTTTTAGAGGTGCTGAGCACCAGCAGCTCCCACTGCCTGCAGAGGGAGTGTGGGTGCTCAGTGGCTCTGAAAATCAGGCCTTAGATGTGTCAAGTTGGGTATCCAAGTTATGGTCCACTCTTCAAAGTGTAGGTCTGGGTATTCTGAATGTCCTCTAGAGGGAGCTCAATCAAGAGTGCTTCTGTGTTCAGGAAATAGCCCTTTGTAGTGCACTGTTCACAGCAGGAGGTCAGGTGTGCCTGTATTTGGAAAGTGAAAACAAACCATGGTGGATTTTTAGCACATCTTGCAGTGTCCGTATTTCTAAGGTAGAATCTCACTTGTGAAGGAGAAAACACAGATTGAAATCGGTCCCTTGAGCATTCCCTTTACCAGATCTTTTGCATGGCAGTGCAGATCATCAGGTACTGGGTCAGTCCATAACACATTGTGTTTAAGCAGGAAATGGGAACTACAGTGCTATCAACTAGCTTTATAAAGGAGACTCCATTTTATTTTATTTGCTAGGGCATGCCAGGCTTTTTATACGACTGAGATGATGGTATGTGTTACGCAGAGCGAATAAATATTTTAAATGTATGATGCACTTTGTTAAAGTAGGAAAAGTGGAGAGTAAGCTGCTGTTGCTTTAAAGGGTTCTAATGTCTATTTCAACAGATTTTACAGGAACATAAACGAGTAGCTATAAAGTTAATTTTCCACCAGCTCTATTGTGTCACATAAAACCCCTTCCAAAGGCCCCTATCTTGGTCAGGAAGCGTTAGCTGATGTATCTCATATCAAGCTAAAGCAAGCAGTCAGTGCACTTCAATTGTCCTCTTGGCTGAAGAAGTAGGAACTGTATTGTTACATGTTTATCTTCCTGATGCTTGCTTCCCTGAATCACCCCTTATATTTTGTGTGTATTTCAATATTTCAAGAAGGCTGCAAGTTTGCTCCTTAACTGGCTTCGCTATTGGGCCACTTCAGTCAGAGACTAACTTGTGATATGGTTCAGCCATTTGGAAACAGCCCCGTGAATGTGCTGTGAAGGGGGCCTAGGTGGTATCTCACATTTCTGGGAGTGCAACTGGGGAAACTAAGCAAAGGGCTACATTACATTTTGCTGCAGAATTGCCTTGAGATATTTTGACTTTTCTGAGCCAGTGACTGGACTGAACAGAAAAGGAAAGATAGCTGGAGCCTCCTTTGCCAAAGGCAAAATTACAAAGCAAGTGTTTTTAACTGCGGAGACTGGAAACCGATTTCCCTTGAACTAATCAGCTTGGGAATGGTGACTAGAAGAGCATGTGAAGATAGGGAGCTGATATTCTGTGGGGTGTTCTCAAGTGTAACAGGGTGGGAGGTGGGATTGGAAGAAATGTGTATTTGTTTCATCTAAAGATGATGGGGCGAATTCTGCCCTGGCGCACAGGGGCACAATTCCCATGCCGGGAACAGGAGCTGCACTGCTGAATGCCAAGGTTGGGTTTGGCCAGATATTGTCAAATACACCATGTAAAGTCCTCCTATTGTTGGAAACCTTTGAATGAGGAGGCAGACATCCTCTGTGGTGTTCGGCAGCTCTAGCTCAAGATGGTCGCTGCTAGATAAGATAGGGTGCAAGCTCGCTGATACACAGGTAACTAGGAGGGGGGAAACAATGGGGGCCGGAGTTGTTGGAGAACATGGAGAAAGTGCTCATTATTTTCCCTGCTGGTTAGGAGCAGCCTAGTGATTGCAGCATCAGTGGTTGCTGAAAATGGTTTTGACTGTGTGGAGGACACATGCCTGTTCAAATGGATAGGGAATTGTCTGTTCAGTGGATCAGGGCTGTGTGCCTCCCTGCTGGACTGTGGGCTAGCACGAAAGGATTGATGTCCTTCACCCCATCCCACACGTGCACACATACACATGTTAAAATTGATGAGGAGGCAGTTAAGAATCTTGATTTTTGACAAAGAGATAGTGCATTGGAAATAAGGCATGGCTTGGTGCCTATGGAAGGCCTGGTTACAGAGTTTGTGTGGAGCAAAAGGTTATCCAAGCTATACAAGTACATGCCAGAGGCTACAGAGGAGCCATTGCCCATGATTAAAAGTTTTACTGAAATGGAAAAAGACCATCCAGGGAATTTCGCTGGGCTCAAATTTGGGAGGAGGCCCCGAAACTGTTAGGGACATCCAGAATACAGGCTCCTTCACGGAAGCTGACGCTCTAAATAAGAGAGCCAATTATCCATCATTTAGACCTTGAGGGAGGTTCAGTGAGCGCAGTTCCTTCAGTGATGCTGCAGCCAGGACACAGAACAATGGGAGAGAATTGCTGACCGGGTGAGCAAGGAGCTGGAAAGTTAGTTGTGTGTGATTTCTCCCCTGCAGTTTCCTATCCAGTGGAACAAAGATCCTCTCTCGCCATTTCCTGTGGCCAGAGCATGCAGTCCCTGCGGGGAGGATGATGGTAATGCTTAGCCAGAAGGTGTGGAAGTCTGCCGCAGTAGTTCAGAAATTGGGAAAATAAAGTTTGAGACTCAGAATACTAGAAATTCTTCTAGAGACCAGTTGGACCACAATTCTGAGTAAGTGAATCTGAACTCCAGCTGCCCTCAGTGTACTCATTAGATGTGATCAGCCGCAAATACAGCAATAATCAGTTCATCATGCCCCAGCAGGCTCTCTGATGCTAATATGCTTTATTGCAGTGAGACTTCAAAACAAAGTCCCTGACCATTATGTTCATTAAAGATCTCATGGTGCTTTTAGCAAGAGTCAGAGTATCCTGGGCAAACGTAAACTCTGGGGATTACGTTCTGCCTCTTAAATTCCTCCTGCAGTTTCATGTAGATACGTTTTTCTACCTCTTGTCCTAAACTGTTAAGGAGCTGCTGCTTTCTACCCTGGAGGTGCCTATCCTTCCTGAATGAAATGATCTCTCTACTTAGTGTGGACATTTACTCCGAGATGAAGGGAGTTGAAGATACGGTGTTGTGCTATATCCTGTAATGCACAGCCATTACCAGTATGCGAGCTTTCCCATTAAAAAACAGAACTAAAATACCTTAAGCCTGCAGGTGTTGTGCCCACTGTGCACCACTGCCTGAGGCATGATGTCAAAATGAGCATGTCAGGGAACGTTATGCAATTGGGCTATGCTTCCAGCTGTGAGCGCACATTCAGTAACATGCATTTTGTCACGAGGTCAAAGACGAGGTATTTTAAAAAGACTTAAACTGCTTTTTTCATATTTGGGGCCATAGGAGACAGGTTTTGAAATGATCAGAAAGCACCACACATTGTCTCTTTAAACAACTGAAATGTAATTGCGGTGTGTCTGCAGCCATGTCCTTGTGAGTAACTTTTCAAACAACAGGAAATATTTTTCTTTAAAATGTGACTGATAGTGTGGATCAGTGGTTAGAGCCGAGGACTGTAAGTCGGGAGAAACTGGGGCAAAAGCACTGTGTTGCTTTGTTTCTGTAGTTTAAGCAGCTGGTCCTCTGTGTTTCAGTTTCCCCACCCGCAACGTGGGGATGATCCTATTTTACCCAGTTTGTAAAATGCTTTGAGATATATGGATAAAGGCCCTGTACAAGGAGGGCAAAGTAGCATCGATTCAGAGGAACTACAGGACTTGGACGCGCAAGTCCTCACACTTGTAAACAATGAGACACATACGGCTCCCCCTCTGGTGTAGATCTGGAATAGCTCTACTGACTTGAACTCACTGGAATTACTCTGGATTTGCCCTGTTGTGACTTTAGAGCAGGATACGGGCCACCATGTCACAAGATTCTTTGCCGTGAGGGCTGGAGAACCCCCACTTTCCTGACGGAGAAGGTTACCAATTATAATACATGACATGGCAGCATCTTCACGGTGGGGCTCTCAGTGCATTTTACAGACGCTAGTGAATGTCGCCTCACACCTCTGTGAGCAGGGTCATATTCTTATAGCCCAATAACAGACCGGGAAGCTGGGGCACAGAGAGATGAGTGAATTTCCTGAGGTTAAATGCTGGAGGCCAGTGACAGAGCTGGGTATAGAACCCAAATTTCCTGACACCCTCAAAACCCTCCCTGCCCCTCAAATGTCACTTGGACTCTAAGCATTGCATTCAGTCCAGATAGGGTGACCAGACAGCAAGTGTGAAAAATCGGGACAGGGGGTGGGGGGGGTGATAGGAGCCTATATAAGAAAAAGACCCAAACATTGGGACTGTCCCTATAAAATCAGGACATCTGGTCACCCTAAGTCCAGAGTCTGAAGTTACTCCTCTTGGAAAGGGACAGAACTGGTGAGAATTTGGGGGAGGGGGGCAGGTGGTTGTTTTCTGTCTGGTGTGTTTCCTAGTTCAGGGGGGCAGGCAGGGCAAAAAATGTACAGAAGCATTTTCTTCCTTTGGTTAACTCAGTGGTACTTGCTAGATGTAAGCATGTGATTATGGTTCATGCCTATAGAAAAACCTGGACAATTAGTCAAGGATTTGTAAGACGCCTTCTTCAGTGACTTTGATTGTGACCAGCTGCAAACAAACAACAATACTAAACTGTCTGAAAGGCTTCATTTTACTAGTATCTCAGTTACTCATGCTTCACCCTGTAAAGAATGAAGCAAACCTTGGTAGCCATACTGTAAGCAAGGAAAGACTTAGATTGATGCTTTTTTTATAGCTACATTGCTGTATTGGTATGCAGTGTATGGTTATTAAAAACAAATAGTCATCAGTCAATGTGACACTTTTTATCTAGTGATGTCCAAATGAATTTGGCGTTTATTTGGAGCCCAGCTGTTTTGCTTTGCATTTTCTGATATGTGCTGTGTTGCTTCCAGAGTGTGCAAGGGGAAAAAAAAGTCTGTAGGAGGGAAGTGATTAAACAAGCTTCAGCTGTTTTTTCCCCTTTGAATGGCCCTCTTTCATCAGGATATGTTAGGACAAGTGCTTTTTCAAGCCAGGATATCAGTGGAAGACACAGTGTTCTCTAAAAGTCATCCAGTTCCTGGGTAGCATCAACGGACAAGAGATTTCTCTGCTTCTCACAGAATATGCAGTCTATTTTTCTTTCTTTTTTTTTTAAGGGCTTAGCAGCAAAAGGATGTGAGTTTAACAGTTGGTTATGAATCTTTTTGGTTTTACTGACTTCTGCCTGTCTCTTGGGCCAGCACAGTGCTTCTGCTGTTCAAAGAAATCCAGTCCAAATTAGTATGTACATGCCATTTGTTTTTATTCTACCAAATGTCGCTTGCTAGAGCATTGCCAGGGGTGCTCAGGCTCAGCAGGTTAGGGTTTGTTGTGTGGTGGTAGGGGATATTGTTTTTTGTTTTTTTGGGTTTTTTTAAGATATATTTTACTGAAACGCCTAAAAAATCCTGTGTCTTGCAGAGATAATGGTAACTGAGGTCTGGAAATGAGTTTTGTTGCTTTTATCAAAATAATATAATTTAGAAATGTGCTCCTCTTTAAGAACCAATATGGAATGAGTTGGAATATTCTTTTTCTTTCTTTCTTTTGTTTTCATTTGTTAGCTGTATTCCGGAACAGTTGCATGAAATGTTAGAAAGTACAGAAAAATCTCTTTTGCAGGAAGCCCATGTTCTTAGAGTGTGTCTTTGGGAGAGCGTTGGGCAGCATTCGCATGTTAATAAAACTCCGAAAATAAGAGCTTTCACAAAGGGGAGCTTTGACATGCTGATGTATTGGGTCACTGGATATTTGAAATCCACTGCAGAAAAGGATGATGTGGGGACATGAGAGCAGTTAGTGGTAGGGAAATATGTACTGTCTGCTTTTCAGAGAGCTGGCTTTTGTGAGGTTGGGGCCACTGTCTGAGAAATGTGCATGATATATATATATTTTTATTTCTTGCGTTCAATGAGTTGTTTGACTTCTCCACCTTCATTTTCATGTAGATGAGTACATGGCCACAAAAAGCATCTCAAACAGATTGCCCTTTTACTGTGACTTCATACTGGTTCCGATATGCGGGATGATCTCACAAACTTTAGATAATACTTAGATTCGTAGACTCTAGGACTGGAAGGGACCTCGAGAGGTCATCGAGTCCAGTCCCCTGCCCTCATGGCAGGACCAAATACTGTCTAGACCATCCCTGATAGACATTTATCTAACCTACTCTTAAATATCTCCAGAGATGGAGATTCCACAACCTCCCTAGGCAATTTATTCCAGTGTTTAACCACCCTGACAGTTAGGAACTTTTTCCTAATGTCCAACCTAAATGCAACATTCTCATTTCCCTGCAACTGGAAATTCTCCTCTTTATTGTAAGAGATGGATTGACTGCCATCACTACAGCAGAGGGAAATATCAGACAAAGATGACCCACCCAGAGCTATGGTTACTAATGTGGGGAAAGAATCCTGTCTTCATCAGTTTATCTTTGTCTCAAATAGAGATTTCACAGTCATTGTTTGATACAGGGTAGATTATACTGTATGTGTACATTTCCCATTTTCCAAAGGGGAATGTAAAGGAATTTGATTCAGAGACTATTTCCAAAGTTTCTCAAGATAGGACCACTGCTAAGTATTTAGCTTGTAGGTTATTTTAACTGTTCTTTCCTCTTATGTATAACTGGAGGAAAATGAGTTACAGTCAGAAGGTGGTACATTACTCAGCAGATCTGCTCCCAGAACATATTCAGAGTCAGAGCTGTTCATGTTAGTGATGCTGTTCTTATATAACTCTCTACTCTTTTTACTGCTTTACTCTCCCATTAGTGCAGCAGAACCAATGCAGGCATGGGAGAGAGAGCTGGATTCTTCTGTGGTGCACACATGGTGAATGGAATTAACTAAATTCCAATTGCAGAATCTCTTCCTGGTGGTGTACAAGTCAGAAAGATCACAACTTGAGTTTCAGATCCCAGGCACAATTTGTATTACTAGCAGTTAGGAAAAACTTTGTTTTACTAGTAAACTGAACGAGTTTATGTGATATGGAGTCTCTGTGAGAGAGTAAATGTAGAAATGCTGTTTTCAGCCACTTTTCAGAGTATAACCATGCAGTAAGGATCTCACTTACTGTTCTGAGAAACAATCTTGGAAACCTTAAGTGACAGAATTTTCACTAACTTTCAAACCAATCAAAAATGAAGATTTCAACCCGATTGAACTGGTCTGGGCAGCCCCCATGCACCTGGAAAGAAGGGGTGGAGACATGGCTGTGTTTCCAGAGAGGGAAGAAGTGGAATGCCATAATTCCATGTCTTTCACTTGGAAGTCCTTGCTTAGAATGTAGCAGTAGAGCGTGAGCTCCTCACCAGGGACAAAGACCCAAAATGAGGCCAAGGGAAAAAAATAGAGCAGATAGTGCAGGGAGCTTTGACCTGAGTGGGGTTGATTTCTGTAGTAAATCATCTCCTCCAGTCACAGTCTCAGAATACAGTGTTTTAGCTTAGCAGATAATTGACAATAATAAAGAAAGATGAGAACCTCAGGTTCTATGATATGAGATGGAGGCAAATTTGGGTCTAAAATGAAGGGCCTGCCTTGTAAAGATCATTGCTTGGTGTCTTGATCTTTAGAAGAAATGCAATGTAAGCAGTAACTGCAGTAACCAAAAAATAGCTTAGTAGATACTGATTTTCAGTGTTGTGGGAAATGCTAACTTTAGAAATGGACACTGACACAAATGGCAAATGCTCCCCAGTACATCCTGATAACGTGTAATTAGACTTGAGCTGACTCATACTGTAACTGCTGATTTTGTTAGTTATGTTCTCAGATCCATGTTCCTCTCAATCTTGGGGAAATACATGGGCACATTTGCACATATTGTTGAGGCCTGGCCTGCTGTCAGTGGAAGCTTTACATGCACAAGGATTGCAGGTTCAGGCTTATGGGAAGGAAAAAAGCCATTCTTTACTGTTGCATGGATTGTGAGGTTTCCAAGCAGTTTTGTTTGACTTGTACAGTTTTCATTTAGAAAGGATTTCGTTTTTAGCCCTCTTGTAACTTAAAAAAGTTGTGTGTAATTTCAGTTTCTTGATTTTTTTTTTCATTCCTAAAAAATGTGTGCCGTGGGAATAATGACTGGTTCAGCACTTTACATAGTACCACACCATCTTAGTGGTAGAGTTCTTACAATTGCTGTTTTTAATTTGTAGAGTTTCATAATCAAATGATGTTGTATAATTACATGGAAATTTACTTCCAGCTCTGTAAGACCTCATGCAGATAACTCCAAGCATTGTAATCCTGTTGAAAAATGACATACCCTCCAGATGTAACTCCCAAGTTTTTAAGCAGTGCAGTTGCTGGGTAGTGATGTCAGACGTTATACCCTTTAATGTCTGAAGCTTGGGACTTTCCATCTAAATGTATCCTGACCCTGAGAGTGTTTTGCTGATGTTTTCCTTGGGTTGATTTCCTGTGTCTTTTGTTTTCCAGCTTAAGTGAGAGCTTTTTCATGGTGAAAGGAGCAGCGCTTTTCTTACAACAGGGAAACAGTCCACAAGGCCAGCGGAGTCTGCAGCATCCTCACAAGAATGCAGGTTATTGATTAAATCACTTATCGAAATGCTTTCTTGCATTTGCTTGTGTTGTGCACAGTGACAGACTAATAGTGCAAGCGAGGAAGTGGGGAACTCCCCCTCGGCATTAGCGTGTGGGCCATTGTGTAAAGCGTTGAGTAAAACTAGATTTCCACCCCACTTCTGATGGAAGAAGTTGAATTGGAACATATGAGTGCCATGTCCCCATTTAAATATCTGTAATTCTCTTGTAATTGTCACTCACTGAACTAGAAAACGGTCCTCTATGAACATCATAATATTCAGCACAGTGTCCTTTAGTTTACGGCCTTTGAGGAAAATCTGCTGAGCCGTATGAGGTTCTTTTGAAATGTCATCCTTTGTTTTCTGCCTTCTCTTGAGAAGAAATGTCTATTCTTGCCGCTTTACTAATTTGACTAAACCTGCTTTGTATTCCCCTGTATAGCAAAAAGATGAACCCATTACACTGGGCTGTTCCCTTTTCTTGATCAAGTGTTTTTATCATCTGTTTTGTGGGCACTGAAGCCCTGGTTCAGTAAGGTACTTTTCAGCTGACCAGGACAAGGGTGCTGTAGCCTAGTGGCCGGAGCGGGCAGCAGGCCTAGTGATTGGAGTCAGAGCCGTAGTCAGTCACCAGAGTCAGGATCAAAACCAGCGATCAGGAACTGGATACCAGAGCCAGGGGGTCGAGTCAGAGTCCGTAGTCAGGAGCCAGAGCCAGGGGTTAAAACCAGAGATCAGGAACTGGAGCAAGCAGGGTATCAGGCAAGGAGGGGCCCAAGGCAGGGACAGGACAGAGGCAAGGCTGGGTGCAAGGCAGGAGCAGCAGGAGCAGGAGCAGGCACAGCGGTGAGCATGAGCGTTGAGAAGCCAGGGAGCTGCTGCTGTTGCTGGCTTAAAAGCCAGCCTGCTGGCCTTGGCAGTCATTCAGATTGCGTGGCTATCAGGCAGCTGCTGCAGGCCAGCTGTGTTGATGAGGCTGCCTGAAGACTAGCTCTGCTGCAGGCCCTGATTCCCGATAGGTCCGTCAGCACGGGCCTAACTTTAAGTGCACGAGTAATCCTTTTGAAGTCGAATATAGTGCTTAAAATTAGACACAAGCCTTTCTGAATCAGGGCGGAAATCATGTTGAATTTATTACTGAATTTTTGTATACCAGGCAATATATTTTATCCCATCCAAACACCCTAAGCAAAATAAATACATAGTTATGATGTCTAAAGAAGTAATTTTTAGTTAAATCAATTAATTTTGTTGTCCCTACCTTGAAAAAATAGCTCATCAGTAATGGTTTGTATATTTTTATGCTATGTTATAATCTTGACTTTTAATAAGAAATATAACCGGAGTGCTAGAGGGAATGCATGATAGATGTATAATAAAAAGCAACAACAACAAAACAACCCGACTCCCTTCTGCAGATTTGTCCACTCCATTTTTTGTCACTGGGCTGTTGAAAAAAGCCAGTTTTAACAATTACCCTTTGAAATAAAAATAATAGACTCTGTTGTTGTAAATGGAAAATGGAAAAAAGCTAATGGCAAAATTATCTCACCCAGTGAAAATGGGTCATGGGCAAGGGTTACCAGAACTGCATTTTACTCTCTCTTTACTGTCTTTGATGTGTAACCAATCTGAGCCATGCGCAGGGACCAGCTCACATTAGGGTTTGAGTAGGCAGAATGAAGGCTTTTGCACAGCGCATACAGTCCCCAAATGAACCATAGGCGTAACACAGTCCTGAATGGAACTGTGAAGCCTTATTTGCAGATCAGCATGCTGCCTTTCGCATGTGAATCCTTAGGATTCAACCTAAAAGGAGCATAGCATTTACCAGCGGCTCAGACTAGCCATTCCAGTGGCCAATGCCTGATGTTTCAGGGGATGGCAGCCCCTTTACCCTGTTAATTCAGCTGGCCAGTTTTGGAGGGAAGGGGAAGAATGACTTCTGGCCACATTTCCATCATAGGAAAATGCAAGGATACTGCTTAGTGAGGTTCACATCACAAAAGACAGGTGACTAGCCCGCTTCAAGCTGCTTTAGTGAGAAGCAGCCTGTAGTGCTTTCAGCTAAGGAATACTTGTTGAAATCGAGAAATAGACCAGGAATAGTTACCAAAAATCTCCACACCTCCAGGGTTCTTTTGAAGCCCTGACTTAATATTTTGGTTATTGTAGCCTTACATAAACTTGAATAAACCCCATTTTCCTGTGATGTCCAGCTTAATCAAGACAAACACTAGCACAGTCTTAAGAACACAGTTCAGGCCCCACTCTTGCAAAGATCTCCAAGTGAGCACAGAGGTGAGGAGCAGTTTGTGGGATCGGGGCCTAGGATGTACATGACCCAAAGCCCTTGCCTCTTAGTTCCATATAGTTCATTTCTTGGCTTTAGGCAGGAAATTCTAATTTAGATGCTACATCTAAACATAGTTCATAAACATACATAACATTTTAAGGACGTCTATAGATTCTAGTTGTTTCCAGTGTGCTAAAAGGAAGAGAAGAGACAGTAGAGAATTTAAAGTACATTAAAACTGGTAAGTATACATAGGGTTAAAGAGACTGAGCCCCACTTGCCCTATATTTTTATGCCTTCTGTCTTTGACAGCTTTGGAATAAGTGGTTAGCTTAAAAAAAATCGCCATCAGGGCACGCTGTGTGAAGGAGCATGTGGGGAAGGCACAGTGTGGTACTGTATGTCTGCTTAGTAAACACTCCAGAATAACAAAGAGCATGTTTGAATGCCAAGCCTGGCTTTTGGTTTCTCAGACTGTCAGCAATTTCATATTTCCAGCAAGTATCCTATGGGAGGAACTATACCTTGTATAGAAAGATATGCTTGCGCTATCACATTATTAGAGAGGGTCTTGTTTTATTTTTACATGTATGACTTCATCCTATAACCCATTTTTATCAAACAGGAATGTGTCTGCTTCTGTGGATTCCAAGTACACCTCTACCTCGATATAACGGTGTCCTTGGGAGCCAAAAAATCTTACCGCATTATAGGTGAAACCGTGTTATATTGAACTTGCTTTGATCCACCGGCGTGCACAGCCCCGCCCTCCCAGAGCACTGCTTTACCGCATTATATCCAAATTCGTGTTATATTGGGTGGCGTTATAGCAAGGTAGCGGTGTATGCTATTGCACGAATGGTACTAACTGGGGATGGGTAAAATGTTACTGTGACCTCTGCCAGGTCCAGTCCTACAGCCTTCACACATGCAACACTCTTATTGTGTTCAAAAGGAAGATGGCCTGAGTTAGGCCCACAGTCTCAGACCCATTGTCTTGTATGAAATTCACAAATGTATTTATTGATTATAGCCTTAATCTTTAGTTTCCTCATTCTCCGCTCCCTCCTAATCCTTTGCCCACAAATCTTACTGTTCA
This sequence comes from Gopherus evgoodei, assembly GCF_007399415.2. Taxonomy (NCBI): domain Eukaryota; kingdom Metazoa; phylum Chordata; order Testudines; family Testudinidae; genus Gopherus; species Gopherus evgoodei. The sequence goes on from NC_044334.1 coordinate 4,210,658, forward strand.
GTGCAGGATGTGGTAGCTATGAGACAAATCTTATTGGTTACAATTTGAACCAGTGGCAGAGGCATTCCTTATGTATCTAATGCCTGCCAAATGCCAAAATGTCCAGGTCTCATGACAGACCAGTTAGTCTTGTGTCCAGGGAACTCAAATCTGTCGTTATCATTTTATTTGTCGTTATCATTTGCATCTGAGGAAGTGGGTATTCACCCACGAAAGCTCATGCTCCAAAACGTCTGTTAGTCTATAAGGTGCCACAGGATTCTTTGCTGCTTTTACAGATCCAGACTAACATGGCTACCCTCTGATACTTGTTATCATTTTAAGAATTCTCTGAGAGTATGAGGCTTGAATGGCTTCCCAAATAGTCTCTACTTACAGGAATTTAAGTTTCTCTGTACATCAGGACATGCACATCTTAGTGCACTAAGAAGGGACCATGGCAACATCTGTTGATTATTTCCCAATCATCTCAGCAGGTGACTTGCCTCAGCACCTTCAAGTGATGATCAACCTTCTGCGCTGTGAGGACAGAATCAAATTGGTAAGAGGGTCTGCAGTTTCTGCCTTTCTTTCAGCTGGAGGAATCTGAAATAGTTTTGTTAAACAGAACCATGTAAAAAAATCACTGGTATTTCTAACAGGGCCATGCTTCCCTCTTAAAGAAGAGTTTTATTAAAACTCTGCCTGTTTGAGTAATGCAGACAGCTACACATCTGTAGAGGATATGAAATGTCACATCAGAAGGGACAGGCCTCCTGAATTACTGCAGGCAGGGTCACTGCGACATTGCAGTGTAAGAATCATAACAGGAAAAGATGGAAGAGCCCTCTTAGTACCTTCCTATACCCCAGTGCAGTGCAAGATTGGTACTTTTATCAACTTCCCTACTTAACCTACATTTTTAAAAAATCCCAGTTCATTTTCCCCTCAGACTTCATCTTGTAACAAATTTGAGAATGGAGACCGGTAATCTAGGCAAAGAAACTGCACTCCCACTGTGCCCCTTTCCTCCCCTACTATAGGCTTTTGGTTAAACTAGCGCTAAATGTGTGCAAGGAGAGGATGGACTGTGTCTTCCTATGTGTTTCTGTAGCAGCTAACGCCATGGAGCCCTGTGCTGACTGGGGCTTTTGGGCCCAACTGCAATACAAATAATGAACTCTAACAGTCATGGCCATAATGGTCATTGACAGCAGGTTTGCAGAGCTGTGTTGCCCTGTTTTAGGCTGTGCGCTTGGAAAGCACGTGGACAGATCGAGTCAGATACATGGTGGTCGTGTATAGCAGTGGGCGGCAAGACACAGAAGAAAACATTTTACTGGGAGTGGACTTTTCCAGCAAAGAAAGGTATGTCAGGGAGACTTCTCATGTGCCACAGTGTTGCTTGAACAGGACACACTCTCTGCCGTACTGTAAAGTCACCTGATTCCGATAAAGGTGAAGGACCTGATGTTGCAGAGGCTTTCAGGCCTTTGGCTGCACTGCAGCACTGCAAACAGCTCAGGGCAAAGTACTGTATGCACAGTCCTTTTATAGCACTGTGGCATCTGACTGATCTGTAGCCAGTTAAGGTAGCTAGATATCTAATTGTCCCCAACCGTGTCTGCAGCTACTTAGAGCTGCAAAACCGGAGGCCACTTTTTCAAATCTGACTCAAAATGTGGTTAATGTCCTGGAGCTGGACAGTGATGGATCTGCATGAATTTCTAAATAGCATAAAGGTCCTGCAAAGAGGAAACAAACCCAAACGGGTGAGAGATTAGGGATTTATGTCCAGCTTTTCCCAAATAAGAGTTCTCTGTTCTGTCTGGGATACAGACCCATCTCCTGAAAAGAGTGATTAATACTTCCAAAGCCCCATAACATATTAAGTAACCCTCAGAATCTTTGTGTTCTCCCTATTTTATAGATGAAGAAACAGAGGCAGAGAAGTCATTACTTGCCCAAAGACACAGGCAGAGTGTGTGGTAGAGAGTCAGGACTTCTAGGCTCCTAGTTCTGTATTCAGACCACTAGCCCTCTGTCATGTTACACTTGACTATGCCTAAGGAGTACCCCAAAAGTAGATTTTTTTAAAACCTTTTCTCTTGTCCTCTAATAAATCAGAGTGGATTTTTCTGTACTATAAGTGAAGAGGATAGATGTGTGTTAGGAGGGAGTATATACACTAATATAATCTACAGTAAGAACATGTTTTCATTGACAGTAAGCCCACTGGCCGTGCCTGGTTATGAAATTCTTTCTTACTTGCTTTGGTGCTACACTTCCCATTGTTGTAAGTGCTGTCAGAGGGGTCGAGTTGCTCTTAACCCAGCACTACAGAATGGAACGTTAGTCTGCGTTAGAGAAAGTCCAGGAATGTTTTCTACATCTTGTCCAAAACTAAGATGGACTGGTTTTGAAATAATTTCTACTGGTGGTTACTAGTGCAAAGTGAGGGGGTATCCTGGGAAATAGCCCTGGTCGATATCCCAGAGCAGCCCTGACTTCTGGGCAGAGCATTCTCTTCGTTTACCGTGATCCCTGCGAGAGTCAGGGAGCTGACGGAGCAGCACATGTAGAAAAGATCATCAAAGAAAGGCTCAGGTGGCAGGGACATGTACATCGTATGGGAGATGGGACCCGGGAGCCATGCTCAGCAAGCACTGAATTGGGTCCCCAAGGGAGGGAAGAGAAAGCGAGGAAGGCCAAAGAAGAACTGGCAGAAGACAGTGACAGGAGGGTATTGAATGTGTTGGCATCACCTGGGAAGAAGTACCACAGCTAATGAGTGACCATCATCAGTGGAGGAACTGGTGTGCCCCATGTGTCAATGGCACAGGAGGGACTAAGCACCTTATGTCTTTGTGGATTAGATTAAAGAAAACCTTTCAGTACAAACCAGTGTCAGTCAGTAATGGCAGTTTTACTTAAGCAGCCCTGGAGCCTGTGTTGAGGCTGGAAAGAGAGTCCTTGACTATCACCATTCTGAGTTACTTGCATGGGCCGTTTGTACTGATACACCTGTTTTCTTGGAAGGCTCTGAAGTGCGCACTGCCCACATGTGCATTGAAATTAGCCGGTTGGCTGCTTTGGTCTGTTGTATCAATGGTTACGATTTAAAAAAAAAAAATCAGTCTGAATTCTTTACAAACTGGCTGCTGCATGCACGCTCATTTCCTTTAAAAGTTTAATATCTTGGCAGCTTAATTATTTACCAGTTGAAAGCGTCTGGTCCACATCATGGTCTAGTTTTCTTGACAAATTTCTTCTCTCATACTGAAGTATTTTTTTGGATTAGATAAACTCATAAGACTCCCTTAACCCCTTCTTCCAGTCAAAGTGATTCAATGAAAATCCCACAAACTGCCCATTAAGGGTCCTTCGTGCCTGATTTTCTATCTAGCACTGGTGGACGGAGATCTGTGCGTCCAGACAACTGGACACACAGCTGCCTGATGGGCTGGAGTGCCTGCTGTGTATGTGCCACTCATTTAGGGAATTATCCCTCTTTGGGGCTTTTAATGGGGAAGATGAAGTAAAGGTCAACAGTGGCCTATGATAGGATACGATCCTGGCGGGAGAGGGAAAGAGATGGAATTTGTAACTTGCTTCTAAAAGGTTGCTACTCCATCACTGGAAAACAGCACGCTGCTGTCAGAGCAGACCAGAAGATTTTCATACATGGCTGTACAGTGTGTGTTTAGACACTATGTATAAGCATAGACGTTGCAGTGAGAGGAAGGTGAGGTTTTTAAATAAAGATACATAGGATTCAGAATCTACTGGGAATTAACAGTAGAAAGTAACCTTATTGTGTCCTGCATTTGAACTCTTTATAACAATAGCATTGAATGCTGTCACTTCTTTCCTTTTCCATGGTAGTAAAAGCTGCACTATCGGGATGGTCCTGCGCCTGTGGAGTGATACCAAGATACATCTTGATGGAGATGGGTACGAAACAAAAACATTTTAATGTCTAGAAGGACGAATTTGAGTGTCAGAGAGAGCAAGATCCTAATAGCTCAGAGGATATTAGAGTTGATTTATTTTGCCCAGTTAGAGGGCTGTTTTAAGAGTGTCCTCATTTTTAAAGTTAAGGACAATTCAAATTTTTAGGTTCTTTCACCTCAGTCCATTTAATTGATCATTTATTTTTACTTATTGCTACCTTTGTGCTATCTGATAAAATGTGTTAGATCTTATTAGTGATTTCTCAAAGTAAACAAATACGCAGTTTTTAATGACCAGTAATTGCAGTGCTCTTGGATAAACTTCCCTTCACATTCTTGTTTGCAAGGCCATTAAGAGCTGTGTTAGATAATCAGGTTGCATAAATTCCCATTTCTGATTTTAGTGAACTGTCAGTGCCAGCCCACACGTACTGCAATGGCTGTGACTTGTTTTGCTTTGCATCATGGGCATTACTGCCTTAGCAGAAAAACAGGGGTGGTTTGCTCAGTGGAGGATCTCATGCAAAAGGGGGCATTGTATGACTTTTTCTTCTCTCTCTGTTAGTGGATTTAGTGTGAGCACTGCAGGGAAGATGCATATCTTCAAACCAGTTTCTGTGCAAGCTATGTGGTATGTATATTGCTGATTTAGTTTTACTAAAAAAAAAGATGATCATTTATATTAGCTTTCTTTTTTTAAAACAAACAACCCTGCAGTTAGCATTTTACATAGCTGTTATTTAGTACCTTAAGAAAGAAATTCCATTGCTAGAAAGCTGGTTGTCTCGGCAGGTAAGTATGCTGAAAGGAATAATGAGCATGCTGTGCCATTTTCCTGATGGTAAATTACATGCTTCTGTTCAGAGCAGCTATACACTCTCTAGTATACGCACTGAAGGGAATTACACGAATAAGATTATTAAATATGAGAACCGAGTTGAACATGGAATTGATCAGGCTGCAAACCCCATACTAGCTCTCTCTGTATTTTTGTAACTAGCTGAAGAGGGCATCTCAGGATCTCTTGCCAACCTCATGGAATTTCCAGTGCTCTTTGTTGCTGCGCTGTTGCCCTGGAGTTCCTGCTGTCTGATAACTTTCCATGAAGCCCAGGGTTTCACTTCGCAGCTTTGATTATGTTGGCTGATCTTTTATAATCACACTTGCCCACATACACACATCCCAAACCAGCAAAATGGGGATATTTGAATATCATGAAATCCCTGACTGCTATGACCACAGATTGCCTTTAATGGTGGTGATTTTTAAGGGACTTGTTCTGATATATAACAAATTGTATAGATTTTAGCATGGACATTATGTTTATGAAATCTGAGCTCTTGTAACATTTAATAGGGAAATGATTTGGATGTGGAAGAAGATGTAATTTTAGGGATTATTTGGTACACAAACAAACAAACCCCTTGTTACTGCCATTTTAAAACTCTGCCCCTCCAGTTAGCAGCTTCAGATGTGGTCAATGTGTTCAGTGTAATAACATCTACAGAACTGAAGGATTATTTTAAAGTTAAATGCTATAATTTGCAAAAACAAATTACCCAATCTGGGCTCTGTTCTTAGTGTGTGCCAGGGGCTAGGAATGCTGTTAAATGTACCTTTCGACTCTTTGGTAGAGCTGGTTTGAAGTGTCCACGTGCTTACCGTTTTTGTCTGAGTTTTTAAGTTAGCTAATGATTAAGTCCCAGCGGGACAGAAGTGGTGCATAGGCCTTTTGCTGGTCTCTTGCATGGGGTGAATTTTGTCCTGTGTTGAGTGGTTACCAGATCTTGAGAGGCCATCCAAACCATACTGTTTAGTGTTTGTGACACCTCTATCTGAAATTGGAAAAAGCAAACCTGCTGCTATCAAAAAACAAAACCCAGACCATAACAAACTAAGTTGAAAATAAGTCTCAGGGCCCTGGGCTTCTGTGTGCTCTTACTCTCCATGATGCTCAGATTTTTCCCTTCTTTGCTTTTGAAACATGCAGGTCAGCCCTGCAGATCCTCCACAAAGCTTGTGAGGTCGCACGGAGGTACAATTACTTCCCAGGTGGAATGGCTCTGGTCTGGGCCACATACTATGAAAGCTGCATCAGTTCGGACCAGAGTTGCATCAATGAGTGGAACACGATGCAGGACCTGGAGTCGACACGCCCCGATTCCCCAGCGTTGTTTGTTGACAAGTCAGTTCTGAGTTTTATTTTGAATGTCTTCGTTCACTTTAGAAATCCCACATTTTCCCTTTCATTTCTCCAGTAGTTTGATCTCCTTTCAGTTCATACATAATTTTGTAAAGTTTTCCTCTGTCATCAGTGTCAGTTGAATTAACTTGAATCCTTCCCATCCCTTCTCCATGTAACAGTATCATTATACCGAGAGAACATCGCTGAGGCCTTCTGCCCCAGTGAAATGCCTGTCTGGATAGTTTTTTTAATTTTCCTTTGCAGGCCAACTGAGGGGGAAAAAACAGAGCGGTTCATTAAAGCCAAACTCCGAAGTATCATGATGAGCAAAGACCTGGAAAATGTGACCTCCAAGGAAGTAAGCAAAACCTACCATTTGCTGGCCTGTGACCACTCGGTTCCTGTCAATGTCCAGAGTATGGGAGGTAGCACTGGGTAAGGGTTAGAGAAGACGGGGAGTCAGGACCTTCAGGATATATATTTCCACCTGTGCTTACAAGATTTACTCCATGTCCTTGGATAAGTCTTCTGTTCTCTGCCCCTCAGTTTTCCCATCTGTGAAATAGGACATCATCAACCTCACAGTGGGCTTTTAGAGTCCCTACAACAAGTGATTGAAATACTCTCATGGGAGGTCCTGTAAGAGCCCAAAGTATAAGGAAACGTGGAAACTGACCCACAATGTACCCTGAGTGTGGACTTGCCTGGAGCTTTGTGCAGTGGTAAAAGCCACACAAATTGGTTGCCAGCATTTCTTCTTCGGCTGCCCTGAAAATGCCCAGATTCTTCTGTTTTAGTAGAGTTACTCACATGCAATGTTGTAATGTAGAAAGCTGTGGTAGGTTTGGCTTTTCAAGGGAGGGGATAAAGAAGAAAATCTGTACACCTTACAAATGTTTCCTACCCAGCACCTTAAAAGTGAGAGACTTTAAAAGATCTAATTCCCTTTCCACAATGATGCTGCTGTTTTTCACTTCTTGTTTCTAGTGAGTTTTGCTTTGGTTTCTTCAGTGCTAGCACAGTGCTGGGTGTTCAGCACTTCAGGGGAATGCTTCAGAGTGAAAAATACCATAACAGGTTTTGTGTTCATATTGGACTTTGCATGAAGCTTTATTTACAAAGCCTGAATTTAGGGCCTCACATGACCTTTTCCTGAGGTTGTTTGTCTCTGAAAGCATTTATGTACTTCTCTGTGGACCATAGTCTCTCTTGCTCTCTAATGGATGGATGTATAATTTATTGGCACTCTCCTTTTAAAAGTGGACAGTCATTTTGCACAGCCCACCATCTAGGTGGTATGCTGTCATTTACTAAGTGGCATACTTTGTCATTTTCTGCCCCACAGATACGAAATGAGCTGGAGAAGCAGATGAACTGCAACTTGAAAGAATTCAAGGAATTTATAGACAATGAAATGCTGCTTATCCTGGGGCAGATGGACAAACCATCTCTGATTTTTGATCACCTGTATCTGGTAAGCCACGGACTCAGAAGCTATGCTGGGCATGAGGAGGGGGCATCAGTCAAACATGAGCGGCCACCAGGCTCGAGGAAAGCTGCACTGCATGTAAAGCCTGCAATGGGGAGAAAGGCCAGCGGGTGTGTAGCCTAATGTTGAACCTTTTACACAAGGAGACTGTAGGTCTCCTTTCCTTCCTCTCTCCATGTCGCTTCCAAAGGCCCATATCCCAGCAGCCCGTTCTGCTAGCTGAGCCGTCATTCTGAACACACAGGGCTGCACTGATGGGCTGGCAAGAGGGGTAGGGGGCCTTCCTGAGCCTTTCTCTCCCTGTGAGTGAATGTGCTCCATCAGTGGTCCTCTCCTGGCCAGCTCAGCTCAGGAGCAGAACACATGGGCGGCATGACGTGGGGGAGGGTCCTGTAAGTGGTGGCATGCTGTGGGGGGGGCGGCGTTTGTTTCACCTGGCCTTTGAAGAGAAGTAAAGGTGCTGAGGAGTGGTCTGACGTATGGGCTGGTAGTGTTTGATTAGGACCTGCTTCTAGGCAGGAGGGTGACTTGGCTGAATGGCAGTTTGCTTTTGTAATTGTAGATAATTGGCAGGGGCTAGAGTCTTAGTATGGGAGCTTTTATTCTAATGGAAATAAATAAATAAGAGGTTGCCAGGGGTTGATACAGTATGCGGGAAGACAGCCTTCCCCCACATCCTGAGAACTGCTCTGAGGAAGTGCTTCGTCTTTCCCTTTTCCCCATTTATTCCTGCTGCTGTGACTTTCCCCGTGTGCACAGAGCTGCCGAGAATGGGTTCGGGCCCTGCTGAAGAAATTTTTTCGGGCCCCCCAGCAAGGGTGGACCAGGCCGGGGAAGCCGGGCCCGGGGCCCCCTTCCGGACCATCGGGCCCTGGTAATTTGTACCAGCTTCCCTTCCCGCTCTTGTCGGCCCTGCGTGTGCACAATAACCTGTTGCCCTGCTTTGGAAGCTAAGTAGATTTAGTAAAATGGTGTCCTGGCCCTGATGTTAGTGCTCTGTTTGTTGGGTGCATCATGCACAGGAAAGGCTGCCCATTATGGATTTATTTAATATTTCTACGAATAGGAGTCGTTTTTCTTAAGATGAGGTAAGGACCTAGATCAGGACACTGTCCAAGTGTACCAGTTATGTGCCCTCTATTTTTGCCTTGCTCAGTCAAAGGTAATGATACACTGAGAAAGTCAAAGTGCCTCCCACCTGGCTGGCTTTATATAAATCATCAGTTTGAAAGGTGATTTGCTCTTTCAGCCTATGAACAGGCTCAGAGCGGGGATGAGTCTCTTGTAATCTCTTGCCACTAGATGGTACTCCAAGCAAAACTGGAAGTTGCCATCCAGAACCAAGATTTAACTGAGACGGGAGCAGTTCTGCACTTTGCAGCAATCTCATCTTTTCCATGATAGACTCTGAGGAAATAGGCCTCTGAGAGTGAATCATGTTTTAAAATCCTCTTAGTTCTCCATGCAGTGTGTTGTGCATGTACCTCTAGAGCACTGTCTCCCATGACTTCTAGGGGCCATCTCACACTCAAATAGCCTGAGACTCGGTGTTACTAATATAACAACCTAAGTTCCCTCTGAGCCACACGGCCGCGCAGCTGCCTATTAAGCCCCACGCAGGGACTCAGGGCTGTGGCGGGAAGCGTCTCTTCCCGCCGGCCAAATCACGGACCTGCAGCGGTGGGGAGAGGTGCCCCTTCCCGCTGGCCCCAGCTGCTGCAGCGAGAGAGAGCTGGGGGAGTCCTTTCTCCCCACCGCAGCCCCACGGCAGACTGCACCGCACCCCAGAGCCCACATCCCAACCATCTGCCCCAGCTCTGAGCCCCATCCCACACTTGGAACCCCTCGACCCCACCCCCACCACAGGAATTTTGTTGCGTCACATATCACCTCTATATTGGTGCACATAACCAAATTCATTCCGCACATGGACCTAAAAAATTAGAGGGAACACTGATAATGACCACTTTATTTTGCAGAATCTCTGAATGGTTTTCCTATGCAATTTATATTTGTTATTGAAAACAGGGAATGTTCATTTATGGTGGGTTTTGTGATGTGCTAGGAACCACCCTGAGACTGTCTAACTCACTTCATGCAAGCAAGCAAGCAGATCCAGTGCTGCTCACCACCAGCTCAGATTGGATCTGAACAGGCAATCTGGAGATGCATCCTCTGTGTCCCATATCCCACTTCTTTTCCTTTTGGACCCCTTCCTAGGATCATTTTTTGTGAGCTTTTCTGATTGAAATCCTGCTTAATATTACTTTGTAATCTGGGAACGTTCCCACTGTGTTCCTAACACACTGCACATATGTTGTCCAAAAGTGCCATCTCTTTGTGGTTTTCTTTAAGTAATAGGGCTAACCCTTCCTCAGGTTAGAGGAGGGATGGTTTTGTGGCTAAGGCACAGCTTTGGGACTCAGGAGATCTGGATTCTTTCCCTGGATCTGTGAAAGCTCCACTCTGTGACCTTGGGCAAGTTACTTAATCTCTTTGTGCTTCAGTTTTAGGGATCTGTAGAATATTGGTAATATTCTCTGTTTCTCGCCCTTTGTATGTCTTGCCTGTTTAGGCCTGTTCAGCCAACAATGTGATGCAGTTGCAAAAAAGGCTAATATCGTTCTGAGATATAGTAACAGGAGCGTCTTATGTAAGACCTGGGATGTCATTGTCCCACTCTGTTGGCACTGGTGAGGCCTCAGCTGGAGCATTGTCTAATTCGGGGTGCTGCATTCCAGGAAAGATGTGGACAGACTGGAGAGAGTCCAGAGAAGAGCAACAAAAATGATCAAAGGTTTAGAAACCGTGACCTGTGAGGAAAGGTTAAACAAACTGGGCCTGGTTAGTTTTGAGAAAAGACAACTGGCGGTGATGGGGGCCTGAGAACAGTCTTCAAATATGTGAAGGGCTGTTATAAAGACAAGTGTGATCAGTTGTTCTCCAGGCTAGTAGTAATGGACTTAATATGCAGCAAGGGAGATTTAGGTTAGATATTAGGGGAAAAAAATTCTGCCTATACTGGTAGTTAAGGTCTGGAACCGGCTTCCAAGGGAGGTTGTAGAATCTCCACCACTGGAGGTTGCTAAAATCAGGTTGGACAGTGCCGCCTGAAATTACCTGAGTGCAAAGTTCACTGGTCACAGTTGACAGGTTCTTTCCCTTAGTGATTACGTAAATTATTTAACAGGTGGGATTGATGAATCACAGGAATATGAACATAAAAGTTTTATTTATCATCCAGATAAACCAAAGCATTAATGCTACTGAACAAGAAACAGATACATATTATAAGAAAGTCCATAGTGCTGTCATACTCTCAAACTCTTGGGACCCAGGGTAAATACCGCTAGAAGAAGATACTCAGTGGAGTACACTGTAAGTGGGAGGTGACGGTCCAGTTTACACCAGCCTCTCATCCCAAAGTGCCCACCAAGGGTCGGCACACACCTTGTTTATACTCATCTCCTCTCTTACAGCCACCTAGGTCCAAGACCAGATCTGAAGGTATTCCAGCCCCTTCCCATATGACATCTTCCAGGAAATGTTGTTTGGCTGTTAGCCAATGGCTATTAGCCAGGATGGACTGGAATGGTGTCCCTAGCCTCTGTTTGCCAGAAGCTGGAAATGAGCACTGGGGGATGGATCACTTGATGATTCCCTGTTCTGTTCATTCCCTCTGGACCAGGCCACTGTGGGAAGACAGGATACTGGGCTAAATCCTTGGTCTGACCCAGTAGGGCCATTCTTACGTTCTTATGATATCCCAGCTATCCATAATTAATCCAAGGCTGGCCTAAGCTATCTGCATCAGCCCCATTCCCAGTATTTTCAGTAAGTCAGTGTGGTTAGTTCCCTGGACACAAGCACCCCCCAAATCTTCCCAAAGCTACAATTTTAACTTGTTTTTGCTTCTTTGCTGTTACCTTTGTTTGTCTCAACATTCATATTGCTCATTATACTCTATGTTCCTCCATGTGCCTTTCAGCAATGTTGATTTTTACTCTTTCCTGTTAAAAGCACGTGTTAATATATATTAGCCTAAAAGCTTCCTGTCATAAACCAGGTCAAGAGCCATAGGTTAACAACAAACACCTATCAGGGACGCTCTAAGTTTAATTGGTCCTGCCTCAGCACAGGGGGCTGGACTGGATGACTTCTTGAGGTCCCTTCTAGGTCTCATTTCTATGATTCTGTGATTGTAAGCTGTTCAGGGCAGGGAGTTTTCTGTGTGTATGTACAGTGTTTACTGCAGTGGTGCTTCCATTTTGTTTGGGGCCTATATGTGCTCTGTAATATAAATAATAAACCTCAGGCCAAGCTTCCTAGGGTTTCTACCAGCAGATTGACCCCTCTATCTCTCCCCTTACCTCCCTCTTGCTTCAGAGAGACTCTCAACCTTTTATACTCTTGGGTTGTAGCTAATAGGACCAGTCTGGCCTGGTTGCTAGGCTGAGTCAGCAGAATAACTCTGCATTGTTATGCAGGGCCCTAGAACCTCATGCTCTATTGTACTCTTTTCAGAAACCCTTGCCTATGTTTTAGTTTAGCGCTCCTGAGAAAATATTGTCCAGATAGCAAAGAGCACAGTGACTGTACAGTGCCCAGCAGAACAAAGGCTTACTCTGTGTATGTGTATGTGACTTGTATCCTAGGGGTCTGAGTGGAATGCCTCCAATCTGGAAGAGCTTCAAGGCTCGGGGTGAGTACTGGCCCTTTCCACTACTTAATGTTGGCTTTCGCACGTTAGACTCTTAAATCCTCAAATCACTTGTTTTCAACTGCATGTTCGGGTGTCTTGTGAAATGAAATATTATACTTTCAGGCCATACTTCAGTGGATAGGCACAGGACCAGAATTCTGTTCTCAGTAGTGACCTTGGACCAGATAGTTCCTCTCTTTCTATCTCAGTTTTCCCACCTGTACAATGGAGATATTTGTCCTCATTTGTAAAGTGCTTTGAGATCTAGGGAAGACCAATCCTATGTAGGAGTCTAGTTTATACTGAGCAGGCTTATTGTTGTCTGAGGTGTGAATTCCCAAATACTTCAGAAGATTATCCATTACAGTATTTGGGGTAAAGCTCTTATCCAAATGGTGCAAAACTGCCTGAAGATGAGAAGAGCTGTGTGAATTGTTCTCCATTCCACTAGTGCAGACAGGTGGCTGCAGTCTTGTCTCTCAGTGAACTCTCATCACTACATCACTTCTTGGCTTTAAGTGTTTTAGGCCAATGGGAATTTTGTGTATAAATACTTGCTGCTTGCCCAGGACACATGTTGGCTCTATAATGAGGCTCTGAAAAGTTATTACTCAACAGCAGGAATAAAGATGTTTAAACTGTAGTCCTCGGGAACACTTTTGAATAAGTAAAACAACCAGCACATTAATCCTTTGATCTGTAGTGATGGTATTCTTGAAATGACATTTTTAAAAGTCAAAGCTGGACAAATCCTTGAATAAATATCATGTGCTATTGATTTGTGTGAATTATATGAAATAATAACTTAATATGGGCATTCATTCTCTCCTAGTATACGCCTATTTATTATTAAAATCCTGCTGTTATATCCTGCAGAAGTAGAGTAAAATGATGCAACTTTCATTTCATATTTCTGGTTGGAAAAAGGAAGAAAGTATGATCTTGTTGCGAAAGCACAAGGCTGAGATTCAGGACTCCCAGGTTCTGTTCCTAGTATTGACATTGATTCATTGTGAGACTTGGATCAAGTTTCGGCTCCTCTCTCTCCCTCAGCTTCCTCATTAGTAGAGTGGGCAAGTCACTCTCCCGTGTTCTCCATCTTTACATGGGACAATGGTAGTAGAGAGAGATGAGTTAGGGAGCTCGATTCAGCCAGTCCTTCACATGTAGAACGCCAGCTGATTTAATCGGAAGTGGAGAGCTTAGAGGTTTGGGGCTGCTGATTGTCCCATGCAGCAAGAGCACCCATGTTACACTGGGTTGTGTGTGGTTTATCATGTGAATTCCAGGTCCCTTTCCAGGGCTGTGATGATTAAACTCTCCACCTTTGTTTCCCATTGCATCCTGCAGCGTCTACTACATTTTAAATGTCACCAGGGAGATAGATAATTTTTTTCCTGGTCTATTTGCGTATCATAATATCCGGGTGTACGACGAGGAGACGACAGACCTCCTGGCTCACTGGAACGAAGCATATCATTTCATAAATAAAGCCAAGTAAGTGGATGGAGATGAGCGAATCAGTGCTTGGGAGCATCCAAGGTCAGGATAAGAACCCGTCATCAGAATCTGTGGAGTGAGGTCAAGTCCTTGCATGACACTGAGGCACTTTCTCCAGCAGGGGGCGAGGGAGCTCCCTCACCAGTACTGTGGCTATTGTAAGGATAGTGTTGTGCCCTCTGCATGCTGCTGAATAGCATTTCAGCGGAGGATATGGAACCATTCACAGAAGCTTATTTTGAAACCTGCCTTCCTCTGAATGTCCTGTTAGTCACAGAGCTGTGGTTCCCACTTCAGGGCAGGGGCAATGAGAAGTGTACTCAGTAGGAAAGTAACCATCCCCGCTGTCTATTACTGGAAACTCACTGCTTTTGGACAAGTCCTGAGAAGTGTCCGTGCATCTGTTCTGACTTTGACTCTATCCCCAGCATCCAATTCTCCTGGACTCCTTCATACCCTCAGCTCGCTGTCCTAGGTTTGGCACAATAACTCATTCAGTGTCTTTACTGCCATGGCAGTTAAGTAGCTCTACCAGGCCAATTAAGTAGCTGTCCCTTTGCTGCTTAATTGCTGAGCCCTTTGTGAGGCTATGAAGAGGTTTCTGGGACCCCTGCTCTCGCAAAGGCCTTTGAAAAGGGAGTTCAGTTGGGCCCCTGGAATTCCCAAATACCCCGTCTGTTCCCGTCAGTGGTTAAACATTAACCCCTTCGCAACCAGTCACAATTGTTCTGAAATTTTATTTTCAGCGCCTTGTTCAGCTTGCTTTTTTGCTTCCCTTTTTTTTAAATGAAATGTTTGTTTGTTTCTAGTAATGATGCTACATTCTGTTTGTGTTTGCACCTAACACCCTAAAAGATGTCAGGAGCCCCTAAGGGTCCTTCTGATGAAGTAAAACACTTTGAAATCCTTGAATTTTGTCTGTGATAGAATAAGCAGACCAGTGACTCCCAGCAACAATAAGTGACATGAACCACTCACATTCTGCTGGGGTTTCAGCATGTGCTTTGTAACTTGATGGGCTTTTCTTCATTCAGATCTGCATGGGGTAGCTGGACAGTGACACCTGGTTAATTTGGCCTCTTTTATTAGTCGGCCAAATCCTGCCCTAAGTCAGTACCAAATCATTAGGATTGCAGAGGTGTAACTAGCAGTTGAATTTGACTTTGTCCATCAGCCACAAAGTCAGGATTAATAATGGCCTCAAAAATAAAAGGGCTGCATCTGAAGCTGTGGCGGTCCCATCCCTGACAGATTGTGGCACAGTTCTGCCAGGTGACATACTGGGCGTTGAAGTTCCCAAATACATAGCAGGAGATGCTTATTGCCATGTGTGATCCTTCGTTCAGTTGCCTTGCCTCCACCTTTGAAGATGGAGGCCTGGCATAAGGGCCTCCAACCCTGTTACTTGCTCTTCAGATTGCACCAACCTCTCCGAGGAAGCCTCTTTATTTGTGAGACTTCTTACTCTGTGATTTTCATCCAGTCACTCCACCCGCCAGGGCACAAGTGATAGAGAAGCCCTCATGCAGTGAACAGTGCAGAGGGGTCTGGTAGGGAACCCACCATGCCTGCTGGGTCCACATCTCCAAAGACAGGGACATGCAGACAAAGGGAGCTGTGGGTTGTATCTGAAATAGCAGTGTGGTTGGGGTGAAAGGAGAGTGGTTAGGGGGTGTCACAGTTCTCCAAATCCTAACTTTCCTAGAGAGTTTATTTTCTTGGACCATTTAGCCCAAACCAATTAACTCCCTCTGAGCTGTGATGTTGGCTGGGTCTGGAGAACAAACGACCATCCATGCACCATATAAAACTGTGATAGTAAAACTTAATAAACAAAAGGATTTGAGATACAGTTTTTCTTATTTTTTGCCTTCCTCTCTAGGAAAAATCACTCTAAGTGTCTGGTACACTGCAAAATGGGTGTTAGCCGGTCTGCCTCTACGGTTATAGCTTATGCAATGAAGGAATTTGGCTGGTCCTTGGAAAAAGCCTATAATTATGTGAAGCAAAAACGCAGCATTGCAAGACCAAATGCAGGCTTCATGAAACAGCTGCTGGAATATGAAGGAATTTTAGATGCAAGGTAAGGTGATGGGTGGAATGAGAAGGTGACTTGCAAGGAATGTCTCACAAAGCAGGATTAGCAATTTGCAGTTGTATGTACACACATGTAAGGCCTATGCTGGGCAAAGGAAAAATAAGTTAAAAATTATCAGAGAGTTGCTTGGAAAAGGGGAACATGATTTTGTGAAAAATGGGAAGAGAATGCAGTTTTTGTCAATGTTTCAGTAGCTGTTTCAGGCGCGGGTTGGAGCTAGGGCAGATACAGGAAGCAAGTCTGGCACAGCTGCTGGCACAGAATGCATCAAGCTGCCACTGTGCTGCTGTTGCTGCAAGGCTTAAATGGGGCTCTGTTGGCTCTTCTGTCCAATCAGGGAGCTCAATCAGCAGGCTCATTGCGTGGCTGGGCTCCCATGCCTGGAGCCGGCTGAGTTCCTGTCCCTTCATAGACGTACATAGGACAAAGTCCTGAAGTTAGGGAAGTCTGCCTGAGCGAGGACAGCCGGATTCAGCTGAGCGTCTTTTTAAAGTTATATTTGCATGACTCTGATACATGTTTTATGTGTGCTTGGTCCGGATGCTTTCAGCTGGGGGTTTTGTTTCTGTTTCCTCATTATGTGTGTATCACCTTCATTCCACAGCAGCCATCACAGCTAACTACAGAGCTGGTCGATGCCTTTTAAATCACAGTTACCTGATCCTTGAGGACTTTGGTTGCTGTTGTTCTTCTTCCCTTGAATCTTATGTAATGACCCAGCCATTTGTTCCCTGTATTTAGACCAGAGCCTGGCTGCTTCGTACACCCTGCTCCTCTGCCCTGCATTGCCACTGTCCTCTGTAGTGGGTGATCTGCTGGGATTGCATGTTTCCTCCAAAGGTTTCTGAGGGGCGTGGCTTGTATGGGGTGGGGCACGGTGATGTTTTTACATACAACAGCTGCTGAGTGTTTTATTGTAGTAATTTGTGCCTTTTGTTTTTCTCCCTAGCAAACAGCGTCATAACAAGCTGTGGAAGCAGCAAGCAGAGAGCAACCTACGCCAGAATGCAGATGATTCTACGGGGCCCAGTGACTTCCTGCTCGATAGCTTAGACATCGATCTGGAAAACCGTCTATCTGACCTGGACGCGCCTTCACAGTCCACGTACTTGGACAACAGAGCCAATATGGAGGCCAGGGGGTTTCACTACTGCTTCCGGCGCCTGTCCGACTCGTTGCTGGAGAACAAGCTGCCTGGTGACAGGGAAATATTTTTCCAGGTGGAGGATCTGGAGCGAGACGTGCTTTTGGAGCAGGCCAATTTGCTGGTGGATCAGCCTCCCCCAGTCCCTCCTGAGGCTGCGGCAGATACAATGAAGGCCAAGGAGAAAGCAGAACCACTGGCAGAGCTGAGAAGTTTCTGCGAGAAGGAAGTGAAGAAGCTGGAGTCCAGCATGCCAAAGGGGAGGAGTGTGCCCAGTCAGGCGGATCAGGGAAAGGAAGGCATCAGGGGGGAAAGTCCTGTGGAGAGGTGGAAGCGGCGCCTATCTTTGCACAAGGAGGAGAACTTACTGAACAGAGAGAACTTGAATAACAACAACAGCAAGAGGAGCTGCCCAGAGGAGTTCGAGGTGCGTATGGGCTTAAACGTAGATGATTAGTAACACCCAACACCATGTGCATGAGACAACTCTCCGCATCGTAAGATTATGATGTAATTTGGTTTGGAAGTGAAGGCTCCTGTAATGGTGCCTGTCTCCATGCTGAGCCTTTTCCTTGTAGAAGTGCTTCTGAACATCGCTTTGCTTGCAGAAATTGTGGAGCCAGCCACCAAAGAGAGCATGCAGCTGTGTGAACATGCTATAAACCTCTCAGGGAAGCCGCCTTTCATGACCATCACTTGAAATGGTTGGTTTCCTCCAACTCCAGACACTGTCAGCTAGGAATCCTCATGGCTTGACTCCCACAGCAGAGTCCTGACTTCAGCAGTAATGGAGAGAGGCTTCCTTTAGGCCTTGGAGTTCTTATAGATAAAATGTTTCCTATTGTTCTGTGTCTTCCCTTTCAATCTGCAAATCTGTCTTGTTTTAAACTAATCTGACTCTGCTGTTCTGCATCCACACTGAATTGTTTATCTGATTTCTTATTGCCTATTCTTTCCTTTTATAGCGCGATGCCATATTTGGAATCCTCAGTAAAGTCAAGCCTCCCTACCAGTCATGCACTGACTGCATGTATTCCTCAGCCAGTGCATCTGCTGAAGCCTCTGGGGAGCAGTATGAGACGCTGAATCCAGCTGCCGCGTGCTGCAGTTCTACAATCTGTACTCAGCCTTCACTCCTCTCCCATGTGACTTCTAACTCGTCGGACCAAATGCCTAGCAAGTCGCAGGCTGAGGAAATAATCAGGGCTAAAAATGATGTTTTGCCTCCATTGCTGCAGGGAACTAGTGTTTTGGAAGGTGGCACCTGCAAATCTGTGGTGGATCAGCATTGCAATATTTCTGAAAAGCCAAAAGATGCACCAAAAATACCTGTCAAAGCACTGCTTGCCAGGAGAAATTCCCACTGTGAGAAGAGCCCTCTGAATACAGAAGTGATGAAGGAAGAGTCTCCATCCAGAAAAGATGTCAAACCCACGAAGGACCTGAAGTACTTGCTGTTTAGCAAAGATTTGGAAAAGCCAACCACAAACAGTTATTTGATGCAGCATCAAGAATCTCTTATTCAGCTTCAAAAAGCTGGCTTAGTTAGGAAACATACCAAAGAACTGGAGCGTCTGAAGAGTGTGCCATCAGAATCCTCATCGCTGGTAAGAGAGAGCTCCATGAGCAGAATTGATGCTAGTATACCAGAGGAAAACCAAGATTTGGCTTTGCACCAAAGCCCAGTATCTCTTCTGGGTCCAGCACCTTTAATATCTGAAGACACAGAGAATGATGTGGAGAAGTTAGAGGCCAAAAACCCCTTACAGGGACTGTCTCAGAAAACCTCCACGCCTGTCCTATGCAGGCTGGAACACATGAGCAGTTACACAAAGGACTTTCTGAAGACCATATGTTATACACCGTCATCTTCCAGGAGTTCCAACTTGACGCGCAGTTCTAGTAGCGACAGCATACACAGCGTGCATGGGAAACCTGGTCTGGTGAAACAACGAACTCAGGAAATCGAAACCAGGCTACGACTTGCTGGTTTAACTGTTTCTTCCCCTCTGAAGAGATCCAATTCTCTTGCCAAGCTAGGGTGTCTTAACTTGTCCTCTGAGGACTTATCAAGTGACATAGATGTGTCAACGCTAATGAACTCAAAAGAGGCCAAATCGAGTGAGTCTTCCATGCTTTGCGAGTCACAATCCTCTCTGAGGAGCGTGGACGTAAGCTCCAAACTGCTAGCAAATTCAGCCACAGGAAACTGGAAGAGCACACTTTGGAAGGGCAAAAGCTGACACGTTCTGGTGTACGTTTTCTTTTTTTTTAATCAGCATTTATTGCCTGAACCCAGTAGTTCATCTGATACAACATCTTTACCCCCTTCCTTGTGCAGTAAGTGGAGAGAAAGAGGGACATAACTGAACAGGGTGAATGGCACAATGGAAAAAAAACATTGCATGGCTTGGAAGAGGACATGGTGTGTGAACTGCCTACTGTTCCTATAGGACAATATTCCCAGTACTGTTTGCTAAGTATAATAATGTTAAAATACATATAATGTAAAAAAATGTTGAAAATATTATTTCAAAGTCTCAACAAAAGTCATGGCATTTTTTAATTTTTTTATTTTGCAAAACAAACATAGCACAAGTCTCTAGTTTAAACATCCACTTGTGGAAAAACCTGTAGATGGCAACATAAACTCTACCTCTGTACTTGATGATTTCTGTGTTGGTTTTTTTTAAGGCTTATTCCAGGATATTTAAAGTTTTTTGAAAAGCATTCCTACACATCAACTGTAAAGACCCAAAAGAGTGTTGAGGTGTAGGCTTTACTGTACTGAGTAACTCTAACTATGAAGTCAAGTGAAAGAGTGTAGAGCTGTTTTTTTATTGACTACATGATCTGCTAACCCGATAGTTCCTCTTTACTGTATAACCAGGGTTAGCTGTCATAGTGTCTTGTGTTAATAACAAAATGACATCTAGGCTGTGTGTTTTGAAGGCTTCTGTAAACGTGAAGAAATGTCTTTACTTCAGGTATTGTTGCTCTTGTTGTGGTTTGATAGTTATCCCAGTAATAATGACAAGCCAATAGTGGTGACCATGAACCACTGTGAAATGCGTGTGATGCTGGAGTCAGTGGTTTAGCACTTGTGTTTTGGAAGCCCTGCTTGATCAGATTGTTGATAGCGTGCATTGGAGATGAGAAGACGACTGACCCATCTGCTATAGAGGGCAGATGGTTGGCTTTATTGTCATTCTCTGCATTTGAAACCTGGGGAGATAAGTTAGTTTATTTTTGGTAGAATATTTCTCGCATCCTGGAGTTTGCAGCAGAAATGCAAAGCAGCAGCAGGTTATCTCAGGAAGGTGTATGGTTGTCACTGAGCTCTGAAGCGGTTTACAAGTCCCCACACTGAGTAACATCCAAAGGGTTTATTATTTCAGCAGTGTGGGAGGATGAGTATTCCTGCTTGTTTGTTTATAGTACATATTATCTGGGATGCACAGGTTAATTTCAGTGATGATCTCCTCCTGATTGACAATAGAAGGGAGAATTCTGCTCTCAGATGAACATGTGGTGCTCCTCTGGGCGTCACTATCTTACACACCCATCCAAGGGCAGAGTGTGAGGCCAGTGCAAGGAGGAGGCAGTAGTTTTACTGGCCTAGCCTAAATGGAATATTGGACTATCTCAGAAAGGAAGGAAAAGTGGAGAGCTAGATTAGTTTCCATAGTGTTAAACAACCATTAAGTCTTCAACATGGTGCTGCTAGCTAGATTCTGATACGGTGAAGCATGTAGGGCTCAGTCCTATAGCCTCTGAAGTCAGCGGCTTCAGCTGTGCAGGATTACCTCTTAGAGCAGAGCCACTGGCTGTTATCGTTCTTTTTTTCATCAGCTGCTTGGTACTAGTTTCTGTCGGAGGTTTATGGCCAATTCAGAAACACTCTGTTTCCGCTTAGTTCTCATTCAGGCAAGTGAGAGTCTGTTGCGTAAAATCTTGGGCACAGACCTCAGGATTCAGCCCTTGGTGATAAAACAGAATTCAAGTAAAAATGGGGTTGATCAAAATGAGTGAATGAGATGATAAGAAATCTGCTTGAGCCACTTCCTGAGACAGGCCAGTTGGACACACAGATAACCCAGTTTAGCTCTAAAATGCTTTCCCTCAACAAAGGGGCAGTGACATGGCATTGACAGCCTCATGGGAACCAGCCCTATATTCATTTGTGGGTCATTGTCTTCACACCCAGTGATTATTTAGTACAGAAAAATTTCAGATAAATATTGTAGTACCATTGCCCTCCCGCCCCTGCCAGTTGCATCATGCGTCAAAGGAGGCCCTTCGCCTCTGGGGTGAGTAACACATTGTGGTAGAATGCTTTTGCCAGCCTGCTAGAAGAAGCACATTTAAAAAAACCTCCAAAACTCTGGGAGATATCTTTTTGCCAAATTAAGGATATAATTTTCAAAAGTGCCTCAGTCACTGAGGAGTCTGAGTTCCATTGCATATCCGTTGGATTTAGACTTAAGTGACTTAAGTGCTTTTGAAAATGGAACTTAGGCTCCTACATTTTCAGAAATGCCTGAATTCCATGTGTTAGACTAACTTTGGTGTCATGGTGAAATTTAAAGCTTAGTGACAACAAACAAAGGATTTGTTGCAGTCCATGGTTTTAACAACCAGGTCCATGTGAGTCTGAGCTGTTTTTTAAATATCTGCGTTTGCAGAGCCATTGCTGGATAAAGCCTTTCAGATGGGGATGGAAAGTGAAGACTGCAACTTTGAACATCAGATCCTACAACCTGCTATTTAAAATATTTGACTACCCATTTGGGAAGTGTCCCTTGGTTTCCACCATTTAGAATACCTGAGATTCCTTTTTTTTTTTTTAAATAACTCCCCCAATTTTGTACTAAAAGCAGGAGAAATGTGGACTGGGAAGCAGTAGATAAATATTTTTCCTTAGATAGAGGGATCACAAACGTGTATACATCTTGAGCATATGGCAGATTTGCCATTTCATGTGTGAAAGAAGCAAATGCTTCTCAAGCAAGGCAAACAACGGCAATATCTCCGAGGACATGAAACATTTTGTAATCCATGTTTTCTAGTGTCGGGAAATCGATGTCATTGCTAGAGTTGGACCTTCCCTTAGCTGCAGTGTTTGTATTATTGTCTGGCTATAAACCTTCAGAAGTGGATTTAGCATGAACACTTCTTTTGATGCTGTGATTGTCGTTGGTTCTTGGTGTGGTTCTTTTCACTGAACCCACCCTTTGGTGCGTCTTGGAAATCAGTACTGACTAGATCACTTCAATACACTGTGAATTCACTGACACATGCCCCCCCTTTCCTCCCCAGTTGTGACATTTCAGTTTAGCTGTATCTGGGGTGTGGTGGTATATCTGAAATATTAATGTTGTTATGATATGCCTAATGTCAAAGCATCATGGGGCATTTCCAGGTCCATATCTACTGTAGTGTATTCCAAATATTTTTATTACTTGTCTTTTAGCTGTTCTTACTTAGGTTTTATTTGTAAAAGATGGATTGGGGAGGAGGGGTGGTAGTGAGCATGGGTAAAGCTATTGCAGTGCATGTCTGATTACTGCATGGCTGCATAGGGTTTCTTCAGAGCCTATTAGTCCATGCTGAAATTACCAGCGAAGGTATTTCTGAAAGCTGTTAATCTGTTCACCAGCTCCATCCAAACCACAACATTGTGCTCACGGCTTGAGTGCAGCACAACAGCTAGTATAAAGTCAAAGTGAGCATAGCCAGTTGCACAGTTGTTCGGATTCTCCCTGTCTGCAAATCTGTGCACCTGTTCACACTGACAGGGAGAGCCCCTTTCCCATCTGACACAGTTGGACAAAGACTGCCCTTATTTTCACCCGGGCTATTCCATTGAAGCTGGAGCTGCAAGGCAGAATTTGACCTAGTTATTTTATTTAATTTCTATTTTCCCATGGATTTTTGATAGCCCTCTTTATCCAAACAACCCTAAAGGATCCCTAATAGTGTCACTGTAGGAGAAAGCAGATAGTTAACCCCTTGTGGCTAGGACTGCACAGTGTTATTAAGCAAAATCTTGTGCTTCTCCTGTGGAGAGATGGTCACTTAGGTCCAAATTTTGCATGCAAAAAGGAGTGAGAATGGTAATATTTGTAATTCTCCCAGTTGTGTTTGCAGATCACGCATGTGTGCACACAACACATGGGCTCAGTTAGACGAGGATTGTTAAAAGTGCTGATCTCTGGTCTAACTGCTCCCACTGAAGTCAATGGGAGTCTTAACTGTTGATTTCAATGGGCATAGAGGCAGGCCAATGATGAGTACTTCTCAAAATCCCATGTAATTGCCTGTTTCCAAGAATGGAAGGAGTGACACCCACAGATGTGGCCATTTAATTTTGTTTCTGCAGGTTGTTTTGCACTTGTGAGTGGGCTGCGGCCTTTTGAAGATGCCTTAACACCTGTTGTTCCCATCCCCACTGCCAGTGAGCTGTAATTCCATCTGTTTGCTTTGGGTGGGGACATGCACTCCTCGTAGCACTAACTGCCAGGAGGGAACCAACCCCAGGCGGTAAGACACTGCAGTATATTAATACACATTGCCTTTGTTCACAAGGTCATTGCCACATACGCCCAATTTGACATTTGTTGGCCAATCCATAGTACCTTGTACTAAGATGGAAGCTTAACAGGTGCTTAGACTTGAAAAACTTCCGAAAATTTCCAAGGTGTTTTAACAATACAAGTGAACAAACCTATTTCCTTCCTGTTTTCTTCTTTTATGACCTGCCAAACTCTGCTACATACAAACTACTGCTTTGGTAGTTTAGTATTCAGTTGACGACAATGCCCATATCGTGATTGGGGAAAATAATCACACAGACTCCGTTATTCTGTGGAACATAACTGTGTCATCATACGCACAATGTAGCTTATCAAACTTGAAGATCCATTGGCTGCTTAGTGCAACACAATACTGTCGATACATGTAGTTTATTTTTTATTTTTTTTAAGTCAATGTATGCGTAGAGGCTCTAGCATGCCAGTTCAAAGTTTTTGTAGCCAAAAGATGCAGTGCTTGCAGGGTTGTTACCCTCGATGCATGAAAAGATAGCTGTTTACTTTCTCTCCTATGTATTGTAATTGTTCTTTTACAATTGAGTGCCTTAATAATAGTTTACAAATACTGTGTATTTATGCTGAGCTGGTAAACGCTGTTGTTTTGCTGTTTTGTCTTGGTGCTTTGATGTTTCAGTGTAAGACCATTACTATTTGCATGTATGATTCCTGTATAACTCTCATCGTCCCTGATGTCAGAACTGCTAACCAGTTTTCCTTTGCTGTGTGTATGGGTAAAATGATGGGCTTTGTAAATGGATCCCGCATAAATTCCAGCTTCCGTTGCCCTGACCCCATCACATATGATTTATCTCTGCATTGCTGCATACAGTGCAGGCAAAGGAGGGCTTGACAAGACATTCCAAAGATGGAAGGCCATCGTTACGCTTGGAAGAGTTACAGGCATGATCTAAGCCAAGGAACACTCCAACATCAAATCTGAAATGCACAAACTGGCACCTTATTTCCAGCGTATGCTTTTTTTGTTCCATGTTTTAGAAATAGCACCGTTTCGGTCATCATTTCTCAATGTGTTCTTTAACTAAATAATATCCCCCTTCACTTTGCAGGCGTTGGTCTGCTCTTCTTGCCTCAGAGTTGACCCAAGGCCCATGGATAGTTATCACCCTTGTTAGATAAACTGCGGACATGAATAACCAGTAGCTGTTTCAGTGCATTGCTGTACTCTTTATGATAACAGTGTTCTTTTTATTTTATTGTACTTCTTAATTCTGGTTTTTATATTTAAATATGCAGTATCTTTTGTACTGTACATTTGCAGTAGGGGATGCATAATGCACTTTTTTTTTTTTACTTTTGTTGGTAAAAGTGTACTGTATATTACATGTGCTTCTTGTGAGGAAAATAAACACTTTTTTCTTTACAAGTGAGGTTTGCACCATCTCTTGAGTAACGTCCATACATAGTCAGCTTGTGGTCAGCATTTCAAAGCAGATGATTGGCCAGTGCGAGCCTCCGAAACGTGTACGGTATATTACAGGTGAATCAATGTCAATAAACAGCTGTCGCTGAGAAGGCGGTACTACCTATGCGGCTGACTTACAGGGCCAGACTCGGTGATGATGAATGTGGGAATGTATGTCACATATCACGAGCCAGATTCTTAGATAAATGGCCACCATTGCATTGCCAGGCCACCAAAGCCAGTGGAGTGGTCTTGGCATAGCTGAGATCAGAATCCGACCCCAGGAGTAAGTGGGCATGAACAGTCAGGGAGGGTAACTAGCACCAATCTCTCTGGTATTCGGTGGGGGTGCAAATGCATGTAATGTTTTGTGTCAAGTGATAGGAATGGTGTGGGAAGCAGGAAAGAGAAAAAGGAGCCAGCAGGTGGGGGTGAGATCAAGCAGCCTCTCTCTCTCCCCCCACGAGTTTTATCTCCTCCGTGCTTCCTTTTTGTTACATGCTCTCTTTCTCCCCTCACTGCACAAGCCAGGCTTGTGTTTTACAATCACTGAAATCAGACTGGAGCATGCTTACAACCTGTGCCACCTTCAGCTGTTGTGCCTCTTACAGTACCACTGCTGAGTTTAGCCAAGGGAGAACTGTGCCTATTGACATACAGTCTGAATTTGGCCTTAGTAAGATTTCGTTACACCAGTGACTTCCTGAATCACCTGGCCCAGTGAGTGCAGAGCCCAGGGGGAGATACAAAAATGGGTACTGGGTTAGAGGGGCAGCAGATCCCAGAGGTCCAAAAGAAATTGGTCCTTGAGATGACCTAGCAATGCTGAGGTAACTGGTTTATGGTGCAGCTTCTCCAAGCTCATGGTGCAGTTTTGCCAATATTCTTCACTGTGAAGAGGTTTTAGCATCAGCATTTGACTCTCATCTCCCAGTGGCTTTGCTGTCTTTTAGCTTGGAGAATGTTTATCCCTTTGTTTGCTGGGTTTATTTAATCCCATTTATTTAATTTTTGGAAATAAAGTCTGAACGTGGGCTGCAAGTCTCTTTTAGTTTCTTTTTGCAGGGAAGGGGTTATTTGAAATAAAAATAGAAATCTGTTTAATGGAAGAGGAACAGGAATTAAATATACAATGGCAATAGATTTTTTTGAGACTGGAGTCTGGATTTAAGGAAACTCTTTCTGACTCTGAGCATCTCAAAGCATCTTACCCAGTAATGAGTTGAATGCCAATAGCATGGTGTCTGTGCAGGCAAATGCAGCAGCTGTTACATGCTAAGTAATATTTTGTCCACAGCACGGGAGCATTTTTTTATTTGAGAGGATACATAGCATTATCTGACAGTGCAGTGGGCTCTTTAACTCCTAGCTGACGTAGTGAGTCGAAACCTGGGTTTTAATGTCTCCTTCAAAGAACAAATAACTAGCATTAAAGCAGATTAATTGTAAGTTACAAGATGTAACTGGGAAAATGAAGCCTTTTTCGTGATGAGTCAACTCTGCTCCAGACCAAAGTTCCATAGGACGTAGGATCAGCCCTTCCAACGTATTCACCAAATTTTGCCTTTAAAGGCAAACAGTGAGCATCTGTCTCTTGTGCCTTTAAGGAGTCTTGTTACTGCCTGGAATTGTTCTTGCTCTCTAAGCTGCTTCGGGGAAGAAAATGTCAGTGTTTACCTTGGCAGAGTAACAAAGCACAGGCTGAGGATGTTCTTCAGCTTTGGCATACTTGCTAATTGTCTGGGAGAAAGTCATTAACCCCAAGAAGTATTGTTTTAAAATTACATTTTAAAAATTGATTCAGCTCCGGTTTAGCAGGAGATTGGCATCTGTCATTTAGCCATTGGTCAGGAGGAGCATGGGCAGTGCCAACACAGGCCTGAACCCCACGCTGCACTGTCAGTTGGTTTCACTGACCTCCAGGAGAGCTTCAAAGAGGAGCTTGTCTCCATAACCCATGGGGTCCTTTCAACAGAGGCTGCCCACGCAAGCCCCAGTTAGTGCTAAGATGCTGTGAGGACGCTGGGAAATAACTGACACTTCCACATGTATTTTAATCTCTTGCCAACATTAATTTGCCAACTCCTCAAAATACTAAGTGAAAAGTGTAGGCCGGGAAGTCATTGAAATGAGTCAGGCATCCAACACCTTTAAGCCTCTCTGGAGCTTGGTGTCATGCGAGTGATGGTTTGGTTCAAATATTAACACACACAGCTATTCTCTGCAGAGAGATTAGGAACAGGAGGGGATGCAGGAAATATGTCAAACCTGTTCGCACTTTATGGGTTTATAAAGTATCATCCTGGAACCACAGCTCTTCGTACAGCCACATGGATTTGGCTTCTTTGTTTAGCCAAATGGCACACTTTTGAACTATGCTAGTGACCTGTGGGAGAAAGATGAGCCCATTGGAGAGGAATTCACCACCTGGGGGAGCAGTGCCTGTATGGATAGGTAGCATAGCTAAGCCCTGGAATCTGTAGAAAGAACTGTGGCCAGTTCTTGGGAGCCTGGAGGAGAGACAGAGAGAGTTTACAAGTTGTATGTGAGTGAGTAAGAGAGCAAGCGCTATGGATTTTTATTACACTTCTAGGGGGTGAGACTGTGTCCCCCTCTGCCCCCCCTTCTCTCTTTCACCACCTGCCTGACAGAATGGTCAGTCCTTGTAGGTTTCATGCTGATTACAACCCTAGTACCACATTCCGTTCTCACTAACACCGGCATCAATCTAGAGTGGCTCCATTGACTTTGGTGGCATTACTTCAGATTTACACAGATGTAAATGAAAAGGGAATTTGGCCTTGGATGATTTGACACCAGTCCCAGGCCCCTACAGCCTAGTATAGTTTCAGTTTAAATGGAGGAGGAAGAAAGTCCATTTTTGATGATAACTGGGCAGTGAAGAAAACAATGCCTCAAAAGCTGAGCCCTTCCCATGGATGTTTTGACAAGAGGTGGGAGCTCTCTGTCAATTAAACAGGACTAAAGACATCTCTCCACTAAGTGAATGAGCCCCAGCACTGGTGTCATTATGAGCTAAATTCTGTTCTCAGCCAGCAAATGAAGATGGCTCCAAAGTGGGCCACTGAACTTACCCAAAACATTGCTGAGGGGTTGTGCAAAGGTGGGCATCGAGGCAATGTGTACTCCACAAATAACTCTGAGATCCATTGTGGTCTGATACAGGCTGTATTTAAACAGGGATAGGACACATTTTAGGATGCTGTTAAGACTAATGGCCCATAAAACTGGGCTACCTTGTGAGAATTATACCATGGTGGATCCTTATCTTCAGTTGCCCTTTGTATAACTTTTTTCTACCAGTCAATTGTTCCTAGTTAAGTAGTGACATAAGATCAAGGAATGCACTGAACACATCTTTTCTTGGACCTGCATTAGCTCTGCTGCCACATATGTGACCGGCTGGTTGTTGGTTACCCATAGCCATTCTATGTATATGCAGGTAGTGAGGACATTAATTCAGTCTCTTGCTGCCTCATCATTAGTCAGTATTATGAAAAGGGAGGAAAATATCCTGTGTTGGAGAAGGCCATCTGGCATGCTTGGAGAGCAGCCATTGGGGTAAATTCCCATTCTGGTCTGAATGGTCAAATGTCTTAGAGCTGATGGGAAATGACTGTCTAGGCCAGACTGAGGATCTTTCATTAATTTTTTATTCTGAACTGTTGACATCCACGCCCACCCTTGTGAAACTTGTGTTTCTTTTATGGCTGGTTCCTTTTCCTCTTTGTTGCTTTTGAAACTCTTTGCACAGGCCCCCATGGTTGCTGCCTGGTATTTGTCTGAATTGTGCTCACTCCAGATTGTTGGGGAACCATAAGGAAAAGATGAAGGCAGTGTGATTGCTGTAGAGTTAAAACAGCAGAAATTGGCTGCTTTCATATTTAGCAACGGGGGGAAATGTACCACCCAGGAAAACATCTTGATTTTTGATTCTCTAATGATCCACACCTTGTATTTATTTTAGATGTTTGAATTCAATTAGATAATTTTTCTATCTTTGTGGGTGGTTGAATGGCTCAGGACTACTAACAATACATGAAAACTGTCCTGTCTAGGTCACGGATTTGATCCTGGCCCAGGTCAATGAGGGCTGAAAGTCATTGCCACATGACAGCTGCTCAGCAGCTTATGTGAAAGGAATTGGTGGTCTCAGGTCAGTTCCTAGTGGCCATGTCTGCATCACAAGAACTACTGTTACAATCTGCACAGTACAGTGGTGTGGTGGTGAGACTGCTTTGTTGGTCCACACTGCAGCGGAGCAGAGCGGGCGACCTAGCTGTGTTAGCATTTGCTGCTGATTTGATGGACTAAACGAAATTGCAGTACAAACAGAATTAGAGCTACAGCCCTACCAGGAGGACCTGAGTGGAAATCTCTGCAGCCATGAAAACAGGGCCTTCAGAGGTGAACTGTTTTCTCATAACCATTCAGCCCACAGAAAGAGAGAGCCATGGAATAGCTAGATGAAAAACGAGTGTTTAATGCCGAGCAGGGAACCCCTTGTAATGAAAATCTGAGAAGGCAATTGTCACAGGCTGGCTGGCCCTTTAAGGAGAGTAGGGCTTAGCTGGGCCTGGGATGAGCAGCTACCACCCTGCCCCCTAAACTGATCCTGATGGCCCAGGGATCAGGTGGCTCAGTTTCCATAAAGGGCTGGGGAGGGGAGCTGCAGGAGGGTGGTTTGTCTCCTGGGGCTGGCCGTGAATAGAGAGAGTGGCACGGGGGAAGGAGGCTGCTAGGGCAGACCTGGGAAAAGTCCACCCCCCACTCCCCAGGCAGATGGCTTGGTGGCAGACTGGGGGAAGGGGTCCAGGGAGGAAGCCCTCAGGCTCAGCAGCTCAGATCAGAGCTGGGCCTCCAGGGAGAAAGTCCTTCCACGAGTGAGCAAGGCTGAAGGGTGGCCTGGGAGGGGCAGCAGACCCTGTTGTTTTTGTTGTCTTGGGATTAGAGACCACAACCTGACAAAGCCTCCTGAAAGAAGGGGTAGGCCTGTTGGAGGGACTAGGAGGGAAAGGCAGAGCCCTGCAAGGGGGTGGAGGGAGGGTGTGCTACACGGGCGTCAAACCCTGCCTGAGTGCTGGGAAGGGGAGAGCAGCAGAAGGCTGATCCCAAGGAAGAGAGAGAGCTCAGTATAACACAATCTCCCTGCTGCACTGCTCTGCACTCCCAAAACTGCCCTGTGCTGACTGGCTGTGTACTCCATCCTGCCTCCAGTCTCTTCGCCATGCCTGCTCCTCTTCTCCCCTGCCGTGCCTCCCTTCAGCCCCTTCCCTTCAGCGTCCCTCTCCCTTGCCGCTAGCTGATCCCCTCCTAACCAAACCCTCCCCCGCCCAAGAAAATGGTGGCACTAACATGACATTTGCCACCATTCCATAATTCTCTCTGCTGGTGTGTTCTACCCCATCCCCCACCCAGGGTCTGCTGGGTCTGTTTAGACTGCAGGCTCCCAGGATGGGATGTCAGCTACTCTCTGTTTGTGCAGCGCCTGGCACCATGGCTGGCTCTGGGTTAGCCCTTAGCCACTACCATACTACATGTGATTGATAATAAAGGAAGCAGAATTCTTTGAACTGAAGTCCTGAGAATGAGGTTATCGGTAAATAAGGTTTTTACAGCCCTGCCACAGTTCCTGACCTTCCTGATATTTTTACATTTCTCTTTAGATCAGAATAAAATATTTCATCCAGTGGAAGTACAATCCTCCATCCTAATCCCTCTGTCTATTCCGGGAGCCTGGCTTGTACCATAGCTCTTTGTGTGGCAGCTGTGAAATCAGCTTCTGGCCCTCGCAGAGCAGTGCATGTGTGAGTCTATCTAATGAGACCCACATCTGTCTGTAAACTGTCCTCCTACTGTAAGCAGGAATCCTCCAATGACACCGTAGATGTCCAGTTTTAGGGATGAAGACAGAAACTGTACACTGTGTGCTCGGTGGGGAGTTCTTGGCTTTTTGTCAAGGCCTTTTATGATTTGCCCAAACATACTCACATGCTGACGCTCATAGGAAAACTAATGCTCCAGGGAACATGCACTTGTGTTCAGTTTTTACACACAAGGGCCTGACTCCCACTGAATTCACTTTGAGTTGGGTGTGTTGGGTCTTCTGAAAATCAGCCCTGCAATTCTGAAAAACAACAGCTTCCCCTGTATATGTGCTTCTGGGTCCCCAGCCCTGACCTCCATCTCACAGCAAAACCATGTGGAAGCAGGTGTCTGTACATGAAGGAGCTCTGAGTTCTTGGTTATTTACGGATTAACCCAAACATTCTCATTATATTAATCCTGGAAAAAAACTTCCCTTGCTCCTCTTTGGTCTCCAAAGATGTGCTGCTGAATGCCTTGATTCAGAAGCTGCTTGAAGGTTTGCCTCTTTAGGCTTTTGCACATAAAAATAATTTCTAAGCAGCCATTGTGAGACAGGACTAGAAACCTGATGAAAGTCCTTGCTACTACTACTGGTAAGTTAATATTTTTTTCTTGTTATGATTGAAAGTTATATCCTGTTACGATGTTGCCATGGCAAAACCAGACAACATCTGGAGCAACACAAATTCCGTCTGTTTTTGATGACTGGCATGGAATTTATTTCTAGGCGTGTTCCCAAATTGTGCTGCTTGAACATAAAACACCTAAGGAGTCCAATACCCAGTGTGTGACTGGGGGTCAATATGTAAAGTGACCTGAATGGAACATTCCCTTAACTTCCCTCTCACTGAGATACCTGGAAGAATGTGAAACAACATTAGGACAGAACAACATAAATTGAAGTCTCCTCTGCTTACCGAGTGTCCCTGGTAGTCCATTAGTCTTCATCAACCAAATGCTATCATCGAAATTAGAGATGGGAAATCTCTGATTGGGTCAAGTAGCCCATTCCCCACCACCCTGATCCCAGGCACCGCAGGATTGTTTGTTCATTGTGGTATGTTTTCTAGGAATCTGTTCAGTTTGTTTTAAATGATTCAGCTGATTGGGGCTTTCCATCACTTCCCTCAGGAGGCTTTTGCACAGTGGGAATGGATCTGAAGAGTTAGCCTATATTTTCCTTGCTTATTTCAATCCCATTACTCTGAGTTATAAGCCTTTTTATGTCATCCTGGATATGTTGACATCTGTAGCTATGAAAGCAAAGCTAGTAACTGTTTTAATAAACTTGAATGTGGTGAACACACTGGTATATTAGGACCAGGCAAGGGCAGGGAAATGGCTAGTCCAAGGCCAGAAAGGACCACTGGCCTCATCTTGTCAGACCTCCTGTATAGCGCAGGCCAGAGAATTGCCCCATAATAATTCCTAGAGCAGAAGTGTCAGCGATGAGGAATCCACCACCACCATTGGTAAATTGTTCCAACACATAATTACTCTCACTGGTAAAAATTTACACCTTCTTTCCAGTCTGAATTTGTCTAGCTTCAACTTCCAGCCATCGAACCACGTTAGACCTTCCTCTCCTCAGCTGAGGTGCCTAGAAGACCTGTGGTGATGTCTGGGGCCGTTTGGCATGATTTTGTTACCATTCTAAGGAGGGCACTGCACATAAGGGGAAACAAGCTGGTGGTGTTGATTTAGCTCTCACGGGGTGTTAAGATTTGTCTTGGCTTTCATTGCCCCTGCTCCTGGAAGCAGTAAATGGAACAAGTAAATAAACGCTCTGGGATGTGACTAGTTCTGCTGGGTGAGCAATGGGAGGGGAGAGGTAGTAAAAATGTAGCCACATTCCCAGTCCTTGTGCTCCCTGAGCCAAACTGGGCATAGATCGGTGGGGGCAAGATTCCACACCGTCCCCGCGGAGAACAGACTGCAGCTGACATCAGGGGAAGGGGAGTGCATGCTACACCCTTGGAGCGTGTGTGGCGGAGGCCATGGCAGATTGCTGGGGTGGTGCCAGCTTGGACGTCCTCTATCCATGAATGAGTAAAGCATGATAGCAGCAGGGCAAGCTTCCCTCGCATGCTGACCCTTGCCAACATGCCTTACTCCTGATCTGTAAAGATCACAGCTGGCAAGAGGCAGGTTCAGTTCCCATGGGCTGTTCCATTCTTGGCCCATCTGCTGAGTATCCCTCATGCTATGTGGTGTTACTCAAATTCATTTGATTTCACTGGGCTTGTAGATTTTCCATTTTTGCCACGAGTCAGGTTATTGTATTTTTGTAAGGTATTTATGGTGCCAAACACCACAGTATCTGAGCACCTCACAACTTTTACTGTATTTGTCCTCAAACACCCCCACTTAGATAAGGACTTGCTTTTATCCTCTTTTTATAGATGGAGAAACTGAGGCATGGATAGATTAAGTGATCTGCCCAAAGTCACACAGGAAGTTTGTGGCAGAGTAGGGAATTGAACCTGGATCTCTGAAGTCCTAAGCTAGTGCCCTAACCACTTCCTCAATGCACAGCAGTTTTGTAGAAGTTGTCAGGGAGAAGCTGGAGGCTCTGGCAGCTGCATAGAGGGACACTTGGAGCTTTTGGAACCTGTAGAAAAATGGGAGGGTGCTATGGGATTGTGGGATAAAGATGAGGCAGAATATACAGTAGTGAAATAGCTAACTATATCAACATGGCAATGACCAGAATTAAGTTTCTGGGTTAACAACCCATTGCAATGAACAGGGCAGCCTCCTCCTCTTTGCCGATTACTAGTTTCAAGCTGTCTGCAGACTCATGAAGACGACTCTGTATCGATTTACACTCCGGTCACATTTCGACAGCTTCCTTGGCAGCCATAAGGGCTAGACATGTAAATATTCTTCTAAATGGCAGCTTAGATTTGGCATCAGAGTTCTGAGGCAAGGGGTGGGTTTCTGCAGCAAATTGCAAGGTCATGAAATCCCAGAATACACTGGGCCCTGTTTATGGTGATCAGCCAGCTGATCTTGTTCTTTATGGAGCCTTTTATGAGCCTGTCACTTGCAGTCTCTGACTGCCCAATGTGTGTTGCTGATTACGCTGCGGGCAGAATGGGGATGGAAGAGCCCTCGGTCAGCATGTGTATACAGATCTCAAATTGCTAACACCTCTGCTTATTGCTCCAGCTTTTGGAAGCTAGTTGGGTAAGCAAGTGGTCTGACAGCCGATGAGTAGCCTGGCCAATCTGTGCCAGCCTCAGCCCTCGCCTGTCGTGTAGCAATGCCCGTAAAAGTATTTCACTGCTGCCCTGTGCGCTACAGTGAATTTTCCAACCATGTGGAGGCAAAGTCACTGCAATAACAATGTCCTTTTATGCATAGATGTAATGGGCAGCCACTGGCTCACATCACAGGAGCCATTGTCAGAGTCTGCCAGGTGCTTCATAAAGAATTCTTTGAAATAAAACATTTGATGTGAAAGGTCCTCGATAGGGGATGCTTGATGTTATGTCATAATGTCACTTCGCTTGTGACACATTGATCATAAGGCTTTAGGGCAATGGGGTTTGTCTTGCAGGGAGTTGCTTTGCAAATTCAGCTGGAAATGTTTGTTTTGTGTAAACTTCCCATCATCCCTAGGAAGCTGCAGACAACACTAGTCCTCCTTCCCTGAGTTTAAAGCATCAAGCTGTATTCACCTTATTGTGCAGATCTGAAATCAGTTCTAGGAGTAATAAAACAACTGTGTAGATCTAGCCAATACATGGATATGTTATCTCCTGTTTATGGTAGGAAGAGATATAAAACCCCACTTCTCAAGCAGCATCTGTTATTCTACTGGGAGCTCTATGACCTTAGTACTTTTGAGAAATTGGGGACAGGAAAAGGACAGGGCTTGCAAATGTTTTAGGGATGGAGCATGCATGGCTAGGTGGAAAACAGTCAGCACCATAGGCATGGCCCTTCGGATGGAGGTAAGTGTCATGACAAAGGCAAATGCATATGAATCTGATGTCCTTACGTTGACAGGAAGCAACCTGGCCTTAAGGCTTGTCACCCCATCACCTACTTTCTCCAAATAGTGCTTCAAAAGTGAAGTTGGGGTGGGAATGGGGGAGAGGGAGGATATTCAAACCAACTGAGAGACCCGTTTAAATCCTCTGCTCAAGAGAGGGCTGGCAGCAGCTCCTGCACCTGAAGGGATGGTGACACAGTGTTGTTCAAAGTGTGTAGATGGAAAACACTGCTGCAGACTCTTTTGCAGCACTCAGCGTGTGACCCCAAAGTAGGGCAGTTGTTTGTTTTGGGCAGCCTTGCTGTGAATGTAGAATTCCCAGTGTCATGCTGTGTTTTGTCTCGCTGTGTGCTGATGCTGTTCCCCACAGTGGGGCTAGCTGGCGCAAGGGGCTGATGATGATGATGTGGATAATGGAGCCTTTCACTTCTAGGTCATTGGGTCAGATCTGGCTTGGGATGGCGGTGACGGGAAGTTATTACTTTTGATGGCTGTCAGGCGGCTTGTGTAAAGGGGGTGGGACATCTCTGTTTCAGGTCCTAGCGGACAAGTGGCCACCTTGCAGAAGTCACTGGCACTAACTGGCCCTCTCATTGGCAGTTTCAGCTCAGAGGCCAAAGATTAAAAGGGACATGAAGAACTAGCTGTGCTCCTGCTTCTAGAACTGATCCCTGCAGGTGAAGAGGAAGGCTGGTGGCAGGTGCCCATGTGGGGGAAGCTTTCCCTGACCTGTGCCTGATCTGGGGATAAGCTCAGGATTGCAGCCTCCAGACCTGTCAATCTGGCACCTTTTGCCAGCAATCAAATCATTTTTAAAAAGTCCCCTGAACTTCCACTGTTAAATAAACATATCTTGGGGCCCTATTTCCAGACTGCTCGTGCTTTGCATTTGGCCGACTTTCAGAGGTACCTCTACCCTGCTCTTTGGCTTAGTCTCCAGCAGTAAATAGGCACAGACAAGGAGGACAGAACATATAAGTCTCAGCCTTGCCCAGCCATAGACTGAATATACCACGTCGGCAAGTAACCGTTGAGGATATGGAGAGAGTTCTGTATGCATAATGCACAGTTGCTCACACAGCTACGGGACTGATGTATTTCTAGTGCTTTTTTTAATATTCCCACTTGCGATTCTGAGTGAGATACAAATAGAGAAGCCCAACACTTAGCACACCCTAAAAGGCAAAGAGCTGGGAAGAGCCTATGGGAGGGAAGTAGGTCATTGGTGGCATGCCATGTTCACCATTAGTGAAAATCTCAGGCATTTGGGACTGTATATAAATGGTTAGGACTCTTTAAAAATCTCTCCTTCCCCTCCCTTCTGCCTCATTCTCAAGAGAGTTTACAGGCACTTGTTTGGCAGAACTGTAGTCTGGAGAGAGGAACTTTCTGCATGAAGGTTTGTTTAGCAATGCCCAAAACTTTAGTAAGGGTTTTTTTGATAAGTTGTGTGTTTTTTAGTCTATTAATGGAATCTTATTTCTGAGGATGGTGTTGGGCTTCTCTGTTTATCTCTGGAATACTTTGATGACACAGTAATTCACTTAACAATAACATATTCCTGCAGATAATTCCAGCCAATCTGTCTCTGCCCTAAATACTTTGTGTATACAGTATCTTTCCCAAGTACGCTGTGATCCAGACCAAGGTCCCTGCATCAGCTTCCAAGGAAGAAGCATTTGGGTAGAAGGGGTTTGTGACAGAGGCTCATGTTAAAGCACTAGAAAATGAACCAGGGGCGTGGACATATATTGCCAAGATCTCTCTAAAAGCCACAGAACAGTTGACAGAAGATGATCCAGCACAGATGAACAACAACAAATTATGTGACTGTAAATAACCATGAAAGCAGCTGTGGGGATTGCAGCAAGATCAGCCACCAAAGGGAAACCATAGGGAATCGCCAGAAATTACTATCACAGTTGGGGAAAAGAGGGAGATTAACTGGAGGAGAACACCGATATATAGCAAATCATGCATGTCAAGTGTTATGCACCAACAAATTAGAAGCCAGTGGACTTTGGATGTAGTTGTGCCTGCTCAGGTAGGATAAGTCTGGCGAATGTCAAGTGTAATATCAATCCTGACCCCCTCCATCATCAGGAGACGACATCCTGCCCTGCCACAGAGAACAGACTCAATCGTCTCAATATGTGTTTTCCACCTCTGGCATCTGTGATTCTGAATAATGCTGATTCCCATAACCTAGTAACGGAGGTTTCCAAGCTGCGTCCAGTCTCACTGAGGAGTGAAATAAAGAGAAGGTGGTGGTGAAAACTCTGGGGAGACCCAAAGTGGGGAGAGAGCTCAGTCTGTCCGTTTCAAAGCATTTGGATAAGTGATTAAAAGCACTGAGCTGCTAGTGATGGAAGCCTCTACCTGGCACCGCTCTGGATATTTACTTGATGACAAAGGTAAGATGAGAAGGAGAGACTCTCCTCCCTCCAGCAAAACCTCCAAGATGAAGTGCGAAGATTATGTTTTGTTGAGTAAGAAGCAAGTTGGCTATGAGGGCCTGGGACTCCAAACGGAGAGAGATGAGCTCAAGGGCACTGATTATGATGTGCATGTTTCCACCAAGAAGTTACAAATAAGCAGAGGAGTGTGTGAGAGAGGGACCCAGGGACTGATGGCAGAGCAGTCATTCTCTAAAAAGCGAACCGTGACCAAAGCAGGTGGGAAAGGTATGGAAGGTGAAGTCTCTTCAGAGGTGTTTGAAATGCAGTTTGGACAGCGGTGTTTGGGAGATGAGGCTGAAAGCAGGAAGGCAAACACTGTTTATAGGCTGGAGAAAGCTGAAATCAATATCTCCAGCCAAGAGGGAACAATTAACCCATTTTTCCACATGGAACCTGAAGGGAGAAAGGAAATGACAGAGTACAAGTTGCCTCTGATCCGGAGAAATGCCAGCCACCAGGAAAGTTATCAAGGGACAGAGCAGGCTGCAGCTGGAAGTGTAAATATGATCAACACTTTTCAAGGAACACTGAAGAAGCAGATAAGCCGGTCGGACTCAGAGAGTAGCATAGAGAGCAGACAAGTTAACAAGCTGACACTGAACTCTCCTTCAGAGGAAAATAAACCCAGCGTCCAGAGCAGGTCAGATAGCAGGGAGCAAAAAGCCATGGTGATGGATTGTACATTGCAAAGCAAAGAGACCAGAACAGTGCAATCTGCTTCACATA
Organism: Gopherus evgoodei; assembly: GCF_007399415.2. Lineage (NCBI taxonomy): Eukaryota > Metazoa > Chordata > Testudines > Testudinidae > Gopherus > Gopherus evgoodei. Next base: position 4,248,798 of record NC_044334.1, read on the forward strand.
CCCTCTGGGAAAGCAACAATCTAGGTGGAAACTTTAGGCAGACAGTTAATTTTTCCTCTCTGACTGAAAGCGCTGCAGACCACTGCCCCAATGGTCAAACTGGTGAAAAGGATCCAGCAGGAAAGCTTGATAAAGATAAGCAGGTAGTGAAGAGCCTTGAGATAATGGTCTCAGCAATTTCAGATTGTGCTCTGGTTGCTGGAGATTCGAGAGAGAATGACAGCCAGGTCCTTCACCCTGAGAGTGGAGAAGACCTCAGAGGTGAGGCAGATTCAGTGGTATCTGATTCAAACAGCCAGCAAAACTCCTCAAAAGCCCCGTCAACCAGGTTACAAACTGGTCTGGCACTGAGTTTCAGTGAGACTGTAACAATGTCAGAGGTGCTACAGAAACCACATGATAGGGCTACTTCTAGCAAAAACCAGCCAGAAGCTACATTTCCAGATAGTGCAACTAAAGTCATTGGAGAAAGGATCCCAGGAGGGGGCCCAGCTCAGCAGGAGCCAAAGAGGGAGGAAAATCAAGAGGATGAAAAAGTGCTTAAAGTTGCAGATGTGAAGAAAACTTTCGAAAGGCAGAAGTCTGCAGAAGGCAAAGTATCAGCACCTCCGCACAGTACAGCCAGAAAAGGTGAGCCGTGGCAACTCTGCGGGGGGGGCAGGATTTCAGAATACTTCTCTGTGTTTATAGCTTTGAATTGCAGTGCTCAGTTTAAAATAAACCACAGGTGGTGGTGGTTCCAGGCTAAGATGAGTCTGATGAAATGTGTTGGTGACCCCCTTCAGGAAATAGCTACCTGATTAATATTGAGCAACACATAGCAAACTGGGATCTAGCAAACCCCTATAGTAAGGTAGAATGAAAATCCGAAATTGTTTCAATGCAGAGTTTAGTAAAACTGCCACTTACAGTTAAGTTGTTTTGTGAAAAGGGGGGTTTGCTATACAAAGGTTTCACTGAATAATAATATCTAGCTCTTATAGAGTGCTCTTCATCAACTACATGCTCTTTGCTGCTGTTCTTTCATTCACTTCCCCATGTTGACACTTGCTACTGTCTCTCTGAACCAATATTTTGATTAATTTTCTCCTGTTGATATAAGATGCAGTTTTTTTCCTTAGGTTCTTTTACTCTTGTGGTGTGACTTGGCTGTATTGCTCTCTTGAGGAGTAAGACTATACTAGCCTGAAGCTGTGGGCAAGCTTACATTGTTAAAATGAAACCAGTAAAAGTGTAAAAACAGACCTTGGTTAGACAGACATCAAACTAAAAGTAAAGATGTATGTTTGTAGGTGTGTTGAAGACCTATGCTGCATAGTTCATATAACCAGACTACTGATGATCTGGTGGGTTATTGTACATTTTCCTATGGGAAAAGTCACATTTTAAGACATTGGAAATCTATGTTAACCTTGAATATTTTTCAATTAATAAATGTTTAATTTAAAAATAGGTCTGGATCTCCCCCCACCCCGCCTTGCACGTTATATTGTCACTTAAAGGGTGGAAACCTTAATCAGAATGGGAACTCGAGGTACAAAGCAGGGGAGAGCAAGCTCATACTCTTGGGAAATAATGGTTTAGTGTTTATAGCCACATCATGCCAGGTTCCAGGGAAAATATCAAACAAATAGGTGCAAAATGAAATGTGTATTAACTGCAAATTATCAACAACTTGAAAGACTTGGGTTAAGTACACCAAGCATCCCTGATACTGATCCCTCTCAGGGCACTTGGGTTTAAAGCCCCAATCCACCACTCCATGGGAGTTTTATCTGACTAAGGAGTATGGAGCATCTGGCTTTTAAATTCATTCTGAAATAATGTTTACATCAGCATTTTGGGGAACAGAAACTGCTGGTAGATGCAGTAAGTTGTCTTACAGGAACACTAGTTTTAGCTATGGATATGGAATAGTGGCCCTCCATTGTGCCATGTTCATAATCTAACTGTTCCAGAACCAAAAATAAACACATAGAGGAATTAATATTTAAAAGAAGTGCACCCACCTGACCCAGGCAGACCCTGGCTGATGGCAAGGATTTTGGCTGCATTCGTCTCCTTTTTCTGACTTTCTTGCAGCTTTTGTAATGGGACCTTTAACAGAAGTGAGTGAAAAGAGAGGAGATGACAAAAGAATTCAAAATAGGTTGAATAATCAGGATGTAGATTTCAAATGTGACAAATATAACAAGAAATGCTACAGGAATAATACTGTTAAATCCACACATTACTGTTCATTTCCAAAAGCCTGTATTTACAATGCAGAGCCTGGCTTAATTCTTTTTACTATTTAACACAAGAGGAAATATTGGTCCCAAGTTATTCATTTCATAATAGAATTCTGCTTTTTCTCCTCTCTCTCTTTTTTTTTGTTTTGGTTCTTCTTTCTGGCCTGCCTCTCTATAGTTAATCATCTGTTATGTCTGAGACAGGCAACAAAGAAAACCCCATCTGTTGCAATTAATTGCAGCTTTTTTATTTAGTGTCCTAACATTTTAATTAGGAATTAGGACTGAAACATTATAAAAAGGAAAAATAAATCTTGAACAAACCACTACAATGGAGGTGAAACAAAAATATACTGAATATATCTATATATCTCTCTCTATATATCTGTAGATAAATATTGTGAGTAATATATTACACAATTGTGTATGTACATAACATAAAGCCTTTTTATATAATGTACTTGTAAGTGATTTGGAACAATAGTCTTTCATTAATAACTACCCTGAACACAATTACTAGTACTCTGTTTATTGGTACTTTGCACTCTACAGTACTTTCCATCCAAGCATTTCCCCTTACAAGCAATGCATTAATTATATCACTCCATTCACTGCAACAGACTGTCATAACACCCTTGTAAAGCAGGTCAATATTATTATCCCCACTTTACACCTGGAAAACTAAGTCACAGAGAGGTGAAGGGACATGCCCACGGCCATGCAGCAAGGCAGTAGCAGAGCTGGGAATAAAACCCAGCACTCATGACTTGCAGTCCTGTGCTTTAATCCACACATTCATCCTCCTTCCCTGTCCTGAGGGACACATGCTACTGTGCACACTCCTGAATTCCCTTTTTTAATCAGATCAGACTCATATTGTGCTAGTTATTATTATCGTCATTGCATAATTCTATAGCTCCCCTTTCTGGTCAAGAACTGAATGAATCATGAGGCCAAACAAAAGAGGTTTCTCTCTGTCTCTCACTGAACAAATGCTCAGCTAGGTCTGGGGAAGAGATCACCACAGGACAGTGTTTCATTGAGATGCATAGCTGTTCTACTACATTCAAGAGCTGTTGTATACTGTTTTATCTTGGCTGCTCCTGAACATAAGACAAGAACCGAAATGCTCCATCAAAATAAGGCTGTTTAATCACTTTAATGAAGCTATCTTCACCATTTGATATAACATATCTACTGTATACTAAAGACCACAGCATATGAAGAGAGATCTAATGCTGCTACACAGAGTGAGAATTATCTTGTTTCCTAAATTACAACCATTTCAGGTTTCCCTGTATTAAAGACAAAAATTGTTACTTAGGTAGTGCTAAATTGCTTTGTTAGTGTTTCTTATTTTTGATGATTAAGGGATTTTTGTGGATGAGAGTATAGGGGAAATGTGCTAGGCTGGATTTCAGAAGCAAGATCTTGCTCCCAAACTGTTAAGACACTGAAGGCAGCTCACAGCAGGGATGCACCCAATTTTAAACCTATTTTTTCAGTGGAGTAGCTACTGTATTAGCAATGTGGTGGTGTTTACAATGAAGGAGACCTTTCCACTTACTGAAGCTGTGGTTAAACTTTTGTCAGGTTTTATATATTTGTTTGTTTTGATTTGGAGCTACTGTGTCCCCTAGGGTTTCTGCCAACTGTGACCTAGCCAAGCCAGCAGAAGCTGTGATGAATTCGTCTCTGCTGAGACTCTCTTTGCATGTCTTACATCTTTATCTGTCATGCGCCATGTATATCGTTTACAAATAAAACTCCTGGGGTCTGTAAGATGTGGCACAAAATGGACCACTTTATTTTACAGTGTTCTTATCCCAGTGCATCAGTGAATTGGGGGACATTTTTCAAACTTGAGTGATGTTAATGAGAACTGGGTAGTCAGCCCTTCTGAAAATCAAATCACTTATTTAAGTGTCTAATTGTAAGCAGCCAAATTCGGTCAATATTTTCCAATGATATAAAGAGCACAAATTGGTCTTTTTTTTGGAAGCATTCTGAGCAATGTGAGCAATATAAACACCATAATTTGTCTACGCATAGTGTGCCTTGCAGTAACAGAAAAATAAAACCTTGGAAGTTACATTATGTTGTTGTTTGTCTGCACTGAAGTCAGTAGTGTTGATCTAGTAAATCACTATTCTAGGTTATTTCACTGAACAACAGAGATAAAAGTTCTGTACCTAAGTGATGCCAACATTCAAAAAATGTAATTTATTTTAAGGCCAGGCAGAGGAAATCTTTGGGTTTTAAGACAGCTGGCTTCCTTGTTTCTCACTGCAAAGTGTTATTCAATAGTCATTTGGGATCTGTGAGCATCTCTCAGATCAGTTTATTTTTACTCGATTTGATAGAAAGCTACTTTCACAGCCACCATATGAAGAATTTAACATGCCTGCAACGTTGTATAGGGCAAAACCAAGTAGAATTACTAATGGAGTTAAATTTTCTTTTAATGTAGAATAAGTCCATTATTTTCATCTTTCACTTTGCTGGGTGTGTGTGCTGGATTTCATGCACTGGTCTGTCAGGTTTGGATAGTTACAAGCATGGGTTCAGTTATGGGGGTTATTGCATGCAAACATGGCAGCAGCCAGGGAGTGGCATGGGTACACAGTGATGCCCCTAAAAGTCAGAAGATGCCAGCAGGACTGGGGCCCACGTTTCCCTTTAATGGTGATCCCACGTTGGTTTGTAGTCATTGCTCTTATAGGCACATATCCATTGCTTCTTTGTGCGCGCATCCATTGCCATGGGGTGTGTATGACCATCTGTCCCAGGTGCGCGTCCGTTGCTCCTCTGGGGTGCACATCCATTGCCATGGGGTGCGCGTCCATCGCCTTTAGGTGTGTGTCCGTTGCTCTTCTGGGGTGCACATCCATCGCCCTGGGGTGTGTGTCCATTGCTCCTCTGGGGTGCACATCCATTGCCATGGGGTGCGCATCCATCGCCCTGGGGTGTGCGCGTCCGTTGCTCCTCTGGGGTGCGCGTCCATTGCCCTTGGGTGCACGTCCGTTGCTCCGCTGGGGTGCATTGCCCATGGGGTGCCTGTCCATCGCCCTGGGGTGTGCATCTGTTGCTCCGCTGGGGTGCACATCCATTGCCATGGAGTGCCCGTCCATCTCCCTTGGGTGCGCTCCGTTGCTCCTCTGGGGTGCACATCCATCACCCTGGGGTGCATATCCATTGCCATGGGGTGCGCGTCCGTTGCCCTTGGGTGCACATCCATCACCCTGGGGTGCATATCCATTGCCATGGGGTGCGCGTCCATCGCTCCTCTGGGGTGCGCGTCCATCGCTCCTCTGGGGTGCGCGTCCATTGCCATGGGCTTTGTGTCCGTTGCTGTGGTGCACCTGCCAGTTCCTGTGTCTGTCGCTGTAGTGACGGGCCCGGCCGGCAGGCGGGCGGGCAGGGCCCAGCGCGCGGCGGGTGGCGGTTGGGCACCGCGAGGCGGGGCGGGTACAGGCTGTGGCGGGGCAGCGGGGGCGGAGTCTGTGAGTGGGCGGCCTGTCAGCAGAGCGGCCCCTGCTGGCGGAGCAGAGGGCACCGGCCGGGTCGGAAGGTGGCGGCTGCCGGGTCCCTGAGGCGATGGACGGCCTGGGAGGGGGAGGGGTTGCTGCCTGGCTCCGCCCCGTGGGCGCGCCAGCCTGGTGGGGGTGGGGCAGCAGCATTCCCCGCGCCCGCAATGTGGCCGCCCCGCGCTGCGATTGGCTGTTCGGGCTGCCGCTCTGTTTCCGTTCGGGCCTGAGAGGCGGGGCTCGTGTGTGCGGAAAGGGGCGTGTCCGGACTCGGGGGCGTGGCCTGTGTCGGCGCTGGCGCCCGCCCCCCACGCCGTGGTCAGTCGGAATCGGGCGGCGGCAGTAGGCGGCTCCGCTGGGCTGAGGAGCGGGCGTAGCGCGGCGGACGGGCACTGGGCGGTGAGTGGGGCGCGGGGCGGGGCGCGTTGCTGCGTGGGGAGGGGGGAGCAGGGTGGGGTGGGCGCTGCGTGTAGCTGGGTGGGGAGCAGGGTGGGGTGGGCGCTGCGTGGAGCAGGGTGGGGTGGGCGCTGCGTGTAGCTGCGTGGGGAAGAGGGAGCAGGGTGGGGTGGGGTGGGCGCTGCGTGTAGTGGGGTGAGGAGGAGGGAGCAGGGTGGGGTGGGCGCTGCGTGTAGCTGCGTGGGGAGGAGGGAGCAGGGTGGGGTGGGCGCTGCGTGTAGCTGCGTGGGGAGGAGGGAGCAGGGTGGGGTGGGCGCTGCATGGAGCAGGGTGGGGTGGGCGCTGCGTGTAGTGGGGTGAGGAGGAGGGAGCAGGGTGGGGTGGGCGCTGCGTGTAGCTGCGTGGGGAGGAGGGAGCAGGGTGGGGTGGGCGCTGCATGGAGCAGGGTGGGGTGGGCGCTGCGTGGAGCTGCGTGGGGAAGAGGGAGCAGGGTGGGGTGGGCGCTGCGTGTAGTGGGGTGAGGAGGAGGGAGCAGGGTGTGGGTGGGGTGGGCGCTGCGTGGAGCTGCGTGGGGAGGGGGGAGCAGGGTGGGGTGGGCGCTGCGTGTAGTGGGGTGAGGAGGAGGGAGCAGGGTGGGGTGGGCGCTGCGTGTAGCTGCGTGGGGAGGAGGGAGCAGGGTGGGGTGGGCGCTGCGTGTAGTGGGGTGAGGAGGAGGGAGCAGGGTGTGGGTGGGGTGGGCGCTGCGTGGAGCTGCGTGGGGAGGGGGGAGCAGGGTGGGGTGGGCGCTGCGTGTAGTGGGGTGAGGAGGAGGGAGCAGGGTGGGGTGGGCGCTGCGTGTAGCTGCGTGGGGAGGAGGGAGCAGGGTGGGGTGGGCGCTGCATGGAGCAGGGTGGGGTGGGCGCTGCGTGTAGTGGGGTGAGGAGGAGGGAGCAGGGTGTGGGTGCTGACTGGGGCACAGAGATCTGGGGGCGGGAGCTGGCTAGGGAAGAGGGAGCTGGATGCAGGGTGCCGGGGGGGGAAGAAGGAGCCGGGTGCCGGGTGTGGGAGCTGGCTGGTGAAGAGAGATCTGGGGGCGGGAGCTGGGTGCTGGGTGGGGAAGAGGGAGGTGGGTGAGAAGGTGGAGGCTTGGGGGAACTGGGGCTGGTGGGGTGATCGCTGGCTGCAGGGGCCGGGGAAGCTGGATGGGTTTGTTGGGGTGGGCTAGGAGCCAGAGGCACGTAAGGGTTTGGTGTTTAAACAGGTTGCAAATGTGGGCGGGCTGGGGCTGGAGCTGTCTGTGTGTCTTTGGGTTGGGGGCTTTAGGAGCGTTCACTCTACTATAATGGGTGAGGGAGGAGACCGATACTGTATGTGCTGAGGCAAAGCATGTCTTCCGCCGGGTTTAGCTTGTATGTATTATAAGGACAAAGCTGGGAATGGCTAATAGCAGGGACAAACAAGAGGATGTAGGTTCTCTGCTGACCAAGGGAAACAAAGGGAGGTTTTTGGAGACTGAGCTCTGATAAATGAGATGCTTAATATTTGCTGCTGAAATTGAATGAGATCTTTCTGTGTGCATCCTCACTGCAGGCCAGGCTGGTCTAGCTGTGAACATTGAAGATCTTTCCATATTTTAAAGGTGGGATGCTGTCACAGCTAATGGCCCTGCGGAGATTCTGAATAGGGGAGATTTCTGAAAAGTATCAGTGAGCTTTTAAACATCTCGTTGAACACACTGCATCTCTCTTAGGGAGAAGGATTCTGCTATAAAATATTACTTAAAATTAATTCACAATGAAGGCTTCGTATAGATAAGTGAGACTTGGCAGGTTGATTTCTGACCTTCCTCTTGGAGGACAGAAGGAGAATGAGTGGCTCTTTAAGAAAGAAAGGGCTATGTGGTGCAAATTCATAAACTCCTAGAGTCCAAGGCCAGAAGGGACCATTGTGATCTAGTTGGAGTTGTATAAGGCAGGCTGTAGAACTAGCCCCAAATTCCTAGGCATATCTTTTAGAAAAAACATCCAATCTTGATTTAAAAAATTGGACACACAACCTTGGCCCCTCTTGGTAGAAAGTCCAGCCTTTTTCCCCCTGTACATCTTTCACACATGAGTTTTGCATTGCAGTTTGCTCATGATGATGCATTCTGAGCCATACATACCTCAGGCTTAAGGGATGACATATATTAGTATGTTAGAAGAAATCTGATTCTTTTGTTCTTCAGATTGTTGACTATGTACAAGCAGAGGTATTAGTCAACTCCACATAACGTGTATGTCACCCTGTGGAAGGCTCTTTTGTTGCTGCTGTGTAATGTCATAGAGGGGGAGAGATGATCAAGTGTTAAGACATTTTCCTTAAGTTTATGTTGTATTGTGTTGGTGTAGTAGATGTCATGCCATATTGATGCCTATTCTAAATCCTCTTGAAAGCTAAGGAAAGCGCAAAACTATGTGAAGAGTGTCCCTGGGTGTTGTTCCCTTACCAAAAGGTACTTTCTGTGAATGCAGCCAAGTGAAAGATTGGAATTAAAGGGGTGTCAATTGTTGGTCCCAATTTCTGCTTTATTAAAAAAAAGCTTCTACAAAATTAAAGATCATTAGAAATATTTCCAATAAATCAAAATACAATAGCTACCATTTTTAAACAAATAAACATTCCATTGTAGTGTTTCAACTGCAGACAATGCAGTATTGTGACAGTGCATGAGAACCTCATAACGAAATTGACTAGAAGCTGGCTGGAAACAAAAGTAAAAATGATTGGTGCACTTATTGTTCAAAACAGTTGATCTACATTAGTGGTTGGATTTTTTGGTATTATTAATCTAAAGTCTCAATCCTGGAAATGCATACACAAGTAGAGCTGTTGGAACTATGCATGCAGGTTTGCATAATCAGGCCTAAGATATTAGCAACACATAAGATAACTTGTTTTTTTGAAAACTATTAACTGATGCAGCCCATTTACTAATGCCAGTCCTTGCTTAGCCTTTGGATGGGTTATAGATAAACTATTTGAAGTTAACCTCTATTTACATAAACATGTAGAGAAGAGCATGATAGTAGAAGCCATGTGTGCACATTGGAGGTTGGGGAAAGCTGTGTGAATTGACACAGTGCAATGCCATAGGATTTAAATATGCCAATATGTAATAGGGATGTGTGGCTAGAGAAAATGGCAAATACCTTAGGGGATGTATGAAAGTGAATTTTAACAGCAAGCTTTGAAATGCTTTCATGCACTGAAGAGAAAATCAGATTGCTATACGCTCGCTGACACATCTTGTTACAGCTAATATTCATGTTTGCTAAAGGTTGTGTGCACACTACAGAGGTAAAAGATCAAGTACTGTTGTGACAAAGCCAAAGCACGTTTATTTTTTGTGTATTTGCAATAGCTACAGTAAGACCCAGCAACCCGTAATAAGCATACGGGAGTATGTGCCTTGTGCTTGTTTTCGATATCACTCTTCGTAATGGTAAATTTTTAATGGTCATTTGTAGCCTTGCACACAGATTGCTTTAATCAGCATTTGTGTCTCTTTTTTATGTACTGTGTTGGGATTACTTTGTCTTCTAGTGAGCTGCCTTTTCAAACATCATTGGGTTTTTCAAGTTAAATCTTCATGCTTATTGCATCTGTCACTTCTGGGATTCACTCCAAGCACGAGGCAGAGATTCAGTGTAATAGCAATGAAATGGAATGCTCCAAAGAATAAAATATCTGCTTTCCTTAGTGATATAGCACAGTGAAGTTGAAGGATATATACGCTTAACAATCAGTTAGCTTAAAGATTTTAATGACGACTTCATAAAATGTCCCATTTAAGCACAACATTGCATTTTAGTTGCAAGAGCATGTAAGTGACTGTTTTCAATTTCACTGTTGCCTTGGTAGAATAAAATGAGATTGGGTGCCGGCTTCCTATTTTGAGGACATGAGCAAAACACTTCCTGGCCTGAGTTTTCTGCTTGGTGAAGTCATCAGTGCACCACTCCCAGAGTTAAGAATGTCGTTTCATGCAAACTCACAGGCACATTCTTCTTATTTTTAAATATATATTTTTGTATTTGTTTAGGCTTAACATTTTTTTATGAATATTTCAGTGCCTCCTTAAGGATGTAGTGGAACAGTAAGTCACTGAGGGGTTGAAGTGCCCTAGTTTAAAATCTTTAAGTGTATATGAACAAAATTATAAAGTACTGTGTTTCTCCTGAACTCCCCCCTCCCTCCCGCCCTACACGCGCACGCACACACACACACGCACAAAACTTGAACCCATTTGCCTTGTGGCGACTGACTACTGAGTCAGGTTGGTTAGAAACTGCTTGTTTAAAATCCACAACCACATCAACTGTTTCAAGAATCAGAATGTCAGCTGCTCCAGGCTGGCGAAATGTGAACTGATGTTTCTTTGTAGTGCTATAATTGAGAAAGGGCAAGTGATGCTGAAGTTATTAGGATTAGCTCTTGATAGCAGAACTAAGATAATATAGACTTAGGTTAACTGAAAGTGACTCAGGCTGGCTGCTTTTTGAAAGTTGGTTATTCTAGATGCATTTAGTATGCCATTAGGTAGTTCCTGTCTATTCTCTGACCAATCTGAATCCTCTTTAGGATGAGTTTAATTCATGCCATGCTCATATTGACAAACTTAAATAAAACAATTTAATTTTTTAAAAAAGTTTTAAATTTTAGTCCTTGACTTTTGATTGGCTTTAAAAAGTGACAGCGATGCTCATGAAAGGTGTCTGCCTCACAGGTACAGCAGTGACAGGTCCAAGATGCCTCATCATTGTCTCAGAACTCTGTTCTAGAGAGCGCACTTGGGCAGCTATATCTTTAGTCTTGGAGATCCCTAAAAGGGGGCTATTCTGGTTTATGAGAAGTTCATAACGATCCAGTAGGAAATCTACTGAGACCATCCAACTCTTTTCATATTGGCCACTGAACAGATGGCAGATAGTAGTCTCTCCTGGTCACTACTGCTATGATCAGGATTAGCCAGTGACCCAGATGTGAGAAGCTCTGTAAAGCTCTGTTTATTTTTTAAAGCATCAGCAGTTATGTTAGTATGGGCTGGTCTACACTACAGGGGAAAATCGATCTCAGATACGCAACTTCAGCTACGTGAATAACGTAGCTGAAGTCGAAGTATCTAAGATCGAATTACTCACCGTCCTCACGGCGCGGGATCGATGTCCGCGGCTCCCCCTGTCGATTCCGCAACTCCGTTTGGGTTGGTGGAGTTATGGAATCGATATAAGCGCGTTCGGGGATTGATATATCGTGTCTAGATGAGACGCGATATATCGATCCCCGAGCAATCGATTGCTACCCGCCAATATGGTGGGTAGTGAAGACGTAGCTAGGTGTGGTTTGTTACTTACAAAATGTACATATACTGTATGTAAGTAATGAAGCAATGTGAAGTGACTAGAAACTATGCAGGATCTCTGCATGCAATAGTGATGTACAATGGTGTTTGCTCAATCTTTGACATAGATGTCCTTTATCCAAAATGTTAATTAGTCATTGAAGTTAAAGGGTGAACAATGTAAACAATGACTAAAAAACCCTTCTTGACTTCTAGGGTGTCACTAGTCCTAAGTCTTCCAAGATAGACAAGGCCTGAATTTCTAATATTAAAAATAAAGTAGAAAAAAACTTTAAAAATGAGCTGTGAATCCCTCCCTCCGCCCCCCATTTTGGCTGATGTTAATGCATCCAAAAAAATAAGTCAGGAGACAGCATAAGCTTGAATTAAATAAGGTAAAGTTAAATCTGCAGTTTAAAGGAAGGGCCAACAAGGAACGGAATGAGAATTTCTGTAACTTTTCAAGGCATCATATCCCAAGGTTGAGTTGCCTGAGTTTATTTTGGGGTGGTGGGGTGTCTGGAAGGAAGGAAGAATCTTTTAATTGCACTTTTTTGGACTGTTTTAATTCTGCAGTTGGAATAATTGGTCTGCAGTTCAAGAACTACAAATTCTGTTTCTCATCCAGATTATAATATCTTTTTAAAACTATGCACACTATCTTTGCAATGGATTGATGTAATGGTTCTGTAGGAGGCATTCTGGTGTGTGGTGAAAGGCTACATCTGGTCTGAACATAGCTGGGAGTCCCTGTGATGGTGCATAGTATCCTGTGTTTGGAAGAATCAGAATGATTTTTGTCAGTGAGCTGGATCTCTTAATCCATTATAATTAGTTTTTCCTTCTTTTCTCCTTCTGTCATCCGCTTTAAAAAAAAGCAATGGGAATGAAATTAAAATGGTTGTGAGTCAAACTGATTAAAAACAAGGGCGTCTAATGTGATTGCTAACTCCGTCCTCAACACAGCGTTTGCCTGGAATTTTCTGGCTTTTGTTGGTTCACATCTGATTCTAAAGTTTAACCTTGTCTTTAAGAATGGATTTGTGATTCCAGTTACCTTTCAATTTTACCTGAGTTATAATCACTATGATCTCACTGTTTCCTTGTACTTCCCTGTCTATTTGTATCCATCTGTTCTCTCATTTCTTAGATTGTAAGCTCTCTGGGACAGGGACCATCTTTTTGTTCTGTTTGTTGAGCATCCTGAACAATGGCATCCTGGTCCATGACTGGGGCTCATTAGCTCTCCGGTATAATATGTGGTTTCTATACACATCCTGTGGGTCTAATGCCAGTTTGGAATTGATGTGACTTCCTCCAAATGATGCCATGGCTATGACCTAGCATTTTGTGGATGTTCAGTAGTCTGTCTTAAAGAAAACCATTTCCCCCATTCTCCCCCTCCCCCGCAACCACTGCTTTCAAAGGCTCTTGCTCAAGATTCTTTTGAAAGCTCTTTACATCCTTCTTCACCTAAGCAACACACACAGTCCCTGGGACAAGTTGTCTGTAGAAATGAGACTTCAAGTCATTCTTGATCAAAATATTTAAAATTATAGACCCCCCCCCGCACATCCTGTCCTCTGTACTGTTGCCATAGTTACTGTATTCTTGAGTCTTTGGAAACCCATTATGTCTCATGTGAATGTAGAAAGGTGATACCCCGCAATGCTGCATTTTGAAAGATTTCTTTACCATACAAAACTAGCAAAACATTGACATCCAAAAATATTCCGAACTTGGAAATTGGACATGGGGCAGACACAACCCAGTGCTGATAAATCACACAGTTGTCATGGGTGTAATTAATATCAGTAGAAGTTAGCAGGAGGTGTAATTGGTTCAAAACAGTGTGATCTGTCTCCCTAGAGAGACAAGACAGGCTGCAAGAATATACAGATGATGACTTAGGGCAAGTCTACACCAGTGGTTTTTCAAACTTTTTTTTTTGGTGACCCAGTTGAAGAAAATTGTTGATGCCAGTGATGCAACGGAGCTGGGGATGAAGCGTGTGGGAGGGGGCTCAGGGCTGGGGCAGAGGGTTGGGATGTGGGAGGGAGGTCAGGGCGCTGAGCTGGGGATGCAGGCTCTGGGTGGGGCCGGGGATGAGGGGTTTGGCATGCAGGAGAGAGCTCTGGGTTGAGGGGGCACAAGGCTGGGCCGCAGGCTTACCTCCGGCGGCTCCCGGTCAGCGGTGCAGCCAGGGTGCAGAAGCAGGCTTCCTGCCTGTCCTGGCATGTGGACCGCGCTGCTCCCTGGAAGCAGCCAGCAGCAAGTCTGGCTCCTAGGTGAAGGCGCGCAAGCAGCTCTGCATGGTTCTCGCCCGCAGGCATCGTGCCCCCCGCCCAGCTTCCATTGGGCAGGAACTGGCCACTGGGAGTGCAGAGCCAGTGCTTGGGGTGGGGGCAGCGCGTGGAGCCTTGTGGCCCCCCTGCCGAGGAGCCAGACCTGCTGATGGCTGCTTCCGGGGCGCAGCACGGTGTCAGAACAGGTAGGGACTACTAGTTTTTACTGGCCGGCTGCCAGGGTCCCTGGGTGCTGAGCAAGGCGTCCCAGTACCTTGCATTCTGCGACCTAGTACTGGGTCGCAACGCGAAGTTTGAAAACCAGTGGTCTACACTACAGTGCTACATTGGCGCAGCTGCAGCATATCTGGTGAAGACACTATGCTGATGGGAGAGCGTCTCATGCTGACATAGCACCAGTGTGGTCAGCGCGTGTTCACTGTAACATGCGTCACTCGGAGGATGTCTTTTTCACACCCCTGAGGGATGTAAGTTATATCAACTTAAGAATAGTCTAGACCAGCTCTTAATGTAGAAGATTGTCATCAACAATCAATCAGTCCTGGAGCCCATAGTGTAATAACTGATATTTTCTTTAGGAACTGTTCAGAATTTTTCTTTGTTTTAAATACAAACAAAACCGGTGTGTTTCAGTTCATCCTAGACACTGTAACTACTTGACTGGTGCAATCTGTACAGAATGCACTTATGTTTACAATTGTACTTTGCATTTATGTAACACTTTTCATCAAATTATCCCCAGTTAATCTTACAATTAGATCTTGGAGTATCCCAGTGAAATAAATATTCTCAGTTTACATATTGGGAAACTGAGGCCTAGAGCATTTAAGTGACTTGCTTAGGGTCATTCAGTGACAGGGTGGGGACTAGAACATCGGAGTCCTGGCTGCTGCTCTAAATTATAGGCTACATGCCCTAATCTGCGGGTTATTTTCTCTGTACCATCCCAGTCCCCATGGTATCTGAGTGCCTCTTTACTATACTGTATTAGGAGCAACTAACTTCGTATTTAGGAAATTAAAACACGAGAAATGGTCGCTTATCTTCCCATGATATGTAACAATGCGATTATATAAGCTGTCTCCCCAAGAGGATTGGCTTATCTGGGTGGAGAGAATTGCTATGTAAGCTAGATGCCATAATGGTTTATGGTTAAAGTATTTACAGTTTGAGACATGCTGTATTTGCTTTGCAAGTTAGGGAGAAACTGGAGCCAGTTCATGCTAGCTTTAGTTGTAAGAGATAGATAAGAAAAGTTCTACTGCCTTTGCAAAGCGTGAACCATAAGCGCTAAGCTTTCCTACCCTGAAGTGTATGGTGCTTTCCAGGGGCCATCTTTGTGCCAAATGTTTCTCCAGAAAGATACAGTAACAATCTGTTGTAATGTTTTGTGTTGTATCTTAAAATGCTCTGCTCAAAAAGGGGTGCACAGCTTCATTTGGCCTCCTATTTCCTAGACATCGGCTGCATGTGTGTGCATACCTCTGTACTGTACACCTTGCCCTGTGGCATTGCTTTGGGACAGGCACTGTCTCTTTGTTCTGTGTTTATACAGTTCTTAGCACCGTGGGGTCCTGGTCCATGACTAGGAGTCCAACGTGCTATGGCAGAGCAAAAATAAATAGCAAATGCTGAAAACCTGTACTGGTCTCTGATGGTCTGGCCCAACAACCCTCATGGTACTGTAGAGAACTGTCTCAAGGGTTCAGCGTTTAAGGTGCAGGCTCAATGATGTATCTGTCTAGATAAGTGGTCTCCAGTTGAAAGCATGCCTTGAAGATTATCAAATCCAGGCTGTGAGCCACCAAGGAGAGAAGCAGTTTCCAAAGCTGAGGGTCCCTCTTTGAGAACACCTTGCTGCCCAAGATCCGTCTGTGCCTACTGCAGATAAGAGCACAATTCGCTGTGCTTGCTGACTGAGACTTGCATTCTGCAGTTGGGATGGTGGCAGTCTACCGGGGACCATCCAGTATGCCTGTGTTGGATTGCCATTAATAAGGCTTGTGGGCGCAGGAAAATCCCTCTGTCTCCTGCACCTCAGATATACTTGCCTCTTGTTTGTAATGCACCATCCAGGCTGCTGTGCAAGTTAGCATTGCTTTGTGTATTATCTTGTTGTGTCACCATGTAAGTATGTTGTTAAAGGCTGAGGTAACTAACTGGCTTACGGATGCACAAAATGTTGCTTTCCTGCTCTCTGAATGAGGTGACAAATGTGCTTGCTCTTTCACAAAAGCTTTGGTACCTGCCTGCTTAGGTAGCTGAACTCTTAAGGTATGTTTACACAGGAAAGAAAAACTCACAGATTGCCCACTGTGCCAGCTGACGTGGGCTCATGCTGCAGGGCTGTCTCATTGCTGTGTAGACTTCCAGGCTTGGTCGGGAGCCTGGGCTTGGGACCTGCAGGGTGGGAGGGTCTCAGATCTTGGGCTCCAGCCTGAGCAGAGAAGTCTACACAGCAGTAAGACCGCTCTGCAGCCTGAGTCGGCTGGCATGTGCCAGCTGTGGGGTTTCCTTTGCTGTGTAGACATGCCCTTAGCTAAAGTGAACCATATCTGTTGTGTGTATGGATGGGTTCTGTACTTCAGTCATTCAGGATAATGACTTTGACCTGAAATGGGAAAAGGTTTGAAGATACAGAACATCTGTAAGACAAAGGAAGCATGTGTTAACTTGAAAGCCTTTGTTAAAATAGATGCTGGAGGAGCTGTAATTGGTACCACAGGATAAGGATTTAAAATCAAGTTAATGCATTGAAATATCTGGATGTTAGTTTTATTCTCTCTCTCTCTCTCTCTCTCTCTCTCTCTCCCCCCCCACCTCCCGCCTTCTGGAAACTGCATGTTTTGGTACCAGGACAGAATGGCAGTTTTACTCTTTGGCTTATTGGCTGCTTGGCCAGAGGACCTGGCAGGATCTCAAGTGAATCTGGAGAAATGTGTGCCAATCCCAGATGGGACAGCTGAGAATTCATTTTGCAGCTTATTTGTACATATTCAAGTTTGAAAACATTCGTTCACTTATGCAATACTTGCACTGTCAGACTCGAGCAGTTCTTTAGGTCATCTACTGTCTTTCATATTGAAATTACTATCTTGTATCTGGCAATTAGTGTTTGTTTTTGCTGCCTTCAAAATATACTGAACAATTGCAAGTGATGGTGCTTCTTCTATAGATGGCCTTTGCAGTCATGATGTTGGGGAATCTGATTAGTTTAGTTCCCTAAACAAGGCTCTAATGTACCGAGCATTTGGATTAAGAAATTACTGAGAATGCAGTAGTTCAAGACTGTTACATTTCTTAGAGTGGAAAAATGTCTTATTGTTGTTTTACCCTGTTCACTGTTACAGCAGGGGTTAATTTGGCCCAATGTAACTCCGGTCTGGCCAAATGGCACACGTTGGGTACATTGGCTTATGTTGGACACTTTTGGACAGCAAACAAACTGACAATGCTGCATAGCTGTAGGACTAGCCCAGCAAGTTGAGGCTAGTAGCAGAGACATCTCAGTGGATGTCAGAGGCAGCGTGCTGGAAGGGGAGCACTCTATTCTTGTGCCCCTGGCTACCCACTTCTCCCTACCTCCCCTACAGGTGGGTTAGATAATATTTATTCTTCCTCTCCTATTTTATTTCTCTACCTGTAGTGCTGGGTGCTTTACTTGTTCTGCCTGATACATCTCTCTATCAGGCAGAGCCAATGGAGTGCTTGCTATCAGGCAGGGCTGTCTGGGGAAGTGTCTTTACTTGGTGAGTCTGACTCAGTGTTGGCTTGTACGTTTGCATGCTCTGGCTGCGCTAGGTTGCTTAGGTTTCAGAGTGGTAGCCGTGTTAGTCTGTATCAGCAAAAAGAACGGGAAGTACTTCTGGCAGTTTAGAGACTAACAAATTTATTTGACAATAAGTCCCACTTATATTTGTAGTGGAAGTTCTCAGATATTAAAATTTTAGTGCATCAAGAGAATTGACACCTGTAACACCTTCACAATCAGGCAGGTTCTTTTTTTAGAAATCTGTAGTGTTGCAGTTTTTTCTTGTAGATGTTAAGGCATGTTGCAATTTGGGGAGATAGAGCACTTTATCAAGCCCTCAGCTGCTTTCTCCCTCTCATGCATTTTCCTGTCAGTTCTCAGTTGGTAGCTGGAATGATTTAGTTGATGTATAACTCAAGAAGCATTTTCAACAATACCTTGAAGTCAATAGGGTTTATATTCTTCTCTCTATGTGGCTATTATTCTTGTTAAGCTTAATCAAACTACTCACATCTGTTTCTTCACTAAGTGTTTGTAGAGTGAGAAATCCTATGCTTATATAAATACCTCAAGAGAATAACTAGGCTCGTGTCTGAGCACCTGAGTGTATCTGTCATAAATTGGCTTCGGACTCAATTTACCATGGGAATGGCAGCTAGATTGGATTCTGATCAGCTGCTTCAGTTTCGGATGTGGTGGCTAGTGCATCTTTTGATTGATAAGCAGTTCAGTCCTTTTTATAAAATGATAATCAAATTGATGTGGCATCATTGATGTTTCCTGGGGGGAGCTACAGGAGAAAGGATTTTAATCTTCTTTCCCTATCATGACTCCCAGTAATGTTGCAAACGAAGTGCTCAGGCCTTAGCTAATCGGCCAGAAGTAGTTGGAAAAGGTGGGGTTTGAGACTCCAAATGACATCCAAAGCCAGTGCCCTGGTAGGAAACCACCTTCCATCATTTGAGCCATTGGGCAGGAGTTTTTTCAACCCTAGTAAGTGAATGTTGTGGAGAGACCAGAGCCCACATTTGGCAGTATGTGCCTGTCAATTTGCTTCCCAGGTAAAAAAAATTCTCTGACATGCTCATTAAAACTAAATCTGGAAGAGACCCATATGTGTAACCTTCAAAAGAGTGAGAAAAGCCAGCGAGTCGAGTAGTAGAATCGAGCAGATTGATACTGCCTTGTTAACTTTGTTACCCTGATAAGAAAACTAGGTCAGCTGCATAGAGGAAGGCATTTTATTATCTACATACCTCTCTTGACTGGATTCCTGCGCTTGATTCTTCTAGTAGGATTGCTGAGTGGTAGTTTTGCAGAGAGGATTGAGCACTCTGGCTGCCTAGTGTTTTACTCACCACAGATGATGGGCTCAGTTCTAGTCCTGAGCTCTGTTGCTGCAGAGGTGATGCATTCAGTCCCTCAGAGTGTAGGTAGCACCTTCCTCTACTTTTGAGCAATGCCTCTCGCAGAAGCACAGAAGACCATTGGCTAGGTTGAGAAGGATATTGGTCTGTTTCTGGTAGGTGGACAAAGATATGGATGTGAGGAGGGATTCCCCTTAAGGTTTCTTTCCTACACCATTTAAAGAAACAGAAACAAGCCTGTAGTAGAGGTAACAAGTCTCCCGCGTTGGAACAGATGGGAAATCTGGGTAAGGCCTTTTGTGTTCTTTTGTGAGTATTGGACATTTGCTGGAGGACTCTTTTTTTTTTCTTTCAAGTAGGTTTTTTTTGTTCAGAGTCATTAATCTGGAGGTCCTGAAGAGGTGGTTGAAGACAGTACCCCATGGAGGGATATAGTTTCCTTATCCTGTTAGGCTTTGTCTAAATGAGCAAGCTTTATAGCCATAGTTCATCAGTGGTGAAGCTCCACTGGCGGAAGCAGAAGTGGAAGCGGTAGCATAAACCGGGCTTGGGTGCTTTTACATTTGTCTAACCCAATATTTGTGAGCATAGATGCAGTGTAACTGAATGTCTCTATTAGATTTCATTGTGTGTGCAAGTGTTTGGGGTTTCATGAGTTGTTTTGCCCTCATTGCCTGGATCTTTGTTGTGGGGTTTATTGCATTATTTATAATGCATCTCACTCCCCTCTTCATTTATCTTCTATTTATTCTATTTTTCATCATTAGCAGTCTTTTTATTCATTTCTTTGTCAAACTGAAAATTTTAACATTTCTGAATTTGTAACACTTCCTAGTCGGGATAAAATCAAATGTCCTGCTAGTTTATGTGGCTTAGGTTCTCCTCACATAACCGAATCTTGCTGGTGGTCGTGGTGGTTTTTGGGACAGCTGGAAATTTCACAGAGTTTATAGTCTGTCTTTTTGTCTTTAAAATGAACTGAAGTCAGGGGTGGGATCATCTTGTTCAGCCTAGACTTTTCTTTACCAGGCAGATTATTTTTCAGTACACAAATAAGATACATCCTAGGTCTGTGATGTGTGACAATGTGAAGCCTGGGTTAAATTTTCCGAATGCCTGAAAATAAAGGTTTTTTTCACTGCTGCAGTTGGTATGAATAGTCCCAAGCCTTAATACAAAGTGATGAGATGCAACGGAAGAATGGCCTTGTGTTTACAAACCCAAGACCTGGGACTCAGGGTATTGGCTTTTAGTCATGCCTCTGCTATTGGCATTCATCCTGTGTGATCCTGGACAGTCACTTAACCTATCTGAGCCTCCATTGCCTCATCTGTAAAAAGAAACTAATAGGGTGAAGTTAGCCATAAGTCATTAATGTTGTAAGACACTTTGTACTACTTCAGTCCTGTCCGTCAGAGGATCTCAGAGCATAAATCTTGGTACAGTGCTATATATAGCACTTGGTACAGTGCTATATTGCATGATATACAGATGTTAAAAAATGATAGCCTAGGAGTTCTTATATCAAAACATGCCAGTAGTCTATATTCTCAGTCTCTAATAGTGGTCGTTTTGCCAATCCTTAGCATTCAAAAATCATGAGTTAAGCCCCAAGAACTTGTGTAATTAAAAAAAACATTTTTGGCTCTTCTTATTGGCTTCAGAGTTTGTTTTCAAGCTTTCCTCCACAACTCCCGTGGGCTAAAAGCATTCTGCTTTTTAAAATGAAATCTGAGATTCTCACGTATTCCCATGACCACAGGAGCTGTAGCTTTAGGGAATCATAAGGCTTGATAAAATTGAGACTTGGCACCGCTGCTTGAGTGGTCTTTGTGAGATGTTGCCGTGGAAAGTGGTGAATCCATCAGCCCCTTTATCATAAACTTAATTATGCACGATGACACCATGTGAGTAAATGTCTTCTGACCTAGATGGTGATCAGCTCAGGCCTGGAAGAATGAGGATTGCAATCTCTTGTAACTTCTAGCATTCCTAGTCTAACTGCAGATGCAGTTAACTTTTTCTAGAGTAAGCTGCTTGCTTTAATATCTTGTGGCAGTGAGCTCCCTGTGTTTATTATGCTGGGTTCATTCAGTAACAAGGGATTTCATTCTCTCCAGTGTCCCCTCTTTTCGTTAGGGTTCCATCAGCTATGCCAACCTCATGACTGCTTGTCAACTATAGAGCTGCTTGTCTACCCCTCACGTGAACATTTGTGCACTTTCTCCCATGCTGCCTGTTAGATGCCCTCCCAGAACTGAACTTGTGAGGCTGTTACCATCTCCAAATGCCTTCTCAAAGCCCTCTGCTGCTGAAATATCCCCAAGAAATCATCCAGGACTACATGATCAGGCAGATAGGTGGTTGGGGCAGGTGACTGGGGAGCAGTTGTAGAAAATCAATAATTCTTTGTAATTCAAAATATAAAAAGTGGGATGTGTGTGCACATATATGTAAACATGCACACACACTAGGTATTGCACGCGTATGTGCACGCAATGTTAAAAGCATTTTGGAGGTTGCAAAGTCAAGCATTCAAGTTAGGAAATACTACAATTAAGGTTGCTTGTGCAACCTTTTAATTTTTTTTTAAAGGTGAATAGAAAAAGCAAATTCCACCAAAACCTACCAGATTTGATTGCCTCAGCACCTCCACTGTTCATATGTTGCTCGTTGCTAGATTGGGTCAAAGACCGTGTCTAGCTCTCTGTGCAGTTTCCAGCACAACAGAGTTCCAGTCCTGAATTAAGCCTTTGTGGGAGGCTACCATAAAATGTTACTTTCCTTATCTTGCTGGGAATCTTGCCTGGAAGGAAAAACACCCTCCTTTCACATCAAAGGTACCAGCTTTTTATAAGGCGATTCTGCAAAGAAGCTCTTCCCGTAAGGTTGGCATGTAAATTGTTTTTACTGAAAATGGCCTCTGGCTGAATTAATGTTTTATATCAGCCATTCCTTTTGAGTGTCTGGCCCTCCCAAAGGATCACATCCACGTGGGTTGAACAGGATTTTGCCTTTCGCAGGGGGTTTTCCTGTAAGCTCTTCCCTAGCAGGATGTGTTTCCTCTCTCATAAGCAGGCTGAAAACCCTCCAAGCCACAAACTGTATCTGTTGGACTTTTTAGAAGATAAGTCCTTTATTAAACAGGAAGATAGGCAAATCCAGGGTAACTTTTGTGACTCTTCATGATGGAAGATCAGGAGGAAATTGAATGGTACTATGCAGACATGTGCAGTGTCAACTCTTAGAATCTTAGAAATGTAGGTCTGAGGCTGCTAGGGATCTTGAAAGATCCCTTAGTTCAGCCCTGCCATGCTGAGGCAGGACCAAGTATTTCTAGACCATCCCTGGCAGGTGTTCCTCTAATCTGTTCTTGAACATTCAGGTGATTTCTAAGGTCTGCTTTGAACACTGTTGCAAGGGGCCAGATTCTATGCCTAGTACTCTGGGCCTGTACAATGGCTTCTGCCATCAATCAGGTTTGGATGGATGTAACCAAAGGTAGAGTTTGGCCACAAGTCTCTTAGCATTAGAAAGCTGAAGGGTGTTTATCCAGATGCGCCCCATACAGCATGAGTTGTAAACACTCTGCATTATAAAGCGTTGCATGGGAGCACCGTGTATAGCTAGAGGTCTGTTAGCACTTCCATTGGTACCCTCTTGGAAGGGTATATAAAGCTTCTGTTTTAATTTTGCTGTGGGTTGTAACTCTAGCAATATTAAAACCCTTCCCAGCAGGCGTCTTTAGCCCTCCTAATTTGTACTCTGCTGAGACAAATATCCCATACTTTGCAGACATACCCTGATATCCTCTCCCCACTACTCAGTAAAGATTTGAAATGAACAGTGCTGTAATGAGTCGTCTCTGACATTCTTGCTCTTAGGAGACGCTACAGTATCCTTACAGAAATAGCATTGGTAGGTAAAACCGCAATTAGCGAAGCGAGTGAACAAAGGACATTTCATGATGTGTACCCTGCCTAAGTCACCCAGGCTTCCCGGTCATTAGCCTGAATTAGCCTGGTCCTACTATATTTTGCCTATTTGATAACGGGCTGAATCCATCTTTTAAAATGGCGTATGGCTTCAGGTGCACATCAGGGTTTATCTAATAATTGCAGAGGTGAAAATGCTATCCTCTTTGCTAGACAGTAACTTTTTTCCCTAGGGGTTGCCTTCTGTTCCTGCAGTCTGCCTCCTTTGACTCTGAACTAACCCTGCAAAGAGAACCAGCAGGCTTCAGCTGTCATTTTTTTAGATAGTGGGGGAGGGGATGCTTTGCAGCACTTGACTATTGGGAAATTAATTAGGATACTAAACCTCTTCAGGCTGGAACTGCAGGGAAAGAAATCTCTTCACTGGGTTTCGAGGGCCAAGCTAACCCTACTTATATTTTTTACCTGGTCACTTTCCTTGGTGCATTGAAGGATCCATAGTCGCTGCTCTTTATAACTGCTCTCCTCCCTTCCCCCAGAGAAGAACCAGATCAAAATGACTGTGATCCAAAGCTGAGAATCACTCCCTATGCTATGGAAATGAGGGCTCGGTGAGCCTGGTCTCATCCTAGAGAGAGGTTTCCTTTGAGAACAGGGCATTTGGGGTTGCGGGAAAGGGTGGCAAAGGTGTGCTTCTTGAGCAAAAAGATCTTAAATGAGTAAGGAGTGTGCTTTTATGCATTGCTTAAAATGAGGCTAATTCCTAAAACCCTTCCTCAAATGACTAAAATGAGGGAAATTCACCCTGGGGACGGGAGAAAATGGAATTTTTCAGCAGCTGGTTGGGGAGGAATAGTAGAATTAAAGGTACCAGATTTGTGAGCTGGAGAGCTTGGCTTTTTTTGGTGGGGTCTCATTGTGGACCAGGTGAAATTTTTGTACCGATTGTACACAGGAAACCTTACATTTTAATATCATGTCCCTGTTCCCAGTATTAAAGACGAAAAATTGCAAAATTCCAGTATATGCTGTGCTGAGATTGAGCAATTGGGGGTTACTTGCAGGAACACAGATTTAAGTATTGGCTTTACCTTTTCTAAAACATAAGATTTTTAATGTGTTGACCCACCATGGACTGGGAAGAATGCTAAACAATGAACAGTGATGCAAAGTCTTCCTGAAAACTTATACAAAGCCCGCCCTGCTCTCCCGTCTTACCTGGATGACTAATGTTTTACTTGCTCGTCAGAAAAATTTACACACCTCAGGTAAATGAGCAAGTAGAACTTTACTGCAGAGCATTGTACCTGTGAGATGTGTTATCAGGTGAGAAGTAGTTGAGTTGGGCGTGCACACTTCCGGTTGTGTCTCGTTATTGCAACAGACAGTGTTTTTTCAGAGTAACCCTCTATTTTCTCCCCATCAACGAGTTTGGGTAATTCCTAAGTGCAATACTTGTGTTTCCTGGCAAGATGTGAAGTGACTGTCTGCAGAGAGAAGGAAGGTTCATCAAAATTAGAACTGACGGTTATAAAAATCGGGGAAGCACAGCTGTACACTGCGGTTTTGCTGACCCAAGCATTTCAAAATCATGAGATTGGCTTAAAAATAAATCAGGGGAGTTTTATAGTTACCTTCTGGTTTCTGAGTCCCTAGACTTCATGTTTTAAGGCTTTTCTGTGCAATCATGAGGGTTAGAAAGACTGGGGGCAAGAGTAATTGGAAAGCTGAAATCCTCATGTAATCACAGGACTCCAGGAGCTGAGGCTTAAACATACACAGTGAGAGACTTGCAATAAAATTGTGAGAATTAGCAATATGTAGATCCTATCTTTCATATAAATTGTATACCAGAATGTTTTGCAGCAAGTCATTGTCAGTTTAAGTGTTGGATAATAGCAAAGGGAAGAAAGAAATGAAGATACAGTGCTCGTGTTTGGAGAAGAAGCCTTTGGGGGCAGGAATATTCTTGTTGAACATTTTACCTATTGTGAGTTGTTGTCCATTTTTATGGTGCAACATAAACAAGCCAGGGTAAAAGCATGTGTCTTAATTGTGTATCTCTCCAAGTCGCTGGGATTGTACAAATAACTGCTGATCTGGTTGACCACATGGCCTCCTAAAGGTAACTTTTTGTACTGAAACTCCCTTTGTTTGTACAGCTCGTAGCACAGTGGAGTTCTGGGCCATGACTAAGGTTCTACCACAGTACCAGGTAAGGGTCTTTTTAGAAGTGCTGTTGATCAGGTCTGAAAGATTTAATCATGTGAATTACTCGTTGGGTGAGATACTGGAATTTTTTACTTGAAGCATCTTAACCGAGACCCAGACAACTTGTACGGTCCTTGGCCCTTCTTGGGGGCATTCATTCCAGCCGCTGTAAGTGCTTATGATGCTTGTTGTTTTCTCCCCACTTCGTCTGGCACAGACAGGCTAAGTGATTTGCTTGAGATCACTTGGTGAGTCAGTGGCAAAACTGGGACTGGAACCAGGGTCTCCTGACTCAGTCACCTGCTCTGTACACTCCTTCCTGTGTGGGGTCATTACAATTCCCATGCCACTTCTCAGGCAGTAGGCTTGCCTTCCTGTTGTCTTGGCAGAATCCCACTTTGAACTATTACATACAGGTCTATTTAGAATATCCCCCCTGCCAGTTCAGCTTGGGACAGCTTGCTCTTCCCTTTCTCTCTGAAAAAACTGCAACATTGTTGTCAGAGTAGCTGTGGTATTAGACATCTGTGGGATGAATATCAGTGATAGGTGATGGAATATCTGCCTAGTTTGTATATTAGTTTGTTTTTAATGTGCTCTGGACTCCTGCTGGATGAAAACTATTCAATATGCTAGGCTTCCACTGTTCTATTGAAGCTGCTGCACAGATCATAACATTATCTGTCATGGTGCTGCAATGGCTTATGTATGTAAAAAGTTATTCATGTTTGTGGGTTACTTGGGTGTTTCATTCTGATTGTGCAACTTCTGTGTCAGAGGTGTGGAGCTAGGGATAAGGCCCTTTTTTTTAGATTTTTTTTTCGCTACGCATACTTCATATTTTAACAAATGTTTGGATATTCATTAATTTTCAGTTATTTATTTGTAAATATTGAGGAGGCATAATCCCATCTAATACCAATCCTTTTTCTGTAGTGCTGCTTTTCTCTAGATCTCAAATTCACCAGTTGTCCACCAAATTTTATTTTTAAAATGACAGCTGCTTTTCTTTTAAGCTACAGGCGTTTGTAATAAAGTGCTAACTGTGGCACTTCTGTAGTTTTAAAAACCATCTAATTTATTCTGGGAAATTTTAATGAACCCTGATGAAAACAGCCTTACCCCCTCTTGTACACTCAGAGGTGAGACCGTGCGTGCTGTAAACAATCATTTAGGTTTCCTGGCTGAATTGGAGAGACTTGAAAATAGGTGACTCTATCCATGATCTGTGGTTTGGGTTATGTTATCTCATGGAGAAGAGACTCTAGGAAGCTGAGCTGTAAAAATGCCTGGGAAAGGCTAACTATTTGGCAGTTTCGTTATGGTCTTGATAGACTACTATATGCTGAATAGCTGCTTGATGCTAGTACAACAAAAATAATGCAATGAGAAATACTAAAAAAAAAAAAATGTCTGGACTGGACAACTGAAGAGACTTGGAATAATATATAGAGCCTTTTGCCTCTAGGTCACTGGTTTGAACTCAGTTAAGGTCATCAGTGGCTGAAAGTCATTACCATCTGACAGCTGTTTGGCCTGTGTGAAAACAGTTGGTGGGCTCTGTCCTATTCCTAGATAGACAGAGATCCACATTGCAGAAATTGCTACAGTACTTGGGACATGTATTATTGGTCTCTGAAAGGAAACCCAGGAATGCCTGGGCCTGGAGGCTGAGCTCCTGCCTCATTCCGGCAATGTGTGGCACGTTAGTAGAAGCTTCTGCTCACTGCTTTGGCTTTGCTGCATGGGGGGTGTCTCTGAACTAGTGGCTTCCTTCTCCAGTGCTGTCAGTCCAGCAGATTTAACTAGTGCTGCCATTCCTCTTTAAATTTATGGTCTGCATAATCTGTAGATTTTTAGATTTGAGGCAAGTCTGCTGTACAGATGTCCTGCTCCAGAGTCCTGGTGCTCACTGTTTGACGTTGTCACCACAGGCATGGGGATTTTGCAGGAAAGAGACAAATTCCAGAAAGTTTCTCATATTTATGTGGAAACTTGAGGTACTTCACTGAGTAATTGAGTGTTTCTATTAAGAGTGATATAAATGTTTTTAACTGTGCGACAACTCAGCCAATTCTGGTGAGAGCTTTACTCCAGATGTACAAATCATTCACTTTTTAGCTCCCAGACTTTTTACAAATAAGCTATTCTTAAGCCTATCTTACAGTGTACTTGTGTGCAGAGTTCTGGAAGTTAAAATGGGATGTGTGTTGAGTAACCTTTCATAATTTTTGCTCGCCAGGCGGACTGTGCACACACAAGCACATCCACTGTGGTGTGCAAAAGCATTTCAGTTTACCACTTCACTGCAGAAATAATCAGAACCAATATTTCCTTAACAAGTAGCTTTGAACTGGAGTAGCATTTTCCCAGTCCTGGTGTGTAACCATGGACCTATGGAGAGGCAAACTTAGAGCAGGACTCTGATTTCTGTTGCTCAGAGGTTGGGCATTGCAGAAGTCGTTTTCAATCTCTAAAGGCAAGAAAGTATGTGGAGGTTCCTCACTTACCTGTGAACTGATAAATTCTGGAGGAAAAAATCTCCTACAATGAGAGGACTCCTTTGATGTTTTCCGGTAAGTTTCAGAAGGGATCAATCTGGAAGTTGGAGATGCCAATGGAAAATATGCTGCCCCTCACTCCCCTTGAGATCCAGTGTTCCTATGAAGTGTTACCCCCATGCAGTCTACGCAGAGGCAGGGGGCTGGAATTTTCTATGCCAGTGAACTTCCCTCTATTCTAACTCAAGACAGTCAGTTTCTTAGGCAGAGGAGGAGCAAAGCAAACAAGCTAACAAAGTCAATTCTAGTCATTAGCTTGCTTTCCTTCTTCCTGCTTAGGAAATAAACTTATTTTCAGTAAGATTTTTGAGTTAGCTATCTTACTTGTGAACCGACTTCCATTTCTGAGAGTTTGTTTTATCATTTATATTTCCTAGAAAGTAAATAAATTAATCAAAAACAAAATACATTTCTCATCCCATGACCCTAAACAATTTTTAAATATGTAGAAACTCACCTGAAAAACCCATTGAGTTGGGTGCTCCTTTACTGGAATAAAAGGAATATAATCACAATAGGGAAAATGCCATTCTTTATGGAAAATTAGTCTTACCATTTTTGTTGTAAAATACAATATTGGTTAAACTCCAATTCTGTTATGCTTGGTACAAGTCAGTGTAATTCTGACATCTTATTAAAAAAATAGAACGTTCCTTTCAAAACCAGTTGTTACTAGCACTGTTAGAACTGTAGAGTGGCCAGGATCTGAAACTGGGCATCTGTATGAGTAGGAGTAATGACTGAAAGCTGCTGCATCTCCTGCAATACCGGGTACTTGACTGACTCTTTGAGTTCGCTAGCATACATAGGCAGGTGGGTTCTAGAAAAACAGACCAGACAACGTGCACTTAACTGGCCAAGTTTTTCTGAAGCTCCTGTTCTCTTTCTCCGCAGACACAATGAGACGAGTGGTACGACAGAGCAAATTTCGGCATGTGTTTGGGCAAGCAGTGAAAAATGACCAGTGTTATGACGACATCCGGGTTTCCCGTGTTACCTGGGATAGTTCCTTTTGTGTAGTAAACCCCAAATTTGTTGCAATAATCATAGAAGCTAGTGGTGGTGGAGCGTTCCTGGTGCTGCCCTTGCACAAGGTAGGTGCTTTTGAAAGTTTCTCGTTATTGCCTCCATAGAGTGAAGCTGTTATCTCAACATTATTTATGGGAAGTCTTACTTCAGAGCTGTTTTTTGGAATGACAGATGCCAGTTTCTGATGCCATTAGCTGGAGTCTTGCATGCCTCAGTAATCATTCTAATGCTTCCTTTTAAATGAAACGCAGTAAATAAAAGTGGTTTGCTTAACTAATTTGGACCAGCTCTATATGAAAAAAGTGCATGATTAGAATGATGTGCTACCACAAGGAAATTGTTTGCTATAGTGATGGTCCATCCTTTTACCGCCAGGATTTTAGCTTTCTAAGATACCCAGGTATCTCATACGTCTCAGTGTGGTATTGCATTAATTACTTTCTGCGTTTGACTAGCAACAGTTAGGTAGCAAAATAAAGAATGAAAAAAGAGGTGGTCTGATTCTTAAAGACCATGGAGGTCTTTGAGCATATGTGTGGCATGGCCACAGCTGGCCTGGGTGAGGCCAGTCAGGCTGTGGGGCTAAAAACTGCTGTGTAGACAATCACACTTGGGATGGAGCCCAAGCTCTGGGACCTTTCACACTTGTAGGGTTCCACAGCCCAGGTTCCAGCCCAAGTCTGAACGTCTACACAACACTTGTTCAGTCCAGAGCCTGAGCACTGTGAGCCCAAATGAGTTGAGCCAGGCCAGTCACTATTTCTGTTTTTAAATCCATGTATAGATGTACCCTAAGAATCAGATGATCTCCTCCTGTTCAATCTGCTGTTTGGCTCTTTAGGATAGTCTTTCATTCTAGGCTCTACCTGTTCAGTGCTGGTATAAATACCAGAATAACCCAAGTGAGATAACTGCTCCTGCCACATCTCCGACCAGTCTCTGAGCTCACATGAATGATTCCCTGAGCAGACTGCTACTGCACTTCAGCCAGAGCCCTGTTACCGTCCGCAGCTAGAGTATGATAGCGGGGAGACATGCCACAAATCTGACAGATATTTTAAGATTCTGTACAAGCAAAAGGCAGCTATAACTGATAAATAACCTTACAGGGAAGTTGTATTAGATGGCCACCTCCTGGTATTTCTGTAACCTTATAAATATATGCACTCACGTTACAAATTCTATTGTCCCAAAGGCGAATACAAAATGCAGGATAACTGCTCAGATGGAAGGGCATAGGGAGAGACTGTTGGAAGAGATCAGTGCTGGAAGGCTTCATGACAGTCTTTGTAACTATGGCATAAAAACGTATAAAGCAGTAGGATGATGTCTCATAGATATAGCAAATGAAAATAAGGATATGTCTGTATGTAAAGCACTGCAGTGGCGCAGCTGTGCCTCTGCAGTGCATCTGTTGAAGACCTCTATGCCGACAGGGGAGAGCTCTCCTGTTGGCATAAAAAGCAAATTCGCGGGCAGCCGAATTAGCTTTCCTGCCAACATAGCACTGTGCACACGAGCACTTCTTTATGTAACTTGTGCATGGGTTTTTTACATGTTTCTGACTTCATGTAACTAAGTGGGATGGAATATTCACATCCGTGAGCGACATACATTTTGTCAACATAGCCTTAGTCCTTACACAGAATCACCCCAAGGTATCTCTGCAGTGGGTCACAAAATACCTTTTTGTTTTCTGTGCTGGAAAGAAATATTCAAAGCTCCCCTTTTGATAGATTGACTTTTAGCACAGTCAGTTGGTAAGTTGTTCATAATTTCAGTTACAAATCCTTTAAATGAGCTTATCAGGTTGATTAATTCATGTGCCATCTGTTTTAAAAAAAAACAAACCCTAAAACCCTGAATACATCACCATTGACTCTTGTTTCAGAGCACTAGTTCCTCTTCAAAAGAGGACTGTCATTTTGGAAGAGAGGTAAGATTATGACATAGCAAGAGAATACATTGGTCCAAGATGATTGGGGGGAAACAGAAAAAAGAATAGCCCAGTCTGCATATGTGTGTATGTGGGATCTCTTCCCCAAAACTGTAGCTCTGGCTTCATAGAAACATTAGTTAGGAGCATAGGCATGGCCTTATCAGCTCATACCAGTGGTCCATCTAGTCACGTATCCTATCTGACACTTAACTGAACCTGATGTATTCCTCTGCTTGATTGGGGAATGACATACCGGGCGAGAAGTATCTTCCTAACCCAAGCAGTGTCCCCCTCCCTCCTGGAGCTGGGGCTGTGGGTAGAGCTGCAGCTGGGTGGTGGGATGGGGACATGGACAGGAGTAAGTGGGCTGAGGCTGGGGGCCCGGGCGCAGGGCAGAGCTGGGTGGTGCTCCCTCCCTGCCCCCGATAGGAACTGGCCTGGGCCCACC
The DNA here is from genome assembly GCF_007399415.2 of Gopherus evgoodei. Lineage (NCBI taxonomy): Eukaryota > Metazoa > Chordata > Testudines > Testudinidae > Gopherus > Gopherus evgoodei. The sequence goes on from NC_044334.1 coordinate 4,279,861, forward strand.
CACGCCCCCCCCCATGTTTCTCCATGCCCCCCTAGGGGGGCGTGACCCACAGTTTGAGGACGTCTGCACTAGGCTCAGTTATATTTTGAGGCAACGTGTTCCATAAGTTAATTGTGTTACATATTTCCTTACTCCTCAATTTCTTTCAATTTCATGGAATGTTCCCTTATTCTTGTTTTAGGAGTGCTGTTTTTTACATGTTTGTAGCTCATTATTTTATATTCCTTTCATCATGACTGCTCTTGCACTTCTCCTGTCTCAGCTAAACACTTCCAGTGTCTTCAGTCTCTTCTTATCAAAGTCTGTTCTGGCTTCTAATCTTTTTATTGTCCATCTCTGGATCACTCCTACTTCAGCAATATGTTTTGAGATAGGGTGACCAAAATTAAGCACAGTGTTCATGTGGAGTGTGTATCATGCCATTGATTTACATATTCACATCATAATATTTTCACTTTCTCTTCCATTCCTTAAACAGCAGAACATTTTATTATCTGATTGCCACTGTCAGAGGTTTTCGCTGAGCTGTCCGCAAATGACTTCTGCTAACATCCTTGCCATCGTGTTCACTTTCAAAAGGGCTGATGTAAATTTTTTGTGTTTTGATGATTTCCATAAAACTAAACTCTGTGCAATCCGGAGAGACCAAGGACGTGCCAGAGCCAGTAGAGAGAGAACTTCCTTCTCAGCTTAATTGCAACGTAACTATCAAATTCTTTACTTAGTGTGTGGGTCTCTGCAAAATACTTTTAATGTGGCTTGATCTATTATTCAGGGTTAGACCAAACCATATTATAAAAGGAAAGTAAACGGAGTTTATTTTCTCAAATTTGTGTTTTCCTTTACATTTTCTAAGTTTTCAAAAAAATATATATATATTTTTTTTTTGTGGTAAGTTTTTGTTTCTATTCAAGTGGCTATCCAGTCTTGCATGGACATTTGACATAATATACAGTGCAAAGGCTAAAGAATGTTAAATGTTGAGATGAGATGGCTGACTTATCAATTAATAAACATTATCAAGGACCTTATTTATCAAGGCATCTGTCATGCCCTAGAATATCCCTCCTTTTAAAAGGAAGTGAAATATTAATTTCTTCTCTCCAGCATCTCTGCTTGTTGCTGTCAGTTGATAAGCAAAGCTTGGGTAAAATAACAAATCTTTGATTTCTGGCTTCTGCCATGGAGCATTATTTTTCTCTGACTCTGCAGAAGCCTGACTGATTCAGGAGCAAACAGGTTTGAGCCCTAGCACCCGTGGAACATCTGACTAGCTTGGAGCAAACATGCCTCCCCCACCTTCTCATGTATGGAAGGCCTACATTGCTGATGCCAAGCTGACTCATCTAGGCCATGCTGGGAGAGCATAGTTATGCCAACACAATGTGGAAAGCACCCGGAGGCTCAGATCCAGCATATTTGCAGCATGCTACATTCAAAAGGGTGCACGGACCCTTCTGCTTACACCAGCCTCTCTAAACCCTGGAGCGTGATGGCTGCAGCCAGTATGGTGGTCTTTCTACCTGGCTTCGACGCGTCCTTGCCCAGTCTGGGGTTGAGAATGAGTCTGTACTGCCGAAATCGAGATGTTCAAACTCCCAGTTCAGTTCTGATACCCTGAGTTAGTTTGTCACCATGATAGAAGGTTTTCTGGGGTAGATGGTATGTCTGTTTGCTTCGTTACCAGCATCAGAACTATTAATTGAAGATCTCCACCAGCACAGCTAAACCAAATGCCTGTCCTGCACCAGCACAGCTAAACCAGCTGCCTGCCCTGCAGCTCGTTAGAATCGTGTCACTAGTTTGGCAACTTCTTCACAGATTTTCCAGCAGTTCTTTGCATGTGAAAGAGATGTGCAAAGCTATATGTGGAATATGTACAGATTAATTACCTAAATACACTACACTCAAATTTTTGGTTAAAGCACTTTGGTAAACAAATCTAAAATTGTTTGAGTTTAAAACCTTATCATTGATGTTCTGCAAGCAGAGTATCCTATAAAATGCTTGAATTGCAGCAGTTTTGTGTGTATGGAGTACATTTTAATGCATTCAGGGCCAAAACCAGATCCCAGCACCTAGCCAGACCGCGAGTGGGAGTATGAAGAAGGGTCAGCAGTTGAAGTAGCCTACATGGGATGGTGACATGCCCTTCAATGGAGGGGAGTGGGAGGATCAGTGAACCAGATCCTCTAGGCCATCCACATGCTGCCATATGAGGAGCTCCCTGAGCAAGTATACATCCCCATCCTTGCATGACTCCCCCACACTCTCATCCCCTGTCTACGATCCTCTGTGACAGCCAGGATGGATTCCCCACCTGCTTCTGTAGAACTTCAGAAGTTGTTTTTGGCCCCTTCTATGGGAGCTTCCTGTGGAGCCCTAATGCTATTGGTGGCCAGTCCACACCCAGCACTTGAATCATCTTCATACAGCACACATCTCTAAAGAAGTCTTAGGAGCTTTCCCACGAAACCCGTTTCATGGTTCCTCTTGGGTTCGAAGTGAAAGCGTCACACTAGGGATGCACAGGCAGAGATTCGAGCTGCCTCCTGCCCTTCCTTGTGTGGCTGTGGAGGCTACGTCATATTCTCCCACTGCTATTAAGGTTCAGGCTGGTCAGGCAATACCAATTGCATCTCTTGTGCCATAGGTGGGAGATAGTTCAGGAGGATGCATCTGTTTTTAGCAGCATGGGGGGATGACTTAATACCTCTAGCCTTCCTGAAACCACCTATTCAAATCCCAGCAGGGTCAGCCCTTCATCCTTCCAAGGAGGAACAACTGAGTACCGCACACAGACTTTAAAAGCTGTGGCCCTCTGTATGAAGGTACCGTGGAACTTGACAGAAGAGGAGTTGCCCCAAAATTCCTTCTCCCGCAGAAGTTGTGGAGCAGGCTTTGCGTGCTGTCCTCTGCTCCCGAGGCAGCTTCCTTTCAGTGGGTCTGCGTGCGTGTGGCTAGCGAAGCACTTCGGGATGAAAGGCAGGCGCTGCAGTGAAATAAAACGCTACTGTTAGTGAAGCGTGTTCAGTGCCCACTTGCCCTTTGATTCTGGCTCGTGGGTCTTGTAAATCTGTCTGCTCCGGGGTGGCACCTGGAAATGTGAAATGGATGGTGGTGGGGGTGAGCTGAGGGGATGGAGGAGGCACCAGGTGCTGAATAATTAGGACCCGGACTGGCATAGTCCCAGCGCTTTATAGTCTCATTACCATATGAAGTGCAAGCAAATGGCTTTTATATTTGCTCCCAAGGAATCTTTGACGTATTTTCAAATTAAAATGGTCACAATGAGCCCAAAGTCCGGGCACAGAGCCCCATACAATGTCCCCCGGGGGCGATTTTTGATTATACTGAATGATTTTGACACTGCCCTGGCAGATGCATGGCTCTTCCCTCCCCCCACCCCACCCCAGCGATGAGCTGAGCGGCTTATTCTTCTTTGTGCTTCTCCTTGGCCCTGCCTCTGCTGCCGCATTTCACTGATATGTCTAACAGCAGCAGGCACTGCAGGGCTCCTGACAGTGGTTTTTACCATATATGGTCATTACAGCTCTTTGGGCTGTCAGACATCCCGAATAATTTCCACCCTTTGCTTTGATTGGCCACTTTGGGCTGGGACTGGAGGATGGTGGGATAGGGGCCGTACTGTACAAGGCGAAGCCTCTCTGAGACAAGTGTACGGGCTAGATAACGCTTAGATTCCTGGATCTGATCATGTGCCAAAGGGGTTACTGACAGCCTGGTTTTGTTTTTTGTGAGTTTCTGCTGTTCGTAGGCAAGTCTTCACGTGTGAAGAGCTCTTGGCAGCGCCTCTTGAAATGTAATACGGACAGGGATTGGAAAAAATGAGTGGAAATCAATATTGTTAAAACATTCCTGCTGGAACCTTGGCTCTCCCTACCCTTGTGAGGAAGGGAGGGATGTGGCTGATGCCTGGAATTGGAGCAAGCTCTGCTTGGAATTACAGTGTGCACTGCATCACTTAGCCGTCTGATTACACTGAGCTGGTTTCAAAACCCCACGTTTGTTCGTCAGATGCCTTTCTGGGGTGAATGGTGGTGCTGGCACGAGTGGGAGCTGGCCCGATGGTGTAACCCCTCTGTGGCGTCTGCCCTGCCTGGGTTTCTTTGCCAGCACAGTTCAGAGTGACAGTCTAGCCGATGCGAAGAGATTTTAAACCTCACTTTCCATGTTTATGTAGAACAGCTGGCTGGATGTGAAGTGGCTAGTGCTTTAGTCTCGGAGCCACGCAGCCCTGTGCTTGCAGCCAGTTTTGGGGGGGAAGGGGGCGATTGTCATGGGGCCCCCTCTGGCAGCTACTGGGTGAGTGGGTGGAGATGCATGGAGGCCGGAGGCCTACAGATTGTCTCCATTCATGCTGTCTTACCAGCAAAACCAATCCCAATGCTGGTTTAGCAGTGGGACTTGTGCAGCAGATTCTTTGCTTTCTGGCTTGTTGTTGAAATGCTTTGTCTGAGTTTCTTTTAATTTTTTGTGCATGCGTATGAAGAGAATTCACCCTTTCCAGTGCTAGAGAGAGAGAGAGAGAGAGAGACAGCCTGTTTTAGACCATGGTTTAGTCTTTCAAAAAAGAAGCATCAAATGGAATTAACCACATACAGCTACATGCTTATAATTCTGAGACTCCGACTTTATACTGGACGGTGCCAGGAAATTATGGAACCAAACACCTTCGTTTCCCACTGCATTGCATAGATGCTGTGTTGCCAATGCACAGCAGTGAGATGTGGTGCTGTAGGTTTTACCCACCATGCAGATTGCAGGAACTTCCTTACTTTTAAGAGTTAGTCCTTCATTTCCTTTGCCTTTCTTCCCAACACATCACTTGGGGTGTGTAGGAGAGGACACCTCAGATAAATGTCACTAAAGATCCCTATGAGTTGGTCTCTAATTTTTAATCTTTCTTCCACGAGATCTAGCCAGATGGCGTCGTCCAGAAATCTCTATCCAAAGTCCTTGTATGGCCCAAGCACCATGGGTTCGGATTTTTTGAGTTAATCCACATTTTAGCCTTAATCTGCTGTAAGGGGTCGCTATTGAGCTTCATCAAGCCTTGTGCTGAACGGAGCATGCTGCAGCCACAGTAACTTCAGCTCCTGCTTGCTCCTAGGCTGCTTCTCCAGCGTAGCAAGGCAGGACAGTTTGTCCCCGTTCGTGGAATTCGGAACAAGTAAGGCAGGAAAGTGGGGAAGAAACACTCCTGTTCATACCCGATTGAGATCTTTGATGTGAATGGAGCTGAGGTGTGCTGGGGTTTTGTCTAGTTAACTTGCTGTTCCGTTTGCTGGGTGTTCGTGAGGAATGCTTTCACAGCTCATTGCATAAGACCACAGAGTCATTGCTGTACCAAAGACCCTAACTCATTAAGGGAACATCTATACTGCAAAAAAACCAACCCCCAAACCAAAAAACACATGCAACCCTGCAGTAGAGAGTCTCAGACCCCAGATCCATGACTCAGGCTGCAGGGCTAAAAATAGCAGTGTAGATGTTCCTGCCTGCACTCTGAAACCTGGCTTGGGGGATGGGTCTCAGAGCCTGAGCTCCAGCCCGAATGGGAATATCTACACTGCTATTTTGAGCCCTGCGAGCCCAAGTCAGTTGACCCCAGGCTCTGAGCCTTACTCTTGTGGGTTTTTTGGCAGTCTTTCTTAGGTACCGCCATCTGTAGTGGATATTTTAAGCAGTTGTATGATGATCAGCTGCTGTGGATGAAACATTGAACTTTGAACACAGGACTTGGTCTCGTCTCTTAACCACATTAGGGCAGAGGCCATGCTTCCTCCTGTTCTGTACAGTGCAATGTACTTATTTAGCTTTGTACAGAGGATTGGAGCTGAGCAGCACAGAGATCCACCTGCATCTATGATTGAAGGAGCTGGGCTGTGTGGGCTACGCCTACCTAATCTTGACACATGATTTCTGCTCTAGAAAAAGGGGGAAGCTCCTAGTTTCCTGATAGACAGGGGGACGTGACTTGAAAATATCTGGGTTTAACACATCCGTGTACTGTAAGGTTAAGTCCACACATCCCCAGAGTAATTTGATACATTTTTTTCTCTCTCTTTACAAAATCTTTGCAGCTTGCCTTTTTAAAAAAAAGCTGTGGCAAAAGGTTCCTCTTCTTTACTTAAAGTGATCTTTCCTAAGGTGGCTGCCTACGGCTGAAATCATGTAGAGTAAGGTCTTTGAGAGAAGGGGGATGATGCCTGTTACTTGTGCATGTGACTGAGGACTTACTCAGTCCCATTTGGCTAAACCTTTTGTTAGATTTGTCCTTTGTGTGTTTGGCTTCTTATTACTGTGTTTCTAAACTGGCAGCATTTCCACTGAAACCCTGAACCTACTATTACAAATAATATGTGCAAGGTGCTTGCACACCCCAAAAATGCTGATATTCTGTCAGTGACATGTTACTGTGTCTCATGGTTTAGCCATGGTGTGTATGTGAGAGTGAGTGTGAGAATGAATCAAGTATTTCTGCTCTGGCCGAGATTCAGTGAACCCTTCCAGTCATTTAGATGGAGTGGTGATGGAAGGACATGAATTAAAATGGGCTGTGACTGACTTAAATTATACTGCCATTGAGGTGCTGTCAGCATTTAATATTATCCATGAAAATGCCTCAGTTTTTTAGGTTAAAATTTGGCATGCGAGATTGAAGCCTGGGAGGAGGGTTCTTCCCTAATTTTTGATAAACCTCTGTCTAGCTATGTGCCTTTGTGTTTTAATGGGAAGAGACTAGAATTAAAGGTGTTTTTTTTTTCATCCATTTATTGGAGAAACTCAGGCGACTTTAAAATATCTACAAGATTGTCTCACTTGCGTTCAGGTTGAAAGCAGGTACCAATGCTAGGTTATTTCAGAGTCTTAAAGCCTGAGGAACAAATGGAAATACACTGAAGGAGCTGCTCCGGACAGTTTGTGGGCATGGCTCACTGGCACTGCTGAGAGTCAGTACATGGATACTTGCCCAACCTGGAATTATCACCTGCAGATGAAATTCCTCGGTCTCTGCCGTGCCCTCTCATATGTATTTATAGCAGTGCTGGGAAAGTTGACAGTGAAATCTTGAAAATCCTGGTTCAGCACGTCAGCCATTTAAAATTTCTGGTATAAGCATCAGAGGGGTAGCCATGTTAGTCTGGATCTGTAAAAGCAGCAAAGAATCCTGCTGGTATAAGCAAACTGCAAATCCAGATGCAAAACTAGTTTTACAGAACTGGTTAGAATTTTTGATACATTTTTTGTGATCTGTCCAAATGTATCCTGTTCTTTCATAGAATTATAGAATATCAGGGTTGGAAGGGACCTCAGGAGGTCATCTAGTCCAACCCCCTGCTCAAAGCAATCCTCAGACAGATTATTGACCCAGATCCCTAAATGGCCCCCTCAAGGATTGAACGCACAGTGCTGGGTTTAGCAGGCCAATGCTCAAACCACCAAGCTTTCCCTCCCCATAGCTCTCGCCTTCCTTGTCTGCTTTTTTAACAGCCCTATATTGGTCCAACCTGGCCTAGTAGACAAGTAGGGTTGGATATGGCTTCCACTGGAGCAAGTGAACACCACTTAATAGTCACCTGGACAGGGTTGCTCGAATGGCTTTCTCCTATAGTGCTTCCAGCCAAGTTAAGAGCTCAGGCGGATTCCCGCACATGGCAATACCACGTTACCCAAAGCCCAGTGGTCTCCGACTCCGAGAATGTTTTTTCGCCCAAACTCTAGATGATAAATTCAGTGATCACCTCAAAGTATTTTCGAGGTCTCACTGTAGCAGCAGAATGGGCTCTAGATCCCAACTTTCCTGACCCCTGCTGTCGTCACAGGACATCACTTCCTCTTGTGTGAGTTTGTTTCTAAACTCTATTGAAACCCTTTTGGTGGGATTGGGGAGGGTGCAAATTTAAACAGCTGAGAGGTTTAATTCTGGAAAGTTGTGCAGGGTGTTTTTCCAGAATGCAGGAGTAGCAATCAGATAGCTGAACTGGAACAGCCATGCTGAACACCGTTCATTGCAATGGGAGTTAGCCGTTTTGTTTAAAAAGTCAGTGTGTGTGAGAGCAGCTGATTGCTGCAGCTAATTTTGTGGAGGATTCTGGGGATTAGCATACATTTTCCAGTGCAAAGCGTCCCTCGGAACTGTTTTAGTTGTAGAGTCCATTGTAACCAGCTCTTATCTCTTTCTCTCCTTTTCTGGTCAGCTATAAGCACATGGCACAAACAATGAAGTCATCCCACTGCTGCATTTCTAGTCTCCCTGCGGGCATGAAATAAACCTCGTTACTGCTGCATACTATGCTAGGCTGGTGACACTCCTGAAACTCCACTAAGTACCTTGAGCAATAATACCAAATCTGCTGGGGCACAAGAATAACGTGGATTTAAAGCTCTGCATCTCATTCAGATTGATCAGAGTGGATTTGTTTTGCGAGAAATATTCCTGTCCGTTGCTGCAGCCCTTCTTCCCTTCCTCTTTGTCTGTATATCAACTTAGATTTACACACTTTAGAGCACATACCTAGATCTCTAAAGTACCATGCACACTTATGGAGCTGTAGAAATAACTAATGATCAGCTGAGCTGGAGCAGCGCATTGTATATGGATTTCTGGAAGATGTAAGGAAAATCCAACTGCAATATTTAGCTATGAATGCTTTAAAGGTTTCACTAGCTTGGTTGTCACTGTGACACACAGCGCAGTGGGCCTTTCGGGAGTAACAGTCCTCATTATGAGGATTAGCCATGGATGCCTTTGTTGGTTGGCTGGATGACTAGTAGCTATTTGTCACGGTCAGGAATGAGCAAGACACTTTCATTACATCCTGCCATATTTTTTTTATTCTAACAGCCTCTTATGTGACCATGTGGCATGGCTAGGGATGGGTGTTCTGTGGCCACAGCAGTTCACATTAAGTTTCAGCGATAAGCTCTAGGTTTGTGAGACTGTTTCTTGTAGGGGCAGTAGAAATAAAGTCCTGTCCCAGTCTGAGCAGTGAATCTCTGAAGTAAAAAAGTTAGTGGTCAATTAGCATTTCAAACCCAGCCCTTGTGATCTGATTTCCTTCTCCAAACCCCTTCCTCAGCCTGCAGACAGTGGAATCACTTTCACTTGTGCAATCTGATGCTGCTTCCCTGTTTTCAGCTGTGATCTTACAAGTATAACACCAAATCAGAGGAAGCAGCTGTTCTCTGCACATATTTTTACTGTAATCCATGAACTGTTTCCTCTGACCAACTGCCCTTTAATGGCAGAGAATCAGTTGTAAAAGACATTCAAATGATTTAATAACCTTGTCATTTTTAGCAACTATTTTTCCTTGCTGCTTATCCATTTCTTCTGGAATAAATCACAGACGTTTCTTGCCCATCTCTTTCAGGAACTTTGTTTTGGGAGGTATGAAACAGCTAGATGACTTTATTTGGTAACGTTAACCTACTGTCTGCTAAAGGACTTGACTATTGAACATGCATCTCTTAGCCTAAACCATCTAGCCTGCTAAAATCTTAATCTTTTAATTCGTCTTTCTGGATTGGCTTGATTATGTACTAAATTTAAAACCACATCCATTGAACTATCATAAATTGTTACCGTGATGTATTGCTCATCCTAAATGGTAATGGATTATGAAAAGGATTTAATTTCTCGTAGTTGTACTGAGTTAATATTAAGCTGTGTATCAACACTTGAGACTTACTGTAAATCCTTAACTAATTAAAAGATTATATTTACAAAAACCTGCTAGGATTATGGCAGGTTGAAAACCCACGAGTTTGGCATAGAAGATGCAAACTTTGTACAGTAACTCCTCACTTAACATTGTAGTTATGTTCCTGAAAAATATGACTTTGAGCTAAACAATGTTAAGTGAAGCCAATTTCCCCATAGGAATAAATGTAAGTGTGTGTGTGTGTGTGTGTGTGTATTAGGTTCTAGGGAAATGTTTTTCACCAGACAAAAGTCTGTGTGTGTGTGTGTGTGTGTGTGTGTGTGTGTGTGTGTGTGTGAGAGAGAGAGAGTTTTAATTTAATACTGTACACAGTAGTGATTATTGTAAAACTTGGTTGAGATGATGGTGAAGTCAGAGGGTGGGATATTTCCCAGGGAATGCCTTACTGCTAAATGATGAACAAGCACTCAGCTGAGCACTCAAGGGTTAGCATGTTCTTAAGGTAGTCTCACACTCTACAAGGCAGCCAGACACACACACCCTGTGTGTGTGTGAGAGAGAGAGATGCGCATTGCCCCTTTAAGTACGCTGAACCCACTCTAAGTACATTGCCTTTTTAAGTAGATCAGCAAGTTGAGACAGCTGCTTCTGCTAGCAAGCTCCCTCTGTCCTGAGCCCTGTCATGTCTCTCCCCTCCCCAATGGAGAATGGAGTAAGCAGAGGCGAGGGGGACACCCTGATATTAGTCCCCCTCTTCCTTCTTTCCCCCTTCTTCCCCCCGCACAGCAGACAAGAGGCTCCCGGGAGCAGCTCTAAGGCAGAGGGCAGGAGCAGCACTTGGCACTGCAAGGAGGGACAGCTGAACTGCTGGCAATTGATAGCCTGCTGGGAGGCTGCTGCACAGGGAACTGACGGGAGTGGGGGGCTGCCAGTCCACCCTAGTTCCCAGCCCCCACCAGCTAGCTGCAATGGGCTGCTCTTTCTGCAAGCAGTGGACAAAGCAGGTGGCTGCCAAACAATGTTATAAGGAAGCATTGCACAACTTTAAACGAGCGTGTTCTCTAATTGATCAGCAACTTAACAACGAAACAGCGTTAACCGGGATGACTTTAAGTGAGGAGTTACTGTACTACGCTTAACTATAGTGGTGGTCTTGCATTTATTTAAAGTCATTTAAAAAACTTTGAATGTGGCATCCCTAAACTGTAATGGCATTTCTAGTATCAAAGTCCAAAATGACTGTCCCTGGTTTCTTCGTCTTGGGTCTTTCATTTTTGTGAATGTTTCACAATATAGTGTCCTGTATTTAATTCACCTGTTTGTAATGCTTTTCTATAGTGCTTTACGTTTGCAAAGCTTGTACAAATATTCACCCTTACACCACAAAGGAAGTGTCCTGTTGTCTAGCTGGGGAGACTAGGAACAATAATTGACGTTTTCCAAGCCCATCCAGCAGCAGAGCTGGGATTAGAACTAGGGAGCTCCTGACTTCCAGGCTGCACTTTACTCCACTAGATGCAATATACTGCTGTCTCCCCCTTTTATTTTTGGAACACTCCAGAAGAGCAGTTCAGCAGAAAGGGATTTCTTAAAGTGGTGACTCCCACATCACTAAACTGGACCAAAACCCCAAACTCTTTCAATGCACCTTTCCACCCAAGTGATCCCAGAGTGCTTTAGACTCATACAAAGCTAGGTTTCTCCTACTGCTGGAATGGGGCCCCCAAGGGAAGAGGCAGCCAAGAGCATTTTGCACCAGCAATCTTAAACTAGTTTAGAGAGGCAGCGAAGGCTCAATATCCAGTTGAAAGTAGAGGGAAAGTACTACCTCCTAACAAGATTAACCTTGGTGGCCTGGACTTGTTCTAAAGTCCCTATCCTGGAGAATAGTGCCCAGTGGTCCCAAAGGTCAAACAGTGAAGCTCTCATCTGAAAGGTGCCTCATTGCCACCCACCCTGAACCATGCTCGGGCACTGGCTCACCAATGAAAGTGTTGCCGATACTAATATGGCAGTTCCTGAGGTTTTTTAGAAGGCTTCTGTCAAGCAGTAACAGTGTTTATTCCTGCTTAGCTTTTGTGACCTGCCAGCCTCTGTCCAGTGTGTCATAGCTATAAAAGAGATGTTGCGGATCTAGCTCTGAAGGATTTTGGCCTTTTGACAGCACTGCTGATTCCATTCTTGAGGGTAATCCTTTCAAATCTAAAATAGTTTTTAAAATGTCACACTAAAGAGAACATATCTGTAAGCATTGGTGAGCACTGCTCTTCCTCTTTGACTAGGGTTTTAGGAGAATCTCCAGGTTTCCTAGGTGCTGTTTTTAAGATAGGCTGTTCTTGTTCCTGACCACAATTCAGTAGCTCCTCCACTGGTGATCAGACCTCTTCTTTCATCTTAACCGGACTGTTGGACACCAGGGCAGTATTTCAGTCAGTCAACCATTGTGTCCATTTACGTTGTCTTGCTTAGTTATTTTTATTTGTGCTTTTGGGAGAGCATTCTGTGTGGGCCAGAGTCAGTGACTGTATTATCAGCAGAGTCTTCTCCTTAAATGTAAAAATCGGTGATCTGTGGCCATTTGTACTGCTGAGTTGAGTTTCCTTTTGTGTCTGCTAGAACATCTAATGTATCTGTGTAGTGTGGAGCCTGCGGCCCTGTGTTATATACATGGGTGGCCTGGTACGCAGTCACTTGCTTGTGCTGTGGGAATGCTGGTCACCTGCATTTTTGCACATAAAAACACTGCACATCAGTTGCAATGTAGCTCTCTCAGCATCTGCCTCCACACTTGTTGTTAATACGTAATCATTTCTCCTCTCCAGTTTGTGGCTAACAACCCTTATTTGTTACTTCCTAGTCTCCTCTTTTTCCATCTTTATTCTCCTGCTTGAAGTGATAAGTGTTTCTGCTGTAGTAGTAATCACTCTGACAGCTTCCATAAAGGGAAGGGGTATACGGATTATAAATCGCAGAGACATTACTGTTCACCTGTAACAAAGTAACATTTCTGCAGACTTTTGACTGACCTCTTCACTGTATAACTCAGTTATTTTCTCCTCTCAGTTCAAACACTTAAAGTGCAGCTCTACTCTGGAAAGGGACTAAAAATATCCCTTTCTTACTGTCTCGATCCTTGGGTTGCTTGGGGTGCCTCTGGCTGGCAAAGTCAATGGGTCCCACAGTACACATGAACAGTGGTCTGTCTTATCAATACTAAACTATACCAGAGAGCATGCATTTTAAGGGGATGGGGGCTGCTGGCTCCCACTCCCCACATCCTTTCAGAGGAGCCCCCGATTCACTACCCCCAGGGAGGGCTGGAGTACCAAATGCAAAACATCAAGGGGTAGCTGTGTTAGTCTGTATCCACAAAAACAACAAGGAGTCCGGTGGCACCTTAAAGACTAACAGATTTATTTGGGCATAAGCTTTTGTGAGTGTAAAACCCCACTTCTTCAGGCGCATCTGAAGAAGTGGGTTTTTTACCCACGAAAGCTTAGACCCAAATCAAAGTGCAAAAGCTTGCAGTGGGGCTTGCTGGGGCTAATCTCTGTGGCTGGTAAACTGGAGTTGGGTGCCTCCTTGTAGGGGCATTGGTGAGTGCCCTTCTTGAAGACAGTTTCCCTGAAGCTCTTCAGGGCTTCCTCTTGGGAGCTGTATAGCTACTGTCTATGCTCTTCCAGAGCCAACTGACTTGAATTGAATGTCCTGCTTTTAAACCCCTATTGCGCCCCTTGCATGATTGACAGGGCTGGAAGGGTAGAGTCAGCCTGGCTCACAGTAGCTCTTTAATCACTTCGTCAGCATGTGGGGCGTCACACTTACCAAGAACAGCTACTCCCCTGTATTCTGGGTTATATCGAGTCACTTAAGTGATGAGAATGAGTTTTGCTACAATTTATTTGTTACATTCTATTAGCTGCAGCATGGTTAAGATGGATTTTTTTTTTTTTCCTCCTTGTGCATTCTGAACAGAATTGTTTGCAGGATTCCAGTTACGGAACCAGTCAGTTTCATCTCTTAATCCTTATTGAAGACCATGGGTTTGCACAAGTGTTGCTGAGATGATAATCTGAAGACTGCGGAGTTTGGCTGGGATCAGTGGCCTATTTGGGCTTCCAGTTCTGTTGTGGCTATGAGTAGCCAAAAAAAGAGAGAATCCATTTTGATTCTCAGAGCTCAGGTTGTTTGTTTGCTAGGCTGGGAATAAAAAAACCCCTGTATTTGTAAATGGAGCACATTTAATTCACAAGTCATTGATAGACGATAAATATGGAGACCCACCATGTCATTTTTAATGTACTCTGAAACGACAACAGCTTATTGAGCTAATGGTACTACAAGATCGTACCAAAAATGAGCTGCGTTTTAGATAATGAGAAGCAGGCGGTACAGCCATTTAGTAGGATACGCTTGTAACACACTCCCGTTTGCTTGCAGACTTGGTGTTCAGGCTTTTTCTTGATCATAGAGCCAGGAGAAGTTTTATGGTTTGTTTCATTTGTTCAAATGGATATTTTTTTCCCAATAAGAATCTTGATGATGTTTGTTAAAACCCCAAATCTAGACTAGCAAATGCTCACTTTTCTCAGTCTGTAACTAATCATTGTAACGCTCTTTTGCTAAGAAAATTAATTATAAGCCTTACCTTGGAATGGCCATTTATTCATTTACATGTTGCAGACAGTACCTCACATGACCATCTATTCCTTTTGATTTAGCTCTTTAGTTGGATTTCATTTGTGGCGTATCTTTTAAAACATGTTCAGTTTTGAAATATTAGACTGATTTTTTTTAAAAGTTGATTTATTTTAAAATGTGTTGACTTCATACATCAGCTCATTGTTTTAACCTGTTTATGCGTTTTACCTTGTTGCATGCAAAAAGCCATAAGTAGATTCTAGCTCTTAATAATTTTAGAGTTTCTGGTTTATTGGAGAGTCTACAACGTTTTAATTTTAAAAGGTGTCAGAATCAGCTGAGGCATTGAGACAGGACACCATTGTTTGTTGAGCCATTGTTTTGTTAACTTTTTTAGGAAATGCTTGTGCCTTGTTTTTATAACTACCTTGACTTGTTCTCCCTTAGGATCTACATCTTTTTATTCATGACAAATACATCTTAATGTCAGTAGTCCCCGAAAGCTAATGTCCAGCCTTTTTATAAATCCTTATATGGAGAGAACTTTGAATTGAATAATCAGCTCCATGGGAATTAGTAACAGTCATGTGAAGGCAGCTCACACGCCAGGGTCAGGAAACCACCAAACAGTAGAATTGAAACTCCAAAGTGCAGCTTTTTATATGTAAAGAAACTAGAATCTGGTCAGGCTCTTCCCTGACTCCCTTCTTATAGGTTGTAATCTTGCAAGAAGAAAGGACATGGTCAGCTTGAAATCTGGTCCGTTTTAAAGAGTGAGTTGAAGACAGTTTCAGGTACCACACCTGTCCACAGCCTCCTTCCAATCTTTACAGTTTTTAGTCACATTTCCATATCTTAAAAAATACTGATTTACTTTTGTTTTTGGGTGAAAGACCCAAAAGAACAGATGAAACGGTGCGAATGACTTAATATAAAATGTTCCTTTTTTAATTTTCACTTACAGCAAGCTGAAGTGTTTTGCGCCAATAGTAAGTAATCAGATTATCAGACAATAGAGCGATGTCAAAGCTGCCAGGGTCCTTTTGTTGTAGTACCAGTGAACAATTTGAATAATTGAAAGAACCATAAATTATTAAAATTCTGTCTTCTCAAATTCAGATGAACACCAGGCAGTAGCTAATTTTCTTGTAAGATTTATCCTCGCAGTTGGCAAGTGCTCTAGAGATTTGCTAACCTCTTGATAGAAATGTGAATAATTTTTGTTTCAAATAAATGTGGAAATTGTTTTTATAGTGAATCTTATCACTGTCTTGGTCCCAGTCCAGTTCCTAGTGCAGAGGGAGCCACATCATAAATAGCATTAACTGATGGTCTTATCAGTCAGCAGTTTGGGCAAGGATTGAATGGGCTATGCAGACAGAACTCTCACCATAGATAAACTCCTTCCAGTAGAAGGCAAAGGTGTCTCCTGGTGGGTAGGTTGGTGTATCTATGGGAAGTTTGCATCACTGACTTTTCTTTTCTGGGAATAGAGGGGTACACTCTGCACAGCTGTCACGTGTTTTCCACAAAAACTAAAGTCATGAAAGGTGACAACAGTTGAGCTGTGGTGAAGTTCCAGTGTCCAGAACACTCCTTTGATATCGCTCTTATCTCGGGTATCTGTAACTGTTGCCGGTCTCAACACACACATTTAGGGTGGCAAAATAAGATCCTTTATACTCTCCTTGCTATATGGGGGACACAGCCACTCCATAATCCCGCACAGTCAGGAGAATTTGAGGGTCTAACTTCCTTTGCCAGAAGTATCTCCCAGTAACACCCGTTGGAGCTGGGCTGGCAAAGCAGTCATGCCGCTGAGAGAAGAAAGCTTCCATGTTTGTTGCAGGTCTATGTATGTACATGTCTCAACGTCAGAAATTGTCAGGATATTGATGTGTCTGGAGCAGTGCTGCATGAGAGTCATAGACACACACAGTCAAGGCTTATGAAATGGTTGTGTTTGGAGAAGATAGAGGAGTAGAGTGTGGGAAACGTTCCTTTACCCTGTGAAATGCCATGTGTGTTGCCTGGTTTGGTCTGCACATTACAGATCTCTCTTTCTCCTTTTAGACGGGTAGAATTGACAAGTCGTACCCAACAGTATGTGGTCACACAGGACCGGTGCTTGACATAGACTGGAGTCCCCATAATGATCAAATCATTGCCAGTGGTTCTGAGGACTGCACTGTCATGGTAAGTTAATGAAAAGTATATTTAAAAGCCTGAGACCTGGTTTCTATTTAGAACATTTCACTTCTGTTTGATCTTCAAATAAAATTTGTTTGGGAAAAGTATTAGGTGAGCTTTTATGGTACTGATGCTTCATTGACTTCAGAAATAATTCCACTAGAGAGGCTATTTATTCCACCTTAAGAGTTGACTATGCAGGTGACACTCTGCTTCCAAAGACAAATAAGTGTCTCCTGTAACAGCACTCCGCTCTCAGCACCTGCTGAAAGCCTCATCCTGCAATCTGCTAAAGGCCTCCTCTCCCATTTACTTCAGTGATAGTAGTGGTCCTGTACTTGCAGGATCTGGCCCTGGCTAAGCAATGACACTCATGCAATGGTCCCCAACCTTTTTGTCTGGCGGGCACCAGACGAAGGACTGTGGCGGTGGTGGAGCATCTTCCGAAATGCTGCTGAATTTCTGCGGCGTTTCAGCAGCAACGCCTTTCGATGACGTCGCTTGGCGGCGGCAAATGGTGTCATCGAGAGGCATCGCCGCTGAATTTCTGTGCTGTTTCAGTGGTGACACCTCTCGATGACATCACTTGTTGCCGGCAAGTGGTGTCATCGAGAGGCGTTGCTGCCGAAACGCCGCAGAAATTCGGTGGTATTTCGGCGGATGCTCCACCGCTGGCCAGGACCCGGGCGCATTTAGATGCCATGGCACCCGCGGGCACCGTGTTGGGGACCCCTGCACAAGTGTATCTGAAGGAGCCAGTTAAACAAATTGGAATGAATAGGAGGGTGTTTAACAGCCCCATCAGTATTGCATGACAGGATGGATAAAGTCACCAAGGAGCTTAGCCCCCCTTTGGGGATATCAATGTTCTATTGTAGTTAAGTGAGACACTGAAGATTATAAATCGAAGTAGGAGACAGGATGCAGCAGGTCAGATAACTTAATACCATGATCAGCGTTCATAACAATACTGTATGTTTTTTATATATATGATGGTCACCCAATTATTAGCTGGGAAGAAACCTGTAAATCTAAACCCTATGTGAAAACAGAGTTAGATTACAGGATTTTGAACTTCCACAGTTGTCCATTTGACATTTCATTGCATTGTTCAAGAAAATCAAAGCCCAAAAATCCTAGAGGAACCTTCTCTTCTGAGTATCTAGGTATGGGGTCAGCCTTGGCATGATTGGCTTGGCCTTTCTCCATCCTTTAACTGTTCCAAAAACAAAACCTATCAGTAAATGCAGTTCTTTCATGGTCTCGCAGATGGGCCTTTTAGGGGTGAGGAGGAGGAAGAAAGAAGTGATCATGATGGAGCCAGTCATTGACATGTATCGTTTTATAGTGCTTTGAAGAAGGCAGATATGGCTCTGACCCCCAGAGCTCCCAGCTGGAGAGGCGTGGAATTGAAGAAGAGTAAGGAAGGTGGGAATGGGGCAAAGGAGGACAAACCCAGTTGCTCTTAGGACTGTTGGCAGCCCTTGATTTAAGGGTGAACACATTACTTTTCTCCACATTGACCGGATGTTTAGATATGTCAGAACTTTAACAGGGCTCTCTACACTGAGCATGGGTTCCTTTTTAATGTGGGTCAGAGCGCATTGAGCAATAGATTACCTTGATCAGTGATAGGCATTGACTCCATAACAAATAAAAGAAAATCCTTACAAGATTAAATTACTAGAAAAAATTTCTTTTATCAAGAACTTATTTGGCCATATGTAGAAACTCTTTAGTCTGAAGACTACATTGAAACATTTTCATGTTACAGTCGTATTAATAATTTCCTGTGCTTTGCTTTGTTTAGTGTTCAGATGTTTGGGGTGGGGGGTGAGATTCCTCCTACACGGTCTTATCTCAGGACAACACTGCCCGTCATCTGTGTCTTAGAAACTGAAGCATTTTAAAAAAAAAAAAAAAAAAAAAAGGTATTCACACACCAAAAAAACACCAAGCTTGTGATTTGTAAAGTTCACGACTGATCTAGAATTGTTTGAAATGGTGTCAGAATGTTCTGTAAGAAACCACAATTCAGAAAGCATATGAAATGGGACGAATGCTGTCTGAAATATAAACATCAGCAGAACTGGCAAACCTTAAATCCAGAACTACTTTGTAGCAGGAAAAATAAGCCCCTAGTCCAAGTTGCAATGAGAAGCATGTTGGAACATCCAGAGTTATTGACTAGTGGAAAGATCAGCAAAGTGCAATTATAGCTTGTCTAAGTGACAGCTAATGTAGGGACAGACTGTCTACAAATACCCAGGTAGGATGGAGGAATGGTGAACCGTGGCCACTGGGGGCTGCTGCGACTGCAGATGGTCAATGTAAACAAACTGGTTTTGCAGCCCACCAGCGGATTACCATGACAGGCCGCAGGTTGCCCACCACTGATCTCCTGGATCTCTTTCCATCTCTAATTGCTATTATATCTTGGCACTGGTGATTTAGCATTTTGGTTTCCCCACTTCTCTTTGGTATAGGTTTCAAATTCCTGCTTCCTAAACTCTCTGATTGGTTTGAAGAAACACCAGTGTATCTATTTTAAAATAAGAAATGTAAGTTGTCAAATTAGTTCTGAACTCTTCATTAATGACTAAAATGAAGCAAGAGAAACATGCTGGTGCCCTGATTGAGAAAACCACACAAGCTTGTGCAGTTCACTTTTGGAAAATTCCATTTTTAACTACTTACTGTGAATTTCTGTACACAGTTCAGGAATCTGTACTACCTTCAGTCCACAACAATTCTCCCACTGACATCAATGGGATGTTTGCAGGGAGATGCAGGATAGAACATGGCCTGTAATCACCTAATAATGAAAATCACCTAATAATGAAAAAAGTCACATTGTCTTTTGGTGGAAAAAAAATTCTTACCTATAGGAGTCCTGCCATTTCTGCCTTATGTTTCTCTTTTCCATCCTCCTTTCATTTTTTCTGTCTCCCCTTCATTTCTGCCTCTGCATTTCCTTTCTTCCAACAGTTCCCAACCATGGGTTTCACTCGCACTCTGATATCTGTTCCATCTGATTAACTATTTCATTGCTGATCATTTTATGACATGTAAGGTGTCAGTAGGCTTTAGTTGGCGTCCTGTTAAGATAAAGGGGGTAAGGGAGTTCGTGCCTTCCAGAAATGTTGTTTCAGGCTCTCCATGGACTCAGGAAAACACCACTGCATCAGAGACACTTGTGTTCCATTGCGATGGATATCTTCACCTGAGGGCTAGAAACTTTTTTTTATTGAAATGAAAGCTCAGATTCTGCAGACTGAAGATGCAATAAGAACATAAGAGTCGCCATACTGGGTCAGACCATGGTCCATCTTGTCCAGTATCTTGTCTTCAGGAGGAGTTTACAGAACAGAGCAGTAATGGAGTGATCCACCCACTCCTGGCTTCTGGTAGTCAGAGATATGGGGTTGCATCCCTAGGTATCTTGACTAATAGTCATTGATGGACCTATCCTCCTTGAACTTACACAGTTCTTTTTTGAACCCAATTACGCTTTGGGCATCACAACATGCTATGGCAATGAGTTCCACAGGTCAGTTGTATGTTCTTTTAAAAAAGTACTTCCTCTTGTGTGTATTAACCCTGCTACCTCTGTGGGTGATCCCTGGCTTTTGTATTGTGGGGAAAAGGTAAATAACACTTCTCTCATAACTTGTTCCTATACCATTCATGATATTGGAGACCCTCTATCAGATTCCCCATTAGTCACCTCTTTCCATACCCTTGATCATCTTCATGGCGTTTCTCTGAACTGTTTCCAGTTCCGCTATATTCTTTCTGTGAAAGTCTCAGGGGGATTAGAGAAGCTGTTAAAACAAACAAAAAAACCTTAATAATGAGGGATTTCAGCTATCCCCATATTGGCTGGGTATGTGTCACCTCAGGAAGGGATGCAGAGAGAAAATTTCTTGACACCTTAAAAGACTGCTTCTTGAAACAGCTAGTCCTGAAGCCCCCAGGAGGAGAGGCAATTCTTGATTTAGTTCTAAGTGGAGCACAGGATCAGGTCCAAGAACTGAATATAGCTGGACTGCTTGGTAATAGTGATCATAATATTCTTAAATTTTAACATCCGTGTGGTTGGGAAAACACCACAGCAGCCCAACATTGTAACATTTAATTTCAGAAAGGGGACCTACACAAAAATGAGGTTAGTGAAACAGAAATTAAAAGGCACAGCACCAAAAATTAAGTCCCTGCAAGCCGCATGGAAACTTTTTAAAGACACCATAATAGAGGCTCAACTTAGATGTACATCCCAAATTAAAAAACCATAGTAAGAGAACCAAAAAAGCCTCCACGGCTAAACAAAGTAAAAGAAGCAGTAAGAGGGGGGGAAAAGGCATTCTTTAAAAAGTGGAAGTTAAATCCTAGTGAGGAAAATAAAAAGGAGCATAAACTCTGGCAAATGAAGTGTAAAAATATAAGTAGGAAGGCTAAAAAAGAATTTGAAGAACAGCGAGCCAAAGACTCAAAGTAATAGCAAAAAAACTGTTAAGTACATCAGAAGCAGGAAGCCTGCTAAACATCCAGTGGTGCCACTGGGCGATCAAAGTGCTAAAGGAGCACTCAAGGATGATAAGGCCATTGCGGAGAAACTAAATGAATTTTTTCCATCTATCCTCTCAGTTGAGGATGTAAAGGAGATGTCCAAACCTGAGCCATTTGCTTTAGGCAACAAATCTGAGGAACTGTCCCAGATTGAGGGGTCATTAGAGGAGGTCTTGGAACAAATTGATAAACTAAACAGTAATAAGTACAGGTCTGCCATATCTTACGCTGGGGTTACGTTTCACAGTTAGCGCGTAAAGCGAAAATCACGTATAGTCAAAATTTACGTTGAGTGTAATGGGGGACGGAATCGCCCACACTACAGGTACGGTATTAAAATAATTTTTCTCCTTTCCCCCCCCCCCGACCGCGCAGAGCTGAAATCGTGCATGTTAAATGCGCGTAATATGCGACAGATCTGTATTCACCCAAGAGTTCTGAAGGAACTCAGATGTGAAATTGCAGGACTGCTAACTGTAGTCTGTAACCTATCGTTTAAATCAGCTTCTGTACCAAATGACTTGAGGAGAATACCTAATATGACCTCAATTTTAAAAAGGGTTCCACTGGTGACCCTAGCAGTTACAGGTTGTTACGCCTGACTTCAGTACTGGGAGAACTGGTTGAAACTATAGTAAAGAACAAAATTATCAGACACATACATGAATTTTTTGGGGATAGTCAACATGGTTTTTGTAAAGGGAAATTGTGCCTCACCAATCTACTAGAATTCTTTGAGGGGTGAACAAGCTTGTGGACAAAGGGGATCCAGTGGATATAGTATTTAGATTTTCAGAAAGCCTTTGACAAGGACCCTCACCAAAGGCTCTTAGGCAGAGTAAGCTGTCATGGGATAAGAGGGAAGGTTCTCTCCTGAACTGATAACTGGTTAAAAGATAGGGATCAAAGGGTAGGAGTAAATGATCCGTTTTCAGAATGGAGAGAGGTAAATAGTAGTGTCCCCCAGTGGCCTGTGCTGGGACCAGTCCTATTCAATGTGCTCATAAATGATCCGGAAAAAGGGGTAAATAGTGAGGTGGCAAAATTTGCAGATGATACAAAACTACTCAAGATAGTTAAGTCCCAGGCAGACTGCGAAGAGCAACAAAAAGATTTCTCAAAATTGGGTGAATGAGCAACAAAATGGCAGATGAAATTCAACGTTGAAGAAAGCAAAGGTAATGCACATTGGGAAACATCATCCCAACTATACATATAAAATGATGGGGTCTAAATTAGCTGTTACCACTCAGAGATCTTGGAGTCACTGTGGATAGTTCTCTGAAAACATCCACTCAGTGTGCATTTTTCTACCAAAAATTAGTATGAAAATGATCAAGCTTTAGGCCAGCTCATCCCTGCAAAACCTTTATTAACATGGATGCACTAGCCTGTGTAAACACACACCATTAGTGTCTTTGCTTTGGGTGCAAAGAAATGAGAACAGGAAAAATTCACATGCCTGTCTCTAATCTATAGAAATAGGTCCTTAATATATTGGAAGAACATTCTTCTTTGTGGCCCCATGACACAAAAACAAATCGTGCCGAACCAACCTAATTTCCTTCTTTATCTGATAGATACTGGCCTAGTGGATAGGGGGAAGCAGTAGACGTGATATATCTTAATTTTAATAAGAGTTTTGAGACAGTCCCACATGACATTCTCATTAGTAAACTAGGAAATGTGGTCTAGATGAAATTATTATAAGGTGGCTGCACAACTTGTTGAAAGACCACACTCAAGGAGTAGTTCATCTAGATCAATTGTTTGCTGTCAGACTGGGAGGGCTTATCTAGTGGGGTCCTGCAGGGATCAGTCCTAGGTCTGGGTCTAGTCAATATTTTCATTAATAACTTGGCTAATGTGGGGAATATGCTTATAAAATGTGTGGATGACACCATGCTGGGAGGGGTTGCAAGTGCTTTGGAGGACAGGATTAAAATTCAAAATGACCTTGACAAATTGGAGAATTGATTTGAAATCAAGAGGCTGAAATTCACTAACTAGAGATGCAAAGTATTTCACTTAAGAAAGAAAGAAAAACAAAGGCCCAACTACAAAATGGGGAATAACTACCTCAGTGGTGGTACTGCTGAAAAGG
This sequence comes from Gopherus evgoodei, assembly GCF_007399415.2. NCBI lineage: Eukaryota > Metazoa > Chordata > Testudines > Testudinidae > Gopherus > Gopherus evgoodei. The sequence continues at coordinate 4,303,057 of NC_044334.1, forward strand.
ATCTGGGGTGATAGTGGATCACAAATTGAATGGGTCAACAGTGTGATGCAGTTGTGAAAAAAGGCTAATATTCTGAGGTGTATTAACACGAGTGTTGTTTGTAGAACACAGGAGGTAATTGTCCCACTCTGCTCGGCCCTGGTGAGGCCTCGGCAGGAGTTCTGTGTCCAATTCTGGGTGCCACACTCTAGGAAAGATGTGGACAAATTGGATAAAAGGTTTAGAAAACTGGACCTGTGAGGAAAGGATAAAAAAATTGGACATGTTTAGACTTGAGAAAAGAATGCAGAGCGGGGGACCTGATAATGCTCTTCAGATATGTTAACTGCTATTTAGAAGATAGTGATCAGTTGTTCTCCATGTCCAGTGAAAGCAGGACAAAGAAGTAATGGGCTTAATCTGCAGCCAAGAAGGTTTACATTCAGGCAAGTTAAGCTTTGGAACAGGCTTCCAAGGGAGGCTGTAGAATCCTCATCACTGGAGGTTTTTAAGAACAGGTTGGACAAACCCCTGTCAGGGATGATCTGGGTTTACTTGATGACTTCTCGAGGTCCCTTCCAGACCTTCATTTAGAAGATTCTGTGTTGGAAAAAGAGCATCAGTGGCAAAGACCAGCCTAAGTCCCTCCTCTGATCACTGATATTTATTAGGGTGTGGTGCTAAAAGACTCCCTGCAAGTCAGCCATGTGGCAAATGAAGCCCATCTAGCTCATACTGGCATGTGAATAATCACACAGAATGACATATCTCCTTTTTAATACTGAGACTATAAACTCTAAAGAGCAGGGCCCATCCTTTATTCTCTGTTTGTACAGTGCTGATTATAATGAACCTCAATCTAACTGAGATCTGAGGAAATGCTATCCTGCAATGTGGATCTACTGTTTTTCTAGTAAGTTACCTTCATTTTCTGCTCTCTGACAGAAGAATGAGATGAGCAGTTCCATCCTTTCCTCTCTGAATTGCTTTCAGAGAGACTTCCTTTAAAGTGCTGTGCTATGCATATATGTTGGATGTTTCCTTTGAAGAATGATTCTCTTGTGCCAGCAAATGAGGAACTACTTAAATATTCATGCTTAGGAACCTTGTGAATGACTGTAATGTACTGCAGGTTTTGTATTCAGCTGGAAAATGTTTATTATGGAAGGACTTATAGAAGATATCAAATGGCTTTTCTCAGATGGGAGGAATTAATTCTGGCATAAGCGAGCAGCCTTTTAAATAAGATGAACTGGTAGTTTGTTTTCATGCACTGGCCCATAGAAGTTGATTTGGTAAATAATTTTATTAAATTATTGACCATTGGGTGTGTTTAAAAATTAAACTAGAGCTCTTGCTGTAACTGGAGGCACCAGGTAGCTTAGCTGGAAGCACCACGCTAGAAATAATGCCAAAGACTCACAAGTATAGTTCTGTTAGTATTTTTGTGGCCTTTAATTACCATAGTATCCAAGCACCTCAAACAATGAATTAATCCCTCAGATCCTGTGGTGATGGGCATAGTACAAGAATCTAAATATGACAGTAAACCCCCCCTCCCCCAATGAAGTAGGGAAATAGTTTCCTCATGTCACAGATGGGGAAATTGAGGCACAGAAAGACAGTGATCTCCCCAAGGTGATGCAATCATTAGCAGAGCTGGGGATTAGAACCCAGAGCTCCTGATTCGCTCCTTTTACTTCAGCCACCGTATATAACAATTTTTTCAGTCTATCACCTCTGAAATGTTTGTGGTTATAAATCTGTCACTTCTAGAAACTGCGTTTCTGTTCACTAATTTAGGGGACATGGGAAAATAGTCAGCTATTGATACTCCTTTAAGAGTATAAAGGAAAGCTACCACTGAAAAATGGTGGAACTATGCTTATTCTCGTGTGCTTTTAGTGCAAGAAACCTCTCTCCTGCTGTTCTTCTGAAGAGCAAACTTCCTGGTGCTGCTTCACTTCCTGTACTGAAAGCTGATGCAGGAATGCCAGTTTAGGAAATGCAACTGGTAGAAGAGACAACTGATGTCAAAGCAATGACTCTCACAACATTTTCAGCTCTCCTTTGTGTGCCTCATTCTGGGCGATTGTCCCATGTCTCAATGTGTCTCATGTCTGCACCTTTAGCAGGCTAGATCCTGTGAGCAAACTGGAAGCTACTTAACTTGCCCCACATCTGATTTCATCCCACACAGAGGAGACGCCCCACCCTGCACTGGAATGAGTTGGCCAGTTCACTCTGGAGCATAGTCTGACCTTTTGCTTTCCCGGTGTTTTGCAATACCAAGCAGGATTATTAGATCAGTAGATTTTGCAATTTGCAAAAGATTACAGTGCTCGACAACTGCTGTGAAATGCGTGTGGCCTCTTGCCCCCGCCTCTCCCCAGTAGTTCTCCCAGTTTCAGCATTTGTTTTCTGTAGCTTTTTAATTTGTTTCACTGGTATTTTCTGTGGGTAACCCCTGTTTACACCTGATACTTGAGCTCTCCAGACCAGTAGCAAATGATTTTCTAAAATTCACCAAGGAATTTTTCCCCAGAACAATTTAAACCAAACTAGAGGTGTGGTGGGGTTTCTAATGCTCTTGTTGCTACTGGAACTTCAGGCAAGGACTTGGTGATGGGTGCAATTGGGCCAAATAATCCTCCATCTGTGCAGTCTCCCTCACGCAACCAATGGATTTGTTGCATGCAAATTAGCTGCAGAGAAGGGTTAGTGAGCGGCTGAGTGAATTCTGATATCACAGTGGTCTGGGACTCTTGGAACGGAAGATAGATGCCTTACTGTGGCTGTACATGTGTGGGTGTAATTTGTAAAGTAAAAATGGCCAAGAATTTAAAAATTGGATGGTAACAGACTGTGAAATCCTGTGGTTGAACCTGATAATATTCTGAACACAAAGAGCTCTCTGCCATGCTTGTAGCTGTTTCCATTGTGTCACACTGAACACAACAGACATTTTAGGCTTTAGAGTGACAGTGACATTCTGAGAATCTTGTTATATAGCTAACATGATCCTCTAACACAGTGGTCTAGCTGCGGTTCTTGTTGAAATCAGTGGCAAAACTCCTGTTGACTTCAAAATGAATAGAATGGGAGCCAGTCTTTGCAGAGTGAACGGGTATGTATGCAGAGTTTTGTAACCTGGTTAAACACGGTGGTTACTAACAAAAGCCATGTTTAAATACCATGGTTGCTGCTAGCAGAGTTTCAGTGGTGGAATGAACCAGATAAAGGAGAAAACAAGATTTAAACACTCTGAGTAATTCAAGTTACTATCAAGGCTTGAATGTTTAACCTGGCAAACAGTTATACCTAGCTAGCAGTGACTGATGGCAAAGCAAGGATGTCCAGTGATCTTTACAGAGCAGAGACATCATTCAGGAAGCTGCATCAGTGACCAGTGAAAATCAATTTGGGGTTATTTTGAGGTAACCTGATTTGCTTTGAGCATCTGTGTGTCTCGAAGTTGTGGGTGTTGGTTGGTTTTGTTTGTTTTGGTTACAGTGTCCATGCTCTGTTGAGTGGAGAAATTGGGATTAGTGCTAAAATCCATGCTGGCCCCGCTGTGTGTATCTACCACCCCCGTTTTATTTCCAAAATCCATTTGAATCACATCTCATTCTGGCTGATTGGGCTTGACTTTGACAGCTTGCTTGAGTATTGTGGGCAGAATCTGACAATCCTTAGTCAATCCTTCCAAAAAAGCAAACAATAGAAGGTTGAAGCAATTTGTGGTTATGCTGCCATCTGTTGGTGGGCAGTTATAGTTTGTTTTGTTATATGTAGGTCAGATTTGGTTGAGAAATGAAAAACACCGATGAATCGCAGAAACCACCTTTATTAAATGCCCTGTCCTGCCTCCTCGCTTAAAATTCCAAAGAGACATGATTCTTAGTGTTTGGGATTTCATGATCTCTGGTGTTTCCTCCTTCAGACTGAGTTCTCCAGCTGCCTGGAGACATCTTGCTACACCTCTAGCACACAAATGTGGTGCTGCAGATTGGAAGTGGAGTGAATTGGCAGTTCTTCGTGTAGAACAGGGGTAGGCAACCTATACGTGAGCTGATTTTCAGTGGCACTCAAGCTGTCCAGGTCCTGGCGACCGGTCGGGGAGGCTCTTCATTTTAATTTAATTTTAAATGAAGCTGCTTAAACATTTTTTAAAATCTTATTTACTTTACATACAACAATATTTTAGTTATGTGTTATAAACTTGTAGAAAGAGACCTTCCAAAAACGTTAAAATGTATGACTGGCCCGCGAAACCTTTAAATAAGAGTGAATAAATGAAGACTCGGCTCACCACTTCTGAAAGGTTGCCGACTCCTGGTGTCTGGACCTGCACCTCTCTACTCTCCACCAGCACCTAACTGCACTCCCCATATAACCAATGACAGAAATCAGACCTTGAATTTTAACAAAGAAGCCACTGTGAGCATTCTTAATCCAAGTACAGCCACTTCCTTAAAACTAGGGAACCCCAACCCTAAGATGGCTGCCTGTTCTTCCCAACAAGAAAAAATGCAGTTAGGAAATGGATCCGTTTATTCAGATGCAGTTTGAGATGCAAGAGAATTTATTTGAATCACTTTATTTAGGAGTGTGTCTTAAATGAGGTGTCTCCTTGGACGAGGAAATGGGAAAGATGTGGATTAAAAATATCACTGGCCAAATTGTGTGCCCTTGAGACACTGATCTACAGAGGTATGTTCCAAGCAGCCCAGTCATGGCAGAGACTTATTTGGGACCATAAATGAGTCCCTCGCTTTCTTGCCTTCCAGCCCAGATCAAGAGGAGTGAATTTGGACTTCTGTTAATGGTACAGCACATACGGAATGACTGGTGTGTCCTTTAAAGTTGATGGCCCTTCAGTAATCATTTTTACCTACCCCTTTGCAGGTATGGCAGATCCCAGAGAACGGACTCACTCTCTCCTTGACGGAGCCTGTGGTAGTTTTAGAAGGCCATTCAAAAAGAGTTGGCATCGTTGCTTGGCATCCAACTGCACGCAATGTGCTGCTCAGTGCAGGTATGATGTGTAAGCATTGCGGGGGGGAATGAATTACTCTTGCCTACGTTTCATTCGTACACCTGGTAATTCGGGGGGGAATTGCTGACCCTTGCCTGAGTTCCTTTGGTCTGTAGGGCTGGGTCAATTAGGATACTGTCCTTGTTTTAACAGATTACCAGTCACGGACCCCATCATCCTAGATGCAGTATAAACAGAACAATACTGCTTTTTTTTTCTGCTAATGCAGAAAAAAACATTTTCTCCCATTCTGTGCTGAGTGCTTGCCCTCTCTGATTTGCAGACATGAGACCTAGGAAATTGTCTGCAGGAAACAGTTGCATTTAAACCATTCCAGACTTTATTGATAAGCAAGTATAACCACCATTTCAGGTTCAGCTATTCAACAATTCACCTTCTTCCCCACCGCCCCCTCACTTGCTTTTAACAAAAGTGTAAATGTTTCTCTTTTCCAGGTCAGTTTCTCATATATTAACAGAAAATAACAAATGGGGGTGGTGTTCTCTCACTGATAATCCAAGGTATCAAAGCAGAGGTGTCAAATACATATTGCAGGCCTCCTCCCTCCGTCCAGTTCCATCTTTGGTCCTGTCCACGTTAGCAGAAGTTTACAACAGTGTTGGCAACAATTTTCAAATACTGTTAGTCTTATCATGATTTTCACGGTCTGTGCAGTGTATAACTATGTGAATAACCTATGATGGAAACCTGGTAGGGTACTGGGTCTGCAATTTAGGTGTCTGCTAGCAGGGATACCCAGGAAAGCAAGTACCTCTGCATACTGGTGAGAACAGTATTGAAAACTAGCTGTAGCTAGCTACAGTGTGATCATGTAAGGTTCTGGCAGGACCCTGCTTCAGATGTGTAGCTGCTAGGGTTTTGTTCTCATGTGGACAGCACCTAAGGCAGGGGTGATCAATTATTTTTTGGTCAAGGTATAGTCAAGGTCCAGACCCCCACCCAGGTCCCTCCCTGGAGAGTAGAGTGACCTTCTTTCCCTAAACTGAAAACTGGATGCAGGGGCTGGTCTGAGCCACCTGGTGTTGCTGCTTCTCTCCTCCCCCAGCAACGTTCCTTTGTGTCCCCAGTTGAGCCAAGTTGCAGAGATGGGGGCAGGTGGAAGAGGAATGGATCTGGGCTGGGATCTGGGCAGCAAAACAAGGTGTGAATGTTTGTGAATACTTCTGAGCTCGGAGTCAGGAGGTGAAGCTATTGGACTATGATCCAGCTAGCAGTGAAAGGCCCTAGCGGAGGCTGGAATAACGGGGGGGTAGAAAGGAGGCTCTAGATAGTGGGAGGGACCAAGGAGACTCCAGAGAGCAGGCCTGGGGAGGCCAGGATATGGCAGTAGTGGGTGACTGAAGGCGACAGAATGGGAAGGGAAAGAGGCTGATTGGGGTGTGTGTGGGGGGGAAGGCTGGAGAGGGCTCTGGGGACTGGCCCTGAAACACGGGGTCGGGAGGAGACAAAGCCAGGGTGGGAGGCTCTGGGGAGCACCTGGGGTGTGGGTGTGTGTGCGTGCGCTGTGCTTGGTGCCCCGGCACAAATGGGTGCTGCAGGATCCTGTCAGGCACTTACCAGCTGGGTTGCCAGGTAGGGCCCGAGGCCCACAAACTGCAACTCCATGGCCCAGCCAACCTCACTGTCTCCAGGAAATGCAGAGAAGAATTTGAATTAGGGCCCAGACAGTGCTGCCCTCTGGGCTGCAGAATGAGCACATTCCACTCCCATCGCTTCCTGATTGGAGGCGCATGGCATAGTGGAGACATATTAGACTGTGTGGGGGGGGGGGGGCGGGGGGGTGCAGACATCCCCTCCTAAATGTTGCCACTCACCCCCCTGCCCCATCCCTGCACTGCTGCTGGTGGGGCTGAGGCTGCACAAGCAACCGCCCAGGGGAACACTGTGGTCACCAGCTCTGTGCTTGGGGACCCTGTGCAGGGGAGTGGATGCGGCTCCAGTTTCAGCCTGCGCAGTCTGCCGAAAAGCATCTGGTCGGGATTTGGCCTACGGTCCACTTATTGACTACCCCGGCCAAAGGCCTTATCTGCACGAGAACTGCACTGATTTAGTGAAATCTGTGCAGCCCCCTTGGGAAGATGCTTATTTTGGCTTAAGGATGCCATATCAATTTGGCTGAATTGATATAACTTTCCCATGTAGACAAAGCCAAAGTCCCTGTATGAGACTAGCCAAACAGTCTTGCATGTCCATCTGAATGGTACCTGCATGTGTTTGGAGAGTCTTTTCACAAACTTTCATTTTCAGTACTTACTGTCCCCTCTATTTGCACAGTCCATCCAATGGGATTCTTTTAACTTCTGTTACAATTACATTCTGTGATAAGCATGCTTAAGAAAACAAGATGAAGAAATATTTTTGTGGTCCCAAGTCAATATCAGTAAAAGTGGTGTGAGGACTTTATTGCATCGCTGGAAACTGTGTGAAACTTGGCTAGGTTGGTTTTGAGCCTAGTAATGAAAACTAGCAGAGTTTCACTGGAATCTTTCCTGGGTCGTCAGATCCTCTGTGCCCTATGCATAGGCAGGTGTCTTCTGAGACTTCGGTTTGGTTTCAAACTGGTCTCCTAACCAGAGGTTTGACTGACCACATCGTAGGCCTGCTAGGGCCATGACTGGCGGAGTCCACTCGCAGCATTGCTTGTGCGGGGCTTTTGTTGAGACTGCGTGTGCCTGGTGGAGCTCCGTATTCCTCAGTGTCAGAAACCAGGAGCCATATAATTGTTTGGCCCAGCTTTGAACATGCAAGATCTGTGCCTTTTGTTTCAGAAGGAGGCTGTCCGAGGCTGAAGGGAATCAGGGAGATTGGTGGTTCTGTTTCGCAGCTCAGAGGCCTGGAACATAGTCAAGACAGTTCACTCCAGGTCTTAAAATGTTGCCTCAGTCACCTGCCTGGGTGGTGTTCTTAGTCTCACAACCCAAGTATTCCTACACAAAATGCATGGGGAGAGCAGCAGCTGAGGCCAGGGCACTTTCCCTCTCGCATGTGCCTTTCAGCCGCACCTGAACCTCCTCAGCCTTCATCCTCAGCATCCTCTCTGTCAGAGATTTCTCCTCCTCTTCCACGGCCCTCTCGCGCCGCTCCACGGCCCTCTCGCGCCGCTCCACGGCCTTCTCCCTCTTCTCCACTTCCCTCTCCCGCTGGCTGGCACGCAGAGCCAGCGCCCCCATCTGCTCCATGAGGTGAGCCCATTCCCCCTCTGCGACTGGCTGGTGCTGTACCACAGGCAAGTGCGCCACTGGGCATTGGTTGACCTGCCTGTGTCCACTCTTCTCCAGCGCCTCTCTATGCATGCTCCTCAGGTGTTTCCACAGAGCGGTGGTCCCAACGTTCAGCCCTGGACCACGGCTGACCTGTCGGCCACAGAGCCTGCAGGCAGCATATTGGCTGGGGTGGTGACCAGTCCGGGGTGGGGCAAGGTGGAAGTACTCCCACACCTCAGAAAATCTCACTCCCCTGCCATGGTGTGTGCGGGCGGGCACTGCACCTCTCCGCGCTCCTGCGTTACCAACCTCTTCCTCCTCTATCCTCACAACCACCTCCTCCTCTTCCTGCTTCATCCCCTCTCGAAGTTCAGCAGACAGAGAAGTGCAAAGTGCGACCAATGCTCTAAAACCCCTGCACCCCAAGTGTGAAACCTCTTAACCCTCAGAATGCCTCAAAGAAACACATCCATCAAATTCATCCAGTTGACTCTGGGACCTTCTCTTCTCTCCTTATTCCTCCACTAGAGAGAGGGGGTGATTCAGTCTTTCTCTTATGTGACCCTTGTCTCCTTAGTAGCAGAGTCCCTGTTCAGTGCCATCCACTTGTCCCCTCTCCAATTAAACCCTTCTTGCCCACAGGTGATGCAGCAAAGCTGAGCAAAAGTCACTTAGTTGTGTCTCGAGTTTTGGATTTGAAGAAGGTCCAAAACTGTGTGAGCTGAAGTTGCTGCAATTACCAAACCTATGCTGGCCGGAATGGCCGTCTGTTTAAAGCTTTTTTTCCTCCTCTAGAAGTTCTCAGCACTTACCTAGTGCTTTTCCTCAGTGCCCTTCACAAACGTGAGCTAGTTCTCATGACGGCCCTGTGAGGTAGGTCACATGTCCATACTTAGCCAGTGTGCAAGGCCTCTGAGTGCTTTGGTGACACAGCTGGGGCTACAGGTTAGAAATTGCTGGCTCCCAGTCCTGTGCTTGCCAGGCCACACGCTTCGCACATTGGTTACTTGCACCCGTGTCGTATTGCGGAACCCAGGCTCTCTGTGCACTGGCTCCTGGCAAGGCGCAGTCTGCAGCGGTGCAGTCACAAAGTGGGCAGGGTGATTCCTCTTTCCTTTTAATAACAGCAACCAGAGCCCACGTGTAATAGTTCATGATACAGCCATGGCCGTGTCTGTCTCCCCCCAGCTGGGGGCCCCTCCCTAGTGCATTGGGTTGCTGTAATCCGGAGCACCAGAAGGTCTCAGTCAGCAACCGGTGCTCTGAGTCAGTCAGTCCGTAACTTTCCCTGGTAGCCAGTACTGGCCGTGGGTCTCTCCCATTATCTTCTCAGGGTGCATTTCTCTGCCTTACCAAGCCTGGGCTGAGCCAGGCCGCTTCGCTTCCCTTCCTGCTGCTCCAGCTTCTCATCAGCTGATACACAAACTCCAGGCAGGCTGTGCAGTCATGAAGGCACAGATTCCCCCTGTGCACTGCTGCCGAGCCTGCCCTCTCTGCAGGCTAGGGGAGGAGGAGGTGGAGCTGGGGAGTTCCTCTCCTGGCACGCTCTTTGCCTTGGCAAAACTTGGCTGTCTGCAAGTGGGGCGTGGGGAGCCTTGGTGCTCAGTTCCCTGAGGATTCGCTGGCCCCAGGCTGGCTTCAGCTACTGTTTTCCCTCTCCTCTGCTGCTTCCTACCCTAGTTACTTCTTAGTGTATGATCTGATCAGGAAGTGCTGGCCGACTCCTTTGTCAATCATTCTCTGCACTAAAGAAATTTTAAAGAGACAGGATCCCAGGAGGTCTGGGGCATTGCTGGAAGCAGCTACGAATCCCAGGAACCGGATTCTTAATTCACTGGATGGCTGCGCTAGGCCCAGTGTTCCGCCTTTCAGTCTGGCATGCAGAGCAGTGTAACCGGCACCTCCAGCTCTTCCAGCTGCACTGGAGACCAGCTAGCAGGGAGGATATTAGTGTGACCATGTCTTTGGTGATGAAACAAATCTGGAACATCTTTTGGGTGGCTCCAGAATATGAGGGCGGGAGCTGGGTGGATTTTCATAGCTGGGCAGGGGATGTATATCTTGAAGGCGGGAACAGGGAGTGTGTGGCTGTTTGGTCCAGGGTTGTATGTCTTGCTTGGGTTTGGGGGTGGGAATGCATATCAGTGAGGAAAAGGATGGTTTAAGAAAGTGCCTATCTTAACGTCTCCCCCTGCTGAGCTTTGCCCGGGTGCCATATTAGGGGTGGTCAGGACATTCTGGGCTTGATTTACTGCCCATGTACCGATTCTTTGTGCACTGCCACACTGGGATTTCGGGGGCACAATCGGGTTATCCTGGGATCCATAGTGCATGAACAGGGGGTGGCTCGCTGGGCTTGGAAAGGGCTCCGCTGTTCTAGCAGTGCAGTGTTTATAGTAGAGGAGGGGTACTGGGGTAAGAGGCAGAATGCCGGGCCAGGAGGAGGTGGGGAAAGCAGGATGAGCACAGGGCAGACGGGCTGGTATGACACAGATTCATTTAGAATCAGGAGGGAATCTAGGTTTCAGAACACTACATCCACCACCACCAAACCTGGGATCTGACCACTGGATGGCTGGTGGGAGGTTTATGAAGTGCTTTGAAGATGACAAGTGCTGTGCTTTTGCTGAGTATTAGTGCCTGTGTGGAATGGCGCTGCTTTGTGAAAGTCTCCACTCTTGCTAGCCCCTTACTGCTAACCTGGGCCATATGGAAACTGGGAATGGGGTGGGGTCAAGATCGAAAGCTGTCAGGCTGATGAGCGACCAGTAGAGGCGGGGGAGGGATCTTGTAGAGCCTTTGGGGCTGTTCTCTTTATCAAAGTGTCCTGACTGAAGGTCTGGCACAGGAAGGGAAGAACAGAGCACAATAATCTAAGTGGCAGCTAAAATACCAAGAAGTGGCTTTTCACTTCCTGTGTCTAAGAAGAAGAAAGTTTCCTTTCCTGGTTGCTAGAGGCAGCCTTGACCCTGCTGGAACCATGCAACAAGCCAGCTGAGCTAAGTATAAATCTGACCACAGCAGAAAGCAAACCCTGCCGGCCTTTCACCCACTTGGCCTGTATAGTTGTCGCTGCTGCAAACAGAAGTGTCCTCCAGCCTGACACCAACTTCTCAATAACCACCTTCTGCCACCAGGTTACCCCAGTGGTCTTCAAATTCTGCTAATTAATTTGTATCAAATGTTCATCCCCAGTCAACTAATCTACAGAAAGGGTTCTGTGTGAATTCTCCTGAAGCTGCTTACACCTGTGAGTCCTTCCTATTTCATTCTTGCATTGCAAGCTCTTGGAACAGGTTGTACAATGCTCCGTATCAGGCACCTGCCTGGAGGCACTAAGACATTGTACCTTCTGTTCTTGCCCTCTGCAGAACATCCTTAATGCCACCGACCTTGAGAAATGTTCTTCATCCCAAACAAAACTTACAAGCATCTTTAAACATGCCCAGGTGGTGAGCCTTGGAGGGTACGGGCAACTCTATCCTGCTTTACAGCTTTCTGACTTAAATACCCCCTTAAAATGGAAGCAGACCTTCTGCATGTTCTACCCATGGTGTGGCTGTACAGATTGAGACTGATGGTGCACCTGCAAACCATATGAAGTATGGGGGAGGTCTCTTTACTCTGGAGAATCTGCTTTTGTTGCTAGCACAGTGGGGTCTTGGTCTGTTACCAGGGCTCCTTGTCCTGCAGTAACACAATTAATGATGGAAGCGAAACATAGATTAAGTGTTTTCCTCTTCCTGAGAATAGAACTGGCTTCCCTTAGAACTATCCTCTGTTTTAAACCCCTCTGAAAACTGTCCTGTGTGCTCTGGTTGTGAGTTGGCTGTAAAGTCTGATTACTATTCTCCTTTAGGCTGTGATAATATAGTCGTCATCTGGAATGTGGGAACAGGCGAAGCCCTTGTAAACCTGGATGACATGCATCTGGACATGATTTACAATGTGAGCTGGAATCGCAACGGCAGCCTGATCTGTACAGCTTCTAAAGACAAAAAAGTCCGAGTCATTGACCCTAGGAAACAAGAAATTGTTGCTGTGAGTATGTTAAAAGCAGTGGAGTGTCAGTGCAGGAGATGCTTAGCAAAAGCATGTAGACAAACTCAAATGTTTGTGTTTTGTTTAATGTTGAGAGATTTGCAAAGCTGGTGAAATGTTACAGGAAGGGTAGCAGTGCTGAGGCACTCCTTCTAATTTTATAGCATTTGTGCTTGAATTATCAACATTTTGGGCCCGATTTTTAAATCTGCACAAGGGTAATTTATTGCGTAATTTTCAGGCAAAATTGTGTACCTATAGTTGCAGTGGGAGAGTTAGTGGCATAGCTGTCTATTTGCATGTGCTGTAGCTTGCCGAAATATCAGTTCGTTTTAATTTTGTTTTTAGAATGTGTAATTCTGCATGATAGGCGGCACTGAAAGAAACCAACTGAACAGACGCTACTTCTTTTGTATATTAGTAATTATTTTTTCACCTGGAGCTTTGGGCAAGGACTGTATACCATCTGGTCAGCTTCTTGGGGCAGTGGTTCTATGCAACTCAACAAATAGAATTTGGGTTAATTCATCATGAATCAGGATTTCTCTTGAGTGCTGAATGTTTTTCTCTGCAAATCCATTTCAGGAGAAAGAGAGGGCCCATGAGGGAGCGCGGCCCATGAGAGCCATCTTCCTCTCTGATGGCAACGTCTTTACCACTGGCTTCAGCCGCATGAGTGAACGGCAGCTCGCCCTGTGGAATCCTGTATGTGCCATCCAGCTTGTCCTTAGTTATAATGCTGTCATAAGTTACTGGCCAAGACAGCCTGCTAGTTACTGCAACGGTTACATTTTATTAGTGAGATTATATTCCCCTTCTCCTTAGCTCTCTAATCCTGCCGCTACATGTCACAGCAGAGGACAGCGCCAACCTGTTTAGGCCCCAAATTTGTATCTGTAAAGGAAATTGACTCTTGTATAATCTCCTTGGAGGAAGTCTTCTGTGTCTTCCCAAGAACAGTGAAGGCATAACAGCAGCTAAATATTCAAAGCGGCATTTATTATTGAACAGATCAGAAAATATATGCAAAGCAGTGGTGTCCTAGAACAAGCCAGCCAAGCCAAACGTAAATCTGACCAAAGCAAAAAGCAGATCCTGCAGACCTTCCGAGAGGGCCACTTCCATCCGAAATCTTTCATGTGCCAATACAGTGTGGTACCAGCTGTGACATGGTCTGTTTCTTAAATTGTGCAATAGACTTAGTACCATGATTGTGTCTCTAATCTCTTCTTTAACTTGGCATGTGTTTGGGGGGACCTGTTAAAAACAGCTTTTGATAGCAGGTCCTCAGAAAACCAGTGTTCTCTCAAACAATGACTGTGCATGCTACAATTTAAGGTCCTTCAGAGAAGTGAAATTGCTGTTGGTCATTCCCCAAACAGTAGGAATCACAAAAGATTTAGCTAATGAATTTACTGGGGATTTCTGTTCTCTAATGATCTGATACAAATCTCATTTGCAGAAAAATATGGATGAGCCAATAGCCCTGCACGAAATGGACACCAGCAATGGGGTGCTGCTTCCATTCTATGACCCGGACACCAATATCATTTACTTGTGTGGCAAGGTATGGAGCAGCTTCCAAGAGGAGCGAAGTGGTTGTGCAGCAGTTTGCTTGTGAGAGCCTGTTGAGATAATGAACCTTGATTACACTGGACATCTGTTTTGTGATAGCCATGCTAATGGGTCTGTCTGAATGACGGGGAAGGATAGCTCAGTGGTTTGAGCATTGGCCTGCTAAACCCAGGGTTGTGAGCTCAATCACTGAGGGGGCCATTTAGGGAACTGGGGTAAAAATCTATCAAGGGATTGGTCCTGCTTTGAGCAGGGAGCAGGACTAGATGACTTCCTGAGGTCCCTTCCAGCCCTGATATTCTATGAATGCAGCAGTAGACTGATAGTGACTAAGCAGGCTGAGATGAGGCCATTAGCTGCCTGATGATCAGTGAAAATTTCAGCTGGAGAAAATTAACTATAAAATGTACATTACTCATGGGGCAATTGTTTCTGATGCTTCTCTCCTTTTATGTGATGCTTTTTGAAGGTCAGATTGTTACGAGATATTCCTTTTGCCTCCCATGTAATGGAAATGCCACTGGTCCCTGAATTTAACCTCTCCATTGTTGCCTCACCTACCCAGTACATTGTGGCTGCCCGCGTCTCCAGCATTGCCTCATTCATGTCCGCTTTGGACAGACGTTCCAGTGCAGCACAGTGTTCATAGTATTGCCATTGTGTTTGACAGCTTCATAGAAGCTGGAGATGGCTTGTGCACTAGCATGACGCATTCCTTCTCTCTTCAGGGAGGAGGCTTGACAGCAGACTTCGCTTTTTGTGTAAAGGACATGGGGCCTCGTTAGGAAGGGAGCCCCTCCACTTCCTAAGCACAGTATCCCAGGGCCAAGAGGGGATCCTAGGGCCATGGAATAGTCACCGCCCCTTTCATTCTCCTTCTTCTTTGTTCCCTGCAGGGTGACAGCAGCATTCGCTACTTTGAGATCACAGATGAATCCCCATATGTCCACTACCTCAACACCTTCAGCAGCAAAGAACCGCAGAGGGGGATGGGGTTCATGCCAAAGAGGGGCCTGGATGTGAACAAGTGTGAAATCGCCAGGTAATGGAGTCCTGAGCGGCTGGCACGTGGATGTGAGCGACACAGCTAATCGGGCTAGCCCATTTATATTCCGGCTTTTGGTGCACATCCTGGGCCTCGCCAGCCAGGTTCATGTAGTACAAAGCATAACAACCTCACACAAGCAAGAGATGTATTTGGTACAAGAACTGAAGGAGATGGGAGCACTTAATAGCTCAATTCGATGTGTGATCTGAGACAGTGACACAAATAACGACTGATTTAGAGACCTCTCACTCACTCTCGTGTTCTGTCAGGTTTTCTGTAGTACCCTTCGCTCTCTGTGACAAGTGCTGATATTCTGCTAGGGATAATATGGTCTGAACTGAAAGTGGGTCAGTGTTTGGGTTGAGACTAACAGACTGATGGACAGTATCTAACATAGCAAGCTGCTGGAATCAGCTTTGCTAAAACCAAGTGTGTTCCATCGAGGTAGTTATGCTCTATACTGGGTCAGACATAAGCCTGGTTTACTACAGGGTTAATATTAAAGGGATATCTCTTTGATAGTCTAGCATTAATCTCCTTCCAGGCTGTGCAGTGCTGCTTCATAAACTTAGATTAGAAACAATTTCGGACTCTTGGAGAACAGTACAGCAGCACTGGCTTAACCAAAGATTGCTGACATGGCTGAAAACTGCCAGCGAAAGCCATGCCAAGTAAACATCCCACGGTAAGGAAGAGGCACCTACCATAACTGTTTAATTGGTGGTTGTCTTCTAGCTCAAAATGCAAGTAGGGGTGGAAGACTGGTGTGGAGATAGGCCGCGTATAATGCAGCAGCCTGGTGGCCAGAGATGCAGTGCGTGTAGCCTATATTTGTATAGCGCTTATCACCATAGTCTCAGCAGCGATCTGTGACATAGTGAGAGCATCGTCAGGCCAAACTGAAGAGACTGCCTAAAGAATCTTGTTTCCATGCGCTGTTCTCTTTGCCCGTCAGTCCACCCAGTCATTAAAGGTATAGAAGCACTGGAGCACAAAGCTGGCTAGTTTTCACCAGCCTTTAGAAAACCCCCTTCAACTGCTAGGTGTAATGGGGGGGGGGTATTACCCAGCTGAAACCTCTTAATCATTTTCTCTTTACTGTCTCTTCCCCCGCCTCTTGATCACTAGTATCCATTTGGGTGAACAGGAATCAAGCCCAGCTTTCATGTGCCGACTGGCATTTGCTCTCACTAAGTTGTGCTTTTTCTTTTTGAAAGATTCTTCAAACTTCACGAGCGGAAGTGCGAGCCCATTATCATGACTGTCCCCCGAAAGGTGAGGTGCTGCCTGCAGTGGAAGTTACATAGCGCCTTCCAGCCCAAAGCATGTTACTAATTAATTCCTTTTGACTTCTAGTCTGACCTTTTCCAAGATGATCTGTATCCCGATACGGCTGGTCCTGAAGCAGCTCTGGAAGCTGAAGAGTGGTTTGAGGGGAAGAATGCTGATCCCATTCTCATTTCTTTGAAACATGGGTACATTCCAGGCAAAAACAGGGACCTCAAGGTGGTCAAAAAGAACATATTGGACAACAAGCCTGCAGCAAACAAGAAAAGTGATCTCATTAACACCCCAAAGAAAGCAGCAGACACATCAAATATTGTGAGTAACATCTCACAGGCCAGCAGGGAGTGGCGCTGAAGTCTCAGGCAGGGGGGCTCTACCCTCTGAATCAGTAAAAAACCAAATGCCCTCATTACACTGGGCCCATCCCTGTAGTAACAGCCTAGCTAGCTACCATGGACTTAGGGCCCAGGGGCTGCATGGGTATGTGGCTTTCCAGACAAGAGGTAAGTTTAAGATCACTTGTAGCTGTTGAAGTGCCCTGTGAACCCTTTGCACAAATATGTGTTAGGCCTGGTGATCTGGCCACACAAACATGTGGGGGATTTACATTCCCTCAGCCCAGTTCCCCCACAGAGCTGCACTGGGAGGAATAGTTTTGTGCTGCTAGGCAGTGGCAGAGTTTGAAATGGCTTGTGACACTGAAAGTCCTTCTCCCACACTGGGAACTCGTTCCCACAGGAATCTGACTTATCGTTTGTAATTCAAAGAAAGCAGCTGGTTAACAGATCCTAATTCATGAGCCCATCATTTGTCTAAGACCAAACACAACAAATCAGATGAGTGGACTGCTGAGAAGGAGGGTGTGAAATGCCCTGTGGGCTGACTTCACTGGCTGACAGGTGCTCTACGAGGGTTGGTTATAAGAGCAGATTCAGTGCATTAGGCCATTGAACAGGTGGCTATTAATAAAGGGGAATATAAACTCCATTAAAAAGCAAACCCTGGCCCAGTGCACCCTTTAAATTTGCACTAACTCCATTAGAAACACTGCTGGTGGCTGTGCCATTAGCATGTTACCCTGTGTCAGAAGCTTCATGTTGGCACTCAAGAGCACATGATTTCCAGCCATCTCAGCTGGTTTATTTGTAAGAATCTCCCTTTGAAATCCCTTTGTGCTGGAACATGTTTGCTTTGGAAACCTCCAACTTCAATATGCAGAATTGCTCCTCTGGCCAAGTTTGAATGAATTCTGGTTTTGTTTTTTGTTCGTTTCCAGCAAAATGAAGCCAAATTGGATGAGATTTTGAAAGAGCTTAAATCTATAAAAGACACAATCTCCAATCAAGATGAGCGCATTTCCAAGTTAGAACAGCAGATGGCGAAGATGACAGTTTGAGAGCGAAGGGAGCAGAACTTTAAGCTGGAGCAGGGCTGGGGATGCACTGCCATTCAAGAAGACATTCCATTTCAGAAGTTGTCAAGCAGCAGCGTGCAGCATTCCAATAAGAACTTTATTATTCTCCTAAATTAACTTCAGCGAAAGCTGATGATTAAAAGCCAAGCTTTTTAGTGAAAGATTTTTCTGATGTTTTAATGTGTTACGTGACTTGGTCAAAATTAAGTCAAAAGAATAAGTGCTACTTTTACAATTTGTTTCCAGATGTTATGAATTTTTGAAAACAAACTATTCTGACTTTCAGTGTTGTGCCCAATTATCCTTTTATAGAATTAGGGACCAACGCCACATTGTTCTTAACCATTTTTTTAAAGTTGCCAAAAAAAAAAAGTAGCCTTTTATTTTTCCTGTTTGGCACTTTTCAGTATTTGTTTTTTAACTCTAAAGGGACAGCACTGTGTGTGTGTGTGTGTGTGTTTATACTGTGTGAAGAACAAAATGAAGCTGTTTTGTATAAATCTTCATCTTTGAATAATCTGATCAGTTCCATTTGCAGTGTGGACAAGGCCTTTATAGAGCCCCTCCCATAAACCCATGTGAGTTGACCTTACTGCCTTTTTAACAGTGGCCCAAGTCACCATTAGCACCTAGCTAAAAAACTTGGTTGTGAGTGAAGTGACCCATGTCACCCATAACTCATTTCCCTTTCTACATTCGAGAGACTGAATCCTTGTCCTGGAGTCATGCTGTCCTCATTCCAACACCCTGTGCTTGGATTATCCCAACATGGTCAGAATGGGCATTTTGTTTTTTAAAGGCCAAATACTTTTTACACAGCAGACATTCATTCTGTTTATCAGCTAACATAAGGTGTAAGGGTGCGCAGCGAAATAGCTAAGACGAATGCCCAGAATTCTAATTTGCAAGCCAGTGGGACATGAGCACGTAGCCAAGTTTTCCATTTTGTCTATTCCAATCCTGTGCCTAGCTGTAAATGTGTGTGTCTGCATTAAATGCTGCAAGACCAGGCTCCTTTGCTCATAAAGAAGCTATTAAATTTGTGAGCTTAAACTCTTTTTGCCCTCGTTTTTGATGCTGAGAAGTTCCAGCTCCAATATGGCTTTCAGAGCAGCATTAGAAACAGTTGGGTAACTTTACAATGACAGGTCTCCAAAACCAAAAAAAGTTCTCTTTCTCTCTCTCTCTCTCCTGGTAACCCCACCAGCTATAGTCAAATCCCATCCCAGGGAACAAAAGATTTCCTAAAATATAAGTGACCTTTATCTCCAGTCCCATTGCAGTCCTAGCTTTTCTGCATTGGTCTCAGAAACCTTTGAGATTCTCAGGTGAAAGACTCAGTCTAAGTGCATGTTAATCCAAAGCCAACATCCTGACTTGGGTGTGGGGCTCTGGGTGTCCAGTGACTGCCTCAGCCCAGTGAATGTCTGCTTACCGTGAGGCTCTGCGTTATGAGAGGGAGCGGTGTTTGGTGACAAACGCAGCTTCCCAGGTGGGCCCTGATGAGGCTTGCAAAGGATTTACCTGCAGGGGGGAGAGCTTCAGCACCTGTTGGGGGAGAGGGTGCTAGACCTCTGGTAGTCTGCACAGTTTGCTGTGATGCATGTTGAACTTGGGTTGAGCCCCACCCAGGCCAGGACAACTTACCTTGGCACCGGAGGAGAGGCTGATCAACCACAAGTGCAGTTAAAACCTGTCTGTGGGCCAGAGCAGTGAACCAACTGATAAGCCTAAAATACCCTTTTCCGCCTGAGGTTTGATCTTTGAATTGCCTCACTACAGTTTAATATATATGTGCATGCGCATATGCCTGTCAGACACACACGCACACGAGAACTGCTTTCCCAGTTAACTGGGGAAGTGCCAGACGAGAGGCTGCCTTTGCACGGGGCAGGTTTGCATTCCTTCATCTGGGCACAGGAGGGAGCGCTGAATTTCTCTTCCAGTAGTTTAGCTAGAATTTCTCAAGATCTCCATTTTCTTGTACACCTCTACCCTGATATAACGCTGTCCTCGGGAGCCAAAAAATCTTACTGCATTATATTGAATTTGCTTTGATCTGCTGGAGTGCGCAGTCCTGCCCACCCCCCGGAGCACCGCTTTACCGCATTATATCCAAATGCATGTTATATCGGGATAGAGGTGTATTTGCATGTTCAAAACTTACAATGAAGGAATCTCTTGTTCTGGAAGGTGTGAGTGTTTCTGACCTAAGGTGAAATCGTACCATTGGGACAGTTAAGTGAACTTTTAGCAGGTGAAGCGTAAGCACGGATGAGAGAGAACAGAAAACGTGTAGTGTCACAGGATGAAAGCTTCATGAAACCAGCTCTAGGTTATTTAAGACTGTGAGCCAATGTTCTTGGGGTTGTTTGCAGCCTAGACAATTCTGGGTATTTGAATGTTTGGTGTTTTTTGTACTGCAATCAATGGCTGATGGGGTGGATTTTGGCAAACAAAACCCAGTTCTTCCTGGGTAGTGATGTCCTTGTTAATTTTTGTGTGGCGTCAAGTCTGTGTGCTGAGGGTCTTTGTTTTTCTAATCAGAGGGAATGAAGTTTCTGAAATGCCAGATTTAACTGCCCAACCAACACTGTTGTAAGGTAGAGTGATGGTTTAAAGAGAAGGGGGCAGGGGAAAATCCTCCTTGATCTTTTAGTTTATAGCTTGTATTTTATTTAAATGAACTGATGATGCCTAGCCAGGCTCAAACAGAGTCAGTGCCTGAAGCTTTTTTTAGCCGTGATATCCCAGAAGAGAACCAGCGAAGTATTTGAGAGATGCGCTCTTATAGAGCGGCCATAGTATCCTGTCCAAATATTTGCTTCCATTTTCAAAGATAAAATCATTGATTACAACATTCCATTGTCTGTTGTTTTTCTTTGACACCTTGTTCCCCTGGCGTTCTGTGCTGCTTAATTACATTAGAATGAGTGTCAGCGACCTGAGCAGGTAGGTAGCAGCCAGTGTTTAATTTCTTGCTAGGGATTAAGATTTTTGTAGATTAGCATAGGATACAACAGTCTGGACATAAAATAGGGTGAAACTTTCAAAAATGTGCCTGAGTCTTGTCTTCAAAAGTGACATAGGCACTTAATCGAAGTCCTTGTGACTTGCAATGACGCTTAGGCACGTTTGAAAATATTACCTGCAGCCCTTTATCAGAGAATCACGTCCTTTCTTTAGTCTGACATTCTTGGAAACAAGCCCAGAACTCTCAAACTTCTTTTGTATTTTCACTTATGTCAAACATTCCCTTTCTCCAAGTAGGCCGCTAAGGCCTTTCATTTCTCGCCAACTTCCAGCTTTGCAGAACTGACACTTCTTGCTGGAGGGCAAAGCTCTTTTCATCTTTCTGTGGGTAGGTGGCTGAAGAGTGGGTAATGGAGCCTGGAGCTATTCACCTCCAGCTGGCTAATTTGAATCCAAGACACATCAGCAGTGACTGAAAATTGTATCGTCCCACAGCTGTTTAAAGGTTTTTGTGAAATGGCTTGTTTCTCAATCCAGTTCCTAGCAGAAAATAAGTGTGTACACCACACATCCATGATGGCATACAGCCCTTGTAACGGTGGCTCTCCGGAATGCAGAGTACACACAATGGTAGAGCTGCATAGGGATTCTTACACTGCACATCATGTTCTCTAGGGCTGCCACTACCCCAGCACCTTTCAGATACTTTATCAAAGGAAAGTTAAAATAGATGTGGTGCTCCTTGCTGGTAGTTACTCGGGGGATGAGAAGAGACATGAGTCTTCCCCATGGAGTCCATCTTCCTTCAGTTTCTTTGTGCCTGACTTGGCTTAGCACCTGTCTGCCTGCAGACTGCAATGTGATGGCTAGGGCAGACGTGTGCAGAGCCTGGCCACTCCACTGTGTGATTTGCTGGAAGGGCCATCTTTACAATCTGCAGCTGTTGAGAAGCTGCCCGGCCTCGAGGATTTGGGGCAAGAGGCTGTTTAGAAAAAAAAACATGTTCTAACTTCTTAATAGTCCCGTACAAACCTGGACCGGGTGGTGACAAATCAAAGGTGGTAGGTTCTGTAATTCTACAGGTTAAGACTGGGGTGATTGTTTTACAAGCTTTACAAATATATGGATTTGGGTTATCCAGCCACATGGCAGAGTCATATATTGTCAGGAGACCCTCAGCTCCTTTTGCCCTCCCCCAGGCTTTGCAGCTGGGTGACAGAAGCATTCAGCCAGCTGTACTGGGTGAAACCTCAGCCAGTCTCCATGCTCCAGGGTTTACCTGTGCCAGCTTAGACTTCGGTGTCTAGTCTAAGTTTGATCCAAGGCAAAGTTTCTCCATTTGTGCTAGTGGGCCCAGCTTCTCCCCACTCTCGCCAGCCAATTTCACTCCGGCCAAGTTGTTGGTTTCCCCAAAGTTCAGCTGCAAATTTCAACTTTCCCGTGTGGTAGTTTCCTGACTGAGCTGAAAAGCCGGGTTGAGCGAGGGGGTAGAATCCAACCTGACCCTGCACGCTGCTGTCATGTCTTTCTCCGCACCACTCTGCAGAGCTCAACAGGTGCCTGAGAGCATGATTCTTAGTAGGGCTGTTAACTCAGGCGATTAACTCAAAATTAATGAGAATTAAAAACATTAATTGGGATTAATCAGTTTTAATTGCACTGTTATCAACTGAAATTTAAATTTTGCATGTTTTTCTTCATTTTCATATATATTGTATTCTGTTGTAATTGAAATAAAGTATATTTTTATTACAAATATTTGCACTGTAAAAATGATAAATAGTATTTTTCAGTTCACCTCATACAAGTGCTGTGGTGCAATCTTTGTTGTGAAAGTGCAACCTACAAATGTAGATTTTTTTTTTGTTGTATAACTGCACTCAAACAAAACAATGTAAAACTTCAGAGCCTACACGTCCACTCAGTCCTACTTCTTGTTCAGCCAACCGCTAAGACAAACAAGTTAGTTTATATATATGGGGAATAATGCTGCCCTCTTCTTATTTACAGTGTCACCAGAGTGAGAAAAGACGTTCGCATGGGACTTTTTTAGCTGGCATTGCAAGGTATTTACATGCCAGATATGCTAAACATTCGTATGCCCCTTCATGCTTAGGCCACCATTCCAGAGGACATACTTCCATGCTAATGACGCGTGTTTAAAAAATATATATAATAAATTTAATTAAATTTGTGACTAAACTTCTTGGGGGAGAATTGTATGTCTCCTGCTCTGTTTTACCCGCATTCTGCCATGTCTTTCATGTTATAGCAGTCTCAGATGATGACCCAGCACATGTTCATTTTAAGAAGACTTTCACTGCAGATTTGACAAAACACAAGGTACCAATGTGAGATTTCTAAAGGTAGCTACAACACTCAACCCAAAGTTTAAGAACCTGAAGTGCCTTCCAAAGTCAGGGACAAGATGTGGATCATGCTTTCAGAAGTCTTAAAAGAGCAACACTCCGGTGTGGAAACTACAGAACCCGAACCACCAAAAAAGAAAATCAACCTGCTGCTGGTGGCATCTGACTCAGATGATGAAAATTAACATGCGTTGGTCCGTACTGCTTTGGATTGTTATTGAGCAGAACCCATCATGAGCATAGACGCATGTCCCCTGGAATGGTGGTTGAAGCATGAAGGGACATATGAATCTTTAGCGCATCTGGCACGTAAATATCTTGTGATTCCTGTTCTCGCTTTCAGGTGACATTGTAAACAAGAAGCAGGCAGCATTATCTCCTGCAAATGTAACCAAACTTGTTTGTCTGAGTGACTGGCTGAAAAAAAAGTAAGACTGAGTGGACTTGCAGGTTCTAAAATTTCACATTGTTTTGTTTTATTTTTGAATGCAGTTCTATTTTGTACATAATTTTACATTTGTAAGTTCAACTTTCATGATAGAGATTTCACTGCAGTACTTGTATTAGGTGTATTGAAAAATACTATCTTTTTTTCACAGTGCAAATGCTTGTAATCAAATATAAAGTGAGCACTGTGCACTTTGTATTTTGTGTTGTAATTAAAATCAGTATATTTGAAAATGTAGACACCATCAAAAATATTTAAATGTTCTGTATTATTGTTTAACAGTGCGGTTAATCACAAATAATTTTTTTAATCGCTTGACAGCCCTAATTCTTAGACTTACTGTGCCAAAAGATGGAGGAAACTGCTCCCCTTTAACAGGACCAGAATCTATGCCAATGGGCTTGGCTCTTCCCGCCCATTGGTCCTGCCAAGGTGCCATGCCTCAGTTGTTCCCTTCCGAATATTCATCGCCACTGAGCAAAATCCACTTGTGGCAAAAACCTATTTTTGAAGCTTGTATCTCTGGGAAACTGTTTCCATAGTTACCAGAAGCACTCCTGGGATCTGTCTTATGTTTCATGTGTGGGTTTGCATGTCATGGTGGAGCACTTACCAGAAGGGAGCTGCTCAAATTCGGTGGTGATGGGCATGGTACAGGGACTTAGATAGATGGCTGCCATGATGGGAAGATGGACCCTGAACCTCACAGGTGCATCTGGCCTGGTAAATTACATGATCAGTATTACGCATATCGATACAGTTGTAAATATAAAACGTTCCAGGGATGAGAGTGGGTGGAGCCAGCCCACTGGGATTTTCGCCCTGTTTCCTCCCCTTCTTGTCCAGGAGTCTCCTGAGAGAAGAGGCTGGGAGGGAAAGCCATGCTCATTTTGGATGTGAAGGGACCAACAACGTCCCTTTAATTGACGTGAGCTGCACAGTGTTTTTCCATTCACACAATCTCCGATGTCGTACTGCTGGCTGAGCTGGATTGGTGAGGCCTTCCAAAGGTGGAGGAGGCCCCGAGGTCGGCAGAACAGTGAGTGTGAGGAGAAAGGAGAACAGACTCAGCCCTGGCTGGTTTTTGTTGTGCAGAGCTAGGACGTGGTGTGCTGTTTACTACCTGTTTCCCAATTTAAATCTGTTTGAAATTTACCACAGGGAGAAGAGAAACCTGGCGCAGTCAAAGTTCAAGGCTGGAGTTGGAAATTGTGGGGCGAGGTCCCCGTGTTGGCCATGAAAATCTCAAAGGAAAGTCTACAACAGGGAGCCAATTGTGTATATTTCAGGATAGCAGCTGCCATTTAGCAAACACTGGGACTCACTGCTGGCTCTGTTCTCCAAGGACTGTGGAATTTACAGTAAGTTGCAGCAAAGCATTTCACAACTGTGTCTGCGCACTTCCTCCACTTGGAGACCCTGAGCCAGCCTTGTGTTGCAACTGTCAGTGCTGCTGACTCGTAAAGGCCTGTGTCCCTCCCAGGTTGGAGAACGATGCACCATGAACAATATGGAGCCTGGTTAACTCTGGACACTTACTCCTCGTTTGTGCAGAACCCCAAATTCTCTAAAGCAGATGCATGTCCTCTTTCACTGGGGCAGCTGTTCCCCAGGAGCTTGGCCTCTGCACAGCTGTGCCATATCTGGAGGGCTTAAGTTTCACACCAAGTAAATCCTGGGTGGGTAGAAGGAATTCAGAAACTAATGGGAAATCTGTTCACAGCTGTGTCCTGCTGGGGGAAGCTAGGGGTCTGGACTCCCAGGTTCTGTTTCAGGCTGTGCCACAGCCATGGGGCACTTGGTGTCTGTGTGTCAGTGCCAGCCTTTGTAAGATGGGGGTGATGCCTCCATCGCTGAAGCTCTGAGTGAGAATGCCGGCAGAGGGTGTTGAGCTAGTCAGGGGGGAGAGGGTAGAAAGGCCAAGGGTCGTCGTAAGGAAGTTGGTGCATGCAGAGGCCGCTCAGGAAGAACTACTGCCTTGGAAATGTCGGGCTGGAAGTGACCTCGAAGTCATGTCCAGCCCCTCGTGCTGAGGCATGACCATGGAAACCTAGACCAGTCCTGACAGGTGTTTGTCCAGCCTGTTCTTAAACACCTCCATTGACAGCGATTCCACAACCTCCCCTGGATGCCTGTTCCAGAACTTAGCTAGCCTCATAGTACGGAAGTGTTTCCTAATATCTAACCTAAATCTCCCTTGTTGCAGATTAAGTCCATCACTTCTTGTCCTATCGTCAGAGCCCATGACATAATTGAAGGTTGTTCTCGGGTCCCCGCCTCAGTCCACTTTTCTCAAGACTTAAATGTGCCCAGTTTTTTACCTTTCCTCATTGGGCAGGTTTTCTAACCTTTGATCATTTTTGTTGCTGTTCCCTGGACTCTCTTCAGTTTGTCCACATTTTTCCTAAAGTGCGGTGCCCAGAATTGGACACAGTGCTCCAGGTGAGGTGAGGGCAGAGCAGGACAGTTGTGTGTCTTACATACAACACTCCTGTTCATGCACCCCAGAGTGACGTTAGCCTTTTTCACAACTGCATCACGCTGCTGACTCATACTCGCTTTGTGATCTGCTCTAACCCCCAGAGCCTTTTCAGCAGTAGCACCACCTGCCCAGATAGTCCTTATTTTGTAGTTGTGCATTTGATTTTTCCTTCCTAAGTGAAGTACTTTGTACTTGTCTTCATTAAATTTCATCTTATTGATTTCAGACCAATTCTCAGATTTTGTCAAGGTCATTTTGAATTCTGATTCTGCCTTTCAAAGTGCGTGCATCCCTTCCCAGCTTGGTGTCATCTGCACATTTCATGAGCATGTGCTTCATTTCATTAGCCAAGTCATTAATGAAACTACTGAATAGTGCCAGACTCAGACCCTGTGGGACCCCACTGTTGAGTACCTGGTCACCATTAACCTTTATAGAGAAGACTGAAGCAAAATATGCATTAAGTACCTCAGCCTTCTTGATGTCATCAGTTATTAGCTCTCCTTCCCTTGGAAGTAGTAGACCTACCTTCTCCATGGCCTTTCTCTTGCTCCTAATGTATTTAAGGAACCACTTCTAATTGCCTTTTATGTTCCCTGCTAGCTGTAACTCATTTTGTGCCTTAGCCTTTCTGGTTTTGTCCAACATGCAAAGCTTTGATTAAATGTGAAACTTCTTGATTTGACCCAAATGTAATTTTGGGAAGTGACGTATTGGAACTTCTTAAAGTTCCATCAGGAGCTAAATTCTCTCTGCCTGCTTCGTGTATTGCATTGGAAATGTACCCCAAAGATGGATTTGTTTGCAACCAGCTGTGACCTTCCCTCATCTTTTTCTTGCCAACTTGCTGTTTGCTTCTGCTGTTGTGATGTGGTTAAGTAGGTTGTTTAGAACAGTCAAAACCAGAGAGCCTCTCCCACCTAATAAACTGCTGATTATCTCTCCACTGTGTTTGCCTCAGATGTGAGAGAGGCAACACCCAAGCAGATCCGATCTTCCCCCATTATTTAAAATAGCTGCATTAGCCATGCCAGTTTTTTATGGTGCATATCCCCCTGCCTCCCCCTGAAAAACCTCAACAAACTCAAAATACCAATAACACCAATCCAGCTCTCCAGTCTTCCCAAGATGGTAGCTAGGGTGATTAGATAGCAAATGTGAAAAATTGGAGTGGGGGTTAATAGGTGTCTATGTAAGACACAGCCCTGAAAATCAGGACTGTCCCTATAAAGTCGAGACATCTGGTCACCTAAGGGCAATGTGGGGTGCTCAGTACTGGAAGTGAGCTTTGGAAGATCTCCTTTTCTGATGTGTATAGATCTGCCCTTTCCAATGGCAGTGGGGTGGTACATGCCGGACTTGTGATCAGTATGGAAACCATTTTTTTAGATATTATAAAAAGAAATCCCTCCAAACAGGCCCATCTTTCTAAATGCAGTGCTGGCTGCTGCCCTGCTCCCTGGAGGGAATTCCACGCACCCAGCTACTGACATCATTTTTGGTCTCCCTTTTTCAAACCTATTAAGATTCCCAGTTTCCCAGCTTCCTTATTTCCTGCAAGTTCCCGCTGCTGAGGGTGAATGTTACTAATTGTGCAATCTAGGTCCCACCCACCAGGCAAATGCAGCATTTTCCTAGCTGCTCTCCAGGACTGTCCCCTTTCCCCACTTTTCTACTCTGAGTAACGTGGGAAGGGCCCCATTGCGGTAGATGCAGCGCACGCATGGTCCCTGTGTCGAGAAGTACAGTAATAGCCTCAGGTTACAGATGGTGAAGAGGGAAGGAAAGGGACTTGCCAAAGGTCACACACTGTGCTGTGGCAGATCCCCTCCCAGTTCCAGCCTCAACCGCACTCTTGTTGGTCTGATCTCAGCAACAGGCTTTAACTCTAGCTTGTCCCTGGCCTCAGCCTTCCCTCGAGCCCTGGGAAATCCTCGGCTTTGTGCCGCAGTAACCTAGCGGGGCATGCACAGAGGGAGCCTGGTGCTGCATTGTTGTATTGGCTGGTGCTGAAGCACCTTCCAAACATGCCTGGATTTCAGTTCCTCATTCAGCTTGGGGATGGCGCTGCTGGTCCAGCCTCAGATGTGTGAAGTCAGGGCCAAATGAGGAAGGTGGGCGTGGAGTGGGGAAGGGATGGCACCGCCTGTGTCCTTACCAGCTCCTGCTGTTCCAGACAGCTGCTGAGATCCTACTACAACCACGAGGAGACCAAAACAAGTCACTTTCCTCCTCTTGACAAAGGGCAAATTCCCTGCCCCCAGGGGAGGGCTGCAGAGAGACGATGGCTTCACGCGAGAGGAAGGCGTCGACTGACCCCCAGCTCTGAGCATGGACACGTCCGTATTCCAAAGCCCTCTCTCTGCGGCCAGCACACACACATGCGTGGGCTCCAGCTCTAGCCCTTCAAATTATTCTCCAGTCTCACGGAGTCAGTGAGCCCTTGTGCACGCGAGTGCGGGTACAAACTGGAGGGGAGGAGGGGATATAAAGGCTTTGTCTGCATAAGCTGCGCAGTGACTGCATCCACACCTGTAGACCATCCCACAAGAGGGCTGAGGGGCCCTCCCCAGCTCTGCAGCACCGCATGTGCTGTGTGTGTCTGTGTTACACACAATCTCCTTTTGGGAGTGTTACCAACTGGGCTGTGGGTGGTCTTGCCTAGTGGTTAAAGCAGGAGTTCAGCCTCTGGGTGGGCAAAGTCCAGGAACAAGGGTCAGTGCCAAAGGGACAGAAGCTGGAGGGTAACCGCAGTCATAGGTCACAGGTGGAGCCGAGGAGCAGGGACATTGCCAAGTGCATACTGCGCTCAGAGCAGCCAGAGAGGAGCTGCTGGGCTAAGAGCCAGCCAGCTGCCTTGCCTGCCCAGTCGGGTGATGCGGTCAATCAGGCAGCCTGCTACGGGCCAGCTGTTCTTATTGGGAGCCTGGAGACTGACTCTGCTGTGGGCCCTGAGCGGGAGTTTTAAAACACATAATTGGGGTCACTGTTTTCTCCTTCTGCTTTCCCTTTACCGCCATGAATCCAACCAGGCAGGACTCGGAGTCCTTAACAGCAAAGATTTACCTACCGCATTTCAACGGCAACTGCAAAACTGGCCCCCATTCCCCATCCGAAGCTCAGGAAATGCTGCAAGTACCAGTAAATGGCAAGAAACTAAGAGCACCCATAGGCCGGACTGTACGTAGGGTGTAGGGATGGTCTGGTGTCGGCAACATACATACTGTGCAGACTGGGAGGACTGAGATGCTGCCTCCGTCTGCCGTGGGCAAGGAGAGGCCGAGGCGTTGCCCAGTTGGAGCGGCCTCGCAGCTGACTTTGTAACACATTTAGCTCCTTGAATTCTGACTCTCCTGGGCCATTTAATTGGGGCTCAGCTGCAGGGTTTCCATCTTCTCCTGCCTCTGCCATTGCTCTGGGTAAGGTTCATCAGGCTGCTAAGCCCAGCGTGAGTCTGAGATGCCCTCTGACTTGCTGGTTCCCCAGCTAGTGACGTGTCCCTTAAAAGCCAGTCTGAGGGCCTGGTGGCGATTCTCTTTTTCAGCTATGACGCACTCTTTCTGGGAGCAGCGTCGTGTTCTCTCCAAACCACAACTTCTCTTCCGCCTTCGTCTCTTGCTCATACACGGGCAGGGAGACTTCCTGAATTATCGCAGTAGCGCAGAGAACCAGTCGGGCTTGGAAAGGGCCACTTCTTCTTTCAGTGTTTTGCAGAGATGAGGCAATGTTAAGCATTTCCCCCCGGCACACGCTGCACCGGGTCTCTGCGAGTGATGCCTGCGCCCATCCTTTGCTGGCAACCCTCTTCAAGCCAGGGTAAGCAGCTATGGGGGTGGAGAAGGCTGCTCTAGGTGGGTGGGCTTGGAGCTCAGTCAGCCGGGGGCATGTTCAGAGCCCACCGAGTGATCTTCCCTAACAGCTGCAGCGTCTGGGGCCGCTCAGCCAGCAGCTTCTTGAGGGAGATGCGTTCAGCAAGGCACCAGGCAGATCTGTGGCTCCAGTATGACAATTGACTCAGGTTTATTTAAATGCCAAACCTAAGACTTACCCTAGACCTAGACTGATTTCCATGCAATGGGCTTTCATAGCTGTAGAGGAAGGTAAAAACCTCTTTCTGACCGATGCCATTGAGAACTAGCATCTGGGTAGGGCTCAGCTGTGGATCTGTGTGTGCTGTGCTGAGCTGGGTAAGTGCTGTTCTCCCCGCCTGTAGAGATGGGGAAACCGAGGCACATGGAATGCAAAGGCTTACTAGTGTTAAGTATATGGATTAACCTGGAAAAGGTCACAAAGCAAGTTGGGGCAGAGCTGGGGTAGGACCTTGGTCTCTTAGAACCCAGTCGGTCACCTTGACCATTGGAGAGCGCTGCCTTCCTAGACAGGGATCTTGATGCTTAATAGAACGCTACCTGGAAGGCTCTGGAGCCGTTTTCCTTGTACGTTAGCCTCTGTGCAGATGTGACGGGTAATGGATTTCAAAGCAGCGCCCATGTTACCAGGGCTCTGTGGCTCCCTGAGAGCTTCCTGAGTCCAGTTGTGGGGGTGGAGCCATTTTGCTGTGACAAGAGACTGGAAAGGCAGCGTCACAGTCAGAGATTTATTATCTTTTGGCCTGAGATGTAGGTTGCATCCTGGTGATTGAATTCTTGCTGGCTTTGCAATAGCATCTTCGCTTGGCCCTTTGTAAGTGCGCCAGCCTTCCTCCCACAGATCAGCTTGTCCAATCTGAGCCAGTGTAATTCAGCACCGCTCCAGGGACCTAAACCTGCTCAGTGTCCACCTACTTCTGGGTGTCCCAGGGTGCCCTGAGGTGGGCTCGCACTGGAAAAGCTTTGTTAGATCACAAAGAGCTCTGTTGGGAGACCCCTGGAAGGTACATCTCTGTAAGGGGCTGTGGATTTATTTGGCCTAAATTCAGACCCACTGTGAATGTGGAAGTTCTCTGGAAGGCTGCTGTGCAGCATTCCGGTAAGGGAGACTGAACAAGGAACAGAGGGGGGAGGCCACGCCCAGAGAAGTCAATCTCCTAGCTGCATTCACATTGCTTCCCCTGCCCCCCCCCCCCCCCCAAGACAGGAAGAACACGTGAGTCCTTCCCTTTCGAATCCCGGGCCCACGCTTCCCATTAGCTGGGAAGTCAGGGCCTTTCATTTTTAGTGGAATCGCCTCTGCCAAAGAAACCCCCTGGCCTTAAATTATACGGAAATAATTGTTCCTCAGCTTTTCACTGTGTCCCCACCCCCAAAATGAGGGAGGAATTAGTGATTTAATTCACCTGTGCTAATCACAGTTTAAAGCAGCAAGTAGCAAAGCTCGATTTAAGTGATCAATTTTAGTCTGGTTTTGAATTTGTGCTGTAGTAACCTTTTTCTGATTCTCACTGATTGGTGTAATTTGTTACTTTTTGCTAACACTATCTCTATATCACTTAAGCAATTAGGTAGCTTACTGTACACTTATTCAGATACTTAATTTTTACATTTTTGATGGTAAGAAAATGGTGAATGATGCATTTCTTACTTACGAGGTGATTAATTTTTTATTTGTGGCTTGGATCAAGCTGCATTTGTAGAGAAGTTGGAATTAAATAAAAAAGGCACAAAACCAGCATTTTAAAAAGTGTTCTTAAATAAAACTACATTAAATGTGCTTAATACATAAGAAAAAAAGTACATTTCTCAAACATCTTTTGCACTTAAAACAAAATGATTTCTTAAACAAAGGAACTATTATCTGTAGTTAATAAATTGAACTAATTTCTGGTCACCAGTCCCGTCAAGATTTTAGAACTAGTAGATCTTATCCTCTCTTGCTTCATTTTTATTCATAGATTGGAAGCAGAAAACAAGCTTTTCTGCTCTTTCAACTCCCAATCAGTTTCTCAACTTCAAATGAACTGGTCATTGAACTGAGTAAACTGAATTGAACGTAATATTCTCTCTGAATCAGCAGAAGAGATTACTGCTGTCAAAAGCTGCTTTAGCACTTCAGTGAACTCTGGGTTCCAAGTGCTTAGCCAGGGACATCCACCAGTTCAGGAGTTTGACTTTCTTAAAAACTTTTGGCACCAAACGTACTGCTTGATTATTATTTATTTAATTTACATTATTTTAATAGATTATAGTCAATTTAGGCCTTAATACAGGTTTTCATAATTTCAAATTTAATTTACATGGGTTTAGTTTTAAAAAGAAAAAAATATTTAAATAATAAAAGGACATTTAAAATAAGTAAAAAACAAAAAAAAAAAACAAAAAAACTTCTCTGATTATTTTAAAAAGCCTGGATTTTATCCATTGTGTTGCAAACCTTTCACCTCCCCGCATTTGGTTGCCTGTCCTGGTGTGAGAATAACCTCTCTGACAACAGGCCTGTGTCATGCTGAGTAACCCCCAGGAGTTACTCCTGATTGCCCCTGGTGTGAAGGAGAGAGAGATCAGCCTCAAGACCTCTATCCTGTCACAATATGTGGAACCATAGTGCAATGCATCCCATCTTGGTCCTGGACTCTTGTCTGCCCTAGAGAATCTCCAGCAGATGTTCCCAGTGGTAGCTCCCAGCAGCACAAATAGACCAGGCTCTGGTGGGCTCCTTGCTGCTGAGATCTGCTCCTGAGCACCAAATCCACAGTGGAGCACTCAAAACCGGGGTCGTGTTTGTGTCAAGTGGGGATGCCCCTGACCCCAAAAGGGTGGAGTGTCGACCTTTGATTCCAAGGCAGAACTTATGGTTTCCTCCTTCACCCTAGCCTAGCTGCTGTTTACATCTGAAACTTGGCTCTGGGTGTGTTTGCTTTTCTATAAACATTGTCTTTGTGGTTTGCCCCATCTTCCTGCCCATCCTGAAAATGTTTTCTCTCTACCTCTGAGTGGAGCCATTCTAGAGACCCAAACACATACCCAGGGCTCCTTGCTGGGCTACTGTCTTGCTCAGTCCCTCTAGAAATGTACCCCAAATCTTGCAGTCATTTGGAAGGCAGTGGCGCATGGTTTCCCTCTCTGCCCACAGCCTTCCAGGGCGGTAGACAGTGTGTGAACTCTGCAGTTGGGTCTTTGCTTGAATATTGCAAGTCAAATGGCTGCTGAGGATCAGGAGCAAACAAACTGCATCTAAACCATGAGAATGAGATGGGTGTCATCTGCAGGAGGATTTAGGCAGCTGGAGCACAGAGTGCTGGAGGATCAGTAGGTGGGAGAGCTGTTTCTCCATGAGATGACAGTGAACTGCATGGCAGCAGGGGCTGCTGAAAGAGCCATCTTTCTATTGAGGTGACAGTTGAGGTGCTTCAAAAATATGGAGGCATTTTTCATAAGACTACAGTAGTAACCTGCTGTCCAGAACAAATTCCTCCTTGGGTAATTACAGCCTGTTAACCGCAATCCCCCTATAATTTCACTTGAATGTGAGCGTCATTTCCCGCGAAATGCTACAGTGCATCTTTTACAGAATCACTGTGTTCTGCCCCAGAGGAGGCTGCATTTCAGTGGTGACATGAGTTGTTGTTTTTTTTATATATAGACGCAGTTTGAGTGCTTCGGGAGCTACCTGGAATGCCAGTGCTACAGCAAGGCAGGCTGTTTAGTTACCTCTAACCCTTTTAACATTGCTACTCATGAGTTAACAGGACTCCAGAGCTTTTACATGGTTATTTTTTGAGCTGGTTTGAGATTCTACTTCCTTAAAGTGCATTTTCTTACTTGCAAACTTTCACTGGCTCCCCAGCAGAGATGTTATCTGCTCTCTGTCATAGCTACCTTCTCTCTCTGGGAAGGAAATCCTTGTAAGGTAATTAGCCCGTAACTTAAATTAATGACATCTGAAAGGGACATTTAAAACCATTCAGGAGTAGCAGCCATTTGAACTCAAAATAATCCAATTGTTTGGCCTCCAAAGGCAGTGATCTCACTAGCCATGCTAGAGAACCCCCCCGCTCCACCCACTCCTGGTTTTCCATTAACTCTTTCCACAGCACTTGACTTAGGCTTTGTCTGTACAGGGGGGTCTGACCTAGTGACTGCTCCCCAGTTAGTTGCACTGGTACCAGATTGCTCGTAGTTGGGTTCTGAAAGCAATCCTGGAGCAGCGAGAGGAGGGGTGTGTGTGTGGGGAAGATCCCCCTCGATAGAACGGCTGCAATGAAATCTGTACACCCCTCCACATGTAATAAAACTCCTATGGTGCATGGAGCCAGGGGCAGAGGGGGGAGGAAGAGGGATGCTGCAAAACAGGATGCATGCAAACCCAGGCCAGTGCATTGCTTTTACCTGCAGTTTCCATGGGTGGAGCCGATTCCTGTTTTGAAACAGGGTTTGTGGCACTAGAGCTAATTGTAGCAGATAGTGCAGTGGTTTCCTCTGCTAGGGGCTTAGAGCAGTGCAGGTGCACGGGTAGCTGACATGGGAGGAAATCCCTCCATGCCTGAGAGCCGCCATCCACAACACTATAAATTGCATGAATCCGAGAGACTCTTGCGTGGTGTAAGAGCAGAGAGGCGGTGCCATGGATCAGTGCTGTGGGGAAGGGACAACGCATCCGCCCCACAGAGGCAGTGGGGGGGCATGCAATTGAAATCGGGGGGAGTTCTGAAGAAGTTTGCGGGAGATGAGCTCCCCATAGGACCCCAGGGAGTCATTCCACTGTCCTCCGCCAAATCCCCGGGGCACTTGGCAATGGCTGTGCAGAGGGGTGAAGGGAGGCTGATTGGGGCTGCTGCACTGCTCCCTTGGGCGACCCACTCCTCTCCCACGTGGCAGCCAGAAAACTCTGAGGCAAGGCCCATCTCTTCGTAATGCGTAGAACACCTAGTACCATGGAGGTACACCTAGTACCATCCTCGACTGGGCTCTTAGGGCCTATCAAACAGAGAAGCATTGCCTCACCATGTCCAGCTCTGAGCAGCAGCAGAAGTCATGCAAGTGACCCACGACTGGGCCCAGGTAGCTGGTGTACAAGTCCCGCTCAAGGCTCATTGGTTTTCCCTGAGGGTAAAATATCCCAGATTTTTGCAAACCTTCGGGAGGTGGGGGAGGAAGCATTAAGGTTTTCATTTCCCAGCTGCTAATGAGGCAAAACCTCACCAAGGAGGGGGCCCCTCATGGAGTGGCAGATGATACCATCCATTCATTTAAAATGCAAGTGTAACGTGTTTCCATCAGTAGCCAGAGTCTTTGGGGTTTTGGTCAGTACCATTTGCTGCCCATCAGACACTAGGCAGTGTTTTTTTTGGCATGGCTCCCTGATGGAGAAGCCCATTCTCTATAGCAGAGGCACTCCAACTGGGGGGCGCAGAATGTATTCTGGCAGGGCATGAGAAGCCTTGGAGGCGGGGGGGGGGGAGACTGACTGCGCACATTCATGCTCTTGCATCCATGGAGAGCAGCAGCTGCTGGCCGGGCGCCCAGCTCTGAAGGTGTCACCTCCACCAGCAGCAGCACAGAAGTAAGGATGGCAATGCAATACCGTCCCACCCTTACTACTGCTGTTGGTGGCGGCGCTGCCTTCAGAGCTGGGTGCCCAGCTGGCAGGTGCTGCTTCTCTGCTCTGTGGCTGCAGAGTGGTGGCTGCTGGCCAGACGCTCAGGGCGGAGGCATAAACTACCACAGACACAAAGAAAAGGGGGCACAATCCAATAAGTTTGAGAACCTCTGCTCTATAGTGTAGTCAGAGGGAGGGAGGAGCCCTACAGAGGTTGGCACGTGGTTAACAAACCCAGGCTGTCTTCTGCATATACCTGCAAACTGAAGGCCCACGCTTGTTAGGATGCTGAAGGCGGCGGTTTCCAGGTGGCATGCTGGGGTGGCAGTCAGTCAGACGTACCTGTTCACTAACAGCTCTCTGGTAGCTCCAGCTTAAGGAGAGGTCTTGATCCTGCTCTGTCATGTGAAATACAGTCATGAGCAGCAAACACGCCTCCTGTGGGGCTGCCTGGTGCAGTTCTCTGTGCCACCTGGTACCTCTTGAGTGACATGGACGGCTTTCTGGAGCCCATGGGCTGAGACTCCGTTCTCTAGCCAAACACTGTTCGTTTGTCTCCCCTTCCCTAGTGTGTAGGCTCCCTGGGGCAGAGACAGGTGTCTTTCTTTATCTGGACAGCACCTAGCGTAGGGGGGTCTTCATCGAGGGCTGTGGTTCCTAAGTGCCACTGTAATCCTCCTCCTCACAACTTGCACGTGCTGAAAGCAACAAAGGGGTTAGGCTGCGAAGGCGTGAGGTGGGGAGAAGAGGCACCGCCTGCATTCTGCTGTAGTGACACTTTCAACCTGCCGTGTTGCCATTGGACAGACCCAGTTAGCATCGGTGAGACAGAGAATGGAAATGCACAGCGGAATCCTCGCACATGTTGGGACCTCATCTCTACTGGGATGTTTTATCAACTTCTCTGACACCTGCAGTTACCTTCTGAGCCTTTTTTCTTTTTTACCATTAATTTAATCTCTTTGTTTTCTCCTCCTAGATCAAATGGCTCCAATCCGGGCCACTCTGCTGCTGCTGCTATCGAGCCTGCTCCAGGCCTCTGCTTACAAGCTGCCAGCCATCCAGCTCAGTGGCCAAGATGATACAGTTCGAGGGAGCACGGCAGCAGGCGGGCTTCCTGCAGCTGAGGGCTCTCAGCGGGGCCAGTGGGTGTGGGACACAGCAGGGGCTGGGAGCACTGACTTCCCTGTGTTTAACCGTGAGAAGAGGGAAGCTGAGGTGAAGTCATCCAATCATTCCACTGAAGAGACCACCGCCAGCCACCACAACACATTCTCCATGACTCCTTCAGAGCATCCCATGGAAGAACCCAAGTCCTCTCCAGATCCTGAACTGTTAGAAGAAAGTACGTCCCAAGAAAACCAATATGATAATTCTACCGCTACAGCAGAGCCATTGTCTGATGACAGTGCTGACAACATCTCCACAGAAGTGGTCAAAGTTACAGCGGGCAGCCATCTTGATACCCCAGCCAAGGCGGCCCCAACTCAGGGCTGCAGCAATGTCTCCTCAGAAGCGGCAGTCATTGGGACAGAAGAAATCCTCGTGAGCAGCACAGAGAGCATGGAACATGTCTCCTCTGTCGGGCCAATGGGAGTGAAGGAGCTGGGGGAGAGCTCACCTACTTCACCACCTGAATCTCAGACGGAGTCCTCTGATGGAGTCCTGCTTGTGAAGGAGTTGGCCAGTTGGAGGCCTGGGCTCTCTGTGGTGGGAAAGACGCGTTCTCCTCACGTGAGGCCCACAGCGGGTGGCTCTGTCACAGCGAAAGTCCCCTTGCAGGAGCTGCCCATTCACACAAATATCCTGGTGGGGAAATGTTTGCTGGCCATCTTCATCCTAGCTCTTGTGGCTGCCACCTTCATCATCTGCACTGCCGTCCTCGCCACCCTGCTGTGGCGCCAGAAGCGTGTCTGCCGGGTGCGCAGGCACAACAACACTGAGATGGTGTGTATCTCGGCCCTGCTGCCCGACAGCGAGCCGGTGGCCAATGGGGAGAAACCCAGCAAGGTAAAGAGGATGAAGATGCCCACGGACAACAGCTCGGAGAACGAAGGAGACAACCTGACTGTAAGCAGCTTCCTGCCGGACCATTAGACAACTCACCACCTGCCCAGGGGTTCTCCGAGTCTCATTTCCTGGTCCATCCAGCCCCTTCCTGGCACTGGAGTGACCCTATCCATCCCAACATCTTTTGGGTGCAGTGTCCTAGGTGGCCATCTAACTAGGCTTAAGGTTGCCTCAGTCTGTTATGTAAGTACGGGACGTGCTGAATTTAGCCACGACAGGGCCCAGCCCTGAGAGCCACTGAGCAACCTCAACCCCAAAAGACACCTGGCATCCGGCAAGAGAGATCCTTCAGCGAAGAGCATTTGCCAGGCGAGACACTGCTGAGCATATGGAATGGGGGTCCTGGTGACCCTGGTTAGTTCTTCCACCTGGCTTGGGGATTTTGAAACTGCTGTTCTGTCCTCTTGACCTTCACTTGCCTGCTGCTTTTGATGCTATATGCAAGGGGCCAGATCGTTAGCTGGCGTGAATCAGACAGCTCCTGGGAAGCCGATGGAGTTACCCCAGCTGAGGAACTGGCCCAGACAGTGTTACAACTGGGACACTGCTTTAATTTATACTAATGTACAAGGGGCATGTTACTATTTTGCACTTAAATGGGTGAAGGAATCTCAATTTAATGTTCCTTGTTCAAATGAATAACATAAAAATCTCTGTGTACCTGTCTGTGGTTAAGTCTCTTCTGTGAACATCTTCTAGCATGGCCTGGGCCCTTTAAGACAGTGGCTCTCAACCCTTCTGTACAGGGACCCACCTCCCATTCAGCAATCTGGGAAAGTCTGGGTGGTCACACTCCTGGCACCTCTTCAGGGGTCCTGACCCTGGGCTCACATGCCACCACCTGGAGGGGAGTGTCAGGGCAAGCTGCTCAGAGACAGCCCTGGGCGACGTCACCCCTTGGCCCACTCTTCAGAGCCCCTTCCCTTTCCAGTGCTGCATGATGGGCTGTGGGCACCCCAATGCTGAACTCCAGGCAGTCGCTGGCAGTAACCGTAGGTATCAAACACGGGGCATGTACCCCGCACTGGGAGGGAAATGTTGGGTAGTGTTTCTCTGACCCCATTCCTCTCTTGACTGTCCAAGTCATGGGCCTTTAGGTTCCAGTCTTTGTAATGTGTCCCTGCCCCATGGTCTCAAACATCTGACACTAGGTGAACTTTTCTTATAGGAAGGCACAGGCCAGAGGACAGTTACTGTTGGCTGCATCTTCTCTTGTGATGAGCCGTTTGCCCTGGGGGTCGTAGTGTGCTATTCACAATGAAATTGCAGGCTTGTGGCTAAATGCACTGTGATTATTTTTATGCCCCATGTACCGAGTTTGCCGCTGTTGAAATCAATATTCCGGGGGCCTCCTACCTCTGAGCAGTGACTCGCTGAGCCCTATCTGATCAGACACAGGGAAGGAAATGATTCTTTGCACAGGAAAGTCCCAGGAGCTTGTGGTTAGTTAGGGCCCAACTCGGCAAACTGCTGAGCCCCTCCCTGCCTCATCTGTGCTGAGCTGCATGTTGCTCTTTTTTGACCCGCTCGGTAACCATCAGCAGGAGCAGGGCTACGTTAGCTTCAGGAAGCTTGTAAGCCTGCCCGTTACATTTCTGCCTTCATCCCTAGCTCACCAGCCGCTAAGGAGAAAATGGGAGGGAGTGTGGATTCTCCCACAGATCTGCACGTCTGTGCCGAGCGGCGAACTCCATCTGGCCACTCTGCGGCAACTCGCAAACGGTGCGGGTGGGCGGGACTCTTGGGTAGAGCAGGAGGCGGTAGAGTGGAATTGGAGCCCGAGGTCAGAGAGAGAGTCAGAGGCCAGGTGCCAGAGCCAAAGTCACCTGGAGTGAGACAAGGCAGGAGCAGGACTGGAACAAGGCGGGAGCCAGGCTGGGAACTTGGCTGTGGGTGAATGTTTTGGGCAGCCACCACTCTGCTGCTGCTTGGCTTAAGAGCTGGGCTGCTGCCTCTTCCGACCACGCTGGTCCGGCTGCCTGCTGCAGGCCAGTGCCACTCATTCAGTTGCCTGCAGACTGGCTCTGCTGCAGGCCTTGCTTTCAGACAAAAGGATGGGCTCGTGATTAAGATGCTGGACTAGGAGTCAGACAGTCTGGGTTCAATTCCTGGCTGTGTGTCACTGTGAGCAAGGCAAGTCATCTCTCTGCCTCAGTTTCCTCTATCTGTAATACTGAGATAATGGCACTTCCTGTTACAGGAGTGCTTTGTACGTGTCAATAGCTAATAGAGAAGGTGTTGGTAGCTGGAGCTCAAGAATAGGTTGGGGTTTTGCAGGACCAATTCAACTCATGGTGGTTGTGCAACTGCGAATGGCTTTCTCTAGCAGCCCCAGGAGGTGCCCCTCCCTCACCAGGGAGCTTCAGCTGATCCAAATCGGGTTTCTCTACAAGCACCGCACTCACTGAAAACCGGATTCAGCACTCCGTGCTAGTCCGTCCTCTGCCCTGATCTTGGAGCAATGCTTTGCTGCAATCAGTGACAATACAGGGAGACCATGTCACCTGCTGGGGGAGGAGATAATTAAATCTCCATCCTGCGGGCACTGGAACACTTCCCCGCCTGAAATAGGGGAGCTAGCGCCTAGAGCTACAGTGACCTCTAGGGCCCTCCAGCGGGACAGCCTGGTTCCAAGCTCACCCCTCCACACAAGCTTTCCCGCTGGCTGGCCGCCTCTGCAGGGTGCCTTCCTCCCCCCGTTAGTGCTCTTTTGGGCTATCTCCACCCGTGCGGAGGCCCTGCTCTATCCCTGCGCTTTCCCAGGCACGCAGCAGGGTCAAGGTGCGGCCCATCCCTGTCACGGACTCGCAGATCGTGCCCACTCTTGGCCCT
Source organism: Gopherus evgoodei (assembly GCF_007399415.2). Taxonomy (NCBI): domain Eukaryota; kingdom Metazoa; phylum Chordata; order Testudines; family Testudinidae; genus Gopherus; species Gopherus evgoodei. The sequence goes on from NC_044334.1 coordinate 4,343,311, forward strand.
GTGCGGTCCGTGGGCAGTGCCCCTTTCAGTGAGACAGCCCTTCTCGGGGGTCCACTCTCTCTCGGGGTCAGGCCCCTCCACCTCCTGGAGCCGCACCTCTCTGAGCCTTAGCACGTCTGTCTCTGCCATGGGCCCCCTCCGGGAGTCCACGCGCTCTGGACCCTCTGGGCCTCTTCACCCCTGAAGGGGCTGATGCCCCCTGTTCTCTAGACCTGAGTGACTCTCAGCCAGCATAAAACAGGAGGGTTTATGGAGAGTTGAACACAGCAGAGGAAACTCTCAGGGCCTCAGGCCTGGCCTCTCACAATAACAGCACTTCCCATCTCCCTGCAGCCAGGTGGGCTCTGCCTGCTCCCCTCGCCAGCCCCGAGCCCCCCTGCTTCCCAGCTGGGCCTCAAGCCCTGTCATTGTCCATTGTCTTCTCTCCAGGTAAACAGGGTCTTAAACAGGAAGGCCTGAGTCCCCTCTCCTCGCAGCTCTCCTCTGGCTGGAACCGGCTGGTCAGGTCACCAGGGTCCTCTCTCCGCAGCCCATTGTCCCCCACTGGCCAGAACCGGCTGTGTCTCCTGGGCTGGGGTCCCGAGTCCCTCTCTGGTCCTCTGTAACAACAAACTCCCTCTCCCCTCACCTCGTTAAACCAGTAACACCCAGGGACATTGAGTCCCACCCCCTGTGCATGCAAACCCTGGAAAAGAAAGAAACCCCCCCCCCCCACTTCGTCACAATCTCCTAGTCCCCCGCTGCTCCTGGGCCTCCATTCCCACTCACCCCTCTTTTCTAGAGCCTCTTCCCCAGGATATGGGCCTGGGTTACCACCTGGCCCATCACAAGCCCTGGGCATAGAGAGCTCCTCTGAGATTATGCCACTGCTGCGTGCCAGCCACTGGGGCGTAACTGATGCAAAGTCCTCTAATAACGATCGTCTCCTAATGGGGTGCATGGCTCAGAGCCAGGCCACAGGTGGCAACCTGCCTGGCACCGAACTGGCCACGCTCCCCGGCTGTGTGTTCTGTATCGGCGCAGCGCCCCTGTGAGGTGGGAGCAGTGATTCTTGGAGGGGGAATTCTGAGAGGCGCAAGCCCAGAGACACCTGAGACAGTTCCTGATGGACTCATGCTGGCTTTTCTCACTCTCTCTCTCAAGGGAAGTTTTGCAACCCTGGCGCCGTGTGCCAGGTTAACTCAACAGGGGCAGGTTTGGGGCCCTGTGTTCGAAAGGAGGGGACACTGAGAGGGGAGAGCCTTGCTGGGACGATAACTGCTCCTCAGGCAGGCGATGCAGGGAGCAGTGAAATTCCAGAGGAGAACAGGGTGGGGGCCCAGTTGCTATGTAAGGTAGGTGTGCCAGATACACCCTCCAGCAGAGACAGACATCAGCAATGGCTTCTGCACGGTACCCAAGTGGTGGTTTGGATCGACACTGACTTTGTCTGAACCAGTTGATACAGCTGTCCAAGACCGTGTGCAGGAAAGTCTCTCTCTTCTGAGCACAATGGCACCCAGGACACTGCCCCTTCCAAGGAACCCGCCTGGGCACCGTCTTCCCACTACGGGCACCGTTACTCAGTGGCTGAATCTGCCAGCATTCTGCTCGCTTGCTTCTGAGCAGCATGTGCTGTGGAAGACAGGGACCACATATCTGCTATGGGAGGGCACAGCTGGCCTTGCAAAGAGAACCCCTCACTAGCACAATCCTTTGGCTTCTAGGGGAAAAAATGGCTGGCTAGTGGGGAGGGACATACGTACAGGTGTTGAGGAGGACGGATGTTGGAAAATGTTTAGCAATAGCTGATTTCTGGCTGCTTGCTTGAGTGGTTAACCACAGCAGCAAGCTGGCTTCCCGAAGGAGATAACTTGTTTCACAGGCTTTGCACCTCCCAGCAAAACTCAGCAAATAAACTGAGTATGTCCGAGCCCCATGTTATCTCAAATGAAGTACAATATGCAATGTGAGGGCCATTATGGTCTTCTTTCTAGTAGGGAGCTTTGAAGCAGGCAAAGCAGTGGGACAGAGGCCACTGAACTTAGGTGAGAGTGATGAACCAGGGGAGAGATCCTGCATGTTCCTGGGTAGGACTTTGGATTATAGCCTAGACTGACCCAAGAGAATCTGTTCTGGCTCTTCTATCACATGGAACCCCTGCTTGCTGGGACAGGACTTTGGGAGTGCTATGGGCTCCCCTGCAAGGCAGTCATGATCAATAAACCCCATGGTTAATGTGTTTCAATAGACAGTCTCAATGTCTTGATTTAAAGAGCTTCTTGGAGAGAACCAGGATGCTCTTGGAACCAGCAGGCATTAAGTACCCCCAAGGTCCAGTAATTCCCTGTCTCCCTCTGAAGTGCAGATCCAGTGGAAAATAGCTCTTCTAGTCGTGGCTGTGCAGCTCTGAGTGCCAGGGTAGCAGAGATTAGCAATGAGGAGATCTCAGAGGGTTTTTACTGAGGTTTGAAAGCCAAGAAGTGGAATTTGAGAACAGGAGCTTCCCAGTGTTGGATCTTGTTCATCTGCCTACTTACCGAAATGAAATGCATGGAGCAATAGTCTCTCCTAGCCACTGTTCATGCCTTGGGTCTGCAACTTTCCACAGGACTCATGCAAAGCTGAGACCTCTGCCTGTGTCCGGGGAGCAAAGTGACTGACCATTTATCTGGATGCCCACGTGGGTAGAGTTTTCCTCCTGCAGACCGAGAGCAGCAGGAAGAAACCGCCTGGTTTATTTGAGGGGTTTGCTCAACTCTGAATAAGATGCTGGTTGGTTTTATGCTAGAACATGGTGTTGTCACTAGAGGGCGCTTAGACTTTGCCCATTTCAGGGCTGCATTGGCGAGGTAGCACCAGCCAACGCAGGGAAGGGGAGCATCTGGGACGGATTCTGGTAGCTTGAAGATGTTTTTAAATTATATTTTTAAAAACTCATGTGCTGAATTTAAAAATACCGATCGTTCAAGTATGCAAAGGGGTTTTCTGCTGTGCTGCCAATGTTAGGGAGAGTCTTTCCGTGTGGGTGGCCTACAGCAAGAATACCAGCCACCCCTCCTACCCTTCCCCTCTCTTCACATGCCTGCCTGCAAGTTTGAGCTTTGCTGCTGCTCCTGGGAAGTGCCCCTTGCAAGGCCTGGGGCATAACTTGTACCTGAGCTTGTGCAGGGCAGCGTGGGAGCGACGAGGTTACACTTGGGCAACAGATGCCCAGTGCCAATGGCCAGCAACTGGGGCACAGCGTAGTCCTGGAGCCAGGGCCGTCCTTAGGCATAGGCAGAATAGGCAGCCGCGTAGGGCCTCATTCTTCCTGGGGGCACCACGCTGCAGGCAGCCCAGACAGTGTAGAAGCAGGGCTGCTGGGTCCTAGAGAGAGCCCAATGCAGCACAGTCTGAGGAATGGGATTGGCTGCTGGGGTCTCTGGGAAGGGGAGGGGGGTGGGAGTTGGGGAAGGAGCTCACCTGTGAGTGTGACTCTTCCCCCCCCCCCGGCTGAGGTCAGGTGAGGCAGGCTCTGTGGCTCTGGAACCAGTATCCTTTGTTGTCTCCCATAACATCCATTCTTCTCCCCCCTGCCCCACGGAGCACCCCCTCCTTTCTCCCTCCTCCCCAGGAGCCCCCCTCTCTCTCTCCTCCCTCCCCTCCATCAGGGCTGGGTTGGGTGAGATGCTGGGGGGCAGAGGAGGCTGGCTGGCTGCCTGCTCAGGAATGAAAGTGAAAGTAACTCACTTCCTCAGCAGGCTGCCAGGATTGGAATGTCACACAGGGCTTGGCTGGGGTTAGCCAGATGTGTGAAAAATCAGGACTTGGGGTGGGGTGAGCAGATATCCCTATTTTATAGGGACAGTCCCAATTTTGGGGTCTTTTTCTTAGATAGGCTCCTTTTACCCCCTCTCCCCCCGCCTCCACTGCCTGTCCTGATTTTTCACACTTGCTGTCTGGTCACTCTAGGTGGGGGTAATTTGTGCCTATATAAGACAAAGCCCCAAATATCAGGACTCGCCCTATAAAGTCAGGACATCTGGATCTGGCCACCCTAGCTGGGGAGCGCCTCTCCCCGGGCTGGCAGCTGCCAGCGATCCATCTCATCTGGGGGGAGCTGCACAGGGCAAGATGAGCTGCTGTGGCTCCATTGGTGACCTGTCTGAGATCAGAGGCTGTGCTAACTTCACCATGGTCCGTAAGGCTGGTGGTGGTGCCCATTGGCGTGTTATTGCACCTGAGGGTTTGCTGCTTCTGTTGCCACTCTGCACCCCAAGATGTGGATTTGGGGGTCTATTGCAGCTGTTGAACCAGCAGGCTGGGGGGTGAGCCAAGCATGAAAGCAGTACTGTGTTGCCATTTAGATTGTCATTTAACAACTTTGTTTGCCAAAAATTCTTGCTAACAATCCTGAATCCAATTTCAATATTTTTTTTTTTTTAAAAATCAGTATCTTAGCCAAAAACAGAAAATTAAGTTGTTGACAATTATTAGTGACAGGTTTGGTTAAAGGCAGGGAGTGGGCCAGTTTTCATCAGAGAAACAAAAAATGTTGACTGACTTTCCTATAGCCTGTTACTCCTGATAAGAGCCCTCCAACAACTGTAATATGCTCATCTTCTTACTAGTGTATAAAGCAGGGGTCGGCAACCTACGGCACACGTGTCAAAGGTGGCAGGTGAGCTGATTTTTGATGGTATGCAGCAGCAGGCTGAGCGGCTCAGCCCATCACTGCTCTGGGGTTCCGGCTGCTGCCCTATTGCCAGCTGGGATACCAGCCATCAGCCCCACTCAGCACCTGCTGCTGGCCTGGGGACCCCCAAGGAACCCCAGGCTGGCAGTGGGCTGTGCAGGCCAGCCGAACCACTCAACCTGCTGTCAGCCTGGGGTTCCATTCACTCAGCCGGCAGCGGGCTGAGTGGGCTGGTGGCGGGCTGAGCAAAGCTGTTGGGGGGTTGAGTGGCTCAGTCTGCTGCCAGTCTGGGGTGCCAGCAGCACTCAGCCTACTGCTACTCCGGGGTTCCAGCTGCCGGCCCCTTGCCAGTCAGGAGCTCAGCCGCCAGCCCCACTCTGCCTCCTGCCAGCCTGGGTGAGCAGAATCCCAGGCTGGTAGCGGGCTGAGGGGGGGTTGGTGGCCGGGATCCTGGCTGGCAGGAGTTGGTGGTCAGAACCCCAGACCAGCAGCGGGCTGAGCAGGGCCTGGGATCCTTGTCTAGGGTTCCAGCCACCAGCCTGCTGCCAGTTTGGGGTTTCATTTACTCAGCTGGCAGTGGCCTGAGCAGGACCGGTGGCCAAGACCTCAGATAATAACAATAGTTTATTTATATAACATAGACATAGAGAGAGATCTTCTTGTGACGAACTGGGAATGTTCTTGATGTTTCCTCTGAATACTGTGTTGGTGCCTCAGTGTCCCCATGGCAGTTCTTAAGTATCTAGGTGGTGGGATAAGGGCATGTGATTGCTGAAGAGCAAAGGGACAGTGCACCTAAATGCCTGGCACTCTGTCTCCTAGCAACTGATGGCCTGGGCCCCTCCTCTGCAAAGGTGCCAGCTGAAGGTGTTGGAGACAAAGGGATCAGGTGACCTCCTGGCCCGGGAAAGGGGCTGAGGAGACAGGAGGGGCTGGGAGGGGTGGTTAGTCTGGAGCTGGCTGGGGTCGAGGAGTGAAGTGCAGACGTGGGGGGTCTGGTTCACTGCCCCCCAGAATGGACCCGGCCGAGGGGTCTGGTTTGCTATATCTACAAGCTCTGTTTTAGACCTGTTCCTGTCATCGAATAAACCTCTGTGTTACTGGCTGGCTGAGAGTCACGTCTGACTGCAAAGTGGGGGTGCAGGACCCGGTGGCTTCCCCAGGACCCCACTGAGGCGGGCTCGCTGTGGGAAGCGCACGGAGGGGCAGAGGATGCTGAATGCTCCAAGGAGAGACCCAGGAGGTGAAGACGTGTGAGCTTCTTGCCCTGAACAAGACTGCTCCAAGGGACAGGAAGCTCCCCAAAGTCCTGACTGGCTTTGTGGGGAGCAGTTCCAGAACATCGCCCGGTGACTCCGTGACACTTCTACAAACATTAAAATGTATTACTGGCACGAGAAACCTTAAATTACAGTGAACTTGGCACATCACTTCTGAAAGGTTGCCGACCCCTGGTATAAAGTGACCATATGTTGTACTAAGATTCTCCTGCTTTTTTTTTTTTCCCTGTGAGTCAGTATAACTTTTGCCAGCCCAGAAGTTGGGCAGCCAATGTTTTACGTTTTCACAATGTTTTCTCCAACTTTCATAAAGTAAATACATAGTTAATATGAGTTTAAAAGGCCAGGGACACTTCTTTGTGAAGAATCTGTACAGCAGATCATTCCCATAGATGATCCAGAAAAGAAATTTGAGGTTGAATTTTTTAATGTTGTGATGGATAAAGCAGTATCTGCTGTTGATGAAAGGTTTAATACCTTGCAAGTACACCATGAACAGTTTGGATTTTTGTATGACATAACTAAATTCAACGAAATAGGAAAACAAGAGCAACTAATGACAAAGTGCAAGAACCTAGAGAGCCTCCTGAAGCACGGTGATAGTTTTGATTTAAATGGACTTGAACTGTACGAAGAATTGAGTACACTGTCATCAATGTTGCCACATGCAAAATCGGTGATGGACATTGTACAGTTTATTCATACCCGCAAACTTGTTGACATATATCCTAATGTGTACATTGCCACTCGTATTCTACTGACAATTCCTGTAACAGTAGCATCAGGAGAACGGAGTTTCTCAAAACTAAAGCTCATTAAAAACTATCTCCGCTCTACCATGAGTCAGGAACGCTTAACTGGTCTTGCTATTCTTGCAATCGAACAAGACATGACTTTGTCTTTGTCATACGATGACATTATTACTGATTTTGCAGCCAAAAAAGCCAGAAAGATTGCTTTTAATTAAAAACAAATCTTTGTTTCAATACCTTTTCATATAAATTTCCAATAAAATTTTGATAAATTAAAAAAAAATATTATTTGCATCATTCTGTCATATCAGAATTTTTTCTATAGTGCTGCTTCTTTAGTGCTAGTCCATCAGCATTACAGTGTGCTTCATTAAGTTAAACTGGTTTTAATAACGTGAATGTGGCAAGTTTTCCAATACTGTAAGCTTATGTTTGTGTTGCTAAGAGCAGATCAGGCACAGGGGCACCAGTTTAATAATCTCGCCTAGGGCACCATAAATCCTAAGGCCAGCCCTGCCTGGAGCAGCCCCAGAGCCGAGATGTGAAGAGTCAGAGCTGGTTAGCTCAGGACTGTTAATAGCAATCATTGTCCCTCCTCAGACAGAGCTGATACCGATGGGCTCTGGGACCAGAACATACCCCATCGCTACACATCCACACACACTCCCTCATGGCTTTTGGTGATAGCTGGAATGAAAATAACATGATGATTAACCTCAGCTGATGCTTTCTGCCCATTCCTGCTCATCCCTAGAATTTTCCTTGTAGAGACCTGGCTTCTCCTGTACACCTGCACAGGTGCCCTACCATCACCACTCATCCCAAGCAACACACCTCCCCTGTGATCTGCAGGCACCACCTACCTAACCAAACCGTAGGTTTCTCTATCCAGAGGGTCTGGCCTTCCCCTGAGCTAAGAAGCCCATGCCTATCTCAGTGAACCGGAAGAACTTACTCAAAGCTAACTCCTGCTAACAGGTCGGGCCAGGAGAAGACTGTGATGTCTGGTTACTGAATCAGGGCCATAGTAAGTAAAGCATCCTTATTCAGCTGGAGTAGTTTGCTGAACAGGGATGGATGTGAGCACATCTTTAATCGCTTTCCTGAATCCTGGGCGATGTCTATTGTATATTCACTCCTATAAAAATAGCTTCTTCTAGCGACTGCTCTCACAGTGCTGTAACTGACTATAAAGAACAGGCCCTGTCCATCCATGACATGATAGTTTTGCATGTATAGTCTTGTTGGATGTCATGGACTGCGTGCAAACAGCTGCATTATTTGTAGCTGTATTTTCTTCACTAACTGCATAATTTTAAAAAGCTTTTAAACTCCCAACCCTTGCCGTCCACCCAGTTCTGTGGAAAGGACTTAGCTGCTCACAATAAGGCACAGATTTGACCCTTTAATCTTTGAGTGTCAAAGCATTTTCCCTCATCCTGCTTTCCCCTCAACAACAGCGCCTACCTCCTTTGTTTTTTCCCAGGATAGCAGCTGCTTATCTGAGATGGCTGCCAGCAAAGGCCTGCTTTGCTTTCTTGTTTAGCTAACTAGTAAATATTTCTCAAACATCATGCAATGCTTTCACTCTTCGTTTTTCGTGAGAAACTAGATGGGGAGACGTGGAGCTCAGCACTACTTTTAAAAAGTAATATTTATCATTTTAAAATAATGACTCTCTCCTGTGGGGCCATAATCCCTACCTCTTGCACGGCTTTTTTCATCCATAGATCTCAGCGATTTACAAAGCAGATCAGTATTCTCTCCATTTTACTGATGAGTGACCTTGGGCAAGTCACTTCCTCTCCCTGGCCCTCAGTTTCCCCAACAGGCCAGTGACAAGGCCAGGAATAGAATCCTGAGTTCCAGACCAATGTTCTATCCACTAGGCCATACTGCCTCCTGTAAGCCACCTACAGGCCTAATCTGAAATTCAATGAAATCAGTGGCAAGACTCTCATGTGCTCTAAGGGCTTTGGATAAGGCCCTGATTGAGAGTTTTTCTACTTTTAAGGCTTGCTCCTGCTTCCGCTGAAGGTAATTAAAAATCTCCCACTGCTTTCAGTGGAAGCAAGATGAGGCATGAGTGCTTGTGCAGTCACTACAGCCAGGCGCTGTGCAAGCTTCTCCCAAGTTGCTCTGCAAGCCTGGCCCAGGATGCTATCACTCCTGGGCATCTCTTGTAGGTAGCCCGAAATCAGTGGGTGGGCAGGAGTTCCCTAGCGTGATACAAGGGGGTTCAACCAGGAGCCTGGGGCTGCAATAATGGAAGGGAGATAGCAAGAGAAATGCCCCGCCAGTGAGATCGGTTTGGCTGTGGAAGAATCTCCTAGGGAAAGTGGTTAAATGAGATTGCAGCGACATCACCCTGACTCTGCTGTAGACGGGATTCCTCCGGGTCTTTGCCTCTGAAATGCCCACTGACCTTGAGACCATCACTCATTTCACTTGTGGCTGCTGCTGGGGGAGGAGGGTCTAGGAGAGGGGTTTGGAGACAATTTCCTTTTCTTTAGCCATTGCAACGTGTGTCCCACCCCAGATGAGGGCAGAACGTGAGGCCTTTCCTGCTATTCCAGAAATGCTGCCTCTTGGGCCTTTTGATTGTTGAGATACTGCAGACAGAGGCCAGGATGTTGGAAGAATTTCCCCAGTAAGTCTAACCAGGAGCGAGAGAGCGCGCTTTGGGTATCTGCCATGCGGATGCCAACTGCATAAGCCACAGAGGGTCTATTTGAAGCGCTTCCTTCGTCAGTTGCCAGCAGAGTTTGTGCTCCTTAGACCCATGCTGGCTGCATTTGGCAGACAGTGCCAAGTTACTGGCTCAGATATGGAGGTTACAGGTTTGAGCGAGGTGAGCAAGCTTGCCTAGATTGATACCTGATACTGTTTCCTTGCACTATGTTATTCAGCCACTTGGTGACTCTGCCTTCTGTACAGAGCTCCAGATGGGGTGCGGACTGTGGTACATGGTGAACAGAGGAGACCAAGCAGGAACTTGAGCTGTGTGGAGCCGGTTTGCATGTTTAGTTGTAGCTGTCTTCTGTAAAAAATGCCTCCTGTTTAAGATGGACGGAGAGGGCCGAGACTACTGCAGTACAAAAGCACAAAACAACTCACAGACGCTCCACCCATGGTAGGAATTCCCCATGAATTGTCCAAACTCCTCCTTGTCTGGTCTCCAGTTCAAATTCAGCATAGCCATTACCACCTCAGAGCTGGATGGGAGCCAGTGACAAGGACAGAGGGATGGGCATGTCTAAAACCACAATGATTAGCACCAACTGTGTCCCCCTTTGGGTGCTCTCGGGGGAGAAACCAAGGAATGAATGGGACATGCAGCCGGACGTCTCCTTTCACCCTCAGCAGCTGGTACCTGCAGATAAGAGATGAGCCCTATTGCCTGGGATGAGTGGGGATGGGCAGCTGATCTACTGGGTGCATTATAGCTATACTATTAATGCATGGAACAATCCAGGGCACGTCTGCAGCACCTTCCATCTGAGGAGCTGAGTGCTCACAGCTCTCCTTGGGGTCTGATCCCTGTCTTGTTTGCAGATGGCTCTGCCAAGGTTGCATTGCAAGTCCCTGGCAGCTCCAGAGGCAGAATCCAGCTCTCTTGATTCCACATTCTAGACAAAACCATCTTTCCCCCACTTCTCAGTATGTAGATAAAACTTCCCGCTCCAGGACTGTCAACCAGGCACTGTTTGCTGAGAGAGGAACTGAACAAGGCAAACTCAGATCTCAGCAGTGGTCCCCACTTATCTAATAGATAATTGATAGACGTGCTGTCCCATAACAAGCCCTTCCATTCTTGGACATGAGCTGTAACCCTGAGATTCCACTCACAGACCTAGACTTAAATTCAGTCATTTAGTGTTTCCCTTTCTAGGGGCTTTATTTTAAATGTTTCCTTTTCAGTGTTAATTAATAGAGGCCACAGTTTGCTCCTGAACTCGAGCCAGATGTTGGGAACATGACACCAAGGCTGTTGACCCCGAAGGTGGCCCAGGTAAGTAGTCTTTTGTCACCAGAACTAAACTCTGAGCTGGGATTTCTTGGTCAAAGTTTGTAATTACACGTGTTATTTCTGGGTCTAAAGTGGCATTGCCACATGGCTGGGAGTGCTGGGTGCGGCCCAGCAAAGAATGCTGAGGGTAGGGGGGTGTGATCCTGGATTTAATGTTTGTAGCTGAAATCGTCCCATGTCTGACAGTGGGAGGGAGATGAATGCCTGTGACACAGAGACAGCACTCAGTCAAAATAGGAAGGAGATTTAGGATTATTGCTGGGCCTGGATACCATGGGCCAAACTTTTAGAGAAGCCCCACACGGCGTGTGCCCTTCCTCTTGGCACTGCATCTGTTCACTCCATCCAAGTAGCTGGGTGTCTGTTTTCCCAGTGCAGCTCGCATGCCTGCAGTCAGTGTTCTGGTGGGGGTGTGAAAAGTTGGCCCTGGCTGTCACTGAGATCTGAGAGGCAAGAAGTGCTAACTGGCTGACTCTAGCTCACCCTCATGCTGATTAACAGAACTGCTAAGTCTTCCCTGTTGTTCAGATGGGGGAAGAGACATACAATGGTCGCCAGCAGCATTCCAGTGGGAGGCAAATCGGAAAAGCAAAGGCTGATACAGGTCTTATTTTTCTTACTAATAAACCAATTAACATCTAGGGTACTTAGTCTGTGTAGAACTCATTGGCTTAGGTCATGTGACCATGTCTCCCTCTAGTGGCGGCATCCGCAAGTACAACGGGCGTGCCTATTACCACTAACTGCAGTTACTCCTCCAGCTCCAGTGGGAGGAGCTTGTGCTGTTCAGAGGCAATGATGGCCAGCGGAGAGGCCACTGGGCTGGGAATTGAGGGACCAAGTTCTAGTCCCATCTCTGCCTTGACTTGCCAGGCAACCTCGAGCAAGTCAACTCTCTGCTCTGCATCTCTGCTTCCCATCTGTAAAACGGGCACTGTGGTGTGGCCTTCTTTGTCTGAAGTGCCTGGAGAGCTGTGAAAAGCTGCTCTGTTGGAGCTAGTGTAAGTTTGGTGCTAAGGATCCCATGATCAAGCTCCATTTACAGCCCTTAGCATGTGGCTGCGAGTTGTTAGACAGAGTTGGGCCAAATTTCTGTTGCAGATGACTCTCCTGCTTCGGCTTCCATGGAAGTCGAGGCGAATTTTGCCTGAATAAGGCATGCAGGGCTGGGCCCAGAACTGTAATAAATTGTGAGATTCCGTTGCTGCAATGGCTTTCAAAGGGATGTGAGTGAGCGCAGGAAGATGGTCTGTGATGGAAACTTTGCTCGTAATAGCCCTGCAAAGAATCTTCCTGTAAATAGAGAAGAGATGCCAGTTTGGTTGTTTATGTGGGCTGAGGATGGATGCTCCTTACCCACCCTGTGGGTGCTAATGGCTTATGCTTGTTACAATGTGACTCGGAGCACAGCTGTGGTCAGCACCATCGCCAGTGTCCTCAGCGCTCAGCAGCCTCAGCTTCAGGGGAACTGGTTTGGGGTCTGTTGTGAAGAGATCGAATACTACAGTCTTTCCTCAGGCAAAACTCCTATTAAAAGCAGTGTGTGTTTCCCCCCACCAACTGCGAGCGAATGAATCTGACCTGTTAGGTGATTGCTAGTGGCACACGCTCAGCAGCGGGTTCAGCACTAGCGCCTGGTGTGAGTGATGCAGTGCACACCTGCTGTTCTGGGTTGCGAGATCATTTCACTGTGAAGGGATTTCCAAGACACTTGTGGATGTTATTAACCAGCCCCATGGCAGGCTGCAAATTAAGTCTTTTAAAATACCATGACCAAGTTCCCTTCTGAGCTCCAATGCCAGTCCTGGCAAAGGGAACTCCATGTGTGCAGAGAGGGGCAAATATTTGCATTAAGGTGAGTTGGGAAATTTTGCCCTGACATGTATTTTGGGCTAAATTTGGGAGCTTAAATCCCACTGTATTTTTTTCGTTGATTTAGTCCGATGTCCATCTTGAACCAGCTGTTGCTATTTCGGCTTAAGCCCAAGTCCCGTTAACTTTAGTGAATAGTTTTAAAGCATGCAAAGAAGTCTTAGATACAGTGTTTTGTTAGAGCATTGGCTGCAACAGAGAGAAAATCTGCCTGCTTTACGAGCTCCATCTCAGAGGCCTAGGGGCTCATAGGAAGCCATAAATACACAAGGGAAAGAGATTCATTAGCAAGCTCATTGGTGTTATTTTTTTTGTTTTTTAGCCCTCTTCATCTAGCAAAACCAGAGAGATTAAAAACCAGGGCAAAACAGCAGTCGGGGAAGTAAAATAACATTGGAGGGTAATTTTTCTCAGCAGGACACAGAGCGGACCCAAAGGCTGTCTCTTTTGGCACATCGCCTCTAGGATAGCTATGAATTCATCTCACAGCGCTGTTCTTCTGAGTGGCGACTCTAAAAATGGCACGGTCTGGCTCCATATTTATTGTCGTCTTGACTCCAATTCTCAGCTGCGCTTTGCTGACAAGTTGAAAGATGCAGGGTGGGTGTTCTGACTGCCAGCCCAGAAAACTTCTGCAGGGATCTGAGAATCAAGCTGGGTTCCTTTGGATTTCTGCAGCAGGGTCCTGAAACTGGAATTTAGTTACCAGTTTTGCAGATGGCATATGAGACCGAATAGAATCCAGCTTCCTTTCCGCTGCTGCAGAGCGAACAGGAGTAAAAAGGGGTAACGATGTATTTATGTCCCTGAAGTCATCAGCTGTAACTGCACATTTTTAGCAGGGCTGTGGAATAGGAAAGGCTCATTTCACATAGCCCCTTTCCAGATTAGAACCATATTTCAAACGACTGTCTCTGCATTAAAAAAAAATTGCTGTTAACTCAGCTGCTTTTGCCTTCCTGGCAATGCCACTGACTGCGAGGCCGGGGGGCGGGGGGGTTGACTGAGGAGAGTGGCATGCTGCTAGACCACAGTGGGTTTCTTCGAGCGGCAGAAGACATCTGATACAGCAGCCATCTCTAAAGTGTCTGGGCTGTGGGTGAACTTAAGGCAGCATTTTTTGCTTTCAGGGCTGAGAGTCCTTTAATTTTGGTGAGGGCTGGGCTCCCATCAAAGATCCAGCCCATCAAACCAAAGACGAGGGAAAACTTACATATTTTTTGAGAGGAGCAGTATTTGCAAGATTCCCACTCACCTTCTGGTCTGACATTCTCAGAATTCAGTCGAGGGGCATCAGAACAAATTGCTTGAAGATCACATTTGAAGATTTTGGTGTTTACATTCAAACACTGCTTCAAATATTTTCCATCTGAGGCTATAAACCTCGCTCTCCCCTTGCTTTATCCTGGAGAATGTAAATGTTTACAAATGAGTCAGCAGCTGGTTAGCCTGTGGCCACAGGAAATGGGAGCTTTGAGCTCCTTAGTTTAAGCCCTGGGTGAGTAGGAATCTGCAGACTGTGATTTTTCCATTGCAGGAATCGAGCCTTGAGCAGCGCTCTGACTTTGCAAATTAAAGGAAAACCAGAGGCCATCCAGATGTTGTCCATGGCGACTTCCTCCCGGGAGGAGGAGGAAGGGGGTAGATAATTTTGCTTAGTTATGCAGCCTTGTATTTTAAAGCTGGGGCAAACGGATACTGAAACATTTCGGTACCTTGAAAAAGAGAAGCTTGTTCCACAGGTAGAATGGGCAGATTGGCACCTGGGCTCCTTCTGAATCATGTCATCTGTGCCCTTTCTGAGAGATACAACCCCCAGCTCCCTTGGTAACCAGCCTTTTCTTGAGTCAAGCTGGTCTGCATATGTAAATCTTTCCCACTGAGAGAGACTATGTAAAATCAGCTCAGGCATAGATCCATCTGTAATAGTCTTGTCCTCCAGAGACTGGAGTCTTACTCCTTTTCCTTGAGTTCTAGTGGCAGAATGTGGTGATTTGGGAGCAGTGGGGTGTGAGTTCTGCTCCCAACTCCGATGTCTGTTTTGTTTGGAGCCATGGACCCCTTCACGTTATTTTGGATTGAGGTTGCCCTGGCATAGGTATGACGTGGGTATTTTAGGTGCATCCATGAGTACAGGAGTATTTCAAATCTAGCCAGATTACAGAGGAACAAAGGAGATGGTGGGAGCCTCATAGCTTGAGCGGTTTGACACTCGCCTGGGGAAAGCAGTGAGGAAGATGCTGTAGGGAAGGATGCTGTCTCTGCTGAAGTTGTAATGGGTCATTCACATACCCAGCTAATGCACAAATGAGCAGAACTATCTGACTCCAGTAATTCTGAGAGCTGTTTTTTTTTTTTTTTTCAGTACCCAGTGTTCCAATTCCCTTGGTATATTGAGGGCCATGGAATATTGCTACCTCATACCTGCACTTCGAGTTATAGGGTCTGAGATGAACCCCTAGTCTAAAGTTCTATTGAGAGTCAATCCCTGCCAGGAAGGGGCTATTTTCCAGCTCTGATTCAGAGCCACCTGCAATCTCATGGAAACTGTTCTCATGTGATTTGACCTCCAGGCTGCAGAAATCTCAGATCAGGGGACTTCTACCATTCAGGGCAGAAATCTCACAAGAACAGCTCATGGGACTTTTGTGGCTGTTGAATCTGGACCTTCTATCACTGATATGGTCTCAACTCTGAACCCCATCCTAAAGCTCCTCCAGATCCCAGCACCACCCGTTTGGTCATCCACTAGTTAATTACGCCACCTCCATCTTCACTGAATTTCCTAGGCTTTTTTACAAGAACTCTCTTCCCTTTACATGATCTTTTTAAAAATAACCTTTCTTCATCACCTAGACCTTTCTGTCCACATGAAAAGTCTGTGGTTCCATAATGAAAGCTCCTGCTAGTTATTACATTGTGTGACTGCCGTCCACCCTGCTCTGCATAGTGTATTTATGGATTATAATTTGGCCATGTTTCCATAATTAAAGTGTTCTCAGCTGACACACACATCAGAGGAACTCCTGCTACTGGAGATGGCTCTTAGTATTTCTGCTTTTAGAATTTCTTTAAAAGGCCTGCACTATAATTCCCTAGCCCCATGAAATACATGTGTTACAGAAAGCCTGTTTTCCAAAGATAGATGGGAATGCTGCTGTTTCTTGCCAGCTGAAGTTTTTGTCTCATGATGCAAGAAAATGGTTTTTTTTATAGAATATTTGTTCATTTGTAAAATAATTTTCACTACTTTGAAAATTCCCATTCTTGGTAAATGCTGGATGCACAGATTCTTGAGTTTCTCTCTCAGCTGTATTCTCCTTTCCCATTTTAACAGCTATTAGGAATATCCAATGAGCTCCCAGGGATTCAGTTCTCTGTTTGGAAGTCACTGGAGTGTGTTGGGAAAAGTCCTTCCAAGTTACTTTCAGCAACACATGTTAGTTCCCATCAAGTCCTGTCATGCCAAAGAATTCAGCTTTAAGAGGCAGTTCATATTTTTACAAGGCGATCTGTGAACGCTCGTCTGCAGAGAGATTTTGAATCTCTTTTGCTTTATTTTCTGCCCCTTCTGTTTGGAGTCCTGCTTGCTCACTCACTTAGAACGGGTGCTGAATTCTCTCCTCAGCCTTTTGGATTTACCTGTCTCTTACCCACACCACACCTTTGCTCTGGCAGCTTTAATTTGCTGTTGACTCTTTTATCCTGAAGCTACTGATTGTTCATGTTTATATTGGACTTTGTCCAGTACAATAATTCCTCCATTTACAAACATGATCACACTTTGATGCTTTGAATTCAAATACTCTCGTTGGAATTTTAAAAGGACTGGACAATATAGTCACGTGCCCCACCAAGCGTAAGTACCTTCTAAACTGTTCCTTACATGACACAATAATTGGTGCTCCCATGCTCCGAGCCAGCCTGCAGGTCATGGGGTGGAGAGCCTGGGAGCCCATGGTGTCTGGAGGCATATGAACACAGCCCTTCTCAGTAAACCTGTGGAACTCTTTGCCAGAGAATGTTGTGAAGGCCAAGACTATAATAACAGGGTTCAAAAAACAACTAGATAAGTTCATGGAGGATAGGTCCATCAATGGCTATTAGCCAGGATGTACGGGGATGGTGTCCGTAGACTCTGTTTGCGAGAAGCTGGGAATGGGTGACAGGGGATGGATCACTTGATGATTCCCTGTTCTGTTCATTCCCTCTGTAGCACCTGGCATTGGCCACTGTCAGAAGACAGGATACTGGGCTAGATGGACCATTGGTCTGACCCACTCTGGCCATTCTTACGTTCTCCAGAGAAGTTGAGCAGGTGGCTAGAAAGTGTTCCAATCCAGCTGTCACTGCCACTGGCTTGAGAGCTCTCAGAGCACTCAAAGTCTTAGACTGGTTTCTGTCTTCTGAGGGTCTGTCCAGGACCCCCTTGAGTTTTCCAAGCCACCCAGATGGGGGAGGAATCAGCTGTCTGTCTTAAGGATAGCATCAAAGGGGTGTGTCCTCCTTTGAGGGGACAATGCCAGAAAGAGAGGCAGATCTCAGAGGGTCTGGTGTTGGGAGCAGCACCCAGGAGTGCTGCTCTGGCCAGCCCAGAGCTCCAGAATAGGACAAACCCATGAGAACAGGTCCTGTCTTCTGAGCTTGTTGATTTTCCCCTCCTTTGGTGGCTTTGGAGATGGCCCAAGATGAGTCCCTTACACCGTGTTTCTGGTGCCACCACCGCTGAGAGGGAAATGAAAAGCAAAGGGGAAAACGGGAAACCAGAGGCTAGGCCTGATGGCGGCTCACACTGGTTCTAAATTAGTCCAGCTTGTTCGCACATCCCCCTTTACTGGCGTTACCCCCCAGGGCCAGTCTCGTTGCAGCCATGTGTGTCTGCCCCACATCTCCTGTTTGCATTGCTTTTTCCCTTACCACAGCTTTGCCATCACGGTTCTCTGTCACAGAGAGCTTCGAGAACTACAGCATCCAGACCCTGGGCTCAGCTCGGCTCCCTGGCTGGCCTGTTTCCCAGCTACTCTGGCGTCTCGAGCCCCTCCCCGGGGCTGCTCCAGAACACTGCTGGCTTTCCCAGCCGGGCCTCGTCCCCTTGATTTCCTGCTGATAGGGGCGTGCGGGGAACTGGAGCTGAACAATCTGATCCTGCAAAGTGAGTCTCTGGCAGAGGATCAGACCGAGGAGGCTGCAGGAAACCCTGCCTCCGTGTGAAGCCACAGGGGAGCAGGAGCTGGTGGGAAAGAACCCCGCACATAACCCTACAGCTGGTCCGATTAGCAATGGGCAGTCTCTGCGCTGTGCATGTGGAAAGCCCCCCGGGAGGCTGGGTGGGTGTCCCTGTGAACTGCCCAGCTAACGGAGCAGGCTGCTGCTAGCACCTGAGGATGTTTGCCTGAACCCGAGACTGCTCAGCACAACAACAGACGCTTCGCCAAGTCCCCTTTCCACCCCCAGTAGCCTCCCTCGCACCCAGGACTGCAGCATGGAATTGAAGCAGAGCCCTGGGCCCAGCCCCCTCCCCAGCGTTAGGGCCAGGGGGGTTCAGCATCCACACAGGGAGGCCAGTCTGTTTCCCCAGCTCTGTGCCAGCCAACCCAGCAGCCAAACTCTTCCTGACTCCAGGCTGTTCTAAATCTGGCCAGGAAGGTGTATCACTCATGCTGTGGCAAGCCAAGTCTGGTTCGGCAGAGGACATCGGTTGAGAGCCTGGGTGGGAAGAGGGATTAATGGCCATTGTGCGACCCAGCCCTGAGGCTGTCTCAGGGAACAGACCTGCAGTGTCCACTCGTGGGATTTCTTGGGGAGAGGAGTGTGACATTATTGATATAAACTGGGACCATATAGGACATGGGTTGCAACCAAGGTCCTGTAGTGGCACCAAATCCTAGGTAAAGGGGGTCATATAAGGTGTCTAAGACCAGGTTACGGATTACTGGTTATGATTATGCTGTCTGTATGTCTGTAGCATTTTGGTAGTTGAAGTTATGAATATTGGCTGTATGCTGTCTGTATTGCAAACTTGTGTTGTGTTACTGGGAAAGATCCCAGACAAGTTGGTGTCAGCTCTGTTTAGCCTGCTTGATGGCCCATTAAGGACCATCACCTACACAATTGTCCCATCGAGAGAAGGCAGTTACGCCCTGTGACTCACAGGGTGTGCAGAAACTGGCCCATGTGACTGCAAACTCCATTTTGCTGTAACTTTCCACAGCAGGAACAAAGAAGTGTTCTTACACTTGGAAAAGTCTATATAAGGCGGAGGCCTCATCTCCATTTTGTCTTCAATCCTGCTTCTTACCTCTGGAGGGATTTTGCTACAAGCTGAAGCTCTACACAAGGGACTGAGGACCCATCCCAGTGAGGGATCTTCTCCAGAGACTTGATTTGCACCTGCAGTTTACTCCATCACTGCTACAAGTCTGAACTAAGAACTTTGCCATTACTGTATGTAATTGATTCCATTTAACCAATTCGAGCTCTCATCTCTATCTTTTTCCCTTTATGAATAAACCTTTAGATTTTAGATTCTAAAGGATTGGCAACAGCGTGATTTGTGGGTAAGATCTAATGTGTATATTGACCTGGGTCTGGGGCTTGGTCCTTTGGGATCGAGAGAACCTATTTCTTTTACTGGGGTATTGGTTTTCATAACCATTCATCCCCAGGACGGGTGGCACTGGTGGTGACACTGGGAGACTGGAGTGTCTAAGGAAATTGCTTGTGTGACTTGTGGTTAGCCAGTGGGGTAAAACCGAAGTCCTTTTTGTCTGGCTGCTTTGGTTTGCCTTAGAGGTGGAAAAACCCCAGCCTAGGGCTGTAAATGCCCTGTTTGAGCAATTGGTCCTGAATTGGCACTCTCAGTTGGGTCCCGCCAGAACCGCAACATCACAAGGAGCTGGTTGGGGGCATCTGTTAAACTCCCGCAGCCGATTTTAACCCACTGCAGGAGGAGACATGAGGGCAGGGGACTGGACTCGATGACCTCTCGAGGTCCCTTCCAGTCCTAGAATCTATGAGTCTATGAGACGGGTGGGCATAAGACGTGATTCTCCAGGGCTTGTGTGTGGGTGGGTGGGGAGCTGCTGCTCCGGCATCTGGGCTGGCTGCTGCTAAAGGGCAGCTCTGGAGGCCGCACTCCTGTTCCTAGTGGATCCTGCTGCTGAATTGTTTGATCTTCAATCACTGAGATCAGCCCTGATGCGGCTGTTGGGACAACAAGCGAGAGAGCCCCAGCGTGCTGAAGCGATGTGACTACTGGGCTTCCAGCAACATCTCCTGTCCTCCCCTCTCCCTGCAGCTTGCTCTGCAGGGCCGGCGCTACCATTTAGGCAGCCTAGACAATCGCCTAGGGCACCAGAATAATTGGTGGGTGCCGTTTTGCTGGAGGGGGCGGCAGGTGGCTCCAGTGCAGCTGCCGCAGTCGTGGCTGCGGACGGTCAGCTGCTCGTGCGGCTCCGGTGGACCGCCCGCAGGCACGACTGTGAGAGGTCCACTGGAGCCGCGGAGCACCGGACCCTCTGCAGGCACGACTGCGGCAGCTCCACCGGAGCCACGGGACCAGCGCGCAGGGCGGCGAAATTGCCGTGCACCTAGGGTGCTCAAACCCCTAGCGCCGGTCCTGTTGCTCCATGATTCCTTCCTGGTGGCTGCCTAGGTGCTGAGAGGGCTCTGGAGAGTGCTCCTTCCTAAAGATGTTATGGTGCCCGGCGCTGCGCCCGCGTGGTTTATCCTGGGAGCGAGGGCGTGAGGCTGACTCAGTGGAAGCAAAGAGTGTAACAGTCGGGAGTGCGCAGACGGCAGATCATGTTGGGGGAGCGAAGAGAGTGGTCTCCTGGCTGCAGATGGTGGTGCTGGGTCTCCGCTGCCACTCAGTCATGCAAATGTCCTGCTCTTGTGCAGGGCCTCCAGCAAGCACTGTGCAGCCTGCCAGGCCTCCCTGGACAGGGCTTTAGGAAAGTCACTGAACTGACTTTGGTTCCCCAGTAAAGTCACCCAGTGTGTCAGCTGCAGAACCAAGAATGGAACTCAGGAGTCCTGGCTCCCTGCACTGGCGCAGAGCCCCTGTGGTCCCTCTTTACATTCGAGATGGAACGAAGGATCCTGAGTTTGACTCCTGCTCTAAGCTCAGGAACCCTCCACTCCCTCCTAGGGTCAGGATAGAATGCAGAAGTCCTGAATCCCAGCTCTAAACCAGAGTCCTCACCGCTGCCTCTTGCTCTGTTGGATTATTACTAAATATTTGGGACGAATGTAACGACAGGGAAAGATGCTGGTGTCAATATCTCCCCCACCTCCCTGGCTCTGCCAGCATCCCTTGGCCCGGAGGGGCCGTGTCTAGCTTTCAGATCGCAGCTTACTCAGCAGGTCCTTGGCTTCTCAACTGAAATTGCCAACACAGGAATTTTTCTGGTGTGGCCACCTTCGCCGTGGGACATGCACTGCACTCAGGCCCCTGAATAGGGAGAGTCGCTGCTGACTTAAGCTGGGTTTGAATTGGCAATTTAACACCAAAAGGTTCTGTAGTCTATTCTCCATTTCGTGGAGGTATCCTGCCCCGCTGCCAGTTGTTCTGAGCAGAGACTACCCAGCTGTGTGCTGCCTGTGTTCAGAGACCCTCACGTTCCTCTCAGGAGCTGATGTGAGAGGGAAAAGGCCATTTCTTGCTGAGCTCCACACATCTGGTTGTCACTTTTTCTGCATTAGCCGCGTGGCCAGCAGCAGCATTCCTCAGTGTAATGCATAAAAGCAATAGCAAGGATTTTTGTCAGATGTGCCCTTTACTGCTAACACCAGAGCCCAGCTTTGGGTGGAATCACTTCGTCCTCACGCAGGAATAACCCGCCAGTGCATTGCTGGCTTGGAGAGATGGCCCAGGAAGGCGTTCCTATTGCAGGCTGAAGGGCTTTCCCCGCACATGGGCTCTGAATCTGTTCATTAACTGGCTCGCTGTACCGAACTCCAAGGCCCAGGAGGGAGTGTACCCAGAGAGGAGCTGATGCCATGTGAAGTAACTCTCAGGTCTGCGTGTGTCACAAACGTGGCTGGGTGGGGTGCCGGGAGGATTCTCCCAAATGGGGCTTAGATGCAATGCAGGCTGTTTGTCAATGGGAAGGATCAATCTGGGTTTTTTCTGCCAGCCCCTTCCCTGCAGCTGGGGAGTGAGGGGCACATGGCAACCGGTGCAAACTGCAATGTGCAGGGACAGTGACTGGGCTGGATCCTCTGCTGGTGTGAGTCCAGACAGTCAGTGGAGCTACAGTGGTTTCCACCAGCTGGCCCATTGTTAGTGTTTGTACACTTCCCCTTGGTGCCTCTTGCTGGGGGTGGCTCAGACTACTGCACAGCCCCTGCTGCTGCTCACAGCTGGGGGAAGTGCCTGGGGCCTGCAGTGGATGGGGTCCAGTGGCTTCCCCTTTGTGGTCTGAGAGTGTAGAGGGCATGTGGCTCAAGGCTGCTGTTCACTTGGAAAGCTGAGAGTCATACTCAGTGTCTGTCCAACTTCCACGGCTTTGTTTGGGGCGATCTGAGCCCCCCTGGCCATGTGACCAACGTGGACTATTGATGATGCAAGAGAAACATCTGTGAAATCCTCAGGCTGGATTCCTGGCTGGGATAGAATGGACTTCAGCTGGGTTCTGCTGATTGACACCCTGCTCATGAGGCCATCCATCCTTCCATCTTCACCCATTCCATTGTGGGTGTTTTCACAGAGCCTTTCACTGGGGCATCTCAGGGCTGCTGCCTAGGCCCACCTTCAGTTTCCCTGAGATTTTGGGTGAGTTTTCGAAGCTGGGAGTGGGCATTAAGCAATGCAGTCGTATGGGCAGCTATCACCTGGGGGGCTTTTCTCGATGTTCCTAGTGCACAGGAGTTCTGATCTCAGCTGAGCCCACAAGGAGCTAGTGGAATAGTGAGAATTCTGTTTTAATACAGTAACTCGCTCATGGTCAGCTCCGTTTGTTCCGTGGAGAAATCAAGAACCAAACCAAGGTCAAACCAGGGAGGCTGCGGAATGTCACTGGCTGAGGGCGCACGCCCCGTGATCCCGCTCTACCAGGTTCAGATAATGGACTCTTTGTGCGTGGGGAAAGGAATCTCTCTGTGCCCTGCAAATTACTTTTCTACCTTCAAGTAATTAAAAATCACATGCTATGAATATTCCATTGTGAGAGCCGTGGATAGACGCCGGCGTCTGTTTATGCCCCTTTATCGGAGGCTTTGGCTAGCGAAGATGCACGTTTCCAGATAACCCCCCTTGAATTCTTTCTGTAAGTCAAAGCAGCCTGAGTCCACCCCATACCCACAATGCTGTCTCCCTTTCACCAACCATGGGGCTCTGTTACTGTATGCAGGAACACAGATAGTGGTGAGCCAACTTCTAGACATGGAGAAATGCAAAGCTGCTATTAATCACAGTTTGCATTTCCAGCAGGGATTCATGGACGTATGATGTCAGCAATGCAAGATAGTGATATGGCATCCATCACCATCGCATCGGAACCCCATGCATGCTTTATCCTGGGCTATTATCCCCAGTTTGCTGATGGGAAACTGAGGCACAGAGACTAAGGGACTTGCCTAAGTTCGCACCAGGAAGTCAGTGGCAGAGCGAGGAACTGAACTGAGGTCTCTTGTGGGCTAGGTTAGGGCCCTAACCACTGGACCATCCTTCCTCATCTGCCTAGCTCAGGGCTCTGTGTCCAAATTCAGCCTGTCAGCTGCAGTGTGAGGTAGGTAGGTAGGGAGGGAGGAAACTGTTCTAGCCCCCAAGGCACCATGAGTTGAGAAAATAGTCCAAAGTGTCCACTGCAGAGGTAAGTGTGGAAGCCAGCAGGATGACTCTTGTTTCTCTGTTGTACCCACCAGGCCTGGGGCCCTCCCAGATACCTGGGACAGGAAACTCTGGCATGTGCCATCTCCTAGGGCTTCTCTCTGTGTCTCTGGGGCATTGTTCTGCTGGCAGGGTTTTTGAGGTTTTCTATGGGGTTTTGCTCTGAGCTGATTTTTGTGTGGTGGTGTTTATCCGCCAGGCAATAGGTATCTGAGTGTCCACGTAGCCTTTCCTTTCAGCCCATGTGCTTTGGAATGGAGGGACTGGGTTTTGAGTGCACAAGAAAGGGGAAAGGGGGGTGAAAGGTATCTTTGTTCTAATGTTACGTCCAGGAGATACAACTTCTGCTCCTACAAGCCTGACCTTTTCCTCTGCTAGCGAGGAGATAGCTAGCTCGTAACTTGCTGGTCCGGCAGGCGGCTGCTTCTCCTACAGCTCCAGAGGTATGGTAAGGGGAAGAACGAAAACGATACTGCTAGGTGGCTGAATGATAATACTGAGCATCTCCCATCCAAGGATCTCAGAGCTCTTTATGGATAGCGGTTACCCTCACAGCTCTGCTGTGAAGGACAGGGCTGAAGCCTGAAATTCCCCCGTGTTTTGTAGGGTATTTCCCACTTTGCAGGGTGAATTCCACTGAAGTGGTAGTCAAAAGACACTCCCTCTGAAGGAGAGGGCTTTCTAAGATTCCAGAGCTGTGGGTAATCAGTGTTTTTTATCCCCGTTTCACAGGGAGGGGAACCGCGGCACAGAGATTGTTGAAAATGAAGGTCACACAATGAATGTGCTGGCCCTGTGATGAGCACACAGGTGGTCCTGGCCCCACACCTGTTCTCAGACCAAGTGCAGGTGCCATTTTCTCAGCTTCAGGTAAGGAGAGCACCACGTTTCGCTGCACTGTGCCTGGTTTTGTTGCTCTCAGCTGTCCCTCATTCTACCCCAGGTTTATCTCCATCCCATAAAACCCTGCTGGCATCTCCCCGACACCACGGGAAGTGAGTCACCTGCACAACGCAGCCCCCTAGAGTGCAGGCCACAGAAGATGGGGTTTATGCAAATCAAACTGATGTTATTTGCAGTCTCCTGTCCTGGTCACTCATTTGTGCCCATTGTTTAGGGCAGGGGTGGGCAAACTTTTTGGCCTGAGGGCCACACAGGGTTCTGAAACTGTATGGAGGGCTGGGTAGGGAAGGCTGTGCCTCCCCAAACAGCCTGGCCCCCACCCTTATCTGCCCCCTCCCACTTCCCGCCCCCTAACTGCCCCCCTCAGAACCACTGACCCATCCAACCCCCCCTGCTCCTCGTCCCTGACTGCCCCCTCCCGGGATCCCGCCCCTAACCACCCCCCAGGACCCCATCTCCTATCCAACCCCCCTGCTCCCTGTCCCCTGACGGCCACAACCCCCTATCCACACTCCTACCTCCTAACAGGCCCCTTGGGACCCCCAGGCCTATCCAACCTCCCCGTCCCTGACCGCATCCTCTCCCCGAACCTCCGCCCCATCCAACCGCCCCCTGTTCCCTGATTGCCCCCCAGGACTCCCTGCCCCTTATCCAACCACCCCACTCCCTGCCCCTTACCATGCCGCTCAGAGCACCAGGACTGGCAGCGCACTGCCTAGCCAGAGCCAGCTAGGCGGCCGCGCATTCTAGAGCACCGGGGCAGGCCGGCGGCTCTCGCAGCCACACTGCCCGGCAGGAGCTCACAGACCCCGCATCCAGAGTGTTGGTGGCACAGTGAGCTGAGGCTGTGGGAGAGGGGACAGCAGGGGAGGGGCCAGGGGCTGGTCTCCCCAGCCGGGAGCTCAAGGGCCAGGCAGGACAGTCCCACGGGCCGTAGTTTGGCCACTTCTGGTTTAGGGCCTTTACACGCTCACTGGGGCCTTGCGGGCATGGGGAAAGGGGGAAAAAGCCTGGGTAACGACGTGCTTTTATGAGCCTCCACAAAGAGTAAACTCTTGGCTACCCTTGGAACGAGAGCTTGAGTTTAGAAGCTTAGCATCGCCCTGTTTGGCGTCGTTAATAACTCCCGTGGTGTTTGCCAGGTTGGAGTGCAGAACAGAAGAATCTGAAAGCTGCTGGGCCAGTGGGGTCTACTGATCTCACCCACTGTCTGCCCTGTGTGTTTGTTAGCATTGGCTGGGCTGGTGAGGCTGTTAATAACCAGAAGCTTTTGAAACTGTAGCTTCCATAGAAATGTCAGCTCGAGGCCTGTAGCAAACAGCTCATGCTGCCTTTGAAACACGGGGCTTTTCCCACTCACGGAAAATCAGGGGGCTCTGGGCATCGTGATATATATAGTGATAGTGGAAATGGCCTTGGCTGCTACTGAGTCCTTCCGCGCTCAAGTCTCCGAGCTGGAGCATGTCACGGTCTGGACATGCAGAACGATTCTGTATTGTTATGAAACGGATAGATTATTATTTCGATAGCGCCAGAGATAGGCATGGCACTTTGCAAACGCATTGACAAGGGTGATACGCTCCTTCTAGGTTAAGGGTCATGGCCGATGAGGTGCTAGAGCTGAAGGATCTCCGGGCTTTGCTGGATCAGGTCCCATATCATATAACGCAGGAGTTAATGAGCAGACGTGAATGGGGAGCAGCAACGATTAATAAAGGGAAGGGGAAGGTGACAGTGAGGTCAGTTTGTGCACAGGAATTCGTCCTGTGTGTGTACAGACACACACACATTCTTTATGCTATGCATAGGGCAGCAGTATAGGCAGCCTGTGCAGCACATGGTTTGGTAAGCTCTCCATGGAGCTCTGCAGGGAGTCGTGCCAGCAAACATCCACCAAGAAAAGCAAATGACAAGCAGAGAGGGGCTGAAATTTGTAAAATTGCACGGTAGAGCTGAGCCTGGCTTGCAAAGGGTCCCGCAGAGCCTAGACAGCTGCAGGCACCCGCATTTCATCTGGGCTAAATTACAAAGCAGGAGTAGAGCAGTGAGACCTGCCCAGCGTCAGAAAGCTGAGCCACCCCATCCCACAAGCTAAAACGGCATCATAATGTCTGGGCTGCAGTGCTGCTGCGTGTGTCACGTCCAGGCCGTCTCACGTGGCTGCCGGGGGCTGACAGTTAGATGGGACCTTGGCCAGAGGTTGCAGAATCAATGTGCAGTGGCTGAGATCTGCTTCCAAGTGCCTAGTGGAGGAGGGGGAGTGACTTAGAGGCCCCAAGTGTGCAAATGAAACAAACTGATGATGATAAAAGGGGACTTCCCAGGCTCTGTTGGGCACCCCCAGTCACAGCATCCTTTTCAGCGTGGTTTTGGCCTGCAAGGAAACTCCGGGGTCATTCTGGGTGACCTTGGGCCGATCTCTGTAACGTGCTGATAATGACACTGATCTCCTTTGTAAAGAGCTTTGAGAGCGACTGATGAAAAGTGCTACAGAAGCTCTCAGGATTAGTATTTTCTTCTCCATTCTCTGCACTTGCTTAGCGCATATTCCATACAATGCAGCATGGGCTGGGCGGCCGGCTGAGCCCTCACTGGCTCCTGACAGCTGGGCCAGCAGACACCGAATGCATTTCCGATGGCACTAGCCCAGCTCGATGACCTGAGATGAGCTAAGTTTGTAAGGTTCAGGGTCAGAACGGCGAGTGAGCGAGCCATGAAAACGCCCGTGTCCCCCACATGGAGGATGGGGGAGCTGGATGCGGTGTCACACTCGTCTACGTTTACCTTACATGGAATAGCTCTACTGAAAATACTAAAGGGACAGTGTCAAGGCCCCACAGGTCCCTTCATCAATCTGACAGGGAGAGGAAAGACTCAGGACTTCTCCTTTGCAATTGCCCGGCAGCTATGCTGTGCGTCTCTAATGCCGAATGCATACGGCGTGGGCCAAGGAGAACCAGCACTGAAGCTCCCTTTAGCTTTAGACAGGGTACTCCATGCAAAGGCCCTGGGGAAGAAACTCTTTTTTTTTATGGTCAGAAAACTGGTGGAGGAATCAATGATTTGGGACATGCCATACAACAAAGAATATTTGACTCAAGCAATGGGGAAATCGCACCTGGCTCGACGAAGAGCTGTGTCAGCGGGACTGTCGAAGCCTGGGAGTTTTTGCAGATCTTACTGATGGAGAGGAAGGAGCCGCTGGAGATTTCCCGCCGTCATGCTTTGTGGCCCGGCCTCCCAGCATTCCTTGGGCATGTGGCTTGGCTGGTTTGTGCGTGGCATCAATATGGCATGAATGCAGGCTGGCTAAGCGTCTGGCCAGGCTGTCGCTGATGCTGCCCTGGCTGAAATGGTCCTTCAGCATTCAGCACAGCTTCTCTTTATTAAACAAGAGGAAAGAAGAAACTTAGTGGCAGGGAAAGGGCCCTGGGGGCGGGAATCTCCTGACTGTGGACAGCAGCAGCCCAATGAGCTTCCCCACAAATGCCTCTTCATCCTGGAATTCACAGCCTCATCTGGGCTGGAGCTTTGTCTCCCTGCCCCAAGTAAACCCTCAGCCTCTGGGCTGATCGGTGCTACCCTGAGATAGGCCCAAGCTGCAAAATTCAGGCCTAGATCCCTGTGCTGCTTCCAAACCCTCTAATGGTCATAGGGGGCAGTCTGGGGAGTTTCAAAGTCAGCCTCCTCTGGCAATATAAAAAAAAAAAATCCTCAAATTGATCTTACTTTTCTCCCTGCTTCTTTTTTGGGGAGGGGTGGAACATGTCTTGTTTGTCGAAGATTTTATTTGTCATTTATCTGATACCTCCCATTCCCTTCCTATTGTGAAAGGTCTGGATCCCTAAGGAAGGGAAAATGAAAATAAATTGAAGTCTCTTGTATTTGTGGCCGTTGTTATGCAGATGTTTGTGGCACAGCAGGTGGAATAGGGCCCTAGATGACTTCCTTGTGGTGGCCCGAGGCACGGTGTGATGTTTGCTGGGTTGCTTTTAGCACAGCCAAGATTCAGCATGAAAATTCCAAGGGAAAGTGCATCCTGGTGAGCTCAGGGAGGTAGAAGCACTTGTGGGCTGGGACATGAGAGGCACCTGTAGATCTGAGGCAAGGAGACTCTCTTTCTCTGTGAGAAGAAATGATGGATGGGCCGACCATGACTGGCTCGACTAGTTGTTAATCCTTGATCAAACCTGGATGGTTCAGCTGCAGGGCCCTTTCTCAGCTATGCTCTGGCTCCTTGACCAGTTCAGATGTGTGTGTTAGTACTAGGGGATGTGTATACTCCACGGTGCTTTGACGACTCTGTTGTATATTCATCTGCTCCAGGCGCATGATTTGATGATCTGCGGCATGTCTTGGATAGAAAGTTTATAGCTCATCAAAGTATGCAGAGCTCCATTAATAAACTTCGAGGACTTCATTTTAGTGGCTGAAATTGTATCCAGAGTATTAAGCTTCATTGCCTGAACCGTGTGCTTCATGGCAGTTGCTGAGTTTTGATATACTCCATTGGTCCAGCTGTTTGTGTGTCTTTTTTTAAACCCAAACATTGTCCACACCAGAATGACCAACACGGATTGGATAATTGACTATTTAATGGGCAAACGGCATAATCCTTTCTCAGCCTAAATGCCCATTGTACTTTGCCTGAGGAAGGACCTCAGGATTTTGCCCTCAGTGAGTAATATGTGCATGTGCACCCCAAATAGTGGAAACTGCAGCTTAACTTGCAATATATGCAGGTTCACACAGATGAGTGTGTAACTCCACTAAGCAGGAGTTAATGGGCTTCCAGCCCTTGTTTCCCTTGTTCTATGTTAATGGTAAAACCAAGAGAGTGAAGAAGCCACATTAAAATTCATGCGGCAATGCCTGTCAATATAAAACCAACTCCCTTTGTGCAGGAAGGAAAAAGTATGCATCGAATCCCAGAAGAGAGAGAGAGACAGATGTGCTTTTCAAGTGTGGTATGCTTCGGAAACCTTGTCCACTCCAAATTCCAGGCAAGAATGTGGGTAGCTTGATTATGAAAGCACCTTTGTCAAAGTGGGGGCTAGCAAAGAGTGGAGGTCAGTAGGTGAAATATATAGCTTAATCAGCGAGTTATGGAAACAAGCACAAATCAGGTGCATGATGCAGCCCCCATGCTTGGCGAAGAATGAAGCTTAGGGATAGCATATGAAAATGCAACTACTGAAATACATTGCTCAGGCTGATAAGCATGCAAATACTCCACTGCTACCTTGTTCAGGTAACAAAAGACGCCGCTTGGGTGATAAAGCATGGAACTCAGCTAATGGGACTTGTTCTTTGCTGCAGAAATATCTTACTTTCTCCAGGGTGTGTCCAAAAAAACACGAGGCTAACAGCTTCCAGTGACCAGCTGTGATTTTAAAGCCTGCCATGTCTACGTAGGGCTGGAGGTCCCTTTGGTTTGCCTCCCTCAAACCAGAGTCTTTCCAGTGCTGTAGAATTGCACTGGGGGCACTTCTCTTCTACTGACAGGGACACCATAGTCTTTTTGTTTAAAAAAAAAAAAAATATTAGCTTCGCCAGTACAAGTGCCTCATGCCCCGACTCAGACGTCTAAAGCTCAGCTCTTCTTGGTATCAGAGTAGCAGGCAAAGGCGGCTTTTAACTTTGGAGACTAAAGTGAACAACAGAATGATTCATGTCCCAAGGGACAAGGAGAATTCCCCTTGCTGACAGAGAACTGCCTTAGAAATCCCCGTCTGCAGAGGACTGCTAGCTTATTATGAGGTCTGTTGATTAATCATAGTTAAAATAACTGTGATTAAAAAAATGAATCGTGTTTAATCGCACTGTTAAACAATAGAATACCAATTGAAATGTATTCATTTTTGATGTTTTTCTACATTTTCAAATATATTGATTTCTATTACAACACAGAATACAAAGTACACAGTGCTCACTATATATTTGTGATTACAAATATTTGCACTGTAAAAATCATAAACAAAATAAATACTATTTTTTAATTCACCTCATGCAAGTACTGTAGTGCAACCTCTACTGTGAAAGTGCAACTTACAAATGTAGAATTTTTTTGTTACATAACTGCACTCAGAAGCAAAATGATGTAAAACTTTA
This sequence comes from Gopherus evgoodei, assembly GCF_007399415.2. Lineage (NCBI taxonomy): Eukaryota > Metazoa > Chordata > Testudines > Testudinidae > Gopherus > Gopherus evgoodei. The sequence goes on from NC_044334.1 coordinate 4,373,747, forward strand.
GACCCTACAAGTCCACTCAGTCCTACTTCTTGTTCAGCCAATTGTTCAGACAAACAAGTTTGGTTTCATTTGCAGGAGATAATGCTGCCCTCTTCTTTTTACAATGTCACCTGAAAGTGAGAACAGGCATTCCCATGGCACTTTTGTAACCGGTGTTGCAAGATATTTACGTGCCAGATGTGCTAAAGATTCATATGTCCCTTCATGCTTCAACCACTATTCCAGAGGACATGCATCCATGCTGATGATGATCATTAAAAAAATAGTACATTAATTAAATTTGTGATTGAACTCCTTGTGGGAAAATTGTATGTCCCCTGCTCTGTGTTACCCACATTCTGCCATATATTTCATGCTATAGCAGTCTCGGATGATGACCAAGCACATGTTGTTTGATTTACAAACATTGTCACTGCAGATTTGACAAAAGGCAAAGAAGTCACCAATGTGAGATTTCTAAAAATAGCTACAGCACATGACCCAAGGTTTAAGAATCTGAACTGCCGTCCAAAATCGGAGAGGGACGAGGTGTGGAGCTTTCAGAAGTTTTAAAAGAGCAACACTCCGATGTGCAAACTACAGAACCTGAACCACCCACCCACCCACCCGCCCCGAAAAAAAATCAACCTTCCGCTGGTGGCATCTGACTTAGATGATGAAAATGAACATGCGTCAGTCCACACTGCTTTGGATTGTTATCTAGTAGAATCTGTCATTAGCATGGATGCATGTCCTCTGGAAAGTGGTTGAAGCATGAAGGGACATATGAATCTTTAGCGCATTTGGCACGTAAATGTCTTGCTACGCTGGTTACAACAATGCCATGCGAATGCCTGTTCTCACTTTCAGGTGACATTGTAAACAAGAAGCAGGCAGTATTATCTCCTGCAAATGTAACCAAACTTGTTTGTCTGAGCGATTGGCTGAAGTAGGATTGAGTCGACTTGTAAGCTCTAAAGTTTTATACTGTTTTATTTTCGAATGCAGTTTTTTTTGTACATAATTTGACGTTTGCAAGTTCAACTTTCATGATAAAGAGAGTGCACTACAGAACTTGTATTAGGTGAATTGAAATATACTATTTCTTTTTGTTTTTACAGTGCAAATATTTGTATTACAAATAAATAGAAAGTGAGCACTGTGCACTTTGTATTCTGTGTTGTAATTGAAATAAATATATTTCAAAATGTAGAAAACATCCAAAAATATTTAAATAAGTGGTATTCTATTGTTTAATAGCGCGATTAATCACACAATTACAATTTTTTTTAATCACTTGACAGTCCTACTTGTTTAAGTTAGAAATGATGGGTGACCGCCCTGCCTAAACATTTTGAATACACAGAGCTGGCCAGTTATTTCAGTCACTGCTGAATTTGATCCAAACCTCTGGAACCTTTCTGCAATACAAATAGTGCAGATTTCACCCTTTGTTCTGATCACTTTCAGGAAGGGATTACAAATTAGTTCTCAGTTGTAACCTAGAGTAATTCTAGAGCTAATGCCTAGAGAAAGTTGTTGTGTTATTAACAAGCAAAGAGACAGACTTCAGACTTAAAAAGAGTCCAGGAGGAAGCCAGGGTGATAACATTCTGCAATGAAAAGATCTGCTGTTCAGACTTCCAAAATTATGGGCTCAATGCCTCAGGCTCTGAAGTTGATGGGAGCTTTGCCTGTGGCAGCTGCAGGACCATCCAGCTGAGCGCCCTAGCCTCTGCCATGACCTTCCTCTGCAGGCATAAAAGGATCAAGGGTTTATTTCTAAGCGGCTAGAAACAGACTTGGTTGGAATCAGGATGGACTGACTCTTAAGCACGAACTTGACTGGAGAAAGGGTAATGGCTTAGCAGATCAGAATTGGGAGGGCACACGTTAAAAATATTTAGTGCTTCTCTAGCGCCTTTCACAGGATCTCAAGCACTTTAGATCTATGAATTAAATCTTGTAATGCTCCTGTGAAAGAGGTAGTTATTTTTGTCTGGATTTTATAGGTGGGGAAATGGAGGCAGAGAGTGGTGACATGGCTCCCCTCCAAGGTATCATGGTAGATCCATGGCAGAACTAGGACTTGAAGCAAGATGTCTTGACTGTCAGTCCACCCCTTAACCACAAGACCATCCTTCCTTCCTTTTCCCGCTAGGGAACGCAACATTCAGCAAACTGAAACTGGCGTTCCTGTTCAGATGGGCTGTGATGGGAGTTGCTGCTCCCTGGCGTCATGGTGTCACTCCACTGTGTTTCAGGGTGGGTTGCTGTAGCACCCAGTTCTGCTCCATGCATTTAGATCCTCATGCCGAAGGCAAGGGAGAGGGACCACCTTCAGAGATGGCCCTTTTCCAGGCTAGTTAAATGCTGGTTTCCTGTTCTTTTTTTTTTTAAAGAAACTGACAGCTCAGCCTCACCCAAAGCCATCTGGAAAACCTTGCAGTACGGACTGACCAAAACCATAGACTCTCTTCTCATGTTGGGACTAGTCACTACGGGATAATGATGGACCAGACCTGAGGGACCTGAATGATAACATCTCTCCAAGCGGTGCGTCGGGCGCAGGGAGGAATTAGTGGCTGTCCCCAGGGTTGCTGTCTGGGGATGCTGTCACAGAGGCACCCAGATAGCTAGGCCTGGAAACTGAGGACAGACAGACAGTCTCCCAACTGTGCCCGGTATCCCTGGAGGTCTAGTGAAGCTCCACCATACTAACTATTACAGGAAAGCCAAGGTTGACCCATGTCCCCATTCTATCCCAGATTCCTAACAATACATTTTTGGAAGCAGGGTCTTGAAACCTTTCAACTGCTGCCAAATTAGTTCAGAGAAACAGAAGACTCTCCACAGCTCTCTTCCTTCCTCCCCTTCTTTCTGTTTCCTTCTCTGCTTTCCTGGAAGGCTTGGGCCCAGTTATTTGATTCACAGAAGAGTGTTCGCAGCAGCTGGGGTGAATTATGCTGCTGGACGCAATAATTGGACAACGCATAAGACTGACTAATTATTTCTGAAAGGAATGAATTTGATTCAGTTTGGCAACATGGGTGAAATCTGAGACCCAACGGCTTTCCTTTGAATTGCCCTGGGACCCAAGCAGAGAACTGCGAAAATTCCAGCAGGGAGGATCAAGGATTACAGGGCTCATATTTCCATCTCAAATCATCCCAGCACTGCAGTTAATGTCCTGGGTGCAATGTTCTCACAGCCTAGAGCCCCTCAAGGAGGCATGTTCGCTCCATTCCTTTGGGAAAAGAAAAGGGGAATGAAATGAAGAAAGTGTTTTTTATCACAATCTTTTTAGGGGGTTATTTAAAAAATGCTGGGAAAAAGCTCACAAATAAAATACCAAGTGGATGAACTCACCCAAGGACAGTTAACATGTGTCCCAAACAATTTCACTCATTGCATGGGACAACGAAAACATATGTCGTTCGTTGTAATGTTATGGTCTTGTTTGGGAGAAAGTGTAGAGTTATTAGGAACCTACAATCATCCATCGTTAAAGCCCAAAGCAACCAGGGCAACTTCTTAGCCTTACGCTCTAATTGTGTCTTCTATTATAGCTGTAACTTTGCTCAGGTTGTGCCTAGTATGTAAACACTCCAGGGTTTATTACTATTTTGGCTTTTCTATTCAGGGCTCAGTGACCTGAGCCTGAAGGCCTCTATGTGCCTTCATGACACAGCAGCCTGTTCAAAGCTAGTAGGCGATCTGCCCAGATAAACTCCAGAACAGGAGTGAGGGCATGCCAATTTCCAATAAATCCAGGGCTGCTTTTGTTGAGTCTGCAAAATGTGCAAGCACGTCAGTTTCACATGCACAACACCAGCATGTGCGTGGGGCAGAACCACGTGGATTTTTAGCCCACTGATCCCAGCAATGAATATGGGAAATACCCAGCTTGAATGAGCTTAGCTGAGAAGGATGCCACAGATGGGCTGTCTAGGGAAAATACCCTTGGTCCGTATAAAAAGAGAGAGCATCATATGGGCCTTAATCTATGCCAGTTTTGCCAGTGGGGAGACACATGCATCCTTCTTGGTACAGGCGCTTTCTGGCTCAAGCTTTTGGGAAATGGCCCCTTGGAGACAAGGAGTTCAGTGCCTGTCAAACTCTGTCCTACAAGAGTGACTTTTCCAGCAATGTTTCCAGAAGAAATCCAGACACTCCTCCCCTTTATGAGTTTAATGGTGCACCCCTGGCCCTGCCTTGGGTTAAGGCCAGGTAGGTAACTTTTTAACTCTTTATTTCTCCGTCGTGCCCCTTGCAAATCACTGGTTCTGAATGCAAGACTGGCTCTGGAGAGCGGTTCCCCTTCCCCCATATTCTGTACAGCTCTGTCTCCATTGGGAGCAGCGCTGGGTGGCCTGCAGGACATGACTGAGCTAACTGGAGATGCACTTTGCTTAACTCTGTCAGTGGCTTGATGCTAAACTCTTCTGCGGGTGATTGGCAAGTCCAGCAGCCATGGGGAAACTGGAAGCAAGGGAAACGGACTGATAGAAGCAGCCCCAGGGTTTGCAGGTCAAAGGCTGACCTTTTGTTTCTGGAATTTTGGATGAACTCCAGCCTCAGTTCTCGAGCCAGATGTCTGACCTCCGTTCGGTCTCTGTTAAGCTGTGGTTTAATTAGCAGGGACCAGCTCCTGAGAGGGGCTTCGTGTGGGCCGAATCCTGAAGGGCCTCCTGTTGGCAAACTTCTGTTGATTTCAGCAAGAGCTTGAGGGTGCACTTGGGCCTTTCCAGAGGCCTTGCAGAGGGCCCCAGAGCTGGCCAGAGTGGGAGTGGGGAGCAGAGCAGCTGCTTGCAGAGCCAATGGCTGGTGGGGGAGGATGGTGGGAAGCATCTCAGGAGAGGAGTGAGGTGTGTGTAGAAGGAGTCCCCTGGAGGGAAGAAGAGTGGAGGGGATGTATAGAGTCTGCTGCTCCCAGGTAACACTATATAGAAATATGGATGCCTGGAAGTGGCTGAGGCTCTGAGCAGGCTGGCCAGGCCTAGATTTTGCCCAGCTGAGGGCTGCAATGGTAGCTTGCTGGGCAGCCCCAGGGATGGAGTGAACGTGCATCAAAGGGAGCAGGTGGCAGCCGTTCTCCCCTGGATTGCAGAGTGTTGGCCTGCAGAGGTGACTGGTCCCAGAGGCGCTTCTACATGTGCTTCGGGGGCTGGGGAGATAGACTAATACTGCCTCTGTTTTTGAAATCCATTGCTTTGCATGCAAGGGAACCAAGAGGAGAACAGAGGGGGTGCATGTCCCCAGCACGCTGCCCTCCTTTCTCTGACCGCAGGTGCCCTGGCAGACGTGGGCTCCGCTCCTCTAGGCCAGGACTGGGAGGAGCAGAGATAGGGTGGAGGCTAGAGCATGTGGGGGTTACAATAGCTCTCCTGCATGCTGGAGGTGATCTGCCTCTGAAGATAATCTTCCTTCAGCACTATCTTGGAAGGGGGTCACCCTCTGTATGGGGAGCCCTGTCCTGACAGTGGGGGCTCAGAAATGTCCAGCTGCAAGGGATCACATGGGACCATCATGCTGGGCATGTTCCTGGTCGCCGAGCTCTCCTGGCAGCTAGGGGACCCATGGGTAGCTCTCCTAATGCACTTGGCTTTCTTAGGAGTATGTCAAAAAATCCATAGCCTTCCGCTGCTCATGTCCTGGCCAATTCGCCCGCGTGGACAAGGTGAAGAACAGCTGGGAGGGATGGCCGGGCATGCCAAGCCAAGGTTTTATTCCCCTCCCCCCCACGCTTTCCATCATAGTAAGTAATAAAGCCTTCATTAGCCCCCCCAGCCCCCATCGTCGCCCTGGAGGCTCCCAGATCAGTTCAATAGTGGTGCTGTGAAAGGGTGTTTGATTCCTGTTCTAGCCTGGTGGTTAATGAAGGGGCACTACGGGCGAGAGAGATTTGCTGGAAGGAATTAAAGACAAACCTTTCCCCAGATTGCTTTTGTCTGGGGCTGCAGCTTTGATGGGGCTCAGGCTTTGCCTTTGACAGATCTCCAGTAAAGAACACGCTCCTTGCCTTTGCCCCCCGCCCCCCCTCCCCTTCTGCAGATGTGGGAGTGAAAGCTCAGGGCTTCCCAAGCTTGGAGGGAGCTGCCAGCAGGCGGGGGAGACACTGAGGGTCTCCCTGCCCCCTCTTCTCTCCCTCCCTTGTCCCCACATGAAACCAGCCTTAATGAAAACAAGCTGCTCAGCAGCGATCCTAGTCAGTGAGCTCAAGGCTGCAGAGGAGGAGGGCTCCAGGCTGGGCTCAGATAGACACCGTCCCAAGGAGCCAGAAGAAACTGGGCAAGGAGTGCAGGACAAGCAAACTTTTCCCCTTTGCTTTTACATTCTTTCAAGCTCTGCAGACAGACTCCCCTGGCAGGAGGGTGCTGGGAGACTTTAGCCTCTGTCTAACCTGCAGCTGGTAAGTACATGCAACTCCCCCATCTTTCAGATCCTTCACTTTGCTTTACAATATTTAATCTACAAACAAAATTGCATTGGATCCCCCCTCCCCAGCAACCTTTTCTTTTCCTTTTTTGAATTCCTCACTGCAGCTTTTACTGCAGCAAAGTCCTGGGCTGGTTTTACTGTTTTTCTTTGCCCTAGAGATGTGTATATACATTTCCCCCAGTGTCTTGATGTTAGGATCTCATGCTCATTTGTGAACCAAGCTGAGTGTGCTCAACTAGACAGGCAGGCTGGCAGAGTTCTGTTTGGAATGAGTTCAGCGTGGAGCAAAGATTTCATCTTGGAGTTGCTTGCAGAATACTGGAGAGACAAAGGGAGCCAGATGCTTAGCTCTGGACCCTTGAGAACTTCTGGGAAGTGCCACTGAAGCGAGCAGACTGAGCTTGCCTGGGCAAAGCAGGGTGCGCGTGTGAGAGGCTGGATGTGCATTTGCATGAAGGGAGCAGAAGTCAGTGGGCTGGGGGGGTTGCCAAGCAGAGGAAAATTGCATTCGATTTGTTTCCTTTGCTTTACAATTAAAAATCCCTGCTGTGGATTGAAGCAGGTGTTCGGGGGGTGGGGAGTGTGCTAGGGGTTCAGGAGGAAATTTGGGGGCTACATTAGAGTACTGGGGAGGGGTTTGGGGTGTGACTGGACAAGAGTTTGGGGGCAATGTGCTGAGAGGGCTGGGGGAGGGCTGGCGCTTGGCTGCAATGGGCTGCCCAGGCAGTGGGTGCTCAGCGCTCCATGTCTCTGTATTTTCTTGTGGTCAAAGGAACATGGCCCAAGCAGCATGTGCTGAGAGGTGCGACGGCTGGGAAGGACGACCCACCTAGCAGGGAGCAATCTGGGTGCAGGCAGGTTTTTGGGTGGCAGGGGAAGAGAGTGAAAATGTGCAGCTTCCCCCTGTTCTCTCTTTGGCCAGGCTGCACGTTGCAAAGCATTGAACAGAGTCGGGTGCCATTTTAAAGGTGGGGGGAAGAGACACGCGGGGCTTGGCCTTCTCTTTGCATTGAGCTTCAGTGGCTGAAACCTGCCACTGCTCCCTTTGTAGCTCAAGGCTACTAGATGGCTTCTTAGTTTTGTTGCAGCCAGGAAGTCCAGAAAAGTCACAGTCTGCTGCTGTGCAGCCTTCTCGCTGCTATACCAACGACTCCTTTGGAGGGGAGGCCGGCACTGAACTAAATAACACGGGTGGAGGAAAACTTCACTCCAAATGGAGCTTACGGTGTAATCCAAGTGGTAGTGAAGCCAAGGGCTACTGTCTGCTGCTGCAAAACTGCCTGTGAGATGAATGTAGCTCCAATACTGCGCAGACTCCTGGTGAAGTCACTGGGAGTTTTGCCCGAATAACGACTGCAGGATGTTGGCCTGTGGCTCCTGGAGTATATTATCCCTTATCTTTGCGAAGTTTAGTTCCAGCTGTGAAGCTCCCTCTGAATTTAGGGTGTGGGTGGTTTCATCATGTTGATCTGGGCCCACGTCGAGTTCCTTAACTCCGCTTTGCTCAGTGCTTTATAAAGCCATGTGAACGAAGGCTGAGTGGGAATCATCATTAGCCTTCTCATTTCTCCTGCTGGTCCCTGCTCGGGGCTTTTTTTGGTCTGTAGTTGAGGGTCGCAGCGCAGCGCCTGGGTCCAGAAGAAGAAGATGGGGCTGGAGGACAAGGTGACCAAATGGGAAAAGCGTTCACAAAATAAAGAAATTTGATTCAATAAAATAAATAAATAAAAGGCCAGTAATAGCAGGTTAGAAGGACCCTAGCGCCCCTGAGAGCAGCTGCTTGTTTTGCTAGTTGCCATGACTCTGGCCTTCAGAACAAAACCCTGGCTCTCTGGCTGACTTTGGAGAAGTTGGGATCTGGATTTAGGGTGACCAGATGTCCTGATTTTTATAGGGAAGTTCCGATTTTTGGGTCGTTTTCTTATATAGGCTCCTATTACCCCCCACCCCCGTCCCGATTTTTCACATTTGCTGTCTGGTCACCCTAGCTGGATTCAAAGTTTGCAGCTTGAGCTGGTCTCAAGCATGCACCTGGGTGACCACAGCAGCACATGCTCCTTTCCTCCTTGCTAGCTGCAAAGCCTCTTTGCAAAGATGGGAGAGGAGAGATGCTGGTCTTTTTTTCTGTGTTTGAATGGGAACCAGATTTCGGGGAGAGTTACTGTGGGATTTTTTTTGAAGTGCAGCTTCTGTTGTTTTCTTTTAATTTTTTCAAAATGTTTTCTTTTGTTTAAAATCAGCTTTTTTTTTTTTTTAAACGAAGGCTATAGGATGGGGTGGAGGGCACTGAAACTGGGGACGGGCACACTGGGAATGGAGTGCAGCTGGGTCCTGGGGTTCCCTGCGGGCTGACTGCTGGGGAAGAAAGGCAGGGAAATCTGCTGCTGCCCATCTACAGAATGTGGACACGCTCCAGGGTGGCCGGGCGACTGCTCTTTGTAGCTCATCGCATGCGGAGAGGGAAGAATAGAACCGCTAATGGCAGAACTAACCCAGAGCGAGGCTGTTCGTTCTTTAGCTACTTCTCTGGCACCTCAAGATCTTTATCCTCATAACACCCCTGTGAGGGAGGACACTAGCTTCATTTTACAGATGGGGAAACTGAGGCAGAGAATGGCCTAAGATGGCACGAGTGCTGGGAAATGAACCCTCATCTCCTGAGCCTCGGGCCAGCAGCCTAACCCCGGAGCCATCCTTCCTCTGAGCTCTTTCACTGAGCCAGCTAGTGATCAATGCAGGTGAGTTCAGGCGTGCGATCGCTTCTCCTTTTAGGAGTGGGTCGGTGGTGAGAGCTGGGTGAGATGTTGGCTGAGGGCTGACTCAACCATGAGGATGCTAGGTTACACCCTGCCTGACCACATGTGGGCTACGCAGATCTGGGTGGTCGGAGGAGTGACAACACAGAAGGGCTGAGGTGTGGATTGGAGTGTCTGCTTGCATAGCTCTGTCTAGATTACTCTGATCCGAGGTTAAATCCATCCCAGCAAAAAGAATGGGGGAGGATAACACACAGGAGCAGTAACAATGGAGGGGAAACCCCTCCCTAAGTTAATCAGCTAGCTGAGTCGGTGTAGCTACTTATAGGGCATGAGGAACTGTGTGCGCCAGTCCTTGGGCCAATACATGTGAGCATTTAGCTATCTGGGATCTGGATGGTTTCAGAATTCCCTGCTGCCTAGGGGAGAGGTGAGATCAGGGGCGGAGTGCGCTCCCCGTCTGGGAGAAATACCCCTTCCCTGTGTGGTTTGCCTGAGGGAAGCTGCAGGTGTCCATTCTGGTCTGTCGTGTCACTGATCATCCCTCGGTGGCTTGCGGCCCATGCTGCTTGGAGAGCAAGAAACTGCTCGCGGCAGCCAGAGTGTCTTTCCTGTTGGGTGTTAAAGCTGGTTGCCTGGGGGAGGTGGGGCATTACACTGGTCCTGCCATCCCAGAGCCTCCCATATGAACTGGCAGGGTGCAGTGACCCCCATGCAATTTGGGAGTGGGCAAAAGGGGAAATGCTGTTGGTTGTGATGACCTGCAGCAGAGTCAGGCCATGAAACAGCTTTGGCAGAACAACATGGAGATCTGAGGTCACACGCCACACACCTCGAGAGCTGTTCCTGCCTCCTGCAGGGTAATGCACATGTAACCCTGCTCACTAAGCACCACTGCGCATGGCCTGCTGAGCCCAAATATCTGTCTTGGTGATTGCAGGGAAATCTGGGTTTGCTGGCAGGGCAGGAAACCCCCCAGGCTAACCTCGCCTCTAGCATGAAGGGGCTAATCCCCCAACAGTGGCAGGTGACTGGGAGAACTGAATGGTGCTGCCAGATCAGCTCCCGCACTATTAGCCAGAGAGAGCTCGCACCCGGGATCGGTGTGGTGAAGACAAGGCTCCAGCAGCTTGTGGTGGTGGTTTTTACCTCCTGCACTGATTTACCAGCGAAAAGGCCGTTTGCACTTGTCACTCTGATAATGGAACTGAGACCCACAACTCACTTCACACAGGCTGGTCCAAGGGCCGGCAGATGCGGCGGCATTTGGTTACTACCTGTACCCTGTTATCAATACCCTATGTCATCCCATCCCTGCTGCACCACTTCTACTGGTGTAATGCAGACATTCTACAGGGCAGCAAGTCAGCAATGAAGCTGGGAAACGGTCTTTGTTATCGCTCTAATATAACCCCTGTGCCCACAAGGAAACATCACTTGTACAAAGCATTGCCCGAGGTCGTGTGTAACGTCCTTCTCTGCTGGGCACAGCATCATTTCCTCTAGACAAATGTAAGTGCATCTTACCTCTTGTTTTACATCATTCCTGATGAAGACTGAGAGGCACTGGCAGCCTTTGTTTGCTGAACATGTCAGGTCCTCCTGTAATGCCTCTGTTCAAGGCACACAAGGTCAAGACAGCAGAAGTCACTGCTCTCATAGGCACCTGGCAAACGTTACCCTCTTGTCCTCCACTGGATCAATAGCTGTAATATATGTTAAGTGGTCCTGCTGGCAGTTTGTTTCTCCAGGGCTCTCTGAAATGCTGTTTGTAGCGAGGATAGTGGCAATCGAGGCATTGTAGGGGTGTCTGGGTACATTCTCCTGGCCCAGTAGGTGCTAATCTGAAGTGTTGGTCATTGGGAGGATCTTGGTCATGGAGCTGGTAGCGATGAGCCTGCAAACATCTCTCTGTCTCTCTTAGGTACCAGCCTGGGTTGTGCTGACCACGATGCTCTGGAGATCAGGGCAATCCTAAATGTATGAGAATCTCTCCTAGCCCTGCAAAGCGTGCTAATTTAGGAGAGGGATTGAGTGTGGGGAGGGGAAACCTTTGTGTAAATTGTCCCTGTCCTTTAATGTGGATCAACTCAAAGAATGGGTGAAGCTCCACTGGGTTTTTATTAAAGCAAACCAGCTGTCCCATGAGTGGTGTGAATAATCTTGCAAGGAGCTGCGGGCAGAATTGCTTCCACTAGTTCCATCCCAGGTTTGAAGCCTGGCATGCCCAGATGGAACAAATCACCCCCAAGATTTCAGTAACGATCTAATAGGAAATCACAACACTTGCAGTGCAGAACACTTGGCATTGGCTGGGGCAGCAGTGCTACCCCAAAGCAATCCGTCTGAAAAGGGCCATCTGGACAGATTTTAGACTGGGAGGAAGTGCCTGAAGTCCCATTTCTGACCCTAATAGAATGGAGAGTTTCTTCTCCTCTCTTCCCGTGGCCTGGAGTTCTGGCAGAGGAGGGAGCTGTCTGTGATCTCTCTTCCAACAGTGAGTTCTCTGAAGCTGACCGTGCTCATATGTGCAGCTCACATCTTCCAGCACCCACGTTACACTCCGCTTAAAATTACTGCTGTGGTTTTTTTCCTCTGTTTCTTTTGTTGCTCTTCTCGTGCTTTCCAAACTCACAGAAAGCCACCCTTCAAACCCAGAACTACTCCGGACAGGGCTCTGGCTCTCCATCAGCATGCAAGAGGTCGCTCAGGCAGCAATTCAGCAAGCGCTTCTGGAAATGTGAGCTCTTAGCCCCAAAAGCCCCTGACTCAGTTTCTCCCAGCCATAGAGCTGAAATGTGTTTTTCATGCCCATTTGTGTAAAATGTAATAAATGATAGAATATGTGAAGTGAGCTGGTTAGCTCCTAGTGGCCCCATTCAGGAAAACATCCCTATTCAGTGCAGCACAATTGAATTCAATGGGACTTCACTTGTTAAAGTTAAGCAGGTATTCAAGTGCTCTCCTGAATAGGTATGAACCTTAGCACATGGGTAAGTGCTGTCCTGACTCCTGGGCTTGCAAACTTGAATGAGCTACAAATGTTGTGGTCTCTCCATCCAAGGGATGAGGGGCAGTGTAGCAGAAACTTGCCGTGGATGTTCTCAGAGTGGTAACATCCGGGGACTATTCCCAGCAGTCATGCCCAAGGGGAGTTCAATCATTGTGTGAATCTGTTTCTAACCATGCATGAAGCTGCTGATCATTGCACCATTGTTCCAGCTACACACGTGGCTCTAACAATTAGTAAACAAAGTGTGGGATGGATCAGTGGAGCTGCACGTTTGCCCTTCTGTAGTTAAGTCTGTTCAAAGTTTCCATAGTCAACCTCAGGTTTCAGGAATTTATTAATCAGCCAAACTAATTTTGCTTGCGCTAGGATCTTGGCACGCAATACTCCCACCCCAGCCATGCATTTATAAATAACATGAAGGGGAAAAAAATCATTTCATCTGTTTTTAAAGTACATCAGCGAAAAACTGATGGAATGTTGCACTTTACAATGCTTCTTTGCAATCACAAAAATGAAATCCAAGTTCGGGCTGTTTTTTCTTTAAGAAATGAAACTTGGCAAGTAACTCAGTGCCTAAAATAATCAACATGCTTTCGTTATTTTGGAAAGAAATGGCAAAACCAATACCATAAAACGTTTAAAAGGGGTTGCTTGGTAGCTGCTGTGTCTGCTTTTAATGTAATAATGTAAGCTGCACGTTGTGACTCTCGGATGTTGTTATTGAAAATTGTCCCGAGAGAGTCCTATGGCAGGGTGGGGTGTGTGTGTGTGTGTGTGTGTGTGTGTTGTGGGAGAGGAGAGTGGAATCCCTAAGATGTTGCAGACGTGGCAATAGAAAGGGTGTTTTATATTGAGCTGGGTTGCTGCAGGGTGCACTGCTGCTCCCAGATTAAGATACTCCTCTACTTTTTCCAGACGACTTTAAGACCTCTAGGGTGGGTGATAAATCCAATCTTTTGGTGCCATCCGCTGGTGTTTATAACCAGCCACGTGTTCTGCCCAATTATGTGGCAAGAGCAACCAATCAAGCATACCTTAGCCTAGCAACCTGGAGGTTGAGACACCTCTTATCAAGGCCTGCCAGCAAGGAGCTGTACCTGGAAGGGCGTGGCCTGCTGCCACCGACTGTCGAGGGATTAGTTAAAGGGGCCCCTGGCTAAAACCATGGCTGGGCAGGTGTGCACTGGGGCCCCTCCCACCCAGACCCACATCCACATGGTGCAGTGTGGCAGGCTCCCAACCCATCCACAGACCGCTCTCCCAGGGCCCGAGCCTTTCAGGGCCCAGGGACCCCTCAGAGTCCCTCAAGCTGCAAACGCACCACACACACTACTATTTAAAGAGCCTGGCCTCCTGGCTTCCCCCTCTGGCTTCTGCCTGGTAAAGAAGTTTGCAGCGCATGGCCGGGAAGAGCTGTAATCGACGGGAGTGCAGCATACAGCTTCTTCCCCATAAAAATAAGCAAGCGGGAATTATTTGTCAGTTTCCTAGGGTGTGCTTGTGTGTTATCTTTTGCAAATGCACTTTCTGTTGTGAGACATGCCCAGGCCCCACGGCACTTAAAGTAATTTATGGCCAGGTCTGGTTTCCACCAGAAATATCTTTATAGCTGCTAGAACGCACAGAGCTTCCCAGGGTCTAGTGAGATTTGCACAGCATCAGCCTCCCAGCCATACAGCCGTTCCCCTCGTTAAAAGTGGGTTTGAGAAATAGCCTGGCACAAGCAAAGTCAGGTCACTGGGAGTTCCAGGGGTTGTAACCTCCAGAACAGGGGCCTTGTCCAGGAAGCAGGATACAATGTGTTTGGAGGTCTTGCGTCAAACCACTGCTTAAACTGTGCAGCCTGTTTACTGGTAGGCTGGGAGGCTTCCTCCTAGCAGAGGGCCACATGGTTAGAAAACACCAGGCACACAGGGCTGAGTTAACGATCCTGTGGTGGTCTCCTTTGCGAGATTCCTTGGGCTTGGTGGTGGTGGTACATCTTCTGACGGTCACTCATTTCCACTGGCTGAATGTCATTGCTAGTCAGTGGGTGGCGGAAACATTGGCTGGGGAGGTTCCAGACAGCTTGGTCAATGGGTTGAATCCCAGCCCTGCTTTCTTGGAGATGCAAATCAGAGTGGCGCTCCTGAAAATTGGCCCCAATCGTCTTCCGTATGAAAAAAGGAAGCAAAACAGAGTAGAGGGTTTGCAGCTTGTTGTGTAGGAGATTTTGGATGCACATCCACCTGCGTCTGGTCGTGTGGAGATGCACATGTACGGGGTGGGGTGGGGGAGGTCCTCACATTCTTCTCCCCTTCCCAAACTGAGGATACGTAAGCTTTGGCCAGAGTGAGTCACTCACTGCTCCTTGCATCTTCCTCAGCATTCAGTGTGCTGCCTCCATAGTGCTCCTAGCCCATGGTGATCCACCATAGGGACTGGGCTCAGGATCTGAACTCGGCTCTGGCAAGGGGCAGGTGTCCCATTGCCATGACTCTGCTTTGGCGTCTGTCATATGCAGTATTTGCTCTTTATCGTTGGCGATTTCCTACGGGCAGTACATCTATGCAACATGAATAATAAAAAACTTGTGATGTAGCTAGCGGTGCGGAGGGCATGGGCAGGGGGTGTGCTGAAATATCAACAGTAGCCATGTGCGCTCTGCAAGATCATGAAAATTACTCAGGATAGGCAGGTGTGGAGGGCCAGGGCACTGATCGCAAAGTCCAGCTAAGAAAGACAGCTCAAGAAAGTGCAGCTGCTTCCTCTGGCTTCTCTGCCGCACCGTTTCCTAAAGCTCTGGCTGATGTTTAAAGCAATAACGTCCTGAGACCTCCTTTTCCCACCCTTTCTCTATCATTTATTATAGAGGGACATGATAGCCATTCCATTGTTAAAGTTATGTCTTAATGTGGGTTGACGGTGGAGCATAAATTCCTGTTTCACTCCAAAAACCTGAGGCCAATCCATGTGAAATTTCACTCTGGGTTAGTTTTGTGTCCTTTGAGTTTTTTGGGCAGGGTTTTGTTTGGTTTCTCATAATATATTTTTAATAGAAAGTCTCTGAAATTGGGCTGTGGCTGAAATTTCTCCTTGGAAGCCCTCCTGTTTTACCGGTGACCACTATCTCTTAAAGACCCATGTCCCAAAATAAAACCCCACCATACTCTAGCTACATAAAACATAGCAGAGAGATGGACCTCCTGCAAATTAACCACCCCCACTTAAAGCATTAAAATAAACCTAGGAAATGAATACACCTGAATGGTCGTTGAGAAGCAGTCAGGGTTGTTTCACAAGCAATGTACCTGACACAAACCTCAAAATCAAGGGCATGGAAAGTGAAGCCACCTGCCAGGTCACACCCGTCATTCCTTTGCCCAAAAGCACACACCATACCACAACTCATTGTCATTGTCCATTGACCATTGTCACAACTCCCAGGCACCTCAGACTATGCATCAGAACTTTGCCCAGGACAGATACTAACTTGTCTCTTTTTCTTTCTGTTCGTGGCAGAGTCCTGTCTGGGAAATGGCTGCTCCAGCTATGGTCTGTGTGCTCCTTATGCTCATGGCACCTCTGTGCACCACGCGATCGACACGCAACCAGGCAACTGTCCTGGATGATCATAGTGGGAGTGGAGACAATCCGGGTGCCTCCATCCTCCCCTCTGCGAGTGTGAATTTGGGAGTGAATCCTACATCCGGGACTATAGCTGTGAACTCTGTCAATGGCACCTCGACTTCAATCAACATCTTCGATAGGATTGTGAACTTCTTTAAAGAGTACATGCTGCTGATCATTGTGGTAGGGTCCTTAGTTTTTGTGCTGCTCTTCATTGTATGTGCAGCTGTCATCGTCCGGCAGAAACACAAGGCCTCTGCCTATTACCCATCTTCCTTTCCTAAGAAGAAGTACGTGGACCAGAATGACCGGTCGGGGGGTGCCAAAGCTTTCAGTGAAGTTCCTGAAAAGGCTCCTGAGACACACACGGAGGAGCCCATGGACTCATCCAAACAGCTGCAAGCTGATATATTGGCTGCTGCCCAGAACTTGAAATCCCCAGCCAAGGTCTCCATGGCAAATGGAGATGGGACCAAAATAGAGGATAAGCCCCCAAAAGAACAGGAGGAAGGGACCAAAGTGGAGGACGACAAACAAACAGCTGAGTGTGTTTCTAAAGAAGAGGCGGCTCCCCAAGAGAAAGCTGAACCAGCAAAAGAGACGCCAGCTCCAAGTTGCACAGCAGAAACGGAGGCCGAAGGAGAAGAACCTCCCTCCACTGAGGCAGTTCAGCACGTGCAACAGGCCAACGAGTCATTGCCAGAAGAGCTCAAAGAATGCCCCGGGGCTGCTGATCCCGTCATGCAAAACCCTGAAGGTGAGAAGCAAGATGTGTCTGTTCTAGCGGCTCCCGAGATCGGTGCTGCAGGTGTCTAACACAGGAACTCGGGCGCTAGAAAAACAGACCTTCGTTCCTAAACAACGCTAAAGCAATGGACAATCTCCATTCATCAGCTCACCACGTTAATTGATTTGGAAATTGATTCAACACGCGACGGGCTATTTTTCTATTAAGTGGGCACGATAGAGACCCCTGTCGTTATACCAGCTATGGTGCCCAGCTCTAATATCAAAACATATTCGCTTTAGTACAGTGTGTTTTACATTAACGGACCATTCAGTTACTGTGTAATTGCTTAGTAGCTCTCACTTACAGTAAGTACATATGTAGTGGTTAGAGGTGGGCTTGATCAGAATTCATGACCCAGCTTTCAGGGTGAGTGACAGATCCGGAATGAAATGTTGGGGCGTAAGCCGGTCTTGAATAGTGGCCTTTAATGATATATGGTATGAGCAGTCATTTATATGGCGCAAATCCTGTGGCTCCTTACCCAGGTATCTAGGGGAAATCAATGGGAGTTTTGCCTGAATAAAAACTGTGTGAGCATCTATGGATTTGAACTCTATTTGGTGGGAAATCTAGGGCCTTTATCCGTTAGGGTCAACATATAGTTCCGGAAGAATTTCCAGGCAATTCTTTGTTCTCTGTAAAATAAACTGTTGCTGGCTTTCTTGCAAATGTTATTTTTCTAATTCATTTTTTATACTATTCGATGGAGGACTTTGTGTGGAAAAGAAATTGTGTGTGTGTGTGGAACGAGCGACACTAGATGGGATTTTCGGACCTCGCCCTCTCGACTAGTCTGAAAAGAGGAGGGTGCTTCATATAATGGGCAGCTGGACCATGTAATTCCATCTAGTGTGAAGAATCTTGTTTTCAAACATAACCTCAGACTTTTTGTCTAGCATCGTAAAGGCTTTACCGATATTTATGACCTTCTGTGATTTTTTTTTCAAACATTCTGATCTTCAAAGGACTATGAGAGGGAACCTGCAGCTCTTTGTAGACTTCCACAACTGATAGTTTTACAGTTGTTTTCTTTGGCCTCCATATTTTGTAGCAGTGTATAATAATTATCATAGATTAAAAAGAGTGAGCTTCTTATATCCACTGATTAACTGTTCCAGAAAGATGTTAATATGACTCACAGAAATATATTTTACTCAGGGTTTCCAGTAAAAAAAACAAACAAACAAACCAAACACACCCATAACAACTTGACTACAGATAGTAGGTAATGGAGGGTGGAGAAAGAGAAATCTAATGCTCAGAAGTTACCTTTTAAGTTTTACATCAACATTCCATCATTTCTTAAACAAGAAAATTCCTGTTTTCAATTTTGTTTTTTTTTCTTGCCTCCCTTTTCCACCATTATTAATAAAGAAATTTTCTATGCGGATTTGTTTTGTTTCTGTGGCCTTGAAAATGAGGAGGGTGACTTGTTAGTTTGGTTATTGTATTTTTGTGTTATGGGGTTGCTTAGAAGCCCCTGTCATGCTGTCTGGAGTAGTTCATGTCACGGAGTGTGGGGGAGTCCGACCCTGCACCCCTCTTCCTGGGACCCACAGTGACTCTCAGCCAGCCAGTAAAACAGAAGGTTTATTGGACAACAGGAACACAGGTTACAGCAGGGCTTGCAGGCACAGTCAGGACCCCTCCACCGAGTCCTTCTGGGCTTTCAGGGTGCTTGGATCCTAGCTAGGATACCCTGAATTCCGCCCATCCAGCCCCAAGCCCAAACTCAAACTGCTTCCCTCCTGCCACTCCCTTCCTTTGTCCCTTTCCCGGGCAAAGGTGTTGACCTTTCCCCTCCCTTACCTAGCTCAGGTTACAGGCCCTGGCATCGTCCATCCCCTAAAGTCCTCCCCTGCTCTCCCACTCCCCACACAGACAGTCCCTACTGCATCACAGTTCACAACCTTGAGTGCCTACCTCAGGGCAGAATGTCAAAAACAGGGCAGACCCCCCCAGACTGGTGCGATGTTCTGTAATTAGATTTCACCAAGCCAGTCAAGTGCTCCAGGAGTTCACATAACAGTCTTACCAAGGAGTCACAAACAGTCCCCTTAGACCCGCTAGTATGTCTTGCGCCCACCCCCCCCCGGCATGCTGGACTTAGTGACAAATGGACACTAACACCAAAAATCACTAAATATTCAGATTGCTTCTAGTCCCAGGTGACCAGTCACTCACCCAGATCAATTGGTACCCTAGATATTACACCAAAGACACCACCTGTAGCCAATCCTCTAATAAACTATCTAAAGGGTACTAACTAGGCAAAAGAAATAAGTTTTTTTTACAGGTTAAAACTAGCAAACACACACACAAATGAGTTACCATCTAAGGTTCCTGAAGATGACAGAGACATGGTAACCTGTCAATTCAAAATGTCTTTCAAGGCGGATCCACAGGTAACCCCTGGGGATCTCTGCCTTAGTTCAATATCTCTGGCCCTGTGAGAGTTTAGACAGCATAGATGAAAAATCTTCATGTCAGCTATTTTTATGTCCCTCTTCCGGCATTCAAATCAATAAGACAAGACCTTCTGCACGTACTTCTCCATGGGTGGATGGAGCAATTAACAAAGCTTTTGTTTTCTGAAGGTGGGGGGGAGAAGAGGACAGTTCCCATGTCTGGGTCCACAAGTGCAGCGCAAACATTTTCAAAGTTATAAATCAAAATCAACGTATTTCCTTACAGCGTGGAATACAGACATGACAAATGAGATTAATGCACGCAGCGATTTACATGCAGTTCATAGAGTCTAAATATGTTCTCAGAAGACTAACGCCTATTTTGAACAAAACTAACCTGGAGGTGACCAGGTTTGGTTTCCAGCTATGAGTTTGCCAGTTCTTAGCTAATGCCTATGGCCTTGGCCAGCATGTGTCAGTCTCAACCAAGAGCTAGGCTCAAGATTTAGTGCATACGTTGCACACACACACATATGCATGGCTACACCATAGCAGGCAATCTGCCTACCAACCGCCACCCCACCCATCCCTTGTGATTCATTATCTGTCCAGCTCTCCTAGATGTCCTAAATAGTAGCAAACAATTTTAGTGGTGACTTCTGCTTAAACCTCAGAATGTCTCAGTGCCACGTCTGGAAAAAGCTGCCTTAAATGTATTTCTCCCTTGGGATTAAAACAGGAAATAGCCGGCATAGCTCTGGCCATAGGAAAGAGCTGAGTGGGAACAGCGGAGAGGCCTTAGTACTGATTTCCTTTGCTTTTAGCCTGGTTCTCTGCAGGCGAGTAACGCTGGAGGGCAAGGGGAGTGTGAATGGTTACTAGTCACTGCAGTAAGACAGGACTCTTTCCAGGAAGAGATTTTCAAATGGATTTCTCTCTATTTCAGTCTGGGTGTCGCTGCAGCCGTTATCAAATTAAAGAGTGAGCCAGCAAAGCTGAGATAAATGATACAACCAAATCAGCACTTTTTCTACTCTCCAGATTTTGGGCAATGTTCTGCTCTCTGTTTCAGCTGTGTGAATCCCCCATCAGCCCACTGGCTTTACTGATATGGGGGATTCACAGCAAAGATTGGCCCTTAGCATGTGCACTGTGGCCAGGGCCCCCTCTCAGCCCCCACCACCTGCAACCACATCTGGAACGATGAACCAGTTCCCTGATCCTACAGTGAGAGATGAATGGGGAGAGCATTGCAGGACTGGATCTTAAGGGCTCAGTCCCAGATCCTCAGAGGTATTTAAGTGTCTCGCTTCCATAGGTTAGGGGCTCTGGGCCTCAACCTCCATCCCAGGGTCAAGCATTCCATCAGCAGATGACAAAACCCTGCAAATGTTGAGAGCTGGATCTAGACACCCCCCTTGTGGCTTGCAGGAGTTTCCGGAGCGAGGGCTTTCTTTGGTCTCACTACAGAGATGGAAATCAACAAGGACGTCTGGAGCTGGATTCAAAACATACAGAGTTTGGAGTGTCTTGGAGTACCCTGTCAGCTGGAGTATGGTGTAAATCTCGGAGGAAGGGTAAGGGAAGGGGAAATTTATTGAGGGTTGTACCACTAGGAGTAGTGGGATGAAATGGATAGAAAGATAAGGATAAACTCCATGGACTGAGGGATTATCTCTCAAGTGAAGAAGATGGGGGAGCCCCAATGCTTAGAATGTCTAAACTAGACTGCACAGAACCCTGGTGAGTAAGGGACATCCCAAGTTCCCAACCTGTCTCCGGGGGTGGGCTAGATGGGATGTAATAAGCCTCTTCCACCTCTAATTACTATAGTCTTCAGATGTTGACAATAATGAATGCAAATAAGACATCAACAGGGCTGGTCAAGGTCTTTGCCCTGTGATGAAGGTTAATGGGGGCAGAAACAAGAACATAAACCATATCTGAGCCCAGCAGTTTTTGGCTTCTGCTCTATCCAAAGTGTGTGTGTGTGTATACACACAGCTGGAGGGCAACTGCAGTCTTTGTCACATGGAAAAGCACAAAAGAGGTAAGGGATAGTCATGAGTCAACTAAAGTGTTATAAATATGGGGGAGATTTTTAAAGTCCTTTTATCTCTGCAAAGAAGCAGCTCCTTACTAGACCCTGGAGTCTTAACCAACCTGCTGCAAAACTCAAAAGCTCCCCTCTTTGACCCCTGGCTAGGAGAGTGTGGGGTGGGGCAGTGTGTATGGGGGAACACATCGGTGAATGGTTTGTGTATAGGGGAAGTGCATGCTGGCATGGGGGCCACATGTATATGCATGTGTGGGAGGGTGTGTAGGTAGGGGCACATGCATGTGGCTAGGTATGTCTGTGGGGGCATGCACTCACAATTATTTCAATTGTTCCTCCTTGCTGGATTGAAATACCAAATCAGAACCTCTCTCCAAACTGGGATGACATGGCTTTTTGAAGCTTTCCCTTGGTTTTAAACTCTCCCTCTCACACCTGTGTTTTAAATGGAGCATATCTGAAGCGAACTGTGGTCACTTTAATAAACAGCTGCAACACAATTAAATGAATAATCAAAATGCTCTTAATACACCTCCTTTGTGCCGTGACAATGGAAACCGAACAAGGCCACTTCCACACGCACTCTCCACCGACCTACTTTCCCTGCCTCTTTACATCCTCTTTCTTTTATTCCAGGGCTGTTGCTACAACTCAGAGTTCTCCCCCACCGTTCAGCGCTCAGATCTGCCATAGGCCTGGCCCCTCTCAGGGCACGGCTGGTAGTAATTTAAAGTACCTTCTCCTCTAATATGGGAGCTCTCAGACTCTCCTCTCCAGTGACTCTAAACCTGGTCTCTCTTTAGTGACCTGATTATCCCACTCCCACAACTCTTTGTGGTCAGAGCTGTCATAAACAGATAGCTAAGGGTTAATGTCTCTTTCACCTGAAGCACCTGACCAGAGGACCAATCAGGAAACAGGATTTTTTTTCAACTCTGGGTGGAGGGAAGTTTGTGTCTGAGTCTTTGTCTGTCTGCCTGCTTTTCTCTCAGCTTTGAGAAGTGATTTCTGTTTTCTAATCTTCTGTTTCCAAGTTGTAAGGACAAAGAGATCAAATAGTGAGTTATATGATTTCTTTTCTTTGGTATTTACATATCTATAGTTGCTGGAGTGCTTTGATTTGTATTCTGTTTGAATAAGGCTGTTTATTCAATATTCTTTTAAGCAATTGACCCTGTATTTGTCACCTTAATGCAGAGAGACTATTTGTATGTATTTTTCTTTCTTTCTTATATAAAGCTTTCTTTTAAGACCTGTTGGAGTTTTCTTTAGTGGGGAACTTCAGGGAATTGGGTCTGCAGCTCACCAGGGAATTGTTGGGAGGAAGAAGTCAGGGGGAAGTCTGATTTTGCATTCCCTCTGGGTGAAGAGGAAAGTGCTTTTGTTTCCAGGATTGGAATTACAGAGGGTGGATTCCCTCTGTTTAGATTCACAGAGCTTGTGTCTGTGTATCTCTCCAGGAGCACCTGGAGGGGGGAAGGGAAAAGATTTATTTCCCTTTGTTGTGAGACTCAAGGGTTTGGGTCTTGGGGTCCCCAGGGAAGGGTTTCGGGAGGACCAGAGTGCCCCAAAACACTCTAATTTTTTGGGTGGTGGCAGCAAGTACCAGGTCCAATCTGGTAACTAAGCTTGGAGGTTTTCATGCTAACCCCCATATTTTGGACGCTAAGGTCCAAATCTGGGACTAAAGTTATGACAAGAGCCCACAACAATTTGCACCCATAACCTACAACCCTTTGCACTTGTTTGATTCTGAAGGTGTGATGAGTGAGTGGGAGGTGGATTTTGGGTGAGGCTGGGAGTTAGGATTGAGGGAGTGTTAGGTGTGGGTCTTGGGTGGTGTTAGCCACTAGCTGATTTTTTATTATTTGGGCTGTGACCCCCTAGACACATGGTGACCTAGACAAGAGAGGGAAAGGTGGCTTTAAGTAATTTGAACCCTTCACAATATAAAACACACCCCAGCATCAAATGCTATGAGGCAGTACTTGAGCGCGAGGGAAGGAAAGGATTGGAACCTGTGCCCAGTAGAAATGATCAAAGGCTGATGACACATCAAGGGGGACCAGAGAAATTGCAAAGAAACGCAGCAGCCCTTTGCACATAAAGGGCCTCGGGTTTTTTTTTTTTCTTTTTCTTTAATTAACCAGTCACCATGAGGAAATCTGGCAGTTCAGTTCCATATGTCAGCTCACAGCTTTGAGGACACAGGGCGGAAGTGAAAGATGAAATGTTTGCTAATGGACCCAGCATATAAACAAGGTCTGGCAAAAGGCAACGGAGCTGCACTTAGCTTTTTGGTAAGTTTTATGGGCTCTGGGATATGGATTAATGGTCTTCGCTCGATATTTATGTGTGTTTCCCCTGCCTTGGAACTGGAGGGCTTTGATAAATGCATTGAGACATGGCTGGTTTCACTGTAACTCTGGCTAGTGCCTTTGCATCTTGCACCTCTCTGCAGTTCCTACTGCACCGGTCTTCGGTAAGGGCCTGCAAAGTAAATGGAAAAATTCTAACCCAGTGGTTGGGGCACGGGGAGTGAGGGCATAATGGGTGTGTTAGCAGGTAAGACCGCTTGTATCGTAACCGTTTACATACCCAAAGCACAGCTGACTCTTCTGACCGGAGGCATCAGGGGACTAATATAAAAAGCCATGCAAATTCCAGTGTCAGTGCAGACACACAACATGTAAAACTGGCATCCAAACTTCCTTCTTCAAAACCAGATTCCACATAACTCCAGTAGTGGAAGAATCCCAGGAGATTCAGAGCTTGGATGATTATTCGAACCTACAGAGGATCCATCAGGTTTCTCAGGGCTCTGGCCCCATAAAATACTTCTCCGCTCCCATCTGGTGGTTTCCCTCTCCATCGACTTTGCTGGAGGGAACTACTGTCCCTTTTAGTGGCTAGAGGGGGCCACAAGATGGGTTGGTGACCCCTTAAATTTCTGGCCCTTGTAGGGGTAGAGTGAGATAAACAGTCCTCTTCATGATGCACAGGGAGGTAGAAATGAAGACAGAGCCCCCATCAATCACATACCCAGCCCCAGATGGTCATTCAGGCTTGCTGCATCCAGCACCAGTCACTCGAGTTTATGCAAACTTGGCTGAATGCTGAGGAAGGGAAGTGCAGGGAGTGGTGAGTGACTCCCTCTGGCCAAAGCTTGTGTATCCTCAGTTAGAGGAGGCTTGGCCTGTCCCAGGACTGTGCAGGGCATTGGTAGGGGAGTGAATGGGAGAAGAATGCACAGATGCAGGATCTCCAGACATGTATCATGCTTCCTTCACTAGGCCCATGTTCTTGAGGTTACAGAGACTTTTAGCTCAGAATCTCTTTGCTTTTGAGGGTTTATTTCTCAGAAGAGATTTATTATTATTGTCAGGAGGGTTTTATAGTACTGCAAACCCAAACCATTCAAATATCATGAGTCAGGCCTCCCAAAAGCACCCAATACTAACTGGGTTTTTAAAATTGCCTTCTGGTTTTCAACCCTTTGTGGTGCACTTGCTTCATGATTATAACGCTCTTCTCTGCAACCAAGCGGGCTAGAATCTTTATTTTGGAAAAAAATGAAACTGAGACTCTCATGATTCCAGCAACTGAGGATTTAAGCAAAACACCAATTATTACATAGCCAGAGATAAAACCATGCGAGGTGGCAGTGCTGGATCTGCTTGCAATGGGAACTACATTTTGACTTGCAGGTGATGCTGTGAAGCTGTCACTAGACCAGAGGTGGGCAAACTTTTTGGCCCAAAGGCCACATCGGGGAATAGAAATTGTATGGCGGGCCATGAATGCTCACAAAATTGGGGTTGAGGTGTGGGAGGGGGTGCAGGCTCTGGGATAGGGCTGGGGATGAGGGGCTTGGGGTGTAGGACAGTGCTCTGGGCTGGGACCGAGGGGTTCTGAGGACAGGAGGGGGATTAGGGCTGGGCAGGGGTGCAGGAAGCGATGCAGGTTCTGCCGGGCGGTGAAGGCTCTGGGGTGGGGCTGGGGATGAGAGGTTTGGGGTGCAGGAGGGTGCTCTGGGCTGGGACTGATGGTTTCAGAGGGCGGGAGGGGGATCAGGGCTGGGGCAGGGGTGTGGGAAGCAGTGCAGGTTCTGGCTGGCAGTGCAGGCTGGGGATGATGAGAGGTTTGGGGTGCAGGAGGGGCTCCAGGCTAGGATCGAGGGATTCGGAGGACAGGAGGGGGATCAGGGCTGGGGCTGGGGGTTGGGGCATGGGGCGAGGCTCGGGGTGTAAGCTCTGGGTGACGCTTACCTCAAGTGGCTCCCGGAAGCAGTGGCATGTCCCTTCTCTGGCTCCTGTGTGGCGGTGCAGCCAGGCGGCTCTGTGTGGTGCCCATCTTCAGGCACCGCCCCTGCAGCTCTCATTGGAGCGCGTAGGAGCCGTAGCGGGGCCATGCCATGGCTCCTGGCCAGAGCGCTGGAGCGGGGCTGAGCCATATGGTGCAGCTCGTGGGCTGGCTTAAAACAGCTCGCAGGCCAGATCCGGCCTGTGGGCCATAGTTTGCCCATCCCTGCACTAGACCCTGAGAAGTGACCTGCACTGTAGCATCTGTAAAGATTTTTCTGTTGGAAACTGGAGCAAGCAATGAATTATTTCAAGCGCTGCAGGGCCCATGTGCATCTCACACCAGCAACTGGCCTTTGCAAAATACAACACGGATGCAGTGCTGTCAGCTCTTGCAATGTCTATGCCAGTCATGTGATGTAGGCTGGCAATTCAGTCTCCTCTGATTGGCTGCTTTTCCCAATTCCCTGCCTCTTTGGGAAGAGCAGCCAATCGTAGCTGCTGCCAGTGGAGTTCTGCCCCGCTTGTGAGCAATGGGGACAGGCTAGTTCCTCTGGTCCTTCCCTTGCCGCCCTGCAACTACCCGCCCGGGAAGGTGGTGGTGGGGGTAAAGAGCACCAAGAGCTGGAAGAGGCAGAGAGGTGGAGGGAAAGGGGCAGACTTGATGGGAATTTGGGAGCAGAATGGAGCATGGTCAGATGGGGCTGAGAGCACCTGCAAGGGGGGCCAGAATCACCATGATACGTTTGAGTGTTGTCACATACAAGGGGGGGAAGGAGTCAGAGACAGGGCCAGCTGGGCTTAGGGAGGTGACCTGTATCTACGGTACTGGGCCTGAGCGTGCTCCATCGTCCCCATGCCCGTCCCCTTCCCCAAACCTGCATCAAACTGACCTGCTATGGTCACAGGGAAACTCATGCAGTGATGGGTGGTAGGGCAAACACCTTTGGGATGTCTGTACCGTGAATGCAGCAGGGGGACGAGGGATTTGCTGAGCCTGCTTCAGAGTTTGGGACCCCACCAGGCAGCCTCAGTCGATAGCATGAAGGTGCCTGAATATGGCTGCATGCTGGCTTCGAGCTGCCCTTACATGGGCTCGAGGGTGCAGCTGCCATGTTGCTATTCCAATCCCCTGCAGTGCTGCCATGCTAAGCAAGTGACTCATGACTAAGGTGGAGACGTGGGCTCACCTGCCAGAGCATCACGGCCAGCCAGTTGTGCTGCCAGTGGAGGGTGCCCCATAGAATTAATTGGTGTCAATTTGGGGATTATGCTCATGGGTTTGGCCTGCCCCTGGGGGTGGGGTGAAGACAGCTCTTCCCTCCCAGAGCGTAGGTTGGGAGCCTCGGGCTTCAAGCCTTGGCTATCAGCTCTGTTTAGCTTTAGGGTGTTCCTCAACTGAGCTGAGGAAAGTGTTGCCCCCTGGGCCAGCTGAGGGCTGTGGACTCACCAGGGTCGGTTGCACTTTGGAGACTGGGAGGAGAGGGCAGGACTAAGGTTGGGGTTGGAGGGACAGAGAGATGGCAGATCTGGGGGAGAGGAGAATTGATGTGGGGCAGAATTAATCCTGGGGCCTGGAGCACAGGCAGATGTGGGGGCAGAACTGATGTGGAATCTGGGGGCACACAGGGAAGTGGCAGGGCAGGTGCCTTTGAGGCTCATGCTGGAGCCACGGGTGGTCTTGGTATGGAGCCCCCCCATGCTGGAATCCCACACATGCTTCCCTCATGTGGGCAGGATCTATAGTGCAGGCTCTGACCAAGTCAACACCGGCCTACCGGAGTTGGGGTGGGTTGGGTGGCTCTTGCCTCCCAGCGGCCTCCCCACCACCCTCCTCCTAAGCAGCTTTCTCTCCCATTTCCCCCCGTGAACAGCCTCAGCCCCTGCAGGACTAATCGGCTAGTACCCTGTTCTGCATTAGACCGGAGAAGGGATGACCCAGTGCCCTGCTCCCTTCATACGGAAAGGAGGGGATGTGTAATATTTGATACTAAAGCCAACTTTTTCTTGATATAATGCTGCCTATAGACAAACACATTGTTCCCACCCCCCAACACAGGTTTACAAAGCATCTGGAATAACGCCAGCTTCCAGGACTCAAAACTCATTAGACAAAGCCCTACCAAACAATAATTTATTAATAAAATGTTTTTAATTTGCTTTTTTAAGATGGGAGGGAACCAGAACTTCCTTCCTCTGAAAACTTTTGCATTTCTAAATCTGAATGGAAAGTTAGAAACACCATTTTCTGAGAGAAGGAAAATTTTTAAAAAAAGCTAATGAACAAACCCAAAGGGCATTTCTGGAAAAATTCCAGGTACCATGTGGCCAGCCTGTCCGCAGAGCTGGCCAGCCAGGGAACTCAAGAGCCCAGGGCTGGGCTGGCCAGTTTCATGGCCCCATCTGTCAGCCCAGGGTGCAGGGCAGCCTGCAGAGGTTGGCAGCTGGAAAGCTGGTTGGCCCACTTCCCCGCCAGGTGGGAGAGGCCTACGTAATCAGCAGCCCACCACACAGGCTGCTGAGAAGCTTGGGAGTTCCCATGCCCAAACTCCCAGCCAAGTGGGCTGCTGCACAGCCTCTACAACCTTAATTCAGCCTCCTTGTGCTGATGCATGAGGATACATTTAACTACATGATCACACTTTTTCCCCCTACAAGCTTCCTGCCTCATTCAGTGCATGGGATGGATGGTGCTCACTTAATGAGCATCTAGTCAATATTTTGTTGGTCAGGCTGTGGCCTCATGCTTTACTTACTGCTGACTGTTCTGACCCTGCATTGGAGAGAGAATCAACTTTCTTATGGGCATCCCTACAGTCTCATCCCTACAGTATTCGAGTGCTTTGCAAATACACATTTATTTTCACAACACCCTGTAAGAGGGGGCATTGTCCCAATTTTATAGAAGGGGAACAGAGGCACAAAGAATAATGTCAAAAGCATATGCTAATTTTGAGTGTCCAGTGTGAGTCACCTAGGACTGGCACGATCGTGTAATTAGGCTGTAATGCCTACAGGGGATGAATTAAGATTTTATAGGTAACTTTAACTCTGCTGTTTCCTCACATTTGATTGATGGACTTTGCAACATTAATATAGTTTTATATATAATAGGTTTCTAGGAGTTGGGTTTTAAACAATACAAGATCTGGTTGAGCAGACCTCTAATACCAGTGAGCAGGGGTTCTATAACTAGGTGTCACTTTGAAAATGAAGACTTGCCGGTGATGAAACAGCACCTTCTTGAAGTTTCTGGACTAGTTAAGCTGAAGCTCTCTGGTATCCTACAAGGTGAACAGTGCTGTGTAATGCAAGCTAAAAGCAGCTCAAAAAGTGCATCTTTGCCAGTGAGTTTATTTTAGAGGAGGAAAGATGTTCCCATTTTGTGGAGATTTTATATATATTCTACCTAGTACACTGCATAAGATCATTCTCCCCGCCCATTGCTAAGCCTTTAAGAATCCTGCCAGTGGCTCCCCGTGCTCTATTAGTCTCCCCTCCTGCTCCCAGCTACTCTCTCTCATTCGGGATCAAAATGTCAACTCCTATCTCCACTGCCCACTTGTTTTTCCAGACAAGCACCTTCATGCTTTCTTCCATAATGGCTCTTGTGTTTGGGAATAGTTCTCTGTAAACCTCCCCACAAGTACTTCAATCTTCAACTCTGTCCGTAGCCATAATGCCTATAAAAAAACCCTCAGCAGGTCATGGTACCACTTCATATCATGTTGACAATTATTGTTTCACTGTTTGCTTGTTTTCCCCTAGCTATATCCCTCTGTTGTCCATCCTATACTTTGGGGTAATAGTTTGTACAGGGCCTAGCAAAATGGGGTCCTGAGCCCCACTGTAATAAACAAATAGTAGTTAATGGAAGATCTCTTCCTGTATCCAGCATGAAAGACAGCATTAAGAAACTTGCTGCCTGAAAGCCAGTTTTGTATGAACAGACATTCTACTATGGCCACGGATATCAGCAGGAGACACTCATTGTATACATAGCAAAGTCAAGCCTTTATAAACTAGGCTGCCTTTCTTCCATCAGATTGTCATCCAAGAAGGAAGGTGCAAAGGGGCAGGGTGGCTAGCTTTCTACTTGTCTCAAGTCAGACACTGAGAGTCCTACATAGTTAAGTGTTTTCCTGAAGTCAGTTGTAGTACCCTATTTCTGAAACCCATCCGTTTTAATTGGACTTTATCAAGGCCTTTGAGAACTTTAATGATAGGAAATGGGAACTATATGGAGAGTTCTGTTTATTTCCTGCATTTAGATCAGGAAACATTATAAGGTAGAAGCAACAGCCCTATCATCCTAAACAAGAATGTCTCACTTAAATTCAGACATGAATCCACATTAATAGGAGGGACCCAAACCTGGTAGACCTTACCTGTTACATGTGACCTAGTGTTCAAAAGTCCACCTCTCATAATTGGTACCCCTTGTTTAAACTACTGCATAAACTGATGGCAAAAGTGGTACTTGGACTAGAAAAATCATTATATTTTTCCTGCCTATTCTTAACAGCTTATGAATGTACTGCCCTCTAGTGGCCATTACCTGCTCTTTCAGTTCAGTTTTTGATTGTTAAATGCCATAGGATGAAACAGAGTGGGTTGTTTGTTTTTTAAAGTAGCCTCTAAACAGATATTCCCTAAGTTTTGAAATGCTAGGAACCGAACTGTAGAGTGGATGGATATGAATGCCCCAAAGAGTCAGTGAAATGGACTTAACACAACTGTACCCAACAGGAATCGCCATAGACTGTTTATTATATTATATACAGCATATGCAATAAAACTGATCTGCAATTTCCTGTATAAACATTCAGATCAAGGCAAAACACTTTCCAATATAACCCTTCTCTATACAAAACCTTAGGCAAAACTATACATTTAGTCTTTGACTTTTAGCCCTTCCAACATGTGAAACCCCAGGATTTTCATTGCTGAAAACTCAACTGTCACACTCAGAACTCTGTCTCCTTCACCTGTACACTTAAGAAGTCAAGATAGGACAGTAGCGTATGCTGAAATAAACTCAAAAAAATTCCAGTAATTTGAGCACCACAATGGTGCTTTAATACACGTGGAACAGTGAAACATTGTGCATCTCTTATGTGCGTCTTACAGCTTCATTTAGTACTGCACTGGTTCTCATCTCTAACATCTAAAGTAATTGCACCGTA
This sequence comes from Gopherus evgoodei, assembly GCF_007399415.2. Classification (NCBI taxonomy): domain Eukaryota; kingdom Metazoa; phylum Chordata; order Testudines; family Testudinidae; genus Gopherus; species Gopherus evgoodei. The sequence continues at coordinate 4,404,286 of NC_044334.1, forward strand.
CATTTAAGTGGAATGAGAAAGCAAGCTTTACAGTCTCACACAGGTTTAGGCTTTGGCTGCTTTCTTCTCTGGCTCTTCTTTCTTAGGATCCTGTTTCAACTTGTAATCTGCCAGAGCAGCCTTGATTGCATCTTCAGCTAGCACTGAAAAGCAAAAGAGAATGAGCACTTTGAAACTTGTTTGTAAGTAAGGGAGAGGGGGAATGATCCACTTTCTAAAAATGTGTCAAATACACTGTAAGACTATACAGCAGGGACACTAGCAGAAACAGAGGCGGCTAGATCTTCTTGCAAGTCACAGCTGAGATACACGAGAAGAGTTTCTACAGCAAAGCTTGCCCTGGCTTCTGCCTGCACTATTCCTTAATTGAGGAAATGCTCTTAATTTTCTGAGGAATTAACTGAAGTTTTAGACAGACACCCCCGGCTTCTCCTCTCTTCCATTTGCCAATTGACTGCACATCTTTCTCATTCAACATCCTTAACCTGGGTTATGTTCCTTTCAAGGGAGCCAACAAAGGAGGTTTTTATTTATTATATATATATAAAATAAATAAAAATAAAAAACCAGGGCCTATGCCATCTTTTCTGCTTTGCCATACCAGCTTCAGAAATTCTAGTAGTCATTTGTTTCTGAACTTACACTGAATCTTTAAAGTCCATGACTAATATTTTGGAGAAAGAAAAACTGGTCAGACAAGACTCTTTCTGATTAAATGCTCAGGTTTCAATTTTTGGCTCTTTGATGTCACTTCACTAGTTCTCTAGTCACCACTGACTCTTCTAGATGAAAGACCTGGTTTCTAAAGTAAAAATAAAAGCAGAATGTCTTCTAGGCCTTCATTGTACCTCCCAAAGCAGCCAACCCCCGATTTGCTTCTTTTGCAGGTCACCTTTAAAAAGAGATCAGTAGAACTGGGCACTTAACTTGGGAGAACTTATGGCAGACTCAAAAGATCGGTAACACTAGTTACATCCTGATGCACCCATGTAAATCCTCTGCAAATACCTAGAGACCACAACAGTAAGAGCTAGAGTCTAGAGTCAAACTGCAGTAAGTTGTACCAAGTTTCCGGGCTTCGTCAGACAACATAGATTTTAATTTTTAAAATAGTTCAGTGTTTAAACAATCTGTATTTAACTTGTGACTTACTAGAACAGTGTAGTTTAACCGGAGGAAGGCAGAGCTCTTTAGCAATATCAGTATTTCTGATCTTCAAGGCTTCATCAACCTGAAATGTATAAACCTGTTAATATAAGATTGACTGCTTGTCACCAAACACCTGAGGTGGTGTACATGTGCCACAGATTTGTGAAAGGGTGTTTTGAGGACTAGCCTTCAGGATGGGGGTTCAGAGAGAAACATAGGAAGAATTATTTAGTTATACTCAATGATGGTGCACAAGTATTTTAAAGGATTGTGTATAAACAAATTGACATAACCACCCCATCAACATCTTTCCCATTCTCCTTCCATCCCAAAATACTAGATTTACAGAGAAGGTTTTCAAATGAACAGTCGCAGATGACCGAAGTCAAGGCACACACTAGTGTTCCAGGCTGTGACCTTACAAGGAACCTATATTGGCAGTTTGTGCATTTACAGCTGTATGGCACTGTGTGTACAAGACTGACAACTTGATGTTTTAGACTGATGGGAAAAGGATAGTTAGAAACCTAAATAATCTCATAAGAGCTTCTTATTTGTTGGAAGAAGTCATGGTGCTTGTGGGGAAGAGATATACATAAATTATTTCTGGCTATGTACGCTACGGCCATTCTGAAAATCATCAAGCTACCTAAGAAAGAGCTGCCTTTCCAGAAATGAAAATTAAAATTACTGAACTAGAAAAGTCAAATTCCCATGATAGGGATGGAAAAGATTCTTAATCTCCCTCATTCAAGGGAAAAAAAAAATTCACGCTAGGTAAAATGTAAACTCCATACTATGCTTTTCAGACCACTGTTCCACATATGGTCTCCGATAATGGATGGTGTAGCATTAATAGCAACCTCTGGAGACTGCTGCCAGCTCCTGTGTAATATGCTGTTTCATAGGTGTGAAGTCAGTTTTACCGTTTTTCCTTTAATCCATTCTGTGGCCAATGAGCTTGAGGCAATTGCTGATCCACAGCCAAATGTTTTGAATCTTGCATCAATAATTTTTCCATTTTTATCCACTTCAACCTGCAAGAGTTTCAATGACATCAGTTCCGTTGATATCACATTCTTGTACTAATAACACTGAAGAGGACTCAATTGGATAATGGTTTAATTTGAGCCTAGTCATATAGAAGTCCGGGGCAAGATTCCCTTTTCTCTGGTGTTCAGTCAAGCAGGATAGGTAGGGCCTATGACTGAGGCATGGAATGTTGTAAAACATTTACATTTTAGTTCTAGAAATAGAAAGTTATTTTACTAATGGTTTAAGCTGCAGTTACTGGTAGTCTTCAGAGGACAAAATCCATTTACAGTCTACTTAGGTACAAAAGGTGAGTTAAAAGCAGTCTGCAGATCTGAAACCTGCCCCTGAACCCTCCTTTTATTCTTTGTGGTTTTACCAGAACATTTTCCTTTTTTAATCCCCCCCGGCCTTATGTTGTGTGAAGAATCCACAAAAACAACAATGGGGGAAATGACAATACATGGGTAACAGTGAACATTCACAAAGTGCTATCAGATGTATAAACAAGGCAGAAACCTCTCTCTAGCATAAGGTGCTACTTGTAATACCATTAGATGAGAATTTTCTGACAGAAGTGTCAGGATTAGGTGGCTCTCATTTAAGGAAGCTCATATTCCATAGCTTTCCATTTTGTAATATTACTTTGTCTCATCATCAGCTGTTCTTTCTTGCAAACAACTTATGATTGTCAATATAATCAGTGTGGTCAATTCATAATATTAATTACACTAGAATTCTCTCTCTGTGACTAGAGCTATAAATATATACAGCTTAACTTCAAGACACTAGATAACAAAATTAGCATTTGTTAGCGACACAGAAATAAGCGAGATGTTATGTATTTGCAAGCTCACCTGTAGTTTCATCACATCGCCACAGGCAGGAGCACCCACTAATCCAGTGCCAACGTTCTTTGCACTCTTATCAAGGGAGCCCACATTTCTAGGATTCTCATAGTGATCCACTACCTACAAGGGAATTTGATCTACAATGACTATGGTGTCTACAGTCCCCAGCCGAGAAAGTGCTCATACAGCCTGCGTGGTTTAAAACATGCATCAAAGCCCAGCACATGGCAAGGCACAGCTGACCCATCCCCAAAGACAGAGGCTCTCAGCCAGTGCATGGGGGTTCATAAGCCCCCTTGTCCCCCAACAGCCAGACCCCCTTCTCATGTCCCACCCCCAAGGTCCCCATACAACACTCAGGATCCCACCCCATCCCCCTCCTCACCCCCAATGCTTCTCCCACTCCCCCATTCCCTTACCCTGTCAGTCCTGCACCCCCATCCCCCGATGCTGCTCCCACTCCCCCATTTCCTTACCCCCTCAGTCCCACACCTCCATCCCCCAATGCTGCTCCCACTCCCCCATTCCCTTACCCCCCCAGTCCCGCATCCCCCATCCCCCAATGCTGCTCCCACTCCCCCATTCCCTTACCCCCCCAGTCCCACATCCCCCATCCCCCAATGCTGCTCCCACTCCCCCATTCCCTTACCCCCCCAGTCCCGCATCCCCCATCCCCCAATGCTGCTCCCACTCCCCCATTCCCTTACCCCCCCAGTCCCGCATCCCCCATCCCCCAATGCTGCTCCCACTCCCCCATTCCCTTACCCCCCCAGTCCCGCATCCCCCATCCCCCGATGCTGCTCCCACTCCCCCATTCCCTTACCCCCCCAGTCCCGCATCCCCCATCCCCCGATGCTGCTCCCACTCCCCCATTCCCTTACCCCCCCAGTCCCACACCTCCATCCCCCAATGCTGCTCCCACTCCCCCATTCTCTTACCCTGCTAGTCCTGCATCCCCCATCCCCCGATGCTGCTCCCACTCCCCCATTTCCTTACCCCCCCAGTCCTGCATCCCCCAATGCTGCTCCCACCCCCATTCCCTTACCCCCCCAGTCCCGCATCCCCCATCCCCCAATGCTGCTCCCACTCCCCCATTCCCTTACCCCCCCAGTCCCGCATCCCCCATCCCCCAATGCTGCTCCCACTCCCCCATTCCCTTACCCTGCTAGTCCTGCATCCCCCATCCCCCGATGCTGCTCCCACTCCCCCATTTCCTGACCCCCCCAGTCCCACACCTCCATCCCCCAATGCTGCTCCCACTCCCCCATTCTCTTACCCCCCCAGTCCCACATCCCCCATCCCCCAATGCTGCTCCCACTCCCCCATTCCCTTACCCCCCCAGTCCCGCATCCCCCATCCCCCAATGCTGCTCCCACTCCCCCATTCCCTTACCCCCCCAGTCCCGCATCCCCCATCCCCCAATGCTGCTCCCACTCCCCCATTCCCTTACCCCCCCAGTCCCGCATCCCCCATCCCCCGATGCTGCTCCCACTCCCCCATTCCCTTACCCCCCCAGTCCCACACCTCCATCCCCCAATGCTGCTCCCACTCCCCCATTCTCTTACCCTGCTAGTCCTGCATCCCCCATCCCCCGATGCTGCTCCCACTCCCCCATTCCCTTACCCCCCCAGTCCTGCATCCCCCAATGCTGCTCCCACCCCCATTCCCTTACCCCCCCAGCCCCGCACCCCCCAACGCTGCTGCCACCCCCCCAGCCCCGCACCGACCTTCTCGTGATACCCCGCCGTGGGGCCCGCCAGCCCCATGGGCCCGGCTCTCAGCAGAGCGGCAGCAGCCCGGCCCCCCGTTACCCGCAGCGCCGCCATCTTCTCAGAATCCCCCCGCCCCCTCTGCGCACTGTTAGGAGAGCGTTACGTCACGCCCCGCCCCACGTGACCCACACGTGCGCTGGCACCGCCCCCTCGCGCAGAAGTCGCGTACCCGCCCCATTCCATCCCTGCTGCTACTGCTGCGCTGCCTCGTTGTGGCTGCAGGGGGCCGGTGCAGCCCTTTGCTCGGAGCCTGGGAAATGGCCGCTCCGCGCCTGCGCACTTTGCAGGGCTCCCCCTGCTGACTGCGCTGTACCCCTCCTTGCCACGTGCGAGTTACGTGACCGCCGCTTGCGGTCTAGCGGGGGCAGACCTGGCCCGCTGCGCCCTCCAGGTGTGACTGTTGCAGTTCACCAGAGCCTCGGTCCAGCAAAGAGGGGTGCATGGAGGCGAAGGACGTGCTGGATGGATAGAGCCAGGACTGTACCACAAACCCTCCAGAAGCCCTAGCTGGTACAAAGGCTGGGATTTATCAGAGCCCTCTGCAGGACTCACCTTATCCCAAGCCTGAACTTGCCTTACAGTGTTGTAGTTTGACAGCTAGCTAGTGAGGATTCACTATCCGAAAGCGAAACGCAATAGCTCTCTTGTTGGTCTGTTTTGTTCGTTACTGGCGGTTTCATTTGGTTTTGGGGGAGTGAGTGCAAACAGCAGGCTCAATCTTTTTGATGAATTAATATTCCCAATTCCAACATAGATTATCAGGGTTGGAAGCGACCTCAGGACATCAACTAGTCCAACCCCCTGCTCAAAGCAGGACCAATCCCTTGATAGATTTTTGATCCAGATCCCTAAATGATTGAACTCACAATCTTGCGTTTCAGCAGGCTGATTCTCAAACCACTGAACTATCCCTCCCCTCTTTAAGACCTTGCTATCATATGAGGTGTTGCTATCCTATCAGTTGTTTAGACAGCATCCTGAACACCCAGTTGGACAGGATGGGGAGAGCTTTGCAAATAGTTATTTTAATTCCTTTGCAGTATCCCCAGTAAGGGGCCAAGTGGGATGGGGGAGCTTTGCAAACAGTACATATAACTATATTTAATTTCCATGCTGTATCTCCCATGTTACAGCCGAGGGAACTTTATAAATACAGTAATGAGTTTAATTTCCTGTGCAGTGCCCCCCTCTCCCGTGTTTACTGAGTTTTCAGTTATTACGATGAATCCTGCAGTGGTGGGGGAAAGATGAGCGGGGACGCGGCAGCAGAACCTGAGCCATTTGCTATGGGCTGAGCTGATCAGAAAGCCCAATCAAGCGCTTGAGCCTTTGCCACACACAATATGGCGGCCGAGCCTGGGTCCTTCCCCTATGGTCAAGCCATGGTTAGGGCGACCTTCCCTAAGGGCCCTACGTTGCAAGGGCCCGAGGAGACTACACAGGTGCCTGCAGGAATCCGTGCACGAGAACGCCGTGAATCCCTACTCGGAAACGGCCGTTGCCGCGGAGCTGTGTAGCGCGAGCTCCAGGCGGGCGTTCGCTCTTCTCTACGGGGGTGAGGTCAGCATCTGTGTGTGGGGCGGTTCGGTCAGGCGCGCCAGGGGCAGCCCCACTGCTTGGCCGAGCTCGGCAGGCTGCGCAACGGAGGTAGCTGCGCAAGATGGCGGCGGCGGCGGCTGAGGCCGAGGAAGAGGCAGTAGCGGCGACAACGGTGGAGGAAGAGCGGCGGCGGGAGGGGGCTCGCGAGGACGAGGGCGACTCGGACTCCTCGGCGGACGGCGAGGATGAGGAGAAGGAGAATGAGGCCGAGATCCAGCGGCTGGAGGAGCAGGTGGGGGGCGGGGCGCAGCGCGTGGGGCCTCCCTCAGCGTGTCCCGGCCCGTGGTCTCGCGGGGGGGGGCGCACTCTCTGCTAACGAGGCGGCGGGGCCAGTTCGGGGTGCGCGGGAGGCCGCCCCTCGTTCCCGGCCCGCCGCCCCGGGGGCCTCGCGCGTGCAGAGCACCGTGCCCGGGTGCGGGTCTGGGCCCTGTGGCTCGGGGGCTTTAGGGTTTCCACAGTGGATCCTTTTCTCCCTGTGCCGTGGGAGGGAGCTGCGCCTGCCATGCGGCCATCTGCTCCTGGCTCTCCCACAGGAAACACCTTCCCCACCGCCTGTCCTGTCTCAGTGCCGCGTGCTTCCTGAGCCTTTTCGGCCGGGCTTTCCGTTCCTGTAGCTCGTGAATGGAGCCTGGCTCCTGAGGGCTGGGGCCAGGTGCCCTGCCGCCCCCCATCACTGTGGTATCTAGGCTGAGGGCCAGTCAGTGTTGTTAAAGAGAAAAAAAACCACTTTCTGTAATGTCCATAAACATATAGTGTCATTCGCCGCTCTTTCTGCATTGCTCCTTGTCTTCATCTGTAAGGATCCTTAGGGCAGGGACTGTCTTCCTGTATGTATAGCAGTGTCCTTGCATGCTGTGGGTGCTACTGGGCTACAAATGATTGACGAAGTATTGATATCTCTACAGAGCAAAAGAATAAATTTGTGAGGGAGTCTGTATTTTAGTCCCTCATTAAATATTGGAGTATAGTTAACATGTGGGGAGAGTGAGAGAGTTTTGGGAACCAATGGACTGGGAAGTTGATATTATTGATGAGTGAATTTGTGGAAGAAAGTGAGTATACTGGATTAAACTTTTAGGTGTGGGTAATTCTCCTTTCACTTACATCCATTTTGTAGTGTTAATCCAGGATTGTATAACTCTGCTGTCTGCTGCAAAGGATTAAGAAATCCTTTCAGTTTATATATAGTCTCAAATTATTTGATCACACACTGGAATGGCTTTCAAAAAATCAAGTATCAAATTCCAGGTTTTATAATCATGTGAAATGTATATAAATTACACTTTCTAATCTTTGTGTGTGTTGTCTATTAGTTTGAGATTTGAAATGTGTACCTTCTTTGGCCATCTTGCTACAGAGCCCTTTCAGTTGGAGACACTCTCAGTATTTTTACAAAAGTGTTCTAATTGCTCTCAGTTTGAGTGGTAATTACGAAAATGTTATACCTGTGTAAAGAAGACCTTCTATTGTGTAATCCTTTCGCAATTTAATTGCTATGGCAAACTATGGAATAGCTGCTAACTTCAGAGGGCTTTCTTTAAGCACTGATTACTGAACATAATTGACGGTTGTGGCCAGGAGTAGCAATTTTTGAGGACTAATATTGTTGGAGAGCGTGGATGTCTGGTGCTGAAATGTTACTGTAGGGTCCACCTGGCAGTCCAAGTCTAGGGATTTTTCCGAGCTTGACAGACACTGAGAAAAGGGAGGCAGAACTTTAGTGAGAAGAGACTTCAGTCTTTTGACAGCTCAGAACTACTGTATCTTGTAGATGAGAACTGCTTTTGTTGGCTGTTTCCAGTTACTGTAGGGGAAGCTGAAACTCTTAGGGTTTTATACTAGTTTACTAGAGCAAATTCTCTGTTTTGTTAAACAATGGTATTGAACAGCGGAGATTAATACAGTTTGGATACGTACCATCATTTTTACCATTGAACTGATGACTTGGTCAATATGCACAACTGCTCAGTGAGGCTTGCAGGCACTCGCTTGTTATGCTTATAACCTGTGGAGCCGCGGATTAAATAGTGGTTTCTTGCTCTGAGAGCCTAATTCAACCCTCTGTGTCAGAAGTGCTCTTTATAAACCTGACTTCTTTCATTTTGTGCCCTCATTGGGTTTTACAAACAATAATGAAACCTTGCACTACCCCGTGAGGGACAGTGGGAGGTATGTATTGTGTTCGTCTGACATGAACAGACTGAGGCTATGTCTACACTACCACTTAGGTCGGTATAACTTGTGTTGCTCAGGGATATGAATAAATAATACCCTGAGCGACGACCAAAATACCAGCTGCCACTGCTCGTTGAAGGTGGATTAATTACATCGATGGAGAGCTCTCTCCTGTTGATTGAGAGTGGCTGTACTGCTATAAGCTCTCTAGTGTAGCTATAGCCTGGTTGATGGCACAGTCCAAAATAGAACTTCGGAGCTCTGGATCCTAGTTTCCTGCTCCAACGCTAGATGTACTCTGACTTACATTTCTTTAAATCTCATTTTTAAAGCTTTCCATCAATGCATTTGACTATAACTGTCACTTGGACCTGATAAAACTGCTCCGCCAGGAAGGAGAGCTGGTAAAGCTTAGAAGAGCCCGCCAGAAGATGAGTGAACTCTTTCCACTTACTGAAGGTACAGGATGATTTCAGCTCACCCTTGAGTGTTATCCTTGTTAACCCCCCACTCCCATCCCATTATTAGCAGCTAAACTGAACAGTTTGTAAAATATTTGCATTGAATTTTAACGTGAAGTCCATGAGACCAAATCAGACATCTTTGGGGTTTACAGTTATGTAGATGATTCTGGCTATAATGTCAAGTGTTGAGCATACAAACTCTTGCCAGAAGGTTAATATTTTGTAATCTTCTGAATATGATGCTGTTGAAAGTTGCAGATAGCCCTTGAGCCCGAAGTTTATTTGTTTATTGATGGTGCAGACAGCAGCTGAGTAAGCTTCCCTACACTGCCTGGCTGATGTATCTTGGCCCTGACATGGGAGGACCTGCTCCAGAAGAGAGGGGGAGAACAGCCTTTTTCAGCTATTCAGTGATTGGCATCTGCATTGTTTCCATAAGGGTATCATGGTGGTGGTGATCCCTTGTGCTGTGGATCATTGTTCACTGGGAATTGAACTGACACTAATTATGCTCTTTTCACATAGGAATCATGGTAACATTGTGCCTTTATAAATAGAAATTTACCTATATATCTGGTGCTGTGGTGGTAAAATTGGCCAAAGCTTTAGTGAAATTAACCTTAGCTAACTGTAAAGGTTAAAAAAAAAGTGTTACCAAAAAAAAAAAATCACATTTTCAATAAATTCTATTTAGTGATGCCAAGTTAAACTAATTTCTTGTCTTTTGGACTCTCTTGAATATTTTTGATAATGTACCTCTAAAGTTCCTGCTGTCTTACAGAAATTTGGCTGGACTGGTTGAAGGATGAGATAAGAATGGCTTCTGAAAGCGCGGATCGCGAGAAGGTTTATGAGCTGTTTGAGAGAGCTGTGAAAGACTATATCTGTAAGTTGCAAATACATCCTACAAAATAAACATCTGTAGCTTTGCATTGAAATCATCGCTTTCTTTTTTCCTAAGAAGGTGTTGTCTTATGGTTAATACTGAAACTGGATCAGAAGTATTAGTATGAAAAATACTCCCCTAAAGTTTTTTTGGATCTATGAGGAAGAGAATAGCTGTTTAAAAGTAATAACTCACAATCTGCTGGTGACATAGTTTGAGATTTCAAGTTTGTGCAAATTGGAGAGAAGTCGTTGAATGATTCAGATCTATTGTATAATTTCTTTTATTCTAGCGGGTAGCAGATGGTTAACACTACATTTTCTGGTTTTGTATCATGCTGTTACCTGATGAGGAGTATTTCCCTAAAGCTATTGAATTGGGTATCCCATAATGAATTCTTCTATTGTTGTGTTTAGAAAGTGTTTTTAAAAGGCTTTATTTTCAGAGCCTTGCATTTTTCCTGTAGACTTTATTTTGTTAGTTCCTGCTGTCTTTAATGTATTTCATTGTGCCCACTGTCCATGAAAGCTTTTTCAGAGTAGGTTGCCATTAATACCACAAAGGCACCATCCTTTTAACCAACCTGCTAAGTACCTCAGCCAGCCCTACGCTTTATAGTGCTGGACCATGGGGACTCTCATTAAAAGAGAGACAAATATCTGATACTTGTCTGCACCTGTTCACCAGGTGGTGGCTGCTGCTAAGTACCTGATGTATTGCACTGAACAACCAGGTTTGCTTCATGTATCGTGGTGGAGTAGCTGTGAAATGAATCGGCAGATATTATGGCGGTATCAGTAGTGGCTTCGTAGTTAATTCTTCAGATCAGGCAAAGCAACTCTTGAACATCTAAAAAGCACGTAAAAAGGAATTATTCCCTGACCTGTCATAACTGAATTGATCTCCAAAAAAAAGTGACAGAACTGCTCACCCAGCATTTCTTATCTCTATTTCCAAGAGACCATTACTGTTTTTTTTCTTGTTTATTTTTTACACTATGTTTTATGATAGTTTGATTAGAACAGTAAAAATAAACACTCAAAACTAAAGAGAAAGATAGTGTGCGAGTTTTCTAATTTGAGATGACCCGTGGGGGAGTGGGACCTATGGAACTTGGGAGATGAGTGGCCCACTGGGTTTTGTTGTGGAGCTGGGAACATAGTAGAGGGCTATGGAGTCACATGGGAGCTCTGGTGCTCTGCCTTGCTCTCTGGCTCTGCTTTGCAGCTCTTCTGCCAACTTCTTTGTCCTTTCTTGCTCTCTATCTATGTCCAGCTCATCTCCCCTCTCACTCTTCCCTTCAGGCATTAAGACTTTGGAGTTTTCATAAACATTACAGAATAGAGCAGGTTGGAAAATGGATTTTCCATCCTGTGAAAAATTTTTGAAATGTCTAAAGTGTTTTTGTCTTGATTAGGGACAAAAAGCCAAATTCTTGAGTTTGTTTGTTTGTTTGTTTATTTATGTATTTATGTATTTATTGTTGAATGAAGTTCTGAAAAAAGCTTTGTTTTAGGACATTAGGAATGTTTTATTTTAATTTCAACCATTCTTTATATATATTTTAATATGAATAAAGTAAATTTAGAAACAAAATCAAAATGTTCCATTCTAAAAACGTCCGTGTGTTTTTCCAGTTTTTTTCAGAAACAAAATTTGCCAATCTATATATTTTTCACAAAATAATTGGTTTTGGCAAAATAGCATTTTCTGATAGAAAACTGTTTTGATAGAATTTGTTTGACCAGCTCCATTACAGAAAATCTTGCACCCACCATTTTCAGCCTGATAGCATACATTGCTTAACTTACACACACCAGTTTGGAACTACATGCGGAGCAACATACAGAGACACTTAACCCACTACTCATTGAAAGACATGAGTGTAATAGTTAACATGGCTGGCATTTAAGGATGCCTGTTGGTAGGTCAGGTAGAAATATGTGAACTGTGGGAAATGGGAGGTAGTTGAGGTTGCAGGGGAACTGGTGAGTAGATTACACTTGGGGTTTTGAGTGACTTGCTTTTTAGGGTATGTGATGAAAAGTTATGCAGCCTGGTATCCTTAGTTCTCTATACCTTGCCCATTGCCAGGGTATCTGTGCCCTTAATTGGCAGAGAAATTAAAATAATAGAAATGTTGGGTTGGAAGGGACCTCAAAAAGTCAAATTCAGCCCCCTGTGCTGAGGCTGGACCAGGTATACTTAGACCATCTCTGACGGGTGTTTTCTCAATCTGTTTTTATAAACCTCCAATGATGGGGATTCTACAACCTCTCTTGGAAGCCTGTTCCAGAGATCAGCTACCCTTATAGCTAGAAGGTTTTTCATAATATCTAACACAAATCTCCCTTTTTGCAGATTAAGCCCATCACTTCCTGTCCTATGTTCATTGGACAGGGAGAACAACTGATCACCATCCTCTTTATAAGAGACCTTAACATGAGACTTCAGCAATGCTGAGTGGGACAGTTACCTCCCCGTCTAACATATGACCATCCTGTTAATACACCCTAGAATGATATTAGCCTTTTTTGCCATTGCATCAGATTGTTGACTCTTTAAATTTATGATCCACTATGACTCCCAGATCCTTTTCTGTGGAACTACCACCTACCCTGTTATTCCCCATTGTGTAATTGAGTATTTGATTTTTCTTCTTATGTAAAATAATTTGCACTTGTCTTTTATTAAATTTCATCTTGTTGATTTCAGACCATTTCTCTAGTTTGTCAGGATCATTTTGAATTCTAATCCTGGTCTTCAAAGTGCTTGCATCCCCTCTCAGTTTGATGTCATCTGAAGATTTTATAAACATACTCTCTACTCCATTATCCAAGTTATTAATGAAACTATTGAATAGTACTGAACCTGGGACTGACTCTTGTGGGACCTCACTAGGTACACCCTCACAGTTTGATAGCAAAGCATTGATAACTACTCTTTGAGAATGGACTTTCAACCAGTTGTGCACCCACCTTATAATAATTTAATCTAGACTACATTTCCCTAATTTGCTTATGAGGATGTCATGTGGGACTGTGTTGAAAGCCTTATTAAAATCAAGATATTGTCTGTTGCTGCTCCCCTATCCACTAGGAGAGTAACCCAGTCAAATTTTATTGGGGTAAGAGTGCAGTATGAAAGAATATTTTAGTTTCTCTTTTCCTTTGTGGAAGTGTAGGGCGCAGGGAAAGCATATTGTTAGTTATGTAAGATTCTGTATATTTGCTATAAACACCTGATGATTTGGGAAGTAGAAGGGAGACTTCTTCCTTGGAGAAGACTTTTACTTCATTGTTTCTGATGATTTTTGTTTAGGTCCTGAAATCTGGCTCGAGTATGCTCAGTATTCGATTGGTGGCATTGGTCAGGAAGGCGGGATTGAGAAAGTTCGCTCAATTTTCGAAAGAGCGCTGACTGCAGTTGGCTTACATGTGACAAAAGGAACAGCAATCTGGGAAGCTTACCGCGAGTTTGAAAACGCCATCTTGGAAACAGTACAGGTAAAGTCCAGATTTTTCTGTTATCTCAGGAGTGAGCAAATGGTGGTGTTAATTCTAATAGGCCTCTCAACAGTCAATGCATCTCTTCCTTCGCTGTGGGGTGGTGTCATTTGTGATGCATGCAATGAGGAACCTCAGTTCAGGTATTAGTTTCCTTCCTGCTTTTGCGTAGGCTTGACACTCAGAAAAATACCTTTTAATTAAACCAAATATTGCGTTATTAAACAGTTGTTTTTTCTCAATAAATGTTTATCTACATAACTCATCCATATTTGTTTTCTGTCCTTGGAGATTTTCTACCTTTTCCTCAGGATTCATTCATTTTCTTCTTCTGTGTGAGTGAATGTTGGATTCCAGACAAAATTTCCAGAGCATATTTTCTCTCTGAAATATGCAAGCACAAAACCTAAAAAAATAGTCCCACAACCTGGCCGATAACATTACTGCTCCTGTTTCTTGGTAGTTTATAATATAAGACATTGAAAGAGCCACTCTCAGAATGCTAATAACTATTTAAATTGGGGTAACTGGAGATCATAGTATTAAGGAATCCAGTCTTTAGTCAGGGTTGTTAGGGTACCTGGAAGTCTTAGAGGATACATTTTGTGTATGAACTTCAGGGATTTATTAAATCAGGTTAGAAACTATCTTGCAGTTACTGACATTGGGCTTGTAATTGCCATTATCACGTCACTGTCTTCATCAAGTACTGTAATCATAGAATATCAGGGTTGGAAGGGACCACAAGAGGTCATCTAGTCCAACCCCCTGCTCAAAGCAGGACCGATCCCTAAATGCTCCCTCAAAGATTGAACTCACAACCCTGGGTTTAGCAGACCAATGTGCAAACCACTTGTTATGATCTTAAACATAATTTTCAAATGTATGTTTTTCAAATGTATGTTCATCTCAGTTCTTGGTGAGAAATGCTTCTTGCATGCCTTAGACCTCCAGGCTGAGCAGCTTTTCTGTTGTGAGGTTGTACCATTCTGTCACATGAGACGCTTGTTTGCCGTGTCTGCTTTTTAATGATTGTCATTTGGATCTGAGGTCTCTGTTATGTGGAATTGCACTTGGGTTTATTGTTCATCAACCCAGGACCCAAGGGAGTTGGGTAATGCTCAGTATATCTTTGTTTGTAGCCAGCTGCTGGCAGTATTCCTTCCCCTGAACAGCAGCAGACACTCTGTGCACAGCTTGAGAAGATCCACACACTGTTTAGGCGCCAGCTGGGGCTCCCGCTGCTAGGTAAGAGTCTGAGCTTCAGAAGACTGCATTAATAAGGCTATAAGTCCTCCTTGAGTTGGACAATGATTATGCCACTGAATTCTCCTTTTTGGTCAAGCCACAGACAATGCTTCTGCAAGAGTTGTGTAGTTTTGAAGTGATCAGTCATGGATGTGTCATTCTGAGGGCTTCAAAGACTTTGTGCCTCTGCTTTGGAAATATTTTGCTTACTAATTGATAAATTGATTTTGCAATGCTTGAGAAAATAGATATTTCCAAAAAAATCTTTTAGTGCTTTACATACTTTGATATAATGTGTCTTACAATTTAAACTAGGAACTTTTAAACAGAAGACAGGCATGAAGATGCCTTGGCTATAGGCATGGTATAAGAGTAGATCTGTGTGGGAAACTGTTTTCTTGTCCCACTAAAGCTTTTGACATTTCAGCCATTTTTTTCATTCCCCATCAGGATAAAACAGAGACCTCTTGAGGTTTCTCCAGGGGGAAAAAAAATTAAAAAAAGAGAGCCTGCACCCCAAACTAGCCAGTAGCTTGCTGCTTAGGGTGCACACCTGGAAGGTGGGAGACCTGGGTTCAGGTCCCCGCTCTGCCTAATTTGGAGCAGGTTCAAAAAAAAATTTGTTGAAAAATTGCCGACCAGCTTTATGTAAGAGCCTAGGTTGATAGTTGGGAATACATACTAGCTGCTGCTTTATCTTAGCTTTTGGCGTTCCCCCGAATGTCCAATAAGGTTACCAGCTCCATAATGCTTTCACTTGGTACCCTCTGTGTCCCCTTCCTTTAAGAGTCTAACCAAACCCAGATAAACATGGTTCTCTCACCTTTTTTGACTTGCACATGAAAACAATTTGTCGTGTTCTCTCTCTTCCCTAAAGCCTTAAAGTAATCCTGCTGTGTCTTTGTTCAAAACCATTGATGTTTTAAAAACAGTTCATCTTGAGTTTGAATTAGATTGCACTATGTAGGAACTATTATCTCAGCCCTTTAACCAACTGGCTATGGCAGCATCAAAACTCATGATGCTGAGTTCAGATTACTTAGTAAAATAATTTTCAGTTGCTTTGGTTCTTTGTACATATTAATAGACATGGAAGCCACATATGCTGAATATGAAGAATGGTCAGAGGATCCTATACCCGAAGCAGTAATAAAGAACTACAAGAAAGCACTGCAGCTGATGGAAAAGAGTAAACCGTATGAAGAGGCACTGGTAACTATTTTAATCATATGTTGTGAGACTAAACAACCACAGAAGTAAACCAGTGACTTTGAAAACCCTTTTCAGCAGTAAGCAACGTAAGGGAAACTTTCCAGTTGTCTGTATTTTTATAGACACTGTTGAGAATTTTATAGCAGTACTTGAAATAGTACTGTCTACACCAGAGGTGGGCAATCTGTGGCCCATGGAACCCTCCTGCCTGGCCCCTGAGCTCCTGGCCTGGGAGGCTCACCCCTGGCCCCTCCCGTCCTGTTCCCCCTCCCCTGCAGCCTCAGCTCGCCCCGCTGCCAGTGCAATGCTCTGGGTGGCGGGGCTGCGAGCTCGTGGGGCAGTACCGTTGCAGAGCCTGGCCTGACCTGGTACTCTTAGTGCTCCAGGCAGCGCGGTAAGAGGGCAGGTTGGATAGAGGGCAGGGGAGTTTGGGGTGGTTGTCGCAGCAGGGGTGTGGATAGGGGTAGGGGTGGTCAGAAGGTGGGGAACAGGGGGGTTGAATGGGGGCAGGAGTCCCAGGGGGGCAGTCAGGAAGGATGGGAGTGTTAGATGGGATGGCAGGGGGCAGTCAGGGGACAGGGAGCGGGAGTGGTGGTGGATCGGGCAGGGGTCCTGGGAGTGGGCTGTCAGGGAGTGCAGGGCGGCACTGGCCCTCTATACAATTTCCAAAACCCGATGCAGCCCTCAGGCCAAAAAGTTTGCCCGCCCCTGGTCTATGCAGTGACACTTGCATCAAGATTCACTCTACAATATCCCTGTGGCACCCATTAGAATTCTTGTTCATTTTCCAGACCTCCTGACCTCTTGGGGTAGCCTTGTATAGTTGAACCCTCCCAGAGCCTGACGTGTATTCAGAGATAGGTGAAAATCAAAGGCCAGAATCCAGTTCCACTGCCCAGATCTGCTGATGTTTTTGAGGCTAAACTCTTGTTCTTCATCATATTGTCCTTGGCCTGTAAAATGCTGTTTTGATTCAAGGTTGATCTGATTATTTTCCTGACTCTCTCTTTCCTTTTTGTACTTGTGTTTGTGTTCTAGCTGGTTGCTGAAACACCAAAGCTAGCAGAATATCAAGCCTATATTGACTTTGAAATGAAAGCAGGGGATCCAGCTCGCATTCAGCTAATCTATGAGCGTGCCCTGGCTGAGAACTGCCTTGTGCCTGATCTGTGGGCGCGTTACACTCAGTATCTGGTAAGGAAAGCAAAAGAATATATCTTTACCCTATTTTGTAGCCGTAAATATCTACTCAGACTCAGTGTTGGATTCTGCCTCAGTTTCCCCCTTTCATGTAAGCTGTCAGGTCAACTAACCGGACAGCTGCGACAGGTGATCAGATGTCCTGATATTTGGGGCTTTGCCTTACATAGGTGCCGCCTACCTCCCTTCCCCCCCCACATCCTGTCCTGATTTTTCACACTTGCTATCTAGTCATCCTAAGATGCATCAGTGAAGTTTTCACCAGTATCTCTTTCCCTTTTCTCGGGGCTGCATTAATTGTTCAAATACAGACATGCTTTTGACATTGATCAGAACAGGTAAACTGGGTCCTGCCCTCTGGTCCATCCCAATGTATTTTGTGTGTGGATGGGAAGGCAGTTAGAGGCAACACCCAAGTAAGAGGCCAGGTTAACTCTGCAGTGAAGACATACCCATACTGAGTTGCTTCCTAGTCTCCATTCTTACTTCCTGGAAGGTATTGAGTTAGGCACAGGTGCTATACCTAGTTCCTTTAAAGGGGATGTCTTATGCTATGATGCTAATTTTTTTTTCTTGTGCTCTGAATGACTAAGAGGTTATTGGGGATTCATTCAATGCTTTTATTACATCTGTCTCATTCCATCTGGTAGCATAGCAGAATGGGGTAATGATTGGTTATGGTTTGTGTTCATTGAAAGTGGGGCCAGTGTTATACCCTGTTACATTGTAGCAGATCTCCTCTCACTTTTGATGTGCTCAACTTGAAACTACAATTCTCAAACTTTTATGTGAAATCAAAACATGCTTTTTTTCCGAAGGCAGCCATTTTTTTTGTAATAATGTGTCCATTTGTGATGGTGGCTGTCTAATGAGAGGAGCAGTGGGCTATTTTGCATCCTGTAATTAATTGTGTGATTATTTTAGGACCGGCAGTTGAAAGTAAAAGAATTGGTACTCTCTGCACATGATCGAGCTGTTCGGAATTGTCCCTGGACTGTCGGGCTGTGGAATCGGTACCTTTTAGCAATGGAGAGGCACAGAGTTGATCATCAGATTGTTTCTGGTAAGGAAATACTGCTGTCATTAGTGTCTGGACCAGGATGTTTTCTTGTTGACAAATGGTGATGTGCATAGTATTCAACAAGGAATCTGAACCCATTCTGAAATATCTCTAAAACTTGGTTGGATTAATGGAAAATCAGTGGAACAATTTCACATTTAAGCTGAAGCTTTGTTATAACCGTAATTGCACATTACTGAATTGAAACAAACTTGCAATTTTCCTACTAATTTGCCAAATCAGAATTTATTATATACAGGTTCCACTGCATCATTCAGTTTTTTGAAATGTAACTTTTAATTCATAAAACCACACAAATAGCCCCCTCCCATCTCCCAATCTACTAACTCCAGTTATTGGCAAAGGGAACAAAAGTAAATACATGTTTGCTTTTATTTTTCCCCTAGAAAACTTTGAAAAGGCTTTGAATGCTGGTTTTATTCAGGCGACGGATTATGTAGAGATCTGGCAGGCATATCTTGATTATCTAAGAAGAAGGGTGGATTTTACACAAGGTAACTATATATAAACTTATGAGAGTAACTCATCTTAGTTTAAAGTCTCTGCTCTGTGTAGCCTTTAGAAATGGCAATATACTCTTCTTAAAGAAGCTCTAATGTGTTTAAGATGTTAATTGTGGAGGAAATAGTCATTTGGTATTTATTAAAACACAACTTGTACAGTTCACTAAATCAGTTCCTAGTTGAATAGATTGTCCCAAAATTCTTTCTCTGTTTTTGATCTCCTTTGGCTCTGTTTGTCCTTTTAAACTCCATATGCAATGACTTCTGCTGAAGTGAAAAATGCTTTTTGAAAAAACAAAATTTCTATTGGTGAAAGTGGATTTCTTCTTTGCGTTGAACATTAGTGACGAAATCATAGTAGGCTAAAGGAAACGGAAATCATCATTTTAAGGTGCAGATATATTTCTCTGTCTTTCTAAAGACTCAAGTAAAGAACTAGAAGAGCTGAGGTCTGCATTTGCACGTGCAGTGGAATATTTAAAACAAGAAGTGGAAGAACGTAAGTCAGAGTTTTGAAATATTCTCATTCTTTTCGCTCCAGAATGGCTTATTTTCTATTCTGTGTGTGTTCCATTGAGGCTGAGATATATTCATTTTCTGATAATGTTTTAAGCTTGGACCATAATAAATCTGTAATGCGAGTCTATTACTGTAGTGTTGCAAATACTGTGCTTGTGGATCACTGCTTTTAAACATGCGTCTAACAATTCTGTTTTTTTTTTTATCCTAAGGTTTTAGTGAAAGTGGGGATCCGTCCTGCACTATAATGCAGAACTGGGCAAGGATTGAGGTAATATTTTCATCAATCTGTTGTATTTTAATTGTGTTGCTAGTGGAAGTTACCTTTTTAGAAATCTATGTTTACAGAAGTGTACATTCTCCTTCTTCTGTACCACTTGGGCCCTTGTGTCAGTGATCTGTATAGCTGAGGTTTTCTCCTTATTCCACCTCAACCACTCCAAACTGATCAGCCACTCATGGTGTACCTGAAGGCATGAGTTCAAAGACCCTGAGTAGGCAGCAGTCTGATTCAGATTAGAAACAAGACTCATGGTTTCTATTCCTTGCTTTGCCACAACCTTGTGCAACATTGGATAAGTCACTTCTCTCCCTCATTTTTTTTTCCACCTATAGAAGGGGTTATGTGCCTAACTTGCACGGATATTATAATCACAACGTGCTTTGGTTTCCTTACATTAAAGATTTAATGAAGAGCATTTCAGTAGTACTGGCTTTGAAACTTTCCTATTCAAATAGAGCATCTGTTGTATCATATAAATATGAAGAGAGATGTTTTCAAGTTTCATTATTTTTTAAAGGTGTTCAGTCACGAATAATAACATTTGAAATTAAAGACATTCAGAAATATTTAAATAAGATCTTATGAAATGTATAAACTGAAATATGCCTGGCAACCAGAGGCCAATGTTGGGATGAGAAGAGCTCTAACTGGAGAAGTTAGCTTTCAATAGCATTAATTTATTTTGACATTTCTTGTGTGTCACTTACAAGGTTTGCAAAGTGTGATGAGTGTGCCTTTCTGGTTTCCTCTGTGTGTGGATAATTTTTACCTATATTGAATTCTTTTAATGTTGTCTTTTTTAGGCTCGCCTGTGTAACAATATGCAGAAGGCCAGAGAACTCTGGGACAGCATTATGACTAAAGGGAATGCCAAATATGCCAATATGTGGTTAGAATACTATAACTTGGAACGGTAAGGACTTGACTTAATGAAGCAATGATTTAATTTCTGCCTCAGTTTCTCCATTTGCAAGATGGGTTAATGTGGTCATGTTTTTTTAATGTTTAAGTGCTTTTGAGTTCTAGAGTGGGGATTTTCAAATTGGGGGTCACAAGGTTATGGCCTGGGGGGGTGTCGCGAGCAGTCAGCCTCCACACCAAACCCCACTTCGCCTTCAGCATCTATAATACTGTTAAATATAAAAAGTGTTTTTAATTTATAAGATGGGTCTCACTTAGGCTTGCTGTGTGAAAGGGGTCATCGCTACAAAAGTTTGAGAACCGCTGTTCTAGGGAAAGATGCTGTAGAATTGCTAAGTTTTATTATAATGGGTTATATATGTTATCTGGGAGTGAAAGCAGCAAATATAATTACTCCTTATTGTTGCATTTCTCCAATTCAGGGCCCATGGAGATACCCAGCACTGTAGGAAGGCCTTGCATCGAGCTGTGCAGTGCACAAGTGACTATCCAGAGCATGTCTGTGAGGTGCTACTATCTCTTGAGAGGATAGAAGGTAATTTCTGTAGCCTACTAACGTGTCACTTTCTTGGCTTATTAAGTCCAAAGTTATTGCCCAGGGAACTCTTTTATGTAGTGAACTCTAAGCTTAGTGAAGCTGTGCTTCTGGGGAAGTAGAATGGAAGTCCTGTATTGTTCTGGTGCAGTGCATTTGCTTCAACCTTTTAAACTTTAGGAAGAAACCTCTACTTTCAGTGAAGTTCTGGGCAGGAAAAATTCTTTACTGTGGATCTGATCCCGAGCCCATTGAAGTCAATGAGATTCTTTCAATTGACTTCAGTGCACTTTGCATCACACCCTGTAAAAGGCTTCCATTGTATTTGATTTTATTCTAATCTTTTTCAAGCCCGCTAGATAGATTAGGACTTTGTTTTTGCATTGTCTCTAGTGATAGGTAATATTGAGGGATATTTTCAAAAGTTTCATTCTTTCTTTAGTAAATGTGTTTTTTCCCAAATTACGGGAAGAGTAAAAATCATTTTTTGTACCCTATAGGCACTTTAGAAGACTGGGATGCAGCTGTTCAAAAAACAGAAAATAGACTAGCTCGAGTTAATGAACAAAGAGTAAAGGTCAGAATTTCTTTACATGAACTATCCGAGAACAGGAAACAGTTGTTCCAAGGTCATCTTTACAGGAGTGTTTTGACTTAAGCTTCTTCTGTCAAGCCCCACAAATGATCTTGAAATATCTGCGAGACTAAGGCCTTGTCTACACTGGCAAGTTACTGCGCAGTAAAGCAGCTTTCTGCGGTGTAACTCCTGAGGTGTACACACTGCCAGGCCACTAGTGTGCAGAAACTCCTCAGTTGCAGAGTTGCAAAAAAACCAGCCACCTTGAGGAGAGTCATAAGCCTTAAAGCACAGAGGCTCCAGCGCTGTATTGGCTGTATAAACATATTACAGTGCAGAAAGCAATTAGTTGGCCTCCAGAAGTGTCCCTTAATCCCTCAAGTGGCCACCCTGCTCATTGTTTGGAAATTGGTTGGCCTGGAGACATGTGCCTTTCCCCTTTCAGAGCTCCCTTTCTGACAGCCATTGTGTGCTGTGCTGATCTGCTCTGGGACACAAAGCAAACCATTAATGTGGAATGTTTCTGCCATTGAACACAGAGGCAGATGTGTGTGTGACACACAGATTTCTGTGCGGAGACCTGGGGAGGGAGACTGGGGCTGATGTCAGTGTTTCCCCCTGCCTCAGGACTGGTTTCTGACACACACTCTGTCCCCCAAAACACACTATCTCTCCTTTCCCCCTCCCGTCACACAATCTGCCCCCCCCCTTCAGTTGAAAAGCAGCTGGCAATGTAGTAGGATGGCCATGGAGCAATAGGATTGGGTAACCTGCATGTTGTGATGCTGTGCCTGCCCCATGAGGCATTGCAAACGCTTCCCAAAGCACCCTGTGGCCAGCTGCACAGTGGGATAGCTACCACAATGCACTGCTCTTTGCCATTGCAAGAGCTGCTAATGTGGATGCAGTCCGCTGTCACAAGGAACACAGTGTGGACATGCAACAGCGGTTTAATTCCAGCACTTTAATAAAAGTGGTATAACTTGTTGTTCAGAAACTTGCTAGTGTAGCCATACCCTAAAAACTGCTAACTTCTTAGTGTGTTGATATAATTAGTTTCTTCTGCACCGGACGTCTAGTTGATACTTGTGAAGAGGTAAAATTAACATGACAATTAAAAGTATAGAAATGACCAGTTAAGATATATCTGTTAAGTGATCTTCCCACTTGGGCTGTGTGTATAAAGCTTAGTGGAAGAATCTGTTTCGTATTGCTGTAGATACATGCAGCATATTTCTAAAAAGAAGTGCTTTAGAAAAAATCTGCTTCAGTTTGCAGTGACTGACAAAACTCCTCAATGTTTCCAGGCTGCTGAGAAGGAAGCTGCTCTTGTGAAGCAGGAGGAAGAAAAAGCTGAACAACGAAAGCAGGCTCGGGCTGAGAAAAAAGCTTCAAAAAAGGCTAAAAAAATAAAACCTGGAGACAAACGCAAAGTAGAAGATGATGACGACGGAGAGTGGGGGCAAGAGGAGGAAGGTATAAACCTGTAGCTTAAAATTTTTCACAACTTTAGACAGCAGGACTTTTAGTTGCCTCTGCAGTCAGCACAGGTCAGGGAAATCTTGTTGGAGTCTCCTTGGGGCTATGTATTCCAAAAGGATCTTAATTTATCTCCATGTGTCAATCACAAAACTGCCTCTGTTGCATTTTTTGGTTGTCAGTGATCGTAAAATGAAATAGGGAGTGAACACTTACATTACCTTAATAATTGAAATAAGTTTAAAAGAATGCTCACTAGATACGTTTCCTGACTTATACAATTATTTCATTGCATGTAAACCCCAATTAGCTGAAATCTCCCTATATTTTCCCTGACTCTGTGTGTCCTCCAAGCTATTCAAACCATCTGCATTTTCCTGTATTTATAACAGCATCTCGGAAGGTTGAAACAAATGTTTCTTGTGGAATGTGCCCCAGAGGGAGGAACATGCATACAGCCTCACTCATTGGTTTCAGAAGACTGCTCGTTTTTGAAAAGAATGCTATTACCATTTATTTGTGGGGAGGGAAAAACACATGATCATGCATATAGTTACAATGAGTGCGAGGAGATAGAAAGTGGAAAAATTTGTCTGCTAACCTTGTGTCCCTTTAAAGCCTTCACTGTCCTAGGCATGCAGTCCTTATCTCTCTAACTCCAAGAGGATTGCTCTTGTTTGTGTTAGGATCTTATTTTGCACCTGCAGTTCCAGGTGCTGAGCACTTACCTGGATCAGGCTGTTTGAGGAAGGCAGCCTTTCCCTTAATATATATGTAAATAAAACCCTGCTGTTTGCTAGAATGTCTAAATCATTTAAAGCTTTTGTTTCACTGAACAGCAGAGCAGCCTAGCAAGAGACACAAGGGTGATGGTGACAGTACGCGTGTTGAAGAAGAGGTGGAAGATATGGAGGTAGAAACCGGCCTGTTTGGAAGAAGTACACCTGCGAGACCAGCTGCTTCCTCTAAACAAAAGGAAAAGGCAGCTGCAAGCCGAAAAGAAGCTCCCAGAGTTCTCCATGACAGTGCTAAAGATAATGTCACTGTTTTTGTCAGCAATCTTTCTTATAGCATGGCAGACCCTGAAGTGAAACTGAAAGAGCTCTTTGAGAGCTGTGGGGAAGTGGTGGAAATCCGCCCCATATTTTCTAACAGGGGGACTTTCCGGGGCTACTGCTATGTAGAGTTTGTGGACGAAAAATCAGCTCTACAGGCCCTAGGATTGGATCGCAGGATTGTGGAGGGGAGGCCAATGTTTGTCTCTCCTTGTGTTGACAAGAACAAGAATCCAGATTTTAAGGTACAATACTTCTTAATCATTCAATAAATAACCTTATTATGAGATTGCATAGGAAGACTAGCAGCATGTCTAGTCTCTTCAATAACCCTGCCTAGTGATCAACCCTGCACTAACCTCTTCATACTGGCAGTCCAGAATTTACATTGAGAAATATCTGCACTAGATAATGCTCAGTGCATGACACCTTTTGACACAATAGATAATAATTAGCTTGATTGGTAACTTAGTCCAGTGATTCTCAACCTTTTCTATACTCTACTGTTACAACAGAAGAAAAAATCCCATCTTCCCCACCCCTCTTGCAATGTAGCCATAAGTAAAGGAGGGTAATTGTGCTGTTTCGTTGGTTGAAAACCCACACTGTGATCTCTTTGGATGGTGCTAGATAAAGTGAAAGGCACTGGACTGATTGAGCCTCCAAAGCATTTGAAGCCCTTCAGAATTCTTGCATCTTTTCAGGTAGTTGAACCACACGCTAGAGCTGACTTCTGCAGTGATCAGTGTATCTCTAACTATCTACACTTGAATAAATCCTCCGTCATTTGTGCACTCAGTGTAGTAACCATGCGTCTCAATCTTCCAGCTGTATATTTTTCAAATCTGTAAAATGCTTTTCAAGAGGCTGCAACTAATGCTAGGTACATAACTAGTAATACAGGGAAAGGTTTGCGTCAAATGCAGCAGGAGTAACCGTTTACAGGTATTGTAGATAGTGAACTTTTATCCACACATGATCCCGTAGTGCAGTGTTTGTGAAGCACGTCAACACTGCAGCTGACAGCCGTTGAAGTATATTCAGTATCCATAAAGTCTTGCTAATGTTTCTATGTTAGATGCAATGGATGTGTGTGCGCACACACAACTTGCTACATTAGCTAGATATCCTATGTTATTTTAACACTCAAAATATAGCGTGAAGGCACAATTAGGGAAGCTCTTCTTGAGCTTGGAGCAGACCCGTAATATTGTAGAGACTCATTGGGGTGAAGCCTTTGCTTTCTTAGAGCAGACTGAATTCTTAGAAGTGCATACCTATTGTATTGTTGTAGCGCCTAAGAGCTCCGATCAAGACTGAGGCCCTATTGTGTTAAGTGCTGTTATAATCACATAAGACACAACCCCAGTCTCGTACTAATATTTAATGGTCTGAAATTATGGCGCAAGTTGGACATAGGTTCTTTGAATGTCTGCAACTGGACAGGAATTCATGTCCCTTTCTTACCCCAGGTGTTCAGGTACAGCACTGCACTAGAGAAGCATAAACTATTTATTTCTGGTTTGCCATTCTCCTGCACTAAAGAAGAGCTGGAGGAGATGTGTAAAGCACATGGAAATGTAAAAGACATTAGGCTAGTCACTAATCGAGCTGGGAAACCTAAGGTAAGTGTCCAGCACTCGTGTTAATCTAATGTTAACGTTAATCTAAATGTTAAAAGAAACTTCAAAGGGGGAAACTCTTGGATATTTTGCATCCAAAAGATAGATTTTCTGTTTTAAAATCAAACAAGGGAGTTGGACTGTTTTCATGAGTTATTCTTAATCCAGAACCAGACTTGTTTAAATTTATACCTTTTTTTGCAGTATCTGTAACCCAAATGTTTCATGCTAGTACATGAGCACCAGAAAGTGAAATGGAGTCTGTCTTCTTGCCCAAATTAAGTGAAATGCAAAAAGTGTGGGTATAAATGGGAGAAAAAGATGTTCTATAGAACTTTCAGTTTTAGTAATAGGTGCTGGTAGTCTGTGAAGAATCTGTATTTTTTTTTGTAAACTGTTCTCACATGACAATATCTTTCTGGTGTAATACAGCTGTGATCATAACTAGTTTTAAAATGACTTCAGTTGTTTTTAATTCTTTGACTCCAGTGATCTCAATATGTCTTCCAGCAATGGATGTGGCAGTAAGGAATTAGCCACCTTATCTCATGACAGATTTTGTTACATTTGCATCTGTATAAAATTAAGGACATTCGTTAAATGAGAGATTTTAAATCAGCTGCTGTTCCCTCAAAACGTTGCCCTCCCACACTTGACTCAAATAGACACGATTAAGTGCTAGTCACTCTATTGGCTGTCATCCTGCTAAAGTTGTGTGTACTAAAAGCTTGAAAATCCATTTTAAAGCAAAATAACCTTTCAAAACTGGCTCCCACTGCAGGTCTTGTAAGTGATGCTCTCCACTTGCATCACTTACTTTTGCAGGCTATGGGCTTGGCTACACTCAAAACTTCAAAGCGCTGCTGTGGGAGCGCTGCTGCGGCAACGCTTTGAAGTGTGTGTGTGGTCGCAGCGCCAGCCCTGGGGGAGAGCTCTCGCAGTGCTGCATGTACTCCACCTCCTCATGGGGATTAGCTTGCGGCTCCCAGCGCTGCGGCACTGTTTACACTGGCGCTTTACAGCGCTGTATCTTGCAGCGCTCGGGGGTGTTTTTTTTCACACCCCTGAGTGAGAAAGTTGCAGCGCTGTAAAGCACCAGTGTAGCCAAGGCCTATGTTCAGAGCTTGGCTTGAGCTGGGATTCCTACTTAAATGCCATAGAATGTGTTTAATCATTCATAGCTTAAACAAGGTCACATTTAAAACTGGATATATTTGTATGGTCCAGAATGATGCGTCTTCCAAGATTATCCAGCCTTAAAAGTGCATATAAACTATGGGCTCCGAAGAGCAGTGGTAACACAATTAGAAAGACATCGTTTTGCACTTTGTGAAATCACCGCGAGTATCACTTGGCTACTGTGCAGTGACAGCTGCTAGAAATCTCCTGTGTTGTGTGGGAGGAAGTGCCTCCATGCAGCCTCTCCTTACCCATGTGGAGAAACTCTCTCACCCAGGTGGACCATCGGCAGTGTGATTAGTAGCTGCAATATAGTGAAACCTGCACAGTGAAACCTATGAGGAATGCTTTGTTGCTGATGACTTAAAAGTATCCCCATGTGGCTTGTGGAGCAAATTTCTCCAACCCTTCAGAGACCACTTCTACCATTCAGTGTTGATGGTGTTGCCTAAAATGGATTGGCTCCTCTTGAAACTAACGTAACTACTTATGCCATAGGGTAGTGGACCTGATTTCCTAAGCAGAAGTTTTAACCTAGTAAAGGATTGCAGCAGATTGGATGTGGATTTTGCCCTTGTAGCTGCTAGATAGAGATGTATAGAGTCTCACTAACTTTCACTGGGCTAACCTGTAAATCTGATGATTCTTTCAAACCCTGTGGTCTCAGCCTCGTTGCAGATACTAGAGTGCTGCAGTGAAGTCTTACTACTAAGACAGCATTCTGTGGTGCCACGCTTGAGTGACTCTTTACCTACTTGCTAATGTACAAAATACATTTTCAATTAAAAGGGGTTTCATGAGTAGCAGTTAGCAAGACTCTGCTCTCTGGACAGCCATATAGCTTTGAATTCTTCAGCACTCCTGCAGTTTCACCATGAAGAGTGAGACTTCATCTCAGCCATATGTCATGTCTGTACCATTGTCACTTCAGTCATCTCAGTTGACTAAGCTCTGTGCAGAAGCTGTCATGCAGAAAATATACACTGACACTTACCTAGTTTGTCTCTGGGCTTTCCTTGTTCAGGGCCTGGCCTATGTAGAGTACGAAAATGAAGCGCAGGCCTCACAGGCTGTATTAAAAATGGATGGCCTGACAATTAAGGAAAATGTCATCAAGGTGGCAATCAGTAATCCACCTCTCCGAAAATTCCCAGACAAACCTGAGGCAGGGAGAGCCTCGCAGTCTATGGTACCACGACAGATTTATGGAGCGTGAGTATTCATGGCATGTATTGCTTGGGGATGCTTAGAAAACATCAGGTCTGTAACACAGGGATACTTAGGAACCGCACCAAGGACTGGTGAGGATATTGTTTGAAAGGTGCTATAGAAGTGCCTTACAGTTATGGTTTAGGAAGTGGCAGATTCACAGGGTTGGTAATGGGATGTAGACACTTCCCACTTCTAGATTGCTAGTTCAAATCCAGTCCAGTGCAGCAGTGACTGAAAGGTACCATGGTGTTGATGGCTGTTCTGGTGATAATCTCTGATGTGAACATCTGAGCACAAAACTGGCCTGAATTATCTGCTATTGGCAGTCTTGGCAAATTGGACAGGGTTTGAAATGAGTAGGAAGGCTGAGCTCTCCTTTCACCTTGGAAAGGTGCTCCCACAGATAAGGGTTAAAGGCATGCCAGTAGACCAGGGTTGTGCTGTTGCTGTGCACCTGTTTAGTGGCTAAATAGGAGACTTCAGTCTCCTGGGCTGTCTGGCTTGGCGCCTTTTGCCAGCACTAAAATACACTTTCAACAGGCATCAAAATGAAAGCAGCGTAAACACTGCATTGCCTGCAAATAAAATAACCGAGAAAGGAAAAAAATGGGTGTTCCTTGTGGCGAACAAACCTTTGTTTCTTTCCTCTTGATTCAAATTAATATACCAACTCCCCCTCCCCCCCAAAAAGCTTCCTTGATGTTCTCACACATGCCTTTTGTTTTTTTTTAGACGGGGGAAGGGCAGAACTCAGCTCTCAATGGTGCCTCGTGCATTACAGCGCCAGAGCAATCTTGTGACACAGGCTGAGAATGGGATGGTTCAGAATTCACCAGCAACTTCATCTGCAGCCACTGAGGAGCCTAAAAAGATGTCCAATGCTGATTTTGCCAGGATGCTACTGGAAAAGTGAGCAAGAGTAAAATGAGAAATGCCTTTTTGGAAGCCATGTTGTGTCCTTATTTATGCTAGCAAGAGAAACCGCCAATCACACTCAAGTGTAAATACTTCTCTGGACAGTTGCATTCACCAAGATCCAGATTGGGGCTGTACAAATCCAGTTGTTTGTTTTTCTCTGAGAGCAAAGAGGTATGCTTCGTGTTCCGGTAAAATGGCTTTAAATGATCCCTCATATTGAGGGTAGTGGGGGGGAATCTTCACTTTACAGATTGGATACAATGTGAAGTTTTATGGAGTATTCTTTTTTACTTTTTTAAAGAATGAGACAGTTGAGTGAAAGCTTAATGCTGTGATTGTAGAGCCCCAGTGGTCACTGGGGTTTGGCTGGTGATGGTGTTAGACAGCCCCCGTGGCAACATACAACCCATCGTAAACACACACTGACTGACTTCAGAAGTCATGGGCCTGTACACCACCTTCCATTTAACAAGTTCATATGGCAGATGCTAGTAACTTCACCACAATGGCCTATTTTAGAATTAAGAGAGGGGAGGGAATTCTATAAAAATGTATTCAATTGATGTTCTGCTCAAGTTGGTCTGTTTTTATATTGTGTGTTTGTAAATGACATTCAGACTATTATTTTTAAGCTTCATAAACAACATTAGAGCTGGGAACTTTGTTTCATGTAAAAGCTGTATATGCTACTGCGGACCATTTTACCTTTTAGTTTGCTAAATGACTATTCCATGTCTTGACAGTTGGTTTCTGTATGATTTACTTCTTGAATTTTGTTTTGTACACAATGTGAAGTGCAAGTTATTGCTTTATTAAACTAAAGATCTCAAAGGTTTTTTTAAATACTGATGCTTTTGTTTAGATATGGTGTCTGATTTGCACTTACCGTAAGGTAGCAGTATGATGTTGATACCTAGCTTTTCTCACAAGATCCCTTCATTTAATGTACATGTTAGTAAAGCTTTTGATACTGTCCCACATGGCCTGCTCCATAAACTAGGGAAATACAACCTAGACAGAGCTACTATAAGGTCAGTGCAAAAATGGTTGGAAAACCATTCCCAGAGAGCAGTTATCAGTGGTTCACAGTCATGCTGGAAGGGCATAATGGGTGGGGTCCTGCAGGGATCAGTTCTGGGTCCGGTTCTGTTCAATACCTTCATCAGTGATTTAGATAATGGCAGAGAGAGTACACTTATAAAGTTTGCGAACGGATAGGATTAAAATTCAAAAAAATCTGGACAAACTGGAGAAATGGTCTGAAGTAAACAGGATGAAATTAAATAAGGACAAATGTAAAGTACTCCACTTAAGAAGGAACAATCAGTTGCACACATACAAAATGGGAAATGACTGCCTAAGAAGGAGCACTGTGGAAAGGGATCTGGGGATCATAGTGGACCACAGGATAAATAGGAGTCAACAGTGTAACACTGTTGCAAAAAAAGCAAACATCATTCTGGGATGTATTAGCAGGAGTGTTGTAAGCAGGACACGAGAAGTAATTCTTCCACTCTGATTAGGCCATAACAGGAGTTTTGTGTCCCGTTCTGGGCATCACATTTCAGGAAGGATGTGGACAAATTGGAAAGAGTCCAGAGAAGAGCAACAAAAATGATTAAAGGTAAAAAAAAAAACACCATGATCTACGAGGGAAGATTGAAAAAATTGGGTTTGTTTAGTCTGGAAAAGATCAGACTGAAAGGGGACATACGTTTCCAAGTATATAAAATGTTACAAGGGGAGGGAGAAAAATTGTTCTCAACCTCTGAGGATAGGACAAGAAGCAATGGGCTTAAATTGCAGCAAGGGAGATTTAGGTTGGACATTAGGACAAACTTCCTCACTGTCATGGTGGTTAAGCACTGGAATAAATTGCCTAGGAAGGTTGTGGAATCTCCATCACTGGAGATTTTTAAGAGCAGCTTAGACAAACATGTCAGGGATGGTCTAGATAGTTAGGCCTGCCATGAGTGCAGGGGACTGGACTAGATGACCTCTTAAGGGCAGGAGGGATAGCTCAGTGGTTTGAGCATTGGCCTGCTAAACTGGGGATTGTGAGTTCAATCCCTGAGTGGGCCACTTAGGGATCTGGGGCAAAATCAGTACTTGGTCCTGCTAGTGAAGGCAGGTGTTAGACTCAATGACCTTTCAGGGTCCCTTCCAGTTCTGGGATAGGTATATCTCTGTATAAAAGTTCTCTGATTCCCTAAACCACTTAATTGATCAAGATGGTGAAATGCTTTACCAAAACTGAGTTACAGTAACTTAATACATTACACTGCATGTAAGAGAAAATGACTAATACTGTTATCTAGCTGAAACAAGGGAATTTCAGATACCGGAACATAACATGAATATGGGGAGAAGATGCTGAGGTCAGTTCTACAACACTGGCACAGGTGTGAACAAACAGTATTTTTAATTAAAGTTGAAACTAATTATTCACCTCAGTAGCCTGGAACCAACCATCACATCATAACTTGTGGGTGACACTGTTAGGAAATGAGGGAACATGTTTTCCCCATAATCCCCTGAGTTCTGTTCAGTGCTTTAGAACAGTGTTTCTCAACAACTGATCTGTGGACTGATGCTGGTCCCTGATCTCCCTAGTTTAGGAAGGCAGCAAGCCAGTCCCTGGTATCAAAAAGGTCGAGAAACACTGCTCTAGAAGCAAACATCCATGTACCCCTGCTTGGAACACTAAATCATTTTTCATCATGTGACCTCTGAATCTAGAAGCAAATTAAATGTTGGTTGGAATGCAGCAAATTATAGCTACACTTAAAGTTTTGTTTTTTTTTTTAAAAGCCAGGGCTAGCCAGGAATTCTTGCTGTAACTAAGCACAGTAATCCACATCTACCTGAATGAAAAAAAAGGTAACTAACTTGTAATGACATTTAGCACACAGATTTCAGGGAACCAGGCTCTACTATGTAAAATTAAAATTTAGTGTATTAAACTTGCGCTAAGTGATATCCCAAAACAAAAATTTACATAGTAAAATACTTTAATCTGTTACTAAAATAACATTTTCCACAAACAGCTAAAGTGCAGAATCTGTATACACATCTTGTACTACAAAAATAAGCATGCTTTTAAAAACAATTCCCATTGTTTATTATCCCAGTCAGTGATGTCTAGTACATTGAGTCATGATACATGACATGAGAGCTAACAGGCAACACCATATTTTGATACTTTATTGGTATCCTGGTTTTATTATGAAACTTGATATTAAATAGGATTCATGTCAGGCCTCTAAGTAAGAAATGATACTTGTCAGAGAGTGGGGGAAATTGTGTATAGTAAACAGCTAGGTAGCATAACAATTACAAGCTGCTATTTGTGACTTCAGAAATGGAGTGGTTATATGATACCCATCAATTAGTGAGCTCTGGAAAGATCTTATTGCATTCTCAGATTCAGGATGCTGCTGTAGGTAATTCAACTAGGATGCATTGGGCTGTTATATTTTCAGTTTGCTACCGTTTTTTTTGTCATGCTAACACCTAACTAGCGGCAAGGGGTCTGAGGAGCTACTGTCATAAGCTTCAAATTTTTTTTTATCAAAGCAAGAGCAGGGATGAGAACATGGTAGTATATGGACATTGTTTCATTGGCTATTGCCAGCTTAAGCATTTACACAAACAGTAACTGGAATCTAGTATTAGAATTTACTGGAACTTAAGTGCAAGCCATTGTTTGTGATGTGCTTCTGAGTACTTGCAAAATTATAGCATCAGAAAGTGGCCCTCTCCCTGCTGTTGAGATGACATATATAGCTCACCCACAGTAGCAGGCAAGAGATCTAGAAATTGTTAAAGCTATCAGTCAGGGCTGGTAGCCTCTTACACCATTTGAAGATGAAAATG
Source organism: Gopherus evgoodei (assembly GCF_007399415.2). NCBI lineage: Eukaryota > Metazoa > Chordata > Testudines > Testudinidae > Gopherus > Gopherus evgoodei. Next base: position 4,437,140 of record NC_044334.1, read on the forward strand.
CATTAACTGGGATGTAGACTATTTCTACTCAAATGGTGGAGTTGGATCTTGAATCCTAGCATGTATAGGAACACTTATTTCCCATGGTTTTGCAGAAGCTACCTATTTTCAAACATGTAACTGGAGTGTTCATTGCAAGAGGCACTTTCTATGGCATGACAACTGCTGCTTACAGAATTAGGTAAGCTACTGTCCTTACTAAGCTGCAGGAGGCAGTACCGGGTCCTTATACACAATGTAAAAAATCAACTTGCAATCCAGTTGAATTAAATTTGGACAGATGGGTTGTTCAGCTGCTCCTGAATCCCCTGGACAGTGGTCTCAAACCAACTTTAAAAAATGTACCCCCCACCCATTGCTGCATAAAACTCACCCAAACAAAGGGAACTCACACCATACAAAGTATGGCAGCACATACAAAATTTAAAAAAAAAAAGCAGCCCTAATTTTAGATGTTATTTTTAACAAAAGTAGATTAGCTACCTAGAGAGCAGTATGGCACATTGGCAGTGGGGTGAGGGAGGAAAGGAGATCTTGAGCCTTTGGACAATTGTAAAATAATTCTGCTAAAGAGCTTTTAAATAAAGTGCTACAACACTGGCTGAAGGGGTTCTGTTGGAAAGCGAAATAAGATAATGGCAGCAATACAATAAAATACTAGCCCCCCCCACCAGTGACTTTTAGAGAGAGTGCTCGTGCCTTCCCTGTACGATACAAATGAAGATAGACTTGGCATCGAGGCAATTACAAGGTGTTGGCTTTAGGAAGCCATCTCGTAGAGGATTGTAGAAAGTAATTCAATCAGTTTTACTACAGCTTGGATCACACTTGCAAATTGACCTCACTTTGGATTTCTTTCTCCTTTCCCCTCCAGTAACACAAGCTGGACCTAGTGCACATTCAACACTAACGCTTCACAGTTTAGCTTGGCATAAGGATAATAGATATAAAAAAGTATATTAATTTACTAAACTTTAAATAAATGAAATGCTAAGAGTGATTTTCTCCTCTAGTGGAGGAGTTTCTCAACAGGAACGCTGAGAAGCTTTCTATTACTCAACACATTCATTTTGTCATTGGATCATCATAACATTCAAGTTTTGACTGGAATAGTTTGCTTGTATCGAGCAGTGCTGCCATCAGCCTCAGGTAAACCAACTGAATATTCTGTTGTGGCAATAAGCAGCATATCTAAAGTGGTCTCAGTACATTTTGCAATGAAGCGTATGAAAGGTCTCACATCTCCTTCATTGGCTGCTTCTAAGACATGATAATACTCTGCCCTTTGCTCCTTACGGATTGTGATGGGTGGATAGCCTGCCTGCATTAGTATGAGATTCATTAACAGGCGTGAAGTCCTTCCATTGCCATCTACAAATGGGTGTATATAGACCAGTTTATAATGGGCTAAGGCAGCAAATTCCACAGGGTGTAAGCTCATGGCATCTTCGGAGTTGATCCACTGTACAAACTCCTGCATCTGTTTTTCAACATCTTGAGGATGGGGTGGGATATGATGTCCTACAAACACCTGGGTAGTCCTAAACCTCCCAGCTTCCACCGGGTCCACATAGCCCAGCACTCTCCTGTGTATCTCCAAAATGTCGCTGGTGGTTACGGAGCCTATTCGGGATACCAGAGTGGTATTTACATATTTCATAGCAGCATGCATACCAATGACTTCATTCTGCTCCACCAGACTTTTCCCAGGAACAGCATATCTGGTCTCAATGATGTGCCGGATTTCAGAGAGTGTTAATGTGTTCCCTTCAATGGCAACTGTGTGATAAATATGGTGGTAATAGGACTCTTCCATCACTCGACGCAGGGCTGAATTGCCTTTGGGGATTGACATCACTTTTTTAACTTTGCTGTCAATAATGCTAAAGTATCTCTGGTCTATCTCTTCAACCAGGGGCAGAGTTCGGTCCCGATTGATCAGAGCTTTTTCATGACAAGGAGAAATGGTCAGTGCTTTGGAGTACAAGTAGTCTGCTTGAATGATGTCTTTCTCCTCTTCAGAAAAGATGCCAAACTCATTCAGAGCATCCACATAATCTGGATCCATCTTGAGGGCGTACATGAAGAGTTTATGGGCTTTCTCACGCTTCCCCTGCCGTTTCATTTCAAGGGCTTGATTCAAAGCTGCTTTGGCTTCTAATTTGATTTCTGAAATGCACAACAACAGTACTTAGATACTACAGTGAGGGATACTAAGAGTATTCCTTTAATACATATTAAAATAAAATTAATCAAGTCAAGAGTGATATAAAGAATTCACAGGGGGTGGTTTGAGCATTGGCCTGCTAAACCCAGGGTTGTGAGTTCAATCCTTGCAGGGGCCACTTAGGGATCTGGGGCAAAAATCAGTACTTAGTCCAACTAGTGAAGGCAGGGGGCCAAACTCAATGACCTTTCAAGGTCCCTTCCAGTTCTAGGACATAGGTATATCTCCTATTATTATTATGTTCTAGACCTTACTGTGGGGGGTTGCAAATACCAGAAACTGCAGACACTGCAGGTAAACAAACAGTCCCAGCCCACCAGCAGCTTTCCCTAATGGGCTGGCTGCCAATTTCCACTTCACAATGCATGTAGCCAATTATGCAAGGTCTGTAATGGGATCAGTATGAAACAGCATTTCTGCTGTTTTTTTATTAAAGTATTTAATACCTTTCTAGTGCATTACAATGACTCTGAAGTAGCCAAGAATATAGTGCTAGAAATGCAATGGTTTCTCTGAATATTTTTTAAAACCACTGAGACAAATTCTGCCCAAAGAAGTCAATAGCAGAGTTAGGCACATTCAAGAAAGAAGTTAGCACAACAGGTTATACAGTCTCAGAATTTTGGAAGGAATGCTCCAAAATCCAGACTGCTCTGCATCAGTCCAATGGAGTGTGTTCAAAATCCTGAAATTATTTTAATGAAGTTTCACTGGAACAGAGAAAATGCAGAAAGAACCTCAAAGGACCAACTGGGCTAGTAAAATACCAGCACATACTCCTTTCATGGTTCAAATGAATGAGTGGTAGCCCAGATAGGGACGAGGCATCAGAAGTCTTAGCTTTTATTTTCAGCTTTTTGTGTGGCCCTAGTTTAATTCTTCAGTAAAATGGGGACAACTTCTCTAACTTGCAGGGGTGTTGTGGGGGTTTATAAATGTGTATAGAGTGCTTGGAGATTCTTGGATAAGGACTCTATACAAATGCAGAGTATTATACAGTCAGTCACCTAGTAACCTGTGCCTGCAGCACACCCTCCCCCAACATTTCTCTAGTCTCTCAAGCATAGAAAGCCCATTTCTTACCTGGGGAGGGTTTGGATTTCAGCACCATCAGCTCTAATCTACCTGAAGTCACACTGAGTCCAGTTGTCTGCCCTGTGTACCTGGTAATCCCTACATAGCCTACTCCCAATTTATTTTTCAGGAAGGAGAGTCCTTTGAGCACGGCCTGACACTGCTCTTCTACTGCAGCCAGTGGGAGCAACAGCACCAACAGAGAGCCCACCAGGACCATTAGCACTGCTGCCCATCTGACACGGAGCCACAGACTCATCCATTTCAGCTCAGGATCCGCCACCACAGCCATCGACAAGAGATTCATCTGGTCCCAGGGGTGGACACAAGGAGCATCTCCTTTCTCATGGGTCAGACCTAGGAACAGAAATCGCGTTAGCACAGAGGTTCGTAACTCTACCAGTATGATGCAACAGATAAGGCAGCGGTCTGGGACTTGTAAGACCCGGGTTCTATTTCTAGCAACACCAGGCCTGCTGGCTGATCAGGGGCAAGTCACTAGCCCTCTATGGTGTTGCTGTTTCCCATCCCACCCTGAGTCTGTCTTGTCTATTTTGACGGTGAGCTCTTGGGGACAGGGCCCAGGGCGATGCCCTGCAATCAGACCCTCAACGCAAGTATCAGGAGGATGGCTCCAGGGTAGGGATAGTCCACCTGTGGAGCAGCACCAATGGAGCAGCAAGTCCCCAGGGGGTGGCCTGACTGGGGACCTGGGGCAGCAAAGCACCCAGCGACTCTGCGGTGCCCCTGGACCCAGCATCCTGCTCCCCCCAGGGCTCCGTGAGGCAGCTGGGTGGTGTCTGGCCTCAGGGCGCCCCCTCCTGGGGTCCATCCCTCCCCAGGGTCCATCCCCTCGGGGCCTCCCCTCCCCGGGGTCCATTCCTCCCTCCCCCCGGGGGCCTCCCCCCCCAGGGTCCATCCCCCCCGGCCTCGGGGCCTCCCCCCCCGGGGTCCATCCCTCCTGGGGTCCATCCCTCCCCAGGGTCCATCCCCTCGGGGCCTCCCCTCCCCGGGGTCCATCCCCCCCGGCCTCGGGGCACCTTCCACCGTCCCTAGGCCTCGAGGCACCCCCAGCCCCCCGTCTCTAGGCCGCGCCACCCTCTGTCCCCAGAGCTCACCCCGCGCCATCCGGGGCTTCCGGCTGCCGGTTCCTGATCGCACCCGACCCGGGCTCGTCTCCGCGCTCCGCCCTGCCCCACCCCCGCTCACCACCATTGGCTACTCCGCTCCCGGCCTCCCCTTATCATTGGCCTCCCGGCCTATCCGTCTCCCCTAGCCCCGCCCTCTCTTCCGGCGGTGTTTCCCGTTCAGCTCCACGTCTCCGGCGCCGGAGAGGCTCGTGGAGAGCAGCGATAGGCTGGGCTCTGACGCCAGTCTCAGCGCTTGTAGCCAATGAGGAGGCCGCTCGATCGTGAAGGGCGGGAGCTGCTATTTAAAAGCCAGGGGCGAGAAGCCGCGTTGGGGCTGGGTGCCGCGGCGGTAGCATGTTGGTGGTGGGTTGGCAGCAGGAGCTGCCGCCGGCATCTGCTGGAGCTAGAAACCCGCGGGGACAGGGACCCCCAGCTTCTTCCCGTGCTGGTGCTCCGGGAGCTGGGGCTTCAGAGAGCCCCTCGCTGGGGTGGAGTCACCAGCGCCCTGGGCCTCCTGCTGCGGCAGGGTCTCCCGAGCTTTTCTCGTGCTCGGGGGCTGAGCGAGGGCCGGGCTGACTTGGTTACAGTTAAGTGGCTGCCTCGGGGACAGAAATTCGGTGACGGGTTCTGCGCTCCGGCAGGGAAAAATGCCTGGGATCTCAGGGCTGCGAGCTGAAGCTGGACAAATTCAGATTAGAAGTAAGGTGTAAGGCTTTAGTAGGGAGGGACAATTTACCAGGAGTTCAGGACTGGCGAGTTTTAAATCATCAGGACTGGCTTTTTAAAGATCCGCTCTAGGGATCATTGTGGGGCAGGGCTCTGGCCTGGGTTATCAATAGTCCTTTTTGGCCTTGGAATCTATAAATCCAGTCTTGCAGTGACTCTGTTCAGAGCATTCGTCAGCCCACTGCCACTAAACAAACTGCAGCAGAGAAGTGTGATACAACCCAGGTGAGGGAGCTAGGAAGTGCTATGCCCCCTCCCTGTTACTGTCTCTGCCGCAGAAAGGTTATGTGACACAACAAAACTCTTGGAGTCTCCTGAGCTGTAAAATGGGGTTAATTATGTGCCTGTCATAACTTTAGTCCCAGATTTGGACCTTAGTGTCCAAAATATGGGGGTTAGCATGAAAACCTCCAAGCTTAGTTACCAGCTTGGACCTGGTACTTGCTGCCACCACCCAAAAAATTAGAGTGTTTTGGGGCACTCTGGTCCCCCTGAAAAACCTTCCCTGGGGACCCCAAGACCCAAATCTCTTGAGTCTCACAACAAAGGGAAATAATCCTTTTTCCCTTCCCCCCTCCAGGTGCTCCTGGAGAGATACACAGACAAAAGCTCTGTGAATCCAAACAGAGTGACTCCCCCTCTCCGTTTCCAGTCCTGGAAACAAAAGCACTTTTCTCTTCACCCAGAGGGAATGCAAAATCAGGCTAGCAAATCCAACACACACAGATCTCCCCCTGATTTCTTCCTCCCACCAATTCCCTGATGAGTACCGACTCAATTTCCCTGAAATTTCCCAGAAAAGAAAACTCCAACAGGTCTCAAAAAGAAAGCTTTATATAAAAAGAAAGAAAATACATACAAATGGTCTCTCTGTATTAAGGTGACAAAATACAGGGTCAATTGCTTAGAAGAAATATGAATAAACAGCCTTATTCAAAAAGAATACAAATCAAAGCACTCCAGCACTTATATTCATGCAAATACCAAAGAAAAGAAACCATATAACTTACTATCTGATCTCTTTGTCCTTACACTTAGAAACAGAAGATTAGAAAACAGAAACTACTTCTCCAAAGCTCAGAGAAAGCAGGCAGACAGACAACAAAGACCTCAGACACAAAATTCCCTCCACCCAAAGTTGAAAAAATCTGGTTTCCTGATTGGTCCTCTGGTCAGGTGCTTCAGGTGAAAGAGACATTAACCCTTAGCTATCTGTTTATGACAGTGCCCCTGCCTCACATTTGTTTTTCTCATCAAGTGCTCTGGAATACTCAAGAGCTAAGTGCTCTAGCAAAGCAGAAGAAAAGCCTTGGATTGCTGGCAATGGTCAGGCTGCAATTCTCATTTGAAGAACTTCCCTAGTTGGCTCATTTGCCTTTTTCCTTGCTGCCCCTTCTGGCTGGAACTCCCTTCTCCCAGCAGTGCCTCACAAACATTAAAGCATTTGCCTTCAAAACAAACCCCTTGTTACAGAGGGGGAACTGAGGCACAGTGTGACAGGGTCACCCGGGGTGCTGTGGCAGAATCAGGAAGATAATTTAGATCTGTGGTTTCTGTCAGTGCCTGAAGCACAAGCCCAGCTTTCCTCCATTATTGTACTTGGAGCTCATCCCTTCTGCTGTCAGATCTCTCCTCAGAGCTTGCTTTTCCCATGAATTGCTGCCACCCACTAAAATAATGGGAATGTTACTCCCTTCCCCAGTAATGGTCCAAGACAAGCCTTTTCCAGGGACGTTGTGCTGTGTTTTCTCTTTGGGTGATAAAGCTGGGCGGGGAGTGGGAGACAGTGCTGCCTTCTGTGTCCTGAATGTTACTGAACGAGCAATAGACACTTAAGTAAAAGCATTATTAACAGGGAAGGCTCCTTAGTGGGAGGTCATGATTTACACAGACAATCTGGATTCTGGGCTATTTTTCACCTGTTTTCCACTGCTCCAGGACTGGGCTGACTCTGCTCAGAGCTAGGCCACTGCTGTCATCCTAAGGATCCCAGGGAAGGCAGAGCTCTCTGGTGTCATTATACAGGAGATGGGCGCTCAGAGAAAGTCTTCCCGCTTCTTTCTGGTTTGTTTTAGATCAGAAATGCGAAATGCAGTAACCACGTTCTCAGTCCTGGGACTTCTCCGTGTGCTTTTTGACTTATTGGGATTGACAAAAGCAGGTTGATCAGCTCAGTCAGGACTGCATCCCTAAAGGTAGCCTGACAGCATCTCAGCTAGGAGACTGCTCAGCATCAAAGTGAGCCCAAGGCAATCCCTGCAGCAGGAAATTACCATGTAGTCTATTAATTTTGAACATGCCAATGTCCTTTATGACAAAATTTGGAAGAACAAGTTTTGGAACAATCATCAAATAGCCTTTGAGAGATCAGCAAAACATTTCTTCAAAGAAGCTGTAATACAAACACCAAATGCACTGTCCTTAACACCATTGCACTCAAACCTAATTGGGGAATTAATTATTGAGGAGTAGAAAACAACTGCACCTCAGTACATGCTGTATTCTTTTTTAAATTCAGACAGTCCCAAGCTCCATTCTAAGAAGCACATTTATAATCGGTCATTGGTGATCCGGTTAGATTTGATCTAATGGTGTGAGCACACCACCAGTAGCCAGGAATGCTTGGGATCTATTCTTTGAAAAGTGCTCTTTTGTGACTCCGTTGCCATATGTATAATACAGGGATGAAAATACTGACCCATCCCTCAGGAGTGTGGTGAGGGTTGATTAGTCAATGTTTATAAAGTGCTGTGTAAATGCCAAGTACAATGACAAATCCATGGCAGCTGAAGGACTGCTGTTGTTGGTAGGTTGCACACCGTCATTATTCACAGCTTCACAAGGGGTAGCAGGGAAAGAATTTTAGAAGCACAGGCCACTATGATGTGAGCTAAAGGAGGCTCACCATTAGCAATACAGGGCCGGAGATACTTCTGAACTGTTCTGATTCAGAGGGCCATGATATACGCATGCACTCTCCAGTTCCTTTAAAATAACATTACACTTCATTGCCTAGGGCTGTATGTTTGTACATTTATGTAGCCCAGAGGTTACTCTCCTTGCAGGGCCCTTTACTCAGGTTCTATAGACAGGGAGTAGCCAAAAGCGGGTGTGAATATTCAGAATGTTTGAATTTCACCATTGACTTCCATCATGACTCTGCATTAGAAATCATGCTCTGTTGCTCATGTCATGTGACAGTCATATAATTACAGATGCATAGACTAGAAGCATTAAGACCATATCCCATTAACAGAATTGTAAAGGCTTGATCATTATTATCATAGCCAGCCATCGAGTTTTACATGGTGGAGCATTTTGTTCCTTCTACCCTGTCTCACTACCACGTTCAACTTTACCCAAAGGAGAAAATGTCCTTTGCAGCCACTAGAGGGCAGTAATTCATTCTGCTTTTCTTCCTGTAAGAAATATTGCAATTTTGTTCTCTTTGGACTTGGTCTGCATTTCTGCATTTAGATGCAGCGAGCATGAAAAACAGAGTTTAAGGCTGAGAAGGTCAGCAGAATAGCCTTGGGGACTGTTAGCACTGTTTGAAAGTTGCCTTGATGCTGTTTGCAATGAGCGTATTTGAAACCTCTTCCTGATAAGCTGTCATTATTGTTATATTGTAAGTGTATCTGTTAGGTAAAAGCTTGTGCGGTTTTGCCACTAGAATCAATTTTGTGATGGTGTTAATAATTCATAACCCTAACTTGTATCAGGAACTAAAGCCGCCATCTCTTACAGGCTCCCCTGGGCATCACACTTTTATAATGTGCTGTTGAAGGAAATTAAATCTTTGCAAAAATGGAGGCTATTATGTCCCTTGACTAGCCCACTGTGGCAGAGGGTGAAATCCAGGCCCGGAGGCTTTGGAGAGCTACAATGCAGCCCAGTGCTAGGGTGAAGGGAATTGCAAACTAGCAGGCAAAGTCATTCAAAACTGTCCAGAATACTGTGAGCAATGTCAGAATAACACTTGGAAAAAGCACATTGTCTTGGCAAGAATCCAGCTGCCAGAAAGACCATTGACTGCAGTTAGAGATCTACATACCAAAGCTAAGTCGTGTGATTTTGAACAGTTAGAAGATGGTATAAGGAGAGACAAAATTATCTGCAGTATGTAGCTGATGGCCAGGTCAGAGGAAGGTTATTGTGAGAAATGGCTTTGACATCACAAAGTATAGTGAATATTTGGCGGGCTAGTGAAAACGGTGCTTCCCAGATAAAAGCATTAGCAAGCGCCTCAGTGTGCAAGACAGGACAGAGGCAGAGGCCAGATTTGTTGGCTGTACATGGAGACAATTACAGCACAACGCAAAGACACCCAGTACCAAGGGTGTTGTGCCTTGCATGCAATGAAAGCAACGATTTTGACAAAGTGTGTTGCTCTCAGTACAAATGCCAAAGAAATACAACAGCAAAACCCCTCCATGCATATGTGGCTAGGGAGCAAAGCTCTGATGAGGATGAGACAGAAACAGAGGTCTTTGCTGGCTCTCTTAATAAATGCCCAAAGCAAGGTTTTGTAGCAGATTGGTTTGCAACACTGGGAATAAATGAACAAAGAGGGAACTTCAAAAGCCGTGCTGGAGCTGCATGCTGTGTAATCACAGCACACATGTACGGCACATTCAGCGACTTCCAATTCTAACATCAGGAAGCTGGGCTTGTTTCATGTAGCAGATCCCCAGTGACAAAGCCACTCTGGAACATCTGTCTAAGGACAGAGCCCGTTCAGCAGAACTTGAGAGAATGGAACAGGAAGTCCAGGTGGGGTGGAAGAGGCTCCCTTTATTTCTTGCGCTTGCTGTCAGCCCGGTTGGCCGGTTGGCTGCAGGCTGCTGCTGGGTTGGCAAGTGTTCAAAAGGCAATAAGCCACAAAGCATACGTCTATACTGCACACTAACCCCAGGTTCTGACTCAGGTTTGAACTCAAGCTCCTCTTCCATTCACCCACAAATCAGTCGGACTCAGGTCAACAAGCATTTGGAACCTGGGTTTTAGGATCCTGATGGGGGGGTGGGTCAGAGCCCAAGTCCTGCTGTGACTCAGACCCATGCCGTGGCATTCTGCAGTGTTGGCACGGCACAGCTCAGGTTGCAGACCTGTGTCGCAGGGTCTGCCTAGTGCAGTGTGGAGGCGTTAGTATGGTCATGAGACCTGGATCCTGCAACTGTAAACTCAGGCTTACAAGGCAGTGTGGACACTCAAGTTCAGGCTTGGAATCACTGGGTCCCACCGACTTGGGTTAACACTGCAGTGTAGATGTACCCAAAGGAGCATGAAAAGTCTAATCTGATTCAAAACCTTGGCAGACAGAACATTTCAGCTTTCAAGCTGCAAGTTGTGGGGAGAAGCACCACTGAGATGTCAGCGTTTTGCCTGACAGCCGGACCTTGTGTTTGAACGAGAGATCTTGTTCGCACTCAGGAATTTGTTTTGAAGTGAAAAATGTTAAAATGTCAAAACTCACTTTGCCCAGGAAGCTCCCCAATTCTGCAAGCTTCCCAGGGTCAGAAAGTGGGTGTTTCTCGGACATTGTACGCGGCTCCCCCAAAATGTCTGGGTTTGACAAATGCTTTGGCCCAGCATTTCGCTACGATGTTTGTCGTCACTTTCGTGCTGCTCAGAAAACTAGGTTGCTGGGGACACTGTATCAAACAAGCCTTAACAGAATGAACGACCAAGTGACTGTCCCTGAGCATTTGGCTCTGGGCTGCCCTTGAAACTAGCACAGAATTGCTGACTGTATAAGAACTAGACATTTTGGACTGACTGCCACATATACTTTACTAATGTGACTCTATGCCAGGCAATTTGGAAATATATTAATCCTGCGAGTTATCTTTAGTGCTGATGATTTGCATGCCAATAAAGGTAGGGAAATTGCCTTCACCACTCTCCTCTCTAAGGGCTCTGATCCTGCGAAGGGCTGAACAGCCACAGCTCCTAGTAACTTAATCAACTCCAAGAGGTGATCAGCACCTTGTGGGATGAGCAGGTTCGTGGAGACAGAGACTCAGGTTCTTACTCACTTTCCCCCCATTGCTGACTGTGGTAGTTTGACCGAGCGAGGAGGGTTTGGCTGTTAATGCAGAGAGCTGATGCTCATTCACAGTGATTCAGCATCAGACCCACTGAAGCCCAGGGGTCAGAGACAGCCTGTGACAGAAGTAATGTGGCAGAAAGAGGTTTGGGTGGTGCTGGTGAAAGAGACTAGCAGATTGTCACCCAAAGGAGCTTCAGACTCTGGCATTGTTGCTGCGTGGATTTGCCAGCCTGTCTTGGCAGAGAACAGTCTCCTCTGGGTACCTGCAGATGGTTTGCTGTGTGCTCAGGGTGTTTACACAATGGGTATTACAGTAGCAACTAAAGGCTCTGACTGAGGGGTGGAGATTCGTTGTGCGTGGTGCTGTGCAAAGCGATCAGAGTCCCTGCCCTAGTGCGCGCGCCGTCTAGGCTCATGACAAGAGGGTGAAGAAAGAAGCAGTTGGGCAGAAAAGACGAGAGGGGAGTAAAACCAGTGCTGTTTGCATACGAAGCGTTAGTCTCAGCTGACCGTTAGCTGAGGGATTGACAGCTGTCAGTGCTGTGCAGGCCTCACAGCAGTGGAGAGTCCCAGGAGAACCCGCTGGTGGCTTCACAGATTTGGACAGGCAGTTTTCCCCACTCATACAATACAGTGGGCTCGACTTACTGCAGGGTTGAAGTTAATCCCTTTACACAGACACAGCTGCAGCCAGAGGGAGGGGGACAAATGCTGCATTTGTACAGCATGGAGCAGCTCTTGCTTTCACGCCATGTGTGCCAGTACAGCTTCCCGGAGTTCCAGGGAGATGCTCCCAATTTTAGCCCAGTATGAGATCAGAACTGGGCCCATGAGATTCGTCCCGCCCTGGCCAATCTCCAGGTGACAAGAACAGGAGCAGAGAGCTCCTTCTACATCTGAGCTGAAGGAGTCGGCTCTAATCCAGATTCAATCTGCCTCCTACCCTGATCCCTCCTCAGGCTGGATTATTCCCAGCTCTAATTAATATCAGAGGCTGTGGATTGCATTTTATTAATTTGTGTGAGGGTTTTGGCGTCTGGCGAATGGAGCCCTCCTTGTTTCAAAGGGGACTGTTTCTCTGATTCAGCAGGGACCGTCCCTCTCCTTCCCATCTGGGAATTGAGTCAATTTCAAAGGGTTTTTCCCCTCACACTTGGAAATTCTGACTTTCTTGTTATTGTAGATTTCAGCTCAGAGCCTGGAGCGCCGGGGTCCAGATCACTGCTGCTCCGGCACGCAGGGGGGTCCAGCGACAGAGAGGGATGGTGCTGAAATGATTGAAACTGTTAAGCCTGGCATCGCGGAGGCAGCTGCATAATGAGGTGGGGTCTACAGGTGCTGGCTGGATCAGAAAGGCTTTTGGCACACCAAAAAAAGAAAAACAAATGGTGTCTGTTGAAGGTATGAGCCTTGGTCCCCATAGCAACCGGGAGAAATGGAAATGAGCAAGGAAGGAAAGCAGATTCCCCCACCCTTGTTCTCTCCCTGTTATTCTAATGGGGGGAAATAAGCAAACACAGACCAATGTCAGCCCAAGTGGGCGAGTTCATAGGCTCAGCACATTGGGACTCTCTCTAAAGAAAAAATATGGTGGAGCTCAAAGGCTTTGGGTGTTGCTCCACGCACCCCTGTACTCTTAGAAGGCAGTGTAGGACCGATGATTGACAGCGGGGGACCCAAGGGCCTCTCTCCAGTGAGCATGCTCAGTAGCACTGCAAGCTCCCCCCTCCCAGCCGGCTTTCCCCAGCCCCCAGCCTAGCTCTGGAGGGCTCTCCCCGAAGGGCTGGTCAGCCTGCGTGCCCATTCTGTCCTTGGCCTCTCTGCTGAGACGGCTGAAAAGTGGCCACTGAACGCAGCTTGCTGCAGTGAGGCCAGATGCCCTGTATCATTTCACTCTGAGCCCAGAGCAGCCTTCCAGACTGCTACCAAAGAGCCTCCGGCAACGGCTGCTGTCACCGTTCTGGCTGGGCCACGTCCCAGGTTGCCGGGAGTTCTGTGATCAAAGACCCCCAAGGCTTCATGGTGAAATGGGAAACTGCTGGCTTCATGGCTCCTGTCCGCCCTGCATAGGGATAAACATAGCACTCGTCGGGCCTGGCCCTAGCGGGAATTCGCTACAGCTCCTAGCACCCTGTAGGCCCCAACCAGATAATAAATGGGAACAATCCTTGCTCTCTACGCTCCACTCACTTTCCTATCTCCTGTCCTCACTCATCTCAGTGTCTTATGTGCCTTCCTCTGTCATGCCTATTAACACCCTGGCTTCTCGTCTCACTCCTTGACATGTTTAATGTGTGCATGTGGTGGAACACACAGGCCCATGCTAGAGAACCGCACCATGATTATTAGTATGACATTAGCATCTAGGACCCCATTGTGCTAGGTGCAGTACAAATACAGAACTCAAAAGCAGCTCCTGACCCAAGGGCTTTGCAACCTGCGTCTAATACAAGAGATGCCATCTGGATACAGGCAGATGGGGAGTGCAAAGAAACAATGACACGAGAAAGGAAAGATGGTGGAACTAACATGATATTTGCCAGCTCTCCCCCGATTGCTCTGCTTGTGCGTTGCACCCATTCTCCCCTTCCTTTGTCCAGCCCTGTCCTGGCTAAACTATCCAGGGCAGAGCCATCTCTTAGTGTGCTGGTGTTCCAGGTGTTAGAAGCGTAATTGTAGCAGCCAGGGAGGAATCTTCAGGGCATTCCAGGCTGTGAGGTGAAAGGCTGAATTGGGGAGCGCCATACCAAATTGCAACCGGCTGATCCCCTGGGGCCTGAATTCCCACGGATTGCTCCCATTTGACACTGATATCCCTCCACCCCAGGGTGCAGGTCACAGTTTACACTGGCACAATGAGTGGTTTGCATCAGCTCAGTTACACTGGTGCTTGGACCCCCAATGTAGACAAGGCCTCAAGCCCTTAGACTGAGGGTGCCAGTGTAACCAACTAGTCTGTTGTGTTCCCGGCCTGATCTACAGGGGGTGCAAGTCTGGGACATGCCCGGGACAATCTCTGGCTATTAAGGCAATCTCTGGCTATTAGGAATTAGCAGAAAACCTAAGGTGGATCTGCCCAATGCCAGGTGGCTCCTACCTTCCAGTGAATCATCTGCTGGTGGTTCCTGCCCGAGACAAGATACGGGCGAGCTGGACTGCAGGTCCGTTGGTATGGCAACGCCCACGTTTTCCATGTCATGCCAGCATGCTCGGGGCAGATCAGGATTGTATCTGAGCACTCGCCACTTTGTCCCCTCTTTCTAAACCTTGGAATCTGGGAGGGGGACACACAGTGCAAACAAGGCCTTTCCCAGCCCTGCTGGGTGTATATCTCCACCGCACTCTCAGGCACATGCCATCAGAGAGCCGTACCCCATTCCAAATGCTATCAGTCGCTCTGCAGCCCCCGTCCCTTTAATCAGCAGCTACCACAGCCTCAATTATTGTTGATTTGAGTAGGATGCACTGGGACTTATTCAGTAGGGTGTTTTTTTAAAGTTCTAACATTTTGGAATCCGGACTCCTCAATCTTTTGATCACCTCGGGCTGCTTGCCAATGCTCTTGTTAATCTGCCCCCCTGCCCCACGAGCGCTGCTTGATAGTGGGAAGCTTTCATAAACACAGTGTTTAAAAGCCATAAAAACATCACAATCCCAGGGAAGTGAAACTGACACTTTGGAGCTTAAAACCTAATAAAGTGCCACTCCCGCTGCCGTGGGCGGAGGAAGCATTGATGAAGATGGGCCCTGGTGTTTGGGAAAAGACTCTCTTGTGGCCAGAGGACCCCATTATACCCAGATGTACTGTAGTCCAGCAGCCTGGGGAGGCTGTGCAGTCAATGGAGCGATGCTGATTTGCACTCGGTGAGAATCCAGCCCTGTGTCTGCGAACTCCATGGGATTGGCTGCCCTGCTGCCATGACCCCAAATCTTGAGGAAGTCGGTCGCAGTCCCGGGAATGCAGGTTCTGGGTTGGAGTTAGTAAAGTGAGTTGGGGCCCTTCTCTGATGAAAGTCTCGCTCGAATTGCAAAGCATGATTAGAGTTGCATGTGTAGGGTAACACCCGTCATTTTACTCCCAGTCCATTCAGTCCAGTTTTACTCTTCTGTCCATTTCAGTGTCAAAAGGTAAAAGAAGTCCTGCTCAGGTTTGGGAAGCTAGAATATTCACCCGGCTTTTATCTTGATCCCATAAGCCGCAAAGCACCTCAGCAGCTGGTCCCATTTAAATGGAGATCTGACCTTGTGCCAAGGAGAGCAGGTACCCCAGGAGGCTCTCTCAATGTTTCCTCAGTAGCCACATCTGGACATAAATAAGTTTGAATTTGGCTTCCACCTCGGATGTGGTAATTTCTATTTCCATTAGCCACTGCCCCACTGTCCCCAAGCTGCTCATTACCCTTACTAAAGCCCAAGGCAAAGTATCCATTTAGGTGTTGGGCCATGCCTAGGTTATCTTTAGTCTCCATCCCCTCTCAGTGTTTAGGGATCCCACTTCTTTCCTTGTTTTCTTTTTATTTATATGGCTAAAGAACCGTTTACTGTTGGATTTACTTTCCATTGCAGGGTCCAACTCTGCTTGGCTTTTGGCAGTTCTCACTTTATCCCTACACTTTCTGACCTCCAAGAGGCAGCTTTCCTTGCTGATCCAGCCCTTTTTCCGTTCTTGTAGGCTTTCAGCTTTCTGCTTTTGCTTAATAACCTGTTGGTGATACTTACTCATCCAGCTTGGCCTGCCACACTTCCCTATGAGTTTTCCCCCTTGCTTGGGATGCAGACAAGTTCCTGCAACTTTGAGATAAAGTAAATCCAAGCCTTCACGTTCTGTCCACAGCAAGATGTTTTACCCCGGGATTTGAAGCAAACACCGCAGAGATATAGGCAGTTACGCAGCAGAGCAGAGGGACACACCTGTGTTCAGACACACGTGTCAAGCCTGTAAACCAAAGAGATTGCGAACGCCTGCTTTGATGTTTGGAAGCGACTCTGATGGAGCGTTGTTATTATCACCTGTTCCTTCCTAGCAAACTTGTTTCGTGCATCTTCTCACCATGCTGTTTGTGTCTCTCTCTGTGAGGCTCTTCAGCTGTGAAGTGGCTGGCAGCCTGTGGCAGGTGGAGTTCTGCTGCTGTCTGCTCTGTCCCATGCTGCAGCTTTTACCATGCTCTCGCTGATAGGCTAAAAACACAGTTTGCATCTGTACCGTTCCTGGCTAACGATCCGCTCAACCACGTGAGCCTTCACCATGTTCTACGCGGTGCTGACTGCTTAGCCCTGCACCTCGCTTGGTTCCTGAAACCAGTTAGGCCCACATGGCATTTTGCTGTGTGGACAAGCATCCTAGCCATGTTGAAGACTGAGGGAATGCTTTCCTCAAACAGAGATTTTGTTTTCCTCGGAGGATGGCCTGCTGTGGAAATGCTGGAAGATGCTAAGTGCTAGTCCCCTGGTTGCAAATGAGTTACAGATTTTTACTCTGCACTACATTTATAGTCATTCTGGTGAAATGGAGGTTGTCCAACGAGTTCATAAGCAGCCAGCATCGCTGCGTAATTCCCACCTTGCTGCATACTTCAGCACAGCTGCGCTGCTTACATCAGGGATTGGGGCCTCATATAGCTGTAACATGACACCAGCCGCAGCCTGGTTACCGATAGCTATGAAAAGCGGAAGGATTCTTGGTCCCGGTCAGGTCTAGTGTTCCTTCTCCGTGTGTTTCACTCAGGAATGAAGCCATTGAGTGTGTCACTCCATGTTGTGCATTGCTGAGGTTGGGGCAAAGATAGGAAAGGAAGTGGACAGGTTATGGACGGAGGCCGTGGTTTGGTTTAGTGTTGGGAAAATCAGCTAGTGGTCCAAGAGGGTCCATCGTGACCACCTGGCTCACGCTCTGTTCTGGGGAAATGGGACTTCCTTGAGACCCGCTCGGCCAGTTTGGAGATTAAGGAAGGTGGGGCCATACAGAAACCCAGGAACTGGCTAAACTGGGAATTCCTTGAATGTCAGGAATAAATGATGGCCTAGTCCTGTATTTCCTTTGTTGCATTGAAAAGGTTTTTGCTGGCACTGGATGTCTGTGGTAAAGGCCAGGCCTGCTTTCTACAGTCCCAGAACAATAAACTCCTAATAAATGGACTTGCTGCATTTCTGTGCTTGTGCAGTTATTGCAGCTAGTCTCCAGCCATTGCAGAGCTGACAGCTGCCAAAGATTTGCATGGGGCATGAAATTAAGTGAATTCATTTTAATGGCTAATCTGCAGAAAGCTCAAGTTTGGTTTCTAAAAGCCTCGTTTGGCTCAGCGTTGCCGGCACATCTGCTTCTCGCCTTAGCCTCTCATTTCTAAAAGTTGATTTTCCCCGTTTTTCTCTGCCGTGAGCATCAGTGCAGGAGATCTTTGCCGTGTCTCCAAAGTGGGTTAACACCAGCACTTGGGAGTCTGTGGCGTTTGTAGGAAGAGCTTTGCCCACAGGACGTTGTCGGCTGGTTCTCAGCGCTTGCCTCTTTGTAGTGGGCCTGTCGGAGTAGCGTTCTGCCATGAAACCCTCGTTAGGCCTTGTCAGGACGGCACGTTTGGCATTGCATGCTGGGATTATACGACTCCAGCAGCAAACCGGCTCCTTTTAGAGAACTCCTCTTTGATCAGCTTCCCTCAAGAGTGCGCCAGGTATTTCTAAGCCTGCCTTTGCCCTCAAAGGAGAACGCTGGCTCCAGAACTGGGTGATGTTATTTTGATTTACTTCCTCCTCCTGTTTGCTGCTTGTGAACAGCGCCGGGGACAGCAACCAGCTATTTTATCCGCAGAATGAGGACAGAATGGACAGCGGCAGGGGGGCAGACATGCCTAATGGTGAGGTATGGGGAACCCTAGAGTGGTAAGGTTCCCGCAGCTTCCAGCATTTTTACCACTGTCTTAATCAAACTACAGGATATTTTATGGAATTATTATTATTTTGTCTGTTGTAACATGTAGCGGCCCCAATCCAGGCTCCAGGCTCTGCTCTGATAGGTGCTGTACTGCCATGCAATAACACTACTGCCTCTGCCCAGACGGCTTTCAGAGTCAGTAAAGCTTGCAAGCTGCAGGATGCTCTGTCAGTCCGGTGCAGAACGTCTCACACCTTAAGCAAACCTTGGTGCCTCCCTGGCATGGGCATGGTTTTGAGTGTGCAATCTCTTCTAGGCAGCTTTCCCGTGCTTCCTCCCTGTGAGTACAAATGGTAGGTCTGATGTGTGCAAATCCAGTTCTTCACCCAAGAGAGGTTTGAATGTGCCAGTTTCCTCACACTTGCCATGTATCATGCACCACTGGAGGTCACACATTGCAGCTTTTACCTTTGGTCTTCAGAAGACCAAACAAGTCTTGTCCCAGGGAGAAGATGGTGGGAGCTGAAGTATAAAGAATGGGGCAGCCAGTCAGAACCTTCACCCAAACCTTGAATCTGTCTAAAAAGCTCAGTGACTTTTTGTTGCTTCTCCCATTTTCACAGACATTTCCACTTCCTCACGCCATCAAGGAGTGCAGATCCCAAAAGAGCACAAGAAAGGAGATTCTTGTGATATTTCTGTCACAATGGAACCAAGAAACTCCCAAATCTCACCAGGAAACCCATGCTTCTGGGGCATCCAACTCTGTCTTCAGACCAAAGAGCTCCTGTGAGTATCTAAACTTACCCAGGCAAACTCCTGAACACGTTGAAGTTCCTCCATCAGAAACATGGGCATGGCTTTGTATGGACCTGTAGAGAAGTGCAGGTCTGGAGTCCCTCTTCCACACTTACAGATCCATGAAGATGAAAGGGTGGAATCAACCATAAATGACCAGTACCCTGATTACACACAAAATCCACCAATATTTTGAAGCTGTGTGCCAGGGCAGATCTGAAAACTGAGGACACTTCAGTACTGCTGGAGTGGGAGGGGTTAGATGTGACCCAGCAGATTCTTTCCAGCAATGTGACTATTTAATGGCATGATTGTAATAAATACTAAATACTAAAAAGTTGCCCTTTTCTGGCATCTTTCACCAAGGATCTTAAAGGGCTGTACAGACCTTGATTAACAAAGCCCCACAAAGCCACCTCCCAGTGAGGTAAATACAGATTTTGCCTATTTTATAGATGGGGAAACTGAGGCATGGAGTGGCGCCGTGACTTGCCCAAGGTATCCCAGCAAAGCCAGTGGCAGAGCCAGGTATAGAATCCAGCTGTCTTGATCTCCCTGCTCCAACCACTGCATGACTCTACCGCTCTGCTTTTGCAGAATGGAAGGGAGCCTAAAAACGTAAAGATTGTTTGTCTGTGTCTGATAGCAGCAAGAAACTAGAACTGGGGAGCGCTGATTTGAGGGGCAAGGGGGTGGAAATGAGACACATCTCAGCACAAAGACGGTTATTCTTGACACAAACTGCACAACATTCTTGCATCTCTCTGCTGCTTTGGAATCCGGAGCCATGCACATCTCCGCTGTCAGTCCAGCGGAGATAAAAGCCGAGAACACACAGCTGCTTTCTCTAAACTGAGCCTGACCTCTCTGCGTTTGAAACTCAGTGCTGGGAAAGCAAAATCCATGATTAGCTGCCAAACAACAGGGTTTTCAGACCATCTGGAATACAGGGTGATTTTCTGCTTTAAGCCCACTGTCTTCTATCCATTTAGCAGGAAGGCCATTTAGAGACTAGACTAGGAATCCACTGGCTCCCCATCTGACAAGCAGAAGAAAGCTTTGCAGTGGATTATAAACTTTCAGGAGCTGTGGTGGTTCATACCTGCAGGGGATCTGGCCTTTTGCACGGTGCTCCCCATGGGGCTCAGTTTTGCTATGTCTGCACTGGGAGTAGGGTCAGGATCTGAGCTTGGGCTCAGTCAGTGTGGTGCTGAGATCCTCAGCTGCAACTGAAATCAAAGGCAGAGGAAGGAGCTCTGCATTCCCAGGGGTTACTCTCAGCACGCTGCAGGACGGGGCCTGGAAGGACCACAGGGCTTGTGCCCTCTAGTTGCTGTGTGCTGGCCTGGGTGAAATGATTTGCTGATCTCAGCCCAGGGGCCTGCGTTGCACAAACACCATGGCCTGGCCCTGGTGGTCCGTCCCAGCAGAGAGGCCAAGGGCTCTGAGACTGAACTCCCTCAAAGGTGGCCCCTGCAGGTCAGGGATGATGCACAGTGGGGAGCAGAGCAGGGGACTTGCACCAGCTGTGCCCAGACTGTGAATTCTGCTCTCTAATGATCAAATTCTGACTCCTGTCGCCAGCATGAGATGCACTTAGCTCCCCAGGCCCCAGCGCTGGACAAGGACCAAAGCTGGTCATGCCAGACACTTGAAGCTGGGCAGGGCTCAGTTGTGTACCAGACAGAAGCACCTGGGCCTGCAGCAAATCATCAGTGCACAATAATGCCAGGGAGCGTGGGCTGGCGTTATGTTAGCAATGGCTGATGGATATGACTTGGGGTACTTCAGAGGGGTAAATCCTGGGCATGGAAGGTGAGCAAGTGGTGTCAGTTCCAACCCGAACTGGGCCGTTCTTTCCCTGCACCAAGTGCCGTCTAGATCACGTCTGTGTTCTCTTCACCGGCTTTTATTAATGCAGCTGTTTGAAATACTCTGCTGTAAATAAACTCTCTGCTTGGCTGCATCTTCTTCCAAGAAATCAATTCAATTAAATTTAATTGAATTGAGGTGCAATATGGGAGTAAAAAGCAAAGGCATTTGCACAGCACCGTAAATCTCGGTGTCTAAATAGTTGTAACGTGTCCCGCATTTCTCTCCCTGCCCTCCCACTCCTCTGCTGAGAAGGGAAACATCCAAACACAGATGGAGACTTTCTCTTCCTTTCCCTTTGCTTCTGCTCATCCCCCTCTTCTACCCCGTCTCCAATCTGCCCCTCTCTTGCTGAAAAAGAGAGTGCCAAGGCAAATCTCACATTGCAACAAATCTGTGACCTCCTGGGAACCTCCTTCCTCTCACTGTGCTTCATGCCACGGTGACACTAGAGATAGGAGTCAGGTCCTCCTGCTCCAAAACTCATAGGCCCTGTCACTGGAACTGAAGGAGAATCTTCCTAAATGCGTAGCAGTGCAGCACCTATGACACACTCTTGAGGTGTTTTCAGTCCACCTAGCAGAGAGGGAAGCAGTTACATACACTCTTGCCAGTTGACTGCAATGTCTTTTCTTCACTGCTGCTTCTAACAATTCCTTGGCATGAGAAATGATCGGAGAGGTGCTCACTTATCTTTGCACCATTTCTGCTGTGTGCTCATTTACTTCCCGTCATTTTCTGCCCCTTGGAGAGTGATACTTTGCAGTCAGCTTCACTTCCTGGTTCCCATGCATAATGGCTGGTGTGTTTGGGTTCCCAAGGCTGTGAGGGAATGACTGAATTAAACAAACACACCATGGTTTAATTGGATTTGATACATTCAAGGAACCATTTCCATTAATCCAGAGTGAAATTCGCACTCTATGCAGAGGGACAGTAGATCTCGGGGTGGCGGAAGCTTCCTAGCAGTGGGGGGATCCCTGGAGCCTGAACCGTGGCCCCACACTCAGCATTGCCCTTAGCCGCCGAGCCCCCAACTCCTCACTGCCCCTTCTCCCTGATCCCCTGGCCCTGCACTGCCCCTTCCCCCGAGACCCCATTCCCACACCGCCCTTCCCCCTAAGACCCACCCCACGTTCATCCTTAGGGCAGATAAAAAGTGGACGGACATAGCTCTCCCTCTTCTAAAAGTGTGGGGGGACGTGAACCCCTGGGCCCCCACTTCCAGCACCCCGACAGTCCTAGGTATCATTGAAGTCCCACAAGGATGAATTTTACTCATTAGAATCTGTAAATCCACCTCCTTTTGAATTAAAAAAAACCCTAAATTTTGGCCCTACCTGAGGCCGGTGTCCCCCTTTAAAGTCCAATCCAATCTTTTCCTTACACTGAGCCCATACCGCAGCCAGGCTGCTTGCAGTTATAATTCTTCCATCAAAACCTGAGCTTACGCCCTGTCGCACCAGCACAGACATGGAAACAGATTATTTCTTCTTCCTCTACAGCCCGAGGAGGTGGGTGGGTTGAGGAACTCAACATTTTCCTCCCTTCTTCAGCAAGGAGGAAAAATCCATGATCTAAAGCAAACCAAGCGACCTCAGTTTGGTTTTTAACTTTCTGAGGCCCAAGCAGCAAACCACCAATGATTTCCCGTGATTCTGCTGAGCAGATCTATATTTCGCGAGTGACGGGGGCCTGCTGCTCTGAAAGCGAGCTGCTGTCTGATGGATAACTGGGTCAGTGAAGGGTGCAATGATCTGTTGGCACAGAGCACTTCCACTGCCTGTCAAACAGTAAATCAGAGCTGCCGGCATAGACCTCTCAGCCGACTCTGTGGAATCTGTGCTCATTTGTGTCCCAGCAGTTCAAATTCAAGTGCTGCCTTTTCTTATTGCTTTGGAAAGTGCGTCCTTCTGGGCTACGGCCCCTGTGTTACGGTATCAAACAAGCGCTGAGCTTCCTTATTGCTTTCCAATGGGGTGTCTGGCGGGAATATGGCTTTTCAAAGGTGGATCTTGCACCTGTTTTCTTGTCTTGGTGCCTGGGAGTGTGAAATAGGCAGGCATGCACCTCAGCGCAAAACTGAGTGGCCAAATGCAAGATTTGGGTGTCCTGTTAAGGGGAACTACCTCCAGCTCCCCCAAGGGAAGGCGCATTTAGATCCATTTCCAGTGCAAACCCAGACCCTGGCGATGGAACGAGAGTGTATGTGTCTGAGTGCTGTGAGTAATCACAGGCGTGTACAAAGCACAGCCTGAACAGGCCATTTGATATAACAGTCTGATCCGCTGGTGCGTCGCGGGAGCACCGTTCCCATGCTGGTTCTTGTGACTGCTCAGGCAAATGCATTCTGGAACCTCTGCCACCTCCTCGGGGTGGCTAGATTTTCTGGGTTAAATTCCCCCCATGTGAAGGTTTATGCACCACTCAGACCCTCAAAATAGCCTTGTGCTTGGGAGAGGGGTGGCTTTCTCCTCCGATGGCTAACACAGGGCCTTGAGGTGCAATGGGAAGACTCCCCTTGACTTCGAAGGAAGTTAGATTTGGCCCCAAATCTTTTCTTTCCTTTTGCTTCAGGCTCCTGCCCTCTGCTGAAGCTGTGCAGAGTTCCCTTCCATTGTCCCCCAGAGGCTATTTTCTACCTGGATTCTGACCGTGCTCCCTGGAATCCCTCTCGCTACACCACATAAATGCTGCTCCTGCATTCTGTCCTCGAGCCCCCACCCCATTTTATTTCCTGCCCCTTGCACTTTGTCTAGCTTTCCCGTCTCATTGGCCAAGACCTGGTAGGTCACCTAATGGATGGGTGCCTAGGGCACGTTTCCAAGTGTCTCGTCTGGAATTGTTTTAAACACCCCAAGCAATGAGGTTTCCTTTGGGAGACCCCAATCTAATACAGCTCAGTGGTGGGAAGCTTTTCCTAGTATTCAGCCTAAATTTCCCCTCATCACTAGGGCTGTTAAGCAATCAAAAAAATTAATCGTGATTAATCACGCTGTTAAACAACAATAAAATACCATTTATGTTAAATATTTTTGGATGTTTACTACATTTTCAAATATATTGATTTCAGCTGCAACACAGAATACAAAGTGTACAGTGCTCACTTTATGTATATTTTGTATTAGAAATATTTGCACTGTAAAAACAAAAACATATTTTTCAATTCACCTCATACAAGTGCTGTAATGCAATCTCTTTCTCATGAAAGATGAACTTACAAATGTAGAGTTATGTACAAAAAATGCATTAAAAAAAAAAACAATGTAAAACTTTAGCGCCTACAAGTCCATTCAATCTTACTTCTTGGTCAGCCAATCACTCAGACAAACAAGTTTGGTTTCATTTGCAGGAGATAATGCTGCCTGCTTCTTGTTTACAATGTCACCTGAAAGTGAGAACAGGCATTTGCATGGCACTGTTGTAGCTGGCGTTGCAAGATATTTACGTGCCAGATGCACATTCATATATCCCTTCATGCTTCAACCACCATTCCAGGGGACATGTGTCCATGCTGATGACGGGTTCTGCTTGATAATGATCCAAAGCAGGGTGGACCGTCACATGTTCATTTTCATCATCTGAGACAGATGCCACCAGCAGAAGGTTGAGTTTCTTTTTTGGTGGTTTGGGTTCTGTAGTTTGCACATCAGAGTGTTGCTCTTTTAAGACTTCTAAAAACATGCCTTATCCCTCTCAAATTTTGGATGGCACTTCAGATTCCTAAACCTTGGATTGAATGCGGTAGCTATTTTTAGAAATCTCACATTGGTACCTTTGTGTTTTGTCAAATCTGCAGTGAAAGTGTTCTTAAAATGAACATGTGCTCGGTCACCATCTGAGACTGCTATAACATGAAAGACATGGCAGAATGGGGGTAAAACAGAGCAGGGGACATAAAATTCTCCAACCAAGGAGTACAGTCACAAATTTAATTGACTAATTATTTTTTTAACAAGCATCATCAGCATGGAAGCCTGTCCTCTGGAATGGTGGCCGAAGCATGGAAGGGGCAGACGAATGTTTAGCATATCTGGCATATAAATATCTTGCAATGCTGGCTACGAAAGTGCCATGCGAACGCCTGTTCTCACTTTCAGGTGACATTGTAAATAAGAAGCAGGCAGCAGTTTCTCCTGTCAATGTAAACAAACTTGCTTGTCTTAGCGATTGACAGAAGAACAAGACTGAGTGGACTTGGAGGCTTTAAAGTTTTACACTGTTTTGGTTTTGAGTGCAGTTATGTAACCAAAAAGAAATCTGCATTTGTAAGTTCAGCTTTCATGATACAAGTATCAGAGGGTAGCCGTGTTAGTCTGGATCTGTAAAAGCAGCAAAGAATCCTGTGGCACCTTATAGACTAACAGACGTTTTGGAGCATGAGCTTTCGTGGGTGAATACCCACTTCCTCAGATGCATGTGGGGAAGTGGGTATTCACCCACGAAAGCTCATGCTCCAAAACGTCTGTTAGTCTATAAGGTGCCACAGGATTCTTTGCTGCTTTCATGATACAGAGATTGCACGACAGCACTTGTATGAGGTGAATTGGAAAAATACTATTTCTTTTGTTTATCATTGTCACAGTGCAAATATTTGTAATCAAAAATAATAATAGAAAGTGAGCACTGTGCACTTAGTATTCTGTGTTGTAATGGAAATCAATATTGAAAATGTAGAAAAACAGCCAAAAATATTTCATAAATTTCCGTTGGTGTTCTAGTGTTATAAATGCGATTAATCGAGATACATTTTTAAAATTGCGATTAATTGTTTTGAGTTAATCACGTGAGTTAACTGCGATTAGTTGACAGCCCTACTTATAACATTTCATCCCATTACTTCCAGTTATTATCTCACTGACTCCCCTAAACAACTCCCCTCCTTCCTTGGGGTTTGCATCTTAGGAATATTTGTAAAGTCTGATCATGTGTCTCACTCTCCACCCCAGTCATCTCTTAGCCAAGTGATCCTGTACTTGACTTTTCACCAGGCTATAGCTTTCCTGAAAGGTGGGGCCCAGAACCAGACCAGAATTCCAGGCAATATCCCCCCAGGGATGGAGCCAGAAATTGACTATCTCCCTGAAGACTAAGCATGGTAAAAAGCAAGTTTGAAAATGGCGGTATGTCTGCCCAGTTCCTGGCCAAGTCTACTGCCACTTTTACACTACATTCACAGTGCAAAGCAGCCCTCGGGCCAGGAGAGCCAGCGAGGGTTAGCCCAGCGTATCCTTGAGCGGCACAGAGATGGGGTCTCATGCCAGTCCCTCTCCTGAGATAGGGGTGGCTGGCCAGGAAAGGTGAGGCTGGAGTTTCTCTGCTCTCTGCTGCTTCCTAGCTGTTGTCTTGGCTCACTGGGGCTGCTGGTGCCAACTGCTCTAATTTAGATCAGATGGACACAAACTGCCCAAGATACAGAGCACAATGATGGCTTAAAGCCAACTTCACACCCATCCTCCTGAGCTGTGCAGTGTGTTCCTTGGCCGCAGCCAGGGATCTGGACCTGAATGCCCATTGGAGCAACACGGGAGGCACTGGCACTGGAGTAACGTATCCACCTAGAACTCTACCTTTCCCCTCCATCACTGGAACCATTGTCTCAGTTCTAGCACAATGAGCTAAAACCTGCTTGGGGTCCACTTGCAAATCCTCTGACAGTGAATATCAATAAAACCCAATGATTATTTTTCAAGCATTGCTTTCATTGCTCTCTAATTCCCTAGCAAAGAAATTCCTTTCAGGGCAAAAGAAGAGGCTCTTCTCAACAATAATTCCATAGACTTATGGATAAACTCGGCAGTTTCAGCGTCATAACACTAAATGAACAAGGCTCCGTGTTCTGGGAAATTGCTTTTTGCCACCTAAAGTCTCCGTTATGGCAGTTTCATTTGGATTTGCTCTTCTTGGCTTCCTGTTGTATAGTGCTGCTGTGTCCATCCCAGAGGTGGCTGCGTTTCAGTGGTGGATGGATCAATTTCCATCCAACCATTATTCTGAAAAGTTCTTCACTACCTTCCAGAACGAAGGGCTATAGAAACGTCAGGTAAGCCACAGACAATATTGTGTGTGTGTGTGTGTGTGTGTGTGTGTTTGTCTGAGTGTGAGCATGTGAGAAAGGGGGCACTGAACAGCCCAGACAGATGCATACCATAAAAAGCTAAGAGGTGAGAGGTTGAGTCCACCCCTTGGAGATTTTAATCTGTGGTTCTAGGGCAGGTGAATATCTCAGTGCTGATGCCACAGCGGGGCTTCATTTGCCTGGTGGAGGGAGTGAGAAGACCCAAGCAGCTAAGTAGAAATGCTTGTTTTCCTTTCCAAGCAGGTGGTGTTAGTGGAATTTACCAAAGTAACTTGACCGAGCAAAGCAACATCTGCCTACTTTCTGGCTACGCCAAGTCTCAGATAGACACTGAAATTAACCAGATATGAAAGTGGCAGGATCTGTAGTGTCCTTGGCACTGAGATGCAGGCTGCAGAGACCTCATCTCTGTGCGGTGCAAAACATATGGCTTTTGGTGTGGGTTGAGGGGTTACTGCGCCCTCCAGGCAGGCAACACCTACTTTAAAATTCTCCCTGTTCTATCTCAGCACTAATTATGCTGGCTGCCTGTATTTACGAGACCGTAATGTCTTAAGAACACAATCTGCTGAAGCCAGTGATTGATTGATGCCTTGTTGTGCCCTTGAAAAGAGCTCTCCGGCTGAGCTGAGCAAACTCTGTGCTTCTCTCCGTGCTACTGGGCTGCCCCTTTCTATAGGGACAGTTCTGTTTCCTCCAGGATGAGCCACAGAGCTGCTGCCGGGGAGACAGACACAGGCCTCTGAGCACCATCCATGGTTCTGCAGGAGGGGGCAGTATGTTACACTGGGGAAAAGACTCCCAAGGGTGATTGGGGAAGCGGCTTTGCTGGAGACATTTAATTCTAGGCTCATGATTCAGAAAGGCAGCTCCAACCCTGTGCATCTAGAGCAGGGGAGACATGAGCAGCCCCTTCAGGCACCATGCTGCCATGGGCTGGGCCCCCCTGAGGCTGTGGAGGGGCCCCAGAATGAGTCAGTGCAGCTCCCAGCTCCTTGATTTCCAATGTGGCGTGAGGTTCTGCAAGTCCTGCTCCCTGAATGCCTGTGGCGCCCGAGGAGAAGGGCTGAGGGAGAGGGCAGGTTTTGGGGGGCGGGCTCCTTCCAGTACAGAGCCGCAAGGGACAATCCCACCTTGGCTTTTGTCCCTTTAAATATAGAGCATCCCCTGACGTCCATCCCCTTATTAGGCAGTGGGGGCAGAGTTTCAGACTCCACCCTCAGGGGAGGGGGCAGGACTCAGCACCCACTTAGCAGTGACAAGGGCACTGCTGCAGGTGAGAAGTCCCTGTTCAGGATTTTAGCCTTCCTTTGGGACCATGCAGTCCGGCCACAGCCCTTGGGTAGCTTTGGACCAGGATAACACCCCTGGAGAACAGCAGCACCCAGAGGTCTCCTCAAGCTGGAATGCCAAGGGGACAGGAGGGCTCGTGTTCCCAGTGAACGGTTGTGCTGTACATTTTAGACTGGAGGCTGATCAGAGTTGGGACATCTTAGTGCAAAGTGCGGTGTAAATTTATGGCCACATAGATGAATGTGTGTTCATGTAAGCAGATATCTGTCCATACATTTGTGGCCATAACCCAGGAGTTTTAAAAACAAAACAACCACCAAACAGAAGTGAGCGACTGGTGATTTTTAAAGCACTGACATTTTCTATCTGATTAGCCACCCAAGGCAAATCTAATGCAGCCTTCTTACACCAGGGCATGAATCTTCAATCCTCACTTGTGCAAGGTGACAGCTCTGCGCAAGGACTGTGGAATCAACCCCATTGCCTTTTGTGGGGTGGGAAGTCTAATGCAAGATGCATGTCTGTGTCTACCCAATGCCCTGTCACCGGGTGTATATCCTAGCTGTAAGGCACTGGAAGTATTAACTTGTAAGCACATTGTAATCTGCTATGAATTTCAAAGAGATCTCCAAGGTAATAGCATTACTAGATGAATGGGAGGAATAGGCGAGTGTTATTTGCTAATATTATTTTTGACTCTAACAAGCTTTTAATCTAGATAGGGCCAAATAATCCACAGAAATCCCTATATCCCCCTTCAAGTCCAATAGAAGCAAAATTATTTGTTGGTCCTTGATGATAACTTCTTTCTAATCCTCCCCAACTTTTCTGCAGCATGAAAAGCTATGGTTATTGAACTGGGGAGATGAAACCGAGTTGCGCTGAAATATTTATGGATGTCAGTGAATTTTATCAGGCCAGCAAGAAGGTCTTTTACCCTGGGGCCTGTGTATGCAGCAACTCCATTTTCATCCTTGGTTTTGTATAAAAGATGCATGATGACAGTGGTTTAAACACGGTGCTCAGAGAGGGTCAACACTTTATTGATTTGGGAGTATTGTTTATCATTTGTGGGCCTGCATTTCGAGCAGCTTCTCTGACATGGGCCTCGAGAGAGACAGAGAGACACACGTTTCTCTGTGACCTTCCAGAACCCGTAGGTGATGTGTCTTTACCTCTGGCCTAGATGCAGGAATTTTCACGGGTGAAATCTATGACCTGTGTTATGCAAGGTGAGAGACTAGATGATCATAATGGCTCCTTCAGGCCTTAACTTTTATTGTTATTGTTTATTATACCTCAGCTGAAACATTGTCCCAGGCCATGTTCAATACACATTTTCTATCTCTATCTCTTCATTTCTCCATGGCAAGTGGTCTGGCTCAATCTGGCTGAGGCAAGGCCTGGGACGTGGTTCAGTCCCCGCTATGCTACGTCCAGGTTGAACGGTTGCGCCTGGGGCCCCTGATGTGGTACTTCCTGTGAAGAACACAACTGGGCTGCAACCCTATTTTAACATGGGGGGCTGAAGGGCTTGTGGTTACAGCTTCTCAGCATTGGAATATGTCCCCTGAGGTACATCCACCATGGAAAATTCATAAGCGCAATTGCAACTCCACCGGAGAAAGCAGCAGATAGTGTGGGCAGGGCACAGGTGATTTTACCTGTGTGGCACCTGCCCCTAATGGCTGGGATGGTGTCTCTGGAGATGCCCTCCTCGTGGGTGGGTTCCCATGCTGCCCAAACCTCAGCCGGGAGTGGCCTGCTTGTTGGCAGATCAGCAGGGACGGGATGGTCTAAGCACAGGCCTGGGAGCCAGGAATGGGTTGTTTAAACCCTGGCTCCGACCCTGCTTCTTTGTGTGGCTTTAAGCCAATGGCTTAACCTTTCTGCCTCAGTTTGCTGGTCTGTTTCTAAGCCTGTTGCTCGTCTGTTGTTGTGGCCTTTCGTAATGCCCTGCTCCTCTTTAGTGTATCCCACCCTCTCACTGAGTTAATCAGGCCTGTTTAGAAAGATTGGGTCATCCGATCAGGGAGCATGTGTGATCCACAGGGCAGTGAGACTATCAAATTTGTCGCTAGCAAGAACTCAAATTTAGTCGTCGCGGTGGAAAGTTCACGGGCTGCGATTGGTTTGCAGGAAACATGCATCGGACGGTTGCTAACAGCAAATCAGCTGGCTCAAGCCAGAAGGCTGGCTCCTCTGCTGGTGTATATCGACATGCCCCCTCACAGTCAGAAGAGAGGGTGACCTTTGCTGAGCAAATTGTTCACCTGGCCCTGCTCTGGGGAAAAGTGTGCAGTATTTCGAAGGACCAAAGGGGGTCACTGCTGCTCACAGAAATCCAATGCACAGCAAGCTGATCCTGTGATCCACAGCCATCAGCTGGTGAGGCTGCTTAGCATCCTTCTTAGGAGGTATCAATGTACTCTGAGCTAAATCCACCTGGAGACAGAGGGCCTTGTTAACCTGTAATGTGGTGATTACTGAGTTAGCAGGAAGCATGGTCACATTGTTATTATATTGAAATAGCCAGTGACTCTATATCTTTGCATAATTGAGTTAAAATAATATTTACAGTTCAGCTGAGAATTTGAGGAGTGGGGGACCATATTCACTTGGCAGTTCTGATTGGGTAGAAATGAAACCAATGGAACCAGTCAGATTGCAGAGCTTTACATAATATATGGGTTTTGGCACCATCACGTGTAACTACTCTGCCTTTTTACATTTCCACCTCCCCAGCAAGGAGGGTGTGTCCAGAACACCACGCTATCCAGTGGAATTCCCTCTGCAGGACAGGGCATCCTCATCACCTCCTTGTGATTGGCTGAGATCTTTCCAGCATAAAATACAAGATGGTACCATTTCTCTCTAGCGTGTGGAAAGGAACGAGTCTAGCTAATGAGACCTGATGCACATGAACTAGAAATCCCGATCCAGCCTGTGACTGGTATAGGATTGTCTGAGAACAGGCAAGGTAGGGTGTGCAGAGAGACTCAGCTTTGCTTCCCTATTCTGCTTAATGGTAAACTATCGGAAGTCCATTTTCTGAAGAGTGAGAGCGAGCGAGAGCAGGAGAGCTAGATGATCTGTATCCATTCATAGCTGAATTTCCAGTTGCTTTATTTCCCTATTAAAATCAACACGAAGTTCCAAACAAATTTGTGTTTTCCGTAATTCTAATAATAATTTCCAAGTCAGTTCTCAGACTAATTAGCTTTTAAGTATCACTACAATTTGTCTCCCCTTTGTGCCAAGCACAGTATCATTAGCTGTGAAGTGGAAGGAGACGTGCTCTGCAGACAGTGAGGGGAAAGCACATGCATTTCTCACCACCCCCACACATCCCAGCACAACCACCTAAATGCCTTGGAGATGAAATGGAAAATAGGCACTTCTGAGATTCTAACAGTGCCCTGTGCTCCCTCCTCTCCAATCAGGGAAGAAACAGAAGTGTTTAGGTTGTTGATAGCAAAGCATTTCCTAAGGACTTTGCAGAACCGATATACAACATGTAGGTAGAACCAATGAACATTCGTGCCAGGCCATAGCCCTTCTGTGTGGCTGGGGTCTGGGTCTGGCTGTGCTGAAATAAAATGCCCGCGGCTGGCCCGGATCAGCTGACTCAGCCTTGTGGGGCTATAGAATTGCAGTGTAGACATCCGGGTTGGGGTCTGAACATCCACACTGCACCCAAGCCCTGAGTCAGCGGCCTGGGCCAGCCACGGGTGCATTACTGCAGTGGTAGCCATCCCCTCTGAAAGTAAACACACCATGGAAGGAGAAAATAACCAACAGGAGTTTTCTAGAGCCACTGTGCATTTAACCCTCTCATTGCTGGCTTCCGAGTGTCCACATATGCCAGGAAGTATCAGCCTTTTACTCTCCATGCCATTGCTTTTCGCAAGCCCTGGTGATGCCCGATGCCCTTCACCACCCTCACCCCAGTAGGGAAAGGCACAAGCTCTCTACTAGGTAGTAAAGTTACCTAGGAAGCGCTACTGCTGCCCCTTGGCTCTGGCTTTGCTCTCTGTGTGACCCTTCCTGCAACGGCTGATCTTCCCCTTCGTCACAGTGTACCTTCCTTGTACCTAGCTCAGTACTGTGGGCCAGAGCCGCCCTTGCTACTGTTTCCTTTCCAGCCCTGGGAGTAAGTAAGCACGGTCAGAACCACTCTTGGCTAGTGAGAGCTTTTATTCAAAGATCTTGGAGTGCTTTGTAAAGTAGGGGAAATATTCTCATTTCCCAGGGAGAAAACTGAAATGCAGAGTAGGAAAGTGACGTGCTCGGGGAGACAGAGCAAGACCCTGCCAGAGCTGGGAATAGCGCCCAGGTGTCCTGATCCCGACTGGACCCAGAGGATCTCAGAGAAATGTCTGAGAGGTCAGGTGGCTGCGTGCAGAATGACATAATGATTGCTCCTAGGGGAACAGCATTGGGATGGTTTGCTATCGAGGATTTTCACCTTGCAGTATTGACTGTGCTGACCAGTGAAGGCTTTGTTCAGTGGCGCTGCTCCCCGCTGACTGCGTCCTGCGCATTATTCAGAAAGGCGAGAGGGAATTCATCCAGCAGCAAAGAGTGACTCGTGCTACTTCTTCCCATTTTCAAGGACCTGCTGTTTGCAGTGTCCCAGTGTCTCCATCATCAATATCATTCTAATGCAAAAGTGTTTGACAGCTGCGTTCGCAGCAGGCATTAGGGAAATGTCCCTGCCTCGATTAGATTACCTGCTTTCCCCCATAGGGCTGGGAAAATGGACCTCAGTCCTCATGGGGGCCATCCCTTCTCTCGTCCTCTGCATAGCGTAAGTCATTGCTGGATCAGAATATGAGTTTTCAGTGTGGCTGCTGCTAAAATGTGTTAGCCAGGGAGAATCTCATTAGAGCCTGGACTGTCAGGAGACAGATAATAGAGAAATGCAATTTAGCGCTGTAGCTTCTCATTAAAAAGGCTCTGGCTTTGGAAGGAGCATTTGTCCCTACACAGATGGCACAGACAGAAAAGACTGGAGGGTGTTAGAACCCCAGCACTCACTGCCACTGGTGGGGGCAAACTTGGACCTATGCCTGCCTTGTTACCCCGCTTCCTGCTTATAAGAGCCAGACAAGGCAGGTGAGGTGATATCTTTTATTGGACCATCTCCTGTTGGTGGAAGGGACAGGCTTTCTTGCTTAATGGAGCCTCGGGTCTTCCTCAGATCTTCCCGAAGAAGAGCTTGGGGAAGTCGAAAGCTTTTCTCTCTCTGCAACGGAAGTTGGTCCAATAAAAGATATTACCTCCCCGGCCTGGTCTCTAATGGCCTAGGACTGAAATGGCTACAACGACCTGCAAACAGTGTATAAGAGCCAGGCTCATTCCCTCGTGGAGACACATCAGGGCCAAGACAGAAGCTTTCCAGAGACTTGACAGATGTACACCCCACCCCCCTGGGTGCCACAGATGATAGGTGTACTTGTCACCCTCCTTAATGCTGTGGTGTGATTGGGCATAAGTGTCACCCTCCCTGGCACCGCTGCGCGACGGGCGCACGTCGCCTTCTCCAGTGCCGTGGCGTGACGTGTGCATGTGTCACCTTCTCTGGTGCCGTGGCGTGATGGGCGTACACATCTCCCACTCCAGCGTTGTGCTGCAGAGCTCTGGCTCCTTTTACTTTACACTGGGAGGTTTGGGATGACCATTTCCTCAGTCCCCTCTTGTTTAACACATGGCGTCGGTTCAGTGGTTTCCTGCTTGGCCGAGTGTCTGGTGGCTGCAGTGGCAGCTAGATGGTGGGAACTGTTTGGTGGGAAGCTGCCTTTGGTGCTGAGCAGAGCCCCTAGCCCGGCACCGCCCCTGGGGCTGTCGCCCTGGCTCTCGCTGCAGTGGAGCTCTGGAGTGGGAGCTGGTGACTGTGGGGTGAGCAGCAGGATAGAACTGGCTAGTTGTGCTGCACTCGGATGGAGGAGTGAGCTTGGGGCGAATGGATTCTGCTCCTGCTGGCTGCATGGTGAATAGAGACTGATATGGAGCCTCTGCCCCTCACCGCTCTGCTGTGCCAGCTGCTGCTGCCACAGTAGCAAGGTGGGTACGTTGGGGTCATTGCAATGAGTTCTAAGCTGCGGGAACCTACCTCCATGTCACCATCGGTGTGCTGGGAGGGGCCGGGCTGAGGACTGGGACGCTCATGGCAGGGATGTTCAGAGGTGGCTGACCGGCTTTGCCTGGCATCTTCTGGTTGGGCGTCATGGTGTTGCCTGCATCTGGGTGGGGTTATAGGGTCACGGGGAGTGCAGGAATGTGTGATACGCTGTGTAGCAAAGGAACAGGGCTGGATTCAAGCCCTTGGGGCAGGGGGTAGGGTTGAGAATTCCCTCCCTGCATTGGCAAAGCCCTCTGCACCCTGGGAGGGCTCAGCCCTGGTGGGGGCAGCTTTGGAAGGAGAGCTCTGCTGGAGCCAGGTGTGGCTGTGATGTCCCGCTCTGACTTTTATAATAAATACAAAGGGGCCATGAATATTTCTGACCTTGAACAAGGGCTCACCAAACTGAAGAGGCTGGAGGGATGCTGCCTTGGCCAATGCAGGCTAAAGCTGACCCAGTGGGGAAGAGATGGGTGTTTGTGACTGAGTGAGCTGGGAGAAGATGGCTAACCTGGCTACAGCTGCCTCGTGTTGCCCTGGACTTTCCTGGGGCCTGTAGATCCAAATCAGAAAACGAAGCTCTGCTGGGCAGCTGAGCTCATCTCTGGCTAGCTGCATAAACAGAAGGAAAACTGAAGCAGGAGGAAAAATTCCAGTGGATCTAGTGGGTTAGAGCCCAGGACTCCTGGGTTCTTCTTCCATGCTCTGTCACCCTGGAAGTTCTTTAGGGCTCGGTGTGAAATAGGTAGAATGGTACTTCTCTCCCAGGAGGGCTGTGGGGCTCGGTCAGCGTATGCAAAGCACTGGGAGATCTCTGGCTGAACGGGGCCATAGAATTGTAAAGAGTGAGGCTGATTTTATTAGAGGGGGTCTGAAAGCAGATGCCGAGGTTTTCCTTCCTCTTTAGTTCTTATGAAAACTATAACAAAGGGCAAAGCTTTGGGCCTGAACCAGCAGCCATTTGGTTTCAGGTGATATTGTGTTTCCATGACAGACACTGCTTGGCTTTTGGGCGCTTATGCTGAGATTTCCTGTGCAGCCCTGAAGCTCGTTCCATTAGAGCTCTGGGATTCTTGAAAAACTCAGGCAGGAGTTCACTGGAAAAAAAACCTCGAAGCCCTGCATGCATCAGCGTTTCTAGAGAAGGGGTCTCCAAACAGATCAAGCTGCGTATTCACTTGCAATTAATCCAGAATTAATCCTGCAGCAGGGGCGGGGAGGGCTCTATAGGAACAGGACCCCCGAGGGTTTTCGACCAAGCTAATAATTGTCCTTTTTAGGGGGGTAAAAGGCTGTCCGTTGCCCACAGAGCTTTGGGAAAGGCAGGATGCAGGCCTGAGCCCTCTGCTCTGGCCCCTTGTTCCCACACTGCAGCAGAATCTCTCTCCGCCTCTTAGGCACTGAGCCCTCTCTTTCTGCTGGCGAGATAAAGAAAGTTGCGCTGATCCCACACAAAGTTCCCGATGTCCCGGTTTCCATAACAGCAGAGATGATGCATCAGCACTTCACACGCTGTTCTGGAAAATAACCCCCCTCCGAAGGGAGCCCAGTGACGTGCTGCTTCATGGAGCCCCCTGGCGCAAAGCAGGGGGGTCTAGCACCAAGAGCTGCAGCGAGAGCAGGGTCTAGCATTGCAGGGTCTAGCACTGTTAAATGAATTTAGTGCTGGATCAACATGTTCTTGAAGAGAACTGGGGCACTGCAGCCAACATCACAGCAAACTTCTTCTGCTCAGGTCCTGTAGCCTGGTGCCTCGCCCCAGGCCCAGGGCCCACTGGTCTCTGCTGTGACTGGCCTCCAGGGGCTGCCCAGGGACCACAGTGGGCCTAAGGAGACGGTGACCCAGCGAAAGGCACGTCAGGCTGTGGGGGCGGCTATAGGCAGGCTCAGTAAAGGTGTTTTTCACTGCCGGTGGTTTCTGGTGCACAGCTCATTCTGGGCAGGACTCAGAAGGGTGCTTTGGGGGAGGTGGACACCAGTGGCACTAGGCCCCTTCCTTGCTCATTCCCCACAGCTGAGAGGGGACGATAACCTTTTGTCTTGGCCACGCTGGGTTGGAGTCACCCCCAGGAGCTCGAGGAGTAGGGCCTGATAGCTCATTCCCCATCCTCCCATCTCCCTGATTTTAACGCTGTCCTTGAACTGGCCCCTGTCCAATTCCTTCTCGGATCTTCTCCTTCAATGTTTGGTACTCTATGTTACCGGGACCTCTTAGGATCTTTGCGAGGACCTGTCTGCTCAGCGCTTACCACACAGCCACCACTGAGAGCGGGAGACACGTATTACTAAAAACTCAGGCAGGGCAGGTGTCTGCTGGAGCTGTGCCTAGGCATCCTGAATCTCCCCTTTCTGTCACCTGACCGGGCCGTTTGCTGGCCCAGCCGTCTGTCTAAATCCAACATTCAGAAGGCTCTGAAGGGATGGTGACCTTGAACGAACACCTGGCTGCCCCACTGCTCTGTGAGAGGATTCCAGAGCCAGCTGCAAGCTGCGGATAGCCCTTGCCCGGGGCACAGTGCCAGCCTGCCAAGCGCCTGGGCTTTGCGGAAGCTTATTGGAAGTCAATAGCAAAATGATAAGGGAGAGAGAGAGTCTGGCTGACGAGAGCCTTCCTCCTCCCTGCTGTGACTCTTCCGCGTGCTCTGGGTGTTTCTGTCCTGTCCTCCTCCCTGCCCCTGACACGCTCAGCAAAGCACCCGGCATGTGCTGTGTTCTGCAGACGGAGGATGGGTTTTGCAAGCATGGCAAATGTATACGGCATCTGTGCATATTTGGCACACAGTTATCTGCTAACTAGCCGGCTAGTGCAGGGGATGGCCTGCATTTCCTGCACTGGATCCTCAGAGACACTCTGGGTGCATGAGAGGGCTATTAGCCTTCGTCAACATGAGGCCCTTAAAATCCCTCGCTCTTCTTCCCCCAACCACTGCCAGATTCCCCTGCCCTTCTCCCTGACCAGGGATGAGGAACCTTCTCTGGATAAAAGAAGAATCGGCCCAAACCTTTCACCCGTTTTAACTTGTACTGACTCCTCATTCCCTCCCTGTCCTCCCCAAACTGGTTTTGAGGTTTGAAAAAGTTCCCTTCACTTTTTTTATACCCACTGCTCCACACTCCCCAAGGCTTCAGTGCCTTTGGGTTTGGACAGAGCACAGATGCATTTGTGCTCCTGGAGTTTCCTGATGTTCAAGATACACTGGAGGGGTCAGGAGAGAGTCTAATGGGATTCATTTCTCCATGCTTGTCTGGGGCTGTCTAAGCTGGAGCTCTCTCCAGCTCTGCACCAACTGAGATTTGCCTCTGGCTCTCCCAGAGCTGGTAGTAAATTGTTTGGCTCTATGCAGAGGTGGAGCAGGTGGCATGACTGTCTGTGAGTTCTTTAGCGCTGGCCTTTGCTCTACCAGCTTTTGGTCCATTCACAGTTTACTCCGCATGGGAGGAGAGGATGGAAAGGAGAGCAGAGCCTTGACGACACTGGTCAGTATCCACGGAGTGATCCCTCCAGGTGGTAGAGAAGGATCTGTTGCTGCATTTAGATGGTTCTTGGCAGTATGTGGATTCATGAAAAAAAGTGAAAGTGTCCCGCCCAGGTTCCCTGGATAGTCCCAGTCCCACCGAAGTGCAGAACGTAACAGAGCAAATGGTGGAAAACGAATCAGATTTAGAAATGTCTTTCGCTCCTTGCACAGTGTTGCTTACTGTGCATGCTTAAACAGCTGCTGTGTTCCTTCCCAGGGACAGTGGAACTGAGCCCTACGTAAAATAAAACCCCAAACAATGTATTCATAAATGATTACATCGGTAGAGTTGGTAAAATCAACAGAAGTCACCAGGTGGCACAGTTACAGAGAGTCTTTTGCATTCTGTTCCACTGTCTGTATAGTCAGGTAGATCTTTGAGAAATGCTTACTGTCCATTGCAGTGCAGTCCTTTTAAAGAGATGAGCATAAAAGATGAGCATGAATCTCTCTGCCTGAAATAATATATTATGTACAGAGCTGCTGCCCATAGGTTCTACCTATGGAAGCAAACAGAACATTACCTGGGGCCAAGACACTGCAGTCTGAAACAGCAGCAAATTAAATAATGCACAAGTCAGGATTCCAGTGCCAACATTTCCCTAGACCGGCTACATTTCTGGTGAGGTTTGGTTCTATGAAAAAGTCTGGCTAGGTCGTGGCCAGGGAGGCGTTGCCTTGTGCTGCCTGCACAGGAGCAGTCATGATTAGAGCTGACTGGGAATTTCTGACATAATGTTTGTTCAGCAGGAAATGCTGGTTCATTGAATGTCAATTTTGACAAATTTCCCATTTGAAATTTTTTTTCACAGTTGTGGAAACTAACTGGTTTTGAAATGAAAAAGTTCTGTTTTTCAGGTTCAGATGACTGTTTGGAAATTTTAAGTTAACTGATAGTGGGGGAAAGAGAAGGTGAGTGTGTCAAAATCAAAACAAAACATTCTGAAATTATCACAATGAACCATATCAATTGACCAGGTCCGAACTATTTTTGGATTCTCAATTTGCAAAAATGTTCATGACTGACTTTTTATCCTGAGTTGGAGTGGGAAAAATTTCCCCAAGAAAAGAGTCCCCTGCCCATCATCAGAGTACCGGCGTTGAATGCAAGGACCAGACTAGGTTAGCACTGACCTCAGCACTAGAGATCCCAAAGGAGGCGGGGCAGGGCCATGGCCCCACCCCTTTTCACACCAGCTGGTGAACTGCAGCTGCTAATGGGTGAGGAGCGGTAAGGAGGAACACTGCTCTTCAGAATGCTGGCCTAGCACCTCAGAGTCATGTTCCTTAGCTGGGTGTTCCTCATCTGCAAGGCCCTGTGTCTCTGCTGCCACTCCCGCTGCACCCTCTAAAGGCTCAATAAAGCCCTGTATTAAGCTACCCATTTAACCCAAAGATCAGCCATCTGTGCTGCACTGATCCTTACTCAGGACAGAGCCTTGTTTTACAATCCAGTTCTCGGTGTTGCATCGACAGAGAGATTTTTGCAGTTTGTATCATCATATTTAATAACAGCTTTCCAAGAAAGTTAAAGGAACAGGAGCAAGCTGGAATGACTAGTTTGTAGCTTTTGTGAACTCCAGATTTTATACGCTAAAAACATTATTGTCCCATGTTCCTTTGGTGCAAAATCCTGCCATGCATTGCCTAGCCGCATCTCGCAAGCTTTGGTGTCCTCATCTGATTGAACCACTTTGAACTATTTGTTGCAACTCTTAAACTTTCCCAGACCTGAGCAGAAATTGCAAGGAGACAGTTTGCCAATGTTTAAAGCCCTAGATGGAAATCAGTTGGTATTTTAGGAGTCTACTGCAGCTAATACAGAAATTGGCCCCTGGATAAGTATGATTTTGGATCACAATAAAAGCCACATCACATCAAGGCTTTTAGTAAGCTTCATTTTATAGTGGTTAGTAAAGACAGGAGTGAGTTGCAAAGGGTTGGTCTCCAGAGTGAACTGG
Source organism: Gopherus evgoodei (assembly GCF_007399415.2). Lineage (NCBI taxonomy): Eukaryota > Metazoa > Chordata > Testudines > Testudinidae > Gopherus > Gopherus evgoodei. Next base: position 4,476,859 of record NC_044334.1, read on the forward strand.
TAAATATAGAACCCAAAACATCAATTAAAATGAAATATGTTTTGGGTCTCTGAAAACCATCTTTAAAAAGAGCCTGACATTATTACTTTCAGTCTGATGTTGTTTTCTGCCTAAGTAACGTTAGAGAAATGTCTTGAATAGCTTCCTAATTCACAACAGTCCCAAAGGCATACCGTTCAGGGGGAATTAGATTAACACTTATGAAAAATAAATTACAGGCTGAGTGCTTGTTAGATAATTTTGAATTAATTTATTGATCTGAGGCTGGAGTGTTAGAAAATGGGGAGTGGAGGGCGGGGGAATAACTGATGGCATTTCGAAATACCCAAAATTCTTTTACTGAATAAACAAGGAAATCAAGTAGCAATTTCCGGGAGACCTGTTTGATCTGAGCAGCTTGTAATGATAAATGGAAGGGTAAAGTCATTAGCTCAATGCTGAATGAATGGGGGGAGATAATATCAAGGAACACGAGCATTATGCATAATGGACCAAGCCCTGAGGTGAGGCCTGAGAAATAAGCTTTTTTTTTTTTAATCTTACACTTAGTAGCAAAAGAGGTAATTAAAAAAACAAACTGATGATGCTGGTAATAACACAACTTGTCATTTAATGTTAATGATCAAGAAAATATATCAGACATTTTAATACTAGGTACTGCTAACATATACATACAAGTGAAACTTTAAAGGTGCACTTACTGTGGTCAGTCGTGGAAGAGAAGCTGTGTTCTTTGCATTCCTCTTGCATCAAAGTCTTGCAACCCTTTCAAAGGCCACATCATGGCGGATGCTTCTCAGTGCCAGCCCTGGTAGGCGCGTCTCCATCACGGTGCAGCACAGGTAGCATTTCAAATGCCTCAAACAGTTGCAAGTGAATAAAGCTGAAGCAGTGAACGCTGGCGTGGCAGGCAGCACGTTTCAGGCATTGTGGATGTTGGGCAGAGCGTAACAGTGTTCTCTGATACATCCCTCACATCACTCCTGCTTTCAGCAGACCTGGAATGCCCCCAGAGCCCCGCGTCAGCCATTTCTAGACATAGAAGCATGGCCTCATTCTTTGTCTCATTCCACATGGCTGGGGTCAGCATGGCTAGCTTGTTGGGCAGGAGATACTGGACTTTCAGTCAAAGAACTACACACTCGATCATTCAGCTGGGCAGTTAAGCGATCTGAAAGTGGGACAATTAGTGCCAGCATTCCTGGGGTAGTGAAGCTGGGGCATTTGATCTCTGGGTTTGCAGTCTAGCTATACAAAGCATTAAGACAGTTATTTCCACTCTCACAGCTAGTGCCTGGACATCTCCCCCATAGATAGTTATAAATGCAGCCTACTCTTTTGTCCCCAAGTGGTGACATCAAACTGCTGGCTGGTTGGCTGGCGTTCGCAAGTTGATGAGATGGGTTCTGAAGAGCATTGCTGTATTGGCAAACAATACTACAGACAAGAAAGTTAAATAACTCCATTGCTCTGGCTATGCATGCAGCTGTGTCACACCTGTGGTCTGTGCAGGTCTGTAGACGATCCACAGTGGGAAACAAATGTTCGTAATTGCCGACGACAATGGAGAGGCATGCCTCCTGCTGAAACCAGCGGGTATAAGGAAACTCCTGTAGATGCTGCTTGGTGTCACTTTCATCCAAAAAACACTGCATCTGTTTTGGAGATGCACTCACAAAAGACCCAATGTCCTGAACGGCGTTCAGTGTGTTGTGAACCAAAGTGATGCTTGTGGAGTATTGTAATTGTGAGGTTCAGCACGTGGTTCAGCAAGTTTGTCTGAATTTCTTACGTGGTGTTTGTATTGTTTGTTTGTGGTTCCCCGGCAGCCTTGTGTCCCAAGTCTCTGTGTAGTCCGCAGTTTTACCTGCTGTATATTTCAGTGTATTTGTTTGTAAGCTGCCTATTGTGTTTTGAGCAAAAGCGATTGAGAAATAGGAGCTGAATTAGAAAAAAAAACTAACTGCTGACTTCAGAAGGAAGAGATGACTTCCACTGAGTTTAACTGAAACAAGTCAGAGCGAATTCCAGTCCTCTCTGCTTCCACATAGCTTCACTCAGCAGGGCTCCTTGGCAGGATCCTAGGGGACATGTACTGCATGGTTAGTTAATGTCTGTGCAGCACTGTCAAGATGCTAACGGCTGAGTCCAAAGAGGTGTTATTTAGTCTGCACTCCGTAGACAAAGCTTCTACTGGGAGTCTGCTTGAACAAGGAGACGAGGGCTCAGAGCTGTTTTGTCATCACCAGAAGACACTCTCATTGGTGGCCCACAGCCCTGTTTTTAGCTGCTGGGGAAGCAACAACCTTATACAAACGATCCCTTTCCTTTATAAGCTTGGATACCATAGCAGAGAACAGCAATTGGAATGATATTGTGACACTGAGTCTAAATTAATTATTCATAGGACAAATCACATGGTTCTTATTCACTTTACTCACTACCTCCCATTGGCTGCAGTATTTCCTTGGTGAAAACTGAATTTAAAAACTATCGTGAGCAAAAAGCTCATAGCAAGTCCTTTTATCTGAATCCTTTCATTTCTGGTCAAGAATCGCCTCTGAGCAGCCTTTAATTTTCTCTGTCTTGTTCCACATAAGAAATTACTGATGGGATAATTTCTGAGAGCATTTCTTGGCCTGCAGGAGTGAAAGTAACTTAAAGAACTTACCTGTACGCCAGAGTCCTGAGCGGGGGCGTGGCCTCAACCCGAAGAGGCGTGGCCTTAGCCAGAAGAGGTTGGGCCTTTCAAGATTTAAAGGCCCTGGGGCTCTGGCTGTGGCTGGGAGCCCCAGGGCTTTTAAATCACCCTGGAGCTACCAGCTGCAGAGGCGGCTGGAAGCCCTGGGGCTGAAGGGTGAATTAAAGGGCCGGGGGCTCCCTGCAGTGGCCAGAGCTCTGGGCCCTTTAAAGCCCCACCTGAGCCTGGCTGACGGAGCTCCAGCGGTGCTCTAAAGGGCCCGGGATCCCTGCAGTGGCTGGAGCACTGAGCCCTTTAAATCCCCATCCAAGCCTGGCTGCTGGAGCTCCGGCGGGGATTTAAAGGGCCTGGGGCTCCCCGCAGTGGCAGGAGCACCGAGCCGTTTAAATCCCCACCTGAGCCCAGGTGCGGGAGCTCCAGCAGGGATTTAAAGGGTCCAGGGCTCCCTGTAGCGGCCGGAGCACCAGGCCCTTTAAATCCCCACCCAAGCCCGGCTGCCGGAGCTCCGGCGGTACTTTAAAGGGCCCGGGGCTCCCCACAGAGGCTGGAGCCCCGGGTCCTTTAAATCACCACCTTGGAACCCGGTCCAGTCTGGCACAGTGTACTGGCTCTTGCCAGTATGCTGTACCGGACTGTACCAGCTTACTTTCACCTCTTTTGGCCCGAAGATAGTTTCTGATCTCTGTATTCTGAAGCCTCATGTTCTCCATCCCACCTGAGCAGAGAAAAGGGGAGGGGACCTGGTCCTGCAGTGCTTGGTGAGCATTGCAAAATGAGCCAGAGAAGTCAGCCCCTAGAATCAGGTTTCCAGAAAAATAGTTGAGCTTATGAGGTCAGAATTCACTTTCCATGAATACTCTAATAATTGCTTAAAATTCACTGTTTCACTTCTGCCAGGGGACAGGTTCAACAAAGTATTCAAGACAAGTGCATGGCATGATATATGGAATCACAGACCTTAAAGAAGAAGTGTTTATTAAAGAAAACAGCTTCATCCACAAATAAACAAAAAGATTTCCACACAGCTTGAGTTCCAGCTTTGTTTCCTTTGTTTACCATGGACAACATCCTGTCTGGAATTCGATATAGCACACAGAGACATCTAGTGACTAAATAATATATGGCAAGTAAACAATATTACAGAAAAAGGGTATAAACATAGACAATGAAAATTGAAATTTGTAAAAATGAGCCAAAATGGCAAGTTCCTTTCACAGTTTTCACAAGTATTTGGTCAAATACAATCATCTCCTATTCCAACTGCAAGTTTTGTGTTCCTTCTTGGAGTGCTTATGCATTATCTTGGACTATTGCTAGGATATAAGTTTGCTGAGAGAGCCAGAAACTTGGTAAACTTCTGCAGTGTAATGTGAAGCTTCTGTTTTGTTTTTGTTTTTCCAGGGCTGAAAGCAAATACATCCCAGGAACAGACAGACCATTTAAAACAAAGATAACAGAGGCTCTCAATGCCCCTCTGCTGGCAGCTGCCTGGCTTTCTGAATTTACTTGATAACGTGACGGTTAGTGCAGTAGGCGCAAATACCTAAAAATAAGTGAGGGCGCCATCGACTTGGACTCTGGGTTGATCTGTTTTGGAGGAAAAAATGGTGCACAGCCCATTCGGAGTAAATTAGCCTTTTTTTTTAATGTAATGTACAATTTACGGTAGTGGGCCTGTATAAATAAAATGCAGCAGTAAGAAGGTATTTATCACTTAGCACATCACCCATTGGTTTATTTTCCATATATTCTGCCAAGCGTGAGCAATTTCTCACCACAGCTGCAGTCCCAAGTCTGATCATTCCCTGTGCTGATTAGATTTAGGTTCTAGTGTGTGTGTGGGGGGGAAGGGGGTGGGGAGGTTCTGTTTCTCTCACTGCAGTCAATCCTTCTTCCCATGTCTCTAGTTGCTACTGTCCATCCATCCTCGGTGGCAACACGACATCCCGAGTGCCTGCAGAATGGCTGCAGATTCGTCACTATGCACAGCATTGGATTTTTAGGACCTGCTGAGTTATTCCACAGTGGCATGTCTCTCGAGCTGTTTCACACCGACACTTTGCATTCAGCTCCTACTCAGACACAACCCAGAATCCTTAGCTGCAGAGGCACTGTGACAGAAGTAGAACTGATACGTAATAATGTTATGAATATTGTAGGAACTGCTATGCAAGAATCTAAGAACACTGATACGTCGCCTAGTTACTGAGAAAGACTGTTAACTTATCCTGGGGTAGCAGAATGTTTATTCCATAGCCAGAATGCTTGAATTCAACAGGGGCTGTATGGCACAAACAGGGAGACAACACAATGGCTTCCCAGATAAGACCATCTAGGTACATACTTGAAAGACAGTGGGCCAAGCTACTGTCTCCAACCTGATTTGGCCAGAACTGGAGTTACCAGATCAAAGGGCTACAGACAGTTAAAAAGTGTCTTGGTTCCTGTGAAGCGTTTGTCACTTTTCAGCAGCTGCCTAGGCAGCAATCGCTGTGGAAGGAGTCTGAAGGCCTTGGCACTTCCCAGACACAGGGGATGGTAAGCCTTAGGGACAAGCAGGCATGTGTATCAGCTGGTGTATTGTTTTTAAGATTTATTTTCTCTGAAATGTGTTTGTTCTGAATAAATGATACTTTGCTTTCAGGAGGCTGTTTGGTCCCTGGTTACCATTGTCAGTGCTTTGGAGGGAACAGAATTGCGGGGTCTGAACATAAGTCAGAAGTGATGAGGTGGTCATGGGTGATACATGGGGTCTGCATGATTCAATCCCACATGAGCGATGACAGCCCGAGGCCAAGAGGGGTGGTCTCAGACCAGGACGGATCAGAGATGCAGTTCCCCTGGTAACTGTGCCAGGTACCAGGGCAATGAGCATGGTATAAATATCTAGCTAGATCATTTGCTCTGATTCCAGGAGCTCGGCAGGAAGCTCTAAGGCACCACAGGGCTTGTGAAGAGGCAGCAAAAGATCAGCTCCAGCGTCGGTTTGAAAGCTCTGAGCACAAATAGCAAGGTGACTCCGTTTCAGCAGCAGATGGAAAAGAGGGAATCGGAGCAGGTTGCTGGTTTCTGGCTTGGGGATTATGACTAGAGGTGAATGGCACATTCCCAATGAAATGCAAAGCTAGTTGATATCCAGGTGTTTTCCCTCAGTTAACACGTGGAGCTTGGAGGGGGTCATTTTCCAGAAACACTTGCTGAATGTCACCAATTGTTCAGTGGAAAACGAGCATCATTTGCAAATCAAGAGAGAGAGGGAGGGAGGCTATTCCTGACCAGAACCCAGTGGGGCAGGGGCTGCTCCTGACTGGAGTTTGGTGGTGGAGAGCCGGTTCCTGACTAGCCTTTCAGTGCTGTCCCTCAAAACCTGTGCAGATCTCAGTGACCTGTTCAACCCAACTGCACATCCCAGCCTGACTAGCATTTTTGGGTCTCTTATAAACTCCACTGAATTGGGGTTTCCTGGTGATACTTTCACACTTCGGGGTCAAATTCTCCACAGAGCTCCATTGACTTCAGCATAGCTGCAACAATTGCCACCTGCAGTAGAGTGACCAGATATCCTGATTTTATAGGGACTGTCGAAATTTTTGGGTCTTTTTCTTATATGGGCTCCTATTACCCCCTACCCCATCCCGATTTTTCACATTTGCTGTCTGGTCACCCTAACCTGCAGAAAATGTGCCCCATGGACTTTTACCTTACTGGGTGTAATGCTCCCCGTAGTGGGCACAGAGGGACATTGGCCTAGATACATACATGCATGACAAGTTTAGTGATTGTGGTGTGAAGACCCACTCCCTGACTATAACCCCTACCCTCTTCTTCTGGAGTCATCCCAGACAGTTGGGTTGGTGTCCTGTGAAGGTTGGAGCAGTATCAGTTGCTTGGGTTCTTAGTCCCTATACTAAAGGTCTTACACTTCTCTCTTGCCCCTCTTTCTGACAATGTTGTGTCTTTGGGAGTGGGTAGCGTTAGGCAGCAGCCCTGGTCATGAGTAGCAGTGCCGTTTTACAGAGTATAAATTAGGACCATAAAGTGGTGGCTAAGCTGAAATGTGCTGTGTAGTCTAAAGAGCATGAAATAGCGTGATGTAGTAGTTGGCAGCATCAGAGTAGGAAGGAACAGAGGTTACCGGAGTGACTATCTGCTAGCACTTAAGGAGATTAGGATGTACAAGAGAAGGGGCGGGGGCCACTTTCTGAGATGACATCCTGAACCCAGTTGCAACTGACAATAAAATAAAATGAAAATTGGTTCATCTTTTCATGTTGCTGAGTCTGCTACATGACGCAGGCTGGGAAAACCCTGCCTGTAGGCACGGCAGTCGAAGGTCAGAGCTACTGGCAGCAGGGGGCACTGCATGGTTCAGGGCTGTGTGGGAATGAGAGACAAAATCTTTTATTTCTGATCATGGGGTCAAAACAGGCGGAAGGGTGTCCATTCTGCCCCAAGGGGAGTGTGTGGGGGGGAGAGGGGGAGTGGATTGCAAAGGTTGCTGGGACAGGAGCCAAACCTTTTCATCTCTATCACTAGTTTGCCCATATAAACATCAATGTTTTTTTTCCCTAAGACGTTTGGAGATCCCTGATTCTGCAAAGCACTTGAACACATGCTGAATGGGAACCCCACCCCCGAGTCCCAGCTACACGCACTGTTCGATGCACTCATTCCTTTTACAAGCCATTGCCAAAATAATAATCCTCAAAACATGACCAAATCTTTTTTTTCCCCAAACTCTCCCCCTCCGAACAGCTGCACTAGCTTTGTCCATTTGCTAGAATTTTATTAATTTACAAGAATGAGCTCAATTAACACAACCCATTTATTAAAGCAAATTAACTCAGCTCTTCCATGTACAATGAGCTCCTCCATCGTTTTTAAAAAATGTGCCTAAAGTTTCTCTCTGCACTGTCAATAGATTTTTTTCTCCCTTTTCCCCGGAAGAAAGGCCTGAATGTTGTTCTGCAAAAGACAGAACTGGCACTGCGGGTGCTAAGAATTCATGCTCTTCCTAGGCAGCAGAAATAAATTTTTGTGAAGGAAAAAGGTAGAGAAATATTTCCATGCCAAGCCACTGGCTATAAATTCAGGGGGCTGGCAAACAGAGCGGCATGTTTGTAGTCTTCAGATGCGATGGCAGGGGCATAATTCTGTTGGCAGCTCTGCCAAAATACTAGATGCAAGAAAGGTTGGGAAGGCCCTGAAACAATGTCTGGGTCAGAATAGACTTGGGCTTTGGGAAAACCATCCCCGGAGGGAGAAGAAACAACACTCTGCATCTCATGTAATTAACAATCACAGGATGCATTTAGGATTTTGCAATCTGCAAACAATCTAGAGACACAGGTGAAGATTTTCAAAGCTACGTTTGGCAGGCAGGTGCCTGTTGACTTTCAATGGGAGTTAGCAGCCTAACTGCTCTTTGAAAAGCTCCCTCTAGAGCTTGTTGAAATTTTTTGGTCAAAAAATGTTCCTGATGAAATCTTGAGGTCTCATCAAAATCAAACTTTTTCGGGAGGAAATGTCAATTTTGACCATGCTTTCCAGTTTTTTTCCCAACGGGACAATTCTCAATGCAATATTTTGCTATGATTGGAAAACGTCAAAAATGTTCCTTTTGACATTTACGAATTGCAACGTTTTTGGGAACTTTTTGTTCTGTGAACATTTTTGATATTTTGAATTTTTGTCCCTCCTGGGGAGAAAAACAAATATTGGAATTTCCCTTTGGCTGGAAATCTCATTTTTTGAACAGCTCTACTAAAATCCAAATGTTATTCATTGGGAAACGCAGAAAGAATTTTGATTAAGGAAAACACCTGGGAGTTTCCCAGTTTGCTTATGGACAGTTAGAAAAGAGGGAAAGAGAGAAAATTTAGGGAAAAAACTATGCATGAAGAATTTTTTGCCCTGTGCTGTCTTGGAGAGGGAGCCTTTGAAGACACCACAGATATATTCCTTAAGGCTGAAATTCATTCTAGGTAGAGGGCCAGTGCAGGATCTACACAGCGTGTAAGCTCTCAGGTTGGTTCATTTGTCTATAATTCCCCCATGACCCTATAGCTGGGTGCCTCACAAACATGAATGAATGTATCTTTGTAATGCTCCAGTGAGGCATGGATGGATTGTTATCCCCATTTTACAGATTCAGGTTGGGGGAAACTGAGACTCACCGGAAGTGACTCACCCAAAGAGTACACAGCAGGGCTGGGAAATGAACCGAGGTCTCTTGAGCTCCACTCTAGTGCTTCTGCTTCTAGACCTTCTTTCCTCCCTGCTGCTTTTCCTGTTCCAGTTTCTTTGGAAACCACAACCCATTATGTTTCCTGTCAAATGGGCTTCAGTGACTGCTGATCCTGGTGGTCTGCTGGTGTCTTAAAATGACGTAGACCCTGGAGCTGGCAGCTCTCCAGACTGGCACATGCAGAGCAGCATGTGGCTGATATGGCTTTACCAGCCAAACGAATCCTTATATTGTGATTGAAGTTGCATTTAAAGCAACCACCTTGAAGTCACATCAGGCATTTAAAGATCTTTCCCTCATGGTACAGCTACCCTGCAACGTAAGCCCAGGGTTAGCTGAACTCAAGTTAGCAGACACTGAGCCTGAGGATCTGTTAATTTGTAACCTCAGGTTAGGAATTATTGAATCCTGGGTCCCAACCCGGAGCTCCAGTGTCTACACTGCACTAATTGGGCCTGAATCCAACCACCCATATCCCAGACTTCTGAGCGCCCTCCCAGAAATGTGCCCACTCTAGCCCTTTGTTCATGGTGCAGCATGTGGAAAACTTGACTGTCCACCAAACTTGACTGCCCAGAAGACAAAGCAAGTCAGCCCTTGGGATTGTAGGATACTTTTGGCTGACTCCCAGAGCACGAGTCCAGTGGGGCTGCGTCTACACTGGAAAGCAATGGGGCTTGAATCCTGGGTCCTGGCTTGACTCAGACTTTGACCCTCTGCCTGCATGGGATCCTAGGACCCTGGGACCAAGCCCGGGGTTAGCATGATTTATGTATAGACAGAAAGGGGATTAGGCTTGAGCCTGAGTTCAAACCCTGGGTTTACACTGTAGTTCAGACATGTGCTACAGGTCCCAGAGCCCGGGCTCCAGTCTGAGCCTGGACATTTACACTGCAACGTTGTAGCCCTGCAGCCCTAGCCCCGCGAACCCAAGTCAGCTGACTTGGGCCAGCCAGGGGTGTTTCATTGCAGTGTAGACATACTCTGAGAAAACCCAGCCTAGCATTACATCTTGACGAATCCCCCACTGCCCATCAAATGTGTACAAAATTACAATCCTGCAGGTGTTGGCTGTGATGGGGATATCTGCCAGAATTCTGAGCTCTGCGCTCATTAGCATGTGGTTCATCCCAACAGCCAGCCATGCACTCAGCAGCTGCATGGGATCTTTGAAAATGTCATCTTCTCTCTAAGCTTCTCTTCCAGGGTCAGGAGGCCAAGTCATCTTCTCTGCTTGCCACTGAAGATTAGATGGCAGAGTTCAGAATTTTCTTTTTGAGTTATCCTATTTGAGAGTCTGGTGGCAAGTTAGAAAAACAACTTGTTTAATTTGACAAGAACTAATTTAAATACACAGGCAAGCTAGACAAAGTGGGAGCCATGCATGCCCCCAGCTAATTCCACTGGTACAGAGAAAACCACCGTTCATAGAAATTGACCCAAACAAATCCCTGGCAGGTAGCGGGGGGTAGCCATGTTAGTCTGTATCCACAAAAACAACGAGGAGTCTGGTGACACCTTAAAGACTAACAGATTTATTTGGGCATAAGCTTTCATGGGTAAAAACCCCACTTCTTCAGATGCATGGAGTGAAAATTACAGATGCAGGCATTATCCCTGGCAGGATATTAATTGACAGCACACTTGGAACAAAAGTTGGGAGTATTACATCATCAGAATATATTGCTATTGGCTGATCAACGATCCAGAGGGCCAGAGGCTGCCATCCACTGAGGCTTGATATCTGATTAACCTTTTCATGGGTGTCACATACACCATATAACTCAGTCCATCGATTAGACCATCTAGGTGTCCTCGCCCTTGTATGCAAGGACAAGCAGAACCTGCCATGGGCATAAGATTTATCAGACAGGAAAAGATTTCTGACCATGGAGGAGATGATGTCTGCCCTACGGTGGCCAGGCACTATAACTAGCGTAGACAAATCATGGAGGCTGGACTTACTGCACATCATTGTAGCTAAGGCTCAAACTGGGACCTCAAGGAGTCAAATGCAGGACAATAGAATTGCAGCAAGAAAACCCAGAGACTAGTGTGACTAGAAACCTGGTGAAGAAGAAAGTACTGAGTAAGGTTGCAAAACACTCTGAAGAAAAAGTGAAGTGACAGGCGTTCATTTGCCCAGTGTTAGAAACTCAAAAATAGCTGATGACACCAAAAATCACTCAGTTGGTACCTTTTCCAGTTAAAATGGGCCAATTTCAGAGCAAAAGCTGGACCATTTTGAACAGATGGCGTTTCACGGTTTAAACTTTAACATTTGAATTTGTGCACATTTTTGATTGAAAAATAGCTGTTTTTTGTTGCATTTGGTGGAAAAGCAAAAATTGAGGGGTGCAGCAGGAATGAAACAGCAACAGTTCAGTGGTGAACTTCATGGAATAACTTTCACCAGGTCAGCACAGCTCTAGTGTGACAAACTAGCATGCCGAAGCAACAAATATTAGTGCCTAGATGCTGTGGCAATGAGTGCTTTGGAAACAGAGACCAACCTCAGCGGAGGCAGCATCACTGACCGAAGAGGATGACTTCAGGGCAGTGGATGAACACCAGGGCAGTGGGATTAATGAAAACATTCACTAGGAGAAACTAAAGCACACTGAAGATCTGTAAAAAGCTTAGAAATGAGAATAGGTCATGGAAACTGAATGACCCACACCCCTAGAGAGGGAGATACATTCAGGACATATGTGCGAGACTCATTAGCAGCTGGTATACTGGGGAAACTTGTCTTCCTACTTCCTGTACTAACAGTGTCCTGTGAGTAAACATGGGACTTAACTCTCCAGTGGCTGATAATCTGGCACTTTTCACCGGCATTAAATTCACTTACCAGATCCATCCATGTGACCTCAGACTCCCAGGTGGCCACGGATTGTGCTTGCTTATTGTGAGCGTGGGGAAAAACACTTCCAAGAATGGAGCAGGCTTCTTCAAGCCACCGGATGGACTCCTTTGCAGCTTTGTATTACCTCTGCAATACTTGGCTGCCCTGGGGGAGTGAAGCAACTTTGGGAACTGATTTCCCCCTGCTTTGCACCGAGTGTTCCCCTTGACCTCTTTGCAAAGTGAGGGTCAAGCGGATGTAAAACGTTGCCATAAGTGTGAGCAAATGGAGAGCTCATGGTTTGCCGGTTTTAAGTCCTGATTCTGCGCTAGTGGCAGTGGCTCCATGAGGTGCATTACAGGCATAAATCAGCCCAGCAAATTTGCAAAATTCTAGTGTTTCTGTGGGAGAAATTCCACATTTAGATTAAAGAATTTGTCAGAGTTTAATAAAACAAGAGCCCCAAGGCTTCCATTAATTAACCAATTAGCTCATCAACAGTATCCCTAATTTATCTAATATTAAGAAGTCCTATTAATTAAACAAGAACATGGGTTTTAATTTGCCTTGCAAAATCGCACATTTAATTGATAAATGAGTCATTTAAACCGTTATTGCGAAAGTTTCCAAAGCAAGTAGAAACCAGAGAATTTCAGGGAATGAATATTAGAGTCCACGCTAATCGAGTGACACTTATACAAGGAAATCAAGCTGCCATTCTTATGTCCTTGTTCCTCTCTCTCGGCCTCTTCTTATCAGCCTGGTTGAGACAGAGTTAGAGACTAGTGGGATGGGTATTTTGTTTGTAACGAAGTTACTGCATATTGTAAATCATTTGGAAACATATTTTCCATGCTGGTCAATGATCCTCAGCCAGCCCAGATGCTGCCTTGTGTTAATTGATTCCTCTGAATCTGCCCATGCTCTATTTTAAAGTTCTTGCATGGAATTTATTTAATAAATTGATTTGTTGTGGGCTGGTTTTGCCCCACCTCTTAGAAGCTGTTATTTATTTTCACCCACCTGGCATGGTTTGCATTTCCATGGGCACAGGGCAGGTAAAAAGTGAATGAACTCGGGGCATCTGGTGGCTGCACTCAGGTCGGATTTTCTAGCTTTTTTTTGACAACTATCAGGGTTCTTGTTTTGAAAGGCCCTTGTTTTAAAATGAAAGCAGAGAGTCTCACACGGGCACCCGAAAAGAGGCTTTAAGAAAAACATCAAATGTTGCAAAACTTGGTGATTAAAATTGTGGGACCCGGTGCCCCTGATTTTGGATTTTCCCTTCATTTGGTTTTTCTTTGTGTGGCTGTGGAGAATGCCCTGCAGATCAGCAGCATTTCCCTCTTTTTTTTTCCTGCCAATGCCTCTTCTTTTTCAAGGACTGACAGCACTGGCCCCCGCCCACAGACACTGCCCCATACCCTAAAATGATCATGGGGTCTGATCACATACAACAGCTAGCGCCTTTTCCCCTAAATACTGTGAGCTTGGTGTTTTCTATGGATCACAAATTATTGTGCAGAGATTCTTCACCAACTATTCCATAACGATCTCTTTGGTTCACTGAGCATTTAATAACTGTAAACAGTGAAAAGCTGCTGGGCTGTTCGTATTCTGTACAAGACAGATTTGAGCTTGCAGAGGCTGGAGGAGTCTCTGAATTAAAGTTTTCTGCCAATACAATGAGGTAGAGGACGGAACTGAATGCTCTTCTCACGCTGACTTTGTCTTAGGAGAATCTGGATGGCAGCTGCTGTGTCATGTGCCGTAGGTCTGGTGGCTTATTTGGGCTAACGTTTATAGCTGCTGGATGTCGAACTCCTCAGTTCTTTTCCCCAGCTCTGCCACCGACTAGCTGTGTGATGTCGAACAAGGCACATGGCTTCTCTGTGCAGTCACTCACTCATCTGTGCAATGGGGGTCAAACTTGCAATCCCCATGGCTCTTATGAGGCTGAACTGAGATTCACAATGTACTTGGAGCTCCATGAAGGGCTGGTGCCAGAGCAACACAAAGTCTTGTTTCATCTGCAAGGTAGAGCCAACTTGGGCTATGGCTGGGGGATGGATTAACCACTCCTGAACTCAGCAGTGAGAAAATCCAGTTAAGCAGGCTCAGAGCAGTACCCAGAGCCAGTCACTTACTCCATGCAGTGAGAATACAAGGGGTGCAGGGTGCAAACACTGACATGGGATGTTAGAGGGCTGACGAGGGGAAAGGCACATCTGACTGGCACGTTCCTCACTACCTGTGTTCCTATTCCTCTATGTATTTCACTTCCCTTGAACGTTCATCCAGGGGGCTCAAAGTGCAGTAGAGACATTCAGGTAATTGAGCTTCACGAGGACCCTTTGGAGGCAGGTATTTTTACCCCATTTTCCAGATGGGGACATGTATGGTATGTCTACATTGCAGTGACGAAAATGCATCACAGAGAGGGTGTGTGCCTACCCGGGGTCACACGGGGAGTCAGTGGCAGAACTGGAACTGGATCCCTATACCAGAGCTCAGATCAGATCATCCAATGGTCCCATCTGGCCTTAAAATCTCTGAATTCAGGTGTCTTGTGCTCTATGAGACACTCTTCTCGGAGGTTTTGCTTGAGTTCAGGAACAGGTCTGTCCTGGACTGTGTGTGTAACATGTCAGATGTTCAGGACTGACCTAGGACAATGTTTTGCCAGGCTGTGGCATGTGGTGCTGGGAGGCACACAGCTAGGTAAAAAGGGCAGCACCCTGTCAAACCTCTCAGGCTTGCCTGGCCAATGGGTTCCTGGGCATTTTGTTCCACTAATGAATGCCCTTTCACCTAGCACAGCTGTGTGAGAGCAAATAGCAAAAGCACCACTAGCACGACAGAGATGGCAGCTGGAGGACTGTGATCAAACCAGGCTTCCCAGAAGTTTCCTCTGCAAGTGGGTTGGCGGGTGCCGAGAGCTGCCAGTGGCACATAAACCCTGAGACAGATAACTACAGAGCCACAGAGCAGGGAGTGGGAGTGGAGGCCATGCCTTTCATGTGCCAGTGCAATGCTGGATGCAGGTCAGTAGCAGAATAACGTAACCTCTGGTGTGAGCCGCAGAGCATCTGGGTTGGCTCGCTCAAGGGCTATGGCCAAATCTGCCAGGCCAGCTCAGCACATGGGGGCTCCTAGAGTTCAGCAGAGCTTGCAAAACACAATCACTTGTATCTGGCCCGGGGCTTCTCTTGCTAGGCCTACTCCACTCTGACAGCTTTTTCTCCCCTAATGTGTTGGGCCCCTTTGGGGAGTGCAGTGTGGTATGACTAAAATCCCTTGTCAAGCTCTCACCTCTGCTGACCACCACAAAGCGCTGAGGTTGCTTTCTGCCCTGCCCCCGACAGCATTCTTAAGGGCACCTATGAGTATACTCGCTAAAAGACTGAGTGGAGATGGGCCCAACTTGCAAAGTTTGGGTTCAGAATCTGGATCCAAACTTCCCCAGGGTTTTCGTGGTGGTGGCCAGAGCAGAGGTGGTTGGGATCTGTTGCCCCAGTTAGCACAATGAAAGAAACGGAGCTGAGTTGCAAACTCTGACTCTAGACCCAGAGCCAAATTTCCCTAAAACTCAGGAGGTTGGACTGAACATCCCCGTTCAGGTCTATCTCTAGCGGTGATGACGGCTGAATGGCACTGCAACGTGTCATCACAATGGCACCACTTGGGAAGCCTTTCAGAGGAGAGAGAATGAGTTTCACTGGAATGCATTAAAGTGATGAGCAGATTTCAGGGGTCAGATGAGAACCAGGACTCCTGGGACCCATTACTGGCTCTGTCATTCACTTGCACTGTGACCTTGGCTAGGTCATTTAACCTCTCATGCCTCAGTTTCCTCATCTCTAAATTATAGCAACCTGCCACTCAGAGGCGTGGTGGTGCTTAATTAACTAATGTTTTTAAAGTGCCTTGGATGGAATGCACTATAGAAGCACAAAATGTTATTTATGAATGGAAAAGTCAATATCAGGAGCAAGGGAATTCCAAGGGGAGTGGTGGATTGTCCATCTCTCAGAGTCTTCAGATCACAATGCCATTCTGGAAGAGCTGCTTTCGCCCAGCCCACATCTTTGGGGTCAGTGCAGTGATGATGGGGTAACATTCTACAGCCTGACATATACAAGGTTCAGATTAGATGGCCTTAAAATCTGTGGCTATTTCCTTCCAGTCTGAAAGGCTCTAATCCAATCTGGAAAGGATTAAAGAAAAAAAAATGAAAGAAAGAAACTGAACTTCCTTGATGGATTTAAAAGCTTCCAAACTGTGTTGTAAGAGGATCAAACCTAATAGATTCTGGGGACAGCGTTAATAGATAGACAGCTCTTTGCAGAACAGCTGCAAAGCACTCAAGGAATAAGGTGTAACCCCCAACAAAGCATTACTTTGCTCTAAGGTGTTATTGCTCTGTCATTTCTCCTTCAAGGTGACTTCAAAAGACCTGCTACAGTTTCTGTTCACTGCAGGCAATAAAAGCTCTTCATGCAGCACCCCGTGGCCAGTCGGCCCATTTGGCCGTCATTTCTTCTGCCGCTTTCAGGGCAAAATAAATTAAAAGGTCACTTAACATTCAAATGATCTCTGCGTGGAATTAATTGTTCATGCAGAACCTGCTCGCGAATAAGTGTCATGAAGATAAGGTCAGGCCAGGAGGTAGGTGGGAATTAGATATGTTGGGCATTATTCAGATCTTTTGTAAGGGGGTAGAAGTGCTCTGAAATCAGTGGAACTGGATCTGTTTTCTCCAGATCTGAGTCTGAACGTAAGGCACCAGGGTATCATGGTTGAAGGGGGATATAAAGGTCCGGAGAGAGAGAGACACTGTGGGTATGAGGCTAGCTAGATCTGTCCCTTCATGGCCACTAGGAGAAGGGCAGTCACAGAGCAGTTATAACGTTGCTCTCTACTAATAGATACACTATTAGTGTACTACCAGAGTGTACAGAGTGAGGCCTTTTCTGAATGCTCATAGCACACTGGTGATTAATATCATTGTGAAATGTCTGTACAAACACGACATGAGGACTAGTACCTATTTTGAGCAAAACTAACATCCAGGCGACCTGGTCTGGTCTCCAGCTATGAGGTTTTCCGTTCTTAGCTAACGCCTGCAGCGTGGGCAAGAGCTGGCATCTGGCCTGCCAGCGTCACAGCCACGAATCACTGGCTCTCAGGTAAACTGTGTGTAGAGTGTTCATGTGCTGAAACAACAGGGGCTAATGTAGAAGCTTGTGGTGCTAAAGTCCTGGAACTTTATGCAGTCTCCAGCCTTTTCTGCCTCCAGGGTACGATTATCTCAACCTAATCACATGTCTTAAGGCTAATATCACATTTCTTTCAGTTTTATACAGAGATAAATTAAGGAAATTACTTTGATCACCGGAAACTGCCATTTACTCGGGTGGTTTAAACTCCCCCCAGGGATTAACCTGCCCTTTAGAAGGCTGAGCAGAATGCATCTGCAGTCAGAGCTCCCTTGAGAAATCAGAACTGAACTGGTTCTGCAGTGTGGACTAGCTGGGCTAAGACCAGCAGTTGCTTTCTCCCGGCGCCTGCAGAACCGAGGTCAGATGGTGCCAGGGATCAGTCCCTGCTGACTTGAGTGGATTGCATATCAGCCAGGTGGAAGCTTTAGTAATTATTCTTTTAGGGTGAAACTCACCCTGATGGAGATAACCAGCTCAGGGTTTGTGTGCCAGTTCTGCCCCATTTTGTAGAATTAAATGCTGCATCAGCCTCGTGCAAGCCCTCTGCACAGGGGTGAGTGCCATCCAAAGGCAATTTTTTAGGGCACATAGAGCAAAATGAATCCCTGATATAAATCACTGGGTCTGTGGAGTTACACCTGGGATGGATGTGGCCTATAAGCTACTAGATTGTGAATTCTGAGGGGGAGGGACCATGGCTCCTGTGCGTTTGTGCAGTACTTGGCACACTGGGCCTGACCAGGGTCTCTAGGCACAGCAAGAACAATAATCTGCCCACAGCAGGTAGTGAAAACATGGCTACCACCACTGCAAGGTGACTTACGGAACAAATAAAAGAGGGGGATGGGACATTGCCCAGGTGCTGAATCAAATCAAATGCTTTGCATCGCTTCTTGAAGGCCCCACATATGGGCTCTGGGATTCCCAAGGGTGACAACGATCAAAGGCA
Organism: Gopherus evgoodei; assembly: GCF_007399415.2. NCBI lineage: Eukaryota > Metazoa > Chordata > Testudines > Testudinidae > Gopherus > Gopherus evgoodei. The sequence goes on from NC_044334.1 coordinate 4,494,826, forward strand.
GTGGAGTCTCTATTGAGAAAAACCAGCTGCTGGTCCTGCCAGTATAATCCATTGCAACTCCCCGGAACCACCCCCAGTTGGCAGTTTCAGCAGGGCGACCCAGTGTGACTGGGTCATGGGGAATGAACTTCACCCTCAGCTCTACAGAGTCTTCCCACTGGTTTCAGAAGGCTTTGAAGCAGGTCCTAGAAGAGGTCCCTCCGGAAGTGGGTGGAGACATGTTGGTGGAGATGGTTGAGCTGTCGCTGCCCATGTTTTGTGGATCAACAAAATGCTTCCCTCTCCTGCTTTGTTGGTAAGGACTCTTCCTGGGCAGTAAATCAAAGCTATGACAAAGCATTTTAACTTACAGTAAAATAACCATAAGAATCAGACATTCTCCTACCAGTACGAAGACTTGCTGACAATGTCAGGCTGGGCTCCATTTGCAGGGTGAGGGAGGAGCTTGCTCAGTCACTGCTCATGCTGTACACGGTCTGTGGATGAGTAGGGGCAAAATTTTCTACCTCTGCCAACCCATTATTATTATGATTTATTATTTGTATTACTCAAGCACCGAGGAGTCCTGGTTATGTGTCAGCCCCCTCTCCCCCTTTGTGCTGGGCTCTGTAAAGGCACAGAACAAGACAATCCTTGCCCCACAGAATTTACAATCTAACACCTTTACTCAGACTCCAGAAGCAGCATGAAATTGAAAAATCCCACACCAAACTTCTGTTGTGCAACCATCTCAGAAAGGTGTAGGTTGGGCTCATGGGAGAGGGGCCAGATTCTCCTTTTATCCAAGCCAATTTGCTCACCTTTTGTTAGGATGCTCCCAGGAAATGAAAAACGACCAGATTCCTGGAGCCAGATTAATTCCAAACGCTAATCAGCAGCATACTGAAACAACAGAGAAAAGACAAACCTAGCTACAATGGAACTGATCTACTTTTTGTTTAAGTAAAAACAGAAAGCTAATTAGTGAAGCTTTTAAAAAAAGAATCAGAACATATAAGACAGATAATTAGAGATGCTGATACTGGATGGCCCCTAGGCATCTACAGAATGATTGGGATAATGCAGAACATTCAATTTTTCTTCCAAGCTGGGCCAGTATTTTTTCTAAAAGTACAGAAAAGTGTTAACAAGAGAGTGGGTGAATGATGTGAAGTTCTGTTTGAGTTTTCAATTTAGCGCTATTGATTTATAAGGTCTTTCCAATTACTGAATTCTTCTTGGTGGCAGCATGTGGAGTATTTATACGTGAGCTTCATACGCTATTGATCCCAGGTACTTAGGAAGGGGCATTTTGTGTCTCTCGCTTAGATTAATGAAGACACAAATAATGAGGATTTCCTATGCAACATTTATTAAATGAAAATCTAGAATTCATTAACACGAGAACTTGTCTTGTATAAAAAAGGGACTGGTGGAAAATAGGAACTACAGTAGTTATCATGAACATAATATATGAAGCAATTTGAATTCAGGGGAAGGCAATTTGGAATCTTATTACCTTTTCTTCTCTCTTTTTTATTGTGTGGGCATGGTTGGGTGGTTTCTGGGGGAGTTGTAGATAAAAACATGGAAAAAGAATGATCAGATTCAAAACGATCTCATTATTCAAGTTCTGTTGTCATGCCCTTGTGAACCTCAGATAGGAATTGGGTCAGCCCAGGGTCCATTTAGTTAATTTTCCTGTCACCAACAGGGTTCAGTGCCAGATGCTTCAGAGGAAGATACGGGACTGAGGTATTGTTTGGACAGAGGATAGACCAGGCGGTTTGCCCACCTGCCTATTAATGAGTGAATATCAAGAACTCCAGAGGTTTCATTGGAATGAGCCATCAAAAATTCCGTTGCTCAAGTCCCTGGAGCTAGACACATAAGTAAGATAGGCAGGATTTGCTCCTGGTATTTCTTTCCCTGTGTTACCAATAACCTTTGGTTATTAAAGTTATAAAAGGGCAGTTTCTCTGCACAGTGTTTTTTTACCATTTTTTTGCAGCCTCAGCTGTGAGAATCAATGGGGTCACTTCAGCTTTGCTCCATTGTTGCTTTTGCTTTCTGACACCTGGGGAACGCAGTGTTTTGAGCTGTTTCATTTTCCAGTGAATTTCAAAACAAAGTGAAACTTGGAGGGAAGCATTTCTATGGGCCCCTGGCTGGGTAGCACACTTGGTATTTTTTGTTTGTTAGTTTTTTACAAGTCTGCATTTCCAAGCCAAATGTAAATCACTTAGGGCTAGATCCTGTGAAAGGCTCCATCCAGGGACGAGGATGCATCTCTTCTAGAAAATGGAGCATTCATTTCCCAGAACATAAGAACATAAGAATGGCCATACTGGGTCAGACCAAGAGTCCATCCAGCCCAGTATCCAGTGGCCAATGCCAGGTGCCCCAGAGGAGTGAACCTAACAGGTAATGATCAAGTGATCTCTCTCCTGCCATCCATCTCCATCCTCTGACAAACAGAGGCTAGGGACACCATTCCTTACCCATCCTGGCTAATGGCCATTAATGGACTTAACCTCCATGAATTTATCTAGTTCTCTTTTAAACCCTGTTATAATCCTAGCCTTCACAACCTCCTCAGGCAAGGAGTTCCACAGGTTGATTGTGCGCTGTGTGAAGAACTTCCTTTTATTTGTTTTAAAGTTGCTGCCCATTAATTTCATTTGGTGGCCCCCAGTAACAGGGGCTTAATCCAATGCCCAATGAGATCAATGTAAGTCTTTCCATTTACTTCAATGGGCTTTGGCTCAGGGCCCAGTGCACCTGCATCAGCACTAGGCATGGTGAAATCACAAGGGGAGAGAGAACTCAGGTGTGGGTACCCCTGGCAGAGAGGCTTTTATGACACGATGGTGAAAAATATTTGAGCCCTGTCTTCAGGAGTGCTTCTACCATGGATGGTGCCACTGCAAATAAAGGTAGAACATTTTCTAGGATAGACACAGCTTGTGGGGCATGATCCAGCTTCTATTAACGTACATGGAAAGACTCTCATTGACCTCAGCAGGACTTGGATTCGGCCCTTAGGGTGATCGATCTTTACCTGAATCCCATCCCTTGATGTCTGATGGGCAACCTAGAGGTGGATTCTGCTCCTGATGTCATCATGATGACTGGACACTAGGAAGTTTAGACTTGAAGTTAGACGAAGGTTTCTAACCATTAGAGGACTGAAGTTCTGAAACAGCCTTCCAAGGGGAGTAGTGGGGGCAACAGACATATCTGGCTTCAAGACTAAGCTTGATAAGTTTATGGAGGGGATGGTATGATGGGATAGCCTAATTTTGGCAATTAATTGATCTTTGATTATTAGCAGGTAAATATGCCCAATGGTCTGTGATGGGATGTTAGATGGGATGAGATCTGAGTTACTACACAGAATTCTTTTCTGGGTGCTGGCTGGTGAGTCTTGCTCACATGCTCAGGGTTTAACTGATCGTTATATTTGGGGTCGGGAAAGAATTTTCCTCCGGGGCAGATTGGCAGAGGCCCTGGAGGCTTTTTGCCTTCCTCTGCAGCGTGGGGCACGGGTCACTTGCTGGAGGATTCTCTGCACCTTGAAGTCTTTAAACCACGATTTGAGGGCTTCAATAGCTCAGACATAGGTTAGGGGTTTGTTACAGGAGTGGGTGGGTGAGATTCTGTGGCCTGCATTGTGCAGGGAGTCAGACTAGATGATCATAATGGTCCCTTCTGACCTTAAAGTCTATGAGTCTATGTCTAGACTCTCGCAGGAAGGGAGAATATGGGCTGAAGGTGCAATTGATGTTGCAGATCAACTTGTCCCACCAAGAAATCTAAGGGATTGAAAAAGTTACTTTGGTTTTCTTTTCACAAATCAAATGTGAAATGTTAAACAAAGTTATTATTTTTGGAGGTAAAACCACCCAAAAAGAGCAGTTATAAATGTGAAATGTTTCAATCTGAAAGAGCAATAAGCTTGACTTTTCACCTGGTAAGGCATAATTGATTTTGCATTGTTTTGTCTGATTACTTTAGCCCAAATTTAAAACAAGCAAGCAGGAAACTCCCTCCCCCCCCAAACAAGTTGTCCCCAAATATAGGGCCACAATTGATTAAGAAAGACCATTTCTACCTGGACATGGAGCTCGGTCTCCTTGATCTAGCTAAACCAAGTTAGTTGCTAATCTTGCCCTCTAACCTAAAATACATATCGAGTGTTCATCCTTTTTTGTACTGAGACACACAAAGCAGAATTCTCAAGCAAAGTATTTGAATCAGGCCCACAGATAATTAATCAATCAGAAAAAGGATCCTTCTGCTTCCAGGACAGTAGGATGTTTGGCCACAACTAGATATGTGTCACCAAGGGAAAGGCAATTCAACCCAAATTAAATCTACCACAGCAAACAGTTGATGAAGCACTAGTCATACAGCCTTAGCTGAAATCCGTGCACTGGCCACTACCCTTCACTATCAAAGCCACACAGTTATAACAGCAAGAGCAGACGTCTGATGCTAAAAGTTGCTCCTTAAAAGCAAGAAGCTTGGAAAGAGGATTTCTGATGTGCCGTGGAGCTGCTCTGCATTCAAAGCCAGTTGACTGCACAGTTTTCTGAGTTGTTCTCATTTCCCACTCTTTCTTCTTTTGCAGTGGAAGTCATGGTGGTTGTGAAGCCTGCAATTTAAATTTTGTCAGGACAGAATTGTCATTAATTTACCAGAGGACCAGGGTATTTCCTCCCTACCCTAATGGACTGTGTTATGTGAATTTTCTTTGGGGGAAAATAAGGTGTTATAATCCATGGCCTATCTAGAGATTTATCTGGTGTATTTAGGTCATGATGTCCTCATTTCCAGGTGCCTTTAAGTCACGGTGTCCTCAAGTCATGATGCTTTTAGGTCACAAGAGTATAAATGCTTCCATACTGGTTCAGACTATAGTCCATCTTGCCCAGTATACGATCTCTGACAGTGTTCCTTACCAGAGCTTCATGGGGAGTGTACAGAGCAGGGCAATTATAGAATGATTCACCCTGACTTCTAGTCACAGCTTCTGGCAGTTGAAGGTTTAGGGACACCCAGAGTATGGGGTTGCATCCTTGATCATTTTGGCTAATAGCCATTGATGGACCTATCTTGCATGAACTTACCCAGTTCTTTTGTGAACCCAATTATACTATTGGCCTCCACAACACCTCATGGCAATGAGTTCAACAGGTTGGTTGTGTGAAAACACATGCTTCCTTTTGTTGGAATTAAACCTGATGCCTATTAATTTAATCAGGTGGCCCCAGGTTTTTATATTGTGGAAATTCTCTTGTCAATTTTTCAACTCCATTCATGATTTTATAGAGATCTATCATATCCCTCTTCAGTCGTCTCTTTTCTAAGCTGAACAGACCTATACTTTTTAGTTTGTCCTCAGATGGAAGCTGCTCCATAGCCTTGATCATCTTTGTTGCCCTTCTCTGAATCTTTTCCAGGTCCACTATATCCTTTTTGAAATGGGGACTAACCGAACTGGCAACAGTATTCAAGCTGTGCATGCACCGTGGACTTATATAGTCGTATTAAGATATTTTCTCTCTTATTTTCTACCCCTTTCCTAATAGTTCCTAACATACTGTTAGCTTTTTTGACCACTTCTGCACATTGAGCAGACGTTTTCAGAGAACTATCCACAGTGATTCCAAGATCTCTTTCTTGGGTGATCACGGTGTCCTCGGTGATGGTCACATGATGCGTTCAGCTGTTCCCATCACAAAAGGGGTGCAACCTCTGGAAGAAAAGTTTTTGAATCCATTAAGATGCTGTCCTTGACGCTACCTGATTCCATTCCCCAGCAAGTAGTTGTGCTCTAGCATTCTAAATGCAAGTCTCAGCTAGCACAGGAGCAGGACATACAATATCAGATCTACTACTGAAGAGAAAGCATCTCCCCAAAAATCTAACACGAATGATCATAATAACTCCACGAAGGATCATATAAATCTCCGACATACACCAAAATACAGTGCAGACACATCCTGATAATTTTACATTCTGTTGCTAGCAACGGGCTGTATGAATAATCCTTTGGTGTAAAATTACTGCATTTTAAAATTTCATGATGTCTTTATGTCCTGGGACATAAAGCAGAGGAAACTTAATTAAATTACATAGAAATAGTGCTCTTGCTTCTCTACAGAGGAGATAGGAAAACACAATCAAGACATGGGCTGGGAGAGGGAAGGAGAGAGAAGTCAGTTTATGTCAAAACCTGCCACAATTTTATTTTAGAACCAAGTTGCAATGTGTTGTATTGTAGTAAACTAGCTTTATTTCACCCTAAAGCAAGTCTGGCCCTTGTAGGGCCTGATTCTGATCTTGTTTTTGTGACTTGGCCTATTCCAACCCCTGTTCTTCCACTGACTCGCTGTATGTGGCCTTTGGAAAGTCATTGATCCTAGTGTGTCATTGTCCCCCTCCAGAAAGAGGAGACAATGGGCATTGTCTGAACTGAGCCAATAACTCTGGCCACTTCCAAACTTTGGGGAGCTGGAGCTGACCCCCTTCTCCATAATGGATGGAGCCAAAACCCCAGAGTCCCTGTCCTTCGGGGAAATTTGGGTCAGATGTGACTTCCTGGCTGGGGCTTTTACTTACCTACTTGGTAGACAAGCTTAGACACTAAATGGGTTAAAGGTTGAGAAGCACTGAAAGACACTAGAGAAGTGCTGAGGATTCCTAGGGAGCCGGTGCTCAGCTCTGGTGAGTTCACTGGAGCATCAGGAGCTACGTGACTTCTGGTGTCCTTGTTACTGGCCATCACCTGCTCCTTTCAGTGCTTCCTGCACAGTCTCAGGATTTGGCCTTTTTGCAGCAGGGCACATTTCTGATAAGAATCAAAAACTCCCTTGAATCGCATTTAAAACCGCGTATTGCTCAGGAACTCTGCCCTGTAGCTACCTCCGTGGCCAGCTCAGCCTCTACTGTGAAGAGTACTGGTTGAGGAATCCAGCACCCAGGCTAACTTATCTGAACTGGCAAGTTCTCTGCAGTTCTCCCACTAGAGTTGCTCTTCGTTTCTAAGCTTATAAATGTATAAGGAAGCTGGTGATGAATCAATGCAACCTATCAGCCTATCTGCCTACTGACTTGGACCCAGTTCCCAAATATTAAAATAAATAAATACATACATAAATCTCTCCTTCTTTCTTCCTTCTCTTCCTTTAAGAGCAAGAGCTTGATTATTAGTTTGCAGTTTGTTGTGAAATTATCGAGGGAAAGCTACATGGCAGAGATGAATTTTGCATTTAGGGCTGAATGTCCTGAAGTGCCTAGTCATTATTAATTCTCATGGGTGTGATTTGCACCATCTTGACCCACTTCCAGCTCCCATCAAAGCTCTGCCCTCTGCCCCCACAGATCTCCCTCAGCTTGTTGAACATAGCATTGTTTCCAGAGATGTAGCTTTCGTGGGAAGTCATGATAAGGCTTTTGACAGTCCCACATGACTTTTTCATAAGCAAACTGTGGAAATGTGATCTAGATGAAATTACTGTAGGGTGGATGCATGCATTGTTGAAAGACCATTCTCAAAGAGTAATCATCAATGGTTCACTATTAAACTGGAAGGGGTCTCTTGGGGGGATCCCAAAGGGGTCAGTCCTGGATCTGATACTATTCAATATTTTCATTAATGAATTGGCTAATGTAGTGCAGTGACTGCTTATAAAATTTGCGGAGGATACCAAGCTGGGAGGGTTGTAAGCACTTTGAAGGACAGGATTAGAATTCAAAACAACCCTCACAAATTGGACAATTGCACTTATCTTCATTGAATTTCATCTTATTGATTTCAGATCAAAGTACTTCACTTAGGAAGGAAAAATCAAATGCACAAGTACAAAATGGGGAATAACTGGCTAGGCAGAAGTATTGTCGAAAAGGATGTGGGGGGTTATAGTGGATCACAAATTGAACAAGAGTCAACAGTGCGATAGAGTTGCAAAAAAGGCTAATATCATGCCGTGGTGTATTAGCAGCAGTGTTGTATGTGAGACACGGGAGGTAATTGTCCTGTTTTACTTGGTACTGGTGAGGCCTCAGCTGGAGTTCTCTGGCCTATACTGAGCAGCACATATTAGGAAAGCAGTGAAAAAACAGGAGAAGAGTCCAGAGGAGAGCAACAAAAATGAGAGAAGGTTTAGAAAGCCAAGCCTCTGTGGAAAGGTTAAACAAACGGGGCATGTTCAGTCTTGAGAAAAGAAGACTGAGTAGGGACTTGAGAACAGTCTTCAAATACGTTCAGGGCTGTTATACAGAGGAGGGCGATCAGTTGTTCTCTATGTCCACTGAAGGAGGACAAGAAGTGATGGGCTTAATGTGCAGCAAGGGAGATTTAGGTCAGATATTAGGGAAAACTTTCTAATTCTCAGGGTAGTTAACTCTGGAACAGGCTTCCAAGGGAGGTTGTGGAATCCCTGTCACTGTAGGTTTTTAAGAACAGGCTGGACAAACAACAGTGATGGTCTTGGTCTTGCCTCAGCGCAGGGAGCTGGACGTGATGGCCTCTTGGAGTCCCTTCCAGCCCAGCATTTCTAGGATTTCAGAGGTTGTGGTGGGAGCAGTGATCTCTCAATCAATAGGACCTGGCCAATGAAGAGTTCTGAGTGCCAAAACTGGACTGTGCCTTCCTGGGATGCCAGTGCAGAATACGCAGGTGGGATCTTCATGGTGACCTGTGCTGCTGAATAGACAGGCTGCTGGGCTTTTGCCCCACATGGATGTCTTAGAAGAGTGAGCTTTAACCAAGTCACCAAACCACTTTCTGAAACCCCCTGGTTTTTTCCTGGAGGTTTCTCATCCAGGACCCTCAGATCAGAACACAAGGCAGCAGATCACAAGCCAGCTAAACTCAAGAATATTTGCTAGACAGTCCAGTCCAGGAAGCCATTTACCAGTCTTCAGGGACACAACAAGGCCCTTGTAGGAAACTGGAAAATGAGGCCATCTAATGATTTAGAAAAAGTTCACGGGGTTAGATGGTGTAGAGTAATAGGCAAGAACAACCCCTGTGACTGCTTTAATTGGGGATCTCTCATTACTGTCCAGCCAGCGCAGTGCACTGATGCTCCCAAAGACTCCCCTGGGAAATCGTCAATTAGAGGTGCTCCAGGAACAGCTGTGCTGTAGACACTCTGCATGTCAAACACACTGAAAGCCACATAAACCCCAATACAATGAATTGCAGCAGCGTGCCAGGCAGCACTTCAGAATCTGTGTGTGCGCACGTTTGTGTGTGCATTACGGGAACAGCCCTCCTTTGCACCCTCCGTGCGGGATTGCTTAGTGCACCGCTGGCAGGGATGTCACCAGAGAACCGTGCGCTAATGAAACTGACCCTCTCTTACGATCACTGTGGAAGTCCTGGTAAGGCGGTCAGAGCAGCCATCCCTTTCCAGATGGAGCCAGCTCTTTTGTAAGACCATCTGTGTTCAGCCAAATGAAATTAAGCAGCTGCTGGAGTCTCTGGCATGAATGGTGCACCATATACTGTATACTAGCTGTGGTCATGCTTAATCCCCTACCCCCCAAACCTACCCTGTTAATATCCAAGGACACAAAAGGAGGAGGCTGTTCTACCACCATAATGCGGTGGACCGTGGTGTCAACTCCAGAGGCACCTGCATTTGGTACTCCTTTAATAGCCTTCCTGTTTCTGCCTTTGAGCATGGGATGTCTCCTCTTCCATAGCTGCAGGAGATGGTTTTTCTTGCAGCTATTTGGATGAGCTGGGTGAAATGACTGACATTTTCTGGCTTCAGTGATATCACACTGATGGTGGCCTCGACTGTCGCAGTGCATCCTGGCTGGTTTGCTTTTCGAACATCCCACCATGGGTGGGGCAATGACATGCATGGGTTATCACTGGTCATTGCTGACTGTGCGGAAAATTGCCTAGAATGGCTGCGAGGCTGGATTCTAAAGTGGTTGTTATTGTGGAAACGGGGATCCGGATTGTAGTCGGGGTTCCAGTGAGCAGAATGAGAAGTGCCCGTCGTTCATACCAAAGAGAAGGTGTGTGTCTCAGCCAGTGTGGGGATACTGCAGTTTTAACCAGCTGTGCGTTACTGCCCCTCACCTACATCCTGCAATGGGTTAAAAAGGAAGGAAATTCAAATGGATCTTTTAGGATTTTTGTTCGCTATTGCTTGTCCTTGACAGCTCCTTTTAATTAGCTTGTAGTTAGACTCAAATTTGTCTAGTTTTCCCTCTAGCTGGTCCTTCTAAGTCCATGTGAGTTTCAGGGGTTTGCTGCCAGTGTCTTATGCCCAGGGCCACTCAGAGGATTCAGGGGGCCTGGGGTCTCGCAGCCGAAGGCCTGGCACGTTGATGGTGGGTCCCGGGGCAGAAGGACCCCCCGCCTCTGAATTGCTGCCGAAGACCTGGAGCAGAAGAAGCTCCGGGGACCCGGGCCCCACAAGAGTTTTCTGGGGCCCCCGGAGCGAGTAAAGGACCCCGCTCCAGGGCCCCCAAAAAACTCTCATGGGGGCCCCTGTGGGGCCCGGGGCCTGAGGCAAATTGCCCCACTTGCCCTCCCCCCAGGCAGCCCTGCTTATGCCTAAGGCACCTGTGTCTAGTTGGGCTAACACAGCCTGACTGAAATGATCATTTTATACAAACATGTGTCTTCTTCCCTTGCAAACCCATTGTTCCTCTGTTTGGATTATCAACAAACATTTCATGGCACAGAAATTGTCATACCTCATCAGGCGATGGGTCCATTTATTCTGTTATCCTACCTCCAGCAGGAGCCAAAGCACAATGCTGCAGAGACAGGAGATTCCTTCCTCCCCTCCCCCCCGCACCATCACCTCTCCATTGTGGCCCATCAATTATCTAGCCATTTATGCAATGTTATGTGCGGCAGGGTCATTTCCTTCCTGACCCCTGCAAGCAATCAGCTCATACCCTGAAGCATTAGCCTTGATTACCCTTGTCACTGTCTTCGCTTGCATAGCCACAAATGTTACTCAGTCATAAAATTGCCCAGGCCTTTGTAATATATAAGCACAGCATTTGTTTCAATGACCTTCTGCAGCAATGCCTTCCATCTGGTATGTTGTTGATTGCCTGCTGCATAAGTATAACCAGGCATTTCTTTTTTATTGGTTCTGATTCCATTTCCTTTGATTTCAAAGTGTCGTCCTGCTCTTGTATTACAGAGAAAAATGGGGGAGGCACATGACAGCACGCATAATTTGGACGGCCTCTAAAACAAATTCCTTCAACCTTTTCTCCTGTACAGATTAAACAAGCCAAGGTTTCTTGTCACACAGGAGGCTGACCGTTCATCATAGTACCTCTTATTCTCTGGACTTTTCCAGCCTCCAAAATACATTGTCTGGGGAGGTGGGGCCAAAACATGGACTGTTAGGGATAGGCCCACATCAGAACTCCAGATCCAAACACCGTGGAAGTCTGTGGAAGTTCAGATTTAGATCAGAACTTTGTGACCTGTCTGGATCTCAATAATGGGCCTGACCCAGCATAGGAACACCCACAAATTTTGGGGATGCACAAAGCTGGATCCAGAGTGGGGGGCTAAACATTAGTGCTGCTAAATAGTTACCCTCTGTTTCAAGGATGCAGAATTTATAATGTCAGCAGTTACATGAAGCTACTGCATCAAGCTTGACTCTCAAGTCCCAGCTGGAGTTTGCTGAACCGGCACTGAGAAAAGTCACCTTTCCATTTGGAAACGTAGGCAGTTTGCTCTGGGAGAACACAGTGAGACTCAACAAGGAGCCTCATGCCATTGTGTCGCAACAAACCCTGCCCTAGGTTGTCATTGGCAGGCACTCAACCCAGGATCTAGAGCACCGAAAGCCTGACAGACCTTTGCCACTTAAGTTAAGAGTCATTCTGTTATCTGGTAGAAGTGGTAGGTCTGTTATTCTCCGGGTGGCCTAGCCACTTCTGGGGGGATGTGACGCATTTAGCTAGTGTGTCATAATATTTAGAGTCACTTTTCTTTTATTATTGTGTCTTTGAGAGATGTAATCAACATTCATATGCTTCCCATCCAAGATGTCTTGCTTGCTGTGTGACTTGCCCATGCTGTTGCCAAGGCAACAATGCCCACCATGGCCAGGCTGCCAAGGGCCATCCCTGCCCCTCTCCTTTATTCCCCCTCACTCATTCCTTGCGACTGATTCCTCAAAGTCTCCGCCTCGGCTTTAAGGAGCAGGATTTATCAGCTTTCTCCATATTCAGTGGGAAAGGTTGTGCGTGGGCCATGAGACAGGCTCTGTGTGTTCTCTGCCTCTGAGTGCGTCACCCTGCGAGCTGTCACAGTAAATCATTCAAGTCTTTGAAACAGATTATGGTTTTGGTTGAGCCATAATCAAGTTAACGGAGCCTTGGGAGGCAGAGGCTTGGGGTCAGAAGATTTCTGGGTCAGCCTGGTGTAGAGAGATTTGTATGTGTTTCATCACAGGCACGATCCCTGCAGCAGAGCTGTCTTCATTGGATGGGCAGAAATGCAGGTGCATTCAAACCAGCCCTGGGTGAACCTTAGACAGGGACTGAATGGTTTCTCCAGCTGTGGTTATCTGAGAACTTTTCACCTTTCCTCTCTGTTAGGGTCTGGTCAGACATCTCTGGGCATCTTCTTCAGGTTGCAGTGTGTTGTAGCTAGCCTCAGAAAGTGCAACACACAGCCACCTGCTTTGTGGCAAGATGCCTTTGGTGGACCACCAGATCAGAGCCTGGATTGGAATCCGATCCTGGCATAAATCCAGTTCCCATTGGTACTTTTCATATGGACCATATGCACATGCTCTCCAAAGTCCAAAGGCTCCTGGGTCTGAATTTTACATCTGGCCCTGAGCTCTACATAAAGCTGAACCAAACTCCTAGGAATCTGAACACCGTCAAATTTCCAGCGGCTTAAAATCTGGATCTCAATTATTCTGCTTGGGATCAGTACAGTGTGCCACCACTCCTCTCTTCCTTTTCCCCTTTTCCATACACAAAGCCAGCATTGATTAAATGTGGCCCCTGCAGACTTTTTTGTGGCCATGACAGCCTCCAAAGCCTGGGAAGAAATTGGGGTGTGGGATAAAGCAGCGGCCCCTCCCTGCAGCACCCAGCTGTTGCTTCTGAATAGCTGTTACCAAGGGCAGTGAGATGTGCTGCCTTGGTGTTTGTGATGGCGCTGCCAGCAGGGATCTGTGCCCTGCACCCAGCATCCTCTCGGGCTTCACGCAGCACCTCTGGAGACATGTGGGGTTGATGTGTGCAGCACCAGAGGTAGCTACGGTGTTTGGTTGCTGGGGCACTTCCTTGGGCAGCTCACCTGTTCCTGCCTGGCTGGGGCATTTGAAAATGGAGAGTATTGCAAAGGTGGGGGAATACTTTTCACCTACACAGCCCCTTCCAGCCCTTTGCATGCATTTGTTAATTAAGGCCCCCCCTGGGCTGGATAAGAATCATTACCCACATTTTACAGGTGGGAAAACTGAGGCACAGAACGGCAGCATGATTTGCTCAAGGTCACACAATGAATCAGTGTCAGAGCCAAGAGGGGAACCCACGACTCCTGACACCCGTTCACCTGATCTAACCACTGGATTCCTTTCCTCTCCGCTTTTTAATACTGAGATGCAACCTATGGCATAAGAAGCTGTAAGAAAGTATAGTTGATGTATAGGACAAAGTAAGTATCCAGTCTAGGCTATCTGAACCTTGACCACTTCTCCCCTGTCTTAAGGGAATGCTGCTCAATGCACAAATGTACTGTGGGTGCATCTTAGATAAAGCTAGTATAATGCTTAGAATGATACTTAATTTTTTACCCCAAAGCACCCAGAACATTTAACTTTTTATTGCTGATGGGAAGCTTGCAGTCATCTCAGCTCCATTCCACCTTAAAAGCATATATCACTGCCTACGACATGGAGCAAGAGAGAAGGCGGCTCAGGGAGGAAAATATGGAGAGAAATAATGATTATGCTGGCAGACAGTAGAACAACTAAATGGAAAGAGACTTGTCATCATGCAAATAAAACTTAAATGGGTCCTTGGTTTGTAGAAGAGAAGAGTTTTCAATAGCCCGGAGGAGATGTTTAAAATGCATTCAATACAGCAGGCAATAACATTGGGCCTGTGCTTCAGATAAACAAGCTATTCTGGTGAATTGCAACATGATAGTGACTGAAACAGCTTCGAAAGCAATTACGCCTCTGAGACCGTGGGCAAAGAGGGGAAGCGTTTTGCAATCATCTTGTAGAACAAAATGTAAATGGAGTGAGCTGTGACAGCCGCGGAGTGTTAGGTGACACCATGAATGCTCAGCGGCTCCCTTCCAAAGGGAGGAGATAGGGTTACTTATGAGCTTCTCCTTTAAGCAAACGGGTAGGCACGTTTGAGATGCTGGTGCCCATATGAGGCTCGTGAAAGAGTCCATCGACAGTTCTCAGAAGTGGCACCGTCCTGCCCTCAGGCCAGACAATCAGTTTATGTGGTTTTGGTCTGATGAGGTCATGTGTCAGCCTTGCGTTTCGTTGGTTGTGTTGTCAGTCAGTAGCCAGAACCCTTCTGCGCATGTGGTTGTATCAAGCTCCTTAATAAGGCCCACTTTGTATGTAAGAGGATATAAGGTGCCCCCTGAGCGCCCACAGGTGTTGGCAGGAATGAGTGGTGAATGGGTGGATTTAGCTCCCCACTGAGCTGCCAATACAGCGGTGCTGGCAGATGGATGCTGCAGCGGGCGTAGGGCTAGCAGGGGACATGAAGCCTGGAACAAAGCGGAAGCAAGAGATGAACTGTGACTCTGCTTCCTGGTATGCTCTTGGGTAGTGTGCAAATGCCCAGCCCTAGACCGGGAGGGTGGGCACAAGGCAAAGCCCCAGCTGAGCCCCACATACATTGCTTTTCTTATTCTGCTTCTGGCCTATTGCTACTCTGTACAACGAGCACCCGCCCAATAGCCTGGCTTTTGCTAGCACACAAACGGTGTCTGGTTTTGACCTGGGAGCTGCCGGTTGTCAACGTTGCTGGAAATGGCAGCGCAGGCCCAGCCACATTGCGGATCTGGTGCAAGACGCTAGGCCGTTCCCTGGGGAAAGGCCATCTTTTAGAGGTGACACTTCAGGCAGACATCGAACAACTCTCCCTCCCATCTTTGCCATCAGGAGAGATGTGTTGGGTTGGAAACATTTCCCCCCAGCCCTGGGGTTCTCCACAGGGAGCAGCATCATGAGCCTCTCTTCTGTTTGCTTCAGACGCCAGCATAAGGTGAAGGCAGCGTTAGCCAATTCATATGGGTTAGGTGTAGAGTACACCACATTAACAGGTATGATGCACATGGTATTAATGTAATATACATGACATAGGTGGGTGCTGTGAAGATACGTTAACTAAATCTGTTATGCTCTTCCCACAATCCTGTTCACCCACGTCAGGTATCCCACAACACTTTGCAAAGCTGAGGTCAGTTTTGGCATTAGAAAATAGGAAACTTGTCAAAGCAAAGATGCATGAATCCTTTGTACTAAGTACACTTAGGGAGTGCTTTCATGGCTAATCGACATTTGGAATGCAGTGTTCAAATGAGATATGGGAAAGTATAGGGAGAGACCAAGGGCAAAGCCAGCCTACACCAGTGGGTTAAACGTAACCTTTAAGTGGGCGCTTTTAACTTGTAAACCACCAGAATATAAATAGAAGTGGGACTGAGGGGTGTATCTCCGAGATAAGGCTTCCTTCCTGGAAGGAGGGCATGTATGCCTCCTTGTTGTATCGCACTGTTTTGTCTTTAGACAGCACATTTGGCTAAGTTCCATTATTTGGTCTGCTGAACATTTTTAAGACTGAACCCCCAGTGCAGTGAACCAATTGGCTGTACTTTTCAGTCCACAGTAGGCTCTAATGATGGTGGCATCACAACCTGAGTTTCTCCTTCTACAGCTTAGTCAGTGAATGGCCATTTCCCCCAAGCCAGAGTGACAGCTCCACCTTGCTGCACGGTCGGATGAAATGAGACACGTCTGGCTCTGGCAATGGCTGCACTGCGAAGCCCAGGCTTCCAGTTTTGTCCTTGAATTACCAGGCTGAAATAGTAATAAAGAAACAACATTTTGGAAACTGATGAAAGAGGGAAAAAAACCCTCCCAAACCTCCCCTCCTCCATGGAAGAGAAGAGATGAGAAGAGAATTACTATAAAAAGCAACTGACCTTGGGAATCCTCCATCCCCAATTTCCCTTGTGTTATTGACTAGGCCCTTTGACTTCTATATCGGAGACCTTGGAGATTCCATTTAAATTTCAGTGCTTCCTAAAGAGCACTTCATTTACAAATATCTCATATAGAAGGCAACTCAGCTTAACTTAATGCAGCCTCTGAGTGCGCTGCCTGAACTGAAGTGACATTAAAACACAAGATAGTGCTCTTGCTACTTTGTCCATGAAATTGCCTTGACAGAAGAGAGGAAACAAATTCACTCATGATACATCTTTAAGGTCCATAATTAATAGTGAAGACATCTGCTAGAGAAGAAAGGGAAATTGTCACCGCCTTGGGTAGTGTGGGGGGCATTTTGTTCTGTTCTGTGCTATTTAAAGCCAGAGATAAAAATGCACCAACTCGGAAATATATAGGTTCATGTGAGTTCAGCAAAAATAGTTCCAAATGAGTCATTCCGCATGCATGAGTGGTATAGCGTATGCCTCGTATGGGGCTGCTCAGTCTTATATGGAATGACTAGAAAGAGGAGGATTGCATCACTCACTTCTTGAACGGTCTTATGCAAATTTAGTAAGATTTCTGCTGCCATTCCTGAGAAAGGGAAGAATAAAGCCTTTGGTTTCCCTACAGAAATGTAATCCAGAGAAAACAAAGTGGCGTTATCTTATAGTTACAGCTGGAGTTTGAGTGTGTGTTCCTGCCACTGACTCATTGTGTGCCTCAGTTTCCCCAGCAGTAAAGTGGGAGTGATATTTGCCTCCATCTAGGTATTTCCCATGCCTCCACATGGTATATGGCTTCCCCATAGTTGATTATGAGCGTATTTTATACCCCGAGGTGTCAAACATGTGGCAAGTATTGCATATGCTAGCAAAGAATTCAGGAGGGGTAGGAAGAAATAATTATATGTAAAAAGACTTTGAGATGCAAGGGGCGGTAGGAGATTAGGATTGTTTGACTGCAGCCTATCACAACTCTTGAATTCAAAAGCCTACAGCGTGCTTTACCAACTGCTCATGATCATAGAGTGAGGAGATGGCAACACCTGCTCTTGATGACTGAGTTAGAAATTCTTGCCCTCCTTTCTCCCTCATGCCCTCTTCCACTTTCTCTCTCTCCCTCCTGTTGTTTAAAACTCTTGAGTATAGATAAATCCAAGTAAGTGCTTTGTCAGGAACTCCCACCCCCAGGGATCATGCTGCCCAAGATGCCCCTGTGCCCTAGAGAAAGACAGGAAGAGGCACCAGGATCAGGCGAAATAGCCTTTCTTATGAGGGGTGTTAGGGGAGTTGCTCTGTGGGTTAACAGCCACTCAGCTCCTCCTGGCTCTAGATCTGGCTCATGTTGACATTAGCCTGGCCTGTGTGATGGTGCAACGGCATGGACGCCATAGAAATGCTCAGGTTCACTGACATCCTGGAAGAGCTGGATGTTAGCAGCATTCCCATGAGCACATCCTGTCTCCTCAACAAGGGGTTCTGGCCTACCAGAATTCCCTCAGGAGGCTGCTCTCTTCAATGGCTGCTCACCTCAGACTGTTGTTATCGGTAGTATGGTGACACCTAGGTATGTCAACATGGCAATTAAACTCCCGTGGCTGGCCTATGTCAGCTGGCTTGGGCAGCTGGGCCATGAAACAGCCGTGTAGACCTCTAGGCTGGGGCTAGAGCCCAGGCTCTCGGACCCTCCCCACTCAGGGGATCTCAGAGCCCACACGCCTGCCCAAGCCCGGACATCTACACTGCATGTTGATAGCCCTGCAGCCCGAGTCAGCTGAGCCAGGCCAGTCATGGGTGTTTAACTGCCTCATAGACATACCGTTAGACGCCTCAGCCAAGATTAGGGTCCCCTTGTGATAGGCTCTGTATAGACATATAGTGCTTCAAAGAGCTTAACGTCTAAATAGACAAGAGAAAGGCTGGGTATTGAGGTACAGAGACCGGTGACTTGCCCGGGGTCACCCAGAAAGCCTGTGGCGGAATGAGAAACTGAACATCTTGAGCCCCAGTCCAAAGCCTTAACTGTCAGACCGTCCAGAAGCCATGGATACTAGAAAGAAACAAACTCATGGTGTTTGGGAGAAACCTCAGCAGGGTCAGGGTTTGATTTTACAAAACCAAACCCACAGGTGGTTAAGATCTGCATCCTAATTTATCCAAATTCTCAGCATTTAGGGGACTTGAAGAAATAGTTTCCTCTACCAGCTGGTCAGCACTTTTTCAATAAGAGAAACCCCATCGACCTCTTTTGGGTCAGTTTGATAAATCAGTTACGTTATAGGAATGCTGTCACCTGGTTAACAGAATCTGCCACCGTCGGAATGTGAGAGCAGCTGCACTGGGAACTTTGAACATGTTGACAGTTGAAAGAGATTGGGAATTTCAATGAGAGTGTGGCACTTACCTCCTTGCTATTAGTCAGCTTGGAATATTGATCCTGTTAGCAATTCCGGGCTTGTCTGGGGAAATGACACATGGGATCATTTGCATGCTTATAAATAGGAATTTTTCTTCCATCTGACAAAAGAAGTTTTACCAAGGTAAGGAAAACGGTGTGATGGAATCTTGTTACCCCCTCCCCACATCTCCACAGGCCAGCAAGAGCTACTGCTCTTAGTGTTCACCAAAATGTTTGCAGCCTCTTGGCCTGTCATGGGAGAGTTGGGATGGACTAAAAGCATACACAGGGCATCTATGGTGGTTTTGGGGAGCAGTCTTGAAAATGCAACAGTGAAAAAAGCTGGTGAACATCAGGAACCCAGTAGGATATTTGGTTATTGATGTAAAGATATGGGGGGCGGGGGACCACCCCAAAAAAGCCCCTGTCCTGAGCCCTGGGCACCTTTGCCAAAAATATTAAGAAAATCAAATTCAGAGTAAAGCCAGGAGCTGCTCCACATCCCCAACCTGAAAATAACCAACTCCAACTTCACGCAGTCATTTGCCCCCTCCTTAGCCCACTAATGGACAGACCTTGCAGTGTGCCCAACGGTCAACAGATTTAGGCTATTGCAGATCATGGGGGAGCAGATACCAAAGTCAGGATGTCCTCATGGGGAACGTGCTCTGTTGTTTGGAGGGGGCTCCAGCTGGAGTGAACATGCTGTCTGCAGCTGTGGCAGTAGGGCGGGCAAGAAGGGGCATCTTCCAAGAAGGCCTTTTAGAGCTTCCTAGGCCAAAAAGAACATGTTAAACTATTTCTCCAGGAACCCAACAGGCAGCCAGTGCAGCCCCCAGAGCACTGGTATCATGTGCCCCTAGGGAGGGACTCTGCTGAAGGAGCCGGCTGCCCCAGGCTACACCAGCTTGAGTTTGTGGGTCTCCTTAGGATGCAAGCAGGGTAGCCAGGGTCACATCAGAAGGAAACAGTCATCACCTGCTGGCCAGATGACACGGGGGTCACTGCTGCTGGGAATCACGGTCCCCCACAGAGTGTGAACTCAGGTGATCATTGGTGCCCGGTTACACTGGGCATAGAGGAGGCAGCACATTTCACTGCCCAGCATACTCCCGCCTGAGCTCCTGGAAGCATCCTGCTGCACAGACACCAGGGGCTAAAGTCTGTGATGCTCCAAATCAGCCACAGTTTTGCTTCCTCCAGGACGGCAGGATTTGGCCGAATGCCTCCCAGTCCCATCACTCAGTGCAGGTAGCTCTTCCCCAAGCCCAGAGTCGCTGAGCCCATAGATGAGCAGCTGAGTGATAAAAGTGCCAGGCAGGGTGGGTGGCTTAAAATCGGTCTCTCTTAACATTCTTCTGTGAGAGGCAGAGAGAGAAAATTGATTTGATCCTTAGATCTTCCATCAGAGCATGGACAGAGCTTCCCACACACATCTGCACACGTGTGCACATCCATGTGGGCGTGCATGCGTACACACACACACACAAACACACACACGCTCTCTCTCGCTCTGCCTGAACATTAAAGTGCAGGCAGTGAGATTACCAACGTCCTTCACAGGCAGCCCCGACCCCATGACCGTTCACATTTGGAAGGTGAAGTGCGTGTGAGCTGATGTGCTGTAAAGAGAATGTTTTAACAGTCTGGCTGGGGTGAATGTGAGCATAGGGCAGGGCTGCGATTTGAAAGGCAATAGGTGCTGCACTGAGAAACACAAACCTTAGATTTAAATACTTTAGGTAATTAACTAGAGCAAAGTACCTGGCCTCTGATGCAGGCTGTTTCAGACAGTGGAACAGCCACGTTTTGTCATACCAGACATTGGACGTCATTAAGCTAACTCGTCTGCCAGCTCCTCATAGCAGTGTTAGAGGTAGGTTATCAGTTGCATTATTCACCAGCAAAGGGATGCTGCTCCTGGATCAGCTGCATGAATGAGACTTCCATCTGCGGGACCGATTGGTACAGGCATGCTGGACCTCTCACTCTATGTTAATAGCTAAGGTGCCCATAGATGGCGTTCCAGAACATGCAGTATAGTTTCTGGCTTTTGTAGGACCAAGAAAACATATACCCTGCAATGACTCGCGCTAGCAGCTCTTTCCATGGGCTCTTGGCAGGGATCATGTCTGCATTATGGAGCCCGGACTAGCTCCTACGAGTCCTGTCCCTGGGTGGCTCAGAATCCAACCTGGGATGGATTATCAGAGGTAAGGAGGGGGGAGTATTGGTGTCTGATCATTCCAAAGGCCTGGTTAGGAATCCTGAAGTGATGTGCCCAGGATGTTGCAAAATGCTGAAAAGGGGACAGGAGGAAGGAGTTAAAGGGAAAATAAAGAGGCAATCCTAGATCAGTGGTGAAGCTCCTGTATTAGCCTCCCCCTCTGCACAGCAGGAATTTCTTGGGGCTGTAGTGTGGGGTGATAGTCAGGAAAAGGTGCCAGAACGAAGCAGGACAAGAATTTAACCAGATACAGTGCTCAGGGTTTAATCAGCTGGGTCAAATGCTCAGGATCTGAAGCACTGAACAGCTTCTCTATAATCAAAGCCCTAAAGCCCCCAGGAAGGCTGTGAAAGCTCATTCTGATTAGGAGACTCTGCCTTACTTGCTAATCTACAAGCGCCGTAGTGCACTTCTGGGGGCTGTTACACTCTGAAGTGCTTTGTGAAAGCAGCACGATGGGGCTCTCTATCTAGTCTCCCTGTCACTGCCAGACAGACCCTTCTGGCTCACTACTCGGTGAGATCCAGGACACTTCCTCTAACTGCTGCACCACCGGCTCCACCTGGAGTGGGAAAAGCAAGCGATGCCTCTGCAGGCAGAGCGATTTTACCGTCTGAATGCTGGTGATGATGGGTGAGGCAGGGTTGAATTCTACTTGCTCTCCTAGAGCTGGTTTATAGATTAAAGCCAGAAGGGACAGTTAGATCTGTCTAGTCTGACCTCATGCCTAACACAGATGATTAAATCTCACCCATTTTTGCAGGGGTGGAGCCTGATAACCTGTGGTGGGCGTGTCTTCCAGAAAGGCAGCCAGCCTTGATCTGAACGCATAGACCCTGGGACTGGTTGTCAGGTGACCACTTCTTTTGTGGCAGTGCCTTGTACTGCATGTGCCACGTGCCACAAATCCCAGCAGTAATTCGTAAGGCCTTGACCCTCCCCCCAAACTCCATGTGGACGCAAGAGTCCCTGCAGAGAGCTCATTGCAGGATCAAGGCCAAAGTCTATTCCATTAAGAATTTAGACTCATTACCAGTTTTCTCCCCTCGTTGTGTGGTGGAGTGTGGTGGATTAACCTTGAAGCCGCTCGCGTGCCTGTTCCGTCTCCGGCCTCAGACCAGTTTTCCAGCATTAGCCCCTTTATTTATGTTGTTCTTCATTTCTGGTGAGAGGCCACAACAGGGAGAGCTGTTCTTGCTGGTAGAGAGCAGGCTTTTAACAGCTGCCACCAAGCAATTCAAAGCCCTTTGCTAGCAGAATCGCTCACAATTTCTGTCCTGCCTCTGGAACACACAGGCTGCTCGGCCGCTTTTGAAGCTCTTGCCTTGGGTGGTACAATGATGGGTGGAAGGCGAGCTTCCCTTACCGTGCAGACATCAGCAGGAGCTAAATATGCAGTGGCTTCTGAAGCAGACCCATGGCTAGCCCACTCTTTAATCTATTAGCTTGCTCCTTGCCAGGGGGAAATGGGGAAGCTGCATTATCATGTATACACTGGGAATGGAAGTAAGATGGTACAGTGTATTGCAGACACGCAAATATCTTCTCTTCGG
This sequence comes from Gopherus evgoodei, assembly GCF_007399415.2. Lineage (NCBI taxonomy): Eukaryota > Metazoa > Chordata > Testudines > Testudinidae > Gopherus > Gopherus evgoodei. The sequence continues at coordinate 4,517,199 of NC_044334.1, forward strand.
AGCCCTGGTCCAGTCAATAGAACCTCTATGGTCCCAAAGACAATTTCAGATCCTTCCCCAAACTATTTGCATCTCTTGAGTCAGGACTCCTGGCCCTACCAGGACAGGATTTCACATGAGATTCTTGCTGCAATTTGGGATTGAGAATGCAGTGGGACAGCCTGGCTCATGGCATTCTGGAACACCCACGTCTGTTCCTGTTCCTGTTGAATCCAGGAGGTGCAGAAGGAGCAGGGTAAATGGAAAAAATATAATAATAAAATAATAATATATATTTATATATATATAAAAGCTCACTAATAAAAGGCAGAGAAGAGCCCAAGTCAAAAGCTCATCTCCAATCAATCCACTGCAGTTTGGATCCAGACAAAGCTGAAATGCGAGCTGCATGGCAGACTATTTGGCCTGTAGTTGTCGCTGTTTTCTTTAATAAAATCCCTCTGAAGAAGGGCTGTGATTCCACACAGGATGGGCCAATTCTGATGTCATTAGGACGTAAATGTACCATGATGTAAATTCAGAGTAACTCCTCTCAAATAATTTTGCCTTGAGTGGAATTTCTCCAGATTGACATCTAATTTTTTTAAATTTTGTTTTACATGGGTTTCTTCAGAAGATCTGCCTCTGGAGACTCCCAGCCCCCCACATCTGCAGTTCGCATTCTATTTAAATCAAGCTGCCACACTGATCCCCGTTTATCTGCCCCAAACCTCATTTATCAGGATAAATGTGAAGATCCTCCATTCTCGCTGGGTAAATGATTCTAGTGTGTTACCAACCTATATAAAAGAGATGAGAAAAGAAGTAAGCCAAGAAGATAACAGGAGACTAAGGAAAGAAACATTACTTCGGAAAAGAAGTAATAGATCCTTAGCCATGTCTCTGTTCCTTTCCAATCTTTATATGATCTTCTCTCTAGCAACTGCTTCTGTTAGAGGTACAGTTCACCGTAGATAAACAGCTTTTCAGGAAAGAACAAAGAGATCCAGGTATAATGACAATTAGTGGATTTCTAGCTGGAGAGACCAAGTGCTACTGAGTAATGCTATTACCCATGGTACTTGCCACATGGCCTGTGTGACAATACATGTACATTTACTGCTGGTTCTCAATGCATTGCCTCTAGCCAGCCTGTGCTGCAGACAATTAGATGAGATACGTTCATAATCATTTCTGATTAATTCTGTTGTGAGGAGCTGGTTCTATTAGCTGAAGCTGAACTCCTAGCTATAAACGTAATTGATATTTTTGCCTAGACTCTACTTATCCACTTGTGTTACAGCTCAGCGTACAAGACCCCAGTAAAGGTTTATAGAGATTGGAGGCAACGGCGCCTTTGTATCTGGCTTCGGTTTTTAGGTTTACAAATTGTTCTCAGCATAGAAAACTATTGGTGCGGGACCTGGCATGTTCTTCTATGCTACGTGAGAGCCCCCGAACATGAACGGTCCCTTGTCTAGGGTATATTAAAGATTCCAAGCTCATTTCCAGGCATTTTCGTATTAAAAATAAAATTTAAAAGGAAAAATCTTTGCTGTTGTTTTCGCTAAGCGGAGAGTCACGTGGAAGGGCCTGCACATTTCTCCATAGTATTTTGACAAGGTGAAGAGTGTTAATCTTGTCACAAGGGAGAGTCGTTTAGAGATCAGGGCTGTAGATGGGGAGTCGTGTCTCCTGAGTGCTGTTCCTGGCTCTGACACTGACCTTGGCCTACTCACATGCCTGTTTTCACTTGTTTGTAAAGCACTTTGGGAACCGCAGATGTAAAGAGCTATCAAAATGCAAAGTATTGTCATTTTTCTAGTGCCTCACTGTTGGTATAATAAAAAAAGCCACCCCGTCTCCTCTAATGTGTTCTTGGGATGCATCAGGTGAGGTATTTCCAGTAGAGATAAGGATAAGGGATGGCTATTTGCATGTGGAAATATGTGGTTGACATGTTTGGTGGCTGGGTTTAGTGTTCAAATGAGATGCATGCTTGTTTGCCTGTGTCCCGTTTGGGAAACATGGCCTCAGTAGCTGTCCATTTCCCCACAAGCTGAGAGTTTGCTTGAAGAGGGGGGTAATTTATTTCCTCAGCACCGCAGGTGCTTGTGATGATTTGCAGGGAGTTAGGACAATGGGGCTCTGCGCTGAGGAACTCACTCAGTGGAATAAGAGGGGGTGAGAAGCTACAAATGAGGTACAGTGAGGGCCAGTGGCCGCCTGAGGTCACCCAGGGAGTTAGTGGCAGAGTTGGGATTAGAACTCTGCTCTGAAGCCCAAAAGGGGGCCTTACAGGTGAAGAACTAGAGATATTTTCTCCCAGTGGAGTTTCTGTGATGGAATGGGCATACCAGGGGCTAGGGTGTGAGCCAGGGACTTGGGAGACCAAGGCTCAGCTTCCTACTCTGCCACGGACTTCCTATGTGACTGTGAGCAAGTCACCTCCATGCAGCTAAGACAATTCACACCAGCTGAGGATCTGAACCTCAGTTGTTCTGTTTCCTGTCTGCACAATGGGGGATAATTATTATTGATCATGTTTATTATGGCAGCATCTCAGGGCCAGCTGAGAATGGGACCCTGCTGGGCTAGGTGGAGTACAAACAGAGTATTGGATTGTCCCTGCCTCAAAATGCTGACAGGCTAAATATTTGAATGGGAGGTAGTTTTAGATGCTATCTCAAGTTATCCACTAACAAGGATAAATTATAACCTACAAAAAGGCAGTCACTACAATCACTATATCAGGGTTTCTCAAACAGGGGTCACCGCTTGTGTAGGGAAAGCCCCTGGCAGGCAGGGCAGGGCCGAGCCGGTGTGTTTACCTGCCCCATCCGCAGGTCTGGCCGATTGCAGCTCCCACTGGCCACGGATCACTGCTCTCGGCCAAAGGGGGCTGCTGGAAGATCACTGCTCTGGGCCAATGGAGTGCCACTTCCAGCAGCTCCCATTGGCCTGGAGCAGGGAGCCGCGATTGGCCGGACCTGCGGACAGGGCAGGTGAACATACTGGCCCAGCCCACCAAGGGCTTTCCCTATGCAAGTGGCGACCCCGTTTTAGAAACCCTGCTCTAAATGCAGCCCCCAGAGACCACCTGGGGAGCTGCAGGCAATTCAAGAAGCTCCCACCCTGTGCTGAGACAATTTGGACAGGTGGTGTCACCTGCCTGATGCACCGAACTGTTTGGGAGTGCTCCTATTGCATAGGAGGTGGCACGTTAGGCTGAGAAGTAGGTTAGTGTCATGAGTCCCAGCCTATTAACAGTCAGCACAGAGAGAAATATGTTTAAAGGTATTTATGGGAGAGCTTGGGAGAGAAATAGAACAAAGGAATTTTCCTTGGCACTGTTGTTCCTCCTTCCAAAGTGATGCAAGGAAATAACCAGATTTCCACTTTTCGGCTGCATTTGATCAGTTGACCTGACGCTCACACACCTCATCCCGTTTCCAAAAAGTTGTGAGAATCCCAGTACCCGCAATAAACTACAGTCATGCAACAAGGGTGCTCAGCTGAACAGCACACAGGAACATCACTGCCTGGTGTAAGACAATAGGGAGAGAATTAATAAACCATTTGAAATACAGCCAGGACACTGGTGGGGGAGTGGGGGATCCCCTGGGCTTGAAAGGGGTGCCACTAGATTAGTGATCACAAGTAGTCAGGACTTGGGCTTTACACTTCATCACAAAAGGTCGCTTTAGCAGCACAGCTGTGCCTGGACACTGCTTTAGGGAAACCCCATGGCAGTCACCAGCATCACTTTCCTAACCCCAGGAATTCGCTTGAAAGACTCCTAGCCGAGGGACCAACTCTTAGTTTAGGACATCTGACAAGATGTCAGGCTGTGGTGGGTTTGCTGGGGCTAAGGTAGAACCTTTCTCTGTGCCCATGTGGAAATTACTACTAATTATAGCACTTTTCTATCAAGCAGAGGTGTGGTGAGGATAAATACAATAAAGATTGTGAGGGGGCCATATAAGTTCTGTAGCTAGCTAGATGCCACGGTTAGCATATTGGTATTAAATGACCTTTTTTCTATGCTACATTCCCTATAAACCATGTTTTGGGGGCAGTCTTGAACCTACCCAAGTCAAATTATAAATACACCAGATTTCCATTTTCTGCAACAGTTGATAATGGAGACAGTAAATGTAGTTTATGTATTATTCACCAATGTGGTTTATACATATAATTTAGCAGGGGCTCAGGTTAGGCCCTTTCTTCTAAGCTAAAAAGAAGCAAAATGGAAGTAATTTAAATAGACAGTTTATGCTCTTGGTGTTCCAGTAGCTATCATCAGCTCTGTTTGGGGTGTCATGTATTATTTATGAGATTTTATTAATATGTAAATTTTTGCCAGTTGATTGGCTCTCCTGGCAAGGTTCCAAGTATCTTATAAATTATATAAGTGCTGGGCTGCTAGGCCTGACTGCTTAGTGACCCTTCAGCTGCAGGGTGGTCTGTAGGCTGGGAACTCTGTGCTAATCAAGGAAAAAGGACCCCAGACCACAGCCATCTGCACATCATTTAAGCAGTTCACAAAACATGGAGGGTATCAGACTGAATTTTTTAAGAGAACCTTTATATACACATAGAATGGGATTTTTGTTCAGTCTGCAGCAACCAAGCTTTACCAACAGAACAGTGTGCACTGACTGGGATGATACATTCCTAGAACTGGGAGCGGGCTGGAAACTGCTGGTCAGATCCTGGAGCTACTCTGGTTTTTGGAGGATCTGGCCCTGTGGTTGGCAATACCAAGGAAAATAAATCCTAAAATAGCAACTGCTCCATTTCCCTCCCTGGCCCAAGAGTACCCCCAAGAGGGACTCATGCTTTGTTCTCCATTTGACCCTTTCCTGAGAGTGAAAGATGGATTGTGTAGAAACCGCCAATAGAGGGGAAATGTTGACTGCAAAATGGTTGACATTCCTCAATGCTAAAATGGCCAGTGCGAGGCTGGAGAAGATCATACCCTGGTACCAAATGGACAAGGTGAGACTGGGCCTGATTCTAACTCTTCCCCAGCTTTTTCATTCCTTTTGGGGAGAATTGGAGCCAGGCCTCAACACGTCTCTGTTTCCTGTAGCTCTGTGAGGAAACAAATGAAAGTTCACAATCCATGGCTGGGCAGCAAATGTTTTTTCCAGTCGAGCAGGTGACATTTCAGGTAGTTTCTGGTCTTGCGGAAATACAAATAGGGTTGCCACCTTTCTAATTGCTGGAAATCAGCCCGAACCCCTGTCCTGCCTCTTTCCCCAAGTCCCTGCCCTGTCTCCACTTCTTCCCTTGAGGTCTGCCCCTTCTCCACCTCCTCCCCCAAGGCCCCACCCCCATCGCTTGCTCCTCTCCCCGTTTCCCCCATTGCTTGCTGGATCCACCTCCCTCGCCCCCAGCTGGGCTCCCTCTGCTCTGGGGCTGGGACAGCAGCTGCTGAAGCCTGACAAGGAGCCTGTCTGCAGGTAAAAGGTGGCCCCGGCTGAGCAGGGGCTGGCACAGGTTAATGACCCGGCGCCTCTCCCCGCCCCATGGTAACTGGACTTTTGGTGTCCGGTTAGTACATCAGACTGGGCACTCCCATGTCCCCTTTTCAATCAGACTTGCCAGTTGAAAACCGGGCACCTGGCCACCCTAAATGGCACCTGGACACAGAAAACAAAACCCAGACAGGTGGCGCTGGCAACCCTCAATCAGAAGGACCAATTTCCTTCTCCTGCTGCCTCCAGCCTCTCATTCAAATCCCCACTTCTTGTATGCAGCCAGCACATGTAGAAATGAGGAAACCTTCAGCCTGGGGCTGTGGAGACAGAACGTTACCTGGATTTGACTTTTAAACTTCAAAGTGGTTCCATTAGGCTTCACAGGAAGATCAGGGACTCCCACTTTATCAGCAGGGGGGGTGGAGGGCCATGCCCCATAATGGTGGCTTTGGAGGCATGTGATAGACTGGGCCATAGGAATAGCAAGAGCACCGTGGCTACAGGGGTGCTTCCCTGCATGTATCATTTCACCCCATTTTTAAAGGATGATCTAGTCTAAAATAAACGTATGTTTCTCCAACCAATAGATTCCGTGTGGGATAAAACACTCTACCGCAGGGCCCGTCAAAAGCTGGGCTAGTTCAGAAACTGGGTGTATTTATTTTGTCATTAGCTCTCTTCCTCTGCTGCGCCTTTCTCTCTCGCTGCCTGTTCATTATTCACCCTGTTCCCCGCCCCCCAGCCCCTAGTGTCTTTGAAGCACCACACAAGTCGCAATGACATTGAGGTCGAGCTGGATTTTCAAAGCCATATGTATTTGTGAGGATTCACACTTCAGCCGAATGAACCACCTCCTCCTTGACTGTACATTCGGGAGCTCGGGGAGTTAGGAGCTGAGGGAACTAGAGAACCCACAGATCCAAACATTTACTTGTCTCTCACAAGGGTTTGCTATTGATTCTGTACACACAGCACAGGTGAAGAGTTCTGAGTTTCAGTGAGAGCTGTAAGAAGCCATTGTGTTCTGCAACTGACCTCAAAAGTTCTGGTAGATAAATTAATACTGAAGAGACTTTCCAGAAGTTAAAGGGGACAAAATAATCCATTCAATCACACAAAACATTGCTGCAAACACCTATGGTTGGTAGCGACTAGGTTCCTGTCTCTCCACACAGCACAGAGAGCCATCATGGTCTGCTTTACACAGGTTGCAACCAAGACGCAGCAGGGAAAATGGAATTACGTATGGTCACTGCCACTCTGGATAAAAGATGCGAGTCAGATGTGTTTGTAGCCTAATTAAGAGTGAGAAAGTCATGGAGTGAAAGCCCAGGTGCAATGAATCCCTTCTACAGATTTGCCACAAGCTTCTGAGAGAAAAAACCTTCAGAGACATGATGAAAAAAAAATCTCACATGGGTCTAATAAGGAAGGGAAGAAAACCAACAACTCAGATATAGAAATTTTTTCCTTGCTAATTTTCTACCCAGCTGGGAAAATGTGACAAAGAGATCCTGTACGTGTAATTGTAATTCATCTGGGCCAGCCCAGCTGGCCAGGAGGCCATTGGGTCTAGAGGGCGCGTTGCTACAGGAAATTAAAGGGAGATAATTGCAGAATGCCTCTAGCAGGACATGTAATTAAAGTGAAAATGTAACAAAAGTTTCAGGGCTGAACTGCCTGGATAAATGAGGGGGTTTATCTCTCTAGACATGCCATTGGGTCAGCAGGAATGGAATTAGCTTTTCTGCCCCCCACCCCCCCGCCACTCCTCCAAGTCCTTCTGCTAGCGCTATAAAAACAATACAGTGCAATTAAAATGATAGCTCTGCTGCTATTCAGGCTGCTGGCAACCTTGTGCCCTGTGCTTTTAAACATGGAGTCTTGAGACCAAAATGGGCTATTCGGTGGCAGGTGTGAAATGAGTTTGGCAGTCCTCAGCCCAGCTCTTAGTGGAGAGGTGTTCAAGTCACACAAGTCTGTTTCATCCCGGTCACCAGCTGCCATCTTCTTTGCAGCCAAGATAGGACTGAATGGACCATAAGCCTGTCTCTCTCCTTTACTTGGCTTGAGCACTGCAGTAGTGGACTTTTGTTTGCTCTGCTGCTTTCCATGCTGCATTAATATTAGTGGTGGCAGGGTCCAAGTGCTCAGCATTGAGTGGGCGTTATGCGCTGAAGTGAAGAATGGCTTTTTGCTTCTTTTGTAGCAATAAGGCTTTCAGTACTGAGGCCGTTTCCCCTAGCCTGGGGTTATGGAATTTTTACACTCCTTAATTTATGTTCCTGGAGAGAGACTTCATTTCCCTGTCCATCATGGGTTCCGGGAAGCAGCATCGTATGGGCTAGTGGTTACAACAGGCGGGCTCGTCGCTACAACGGCTCCTGTAAACCATTCTCCTAGTGATTTGCTGTTGAGCTTTTAACATCTATGTCCCTCACTTTGCCTAGCTGCAGAGTGGGATGATAGTACTTACCCACTTTTTGAAGGGCGTCATCGAGGCTCTGGAATGAGAGGTGCACGCAGAGTGAAAAGGAGTAGTATTAATATTCCAGGTTGTAAACACAGGGGCTCATGAAACCTTCATCATTTAGAGCGAGAACCATTCTAGTCTTCCAGACCTGGGAAGCCCAGCTCCTGTTACAACTCCAGCTACTACTCTTGAGTATGAAGCATTGTTGTTATTTATGTTACTGCAGTGCCTAATGCCCTCAATTGGGACCAGGGCCCTGGTGTCCGAGGTGCTGTACATCCATGGAATGAGAGAGTCCCTGTCCCAAAGAGCTTGCACTCTACATAGCCATGAAAAAAGCAATGTTACAGCTGGGAAACAGGCACAGATTGCTACTAACTCCCTTGTGTGATGTGCATCTTAGAAACTGAACCCAGAGCTCCTGAGTCCCAAGCTAAACTCCCTGAGAAACTTCATGTCTGACCACCTCTGCTCTGACCGGAACTGTCTGCAGCCAACACTGACAGAGGGCAGGCACTGGGTCCAGGGTTTGGGGAGAACTAGCCCATGTGGTGCCCACCGGAGAAGGCAGATGAGAATGTTTTTCTTTAATGCCTTGTTGCTGCGTGAGTTCCAGTCCCTCCTTCTTCTCCCCCAGTGCAGTAATGGGCTTCTCAGTAATGTCACTTACCTGCAGGAGGACAGGCTGGGAACCACCAGCTTTAATTAATGACATTTCAGATGCAATTCACACTTTACCGAGATGAGAAGTTTCTGCTCTCCAGATTTGTTCTCAGGCTGCTGTGCAGAGCAGAAAAGGTGCTGTTTCCTCCTGCCAGGAAAAAGGAGCCTCGCTGCCTCTGATAGCCTAGATGGGAAAGCTATTGCCAGGCTTGGAACTGCGCAGTGGGGCAAAAAGGCAGGTGAGGGCACCAGGAAAGGAATGAAAGTGGAGGGGAAACATAGGAAATGGCAAAAGGGCGGAGCCGCATCCCCAGTGGTGGGGATGGGAGATGAGCTAGATGGGTTGGATCCCCTGCACATGGTCATTTGTATGACAATAGCATCTAGCTAGCTCTCTTGGAATGGGGTGGACATTGTGCTAGGCTCTGTATATACACACACAAGAGTCAGACCCTACACCAAAGAGCTTATGATCTAAACAAGACAGACAGAGGGGGCACAGCTGGGAACTGGGGCATAGAGAGATGAAGGGACTTGCCTAAGCTTCTACAGGGGGCCAGGGGTTGAGCTAAGAATTCAACCCAAATCCCCTGACTCCTGGCCCAGTGCTTTAACCACTAGACCATCCTTCCTCTTCATGGTTCTGAATGACTCCTATCATTGGCCGGCACCTTGCAGGATTGGCATGCTGTCGAGGAGAGAGGACCGATGCGTGCCTTGTCTCGGTGGTCATTGGCCAAGGCTGACCAAAGCAGCCCCAGGCTGCTCCATTTAGGAGTTAGGACGAGTCACATTCGGCCTAACAGCCGAACTGCAGATGTTCGAAGACCATTGCACAAATAGCCAAGAGATGATGGCTGTGGATACCTTGATGGGAAAAGGCTCCTCTAATATATAGATATGGTGCTGAGAGCCTATGGTTCTGAAGAGAGAAAGAGACGCGGTCAATGAAATTCCACTTGAAATTTGGGCAAAAGTTCCTATTTACTCTGCATGGGATCAGCCCCCGTCATTTATACCCAGCAACTCCAATAATACCCTTCCCTGGGTTCTGCACCTTGAAGCAGTGCGAAGTTCCTAGACACCTTGGGGGAGCTGAGCCTAAGTCCCTAAGACATGTCTGGAAATAGGACTCAGGCTAAGGCACTTGTGAAGATTTTACCCAGAGTCTGTTATGCTGAAGAACTTGCAGGAGGAGCGGGAAAGTGTGCTCTGGCGAGGTGTACCCAGCAGCTGTGCAGAAAAGGCAAAGGGCATCTGACTTCATCCATATAAACCAGAAACTTAACTTTCACTGGGCCATATTCTGCTCTCTATTACACTGGTGTAAATGCAGAGTCGCTCCACTGACCCTCAGCTGAGTTACTCTGGATTTATGCCAAAGGAACAGGATGGAATTTGCTCCATGACCCAACAGATTGTTTGCATTCCTAGCAGTGATAGAAATGATCTAGGATGGATGACATGGACGCAGACTCCCTTGAGTGCTGGACCTGGTCATGTTATATCTGCAAAATCCAGCCATCTCTTGTCATGGATCTTTGAAACTCAAGTCCTCTCCTGAAGATGGCCCTCTGGGTGCTGGCAATTTACGGCATTGCTTCCAAGCTGCGAGGAAGGCTTGGTATGATCTGACCATCAATCTAGCTTTAAATACAAGAGCTTATGGCCTATCGGAAAGAAAAAAAAAGAGAGATGTTAAAAGGAAAACACAATGCTAAAATCTTGCCTAATAAATCTTTCACTGTTATTGCAAATAAATGATTTGATGAAGGACAGAAAACTAATAAAAATTCATGCACTATCTGAGGTATTACAGCGCTCCATGTGTGATTCATTTAAAATAATCTCATCTAGTGATAATATAATTGTTTAAGAATAATCATGTCAGATAAATGGTGCATTTCTTTCTGAGTGCAGGGACTCACACTGTGCATTTACGAGTTGGCTTAAATTAAGATGGAGCTTTTCTCTCCCCTGTCTTGTCTTTACCCTTCCAAATCTACACAATCAGCACATTTCTAGGGGCCTCTTTATGGAAATGATGTCATGGAGTAGGGTCTGCGCTGCTTGTGAATTCACTGTCCACCTCCTGTTTTTTTAAAAGCTATTTGTAGGGCAATAGTGTAAGCCCGAGACTGAGCCTCATTGCCATGGACTATGTAGACGTACCCCATGATGCACTCTCCGATGATGGGCTCTCCTTGGAGTGAGGCAAGAGGGGATTTCTGACCCAATTGAGATGTTAATCCACTGGTTGTCTCGTATCTTATATTTTGATTGCAAACCCTCTGGGGCCGGGCTAATTGTTTGTTATGTGTGTGAACAGCGCCTACCACAACAGAGCTCTGATCCTTGGTTGGGGACCTCCAGATGCAACTGTAATGCAAGTAGCAGCTGCAGCTCAGAAACTGGACTTTGGTTTCTAGTCCTACCACATTTCCCCTTCTTTGAAGTCCCTATCTAGTTGAAAATGCCGACTTTGATCTCCAAAGAAAACTCTTTCTGAACCTAAAGCAAGGAGCAAGGAGCATATGGGTTTACCACTTGAACAGCTGTCCCACAAGCAGAAGCGTGACCTTGTGGTTAGGCACTGCCTACGAACCCGAGTTCCGGGTTCAGAGTCTGCCTTGGCCACACACTTCTTGTGTGTCTTTGGGTGAGTGGTTTAGACTTGGCGGTACATTGGCACAGCTGCAAAGTCAATGTAAATAGTATCACATCGCTGCCTCAATTTGCTTTGGCAGCCTAGTTCTCCAAGTGCTGAGTGCTCTCGGCAACGGCTAAAGTCCACAAGAGTTGGGAGCATTCAGCACTGCTCAGAATCTGGGCCTTAATTTGTGGCCTGTTGTATATGCTTCCACACCCACAGAGAACTACTGTTTCATTTCACATCTGCCATGCGAGAGGTGAGTGAGAAATCCCTGACACCTCACACTCCTCTTCTCTCACACCAGTCAAAGCTCTCACTTCTCTGCCCGCCTCATCTCCTTCCTCCATGATCCAAAGTGCAGAAGTGGTTCCTTGACTAAACCCTTTGGTTTGTGATTCATGATTAAAGCCATGGTATTTTCAAAGGTTTGCCTGGTGGAGAATGTGGGCAGCATTTCGCTCTCTCTTCTGGCTCCTTTGGGGTGGCTTGGGCATCTTTTAAGACAATACGGATTCCTGCCTTGCTATAAAACAACCACCAGCCAGGCAGGTTTTGAACTGGAGATTGCTAGCTCCTCCCTAGGGATCTGAGGACTTGAGCTTCACTCTCAGAGCTTATGCTTTGAGCACTTGTAAAATTTCCTGTCTTACTGCCCATGTTATGGACAAAATGATGTTCTTGCTCGGGCACATCTCTCAGTGTGGTTACTGGGTGTATTTCCTTAGTGAGCATCTGATCCCACAGACTCCTGGTTACATGAGTCATCTTTACCCTTGTGACACCTCTCACCTAAGGACAACTCACACAAATGCAGGGTGCTTGTAAGAGACTGTCCCCATCCCAAAGAGCTTACAATCTACATCGAGAAAAGAGGTGAAGAGTGCCAGAAAGGAGGCTGATTACCTGCATTTCACAGATGGAAAACTGAGTCACGCAAAGGCAGTGACTCACCCAAGAACCCTGTGGGCAAGTGGGAAACTGAATGCTGCGCCAGTGCTGCTGTCACAAGAGCATCTTTCCTCTCTGCCAGCCATTGAGGGGAGCTGTGGCTCAGGGTCACATGGTTAATAGGGGCCTCTGAAAGTGCAACTGCCCGTCAGGCAGCAGCTTAGAAAGGGGTGATGCATGAGAGAGTCTGAAATGTCTTTCGCAGTTGCAATGGGCTGGATCTCACCAACCTCATTTATTCTTTGACTGAGAGCAGCTCTGTTTTCAGCCAGGCATTACTCCCTTAATGAGCTCCAGCTTGATTAAAATCACGCTTTGAAGACGATGTCCCTCTTGCTCCCAATTAACTTGGTGGCCCCTTCGACAGATTATGGTCGGTTTTTTTCCCTCCCGACTTTGAGTTGGCGCTCATTTGAAAAAAAAAGGAAAGCAAGAAAGCAATTATCTTTGTGGAGGCTGATTTAACACCCACACAATAACAAGACATCGGCATTCAAAGAGCATTACAGTGGTGGAGAAAAACCCACAAATGCGCTGGCCTTTCATAGCTTGGGACCGAGGCCCTGATTTTGTAAAATTCTAAAGCACATGTTCAGCTTGCAGCAAATGCGTAAGTTCCTTTGGCTTCAACAGGATTTTATGCAGACATGGGTTTTCTTGGTGTCGTCATATTGGGAGGGGAAGGGGATTGAGGGTGCAAATGTAATTTTGTTTAGATGTAGGTTCCAGATGACATCAAGGAGTGTGGCTTCCCAGAGCAAATACCCCACGCTGTTCCTGGCACATGGTGGCATGGGGATCAGATATAACCTTGGAGGTTTTTTTTTCATTGTCTGTGTATAAGTCCACAAAGCTCATGGCTTGCTTGGGTTAGAAAAAACAAACAAGCATGAAGGGATGAGGAGAAAGCACCGAGACAGGAATCTAGCCTCATAAAGAAAATCGCCTGGCATCGGAGCGATGGAAAAGGTCTGATGTGAAGCCCAAACCACTGCTTACAAGAGATGCAGAGAAGGAGACACTGGAAACATGCAGTACAGTGCCTGAGGACAATGGATCCAGCATTAGGAGACCAAGTGCAGCCACAGCTGGTCTCAGTCTGACCGTTATGGTCCTGAGAGCCACACACAGGGATGAAGAGATGCAAGTTGCCCCCCTTTGGATAAGGAGGTGGGCACGTCACAATGAAGCACCATAGGATGCTGCCTTCATTCTCCCTGTGCAAGGGCGTGAGGGCAGCATGGCACGTCCGCAGTGCTTGTCTCTTGCACAGCTCCAAGAGAGTGGATGGGCTTAAAAGAGAGGAAGGCCTGGCCCGGGGGAGACAGCATCATGTTGTGTGCTCTGCCCACGCCGGCGCACAGCTGGAGAGGACGTTGGGAGAATGTCACTTAAAGTGGCCCAGGCAGCTTTTAGAAAGTGCAGGCAGGAGCCCCCAGGCTGTCATCCCCTGTGTTCACCGTCCTCTTTCTGCCCTCCTTGACGGGAGACGCCAGACTGAGCTGCTCCTGTGTCTGGTAGATGGGTCCTGCAGCCCGGATCTGCAGTAGTCCCATGGGTCATGCTTTCCAGGACATGGGCAAGTCTCTTTCATCTTGAGAGTTTCTTTCAATGAAGTTGAGACTTTCAGAAAGTTTGGCCCTTTGTTGCATTTTTAGGATGAATTGGCAGCTGACGGCTTGTGTCACCCAGTGAGCGTTGGCCTCTGGAATCTTTTCTAGGTGATAGATCGCTTGTTTATCAGCTGTCCTCCCTCCATGCTGCTTCTTTCCTTCATTATATTTCAGTCTTGTTGACTGACACATGCAGAGCAAAACTCAGACACTTTTTTTCTAGGACACTAGTTTTGTTTTGTTTTGTTTTTAAATATTAAAAAGGAGGGGGGTGGGACTTTCAAAAACGTTCTTGTCTGAAAGCTTCCCCCGCTCCCCTCGTGTGATGATGGCTGCTAAATGCTGATGAAAGCCCATTGATTCCCCTCCCCCCCCGCCACACACTTTGGATCATCCCCATGTTAAAATGTAATAGCGAACACATTTCAATTCCTCTCTCTCTCTCTGATTTACCCACACATGAAAAACTTGTCTTTGACTACAGATGTGTGGGGGTCAGAGTCAAGGTGGAGTTAGCTGTGGTTTCAAGCAGCCTGCTGGGCTCCATTAGGCAAATAAAGGAGGACATCCCCCTTCCCCTGCAGGAGCTGGGAATAGGCGTTGCTAACAATGGGCTGCCTTTACCCCTGGTGAGCTGAATGGTACTCCGTGCCCTGTTCTCCCACGGGGATCAGGGAGTCTCCTTAAGGTTAACAATATTACTGAGTGTGAATGAGCAGAGCGGACTTTGGTCCTGACTTGGGACAGCACAATGGCTCGTCCTGCCGTCAGCAAGGTTCTGCAGCAGGCAGAAGATCACCCTGTAGCACCACTGAAAAATCCTAAAGCCGGCTGGTCCAAACTGGGACAGAGCTGAGAGCTCCCTTAAATCTACAGTGACTGGCAAGAGGGGCTCAGCCACAGCCCCAGGCTGCAGCACTGGTGGAAAAGGCCATGAGTTCATAGAATATCAGAGTTGGAAGGACCTCAGGAGGTATCTAGTCCAACCCCCTGCTCAAAGCAGGACCAACACCAACTAAATCATCCCAGCCAGCAGCACTGTCCATCCAGCACTTGGTAGCTCACATATGAGTGTTGATTCTCTTCCTCTCTGGCCACGCTTCCTCCCGCCCCCCCCAAAGTTGGCTCCTTGCTAGCAGGGAAGAAAGAGAGAGAAAGAGCCTGTTATGGTCATTTTCAGGAGGTGCACCAGTGTAAGGGCCCAGGTTGAGAGAGGAATGACCTCCCCACCTCCCAGCAAACCAGCTCCCTGTATTCTCTATACACAGCTCACTCATCTCCTGGGGCTGCCCTGTTAACGGTAATGCCACGGGAGAGGGGTGAGCACTTCCTCCTGGGCCTGCAGGGCCTGGCACATCAAGCCCCAGGAGGGTCCCACGTGTTGCACGGTAGCCAGGCCACTGGGCTACCCCTTGCCATTAGCCTCGCACAGTCTCCTGTGCGTGAGTGTCAGAAAAGCAAAGCCCGCGGAGTCTGGAGGAACATCCTGTTCCGTTGTGGCAGGTACGGATACCAGCGCAGTCCGGTTCTAGTTACTTACTGTGGAGGCTGGGTTGCTGTGTAGCGTAGCAGAATGAGAACCAGGATGCCTGGGTTCTATTCCCAGTAGTGCCATGAACTCAAGAGGAATGCTGAGCAAGCCAAGCCATCTCATTGTGCCTTGTGCATGGGGCCCATAACGAGTTCTGAGGCTTAATTCATTTGTGTTTGTAAGGAGTCTGTACCCAAACGAACCGGTACGTACGTGGCACCTACTGTGACACTATGGTACAGTCCATGTGCCAGACTCCTGCTGGGCACCAGATGAAATCCCTGAACTCCCCCACCCCCAGTGCATGCCATTAACTTGACAATAACACAGGTCCTAGTGCTGCGCATTGCCAGCCCTTCAGTTCTGGCATCCCTCCCCATCCTGTCATTAAAGTGCCTCTTCTCTCCCCGTCCTGCTTTGATGGGGGTGCCTCTCCTCCTCGCTAGTAACCCTTGCCCGTGTGCTCTGGAAGATGTATTGTGCTCATCCCTCACCAGAGCGAGTTATTGCTTTAATGAGGTGCTGGCAAAATGCATCATCCAGAGCCAAGCCCGCTGCTGCTGCTGCTGATGTATTACTCCAAAGAAGGCAGCGCCCAGCAAAAAGAAGGGTCTCTGGGAGCAGATTCAATAACCATTACAGAATTAAAGTCAGATAATATGCGGCATTCTGGAAGTCACTTCCCTGGTGCCCGGTACAAATGCCAGCAATAAATCAACCACAGACACCAGACTCGCAACCCTGTCTGTTGGGCCCTGCATACATTCCGTTTTCACAGGTGCTAGGAGCCGGTACCTTGGGCTGGGTTTCACAGTCGAGTGTATTTTGGTTCTGTTCACTAGTCTGCAGCTGTTTGTGCCCCTGTAGATTATTGCCTGGGCTCTCCCATTCTGCTACATGTTCTAAGTGCAGTGGTGTTTGGGAGGCTCCAAGCCTTGATCTTGTGACTAACCTGGAGCAGGTCCACTGGAACTGGAAGCAGCCGGCACTAGGACAGTGGGACCCAGTGCAAGAGGCTTCTCGTATGGTCTCGGGGGAGACTAGAGTGGCAGGCGGAACTCCGAATAGCCTGAAGTGCCAGCACGAATGTGGGTATTAGTGGTTGGTACCACTGCATTCGAATGCAAGACTCAGCAATCCTAGGGAAGAGTATTCAGTAGTATTATGGGATGCAGTTCTGTGCAGGACAGTGAATGCCATCCCAATACCTCTAGAGGGCAGTGAAATATGATGAGTACAAAGAGGATCGGGTTTTGGGAGGGACCTAGAATGGGGAAGGACCTGGAATGCAAGGGGCTGGAAGCTGAAAGAGACACAGCACAGCGTAAGCATGTTGAATGGGTCTCAGCCTGCCTATTGCATCACTTGTTGCTCCTGGAATACAGGGGGGAAAGTGGGATCACACTGGGGTTCTGTTTCCCTTGGAGACATCCCCAAACCTGATCCCAAAGTTCTGAGTTTGCAAGATTGAATTGGGACCCTCATAGGGATAATCTTTTCTTATGAGATGTCCTGTATGTAACATTCTCTTTCCATTTCTGGCTGGAAACACCTTGCAAAAAGCCTTTCTCCTTGTGTTTTGGTCCCTTGATCCTACCTGTGAACTGGAAGAGAAGGATGTGCAAAAATGAAAAATACCGGGGAAAAATGCTAAGACTTTTGTACCTCAGAAAGGTGTCTGAGATTGGGTCTGACTTGAGTCCTGGGTGAAGATTCAGGACAGTTCTTATTGTAATGGGATGGCTTGCTCTTTAAGAGACTGTTGGGATTTTGTTTCTTTTTCCTTTAGAGAAGATTTTAATTTTGTTCTTGTTCTGGGTTTCCTTGGTTTGTGTGGTATGAGTATGTAAGAGAATGAGCTCTAAATGAAATGGGAAAGGGAGTGCATTCTTGTTTTCCTTCTTTCACTGAAGCCTTCTGTCTTTCTGTCCAGTCTTGGAAAACTAGGAACAGGACAGCCTGAGGCATAGGACAAAGAGTAACCCGTCCGGAAGCATGGAAATAGTTTATAATACCCTTTCTTGTGTGGGAGGGTTTACTTGTTTAGTGTTTTTGGAAGGGTTGGGGGCCTCTTTTCTGAAAGCAGGGAGAGGACAAATAAATGCAATTTCTTTTATCCTTTTTGAACTGGAGGATCTGCTTTCTCTATGAAGATCTGATCTCTGTGCCATTTATCCAGCCAGGAAGCTTCAAAACTGAACCTAGGAATGAATCTTCCCGATTAGAGGTGGACAAAACATTTGCAGTCCATATGGAAAAGTCCTGTAGGGTTTATTTAGAGATGAAACTAATGGGTTTTTATAGACATGTAATAGGGTTCTGTAGAAATTACCCTGTTACACGTAATAGAAAGTGATCTCCTTTCTGTCGGGTTCGGAGCCACCCTTTCAATGGTTTTCCAGTCCTGCTAGGGGGACAGTGTTTGAAGGTACAGTAATTCTTCTTTGTCAAATGAAGATTGTGATTTTCTTACCTAGCTGATCCCATTTTGATTGCAAGTCTCATATCAGGTAAACATTAATAGCATCAGGCTTTTAAAAAGGAACAAAAAGTGACACTACTGAATTATTTTTCTATTGTCTCTTGATGGCAAACCATAAATCATACAGTCGAGTATATAGAGGGTTTATATATCGTGGGCTGGGCAAGATCAAAATTTTCAAAGAGTAATGACACCTTAATAATAGTCTGCCTTGGAGATAAAATTAGCTGTGGGGTTTGTTTGCTTCTATTAATCAGATCAGCTATAGGTATATGGAGAGAAAGTCCTAGTGGGGTGAGGATAAGATAATACCTTGCATCTCTTAAGCCCCTTCCGTCCAAGGATCCCAGGCCATGTTCCAATGACTAGTGAATGAAGGCTTGCCCCCCACCCCTCGAGAAGCAGAGAAATATTATCCCCATTTAGAAGGTAGGGAAATGGCGGTACAAAGAGGGTAAGTGACTTGACCCCCAGGTCAGACACAGGCTCGGGGGCAGAGCCAGGAACAGAATCTCCTGATTTCCAGTCTTGTGCTTTGTAAGAGCAGCCTTCTGGCGTGTGATGAGATGTGGAGGACATCTGTATGACACCAGGCAAGGTGGAGTTAAAACTTCATTCCAAGGTAGCCAGGAGCCCCAGCAATCAGACTGGACTCATACAGTGAAGAGCCATCTAGGATTCTGCCTCCTAGCTTAGGTCATCTCAATGGGAAAACAGAAGTGTGCTGGGGCAGCGTTAGAAAGTCTTGTTTGCAAAGTACTATTTCTCAGAGGGGGAGAATATAAACCAGCAGCAAGGAGAGAGCTAGGAGATCAGGTGGGTTTGGACTTGGAGCCATAGGAAGTTCTCCCCTTTCTAGCTTTATTTTGGGGCTGGGGGGCATTAACTCCCTTTGCTCACATTCCTTTCTTCCTGGCTCAACTATCCACCATGCCCCCTTAGCTCATCATCACCTGGCCCCAAAGCCGAACTGAATCCCAGCTTTGTTCATGGTTTTAAAAGGTGGAGTCAAGTTTTTATCATGCCTTGTGGAATCTCCATCATTGGAGGGTCTTAAGAGCAGGTTAGATAATCACCAGTCAGGGATGGTCTAGATAATACTTTGTCCTGCCTCAGTGCAGGGGACTGGACTAGAAGACCTCTCGAGGTCCCTTCCAGACCTATGATTCTATGTTTGTGAGTTTCTGCTTGTGACCTCCACAGCTCAGAACTGAAATAGTCTCCAGATAGCTCTGACCCACATGCATAGCTCAGGTCTGTGCTCTTTGCCTCATTCTCTCTTTACGGCCAACAGATCATAATGCAGGGTTTCTGTGGGAGTGCCGGGGGTTCATGGCGAATTGCAAAATTCTTCATGGCACCTCACAAGCTTAACATGGCTGCACATGAATCTAGCAGCATCAGCAGCTTCCCTTCCTGGAGCTGGCTCCAGACTCGGCTCTTGGAAGACCCAGGGGAGACTGAGAACAGGCTATTTCAGATTTAAAGCATCCACGAACTCTGTGTATTTTAACAAGTTGCTAATATATAAATGATTCATAGGATGTTTCCTTTTGCTGTGAGTCACAGATGCATCATGGCAGAAACTCAACTCTTGATAAATATTTAACCCAGCTGTTGACATCAAGGGCCTGCATTATTCATGGGGAACGAATTGGGGGTGCCAGAGGTTACGTTTCTTGGAGGTCTGGTTTGGACAATCTCTAATCCTCACGATCCAGTTTGTAGTACATTTTTCCTAGCTTTAGTGGTCTGTGTACCCCTAAGATTGTGGTATCTCCCCTCCATGTGGAAGCTGTCCATCTGGTTTTACTCTATTTAGGGAAGCTTTCTGATGACTTTTGAGCAGTGCACGCTGCCTCTGGCAGTGACCATCGAAGCAATGAGCATCCTCCGTTAGTCCATTGGGTGTGGGATGGGGTTTCCGATTACTCAGGGCCAGCTCGCATAGCGGGGCCAGAACTCAGTGGCTGTCAGGGGATCTCTGAGTAGTCAGTCTTATTGCAGCCAGAATTCTTCATCCCAGTGGTTCCCAAATATCCATGGCCTGTCTGGGGCATCTGGGGATCTGTCTCCTTGGCCTTGCTTACACGTACCTCCTCTGCCAGTGATGGCAGCTGGGATTCTTCAGTCCTCCACCTCCCGCAAGCAGTTTATCCTCCCTGAGCTGGTCTGCGAGGCCCCGCCAAACCCTGGCTTCCATTGAGACACGGAAGAGCTGTGAGTCAAAACTGCTGATTCTTTGGTTCATCATGGAAAGCGAGCCCTGCATGGGACCCAGGAGCCACACACCAGTCACCACCCCGAGCATTTCGCTTGTGTGATGCTTCCTTTCCCCCATGCTTTGCTTCATCAGCTTTTGAGACTGTGTGAGTAGTAGTGCCCAAGAGGTGCTGGGTGCTGTACAGATGTCTGGGAAGACACAGCCCCTGACCCACAGAGCTCAAAGAGTGGAACAATGGGCGCACACAGTACTAGGAAGTGAAGCCAAAAGACTGAGGCTGAGCCAGGGGTGAAAGTAACATATGACTTACTGGTATGGGGGCCCGGCTCTGGGGCCTCAGAAGGGGTGTGGCCCTGGGCAGAAGGGGCGTGGCCTTGGGCAGAAGGAGCGGGGCTGGGGTCAGCCTCTCCCAGCCAGTCCTTCCATACAGCCCAGCCCGTGCTGCCTGGGGCTCCAGCTGCAGCCACGTTAGCGACGGTGGTGACTGGGAGCCCTGGGATCTTTTAAAATTGCTCGGCCCTGGAGCAGCTGCCCCTATTGCCCCCGCTCCCTATTGGCAGCCCTGGGGAGTTGGGGGAGGGGGAAGGGACAGCGACGTTAAAGCTGTGTATGGCTGTGTACAGGCTGGTACTGGTGGCCACTTCTTACCGGTATGCTGTACTGCCCCTTACCAGCCTACTTTCACATCTGGGCTGAGCATAACAAAAGTGAGGCCCCCAGACCCAATTTGGGACACCGGGCCCTGGCCTGATTGTCAGAAGGAGCAGAGAACCTGCCCTCTGAAAATCAGGCTCCGGTAAGGCCTCTCAGGTTGAGTGCCCCCAAGTCACTGGTCACTCTTGAAAACCTTGGCTTTAAGCTCTTTATCAGCCAGGCGATGTCAGTCTGCATTATGGAAATGTTAAGCGAAACTCGGCTCCTGTGCCATGTGCTGGAGATGTCTCACAACCACAGAACCAGGCCAAGCAAGATCCACTTCCAATTCCCTCCAGGAGGGTCTGGTATTATTCACAGTACACATTAAAATGTTGTATGCATAGTTCTGTGTCTGTAATGTAATTTATTCGGCAACGACACTGAATAAACAAGATGCATTCACTCTGTCTCTCCTGGGACATTACTCGGGGCTGGTGGGGAGAACTTAGAGCGGCCCTCACACAAAACATTTGGAGCAAGATTAGAAACTAAGGGGGGATTTGACTGAGATCTATAAAAACATAAATGATATGGAAAAAGTGACTCATGAAGTGTCATTTACCCTTTCCCACAATACAAAAACCAGGTGTAACCCGATGAAATTAATAGGCAGCAGGCTTACCACAAATAAGAGGAAGTACTTTTTACAGAACATACAACTACCCTGTGGAACTCCTTGCCATGGAACATTGCGATGGCCAAAAGTATAACTGGGTTCAAAATAGAATGTGTGACAGACGCAGGCCAGTGGGGTGCAGGAGTCTGGTAGATGGCAAATATACTGGTCACTGGGTGAGTAGTTTTCTGTTCCCTGAGTGACCAGAGCAGGGTCTGCACTAGAGTAGTCAGGAACTTGCTAGAACCAATTAAGGCAGACAGGCTGATTAGAACACCTGCAGCCAATCAAGGCAGGCTAATCAGGGCACCTGGGTTTTAAAAGGAGCTCTCTCCAGTCAGATGTGGAGGAGCCAGAGGAGAGGAAGTGCATGTGAGAAACTGGGAGCAAGAGGCACAAGGAGCTGAGAGTGAGGGTGTGCTGCTGGAGGACTGAGGAGCACAAGCGTTATCAGACACCAGGAGGAAGGTCCTGTGGTGAGGATAAAGAAGGTGTTTGGAGGAGGCCATGGGGAAGTAGCCCAGGGAGTTGTAGCTGTCATGCAGCTGGTACAGGAGGCACTATAGACAGCTGCAATTCACAGGGCCCTGGGCTGGAACCCGGAGTAGAGGGCGGGCCCAGGTTCCCCCCAAACCTCCCAACTCCTGATCAGACACAGGAGGAGTTGATCCAGACTGTGGGGGAGATCACTGAGGTGAGCAAATCTGCCAATAAACACAGGACCTGCCAAGGTAGAGGAGGAACTTTGTCACAAATGAGATAAGTTCATGGACGGTTAGCCAAGATGGTCAGAGATACAACCTCATGCTAAGGGTAACCCTAAACCTCTGACAGCCAGAAGCCGGGAGGGGAAGACCAGAGTGGGTCATTCCAAGTGCCCTGTTCTGTATGCCCCCCGAAGCTCTGGTATTGGCCTCTGTCAGAGAAAGGACACTGGACTAGATGGCTCATTTGTCTGACCCAATATGGCCGTTCTTATGTTCTTAAACACTTGCAAGCTCTCCTGCCCCTTCCAGATTCAATGAGTCTCCTTATTCGTTTTTCACATTGCGTCAGTCCAGGGCTCTGGCTGAAATTGTGCCCATTGTGCCAGGCCCTGTACGGACACAGAACGCTTCGAAAAGCTTACAAGCCGAATAGCAGAGATGGGCAATGGCTGTGAGAAGGGCAGTACTATTATCCCCATCTTACAGAGGGGGAATTGAGCCAAAGAAAGATTAAAGGACTGGCCCAAGGTCACCCATTGCGTCTGAGGCAGAGGTGGGAACTGAGCCCAGATCTCTTGAGTCCCAGGCCAAGCCCAGTACCTTAAAAGCCAAAACTGTTGACTTTATGTACACTTCTGGCAGATCCCTAGCTCACACTAGAGCATGGAAGAACTGGCTGATGCAGTTGTGCTGATGCAGTGATGTTGCTAAAGCAAAATTCCAGCTGAAGGGTTTGTCTCCATCTTCAATTGCTTTTTATCATCTTCCTGGAAGGTAAATCAGGCTCTCTCCTGTAATATTTGTGAGCTGCAACCCTCAGCTTGGCAGTTGAAAATCCAAAGCACAGTTTGTCAATAGCATTTTCTAATCCCATTCACTTCTGGCGAAGGCTGGCCCCTGCAGAATACTCAGGGTGAGCTGCGCATCTGGGAACAAAAACCAAATTTTTTTTTTCATAATAAAAAATACATTATTCATTATTTGCAAATGCCTGGCGAGTGTGTGCTGTGTCATTGACGAAACCCCGTTGTTACACTTCCTCTGGCTTTTGTCCTTAGCTTCCTCAAATCCAAACATTGCAGCACAGTCTTGGGTTTTCCATTTTCAAAAAGGGCAAGTTTGGCAGCATTCAAGACAGGTTCCATTGCAGTTAAACCTGAGATTGATTTGGTCCATTACGTCAGAGTATGAGCTCCTACTTTCTATTAGCATGCTCAGGTTCATAGTCTTTATACATTACTCCGTCCTCAGCAATTTCCAATGGACCCTTTGTCAGGGACAAACTGAGTAGTTTGGCTCATAAAAATAACTCACCCCGCAATGCAGTGCCCAGCTAACCACACACCTGGCATGGGGTGGCTAGGCAGAATCACCACCTTTGGCTGCAAAAACACCAGTGATCTAAGAAGCAGGCACACTCCCTCAGTCAGCAAAAGGCAAGTGGTGTGGACATGAGCAGGTCTGTTATCATCCAGCCAGCAGAGGGTGGTAACAGCCAGATCTGCTGGAGCCTATGAACATTTCTCATCCAGGGTTGGCATCTTATCCCTTGGCCAAGCGCGCTCTCCTTCTCTTTATAACTTATTTTAAAACACGGCGACGTGCACAGGGAAAGGAGAAAGGTGCCCAGAGAGAGAGAGAGGCGGCTGTCACCGAGCGTCCTCCCCGACGTTGCAACTGGGGCTCGGTGCTCATGCATGCCTTACACCTCGGGCTCTGTTGGCTGGAGGGGACATCACAGCATATGGAAAAGCAGTGGAACCATGTGGCAGAGCAGCCTATTCCGTCTCCTCTGACACTAGCCCATGTCCCTTTCTTACAAGCAGTGGCCTAGAAAATAATATGCCATGAAGGGCTGTTCATCACCAGGGCATGCATTTTTTTTAAAGCAAATGCATATCAGCTTCATTACAGCTTATTCTGGGGGGGTGATTGGCCCTGGTTGTCTGACCCAGTTCAGACAAAACACTGTGCTCCATAAATCAGAATAAAATGTCTGATTCTTCCAAGGTATTTCCAGATCAAGTTGGAGCCTGGGGCACCTGCCTTCCCCTTACACCTGGTTTGGATAAATACACCAGGATTGCGTTTCCTTTCTGATCGCTGGGCATTTTTAAGGTCTCTGACCCCTACCAGTCTCTGCAGATCAGGGACTTGGAGGCACATCCTGCCTTGATTCACACCCAGT
The DNA here is from genome assembly GCF_007399415.2 of Gopherus evgoodei. Lineage (NCBI taxonomy): Eukaryota > Metazoa > Chordata > Testudines > Testudinidae > Gopherus > Gopherus evgoodei. The sequence goes on from NC_044334.1 coordinate 4,541,458, forward strand.
GCAACTTTCAGAAACATGAATCCCTACCATTTTCCAGGGAAAGTCTGTATGTCTATGCTGACTTTGGTCTATGCAAACCCTGTATCATGTACTCAAGAGGCCATCGAATCAACTTTTTTTTACCCACGTTATTTTTTGATCTTTGTCAACAGTGTCAAAGGAGGAGAGAATGTACAGGCATCATACCACAGATGATAGCAAATAATGACTTTTGAAAATACAAAGGAAACTCAACACCAAAGACTCTGGTTTTGCTCTTAACTACATTTGTATAAATTGGGAGTACGTCCCCTATAGCTGGTTGAAAAATTTCCACCAAAACATCTTTTTGAAGAAAATCTTTTTGATTTCAAACCAAAAGGGAATTTCTATTGAAAGGGTCCCTTTTTGTCAATAACTTCCAGATTTTTGTAAAAAAAAAAAAAAAAAATCTCCCCAAACCAAACCTAGCAACCAAAACCAACCAACCAACAAGCAAACAAAACTGAAAATGTTAGGGTTCATTTTGACAAAAATCTAAAAGACATTGAAGAAAAATGGCAAAAAAGTCATTTTTGGGGAACTTTTTAGGTGGAAAATAATAATTTGCCAGCCCTCACTAAAATCCAGTGAATTCAATGAAATTACATTAACAGAAGAGAGCTCAGACCCAAATCTGTGTATGGAGAGGATGAGGAAGGTCCTTCAGTGACAATGACTAGCACAAAAGTGAAACCAACCACTTAAGTTTTACTGTTCATAGTGAGAGAAATCCTGAAAGAAAACAGAGATGGTGAAAAGTAAATATGATAGTTAAAACTAAGTCCCTTATAATGAGCTGAGGTGACATTTGTAACACAGATGTTTAATATTTTTAAGTTATATGATTTCCAGTTGGACACAATCCTTTTTGAAATATCATTTGAGTTATAGAAAAAATATATTTTAAAGATCAATACCATAATGAGTCTGAGATTTACTGTTGCCATCAATAAAGGGAAGGGGATAAGCTCCCTCTAAAGATCCCCTAGGGTTAGATTAGACTGTCTGCAAAGGAATTTAATTGATTCTTTCAGCTAATACCTTTTCATCTGCACAGACAAGCTGAAGCATTAATTCTGTATAATATGACATGGGACATTTGCATACAACTCTCAAGCACAGATTCTTCCCTGTTGGACTTTGATTTGTTTTCTTTCCAAGGGAAATTCTGGATCTGGCTTCCATCAACAAAATTAATTAATTCTTTTTCTCTATGTTGGGGGGTAGGGAGTTGTTGCAGTTTTCAGATAACTGACTCATGCAGGAAGCAGACTTGTGTGTGTGCACAGCCCCTGGGGGCAGATTGCTCTCAGCATTTTCAGAATGTGCAAATCCAAGAAGCCCTGTGTGAGTGCAGTGGGATGTCTAGGAGCCACAAATAATCTTCCAACCTCCTGGTGCGCCTGCTGCTGCCATCGGGGGACATCTTCTGCATAGTCTGCCCAGCGAATGGCACATAGGGTTCCGGTGCTGGGCTTCAGCAAGACACATCCTGACTCACTCAGCTGCAGGAAGGGCTCCTGTGAGGCGGGGCTTTAAAGGTGGTATTTGGGGGATGGGAGAAGAAGGGACAGGGCCAGCCTTTGGGGCCGGAGACATGGCTCCACATTGGCTTACTCCAGTGTCGGAGCACCACAAATATCAAGGCTGTTCAACCTCTGGCCCTTTGCCCCCCAGATGCAATGTTGGAAATATAATCAGTGAAGCTGGGTTTGGCCATTTGCATCTGTGACTTCCCCTAAAGCTCCTGGGTTTCTAACCTCCTTGGGACCAGGGAAACCTGCCAAGAGCTCCACATGAAGAGATGCATGCTGGGAGCTATTTCCAATGCAAAATAACAATAACCACTGTCACTCGTCCTAGAAAACCTCTGGACAGCACTGCATCTTCCTGAGTGCTGTCTACCGCGAAGAAGGGAGCGCAGACACTAAGGAAGCTGCCACTAGTAGCTCTGCTGGGCTACATGTGTGGTGACAAGGGGAGGTGATTCGGTCAAGTGGACAGCATGTTTCTGGGAGCGAAGAACTACCGCAAACACGCACAAGCCTAGCACAAAACTACAGGTTCCAGAGAGACTTGTGCTGTGCTGCAAACATGCACAGGCCCAGCACAAAACTACAGGTTCTAGAGAGACTTGTGCTAGTGTCTTCCCTCCAAATTTTGTGTGAAAGGAGTCACTTTCCTTCTGAAAAGGCTAGTTATCTCATGGCACCATTACAAACCCTGGGAGCCTCACAACTCCTTTGGGAGGTGAAGCACCATATTAGAGGTGAGGAAACTGAGGCACAGAGAAGAAGGGACATGCTCAAGGTCACGCCTCTGCAGTGGTAGAGTTGGGAAAAGAAACATGTGGCATGCCTGCTCCAAGCACTAACCCATGCATTACCTGGGACAGCTTCAATTAACTGCCCCTTCTGACAAGCTGCTGTGTAGTCTCCATCTCGCCTCCGACATAGGGGCCTGGTTAGTTTATAAATTAGGCCCATCAGCATTTCGAAATGCCTGTTTGGCCAGCTAGAGAATTGTCTGTGGGAATAAACCAGGAGTGCCAAATAATAAATTCCTGAGTCTGGTTCTAAAGGTTGCAGAGCATGCTGAATTATTCAGGCTGCTGTGAGGTTAGTTGTTAGCTTTCTGTTTCTCTTGCCATGATGGCTTCATGGACAGATTGATAGATGAAGTCGCTAAAACACATGGAGGCTGGCAAGAAAATTCTGCACCATAACTTGCTGACACAAGGGGCTGTGTTGTTGTGGCAGCAGCATAGGCTCCAGTCTGCCCGAGCCACCTGGGTCTGCCCCGGCTTTCACATGCATTGATGGTGCAAATGTGCTCATCCCTACATACAGGGCTTGTCATTCGGGTTTGAACAGAAGATGGGAATGTGCACTTCAACACGCACCCCGGGCTGTGCAGAGATTGCCTGACTGTCATTAGTCAAGCGTGTGGGGTGCCTCAGCCAGTGTCAGAAAAGACCCTGCCCCAAAGAATTGCATTCTTAACAGAGGAAAAGGGCTGTAGCAGACAAAGTTTCCTTCCCCTTTCCAATGTGACCCTTACCCTTTATCTGGCTGCCTGTTAGAGAGACAGGTTCATCTTATGGCTGAAGCTTTGGACTGGGACAACTAGGTTCAATTTCTGGTTCTGCCACAGATTCCTTGGGCAAGTCCTTCAATTTCTCCGTGCCTCGATTCCCCCCCCCCCCCCGTGGAGTACTTTGCTATCGAGAACCCTGATCTACAGGCTGCTGCAATCAATGGGCATCTTTCCACTGACCTCATTGGACACTGGATCAGATGCTGCAGCTGGAAGCTCCTTGGGGCAGGGCCTGTCTCTTACTATGTGTCTGTACTGTGGCTAGCACAGTGGATCTCTGATTTCTCTGGGGGCTACTGTTACCCACCCAAATCTGGGGCAGTGGCTATCAGGTACATTGACCATTTGGCTTCCAATTGCTTCTTCTAAAGCGTGCAGCCAGTGTCTGGGGCAGAGCAGGGAGTTGAACCGAGGTCTCCCAAGTCCTAATGCTCTAACCACTGGGCAATCCTTCCTCTCTACAGCTTCCTGCTGTTAGTAAATTCACCCAGCCATTTCCTGATCCTAACATGTCACTCTCTCTGCTCCTCTCTCATCCCCCTCCCACCCTGCAGCAAGGCCTCCTGACTGCCTGCCTTTATGAATTGCTCTTCAGACACCTTCAAAGAGGTTGTTTTCGAGTGTTTGCTGTCTGTTGCCAGCTCATTTCTACAGTTTTCCCTTTGGAGGAGGCCTGCTGCAAGTTCTCTGTGCTGTGTGTGGACCTAGGATACAAACACCCCTGCTGCAGTTCCCTAGGTAACAATTAACAGGCAGCTAATGGAATGTTGTGGTAGTTGCTCACCACTTACAGCTGAGAGCCCCGAGTTTCCTCATTCTCCTGATATTGCCAAAGCTAGAATGTGAGAGAAGCCGCCTGAAAAAACCCCACTCTGTTAGCAGGTGTAGATCCTCCTTGTGGTTCTGCTGACTTACCTGGAGATAAAGGCTGGAGAAACAGCTCTCTAGAGAGAGAAGATTTAGGGTGTGGGCTGAGCAGTGCAGGGGGAGGAACCTGGTTTGAGGGAGAAGGTTTGAGCTGAGCTTTATGGTGTTTGGCTGCTTAGGCCCATTGTAGGAAAGGGTGAGTCTGGGTTCTGCATAGTGTGTTGACTGTATTTGATAGGATAGCAGGTGGCACCTGATCACATGTTCCCATTCCCCCATTGATTTTCCTGTTCATGCACCACTGGGCTTGGGTGGGCCCAGAAGTGCTGAAATGCCATAGGATGAAGCTGGTGGGAGAGCAAGCTTCAGTGGGCAGCACATGGGCCTCTGAGTCAGGAGGTCCAGGTTCTACTCTCCGCCGTGCCATTAACTGCAGGCAAGACGCATCCCCTTCTTGTATCTCAGTTCCCCTTCTATAAAGATTACTCTCCTTAGCAAAGGGCTTTGAGATCTAAGGATACAGCATAACCTCTGGTCTAGTCAGAAACAAAACACACTTAGATATCAAACAGTCATTGAGACGTCCGGCTCTGGAGAGCCAGATGGTTCAGAAAACCACCCAGATGTGTAGGCCTCTCAAGGCTCCCTGAGTGCTAAACACGAGCTGTTGCTCTGTGTTCCTCGGAGGGATCCCAAACCTGCCAGGGGTTGAGCTCTGTAAAGCTCCACTGAAATCCAAGAATCGATCACTAATAGGAAGGAGAAGCATCTCGACTAGTGGCATCTGGTGCGCACGCTGTAAAACTCAGAGGATCCCTTGGAAAGAAACTTCATTTGAGTTAAAATGACACATTGAAAACTTAGAGCTCACTTTTTTCCCGTGGTCCCATCACAAAAATTAAATCCGTCTGTTGTGGCTTATGCCCTTTAAACACCTTGGCAAATGTGCAATTACCGGCGCCACCTGACAGCTTTGTGAAAGTGACCACCAGGGAGTTTGAACCTCCCAGACCCCAGTAATAAACTCATTTCTTCTTTATGGAATAAAAAAAATCAAATTTTTTCTCTGCAATTAATTTCTGGGCAATTGCTTTCTATTACAGGCCTCATTTTAAATGTCACTTGGGCTGAAAGGGAGAGGAGAGGCAGAGAGTCCACTGTGCTGGTATGAGATTCCACACAGAAGGGCATTTTATAGGTCAGGCGATGCTTATTAAATTTGCAGACAAAGATCCAATCCCATTTCTCATCATCAGCATCATCTATTAGCGAGTCGCATCAAGACATCATAGCTGCAGTCATGCAGGAGAACAGTAATTGCCAGGTCTTGTAACCTGAACTCCCAGATTAATTCTGCCCTGTACTCCAAAAAAAAGGAAGGGGAAAAAAAAATCTTGGAGCAAGTGCAAGAGACTGCCAATTCCACCCTATGTGTTAGCGCTCGTGGCAGTTCTTCATTAAAGCATCTGCTGCTGCTCTGAGTGGAAAATCGCTCCCTGGAGGAAAAAAAACTTTGGTCTAGGTGGTTGGAGACAATACTAGGAACCCTGGGGGCTACTCCCAGTGGGGCCACTGGCTCTCTGAGTGCGCCTGTGCAAGGCGCTCCACCTCACCAGTCCCCCCGTGGGAAATGGGGCTCTGCATGCGTGCCTCACTGGCACTAATGATTGCCCCATTCCTCGCTGTGCAACGTAGGTTGTGAGCCCGTCAGGGCAGAGCTGGGAGGCTGGGCGACTCTTAGAAGTGATTCCACTCCAGCTCTGTTGGCCACCGGCGTGATGTTTTAACAGACGTAGTGAAAGCCCTGCACGGACACAATGCCACTGGTATCAAGGTGCCGTGCACTGGCACAGCCTATTTGGCTTCCCCAACCTGCTATGCTGGTAGAGGAACGTTTATACTGATATCATTGTGTCCGCGCTGGGGGGGCAACGCCCCTTCGCCTGGAATAGTCATGTGAAAGCAGCACAGATTTCACATGTAGACAAACCCTCAGCCTTCAGCCTGGGCCACACAGCACCAGGCGTATGTGGCACAACACAGATAATACGTTAACGATAGGGTGCTTTGAAATCCTTGGATGAAAGGAGCTATAGACACGCAGCTGCTGTTGCCTTCTATCGGGCAGTGAGAATGCTAAGGGTTCATGCCAGGTTGTGTTGCAGCTGAGTCACAGACCTGGGGAGGAGTTTGAACCAAGACCCTGGATCCTGACAACTCCAAATCCAAGCTCTCTAGCTCTGTTATATTGGCTGAACCTCGGGGTATCCGCCAGGGCCGCCAAGAGAGGGGGGCAAGTGGGGCAATTTGCCCCAGGCCACGCAGGGGCCCCAAGAGCCACCCCAGGTTTTCAGCAGCACTTCGGCGATAGGCTTTTCACTTGCTCCGGGTCTTCGGCGGCGGGTCCTTCAGTGCAGAGGAAGACTCGGAGCTAGTGAAGGACCCACTGCTGAAGTGCTGCCGAAGCCTCGGAGCGCCGCCCAGTGAGTACAAGAGCCGCAAGTGGCAGAAGAAAAAAAAAAGCCGCAATCGGTGGCACTTAGGCTGCTCTATTGCTGCCACTTCATTCTTCGGTGGCAATTCGGCAGGGGGTCCTTCCGTCCAAGAGGGACCCGCCACTGAATTGCCGCAGAAGACCTGGCCCTGCCCCAGGCCCCCTGAATCCTCTGGGCGGCCCTGGTATCCGCGACTGTGCTGGAAACAGCCGATGAACTGATCCTCCTGCATATCTCAAGAACATCTAAATGAAAGAGACATTGACCAGGAACCCTGCATCTTAACTACTGTCTTGGCTGGTGGCTACTTCGCCATAGGCCAAAAGGTGGAATGCAGCAGCCAGGCCTGTGTTTTCCCTTGTGATACACTCCTGCTGTGCTTTGCTATTCAGTGCTGGCATTAATTAAGTTCTCAGAAGAGCAGCCATCACCTCCTGTGCAAAGATCAGCATCCGAAGCCTTCAGGGGTTGATAACAGGTTAAAAATAACACAACAACAGGATGGAGTTGGCTCTTCAGTGTGGGCCCAGCCGTTCCGGTCATGCGCCCCTTTCTTGGGGACACTGAGGTCACAGGGAGCTTTACCTGAATAAAGACTGAGTGAAATCGGAGCCAGGGCCTCAGGATTTGGAATAATAACATGGAGCAGTAATACTGAGCAATGGTTGCCATGGTGATGTCACAGTGACTTGCCGCTTCGGGGGCACATGGACTCCTAGGCCCCTTCGTTTCCATGCAAACACCCCTAGTGTTGAAAAACGCCCTCCTTTGAGCAGGCAGAATTGCCTCTACCTCACCAATTCCTCCCACCTTCCCAAGAGGTGTCAGTAGCTCTTGGCAAGTTCTAGCCCTGGGTGTGCAAAGCAACAGGATGCTAGTCATGACTCATAGACTGGAAGGGACCTCGAGAGGTCATCGAGTCCAGTCCCCTGCCCTCATGGCAGGACCAAATACTGTCTAGACCATCCCTAATAGACATTTATCTAACCTAATCATGGGATTATTCTTCTAATGCATCTGCTTCTTCCCGAAAAGGGGAAACTGAGGCACACCCTCACCTACTCCTGTTTCTAAGTTATTGGAGGAGGTCCCAGCCATTGTGTGCTCGGGCTGTTTTCAGTAGAAAGGCCTATCTGAACTGCTCCCCCTCTGCAGGAAGAAGCACTCTGGGACTGTTGCGGTTCCTTAGAATGAAGAGCAGCATGGCAAACAGCCGGAAGAAAACGGTGACGTTCAGCAGGATCAGGCAGTTGATCCAACACCCACTGAAGGCAACGGACATGCTGACAGGCATCAGATCACGCCCTTATTCCTTGCAGCTCATGCAGTTAAAAACAAATAAAAGGAAGGGAGATGAGATGAGAGACTTTATCTGTAGCATTAGAGAAAACAGCTCATGGCCAATGGATCAAACCAGCTCCATTGTTTTATTTTGATTCTCTGTTGATTGGAACCTAATCAGCAGTTGAATGAATTATTCCAACTCTCCCCCCTGCCACCCGCAAAGTCTAATTGCTGATTGCTAGGGAAAGGAAAAGCAAGTGGTCGGCAGCACCTCCTGTTATTGGAAAGTATTAAAGCAGGGGATTATTGCATTGCATGAAAACCAAAGAGCGAGAGAGAAAGAATGTGTGTATATGGTTTTCAGTCATCTCCCTGTATGTGTGTTTGTATATATGTGGGTAAGAGGGAAAGAGAACAAGCAACCTTCAGCCGTGATACAGTGAAAGTTGTCTATGGAAACAGCGGAACCTATTGATTCCTACGTGACCTCTGAAGTGCATTGTAAAGGATAAGCACATATTAAGCTTCAGCAATTTTGCAGACAACACAAGCCATTAAAGGGAGATCAGTATCATAATTCACACACAATCAAGCGCTGCTAAAATAATGGCTCTGGACTGAGCTGCTCGAAAGGCAGGATATTCACAGGCACAGAAGAAAATTGTTCCTTAAACTACCCCATCTTGAATCCATTTTTTGTCAGGCTGATCCTTGCCCTGGATAATTTCTGAGGAGACAGCAGCTCTGTTCTACACTGGTTATGAAATAGGGGAAAAAATAGCTGTGAGAGACTAGAAATCTAATCTGCACCCTAGAGAAATGATTTTTGGATAGAGCTGTCTGCCTTTGAAAGAATTACCATATACCAAGCCAACTATTCAAATCTGATCTGCTACCTTATAGATCTGATTAATGTCAAAATACTTGATTCTAGCTTAGGCTTTCATAGTATAATTGTCTATTCTGAATTCCTCTATTTTACTGTCGTTAGGATGAAAGTGTTTGGGGCACCTTAACGATCGAGGCCACAGCCAGCCACCCAGACAGAAATATTATATATGGCATTTTGAAAGTGAATAGATAATTTGATTTCTTTTTGCAGTTTGTTTGTTCCAGGGGATGCTTGCTTCTGTCTTGTGTAACTTGGAAGGGTAGCCAGAGTCTTGTGCAATGGGATTTTGTCAACTGGATGAATAGAGCAGGGACCCGGGAAACGGGACTCCTGGATTCTGGGCCAGGGTCTAGTACTGACACACCATGAAGCACTGGAGAAGTCACTTAGGCCCAAATTTTCAAAATATCTGGATCCCCAACTTTAGACACCTACCATAGAAGCTAATTTTAGATGCTGAGCTTTTACAACTCCAATGAAAGCCGAGAGCTGCACGTGCTTAGTACCTCTGAAAATCAGGCCCTGGATATCTACACTTGGGCAACCAAACATGGAGGTGTTAAAAGCTGCACAGCAAGGAAGCCAGTTTGCAGTGTAACAACAACTTTATTGAACCTACATATTTATGAGCAATCTCCTGTTCCTACATGCCAATAGATGACTTTCCTCACATGTATGACTATCTCTATGTCCATGCACAAACACACACACATATTCTACTTTTTACCAAGCACTCTTGCAGCAGGAGACTTACAAAATTTGAGTTTATTTTTTTAAATCTGGGCCTTAATCTTTCTGGCTTCAGTTTCTCTCTCTGTAAAATGGGGCTTTCGACATTTTCATGTCTCCCAGCCTTAAGGAAAGACCCTTGAATGAAAGGTTCAAAAAGGCATTAGGATTTTATACTTGCCTCTCCTCTGGTATGGTAGACTGTCAAATAACATCACAGATGAGAAGACCAAAGATGAGCGTCATGCTGTACAGCTGTAGAATGTACTCTGAGTGCTGCCAGCCATAAAAAGTGCCCGAGGAAAAATGTTTATGATAATAAATTCCTGTAACAAAAGATTTAGTGATACATCAAATCTCTGAATATTTATGGACAATTGTTAGATGGGTTTTGTACAGATTCATAGGGATGTCCCAAGGTGGAAAAATAATTTTATATTCACCATTAATCTTACGCAACAAAACACATGGTGGGGACCCCGTTGGAAATTCACATTAATTGATTGTGGCATTAGAAATGAATTCATGACTCAGAAAGGAGCTGAAATCTGTTGTGCTGCGTATTCTCATTTTGTTTTTTTGTTTTACCGCATGGTCGGCCAACAATATGAAGTGGTATATGAAGGCAGCATGCTCTGTCCCTTGAAACCTGAACTCTTGCCAGAAGTGTCATCAACGGGACAGAGTATTCAGCAGGGCCTGGACAGGAATCGGCTAGAAGGTTAAGAGGGTTGTGCTAGTGTTATATTGAAAGAGAGGGCTGGGGGCAGGCTAGCTGTCTGCTGTGTAAATGGACACTATGGAGAGAAGAGGACTTGATTCTTCTCATTAGTCAGTAGGGCTGGAGCAAGACGGTGTCACGGATTTTAGCTGCTGTAAGCAAAATTGAAGTTAATTATAAGGAAAGATGTTCAAACAATGTCCTGCACTTCTGGAAATTCTTCTTCTCTCATTCTACAGTCATCCCATGTCTTGCCTTGGCTTTGTCTCTTTTGGGATTGTAAACTCCTGTAGGCAGGAAGCGGCTTTCCCACAGAGCTGGCTGAGATTTTGGTTTTCATCAAAACATTTTTTCAATGGCAAATGACTCTTTTACACACATGTAAATGTTTGTACAGAGTATTCATTGCTGTTGTAACTTTCTGCAGTAGTTTTTTGTTGTTTGTTTTTATCTTCTGTGGAAAAAACCAAAAATGTTTGTGTTCGAAAAAGTGCAGTTTGGTTTAAAAAAAACAAATTATTTTGACTGGAAATATTTTTCAAAATCATTTTCTTTTCTGGGGCATGAGGGGAAAGTCTTTTTTTGGGAGGGGGGAGGGTTCAATTTTTTGATAAAAACCTGAAATGTTTTTGGAGGATCATGGGTTGTTTTTATGGAAAATTTTCAAAATTACTCACAAAAAAGATCACTTTTGTTTTCATTAGCTCTAGTCAAAGGCCACGGCCACGTGTGTACGTGTCTGCAGGACTGGTTTGCAACACTGAGAGCTCTTTGAAGGACTGCTCCTAATAAATCTTACAAATTCCCCTTTCTCACTCGACAGTGGGAGCTTTGCAGGCATCCTTGCCTATCTGTACCTAGACTGGGGTTGTATTTTGGACACTCATGTCTGAAGATACAGCCAGTGGCACCGGTACGGGTGCCTTTGAATTAAGATGAATTTCCATCTCTCTGGCTGAAAAAAGTGGTGCCAAACCGGATGTGGGAGTGAGACAGGGAGAAGAAAGCGACAAGCGAAAAACAGGGACAAGCTGCAGGTGTTCAGAATGTAGCTACTGTTCAGACAAAGGCAATTTGTATCCCTGTGAAATCCTGTGAACATTTGGTTTATGAGGGTGAACAGTTGGATACCTGAATTACTTATAAGGAGCTCTCTGAGTCACAAATGTAAGTGGGTAATTCAGTCCTTCGGAGCTTATAAATAGAGTTTAACTACCTTTCGTGATCTCAGGGGCCGGGAGTTCTTAAATAGAAGATATTTACCCAGTAAACAGGGAGTTGCTGAACTGCCATATTTCAAAACAATTAGGATGACTAGCAAAGGAGCAAACATCCTCCAGGTTGAGAGACTCAGGGCAGTCAGTTCTTACGGGATCTTTTTGCCATGTTAATTACTAGCCATTTTACCATCCTTGTGATGTAAATAAGAATAAAGTTTGTAAAGATGAGACACTGTGTTCAGCTGCCTACAGGGGGTGGAAATACTTAGGAGGGATGAAAGACAAGGACACTGTTTCAAGACCCTTTAAACCCCCAGGTTCAGTATCAAATCATAAAGTGTCCAAAGTAAAAGCGGTTGCCTTGTTGGTTGGGCTGTCAAGTGATTAAAAAAATTAATCATGATTAATTGCACTGTTAAACGATAACAGAATACCATTTATTTAAATATTTTGGATGTTTTCTACATTTTCAAATATATTGATTTCAATTACAAGACAGAATACAAAGTGCACGGTGCTCACTTTCAATTTTTTTATTACAAATATCTGCAGTGTAAAAAACAAAAGAAATAGTATTTTTCAATTCACCTAATACCAGTACTGTAATGCAATCTCTTTATCGTGAAAGTTGAACTTAGAAATGTAGACCTATGTACAAAAAATAACTGCATTCGGAATAAAACAATATAAAACTTTAGAGCCTACAAGTCCACTCAGTCCTATTTCTCAGTCAGTCAATCGCTCAGACAAACAACTTTGTTTACATTTGCAGGAGATAATGCTGCCCCCTTCTTGTTCACAATGCCACCTGAAAGTGAGAACAGGCATTCACATGGCACTGTTGTAGCTGGCGTTGCAAGATATTTACTTGCCAGATGCGCTAAAGATTCATATGTTTCTTCATGCTTAAACCATCATTCCAGAGGACATGCATCCATGCTGATGATGGGTTCTGCTCTATAACAATCCAAAGCAGTGCAGATTTACGCATATTCATTTTCATCATCTTGAGTCAGATTTGTTTTTTTCCATTTGCATATGTGTACTTGCTGGAAGTAGCTTAAATTGTGTTTCTGCTGGAGAAAGTTTCTTTCTATTGTTTAAAAGCTGAAAGACCCTGTAACTTTTTACCATCTAAAGTGCAGAGATAAACCTTTTACTTTTTTCTTTCTTTTTTTTTAAAGCAAAACTTTTAATTAAAAAAAAATTAAAAGACTATGACCGCCTTTTCTTACTTATAATTCTGAATAGATAAGAGACTGTTGCAGGGAGATTGGCAGAAACCTGGTTGCACCTCTAGCCCCGTCCAGGACCCAGAGAGAACAAAGCCAAACCCCAAACCCACAAACAAAGGCTTCCCTCCACACGAGATTTTAAAGTATCTTGTTTTCTGATTGGTCCTCTGGTCAGGTGTTTGGGTCCCTGTTGGTTAACCTTTTACAGGTAAAAGAGACATTAACCCTTAACTATCTGTTTATGACAAGGGTTAATAAAGAATTAATTGACATTTTAATAAATAGGTAACAAATTGTCAATAGGTTGCCTTTATCTGAGGTTATAGCCATCCATAATGCTTTCTGTTGATAATACTTAGTACTCACATCTATAACAGGCTTACAACTTCTGTTACTCATGGTTAATTCTTTATGAATTGACCTTTAATATACATTGTGACTCATGAGAGTGCTGTGACACAGAAAACTTTTCTCCAGATGGACAGGTAGGCAAATGCTTTCCCTAGCTTAGACTCCAATTGATAGCTGGATCAGGTCCCTACTGCATGGAAAACCTTTTATTTCTATTTTGATGGTATTTCAGTTTCCTTTGTTTCTACTTTTAGCAGTTTGAAAGGAAGCAGCCTGGATACATTTTGTTCTCACTCTCGTCAGGTCTCTTGGATCTGAATCCTCATTTCTCTATTTCACTGACTTTGCAAATGCCTATGGCTTGAGTTAATTTTAAATCAGCCTCCTGCTGCAGGGTCAGTCATTCTGCATTCCTCCCAGGAGCCTCTCTTCTGCTAAAGAGTCCCCGAATTCCTAATCTTTAAGACACATAGGGTATGTCTACACTACAGGATTATTCCAATTTTACATAAACCGGTTTTGTAAAACAGATTGTATAAAGTCGAGGGCACATGGCCACACTAAGCACATTAATTCGGCGGTGTGTGTCCATGTGCCGAGGCTAGCATCGATTTCTGGAGCGTTGCACCATGGGTAGCTATCCTGTAGCTATCCCATAGTTCCCGCAGTCTCCCCCACCCCTTGGAATTCTGGGTTGAGATCCCAGTGCCTGATGGGGCAAAAAACATTGTCGCGGGTGGTTCTGGATACAGCCTCACCCCTCTCTCTGTGAAAGCAGCAGACAACTGTTTCGAGCCTTTTTTCCTGGGTGAACTGTGCAAATGCCATAGTAGAGCAAGCATGGACCCTGCTCAGATCAAGACCGCAACTGTGGACGTTGTAAACACCTCACGCATTCTCGTGCAGTCTGTGCTGAACCAGGACCTGCAAAGCCAGGCGAGGAGGCTGCGGTGACGAGAGTGATGAGGACATGGACACAGAATTCTCTCAAACCACGGGCCCCTGCGCTTTGGAGATCCTGCTGGTAATGGGGCAGGTTCTAGCCATTGAACACAGATTTTTGGGCCCGGGAAACAAGCACAGACTGGTGGGACCACATAGTTTTGCAGGTTTGGGACGATTCACAGTGGCTGCAAAACTTTCACATGCGTAAGGGCACTTTCATGGAACTTTGTGACTTGCTTTCCCCTGCCCTGAAATGCCAGAATACCAAGATGAGAGCAGCCCTCACAGTTGAGAAGCGAGTGGCAATAGCCCTCTGGAAGCTTGCAACGTCAGACAGCTACCGGTCAGTCGGGAATCAATTTGGAGTGGGAAAATCTACTATGGGGGCTGCTGTGATGCAAGTAGCCAAAGCAATCATTAAGCTGCTGCTACAAAAGGTTGTGACTCTGGGAAATGTGCAGGTCATAGTGGATGGCTTTGCTGCAATGGGATTCCCTAACTGTGGTGGGGCGATAGATGGAACCCATATCCCTATCTTGGCACCGGAGCACCAGGGCAGCCAGTACATAAACCATAAGGGGTACTTTTCCATGGTGCTGCAAGCACTGGTGGATCACAACGGACGTTTCACCAACATCCATGTGGGATGGCCGGGAAGGGTTCATGACGCTCGCGTCTTCGGGAACACTACTCTGTTTAAACGGCTGCAGCAAGGGAATTACTTCCCAGACCAGAAAATAACAGTTGGGGATGTTGAAATGCCTATAGTTATCCTGGGGGATTCAGCCTACCCCTTGATGCCATGGCTCATGAAGCCATACACAGGCAGCCTGGACAGTAGTCAGGAGCTGTTCAACTACAGGCTGAGCAAGTGCAGAATGGTGGTAGAATGTGCATTTGGCCATTTAAAGGTGCGCTGGCGCACATTACTGGCTCGCTCAGACCTCAGCCAAACCAATGTCCCCTGCTAGCTCAAACCAATGTCCCCTGCTAGCTCTGTGCTCCAAAATCTGTGTGAGAGTAAGGGGGAGACCTTTATGGTGGGGTGGGAGGCTGAGGCAAATCACCTGGCCACTGATTACACGCAGCCAGACACCAGGGCGATTAGAAGAGCACACCACAAAGCGGTGCGCATCAGAGAAGCTTTGAAAACGAGTTTCATCACGGGCCAGGGTTCGATGTGACTGTTGTGTTTGTTTCCCTTTGATGAACCCCCCCACCCCCCGATTGACTCATTCCCTGTAAGCAACCCACTCTCCCCCTTCGATTACAGCTTGCTTAAGGAAATAAAGTCACTATCGTTTTAAAAGTCGTGTATTCTTTATTAAAAAGTCATTATAAAAAGAGGGAGAGAACTGACAAGGTAGCCCGGGTGTGGTTTGGGAGGAGGATAGGAGGGAAGGAAAAGGCTACTAAAAAAATTTCAAAGTAATGACAGCCTTTTGGTTGGGCTGTCCATGGGGGTGGAGAGGGCAGGTGCACGAAGCCTTCCCCCACGCGTTCTTACACGTCTGGGTGAGGAGGCTAAGGAACATGGTGAGTGGTGAGGGTGGTTACACAGGGGCTGCAGCGGCACTCTGTGACCCTGCTGCTGTTCCTGAAGCTCCACCAGACGTCGGAGGATGTCAGTTTGATCACGCAGCAGCCTAGCGTTGCATCCCGCCACCGCTGATCTTCCTGCCTACACCTCTGATCTTCCTGCCTCCACCTCTCATCTCGAGCATCTCTTCTCTCCTCACGTTCGTCCCTCCTATCCTCACACTGGTCCCTCCTGTCCTAACGTTCACTGGCATCTTTCCTGTAATTTGATACCACGTCCTTCCACTCATTCAGATGAGCTCTTTCATTGTGGGTTACTTCCATGATTTCCGAGAACATTTCGTCTCGCATCTTTTTTTTCCACCACCTTTTCTGAGATAGCCTTCGGGATGGAGTAGGGAGGCTTGAAAAATTTGCAGCTGCATGAGGGAGGGAAAAAAGAGAGAGAAGTATTTAAAAAGATACATTTTACAGAACAATGGTTATACTCTTTCACGGTGAACAACACTATTCACCTTACCTAGCACGTGTGATTTCACTACAAGGTTGCATTTTGCATCCTAATATTGAGTGCCTGAGGCTCTGATGTTAGAGATCTCACAGACGCAGGTCCGGGCAGCAGAATTCAGCTTGCATGTGGCCATTGTCTTTCGGCTTCTGCAGCCTTCATATACACAGTGCCCTCCTTTACCAAATACCAAGCAAATCCTGTTCAGTGCTGCTTCTTTCCTGTTAACATGCAGCAGCAGAAACCAACCCCCCCCGCATCCTATTCTCTGGAATGATCGCTTTACCCCTCCTCCCACCTCGTGGCTGGTATCATGGAAGATCACTGCTAATCACCCCCCTTCCACCCCTCACCGCGTGGCTGGTATCATGGAAGATCACTGCTAATCACCCCCCTTCTCCCCTCACCGTGTGGCTGGTAGCAGGGAAGATCCCTGCTAGCTAAATATGAAAAAGCTCAGCGCCATTCCCCCCCGCCCCCCGCTTGGCTACCTGCAAGGAAGGATTTCTTTTAAGCAACAGGCAAACAGCCCAGTAGGAATGGCCATCTCTGTCCCCTTACTTAAATTCCTGAATTTCAACCCGGTTACCATGAACGATATCACTCTCCTGAGGATAACACAGCGAGATAAAGAACAGATGTTGCTTGAATGCCAGCAATCGCTGACAACCGCATCTGCTCTAACCTCTCAGACAGAGACCAACACCTACAAAATCTCCACCAAGCATTCTCAAAACTACAATACCCGCACGAGGAAATAAGGAAACAGATCAACAGAGCCAGAAGTGTACCCAGAAGCCTCCTATTGCAAGACAAACCCAGGAAAGAAACCAGCAGGACTCCACTGGCCATCACATACAGCCCCCAGCTAAAACCCCTCCAACGCATCATCAGGGATCTACAACTCATCCTGGACAATGATCCCACACTTTCACAGGCCTTGGGTGGCAGGCCAGTCCTCACCCACAGGCAACCTGCCAACCTGAAACATATTCTCACCAGCAACTGCACACCGCACCATAGTAACACTAGCTCAGGAACCAATCCATGCAACAAACCTCGATGCCAACTCTGCCCACATATCTACACCAGCGACACCATCACAGGGCCTAACCAGATCAGCCACACCATCACTGGTTCATTCACCTGCACGTCCACCAATGTAATATACACCATCATATGCCAGCAATGCCCCTCTGCTGTGTACATCGGCCAAACTGGACAGTCGCTACGGAAAAGGATAAACGGACACAAATCAGATATTAGGAATGGCAATATACAAAAACCTGTAGGAGAACACTTCAACCTCCCTGGCCACACTATAGCAGACTTTAAGGTGGCCATCCTGCAGCAAAAAAACTTCAGGACCAGACTTCAAAGAGAAACTGCTGAGCTTCAGTTCATCTGCAAATTTGACACCATCAGCTCAGGATTAAACAAAGACTGTGAATGGCTTGCCAACTACAAAACCAGTTTCTCCTCCTTTGGTTTTCACACCTCAACTGCTAGAACAGGGCCTCATCCTCCCTGATTGAACTACCTCATTATCTCTAGCTTGCCTGCATATATATACCTGCCCCTGGAAATTTCCACTACATGCATCTGAGGAAGTGGGTATTCACCCATGAAAGCTCATGATCCAAAACGTCTGTTAGTCTATAAGGTGCCACAGGATTCTTTGCTGCTTTAGCAATCACTGAGACCATATGCAGCTAGGCTTTGTCATGCAATGATACCCGGTTACTTGCTACATGCATGGCGTGGTCAAGTGTCCTACCATGGAGGACGGAATAAGGCTGCCTTGCCCAGAAACCTTCTGCAAAGGCTTTTGGAGTACCTCCAGGAGAGCTTCATGGAGATGTCCCTGGAGGATTTCTGCTCCATCCCCAGACATGTTAACAGACTTTTCCAGTAACTACTGACCTTGAATGCATCCCAAGTCCTCAGGGTAAATTAATCATTGAAAAATGCTTGCTTTTATACCATGTTTTATATTTACAAAGGTACACTCACCAGAGGTCCCTTCCATGGCTTCATTGTCTGGGCTGGTGGCTTGGGAGGGCTGGGAGGGTAATTCCATCTGGGTGAGAAAAAGCTCCTGGCTGTTGGGGAGAATGGAGTGCTGTGTGCTCTCTGCAAGTTCGTCCTCCTCTTCCTCCTCCTCATCTTCCCCATCCGCAGAATCCTCAGGTCTGGCTGAGATTACCAACCCCGCCTCGGAATCCGCGGACAGGGGTGGGGTAGTGGTGGCGGACCCCCCTAGAATTGCATGCAGCTCAGTGTAGAAGCGGCATGTTTTCGGTCCTGCCCAGGCCTTTCCATTTAATTCTTTGGTTTTCTGGTAGGCTTGTCTGAGCTCCTTAACTTTCCCTCTGCACTGTACTGAGTCCCTGGTGTGGCCTTTCTCCATCATGGCCTTGGAAATGTTTTCAAATGTTTTTTCATTTCGTCTCTTGGAATGGAGTTCTGTTAGCACAGAATCCTCTCCCCATATAGCGATCAGATCCAGTACTTCCTGTGCGGTCCATGCTGGAGCTCTTTTTCGATTCTCAGGAGACTGCATTGTTACCTGTGCTGATGAGTCTGCGTGGTCACCTATGCTGATCAGACCTCCACGCTGGCCAAACAGGAAATGAAATTCAAAAGTTTGCGGGACTTTTCCTGTCTACCTGGCCAGTGCATCCGAGTTCAGAGTGCTGTCCAGAGCGGTCACAGTGGTGCACTGTGGGATACCACCCGGAGGCCAATACCATCGATTTGCGGCCACACTAACCCTAATCTGATATGGTAATACCGATTTCAGCACTACTCCTCTCATCGGGGAGGAATACAGAAACCAGTTTAAAGAGCCCTTTATATCAATCAACATAAAGGGCCTCGTTGTGTGGACAGGTGCAGTGTTAAATCGGTTTAATGCTGCTAAAATCAGTATAAAAGCATAGTGTAGACCAGGCCATACACACACTATCACTGTCTTTCACAGCGATATTTCTTCTGCAGCTACATTTAGCCCTGATCTGCAACAAGTCCTCTTTCTTTTCTTCCTCCTCCTATGGAAAAGCATCTTACACTTGCTATGCTGCTGGGCCCTTTATATGGGGATATAGAGTCACTTGCATTTCAGGTGCTTTCACTGCACCTCCCTTGAAGATGAGAAATTTTGGTTAATCTTATGTATTTTTCCCCCTGCAAGGTTTCATTGCCAATCAGTTGGCTTGGAGGGAATAACAGCTTTGGCTTGGGTTCAGTGTAACTGCTAACACAATGCAATATCTAGGAAGCACTCAGGATTGGAAAGAAGACCCACCACTGATTAAATACATGAACATCCAGCTCAGTCTGAGGTGACACAGGCTTCTGGAAACATTTATTTCACACTGGGCATGCTCACAGGTTTAACACAGGGATTACCAATGGCATTCACCCATTAACATCACATGATCTTATTAGCCTAACCACACTCATACGATTACATCATCTCTTTAGCTTGTCCAAACCCAAATCCGTATAAGCTCATTAGCATATTCATTACATCTGGGCTGGAAACTGTATTCCCATCTGGTGAGAATATTTGAGATTTTTGAATAATTTTTTCATCCCAAACCAAGACAAATAGTTATAATCTCAAAAAAAAAATTGAACCAATAAACTAAAAAAAAAAAAATTGCAGTCTGGGCCAATCAAAATGTTTTATTTTTGGTCATTTTGAAATGTTTTGTTGAGATGTCAACTTTTCCCTTTCCCTTCCCACTTTTTTTAGATTTCAAAACTAAAAGTCATTCTCAAAATGAAAACCCACCACCCTTTGTTTAGAAAATGTCAAACAAGATGTTTAGACAATTTCAAAAAAAAAAATCAACCTTTTATGAGTTAGGAAATTCATTAAAAAACTGATGATTTCCCACAAAGAGGCTCGGTTTTGGTGCACAGGCATTTTTAGGTAGAAAAAGCAGTCAGTCAAACATTTCCCCACCAGCTCTAATATTCATTGCAACACTTGGAGCAGCCTATCTCTTCTTACAGTTACGAGGGAGAATAGCCTTTCCTCCCTGCGCACTGGCCATCTGGAGAGAGAGGAGTGGGTGTATTAGGCAGCTGCGCTATGAGCTATGACATGAGACTGGCAATGACGCTGATGCTGAAGCATTTTATAAACATATTACATTTTCAGCACCTGAACTACTGTGAGAATTAATAAGTTGTCTTTCTTGTCTTATCTTGACATTTTACTTTCTGTTGTATGTGGTTTTACAAAATTCAATTGCGGTGCTGTAAATTTTATGCTGTGTGGTCTCTCTGACATGTTTATTTTTAGCTGAGCAGCCCACTGCTTTAAAAACTCTACATTGTTCAGATAAACTCTGGTGCAGTGTTGCTGTGAGCTGTTGAGACAGCTGCTGTGTTCCATCCTGGAGGTGGCTGCATTTTGATGTCTGGAAAGCACTCTCGGAACCATGCTAATTAGAGATGTATATGTTATTATCATCCTCAATAATTCCTCTGATGTTTGGCTACATTTTTCACAAAAATGGTTCTTAAAATATTTCTAGTAGTGATAGGCTAAAATGGTTTGAAAAATGTGGGCTATTTCTGAATGGAGTGTTTTCAGAGGTTTACAGATAATAACCATCACTTGCATTTATATAGCATTTCAAAGGACTCAACAGCACTGTGTAAATTTTATACAGAAATAATTCACCACTGCAATGCACCTACCTCTAGGGTAGAACACAGCGGCTGGTTAACAGCAGACAGAAACACTACACAATATTTGCAAGTCAAAAAGGGAAGATGAACCCTGTATTCAATTGCAACTACAGGATGTAATCAGCCAGAGAGGCATTGTCCAGGGCACTTAGACTAACAGACTTACTTTTTTTAAAAAATGCTATGGAATCTTTAATGACTAAGTGACAAGGGAGATTTCAGTTGACATCGCTCCTTAGAGGCTGCACCAAAATGCCCTCTACCTCCTCAATGAGTCGCTGATCTCATGATACTTCTTGAATCATTAACTCCATTTCCTGCAGTACCTAGATTTTCCACTGAAGGTCTCCCAGCCGACTACTAACCAGGACCTGGCCCTATTTAGTGATGCAATCAAAACCTGTAGACCTGCCAACTTTCCATTGACTTCAATAGGTTTTGGATTAGGCCCTGGTTGCTCTATAATAAGGGCTGAACATATATATCAGCAAATGCAAGGAGGGGAAAATACCAGTCTAGCAGTGGAAGCTGTGAGCCATTACCTAGATTTATAATCTACAACACTCTTAAACTTTAAAGCATGCCTTGTGCTAATTCTTACCTTTAGTACAACACCTGAGTATACTTCTAGCGGGAAGTGCATTAAAAATTGCAAGCTAGATAGTCTCATCTGAACAGGGATCATTTATTCTGAAGCATCTCCAGGAGTTTTTGATTTATTGGGAATGGATCAGCTGTGTCCTTAATATAGCTTATGCTTGTGCCATTAAATTTCCAGAGATTAAAAACATGATGGAGAATATAAATTACATACTGGCTTGAAATAGATGTCCCATGGTGCCCATGCTACCAGCAGCTCCTATGGAATGTTCACAACACACCACCTGGTGATTACGATCGCTTTCTCCTTGAAATGATACCAGAATTATTCAGAGATAGGAAGTTTGTCAGTGCAGCCTTAATGGATTAGGGGGGAAAAGGCTCTTGGTCTATAAAAAAAGAGCCAGGGCGGTAGTGATGGCCTTAGAAGAGGAATAGGAGTATCTTATTTCTACAGCAATCTGTACAGCTTCTCCTTTGTCTGAGTTGCTCAGGGGGAAAAAAGCGTTTTCATACCACAGTCACATAGTCATCTTCTCTGCTACGGCTTTGCAGCTGGCTTTGGGTAGCCCGGATGCTGTTGGTCACCCCTAAAATAGAGTTCTGAATGGAAAAGAAATATCGGGTCAGTTCCTCAGATGAGGTAAAGGAGCCTAGCTCCATTGACTTTGATGGAACTACACTAATTGACACGAGTTGAGGGTCTGGGCCAGATCAGTGTTTTAATTGTGCTTATTGACCATTTGGTAAAAGGATTCAGGCATGCTCAGTTTTGAAAAGTGATGCCTGTATAGATCTAATATGTGTCCATATTAGCATTAGAGCTGTCCCAACAGTGTATATTGAACTAAACATTCGATGCGTTTTTTGCTTTTGTTTGGTTTGTGACTCACCAAATGTGTGGATCACTAATTAATGTATTTGATAATCACAAGCATTAGTGGAATAGTAGAGATGAATCCATTCCAGCCTGTAGGGAGCTGATGATCTGTTCACTACAACATTTGGCATGCCATAAGGCAGGCAAATAGCCTTAACTCTGCCCTCTAGCAGTGCCATGCAATATACATTTATGATGCATATTCGTATTTGTGGTCACAGATTAGATTCAACTGATTTTTCTGCAAGATGCATTTGATTTTCTTCATTTTTTTCCCCTCACGGTGTCTCTGCAGGGCAGTCCGTGGAGGAACACAGATCTACATCAGCGAGGGCCTAGCCCTATGCTTTTATATCATGCTTATTATTATGGTATAATACTGGTATGACTCTACTGCAGTGACCGTACTCTTAGGGTGAGTGAAATCAGAATCAGGACCATGGTCTCACTTTTAGCCTGAGAGAGAAGTATTGTTTATTGTCCCCATTTCACAGATGAGGAGCTGAGAGACAGACGTCCTGCTTCTGATTTCAGTTCACCATGCACTGGTGTAAATGATGACACAAGCTGCATGGTGATAGCGAAACCAGGACAGAGAGATTAGCTGATTTGCCCAAGGTCACAAAGGAAGTAGCAAGACGCATTAAATTCGGATCTCCTGAGTTCCAGGTAGGCCAAAAGGAGCTAATGATTTCCCTCAGTTCCTGGATTGAGACACCTTAAAAGGAGCTGATTTTCAGAGAGTGGGTGCTCAGCACTCGCTGAAAATCGCCCCAAAAGCCCAACTCACTCATCCCTTTCATTGCGTGCTAAGGCCTTTGCCGCTTAACAACATGACCTTCCTTTCTCCCTGCATCATCTCTTGTCTGTTAATCCAAGCCAAGATGCACATGATGGGGTTTTTCAGTCCCTGAAGTTTAACAAGCTGAACCTCTGAGAAAGGCCCTGGAGCCTGTATTATTGTGTGGATGGAAGTTTGCTGCTGGTTCTCATTGCCAAAAGGGTCTCAGCTCCCCAGAGGACGCTTTGTGCCTCCTGAGGCTCGTTGGTCTTTCAAACAACTTCTCTGTGGAAAGACTGAACCCCTCCCACCACCATCCATGCAAGTGCTTTACAGACTATAGAGCTGATCCTGCCACCCCTGAAGTGAATTTCAAGGTGGTCACCGGCCTCAGTGGAGTGGGACTGGGCCTTTATTGTAAAGAAACAACTTGTGTTCCCTTTAATATTTAAAGAGCTGCGCTACTTTAACAGGTGCGTGCACTGCCTTGCAAACAGGCTCTTTGGACCAGGGAAATACCCAGCAGAAGCTACAGTCACAACTTCAGGCAGGCTGTCAGGTCTTTTCTCATTGAACAACAGCTCATGCTGGGGAAAATGCAGACAATAGCACCAAAATAACCCCGGCCACCAAAACACTGCTCTGATCTGGCATGACGCGAGCATGAGGGGGCACTCTGCGGAGAGAAAAGAAAACAACCAGTTCAGTTTTTGGTGTCTCTGAGCAGAAACTATAACTTAGTTTGTGACTGGGTGTTCAGGGCCTGATCCTGTGAGGCGTTGAGGCCGCTGCATTAAGTCTGGACCCAACTGTTCCATGGCCAGCCGTCTCCTCATGATCGTTTGCTTTGTCACCTGGCGGCTGAAGCCAAGTTATGGTGAAGTACTTGTTCCCGACATGGGAATTAATCTGCTGAAACAGTAGATTGAGTTCATTCACTTCCCCACCTCCATGTGCTGTACCCCATCTCTGCATAACTGCTGCCTGTCATTCCCCCAAACCTCAGAGTCTTCCTAAGGGTGCCACGAGGTGTACATGTGGCTGATTTGTGTTCACTCTTGATTTAGCTTGTAAGCTCCATGGACAACCCGTGAATCTAACAGAGGCAAAAGGCTGGCTAAGACCTGTTCTATTCCAGTTCTTATACTGTGCCCATCCCAGTGGTATTGGGGCGCCTTTAGGTAGTGCATTAAGTTAATGGAAGTTATACCTTCCTCGGGGCCCACATTGTGCATGCTACCCCATCACAGTAAGGACCTTATTCTCCTCATGAGGAAACTCTCCCCTAGTGTTCCAGCTGGGGACAGGTTTTGACCCCCAGAAGAGGCTGCATTTCCCCAGGGGACCCTTAGGCATCAAGAACCATCCCCCATACAGAGGCCCGGTAACTTTGAGTTGGCTCTGGTCCCCAGCAGACCACCTTGCAGCAAGGATCCATTGAGACAGAGCTAGCGGGGACACTGATCCTGCCGGGCTGTCCCTGAACCAACAATGCCCTGGGAGGTGGGAGGGATCTGGAAAATATCCTGCAGTAATACAGCTATTAGACATATCTGGGGGCAGGAGCATTCCCCCAGCGCTATCCTCTGTCCTGTCCGCTTCTCACCCCAGCCAATCCAGTCTCCATTGCCTCTCCCTGCACCTGCAGAGCAGCCTCTGCAGGGTGTGGAGAGGGATGGAGATTGCACCTTGGAGGTGGGAGATCCTTCATGTGTGGGACCCAGAAGAAGGAAGTGATGCACACTTCCTTCTAGGTCACCTCAGCCTTGGACTCCCTGCCTCCCAGTCACTGGCTAGGGTAGATGGGGTGCTTAAGGGAGCGTGTGGCCCTCTAATGTACCCACCACCCCAGATTCAGCCCCACTTTCTCATCTGTGGTTGTGCAGCACCAAGCACACTGCCAGGTCTCATGAAACAACACCAGCTCCCACGTGCAGGCCCTGCCTATGAGTGGGGAGTGAGCCATCAGGAATGCCAACCACACAGCAGGCGTGGGGAGTCTTTTAGGGTCTGATCTAAAGCCCACCGGAAGAATTCGTAGAGACTTCCCTGGGCTTTGGATAAGGAATCCAAAGCTGGGGATGTTACATCTTCTGGAGAAACCTTGTCTGGTAAGACATAGATCCAAGCCCCCCTTCCTAGGGGCGTGTATGTCCCATTAACGTCAGTGGGAATTCAGCAGAATGATGGTGGCAGGGGGGAGTGGACAGAGGACATCAGACTGGTGTAGTCTTCACTTGACTTTTCTCATGCTGATACAGAGAATGACCTAAGATTTCCAGAGGGACAGCGCGTGAGGCAATAGCCTCCGCTCTTCATAAATCCAAGGCAAGGTGATGGTCTATCTCCGATCTTCCTGAGGGATCTGAGGACAAGTTGCTGGAGAACGCTGAAAGGGACGACCTATTCTGAAGTTAAAAAGTAACATAACAGAAGGTGTCTGTGGGCAGCAAGCCCTTGTTCTTTCTGGGATGGACCTGCCGGGGCACTAGACAGCTACCTCACAGATCAGGAAAGTGCCCCTAGATCCCCTATGTCTGAGTGTCGATCCCATCTGTGTGATGGTCCATGCTCGCAGGCAGCACTGTGGCAGCAAAGGAGCAGAAGTGACTCTCTGCCCCACTCCCCTCTCCTAGGATTCCACTCGTTCTCAGATACACATTGCGTTTCCTCACCCTGCTCTGTTCCATGAGCATCCGCCATCCAGTGTGGACAGCAAGGCAGCACAGGACGCAGTGACACACCGTTAGAAATGCCATGAGCTACTCTGGAGCCTCTATTATCTCTCTCTGGTCACGGTGCAGAATGGTGGGAGTAAAAGAGCACCCCCTGCCCTCCAGCAAACATTAAAAACAGTTAGATACAAGCCAGATATCCCAGCTAGCACCGTAGCTGTCAATAAAAGAACTGACTGGCCAGAGACAAGCATTGCTCTTGCTGTGTGTGTGATGCTTACTTCATTTTTTACTGCATCCCTAGTATCTAACTCACTGCTTTGCAAAGCCTTTGGGATGCTCTGAAGGCACAAGATGCTATATAACCAAACACTGATATAGTAGCTTTAAAGTTCCCTTTTTTGCATTGCATTATAAGCTAAAGAAGTGTTTTCCTGCTATTTATGACTGCGATTCTCCTATTCAATGGCAGTACTCTCTGCCAGTGTAAAACCCTGGCTACAGATGCAAATTTAGTTGCGACCTGAATTAATTACATAGCATAAAAACTTGACTTCAGGGAAGGCTTATGTACCTATAGTTAATACAAGAGACGAGGAAACCCCCTCTTCCTCTGTGGGAGGAGCGCATGCTGTTTTCAGGCCATGTTCTCCTCGTGTTCAGGTCATTCTTTTCATGGCCACTCCAGGGGTCTTTCAAATTGTTGCTGAATCTCTGGCTGTTTCTGAAAATACTAAGAATACCTAGCACAAAAACAGAACGTCATGATACAAACATTAGCTGATGGCGATCTGCAGGTAGGTGGATCAGACCAACCTGCGTGAATTTATAATCACTGTCAATCTTCCAGCAACTAGAGGGTGATGCTGTCAGTTTCACATGGGACTCTGAACAAATATTCCAGTTACAAAATGGCTCTGTTTACTTTGACTGTATTATTTTTTTAATGTCTTTTCTTCTATCGTTCTTTGATGGACACAGGCATGAAAACAAGACCTTTGTGTCTCCTGCTGATTATACCTCGCCAGCAGCCATGATGACCCTGGAGTCATTTCCAGAGCAGCGAGTTTGTGCTGGCCTTCTTCGGACCAAAAAATACAGAGCCTGTCTGGTATCTCGGCAGACTGGTCTCCAAGCAGAGTGTGTCCTCCAGGCCTGCCAGATCCAGCAACTGTTTTTGGTGGACAGGTGACCAGCATCTCGGAGGCATGGCCACCTGAAATGCAGGGAAATAAGCCTTCAACCACAATACTCCGAGTGGCCACGTTGTGTCCAGGTGACATTTAGTCATTCAGTGCTGTAGCCTATATGGGAGTCTTCCATTCACTTCAATAAAACCAGCATTTCACCTGAGATGTTTTCACCTGCTTGTTAGTCTTTATATGTCCCGCCACTGCCTAGCCCAAATTGGGCTGGGATTGCTACAGGGGAGGGGGAGCAGTTTGCTCTGTGTTGATTCCTGTGATTGAGCTGGGGGTAGCCCCAAGGAGTTTGGAAGGAAGTCACATAAAGCTCTCATTGGCTACAGAAAGTTACTGCACCATCAGCAGCAGGGATACCCCCTTCTGAAGAGTACTTGTTCCCCAGACAGTTCTTCCCCTGCCTTTACACTGACTTGCATCCCTCCAGGCTGTCAAGTCTGACCCAGCAAGAGTAGGAAAGAGCTGTCTGTTCTCATGAGCTGCAGTTGAATCAATCGGGCAAAATTAAGCAATTCAATTGTTCCTGGTAAATTCGCATTGATGGCTCCAGCCAGTGCTTAATTTGTAATGACAGAAGTGCCGGGGCTCAAGCAATTGCCGGAGAGCAAGAAATTTTTGTACATAACTGATGCAGCTGGCCCAGAGGTGCCAGGGCTCTGAACTGCCAGGCCCATAGGTGCTAGGGCTGGGCCCTGGCACAAATTAAGACTGGCCCCAGCCCTCAGCAGGCATAGCTTCTGGCTGAGGACAGATTGTTTAAGGGAGTCTGCTTTGCACCTAGCTGGATGGTCAGGTGACGGGGGATGAACTGCTAATGACTTGTATAATCAGTGCCTAAGGAAAGAGATGAATTCTAGAGCTAAGCTGCTCTGGAAAGAAATGGGTCTGTCACGCGGCAGCCTTAAAGGCTGCTTGCTACTGCATCCATAGGTCAGTGGGAGCAGCAGATGCCTCGTATCGGCTAACGCAGGCTTGTTCTCTGCAGTATGGTTGTTGAGCAATAGAAGAATTCAGGGCCTTTCTGGTCCATTTTCCATTGCAGTAGAAATCAGTGATGCAGAATCAAGTTATTTTTGTTGTGTCATTTGTTCGTTTAAAGAATGCACACAAGTCCTGCTCTGTCAGCAGGGTGGTGACAAGAAACATGCTGGCAACTCTGCTTGCAGAAACCTCAGGTGCCTGTCCTCCAAAGCCACCTGCCTTGTGGGCTCTCAAAAGTATCTCTGCTGAACACAGGATAGGGTAACCAGGTGTGTGGACACCCCTATGCTGGTATAAGAATGGCTTCTTTCAGTTTAGCTTAAACCCTTTCTCAAGTGACATAAGTTAAACCAGGAGAAACGTGTCCACACAGGGATTTGTGGTGGTATACGACAATATTGGATTAAGTTCACACCTTTGTTTATCCTGGCATAAGAAGCCCACATTCTCCTCTTTCTTCCCAACCCCTGATTTTTTACGCCTTGCCCAAGGATGCCCGCCCAAGCCTTCCTGGCCTGGAAAGATGAGCCTGTGCTGCTACCCCTTGCTGTACGGCTGCTCTGCAACACAAGGAAACTGCAGAGCTTTACCTGCCAGAGGAACAAGGGCGTCCTCTGCATGACTCAGGTGCTGCCCTGGTGAGGCGGCTTTAGCCAGGCCGGCCGTTCGTCCAGTTCTGAGCCGGACAGTGCTGGTTTCGTCTGGTTTGTCCCCTGTGTAGCACTGATATGAAAGCAGACGGGGTTTTGTCTGGTATTATGTCTGAAGGACGCCATTTTGCAGAGCGCGCCGCTCCATCTCTGCCGGTGGGACCTTGTCATGCCTGTGGGCATGGGGCAGCACATGCTGCAAAATGGTGTCCTCTGGGCAGCGTGAGCACGCGTGTGCACTGTGCATGTGAAATCTACTGGTGGGGGAGGGGCAACCGGCTCGGCAAAATGGCATCCTCCACATAGCATAGCCCCGCACGCATGTGCCGGCGGGCTGAGGTCACACAGGTGGGAATGGGGACAACCAAAGGGACTTCCTGTATCCGGGGGATGCGTCACTGGCCGCCCTCTCTTTAACTCTTTCTATGGGGAGTTTCACCCTGGGAGCCTATAGATCAGTGACCTTTGAATGGCACCTTCCAGTGTAACCATAGGGCCTCCACTGCTTACATCTGTTAAGCAGTGTGGTTCTCATCACGTCCCTTGGGCGATGCCTGCACAGTCCACTTCCTTCTATTCACCCCCTGCAGATATCTATCGTATCCCCATTACTCATCCCTCGGCTAACATAGAGAGAGATGTTTCTTTTAATCTTTCCTGCCGTTTCCTGTACTTTATCCCCGCTTCCCATGACTCCTCATGCACGTCTCTTTTTAAACATTCCAGTCATCCAGGAATCAGTGACTGCATTGAAATGAAATCTCACTCCACGCTGCCTAGCGTTTACTGTAGCTCCTGCCGGTTTTGGTTGAGCTCAGTGTAAAACTTCCTTCTTGTGAAGAGTTGAGCAGGTACCGGTAGCGTTCCTGACTAGGCATTAGAGCATCTTGACATGGAATTGTGTGAACTATGTGGTCAGCTGGACTGAGATCGGAGCTGGGAGCCAGGAATGGCCAAACTCTATTCCCAGCATTGCTACATGTCACTGCTTCCTCCGCTGCACAATGAGGATGGAACGAAGTACATTACAAGGGGATTGTGAGGGTTTCCATAGCACTTGACAAGCTGCATAAATGCAAAGCTTTGTTATTAGCTGTGGGTTGATGGTTTTCTTCACACCCGTGGGGCGGAAGCATTGAGATTGGTGTTTCTCTGAGAGATCCACTTTATAGAATTAGCCCATCAGCACTAATGGGAGTTCAGAAGATGGAGTGGGGAGAGCTGGCCATTGGGGTTTAGTCTAGGAGAATCTTCCCCTCCAGTGCTGCTCATTTGTATTCTTCTAGCCCTCTCCTGAGATGTCCCACTTTCCTGTTTGCCTTTTTTTTTTTAATTGCTGCCATAAATTGGGATGAAGCTTTCAAGGATTTTTCTTCAGTAACCTCTAAAATGCTTTTCCCGGTCAGTAAACTGCATGACTTAATAGGCACTCTTGCTTTGGGTTGGTTAGCCCCCAATTTTCTCTGAGCTGTTGTGCTAAGATTAAGTGCTGAACAAGTTTAGTAACTGTTGCATCCTGGCAGACGGTTAGATTCAATAATCTAATAGGGCTGTTCAATCTACCTATTATGATCCTGTTTTGCTTTTGTCATCGTGAAAGTCCATTCTCCATTCACACCAGCCCAGGCACTTTCAAAACATCCAAGTCCCCTTAGGCAATGTCAACAAACAACGGCATTCCATGTTTGACACAATCATCCAGAATGATTAATGTATGGCGGGACAGGCCAAACTCTTTCCAACAGAAATGTTCTTGCCGTGCACACATTCCTGAATGTAACAAACTCTTGTAGCTTCTCAGCAATGATTCTGAATTAGAGACAGTCACCGAATAAAAAGTGACAGAGTCCTGTGGCACCTTATAGACTAACAGAAGTATTTGAGCATGAGTTTTCATGGGTGAATACCCACTTCGTCAGACACATGTGGTGGAAATTTCCAGAGGCAGGTATAAATATGCAGGCAAGAATCAGTCTAGAGATAACGAGGTTAGTTCAATCAGGGAGGATGAGGCCCTCTTCTAGCAGCTGAGGTATGAGGACTTTCTCCTCCCTAGGTGTTCGCACCTCAACTGCTAGAAGAGGGCCTCATCCTCCCTGATTGAACTAACCTTGTTATCTCTAGACTGATTCTTGCCTGCATATTTATACCTGCCTCTGGTAATTTCCACCACATGCATCTGATTAAGTGGGTATTCACTCACGGAAGCTCATGCTCCAATACTTCGGTTAGTCTACAAGGTGCCACAAGACTCTTTGTTGCTTTTTACAGATTCAAACTAACACGGCTACTCCTCTGATACTTGTCACCAAATACAGTGTATAATGTACTCTCTGTGTAACTGTGTGTGTGTTTGTGTGTGAAGAATGTGTTTGCAGATGGGCTGGAGAAGAGAAAAATCCACCTGCTGCTTCCCCCAAACTGGAAATGAACTGGAACCAACCTCTGAGTGAAATTTACAAAACTTCAGGACCTAATGCTTCAGAAGGGATGAGTGATTTGGAGCACCTCCTTTTGGTTTCTAACCTGAGACGGGGTGGGCAAAATACAGCCCATGGGCCAGATCTGGCCCATCTAACATTTCTGTCTGGCCTCCTTTGCACCCAAAGTCCCTCCCAGACCCCTCACCTCCTCTTGCACCCCAATCCCCTGCCACAGCCTGGAGCCTCCTCCTGCACCCAAACTCCCTCCCAGACCCCACTTGGGCCTACTTGGCCTGCTGACATTTGACTCCTGGCCTGATAATACATGGAGAAACCAGAGGATTAGAAGAGCCCTAGAATGTTCCTCTCAATCAGTAAATCCAACATGTCTCCTCAGAGCCCATCCCGTTTTGCTGTCTCTCCCCTTTGCAGTGTGGTTTACAAGCCTTCAAATGCAGCTGATTCAGCACAGACTGTATTGCTAATGACCTTCATTAAAGATTGCAAAAGTAGAAGTGGTCCAAAGGCTGAATAAAGCTTTTCTCTCCCCTCCAAGTCATTAAAAATGGCATGTCTGAATCCCAGTGCTATCCCTCCTCCCCAGTTCTGCAAGCAAGGTAAAGGATGTGAATCTTGAAACCGTGCTCGCCACTTATATGCTAGTACAACACAGCAGCATTTAAATATTTCTTTTTAATTAGATTCCTGTTTTTCCAAGAACACGGTGAAGTTTCTTCAGGTCTCCAGCACCGTTAATTAACTGAGATTCAGAGTTCGCAGTGCCCATGGAAGCCAAAATAAGTGCCAGGCACCTGGGAGTCTGTTCTGGGCACAGTATGTCTCATGTCAGAGCTTTATTTGCACAAGAGAGGGAATGAATTCAGTATTTATTAGGCAAGAATTCGAATGGATAAAATGGGTTGGATGGAATGAGAGTTTTCCTGAAATTTATACCCCATAATTCAACCAGAGCCTTTTATGAAATTTGGAAAACTTTTGTTCTATTTAAGGCAGCGAAGCATCTCCAAAGCAACAACAGAAGTGATCTTCCAAGGCCAATCTCCTAGCTTAGCACAGGAAGCTGTTTCATAGCAATGGCAATAAAACATGCCATTTGCCTATTAGAGTTGGCCATTCATTCAGGTTTCACCCTATTTGGGCGTGTCTTCATTGCAGAGTTGACCAGGGTCTGGGGCACCCAGGTTAGCCTCGCCTGGATGTAAGCAGTCCTGCATGAGTCGCTGGGTCCTCACTGGGGCTGAGCTCACCCATGTGTGTTGCTAGGACTTCTGGTGGCATATCCCATGGTTCCCTGTGCTGCAGGGAACTGAGCAGCTCTAGAATTCTGTCCCAGTGAATTGTGGAAGAACTTGTCTGTCTTGCTGGGCACGCAGGGGGAATTGTGGGAAGGCCTTGAAGGATGAGCAGCACTCCAGTTGTTTAGCTGGTGTCCTCACTGCAAAGTGGGTGAATAACCAGCCCGAGTGAAAGCAGCACTGGGGTTTTAGCCTATAGCCTCAGATGAGCCAGCTCAGATGGAAAGCACCACCACAGTCAGATGAGAAGATTGCATGTGTGGACAGGGAGGGAATGAGGGGCTACACCAAGTAAGAACCTGAGTTTACTGCCATGAAGACCTTTCCTTTGAGTGCATCTATTCTTTGTCTGAAAGATATCTCCAGAAAGACTGTTCACAGCTGAATCCTGCTTCTGTCAAATTCCCCGGGCAGGTAGGTGACACTTCAGAAAAGTATCCAAACAGAACTTTGCAACTGTCCCATGATTCTGCATATTTTAGCAGTGGTGTTTATGACATGCTAGCTCTCAGATTGTGACGGCCATAGTCAGGAAAAATGCATTAGTTCTGGTTCCATTTCAGTGGGGCATATTCATGTTGCCTGCAGTGAAAAGGCCTAGCAAAATGATATTTCCATGTACTTCTGCAGCTGCCTGGAGATATCTCTCTGTGTGAGAGAGAGACAGAGTGAATCTGAGCCATAATATAGCCAATGTTATCAGTGAAGAAAATAAGGAACCTTTGATTTGTAGCTACTCCTGTGCCAGTATATAGAAAACAAACCCAAGCTTCTCATGACTGCACAGCAATCACACTGTTTTCAGAGGCTGTGAGAAACAAGAGTCCTTCCAAAGGATGGTAAGCTCAGAGCATCCCAGGTTTGGTAGGGAGAGGTCTGGTATTGGGATTTAGCGGGCAGTGAGGCGTATGGGGTCAATGGAGATCTCTGGAGAGGAGGCAGCCTTAGTGTGTTGGGAACAAATGTTAAACAGCCTTTGTAAAGGCTCAAATTAGCCTTATTTTTAATTGGTAATAAAGAAGCAATGGGCCGGTGCAGGGAGCCTTCTTGAGCCAAGAAAGGGTGGGCAGAGAGGGACCTTTATAACTGGATCACCTGGAAGTGATTGAAAGAGGAACTAGATAAGAGGGACCTTGTGTGGAAGGGGAATATTTTGTAACAGACACCAGGCCCTTTATAAGAAGCATGGCAGAGCAAACCAGGAGCCAAGGAGAGCTGGCCATTAGCTGTAGGTGGGAGGTAACAGCTGTGGGGAATGATTGCTTAGGGCCTATGAGGTCATGTGCTGACAGCTGAAATGAGAAAAGCACCAGGGCGGTGCAGTGCATTCAACTCGCTCACTCTCTGCTATGCCTGCTGGTCTCAGCTTTTGTTGCAAAGCTCTTAGAAGAGAACATACTGCAGCTACCCCCTCCACATGTGCTGAGCTGTGTGTGTGCTCTGAAAGCCAGGGTGTCGGGCTGGATTGTTTGGCTCTCATTTATTTTGCTGCGCATGTCGGGGGGAAGGGAATATAAAGTCTGCAGTGAATAAAGAACAGGAAAATGGGAGTCACTCTGCCACTGACACAATGTGTCACCTTGGGAAAGTCACTTATTCCCCCCCCTCTCAATTCCCATAACTGTGACAGGGAGATAGTAACTAAGCCTCAGAAAAATTTGACTTTGTGTTGAAAAACTAAACACCCCAAAATTGAAAAATTTTGACTCAAACCTCAGCGATTTCTATATGGAAATACCACCGTGGTGCCTTCTGAGAGCAGTAGTTTGGTGCTTCACAACTCCATGCTACTGCGTGGGCCAGGTTCCCCAGCTGAACTACATTTCTCACGATGCACCATGGCATGGCTGTAAAGCCCTCTGAGATCCTCTAATGGGTGGGACTAGAGAAGAGCAGAGTGCTACCGTTGCCTTAACACTGGTTCTCAGGCCTGCCATTCACCCTGCTTCCCAGCTGGGATTTGAAGCTTGGTCTCTTCCTACTAGTTCACAGCAGCAGAAGAGAGACGATGCTCTTTCCCCACTGCTGCTTTTAGCGCTATGAGTAGCTACGCTCTTGAAGCAGGCTTCCCTTCCCCACCCAGTGCTCGAGTGCAGAGATTCACATTTGCTATGCCACACTGGCTCCAGTGACGCAATTTCTCTTTCGGACGCCACTTCATCAGCTGAATTATCTTCAACTCCCTAGGCTCTACAGTCCAGCCCTACACATTGCAGCAGGCATTGCAACATGAAGCCCCAAGCAAATCACATTAATATGGAGATAGCCACCAACAATATAGATGACAACTAGGACTGATTGTTTTCGGCAATGACGTCAGACCCAGACATCTTTGCATGGAGCCCTAGTCAGTTTCCTTGTTTGGGTTTCTATCTATAGGCTATGGATTGCACCAAGTTCTAAGTATTTTTTGTGTAGTTCTGTCAAATCAGTAAAACATGTGAAGCAAACTGTCTCTTTGCCATCTGGCATGTGGGATTTTGAGGGTTTTTTGCAATGATTTTGATTCCATTTGGATTTCAAGGCAGTAATGGCATATGTCCCTTTATTGCCATAGGGCTATGAAGCTAAGAAAATGCATGGCGTTTTCAGTGGCGTGCATTGGGAACAGATAAAGGTTTGACAGGCTGGTGGGTATGACAGACGGTCATTGGGCAGTGGCAGGTGACCTGTCCTGGGATAAGAACTGGAACACAAAGGAACTTGGGCAAGGACAGATTCTTGTTGCTCTAGCAGAACCTGGGTTTGGGGTGCAGTGTTCCTGGGATTTCTGGAAGGTCCGACCCTCACAGGCAGGGGCCTCTGGAAATGCCACTTATGGAAGGTGTCTGAGGTGGAGCATTGTCCAGAACATAACCTGGATCCACCTTCTCCCAGAGAGGTTTATCCTCTTTAACTGGGGGATGCAGAGCAGACCTGAGGTATCTCTGAGGGTTACAATAGGGGGTGCTGTGGAGAGACGCTAGATATGCAGGGGAAACTCTCCTCACCCCATGCCTTGGATTGGAAGCTCTTTGGGGCAGAGACCGTCTTTTCGTTCTGTGTCTTTATAGTGCCTTGCACTCTGGGGTCCTGCGCCACCTCCAGGGCTGGTGGGTGCTCTGGAAATACAACTAAATCATGATGATGATGATGAAGGAGAAGGTCAAAGGCAGCCGCGTGTACTGACTGTCTCCAACGTGTTGCCTATTTGGCCCAAGCAGTTAGTTAATATTCAGGGTCTTGTGAGGTTGTTTTCATTATCTGTAACTAAACTGGGGTGACTCGTGAGCTGCTCACAAGCAATTTGCAAACTGAGATGCAGGCGTAGTGAATCACTCACTCTGGTTTAATTGTTCTGTTCTGCCCTCAAACCAACGTCACCGAAACTAGAGGCGAGAGAACGCCTATTAACCAGTAGTGTGCCATGACAGTATTAATAAGGCATGCAACAGCTTGCTTGCATGCCATAGGTGGTCCAAAATGGTGTCCTCCATGAGGTGTCAAGTTGTGTGGGGGATTGCCATTTTGTTTTAGAAAATGGCTTTCTCCATGGGGGCTGGATGGAATCAGCCCGCAGGCAGCCATTTGGACAATGCTTAGCTAGTGGGGCATGCAATGCATACAGTGATGGCACACTACTGCTATGAGCTCATCTTGTCGGTCTCCAGGCGGCATGGCCAGGGTTGATCTGCCCACTGCTTATGTCCAGATCACTTTGAAATGTCCAAAGTGTTGGGGTTTCAGCCTTTTCCCTTGGGGGCAGATAATTTCATGATTGAATAGCTCACCCCAGGATGTTGTTTTTCCTCCTCTTCACCCTACATTTCCCCTTGTTTAAGTTCATTCCAAGAGGAAAAACAAAGCAGGTTTCTGAACAACGGTCTATTGTTCTTCCCCACCCTCCTGACTGAGAGGAGCTCCAGGCGGTTCTTACACACCAGACATAGAGAACATCCACAGCCATGTGGCTTGCTGCACATTTGACACAGGCCATCTTTGCCAAATGGGTGTATTTGAATGAGACGCTCAGGTGAGCTGGCTGCTGCAGAGTTCGTCGGCGTGAATAAATAGCTGCGAGCTGTATAATTCGCCACCTCCCTGGCATCAGCACCGAGCCCATTGCAGGGTATAGTAAATGCTTCGTTATCAGATTGTAACAATGTTTTCAATACTAATCTACCACTGACATTAATTGACGTTAAATGGCCATTAGTTCAGTGTTCCACATGTTCCAAGAGCCATTCCAGCCTGCCAGAGAGCCAGGGAGTTCACCAGCATGGAGAATGGGAAACGCAAACAACCTGTTTCTTTCTCATGCCAATAGAGAGCTGGGGAAAAAAATTCTCTTGCAGAAAATGACTCTTGCCTGCTGTTTCCTGGCCAGGACTTGGCCAAAGAACCAGGGATGGGAGGAGGTGGGGGGCGGAGGGGAGACAGCTTTACTGGTGGCTTTGAGCTCATGATGGTTTGAGATGGGTGGGGGAGTGGGTTGGGACTGGAAACTTGGATGATCAAGGTGATTTCAGCAAAGGACCCAGCCAAGATCAGGGCCCTTCTGTGCGAGGTGCTGTCCACAAATGTAGTGAGCGCTGGGGCCTGCCCCCAAACAGCCTACACTCTAGGTAGACAGACCAAGGAGAAAGTGATCTGTAACACACACGCAGAGTGCCCTGGGAAAGGATTTGCAAATGCCATGTTAGTGCCACCGTTTTATCTGCTTGTTGAGTAACTAAAATCATTGTCGGTAAGGCACTTAGAGCTGCTATTTCTTGAGCATTGGGTTGTATGTGTAGTTTCAGATATAGAAAAAGCAATTGATTTATGCTAAAATCCTTACATGTGTACGTGGCCCTGTGTCTGAAGCCGATCACTGTGCCAGTAAGACTAACAGTCACCGGCACTCTTGATTCCTTGGGGGACGGCAGGGATCATTGAATGAAGCCTTTGTTCAAATTCTGCTCCAAAATTGAAAAGAATATTGTGGTAATTTTTTTGTCTTTTTGGATGCGGCTAAACCAGCCCTGCCAGGGACGATGCATCCTGGAACTCCTCAATATCCTTTTGCCTTTGGAATGAAACAGATTGCACCAAATATCAGCTGTTTTCAAAAAATGACCCAGGATCCATCCATCCCCGCCCTCTCTTGCAATATGACCACCACTCTGCACCCGGCTTGACTCACGCAGCCTGGACGGGGTGCTCCGCTAGCAACACCCCCAGTACGGGCCGTCTGAAACAAAGCGCAAACATCTCCAGGAAATGCCTCCGCAGAAGTTTGCCAGGTGGATTTGACTCCATGGTTACAAGAATGTTTTTGGTGGTTTGTTTGTTTTTGTTTCACCCCATCTCTCTGCAAGCAGCTGCTGGGCTCAGTCATGGGTAAGGGTGGAAACCTTTGGTGGGAGTCTCTTGTTGGCAGCATATCACTGAGCTGGACACATCCCCAAGTGCTTGGTGAGGTTTCTGGTATGTCTTGCTACACTGGCTGTGCAAATACAAGGAGACGTTTATCTTCGTGATATTACTGCCCTTTCCAGCCAGAAACTGGGAGCTCAGAAGTTCGTGGAAAATAGAGAATACTACTAAAAAGTGAATTGAAAATGTCCCGATCTGCAGCAAGCTTTGGGCCCTCTCCTTGATTCTAATTTTGGGTGGAGACTCAGGTTGGTTGTGGGTTTATCCTGATTTGCCCCTTCTTTTCTCCGCATGTAGGCAAGGAAGGGGCGTTAGTGAATTGTGTTGAAAGTTCCCCCAGCAACGGAAAATCTCCCGCATTTCTTCCACAATAAGAGCATGACATCTGCTTAGTGATGACTCAGGCCGTTTTTCATCCCAGTAAAAGTACCCACACACCCAACCATATGAGAATGTGTTCCTGCCAGGAGACAGAGGAGGAAAGAGGGAAAAATAATGGGACAGGGCAAACAGTCTGCATTAGATAGGACAAGACTAATCAGGAATTAGGGCCTGGTGTGTTTGTTCCTTTAATTCCCACACAACAGACCAAGGACATGAGGAGACTCAAAGGAACATTGTTAGCATCATTGAGGGTGATTCCAGTTCCGGAGGCGATGTAATAATTGCATGAGATGAATTACAGCTGGAGAAACCAACAGGTTCAAGTTACAGGCAGCTAGAGAAATTAGAGAGTTCTCATTCATGGGGAAATCAGAAAAGTAGCCCACTGCGAAAGTGGGGAGGCTTTTCTAATAATGCCTCAAGAAAAAAGCATCCCCTTGCTGAAGGGCTAATTAGCCCTGGAGACTGAAGACTTATTCCTGGGACAGGCACAGGGCAGACAGCTGCAGTGCATGTTCCCCTCCCTGCTGCAATGGGACTCAGGGCTGTCCTGCAGGGATCCTAGCCAGCATCAGGTAGTGTGGCTTCCCAAGCTCAGTCATTCCTTGGCCTGGGCAGAGGAGTCTAATACCAGGGCCCGTGGTGGTGGGAGGGTCACTTGTCCATGAAGTGCAGCACACTCTGGCCCTGATCCGGCCCAACATGCATGACTAGTCATGATGGCATCCGTGGGGGGCTGCGAGCTCAATGTGCGCTTAGGTGCTGGGCTGGATCAGGGCCAGAGCCTCGCTGGATCGAGCCGTGGGAGCTGCAGCAAGATGGCCTTGCACTTCACAGAGCCATCAGAAGGCTGCCAGGGGGTGGAGACCGGCCTCCGCTGGATTTGAGTCAGGACCACCTGCTCTCCTGCTTTGTGCACATCTGAAATAGGGACACTTGTCCGTTAGCGGGTCAATCCTGCAAGGTGTTGGGTTCCGGCCTTGGTACAGCACAGCATGTAAGCATTTGAGACACAACAAATCCTGAATCTTCTCAGGGGGTTAGACTAGCTGGGCCTTGCGGTACCTTCTAGCCTGACGGTTCTGGGCTTCTATGTGACTTGCTCCCTTGATGTCAATAACGGCACAGCAGACCCGAAGGCAGATTTACTGAGCTCACCCCCCAGTCTCCCTTTCACTTTCACTGGCAATTTGGTCCATGAAGCGCTATGCAGAAACTCGGAGGCGCCCGGCAGTAATTTTTCCCCCAGTGAGTGGAATGGATGTCAAGAAGCCCCTTTGAAAGCCCACGTTAGACAAGTCTTTCCACATTATCTCTAATGCAATGTGACTAAAGCACCAGACTTTTAAATGTCAGAGACAGTGTGACACAGCTTAGAAACAACGCAGGATTCTTTGGAGAAATCAGACCCACAATGATCCTTCCATAATGGGAAATACTTGCTCTCAGCTGTGCCAATCTGTATATGTCAAATTAAGGAAATGCCCCCAGCATCCAAGGGAGGCTGCTAGGTAATCCTGCTGCTGAATTTAGAGGGGTTTTGTCCCAGGTTACAAGGCAGCTTTGAGTAATACACTGAGAACTTGGTATTAAGATCAAACAATCAGACAAATCCCAAGCCAACAGCTGAGCTTCTCTGATGAATGCATCCAGTTTGGCTGGTGCTCAAACCCCCACAGTAGAGAGGGAATCTTGTGCAGAATCTGAGATTGATAAACTGACTCAGCTGAAATAACTAGAGCTTGTCTAGAATTCTTCAATGAATGTTTGGGTTTTTTCTTTTCTTTTTGGAAATGCTGATTTGTTGAAATTGAAATTTTTCTCAGGAAAGATTCAGTTTCAATGGATTCCTGAGTTTGAAGAAATGTTGGAAAAAAATTGAAATGTAGAAATTAGAAATGAAATGTTCTGACAGTGTCTAGTTCAGAGTGCCCAATCGATTTATAAATGAAAGCTAGTTTTTTTTTGAGAGGGGGATTGAAATGGTTGAAATGATCAGAATAAAATATTTTGATTGACCCAAACCAATGTATTTATTTATTTCAGTTCATGAACATTTTCAAGATTTTGATTTTTCATCCCAATTTGGGATTGGAAATTTTATTTTTCAATCTCAAAAGTTTTTGAAAGGTGAGAAAAGTTTCTCTCCCAGCTCTAGAAATAACAGTCATCAGCAAGGATTTCTCTGCAGGAGCAAATCTGTTCCAGCAGAAATCGAATGACAGCCACAGTCAGCAAAACAAACATATGGCAAAACTTCCCAAGAGCCTGGCTGCTTTATCCAGACCTCAGAACTTGGGTGTGGAATCTTTGCCTTCCTGCAAGCACTTTTCCCCTTCTGTCTCTCTCCAGCTTCCTTCTTTTACTGATGGGGAGCTAAAGAACGTTTGTATTGAGATACTATTCAGGTACATCAGAGCCCTTTGATTCTACAGTGTTGTGGTTACGTGATATCTAATTACCTGAAAACCTTAAGGCACATCACAAAGCAAAGGACAGAGTGTAGCTGGGTGTTGGTGCTTCAGGAATATCCATTATTGAGTCCTGGGGCTACACCAGGGCTGGGACACGGATAGTAGTGTTCTTACAAGCTCCGCCCACAAAATAAGCTCCACCCATGTGACGCTGTGGATTGTGCAGGGTTTCTGCATGGGGCTCCCTGAGTGGGGCTGCCCCTTGTTGGAGTTTGAATAGGCCTATGGCCAGGGCAGCTCTAGTCTGGATTCACGGGTGCAATTGCACCCACCAAAGTCAGGCCCGGAGCAGTGTGGGCTGGGAGCAGTTGCACAGGGCCCTTGGCTCACATTTGGCCTGGCTGCCCCTCTATCTTGACAGCCCGGCCAAATCGGAGTGAGCAGCATTGCAACCTGGCATGCGGGGTCGCAGCGCCACTCAGGTTTGGTGCCCATCATTGCTAGGGCAGGAGTGACTCGCCTGCCAAGCTGGGCCCAGAGCTGCTGGCATTCCCATGCCAGACCCAAGGCAAACCACCAGGCCGAGAGTCTGGAGGCAGGATCAGGTTGGAGGTCCCGCTACCACTGGCAGCAGGGCTGGAGCTCAGCTACTGGCCCCCAGCTGCACAGGGCAGTGACCCCACAGCCTGGGCCCTCTCTAATGCCCCCCATCCCCTACTTGGCCCCTCATCCACACAGAGAGGACAGTGACCCCACAGGCCTTGCCCTCTTTGACCTCCCTCATTTCCCCCGGCCCCATGGAGAGGGCAGCAACCCATAGCGCATGCATTGCATCAGGAGGCTGCATCTACCCCGGCCCATGGACCTTGCTAGGCTCCTTGATTGCCGAAAAACCATCAGTGCTGATATCTCCCAAATGCCCCCACCTTGTGGCCTCAAAATGAGCCATTGCTCACAGCAAACCATGCAGGTCAGCTTTGTTGTCTCCCACGCTGGATGTTTAAATTAGAGTCACCGGGCAGCTGTATTTCTCCCTCACTGGGAAGAATGGGGCAGCCCAGGCCCCTCAGAGTTATTGTTCCAAGCTAGGATTTTGGAGGAAAAGGTAGTCGCTTCAGAGGGGTGCAGGTACGGTGTCTGGGCAGAGACTGGCTGTTTCCAAGCTCTGATGGGGTTCACAACTTCACTGAAGAGCAAATTTAAAGCAGACTGCTAGACGGAAATGTTTCCAAATGACTGAATTCACTGAACCAAAGTTGCATTTTCGCTGGTTAACTGAAGCTTATAAAATAGTTCATAAGAATAAATAATAAAAGTATTAATTTGCTAGACCAGAAGTCAGCTGAACCTTCCATTCACTTGTCCAGCTCAAGATTCTAGTGTTAAGATGGACATGTGTACCAGTGTCTGCGCTGCATCCTATTATGTATCAATTACTGTCAATGCTGAATAAATGCCTAACTCAGTCATCTGCAATCAAATGAGAAATACTGGGACTCAGGTCTAAGGGCTGACACCATGACTAAGTAAGAGTTTTGAAATAATTCAGGCCTATATGCACAGATGCTCAGCCCCACAGAGGCTGAAGACCTCTGGGAGTCAAGCCAAAATTGGGCATTCAAAAATGGAGGCATCCAAATTTAGTGGATTACCCATATTAATTAATACATGTTTATGCTCCATCCTTCCCATTCTCTTAACCCATGCAAACTTTCATCCATCATCATCATCGAATCATGGAATATTAGGGTTGGAAGAGACCTCAAGAGGTCATCTTGTCTAATACCCAGCTCCTCCTCCTCCTCCTCCTATTTTTTTAACATCTTACTACATGTTTGCTTGGTGATAGCACAATGCACATAGCAACCGAAGCTTGTCTAACTGAGCACATACCTGTTTGGCTGAGCAAACATGCAGAGTAGATGTGTACATCAAGGACAATTACTTTCCACCTGTGCTCTGCAGTGAATATATCTTTCTGTGGCTCACATGCTTCAGTCTTCTGAGCTGTTGTATTATTCCATTCCCTAGAAAGCACTTTGGGTTACATTGTTTGTGAGAGATGCATCACAGAATAAAGCTGCCTTGTATTATAAGATGGCTTTCACGTTAAGTCACATCCTGGAAATAGAGAAGCGGTTTTGATTGTTTTTTTCCTGTCTCTCTCTCTCTATTTTATAACAGTTTTTAATCTCAGTAATGGTTGAACATCTTGTTCGAATGAAAAGCCTATCAGCTGTTAGTACTGCTCAGACACAGTGGTAGCAGCCAGGACAGGAAACAATGAAGACAAATGTAAAGTTGTGGGCCATTAATCTCAATCCTTTGATATGTGAAAGCCCCTCAATCCTGAGCCTGAATTTGGCACCGGAGCAATTGCTTCAGCTTTGGAAAAAGCCACTGCTAGTGTTTGGAAACAGAAAGCATCGGAGAGGATCAAA
Source organism: Gopherus evgoodei (assembly GCF_007399415.2). Taxonomy (NCBI): domain Eukaryota; kingdom Metazoa; phylum Chordata; order Testudines; family Testudinidae; genus Gopherus; species Gopherus evgoodei. The sequence goes on from NC_044334.1 coordinate 4,584,212, forward strand.
ACCAGGGGCATATTAGGCCAGGGGCTGAGTCAGCCAGGGTTAGGGTGTATCATAAGGCTGACCACTTTTAACCTGCAGGAGGGCAAGAGCATCCATGACTGGCAATTGGATACTGGTCAGATTGAGTTAGCAAAAATGCAGGCAGCTCAAGCATGGGCCCTTGGGCTATTTATAATGGGCCACATGTGAGCTGAATAGTTCAGGCTATGTTCTGGCCAGAGGCTGTTCAAAAGTAACGCTGAGTTAACTGGAGACTGATAGAAAGTGCCCCAGCCCCTTGCTGACACATTCTCCCTTCTGGCTGCCGCTGCCACAGCTACAAGACTTCCAGGTGGGCTCTTTGCTTTGTTCAGCTGCAAAGTGCCGAGCTGGGGGGCCTGATTCTCATCTATGCTATGGCCCTTTTGCAGTCTTCTTGCAGGGTAAAGGGGCCTTTAAATGGGTATAAATGGCTTTTACATCCACTTGAAGGCCCCATTCCACACTCGAGTGGTGTGAAGGGGCCTTAGTGTAAATGAAAATAAAGCCCAGCGATAAAGACATTCAAAAGGTTCACAGTGACAGGATGTGAAATAGGCAACCCAGAATGGTGAAGCAGATTGGGAGGCCATTTTAAACAACACTCATCAGGCGCGATTTCTCAGGAGAAGTAGGATGGGGTTTGCTCCTCTGCTTTGCACTGGCTAAAGTCTAACCTTTGCCCCGCTGCCGTAAGCTGGCTCTGACCTCTGCACTGCCACGTGCCTGTTGAGGCACCAGCAGAGCTGTGCAAAAAGTATTATTAGCCAACCTCATCTGAATGAAAGCCAAGACCTTGCTCGGACAATGCTCGCAACCCCTTTTGTGCTCCTTCTGGGCATGTTTATAGGAGGGCACTTTGGCCACCAAAATGTTCATGGAAAGAGAAAGTGTCACGGATGCTTGTCCAACTAGGTATTGTAAGGAAGGTATACACACAGGTATTCATTCCATAAGTGTGCACACGGCGGGTTCAGGAAGCAAAACCAGCTGAGGAGAAGACACCTTAGGTTTAGGTGGCCAGTCACACAGCATCACTAGCAAACATTTGGTGCATTAGTCCTTGTGAATGCAAGAAATCCGTAAACTGAAACGTTAACATGTATTCATATTGTAGAACCCAGAGGATCCCTTCAGGAACTCGGGCTGTACTGGGCTAGGGTTTGTACAAACATATAAGGCAAAGCTGACCACTCCCCCAAAGATCTTACAATTTACAAAAGCAGCAAAGAATCCTGTGGCACCTTATAGACTAACAGACGTTTTGGAGCATGAGCTTTCGTGGGTTAATACCCACTTCTTCAGATGCATCTGCACATGCATCTGAAGAAGTGGGTATTCACCCACGAAAGCTCATGCTCCAAAACGTCTATTAGTCTATAAGGTGCCACAGGATTCTTTGCTGCTTTTACAGATCCAGACTAACACGGCTACCCCTCTGATACTTTACAATTTACAGAATCTCATTTGCATAAAAAGTTTTGATAATAATTATTAGCAATGAATATCTCTGTAAAAGTCTCAGCTTGCCACTAGGAGGAAAAGTGGCTAAACTGGTGAACTAAGTTGTTCCTCTGTGAAAAGTCTTGCACTCCAGTCATGCTGGCAGCTAATAAGCAAAATAATTTGGTTAATTAGACAATAGAATCTTGGGAACATTTGGACGAACTGAATTTAGAGATTTCACGGCTTCACCCAGTGGCATCCTGTGGGTCTGTTCATCCAGACTCAGGGCGGGCTGGAGTGTTAAGCCCATTAGTGACCCTGAAAGAAGAGCCCCATCTACTGAGCTTCTGTCACCACTAACTACGGAGTGGCCTACCCTGTTACCAAGAACCGTCATCACAGCATCCCTTCATAAAAAGCTGCGGCATTGACCAGTATTGACTCAGCCTACAGAACCTCACTGGCACCATTGCCTGTAACACCCTGGGTGTTTTGGGGAGGTCTTTTATACATGGGTAGGCCTGACCCTCTGCAGATCACAGACCGAGTCAACTTGGTGATAGTTATTCCTGTGGAAATTATTCTTTACAATAAAAAAGAAAAGTGTCCCCATCTCCAGTCAAACATTCTGGATGCACAATTTTCTCTTATGTCAATATCCTTTAGTCTTCACTCTGTTGCTAAACATAATAGTTACTGAACTCTGCAAAGGGCTCTAACTCTTCCTGCAGATCTCATGCTCTGGGGCAGGACTATCCGCAAGTGCCATTTGGCTTTCCATGATACGACTGTATCTGTTTTTCATGCCTAGGCCCTGATCCTGTGCTTGTTGAAGTCAACGGAAAGGCTCTTATAGTCTCCTGTGGCCACTGGCTCAGGCCTTAAAACACACCCGTTGGTGTACAGAGGAGCGCAGAAACCTGGAACGCCAGCTGATTGATCTCTGCAAAGACGCCATTGCAGACAACAACCTCAGTCAGCCTTTGTTAACCAAGACCACAGTCAGACTTTTAAAGTTACATCAGACTTGGCTGAATGTGTTTTTTTGGTTTCTCTGAGTAAGGAATTAGACTGGTTTATATTTCCTCCCACTTCTCCCAAATTTCAGAGTTTTATTGGTGGCTGGAGTATTGAAAAAACAGCATCTAAAAGTAGCCTTGTTATGTGCAGAAATATTGCCATTTTTAGATCTTAGATTCCTTCTGGCATTTACTGTTCTGAAAGTGAATGGAACTTCCATAGCTCAGGATTGTTCAGGTCTTTCCAGACAGGGCTGGCTTTAACTTTTTTGCCATCCCAAGCAAAAAAAAAGTGCTGCCCTGCCATAACACCCCCCCCGTGAGCACTGTGCTGCTGAACCCCCCTGCAAGCGCTGCTCCGCCCAAGCCCCTCACCTTCCCGAGCGCTGCCCAAGCCCACGGAACACCGCGCCGCCGAACCCCCCCGAGAGCCTTGCCACCCAAGCCCCCGCCCCATCGAGCACCATGCCATCCAAGACTCCACCCCCTCCAAGTGCCACGCCGCCCACGCCCCCTGCCCTCCCCGAGTGCCACACTGCCCAAACCCCCCCAAGCGCCATGACACCGAACCCCCCAAGCGCTGTGCCTCTGAACCCCCCAAGTGCCTCCCAAGACCCCGCCCCCTCCAAGCGCCACACCACCCAAGCCCTCGCCCCCCAAGCACTGCACCGCCCAAGCCCCCGCCCCTCCAAGCACCATACCGACCAAGCCCCCACCCCTGAGTGCTGCCCAAGCCCCCGCCCCTCCAAGTGCCACGCCGCCCAAGACCCTGCCCCTCCAAGCACCATGCTGCCCAAGCCCCCCGCCCCCCTGAGCCATGCCACCTAAACAAAAACAAACAAACAAAAAAACTTCTCCCCCGAACCAAAAAAAAAAACACCCGAGCGCCGCCCTGCCCCAAGGTGCCGCCCCAAGCACATGCATGGTCAGCTGATGCCTGGAGCCAGCCCTGTTTCCAGCGCCGAAACATTTTTATCCCCACTCGCAAAATACAGAAAAGGTTTTATTAGCCTGAACAATCTGCTTGCCTTCTACCCTCTATATTGCATCCTTCTGGCTCCCCTCCAGTTTTGCTAGCAGCTGCCAGGTGTCTTTCCTTGCTAATTAGAACAGAACTTTAAAATTCAGTTCATTTGGCACCAAAAGTCAATGTCTGATCCAAGAGAGTTCACAATAGCTGCTTATGACTTGAAGCACATTGAAGACTGTGAAGAGGTAAAAGAAGATCTCACAAAACTGGGTGACTGGGCAACAAAATGGCAGATGAAATTCAGCGCTGATAAATGCAAAGTAATGTGCATTGGACAACATAATCCCAACTATACATATAAAATGGTGGGGTCTAAATTAGCTGTTACCACTCAGGAAAGAGACCTTGGAGTCATTGTGGACAGTTCTCTGGAAACATCCACTCAATGTGCAATGGCCGTCAAACAAACTAACAGAATGTTGGGAATCATTAGGAAAGGGATGGATAATAAGAGAAAATATCATGTTGATTCTATATAAATCTGTGGTACACTCACGTCTTGAATACCGTGTGCAACTGTGGTGACGCCATCTCAAAAAAGATATTGGAATTGCAAAAGGTACACAAAAGGGCAACAAAAATTATTAGGGGTATGGAACAGCTTCCATATGAGGAGAGACTAATAAATCTGGGACTTTTCAGCTTGGAAAAGAGATGACTAAGGGCATAGGTGCTGAAACTGTGGGTGCTTGGGGTGCTGGAGCACCCCCAGTCTTGAAGTGGATTTTATTATAAACAGGGTTTATGGTTTGGTTCAATGGCTCACAGCACCTCTGCTATACAAATTGTTCCAGGGCCCCTAACTAAGGGGGGATATGACAGAGGTCTATAAAATCATGACTGCTGTGGAGAAAGTAAATAAGAAAGTATTATTTACTCCTTCTCATAACACAAGAATTAGGGGTCAGTAAATGAAATTCATAGGCAGCAGGTTTAAAACAAACAAAAGGAAGTATTTCTTCACACAACGCACCATCAACCCGTGGAACTCCTTGCCAGAGGATGTTGTGAAGGCCAAGACTATAACAGGGATCAAAAAAGAACTAGCTAAATTCATGGAGGACAGGTCCATCAATGGCTATTAGCTAGGATAGGCAGGGATGGTGTCCCTAGCTTTTGTTTGCCAGAAGCTGGGAATGGGCGACAGGGGATGGATCACTTGATGATTACCTGTTCTGTTCATTCCCTCTGGGGTACCTGGCATTGGCCAATGTCAGAAGACAGGTCACTGGGCTAGATGGACCTTTGGTCTGTCCCAATATGGCCGTTCTTATGAAGGACATGAAATTAGTTTGCATTTTTTTACACTCTAATTCACTTCTTTTCAATTATAGAATCATAGCACTGGAAGGGACCCCGAGAGGTCATCTAGTCCTGTCCCCTGCACTCACAGCAGGACTAAGTATTATCTAGACCATTCCTGGCAGGTGTTTGTCTAACCTGCTCTTAAAAATCTCCAATGATGGAGATTCCACAACCTCCCTAGGCAATTTATTCCAGTGCTTAACCACCTGGACAGTTAGGAAGTTTTTCCTAACGTCCAACCTAAACCTTCCTTGCTACTTTTTTATTGTCCTTTCCTCAGAGGTTAAGAAGAACAATTTCTCTCCCCACTCCTTGAAACAACCTTTTATGTGCTTGAAAACTGTTCTCATGTCCTCTCTCAGTCTGCTCCAGATTAAACAAACCCAATTTTTTCAGTCTTCCCTCGTAGGTCATGTTTTCTAGACCTTTCATCATTTTTGTTGCTCTTCTCTGGACTTTCTCCAATTTGTCAACATCCTTTCTGAAATGTGGTGCCCAGAAGTGGGCACAATACTCCAGCTGAGGCCTGAGTAGAGCGGAAGAATTACTTCTCGTATCTTGCTTTCAACACTTCTGGCTAACACATCCCAGAATGATGTTTGCTTTTTTTGCAACAGTGTTACACCGTTGACTCATATTTAGCTTTTGGTCCACTATAAGCCCCAGTTCCCTTTCAGCAGTCAACTCCTTCCTAGGCAGTCATTTCCCATTTTGTGTTCTACTTCCCCAATTCCTTGAGGCTATTTCTTCTTCTTAGAAAGTTTGAGATGCAAGTCAGTTCCCCCTGAGATATGCCTTGGCCACCTTCCACAATGAGCTAGGTGAATGTCTACTCACTCACTTCTTACTTCCAGAAACAAACTTCCAGTGGGTATCACGTGTAGCTGACGAATAACTTCACATCTTTTGAGAAGAATGGATTCTTGCCAGTCCTTTGACTGAGGCTATGATGGGGGTGGGGGTCTGGTAAATAGATGACCTAATGGCAGTTTTCTATTTTGGTTCTTGCTGCTTGAACTTGGAATCACCTTTAAAGCTGAGAACAATCAGCTTTTGCTGGGGAGCAGTTTCATTTATGAACTTTTCATTGGCCAGGGCACTGGGTTCTGCCAACCTTGGCCAAATGGAGGTGTCTGCATCTTGGAAGTAGTCAAAATACAAAGACCATCTGCATTGCTACTTCAGGCATAAATTGGTGGTCAGATGGGATCAGGAAGAACTTTGTTTGCCTGGCATTATACTGCGTCACGAAGCGCATTGCACATTTTGTGGACTGTACTTTCCATGGACATATCTGACACTGGTGCCTTCGAGATAGGATACTGCATGAGATAGGCATGTTGATCTGTTATAAAGTGGCAATTCCTGCTACCTCTGCTCTTCCATCTAAATGTGCAGGGTCCAGAAGATTTAATCCTTATACTGGGAGAAGTTTTATCAGAAGTTTCTCCCTTAAAATTCAGTCCCCAAACTTGTGACAATATAACTACAAATGTAGAGAGCTAAGTATTTTACCGGGAGTGGGTGTGTTGGATTGTAAAGGTGGAGGCCTGTAGCTTTGAAAGGAGCTGGGAAATCAGTGATGCAAATAATTGATTTTCTTCATGCTCTGACTGGGAGTGAGCTTTGTTTATTAAACCTCAAGAATGTGACTCTTAATTAAGTTTCCTTTGTCCCAGTTTCTGACAATGCAACCAGGTCAGGGAGTCAGAGAGCCAGGTTTTTAGATGCTTACTTTTTATTCCACCCTTACTCCAGTGAACTCCCACTGAGCAGACACTAAGTTAGGACCTCAGGCTTTTGGTCTGTTTAAACCAGAGATAGAAAACTCCTCTTTTGTCTGTTAGTTGTTTGCCTCTCCTGGGTCTGGGAAGGAACCATTCCCTTCATTATATGGTCCTGGGCTTCATCCACCCTTCCTCAAAATGACCCAGATGATGGGGCTTTCAAATGACCCAAGTAAGTGGAGGGGGAGTGTCCCACAGTCTGGCAGGCCTCTCTATTAGGAGATTTCCCCCCCCCCCCTTACATCCAGCCTGGATTTCCTCCTGTTGCTCCTAGCTCAGTGCATTTTCTGATTCCAGAGCATGTCTGTTACTTCTGGGCTGGTTTGTTTCATGTTTGTTCACCGAGGTTTGCGACTGAGGGATGCTGCTTTTCTTTCATGTTTAGGATGCTTCTTAATCTGACTGTCCCCTCCAGGTTTGCATGGGATCCTAGACAGTGGGAGGGGTAGACAGAATGCTGTGCCAGAGACAGATACTTTAGATGCTCCTTTCTCAACTTCCTTCTGGTTCTTGTTGTTCTGCTTCACCAACAGCCATCTCTTTCCATGGCTTCTTAGCACTGGTTTCTATCACTCCTGCCACCCCCACACAGTGCCCTGCCGCCAGGATTGCAGTACTGTAAATTCACCTTTGATGCTTGAGCCTCGGTTCCATAATCATGCTCTAACCCCAGGAAGGTCTTGCTGAGGATGCATGGCCAGAAATATGTCATTGTTAAAAGCCAGCAAGGTTTGGGCAAGTGCTTTGGGAAAAGAAAAGAAAAGAAAAGAAAAGAAGAGTTCCTCTATGGATGTTCAAGTTGGTTTATTTCCAGCAACAAGAATATATATTCTAACATAAAACCTCTGTTCAGATACTGCTCAGGCTGCCCCACTAGCACTCAGCGTCAGAAAATGGCAAAGACAAGTTTGCACCAGTAACCTTAACTCTGCCCCCTCGTGCACATGTATTACTGTGACAGAGGGCCAGATTCTTTTGTACACTAAGGCCTCTTTGCATCACACTAGCAGGAAAAGGGGGCTTTACCAGGGGCAGCTCTAGCTTTTTTGCCACCCCAAGCACGGCAGGCAGGCTGCCTTCGGCGGCATACCTGTGGGAGGTCCCCAGTCCCGTGGCTTCGGCTGCTTGCCTGCAGGAGGTCCCCAGTCCCATGGATTTGGTGGCTTGCCTGCGGGAGGTCTGCCAGTCCCATGGCTTCAGCATACCTGCAGCCGAATTGCCGCCAAATCTGCGGGACCGGCGGACCTCCCACAGGCAAGCCGCCGAAGGCTTCCTGACTACTGCCCTCTCAGGGACCGGCAGAGCACTCCCCACGGCTTGCCACCTGTCATGGTATAATTCCCCACTCTGAACCTTAGCTTCCAAAAGATGGGGTACCAGCATGAATTCCTCTAAGCTCAATTACCAGCTTAGTACCTGTAGCGCTGCCACCAACCAGGAATTACAGTGCCTGGTACACTCTGGTCCCCCCAAAACCTTGCCCAGGGACCCCCAAGACCCAGACCCTCTGGATCTTAACACAAGAAAAGAAAACCCTTTCCCCCACCATTGCCTCTCCCAGGCTTCCCCTCCCTGGGTTGCCCTGGAAGATCACTGTGATTCAAACTCCTTGAATCTTTAAACAGAGAGGAAAATTCATCATCCCCCCTCCTTCTCTCTCCCCCTCCCCAACTCTCCCTGAGAGAGAAAGTAATCCTAACACATAGAGAAATTAACCTTTCTCTCTCCCTTCCCTCCTTTCTCCCCACCAAGTCCCTGGTGAATCCAGACCCAGTCCCCTGGGGTCTCACCAGAGTAAAAAAACAATCAGGTTCTTAAACAAGCAAAGCTTTTAATTAAAGAAAGAAAAAACAGTAAAAATTATCTTTGTAAATTTAAGATGGAATATGTTACAGGGTCTTTCAGCTATAGACACTGGGAATACCCTCCCAGCCTAAGTATACAAGTACAAATTAAAATCCTTTTAGCAAAATACAAATTTGAACTCCTTCCAGCCAAATACACATTTGAACTTCTCCCAGCCAAATACACATTTGCAAATAAAGAAAACAAACATAAGCCTAACTCACCTTATCACGTAGTACTTACTATTTTGAATCTATAAGAACCCGTATCAGGGAGATTGGAGAGAAACCTGGTTGCACGTCTGGTCACTCTCAGAACCCAGAGATAACAACAACCAAAAATTAACAGCACACACACAAACTTCCCTCCCTCAAGATTTGAAAGTATCCTGTCCCGATTGTTCCTCTGGTCAGGTGACAGCCAGGCTCTTGTTACAGTCAAAAGAGATATGATTACAGTCAAAAGAGATATGAAGTACTTCTGTTCTATTAACTCTTACTTATCTGTTTATGACACCGCCCCAGGCACGCGCTTGGAGCACTGGTGCCTGGAGCCACCACTGGGCCTTATTATGTCTTTAAGGCCCTTTAGCACTGCCAGAGTGGTGTAAAAGGGGCCTTCTTGTAAATGTGAATCTGACCCACAGTCTTTAATTACACGATCACACATTATTTCTTATTTAATACCACAGAAATCCTACAGTCTGAGCTACAACCTTTGACACCCTTTCTGTTTTATTCAGATTCTATCATGGTCATCACCAGAGTGTCTGAACGCCTGCCAATCATGCTTTAAGCGATGTGTAGCATTTTAGAGATCCTTGTGGAAGCTACATGCGCCAGACAAAGAAAGCCCTGCACCTTACACTGTGCACTACAGGTTAAATACAAGCATAAGAGTAATGAAACAAATGAAGTGAAAAAAATCAACCGCCTTTTCTCCCTTCCTCCTCCGCCACTAGAAAAGGGAAGAAAGTTACATAGTGAGAGAAAGGGAAGTCACTTTCCTATTGCCCTTCCCCCTATGCCGGGGGAAAAAGAAAAATGTGGAAGTGTTCCCCTCATTGAAACTTTTTAATTTTCTTGTTGAGCCCCTCTCTCTTCCCAATTTTGTGTTCTGAATATTTTTTTTTCCAGAAATCTCTCCTCCTATTTCCTGTGCGACTCTGGTGAATAGCCCCTGCTCTCTTCACTGCAGGGCTGAGCAGCACAGGGTGGGACTGGGCCATACACTCTCTTACAAGTTTGGCTGATAAAGACAATAGCATTGATGTAATATCCTTGTGCTTCTGTAAGGTGTATGACTTGGTACTGCATGACATTCTGATGAAAAAAACTAAAATGATGAAAATTACCATGGCACACTTTAAATGGATTAAAAACTGGTTAACTGATAGGTCTCAGAATATAGCTGTAGATGGAGAATCATTCTTGAGTAGGTCTGTTTCTACAGGGGTCCCACAGGGATCAGTTCTTGGCCCCAGGCTATTTAACATTTTTATCAATGATCTGGAAAAGAACATAAAATCACCACAGATAAAGTTTGCAGGTGACACAAAATTTGAGGAAGTTGTAAATAATGAAGAGGATGGGTCACTGATACAGAGCGATCTGAACTGCTTGGTAAGCTGGGCAAAAGCAAATATGTTTTAATACAGCTAAATGTAAATATAACATCTGAGAACAAAGAATACAGGCCATCCTTACAGGATGGGGGACTTTATCCTGGGAAGCAGTGACTCTGAAACAAGATTTGGGTTCCTGATGATAATCAGTTGAACATGAGCTCCCAGAGCTACCTTGTGGCTAAAAGAGCTAATGTGATCCTGGGATGCATAAACAGGGGAATCTTGAGTAGGAGCAGAGAGATTATTTTACCTCTGTGTTTGGCACTGGTGCAACTGCTGATGGAATAACCTGCTCAGAATTCAAGAAGGATGTTGGTAAATTGGAGAGGGTTCAAAGAAGAGCAACGAGAATGATTAAAGAGTTAGAAAATCTGCCTCATAGTGATAGAATCAAGGCGTCCAATCTATTTAGCTTAACAAAGAGATGGCTAAGGGGTGACTTGATCACAGTCTGTAAGTACCTACCTGGAGAACAGATATTTGGAAATGGGTTCTTCAATATATCAGAGAGAAACTTATTCTAACCCAATAGCTGGAAGGGGCAGCTGGACAATTCAGACTGGAAACAAGACATATATTTGTAACAGTGAGGGCGATTAGCCATTGGAACAATTTGCCAAGAGTTGTGGTGGATTCTCCATCATTTGCAATTGTTAAGTCATGGTGGAACATTTTTCCAAAAACATTTGCTCTAGGAAATTTTTGGGGAAACTCTTTGGCCTGCATTATCTGGGAAGTCAGGCTAGACCATGTGTTACCTGGGCAGGGCAGAGGTAGCCCGGACCCCGACCCTGGGCCCCTGTTGCATGGGCCGGCTGTCTGCCTGCCTGCTCTGGACCTCCATAGTGCAGCTTCCCTGGACCTCGTGGGGCTGGGCTGCTGCCTTGGACCCCTCCCGGCCAGCCAGCAGCCTTGGACCCTGAACCTGGACCCGGGAGCTCATGGGGCCAGGTGGCTTCCCCGGACCTGGAGCTCGCAGGGCTGGCTGGGAGCCCTGGACTCCGGACTCCCGCCATGCAGGGCAGGCCGGCAGGCCTGACCCTGACCGTGCCATGCTAGGACCCCTCCACGCCAGACAGCCGGGAACCTGGTGGACCCCAGCACACAGGCCGGACTTCAGCACACAGCTGAACTGGGCCTCAGCTGTGCACTAATTGGGCCGTGAGTGGAAACAATCACAATAGCCCCTTCTGGCCTTGGAATCTACGAATCTACTGCCTCGCACAGCTGAGTGAGGGCTGTGGCAATCCAGCCCCTCGGGGCAGGATGCAGGTGAGGCAGTCTAAGGTGCATGACTAATGCAACTTATCACATGGCTGCCATGTGCAAATCATTGAGTTAGCCCTCCTACCACTGCTCCCAGTGCCCTTCCTCCCACAACCCCTCCACCAGTTAATTGCTCCCTTCTTCTCTAATTAGATTGTATAGCCTGAGCTATAAATGATGTGTTAATAATTTTGAATCCCCAATTATCACTTTGAGGGTGACAGGTTCTTGTACCAAGATCAGACCCAGTATATTTAAATGATTATATAGCTGGGAACCCCGATGTGCACAGTTGCAACACTCACACTATAGGAACTCCTCTATATTTACATATAGTTTATTAATACATTTAGCACAGTCACAGCCACCCCAGCTCAGGAAGGTAGATCGAGATACTACAGAATGGACCCATATACTCACATCATCCCTTGCAGAACAATGTGAATGTGAGCCATCATCTTCCTCCTCACCTTCACCTTCTCCCTCATCACCAGTGGCATCATTTTGGCACCTCTCAAAGACTGCATCTCCTTCTCCTACCTTCCCTAGGCTGGGAAGCAACTCTTATAAGATGTTACGCTGATGCCGCTATGTTTGATGCATATTCAGTAGGGGATTTCCCCCTTTTCCTCATTTGTATTTCCTCACCTTACTAAGGTTGGAGTGTGTTTCTTCTATAGATTAGTATATTAATGATCTCAACTTATTATCACATACGTCAATTCATTACCATGGCCCTCCTGTGGTTAAGTGTCTGAGGATGTGGCACATGTACGTGTTATATATGTCAACTTGTTACCATGACAATCTTGGGGTTAAAGCATGTTCCTTTGCTCAGAAATTTCCCTTAAACACTCTTTTCAGCTCCTCAAAACTTGGGGTTTCCATTGGGCTGTTTATCTGTGTAAAGTTTATCTGTTCAAAGTTCGTAGGCCTCAAGCATTACGCTAACTGCTGAAGGCAATGTCTTACAGGATACTGGCCTGCAGGTTCTTTGTGCTACTGCTGAATATAATAAGAGCAGAATATAACTGTGACACATGGCCAAAAAGCTTTAAACATCCTGCAGGAAGAATCATTCAAATTCAACCCTTAAAGTCATGTGGAGAGATAATGTTTGTGGTTTCTGTGTATTTACATGTTTATGGGTAATGGTCAAGAAGGTAATCAACAGCACCCATCTGTGCTGTATTCGGATAATTCAAAGATAGATAAAAAATCCTAGCATTTAAATGAAATATAAACACAGGCTATTCATCTCTCTTTGAAATGTACAGCAAATCATCTGTGACTGGTGGAGGAACAAGCCAGTTGCCTTATGTTAATTCATATAGCTAAGTACCAGTGATGGAGCTCCTACAAAGTCATCCTAATTACCTTTTGTTCCCCGAGGAACTCCAACATGTCAAAGAGGACATGAAATTGTAAATACTTGGGTCCTGATCCCTGTTAATCTCAGATCTGCTTAAGCTTCATCAGGGGAAGTTTGAGTCGCAAGATGAGATCCCAGTCAAGATGGTACACCTTGAATATGATATTGGACATTGGACCATAATCTATTAACTATTTCTGGAAGAATTCTTTGCAACTATAAAGCTCACCATCTCTGCTTTGACTCTGAATCTCAAGAACTGAATTCATGTCTGTATGTATATTGGTCTTTTAACCATACTCTCTCTCTTTTGTTTTTTAATAAATTGTAGTTTAGTTGATAAGAATTGGCTGTAGCGTGTATTTGGGTAAGATCTGGAATATTCAATAACCTTGGAGGTAATGTGTCCTATCCTTTGGAACTGGTAGAACCTTTTCTTTTATACGATGAAAGAAGATTTTCAGAAATGGTCATCATATGGACGGATGGCCTGAGGTGGGGTCACTTTAAGGGAACTGTTTTGTTTTGGACTTCTGAATAACCAGTTCAGTAGTAGAGAAGCTGTTTTATGCTGGCGTGGTACATTTAAGTATTGAATTATCCATCAGCTTTGGGATTTGTCTGCCCCATTCTTTGCAGTTCACACTAATTGAGTGACCTCGGCTGACTCCCCACTGGCACCCCGGTCACAATAATGCAAAACAGTTAATATAATAAAGGCAAGATAGCCCACTGGATTACAATGCAAGTGCTCTGTGTTTGTGCAATGCCTTGCAGAATGGAGTCTTATTGGGTATGTCTACACTGCATCTGGGAGGAGGCAGATGTGCAGATGTTTTGTCTTGAGCTGGAGCTTGGCCGCTCAACCCTGGGGTGGGGAGGAGAAGGGGTTGGCTTGAGAGCTCAAGTGCCAGCCCGAGTCACAACCTTGAAGCAACATCTGTACAGCTATTTTTATCATGCTATTGCAAGCCCCACTCACACAAGTCTGTGGCCATGAGCTGGGAGACTTCCTCCCAGCTGCCGTGCAGACATGCCTACTGGGTCCGGGGGCACTACCACAATACAAATGCTAAGTAATGACAACCAGAAAAGCCGTCTGAGAAAGTCAATCTGAAGCAGGGGTAGCAGAGGAAACTGTTTGAAGTCAGATTTCAAGAGGGGAAGTGACTCAGTGCCTTGGAAAGAGATGGGATGGTTGGCAGACTACCACAGAGAGGTGGCAGCCTCACACACTGGGATCAGAGCTTAATGGCTTAATTCTAGCCAGATTAGAGAAGCTGTACACATTCCTCTCCAGCCTTGCTCTAACCACATCAGGGGAAGGAGGGGCTCCACTTCGGAGGCTTTGGACCCTATGAGCCACCATCAAACAGAACTCAGAGTGTGTCACATTTTTGGCAACAATACAGGAGGCCCAGCTGATTTCTGTCTAGGGTTGGGTCACCGGCAGGACTCCTGCCAATTTTGCTAGATCACTGTGTTACTTCCAGATGTTGCTTTAAGAGGAAACCGGGCCAAAAACCCCATCCTAAGATTTTGGTGTGGCTTTTTTTCTCTTGCCTTAAGATCAGCTCGGAAAGGCACTGTGTGCATTTATGCGTGTGTGTGTATCCATGTATGTGTATGTCTCTCCGTTGAAGGGACACAGAATGATTTTTCCCCTGGAGAAGGTGCATCATCAGAAGGTGCAAGATAAACCGTAACCAGCTCTTTGGACGGTGCTGAATGGCTTCTCTCCTTCGAAGGGTTGAACCTACTCAGAGCTTTGCTGCAGCCTAAGGGGAGAGCTGGTTCCATGTGGCAACTCAGTGAGTGATGCAGTCAGTGAACTCCGCGTAGTTTCATCCTGTCTTTAATACCCAGCCCGGGCAGTCCAAGGAGAGAGAAGCAGGCCCAAGGAGGACAGCGCCAAGCAGAAGGTACTGAAAGATTTTGAACTTGGACCAAAGGGACCAGGATGGGGTGGACTAAGCTGAGCTGCCCTTCCCACCCTCCTCTCACCTCTGAATTTCTCTGCAAACCCCGTGTTCTCCATTAGATGTTCCAGGGTATTTTATGCAACAAATCCTTAAAGAGCTCTTTTACGCCCTTAAACAATTTCAAAATAAATTGATGCTGGCAGCCCAGAGCTCATGATGCCTAACCCCGCAATCAGCAGTGAAACTTGCTGACAGAGACACAGCTATTTAGGCTGGAAGCTCTACAGGGACCTAATCAAATTGGGGTGGGGTTGGGGGATTGCTTCAATTTGATTTGGAGAGCTGCACGATGAGAAGGAATGATCTAAACTCATCCACTGTGCAGAAAGGGTCTGAACGAGCAGGTGCCACGAAGGGGAAAGGAGTTGAGAGCCACCTTTTGAGAGGTTGATGCAGTGGCCTGGCCAGTGTGTAGAAGCTAGAATAGAAAATAGGATGCTCAGATGTGTTACCGGTGAGACGGAGGGTACTATCAAGGCATTTATAACATGATGGGGGGGTGCCGCGTTCACACTCAAGAGCGATAAAGGAGATGCTAAGAAACGGTTCAGAGATGCCTAGCATGGGGTCTTGTGAAAGACACACTGGGATCTTGATTTTGCTGTTTTACCCTAAAGAGGCGAGTAAGAGGTGGCTTGACTAAGGCGTTCACAATAATAAACCCCAGTTGTGTGATTCGGTCTAATCTCCCCCGTAACGTGTGAGCAAGGAACTGCGCAGTGAAACGGAAAGGTAGTACATTTACAGTTCGTGCACTACTTCTTGTACGGCCGACCTGGGACTCACCATGACAGCGGGCTATGGAGACTAATGGCGTCAGAACATTTTTTTAAAGGCCTGAATATGTCTGTGGTTGTTAATAGTATTTGCTGCTACCTGAGTTTGACCTATGGTGGAAATGCAGTTGTAACTAATGAGTCTGGGCATCTAGATGCTGAGCACCTTTGAAGTTATTCAATAGATCACCATGCCATAAACGCAGTCCCCCAGGCCATAGCATCGCACCAAGGAGCTGGCGTCCTCTGCAGTTGTTTGGCCGTGCTGTGTTCATCCAGCATTAAAGCTTTGCTGGTGGTGGGGCCTGCACTCAGGTCCCACGGGGCTGGCTGCAGAATCATAACCTGTATAAAATAGATATGAGAGCAGAGCGTTGGGGTGGTCTGATGTCATTCCTCTGTTCAGTGAAACTGGCAGTGATATTCTAGAGACAAGGTGGGTGAGGTCATATCTTTTACTGGGCCAACTTCTGTCTGTGAGAGAAACAAACTTTTGAGCTTCCCCAGAGCTCTTCTTCCGGTCTGGGAGCCTAACACAGCTACAGCAATGCTGCACACAGTGATGATTCTGACAGATTTATTTAGAGCCTTTTCACAAATGGATTAAAGTCGATCCCTAGGAATCAGAGATTCATCAAAGCAGCAGAGTGAGCGGTTCCACAAATCCATCTCTTGTGAAGTCCTCACACTCCTGTCTGTCTTGAGAGGACCACTCCTTCATCCTCTGATTATTCAGCACTGAATTCAGCTTCCTCACTAGCCTGAATTACCCCCAGGAATTAGCAGAGAAACACCCAGAATTGCTAATGAAGCAGATCATTTGCTCCACCAGCTAATTTGAGGGACCCCACAGACAGACACTTCCTCCTAGCCTAAGGCTCTCTTCTCCAAGACACACACTTTCACCAAGAGGATGGACTCTTGTCTTCTTCATGCTCTTGCATCCCTTATCGATGAGCCAGCCGAGACCCAGCCAGCAGCGGTGGGCTGTATTGACATCTACTTTTCTGTCTCTAACTTACTGCTGCTGAACTCAGAGCTGGATCGTAACGAACCCGTCTCCATGTACTCGCGTCTACCTGCCTGATGTCTAAGAGGAAGGCAGTGTCATGGGGTAGGGGTACTAGAACATTAGAAAAAAGGGGGATGGGATTGGCTGGGTGAAGAAAGTATTCAGCCCTCTACCCAAGAAGCAGGTCACCTTTCAATGGCCAGGTGGTTGCAAGTGAAGGCCAATCAAAAGTCTTGAGCAAAATGGTAGCTGGAGGCAACAGGAAAATGTTGACATCATCCTACAGGAAGTCAGGGATGGTCTAGACAGTATTTGGTCCTACCATGAGGGCAGGAGACTGGACTCGATGACCTCTCGAGGTCCCTTCCAGTCCTAGAGTCTATGAATCTATGTTCCTAACTTGCCACAGCAGGTGAAGGTCATTCCACACCTGCTGGTGCTCATTGATTGAGGCAGGGAAGTCTCTCTGCTGAGTTCTTGTGTGCCTGGCAACTGAACCTAGAGATGGAAAAGTCCAATGAGATCTATTGTCTGCCCAGGGTGTGTTCAGGACTCATTCCCTACTCTCCAGTGTTCTGTCCCATCTAGTTTCAAATGCCGCCAAGGGTTGAGCAGACTGGATCTCACGCCTAAGCTATTCTCTTGTCAATTTAAATGTCACAAGACAACTGTGTGGGTAGAGGAGGTGGCTATGCACCCCACTTTGGCATTTCTGTAACTTTCGAGCTGAGTCTTGCCAACATTCTGTTCTCCTTTCTCCAGAAGAAACTCCAAAATTACCAGCCACGTTAGCAACTTTCCTCATGATTTAACTTGGGGTGGTTTTGTAAGAGGCAATTGTGAAAGAATAAACAGGACTGACACTAGTGTATCGGATTCCTCTTTTCAAGCATTGGCTCACTTTGGTTATCAAGGATACAGCGCTGGTGTAAGAAGTCAAATCTTGCGGTGTTCAGTAAGTGCAGGTCCTGTATCAGCAGGAGTCAGCCCAGCCCTTGCTAATTGCTGCTTGACGACTATAATAGTGTCTCATGGAGGATGAAATTCACCCTCTGCAAAGGGGAACAAAAGGCTGTGGGCACTATTCAGGGGGACTTAGCTGAGGCAAAGACATAGTGCAGGCCCTCTGAACAGGAGTGAATTTCATGCATAGCCGTTAAATAAATAGTGGTAGGCAGGAATTGCGCAGCATGATGCTGCTGATTCTCTCTGGGCTTTCCCCAGTGTTTTTTTTGAGTCTCATTGGTTGGTGGCAGCGGTTGTTTTGATTGGTAGGAGTATTGGTGTCTGGTTTTCTCTCTTCATTTGTTTTCAGAATTAGTCGCTCCTGCAAGCCACTCCCTTCTGCCTCCGAGTCTCCAAGCCAGGCTCCTCTCCCTCACTGATCACAAGGCAATTCCATGTACAAGGTGTTACACGAAACAAAACTGGGCGGAGTCTATTCCCCCTCTGCACTTCTGGCAGCAGCCTGGGGTTCCTCAGAGGCCTCCTGGACTTTGCCATGGGGAGCTGATGAGGCCCAAGGCGCTCACAAGCTGATGTCACAGCCGCGAACCTTCAGAGTAAACAGACCGCACATAAACCCAGTGAACCCAGGAACGTGTGGCCATCACATTGCCTCCAACATACAGACCCACTCCCACTGCTCACCACACTGCCTCCAACTCTGCAGCCTGGAAAGTGTCGACGCCCATGTCGGTGCCGTAGCTCTAGGAATTAAAATAATGTCCTTGAATGGCGTACTTGTAACCCAGCTCTACTGCGTTCTCCTGCCCCCACCCCGCCCCATGAGCCACTGAACAGAAGAACGGCCAGACTGGGTCTGACCGAAGGTCCATTCAGCCCAGTATCCTGTCTTCTGACAGTGGCCAATGCCAGGTGCCCCGGAGGGAATGAACAGAACAAGTAACCATCAAGTGATCCATCCCTGGTCCCCCATTCCCAGCTGCTGACAAACAGAGGCTAGGAACACCATGTCTGCCCATCCTGTCTAATAGCCATTGATGGACCTATTCTCCATGAATTTATCTAGTTCTTTTTGAACCCTGTTATAGTCTTAGCCTTCACAACATCCTCTGGCAAGGAGTTCCACAGGCTGACTGTGCTTTGTGTTAAGAAATACTTCCTTTTGTTTGTTTTAAACCTGCTGATCAGAGGAATGACATCAGATCACTGCTCAGTGGGAAATCTTCCATCCCCTGAGGGGAAGTCTCCCTTCCACTGCTAGGTGCTAAGTCCATAGGCAGAAGTCTTTGGAGCACAAATTGTACTATAGAACAGGAGAGAGGCATCCAGGTCCTGATGCATGAGCGTTGAGGTGTGTTTCTATTGCCTCTTGGAGCTGTGCTGAGGTTGGACATGTTCATGCACAGTCTCTCTTGCTTTGGCTACTTGCTCCTTACTCTCTATGTTACCTCACCCTGATCCTGTGTTTGTATTACACTGCCAGGCTAGTGGAGGGACCGTTCTCCAGGCTCTGATCAGGAACATGACCAGTGGCCCTTCTGATTGCTTAGCACTGTGCACACTGAGCTTTGGAGACAGCTGACACCCTGATTTAAGTCCAGGAGGAAGCCAAGGCTGGCTAGGGAGTTTCTCTCTCTTCACTGCTAGAAAATCTCAAATGTCCTGAAATTGCTGGCAAGACTTCTGTCACTAAAAGAGATCTAGGCACTGGCCGCAGTCAGAAAACGCTCCACTCATGCTATTCCCTTCCACTGCCGTATTTCGCACTGCGTTTCTCAGAAGCGGAGATGGGTCCTCGCAGATTTGCCCAGACAGACTTCTTGTTCCAAAAAGCCCAAGGGAAGAAAGTGATTTTGTCAGCCAGCAGCCTTCTGAGCATCTGTTAGCACCTCTCAGTCAATCTGCCAACTTGGAATGCTTCCCCCAGGAAGGGCACTTCAAGGAACTGCTCTGTGCAAAGCTAGTGCAATGTCTGGGAGCCATCCTGACCAGATCTTTGGAATAACTAGAGAGAACTGCCCCACCCAGAGAATCCTCTCCAATTTTCCCGGAACCCTATGGGGCAGGCACAGAGCATTAGATGTTTGGGAGATTACCCATCCAGTGCAGACATGACTGATACAATTCATGGTTTCTGTAGCCAGGGGCTCCAGCGGATTCAGGGGGCCTGGGGCAAAGCAATTTCAGGGGCCCCTTCCATAAAAAAAAGTTACAATACTATAGAATACTATATTCTCCTGGGGGACCCTGGGGGACCCAGGGCAAATTGCCCCACATCTGCCCCCGCCCCCCCGGGGAAGCCCTGGGAAAAATAAACATTTAAAAACCTTCCTCATCTTGGCACAAACCCAGTTTTGAGAAAACTAATAGCTATTAATGGACTTAACCTCCACGAATGTATCTGTTTCCTAGAGACTGGCTCCACGGGGTCCCTCACAAACTGGAGACGGTTCCTGTGGGTTTGTCTTTAGTATAGCTTATGTACATACTCCACGAACTGAGCAATTGAGCTTGTTCCAGAATCTGGGGTAAGCCTATGTTGTGAAAATTGAAATGCTCAAAATAGCACATGCATGTGAATGGACACAGAGTGCTAAAATTAAATTAACCCAGGGGGTCTCAAACTGTGGGTTGGGACCCCTCAGGGAGTCACGAGGTTATTACTGGGGTTGAGAGCTGTCAGCCTCCACCTCAAACCAAATTGCCTCCAGCATTTATAATAGTGTTAAATATATAAAAAAGTGTCTTTAATTTATAAGGGGGGGTCACACTCAGAGGTTTGCTACGTGAAAGGGGTCACCAGTACAAAAGTTTGAGAACCACTGAATTAACCCCTCTGGAGCCTCGGGGAATGCAGGGGAGGGAGGTCTCCCTTGGTAGGGTTGGGAAGGAGGTAGGTGGTGTAAGATATCGCTCTTCTCATGTGATCCCTCCCCCATGGAAAAGATAACAGCTTGGTTCTTTGTGTTAAATAGCTGCCTGCAAGCCTCAAACTGCTGAATGAGCTTTAGGGTAGGGAAGGCTGTGCCTCCCCAAACAGCCTGGCCCTGCCCCCTATCCGACCCCCACCCACTTCCTGTCCCCCGACTGCCCCCCTCAGAATCTCCGCCCCATCCTGATCCTTGTTGCCTCACCACCCCCCTGAGACCCCCTTCCCAACCACCCCCCCGGGACCCCACCCACCCATCCTTTGACTGCCCTGACTCCCCGCTGAGTCCTGACAGACCCCCCCCCCAGAATGCCCACGATCCAACCCCAGTTCCCTGTTCCCCGACTGCCCCCCCCGAATCTCTGACCCCTCCCTGTGCCCTGACTGTCCCCGGGACTCCCTGCCCCTTATCTAACCCCCCAGCCCCGCCTGCCCCCTCTCCCGGAGCCTCAGCGCGCCACGTCCAGGAGCGGCCCTGGACAGCGCTGCAGCGGCGTGACTCCAGCCCTGCCCCCTTACCATGCGGCTCAGAGCGGGGCGGAGCTCAGGCCCTGCTAGAGCCAGGCCGCTTTAGCTTTGTCCAGGGCCGCTCCTGTACCCGGCACGCTGAGGCACCGGGAGATGGGGGACGGTGGAGGCAGGGCCGGGGCTGGGGCCGGGGCCGGAACATTCTCTTGGGGGCTCCTGCGGGGCCCAGGGCCTGGGGCAAATTGCCCCACTTGCCCCCCCCCAGGGCGGCCCTGTCTATAGCTGACTACCAACCCTCTTCAACGCCTTGAGGGTCACTTAACAGGGTGCACCTGTTAGCACTGCTGCTTTCATTTAGGGTGAGCAGATCACAACACTAAAATATCAGGACACATTGGGGTGCCATCAGCCCCCCCACAGTCCACCCTCACTCCTCCTAGGCTCTGCCCCCAGGTCCCACCCCCTCCCTGCTCGCCCCCCCGCCCTTCCTCATCCCCCGTCCCCCTGCTGACTTGCTGCATCCCTCCTCAGTCCCCCACCGCTCACCTCCTCACCCCCCGGCCTGCCCACAGGACGCTCGCTCGCCTCTTCACCCCCCGCCTGCCACTCATCCCTACGGCACCAACTTCCCCTCTGCTGGGTGGGTGCTTGCCCACCCCCCGCCTCTTCTCTCCCAAGCATCCGGCCTCGCTCAGCCCCCATTCCACCCTCTTCCCCCAAGTCCCCACCCCTGCCCTGCCTCTTTCCACCTCCCCCATGAGTGTGCCGCGTCCCCGCTCCCTCCTGGAAAGCGCTAAGTGCCACCAAACAGCTGTTAGACAGCAGGAAGCCCTGGGAGGGGGGGAGGAGCGGGGATGTGGCATGCTGGGGGAGGGGGGGAGAAGGAAGTGAGGAGGGGGGAGCTTGGCTGCAATTTTTCCCCATGGGTGCTCTAACCCTGGAGCACCCACGGAGTCAGCGCCTCCCTCCCACTCGCCTCCTTACCACAATATAGGGACAAATGGCGTCCCAATCATCCATTGATCGGGACATGGGACAAAGGATTAAATATCAGGACAGTCCTGATTTTATCAGGACATCTGGTCACCCTACTTTTATTTGAAATGGAAAATAAAATTAGAAGGGATAAAAGCTCAATATGAGGTCTGATTAACCTGGAGAACTACCTACCTCCTGATAGGACTCTGACAAACATCTTGGTGAAAAATAAAGCAAAGAATTAGGCTTTTCGGAATAAAAATAGCCACTGTAGTTCGGTGCTCAGATACTATGGGGATGAATGCAGTATAAAAATGTAGTTGGCTGGTGTAGTTATGTCAGGTAACGAATACAAGAGCTATTAACCCTCAGACTTCAGGGCAAAGGCTGTTCAACCCCTGGGTCAGGAAGTGAATCATGCATCGGGGATAATAGTTCAGAATCAGACAAGGCGGTGAAGCTGAGGACTAGGAAAAACTGGCTCGAATGACCTGAGCTGGGGATGTTTTTATCAGTCTCATTTAGATGAGGTGCAAGTCTTGAGAGCTGCCAGGAAAGTAATTATCTTTCCCATTTTCAGCTCTGCTTTAGTTCGCATTTGCAGCCCTAACCTGTAAATTGTGCCAAGGCAGCATTATTCCTCTGGTTGTTTTAATCACATTTTAAGATCTTCCCAGTGGATCTACTGGAACAGTCCAGCCTTGTGATGAAAATAGGGCTGGATGATTTAAGGGGAAACCTAATGGGCTTTGAGGATGTTCCAGTGCACACCCTACAGCAGAATGTCTGGGAGGAACAGCTGTGCGCTGAATGCTAATTTAAATGGATGCCATTATTGTTGGAGGGGTTTAGGACAAACTACTCACTGCATTGCCCAAGGAAGGTTACAACTGCTTGAATAGGGTCAGCTGTGTTCTCTTTGACTTGCCCGTGAAGGAGGAAGGACTGAGACATGAGCGAAGGGCCCCTGCGATATATTCTGCATACACTACATTCAGTAGAAAACAGCACTTTTTAAAAAAACCAGGGAGTCAGATTAACAAACCCAATCCATTTATGACTATTTCGAATGATGAGATGCTTTTTCCTCCCCAGTTATGGAGTGTTAGAGCAGAGGATTGGGAACCAGCAGTCCTGGGTTCCTTTCACAAGGCCACCACTGACTCATTGTGTGGCCTTGTGCAAGTTACTTAACTGCCCAGTACCTCAGTTTACCATCTTTAAAAGAGTTATAACAGTATTAACTGGCCATCCCAGTGGCACTGTGAGGCTTAATGTTTGGACAGCATTGCAAGTTCCTCTTCATCGTTCTTCTCTTTTCCACTTTTTCTCTCCCCCTCCATTTGCCTTTGTTTCTTTCTATCTCTGTCTTTTTTAAAATGTCCAGACAGCAGTTGGGTAGTTTCTTAATACAGTGAACCCCCTCACACACACTTTTCTGCATGTTCTTACCATGTTCAGGCTGATCCTTATCTTTGTCTGTGCACCTGAACTCACCTTCCCTGAAGCCAATAGCCTCCCTCTTCCAGACTTCAGCAGCACGGCATTCTCCCGCAAGGGGGAAATCCTGGCCCCCCTGAACACAATGGAAGTTTTACCACTGACTTCAATGAGGCCAGCCTGTCACCCCGTGGCTTTACATGAAAAGCTTTGCATGTTGTTGTTGAAGAATCACAGATTCAACGAACTAATAACAACTGTTTCAGGGATTTGCCTACCTCCCTGATAGTGGGAGAGTCTTCGCTACAGAACATTCGCTGCCCAGGAGTTACAGATATGGGATTGTTTGTACATCTCCACTGGACTTTATTTTTCTAATTATGAGGAATACAAGCAGGGACTGATGTGGCTGGGTAAGAAAGGCCCTCTAGAAATTCAGACTGTTCTATGCTATTAAGCCCTATGCACTTGGATCGGGTCTGCAGCTGGATTTAAACAAAACTTTGTCTCCTACCCACTTCCTCTTCCTGTTTTTAACAAATGACCCCTGGTTGTGGACAGAGTGCTGCTTTCCCATAAATGGACTAGCTCAGACTACTTTATGTGCACAGCTGTTTATCTCCAGCAGATCAGCACACTGAGTTTGTGCTTGTTAGTGGCGAAGACCACAAATGTATTTGCCAGGCTGCACAGACGCAGAGGGCTTTTTGTTTGCGAATGGTTACACACTGGTGAATGGTACAGGGGAAATGCTACTGGTGATTTGTTGGTGTAACTTGGGGTCTTTGTTCTGCTTTGGGTTAGAGCTGGGCAAACAATGGAGCAACCCACCAGATCCCCTCAACGGTTAGAGTTCCTGAGTTTGGGTCTGAGTTCCTGGAGCCGAACCCACCTCGGTGGTTTTGGTTCCAGCTTGGAACAATCGCTAGAGAACTCCAACAAGAACAGGCAAGATTGTGAAAAGCTCCTGCGAATCCTGATCAGATGGCACTATACGGATGGGGACGTCACCTCCCTTTCTGATGTTACCCACAAAATACACCTTAAGGACATAAAAGGACTCGGATTAAGCTGGTCCCAGTTGCATGCACTCCTTGTAGTGCCCGCTACTGGGCCAAGATCGCAAAGAGCAGCTTGTCAAATTTTGGCACCCTCTGACCCAAACCCGGGACCTACCCTTGGCTTTGCTTGGTTTGAAGACCCCAACTCTGAACCCCACGCTCAGCCCTATGTAGCTCTGAGCCCCACTTCCTCTTTGGCTCAGTCCCACCATAACTGAACCAGGCCTACAGTAACTTCACTGTAGCCATGGAGTGCAAGAGCATTGTGGGTAAACAGATGCAAACGAGCCCACTGAACAAAAACACATTGAATTGGCCATGTCTAATGCTTGCTCACACATATAGTGTGGTTCTTTGTTACCAGCTAGTGGCTTGACTAACTAACGAGGTTTCTGAGTCTGCTGCTGCCTCTCAGCTAACGAACCTGGTTCTTAAACTCAGCCACTTTAATAACAATCCCTAGCTCTTATCTAGTGCTTTTCACCTGTAGTTCTCAAAGCGCTTTACAAAAGAGGTCAGCACCAGTATCCCCATTTTACAGAGGGGGAAGCTGAGGCACAGAGCAGTGATGTGACTTGCCCACTCTTGCCCAGAAGGCCAATGGCCAAGTCAGGAATAGAAACCAGGTCTCCTGAGTCCAAGTCTAGGGCTCTAGTCCCTAGGGAGTCTTTTACTCCTGGAGATCGCAGCAGCAGTCCCAGAGATGACTCAGTCGGGGGTGTCATTATAGGTGGCGGAGAACAGCTGCTTCCTTTGCCTTGGTGGGAGGTCCTTTTATTCTGTGCATTACTTCAGATCCGCCAATGAGCAGATGCAGCTGGGCAGAGCTCAATCCCGCTTCTCTTTTATGGCCCTAAAATACATTTTGTGGATAACGTCAGAAGGGGAGATTATTCCCTCTTCCAATAATCCTCCTCCTCCCCCCACCACAAAAAGCAGTGAAATAAAAACCAACTGGACAGAGAAGGCCAAATGACTGAGGTGATAAGGTCACCAAATGCAGACAGACGGAAGATGGAGTCGATCCGTCCCGGCTAGCAATGCCCTCTGCATTCATCCCATGAACCTTCTGCTCTGGTCCAGAGGTGTAGCTCCACTGAAAACAACCAGAGTGGGGGGGGGGCTGATGCAGAAACGCACACATGCATTTTGCAGGGGCACCTCGGCTTGCCAAACAGAAGCCTCATTCGGAAACTGTAGACCTTGCTCTCAAGGAATTCTTTACCTTCACAGCCAGGCCAAGCTGTCCTGGGGGAATTAACCTCCTGATGCTTTTCACACTGGGGCCTGCTGCTGTCTGCGTCCCACGCCCACGGTGATGCCCTGCTTGTGCCCTGAGGAATGCCAGCTGCTCCAAGCACTGAGCAGGCTCGTGCCCAGCCTCTGCAGTTGTGTGGAGGATGCAGTTTTCTTCTCTGAAGAGGGAAGTAACCTGTGTGTCTCTCCACTGTGGTTGGGAGTGGGGGACAGAGCACTCTCCTGTTGCTCTGTGAGTGTGACGGGAAGGAAGGGGGACTTTCCACACTTGTGTACCAGGCTGCCGGAGAGACCCAGAGCTGTGCGTCATCTGGCCAAACGTCTGCATCAGCAAGAGCGAGCTTTGCTGGTGCTTAGACTGTGTGTTAGCTTCCTGCCGCAGCCGCCTGTCGTCCCCTTGAGTCTTCCCCGGGCCAAACCTCACCTAGCAGGTTACAATTAGTGATCTCCAGCTGCCGAGCTCCTCAAAGCTCTGCAATGCAAAGCCTCTACCCCTGTGCATTCCCAGCAGATATTAAGTCTACTTCTCTGCTGAGTCAGTACATTCCAACGTATTAATTCAACTGGGGTAAATACACCCTTCCCATCAAGCACAGCACTGAACTGGTTTGCAGGACAAGTGAAACACTTTGGCATCACTTAAACCGTGCTCTTTTGTTACCAAACGCGATGAGTCACAGCTGTGGGAATCCCGGCAGCATGATAAACCTTATGTTTGGGGTCTGTGTGTATTGGGAGGGGGGTCGAGAGGGGTGGGTTTTCTTTGTTCCCTTGTTGGTGAGTCAGGGATAGGATCCTGCAGGGGATGTGGGGAGCAGAGCTCTGTGCAGCCTTGGCCTGGAACGGCAAAAGTCCTTAGTCCGAGCTTCACCGGCATTCACAAATCTCAGCCCCTGCTCGCTAAATTGGTCTGGGATTGTGTGCACCACTGGGACGCCATCTCCTTTCCGGGGTCCCTCCCTTAGTGCCCCCCCCCAAGAGCTCCAGGACTGTGGAGATGAGGAGAGGAGGTATCTGCCGAGGAGATGGGGTGGCTGAGAGAAGAAAGGACAGGGTCAATGGCATGGATTCCTTTGGAAGTGCCGGTTAGTGGAGTTATCAGTCTAGGTTACTTATATATCCCGACCACGCCCCCATGAGGCAGGGCAGTGTTATCATCCCCATTGTACAGATGAGGAAACTGAGGCAGAGAACATATGACTTGCCCAACATCACAGTCTGCCAAGTCCAAGGGTCTCTCAGAAAATGCCAGCTGAGAAGTTTCTTGAGTAGCTTGGAAGGAATGGGTCAAGCTTTCTCCTGCCTGAGATTTTAGGGGGGCAATGTCAGGTCTCTTGTGAATAGGGCTTGTGCTCTTCATGATCTTTTCATGGATGGATGATGCTGCATGTCCAACTTTGACAGAGGTGGGCTCCATCTAGGTTCTCACCAGTTCACCTCCTGAAAAACACTTGTTTGAGATGCAGTGATGGCCTTCAGAAAAGCATGTGATAGGACTATGAGATGTTCCATTTGGTAAGATAAGCAGCACAAGGAGGAGGTCTGAGTTAGCTGTTACCACCCGAGAAAGTGATTGTGGAGTCATTGTCGATTGTTCTCTGAAAACATCTGATCACTATTCAGCAGCAGTCCACAAGGCTAACGGAATGTTAGGAACTATTGGGAAAGAGACTGAAAATATCATATTGCCACTACAGGTCGGTCGCATCTTAGGCGCATTTAACACGTGCGATTTCAGCTTTAAGCAGTTGGCAAAAACAAGAAAAAAACAAAAAGAGAAAAACAACAGTTTAAATACTGTTTCTGTAGTGCGGGCAATTCCGCCCGCCATTACACTCAATGTAATTTTGACTATACGCAATTTTTGCTTTACACGCTGACTGCGGAACGTAACCCCAGCGTAAGATGAGACAGACCTGTATATAAATCCATGGTGCACCCATACCTTGAGTACTGTGCCCAGTTCTGGTCGCCCCATCTCAAAAAGATCATAGTGGAACTGGAAAAGGTTCAGAGAAAGGCAACAGAAGTGATCAAGAATATAGAGCGGCTTCCATATGAGGAAAGATTAAAAACATTAGGGCTGTTCGGCTTAGAAAAGCTTGACTAAGGGACGCTATGCTCAAGTTCTATAAAATGATGAAGAGGGGGGAAAGTGATTAGCAAAGTGTTATTTACCCTTTCCCACAATACAAAACCCAGGCGTAACCCAATGAAGTTAATAGGCAGCAGGCTTACCACGAACAAGAGGAAGTACTTTTTACAGAACATACAACTAAGCTGTGGAACTCCTTGCCATGGGATGTTGTGGTGGCCAAAAGTATAACTGGGTTCAGAAAAGAATGAGATAAGTTCATGAATAGGTCCATCAATGGCTATTAGTCAAGTGGCCAGGTTCACAACCCCATGCTAAGGGCAACCCTAAATCTCTGGTTAACAGGAGCCAGGAATGGCAGGTGGGTGGATCATTCCATAATTGCTATGTCCTCCACTCCCCTCTCAACTCCAGAACCAGCCACTGTCAGAATCCAGATTCTGGACAAGATGGACCATTGTCTGACCCAGTATGGCAGGTGTGGTGGGATGTTCCCACCCAGCCATGTTCAGAGATGTCACAGTTTCACGATATGGCATGTATTTTCACTCTTGGGTGTCAGTTTTTTAAAATAGACATAGAGGCACCACATCCTATTGCTAAATAGCACTTCCTCCTTGTGTTTTTTTTTATTTTAGAAAGGAGAAGCCTTGACTTAGCTAAAAATCTATCAGCCCATGGGCAGAAATTACAGAACCATGAGTCAGTTTCATATGTGACCCTAATTGTTCAAAGTGCCGGACAGATGTAATCCTGATTCAATTTGTATGTGGATTTAGAACTCTGAGATTACCCAACTGATCACACTCAGACAAGGTAAATGTAACCCCATTTATAATCTAGATTTCTTTCTGATTATTTATAGGATTGCTTCTATCATTGGCTTGCTTGGATAGTGAGTGGGCTCTAAGAGGGTACAAAATGCAACAGTCAAATCCTGGGGAAATGCTCTCTTTGCAGAGACTGTGTAGGAAAAGTTTTATGGCATTTGCTGTTACAAACGGATGGCAGGGAAACTCAACAGCATTGGCAGGAGATGGTACTCCAGTGGCTGTTCGGGAATGATTGAGGGGTGTTCTTCCCATGGTGGTTGTGAGAATGATTTTGCTTGTTAGTCAAGTTTCCCCGACTCAGATTCTTCAGAGAGTCATGTAGTTCTGCAGCAGAAGGCTTTGTGGCTGGAGCTATAGCACTGTGCTTTGTACAGTCATCTCGTTGCATGTATCTTTCTGCTTGTGCAGGAGAAGCTAGTTTGCTCACCCTGAAGTTTCGTACAGACTTTCTAAAGTAGGGCATAGAAGAGTCACTCTTTAGAATGAAGAAGGTGGAGAACCCTTGCCAGAGAAGCTAGATTGGAATAGTTATTCTTTTTGATAGCACTGCCACGTCTTCATCGGGTGTGGCTTGGCAGCACTGGTTAAAGCAAAACCAGACAGGCACATGCCTTGGATCAAAAGCCCATCCTCGAAAGTCTCCAGAGCCTTCAGAATGTCCCACAATGTTTATTTTCATTTTTGCAAGTGGTCCTGCTAGTTCTTTTGGAAGTTGTGGGACTCTTGAGTGAGAGCCTAAGCTCATGAGCTCTTCAGCCCAAGTTCAGGGCCAAAGTAGCTCAGACGTTCTTCGTTTCAGCTGCCGGATGCTCAGCTGAGCTGAATCTCTAGAGCTGGGGAGATTCACCCACCACTGCACTGGACCCTTGTCTTTTATAATCACAGTTCTTCTTTGGCTGCTTTTGCTTTCCATTGGAAGTGGTGATCTGCTCAGTAATTAACACTGATGGAGAAGAGGGGTGGGATGATCCCAGACTGAGGCCAGTAAACACACACAGTTCTTTGCACTGGGTTGGATCTGGATTATGGCATTTTGCCAAAGCCCTGGCGAGGGGGCAGCCTGCAGCCATCTTGACCCAGGAAGCCAAATTTCTCCCATAGTTCCTAGGCTTGCTGAGACTGCTCCACCCCTCTGTGGCCAGCTCTGCAGGCGAGTCTGGAGGTGGGGATATGTCCCTCTCTCCTCTCCCAACTCTGGTGGGGGGAATTGCTTTTTAGTGGGCATGGAAGAAGGAGCAGCCTCTGCAGTGCCTTGACAGCTGGGAGGCAACTGTCCTCTGTCCTTGTGTTGGATGATTGGAGAGACTTCTTATGCCTTCCCGCCCCACGTGCCCTAGAGCCAGGGACAGGCAGGCCCTCAGTGACAGTACTTAGCTCTTTGCCTTTCCAAAGCACTCTGTGACTCCCAGTTTGTCTGAGTCATAAACCAAAGCAGAACCTTGAGGATCCTTTCAGAGTGAATTGTAGTGGCGGGAGAACGCCTCAGCTCAGAGACCAGGGTTGGCCATGCAGCGGAAAGCACCTGAATTCTAGGCACCGTGAGCGAGTTGTGGGCCCACCTAGCACAGGGAGCCTAGAGGCAGCCGTTGTTTTACCAGCTGTAGGAGGGTGGGAACTAGTGAGAGAACAGCAGAGTTTTTCTTTGCAATGATTTGGCAGCATGAAGCCACCCAGAGCAGCTGAGGAGGCTGCATGCAGCTGGGAGCTGCTCCCAGCTCAACAGAATTTCTTGTGACTTGATTGTTCCTGGAGGGCCCAGCTCTCACGGGAATTTTTCACCTTGACGAATGAGTCCCAGGGAGCTATACTGGGTGCCTGATATAAAGGGAGACATCTCCCTCCCCGCAGCAAACAGTGACAGCCCCCACAGGAATCAGCCCCCAAGCAGCCAAAAATATGACAGAGGATAAAAGGGCCATTTTCTTTTTTCATTTCTTTCTCCTCTGTCTCAGACATCCTGCATGGTTTGCAACAGACCCTGCTTCCAAGGCTCTGCTAGTCTCAGTAGCCATGGTGCAGTGATCATATTGACTTGTCCCTGGGTCAGTCCAAGGGCAGGGCTGAATTCCCTTCGTCCACCCCTTACAAATCTCCTGCAAGGCTGAAAGACAGCATGTAAATTCTTCAAGCAGCAGAATGGAGTCAGTTCATCACCCAAGTAAAGATGCAGATGTGGTCATGAAAATGGCAGCAGCCTGCGTGCTGGTGCCATTCCTTGCTTGCCTCGCTGGAAGAGCGAGGAGGGCTGCACAGTGGCCGAGGCATGGGGGTGCGGCATGCAGGTAGACAGGGAAAGAAAGGGGTAAGTGGGCCGTGAAAAGGGGATTGTGCCCACCCTTGCACGCAGCAGTCTAAGGGGAGGGTGACTCCTTTTGGCATCTACACTGAACTAGCTCATCTCCCTGGCCAGCTCTGGCTTGTTACTGCTTCCAGGGGGCATACAGGGTCTGTGCTAGCACACCCAGATTTGCAGTGTCGCCTCCTGATCGCTCAGCATTTTATACTCCCGTTGCGCTGGGTCAGTGATGACACCAGGGACGGGGTGGCGGAGAATCATCATGAACCATCGGGGGCACATTTCCTGACCCCGGATCCTGACTTCACTTTCTCCAAATGTTCCTGTAAACGTCCTGGGTTCCGTCAGTGCTTAGGCCAATGAGCCGGTTCGCTAGAGTTCTTGGGGAAGCAAATGAGCACCCCCGGTGCTCCAGCACAGTGCCACCAAAGAATCTCTTTCAGAGCCCCCAGAGCATGTCAGTGTGGTGGAATGGCACAACAGCTGGGCAGGGGTCTCCGTGAGCCGCGATTCCAGATGTTACAGAAACACGACGGTGACCCAAGCTCTATGAGCATTTTACACGATGAGCTCCTGATCTAGAGGGCAGTCTGTGGGTGGTGCAGCGTGAGAAACCAGTGAGACCTGGAGAGCCTGGTAGGGCTCAAAGGGTTTTGAAATGGGAAATGAACAAGTGATGGTTGAAACTTAAGAGGTTTGGTTTGGATAAGCTCTTAAAAATTGGCTGGCTTACCCAGACCTTCTTGATTTAGGATTTTCAGATCAGGATCAAGGGGGGTTGTTGTTTTTCTGCAAGCTGTCTAGTGCCGCCTCACTTGGCCTACTCAGCAGGGCCTAATGGTCCTGGCAGTAGTTGTTTGTTTCTGCTGTTTCCTAACGAAGCCAGAGGTGCTGCAGAACCAACAGCAGCAGAAAGACCCAGGTTCACGAGGCCCTTAAGCATGTCCCTGACTTAGGCCCTGATCCTGCACCCTAGCAGTCAACAGGAGTTTTGTCATTGACTTTAGTAGGAGCAGGTCCGAGCTCTCTAAATGCATCAGTTGCCTCATGTTATTGACTTCGGTGGTGCAACTTAATGTTAGGCATGTGCTGAAGTACCTTGCGGAATCTGGGCCTGTGGCAAAGTAGCCACCCTAACCTGCCCCCTGCTGACTCGCTGTAGCATTGCAGAGCCTTTTGCCTCAGTTTCCCCCACCTTCTTTTAGCCTATTCCAGATGTAGCAGCACCTCTCCCTCCTTACAGCGTCCTGCCCCTTCCAGGGTGACAGAGCCAATTAGCCAAGTCCAGCACAAAGGTACCCATCCCTTCCGTCCTGCTGGGCTCAGCAGGCTGCCACCTCTGCTTGGGCATCAATCTGTTCCTATTGCTGCTCCCTGGTCCAATCAGTCCCTGCTCCAGGGGCTGGCACGCTCCTCCCTTTCCTCAGTTTCCGGCAGGCTTTAGCTGGTTCAGGTTCCTAGAGACAGGACACTTCCCACCTCGTCTCCTCTCCCCAACTGAGCTCATCCAGCTCTCACTGGAGACAGGCCCTGCTCTCCCTCAGCTGGGCTTTATTTCTAATTCATCCTGGTCCTCTCCCCAGCTTCCCGCCATCTGGTTATTTGGTCTCCCAGGCCCCAATTCCCCTTTCACAACCTCTAGGGAGGTGGTGGAATCTCCATCCTTAGAGGTTTTTAAGGCCCACTTGACAAAGCCCTGGCTGGGATGATTTAAAGTTGGGGTTGGTCCTGCTTTGAGCAGGGGGTTGGACTAGATGACCTCCTGAGGTCTCTTCCAACCCTAATCTATGATTCTTCTATGAAAAGCAGCATCTTGGAAGTGCACAATTTGAAGGAGAAAAAAGAGCATTTTATTGGCCTTTTTATTGGCTGCAGAATGCCAGGAGAGCCTACAATTAATAGCAACCAGTATAAAAAATAAGTAAAATGATAAAAAAAGAACTGTTATTATTTCAGAAACAGCCCTAGGCTCTTGGCCTTTCAGCACAGGGCAAACAGAAGCATAAGCATAAATTGCTTCTTTTTCCCCTCCAGCTCCCAAGAATTTCCCCTTCTTTTAAAATTAAATCTGTCAAATGAATATGAGGGAAATGGAAGCAAGAAAACAGAATTATGTCTCCATTAAATGGTTATTTTTAATGAGCCAAATGCCGAGCACCTTAATTTGCACTGAAGTCAATAGACCAAATCCAAGGTTCTTTGCTCAGTTTGCCCGAGTAAGAGACTTAGTCCAAGCTGAATAAAGAGCTCAGGATTTGACCCATCAGAAAAGTCCCCTTTGAACATGCTGTGTGAGCTATAGAGACATCTGCCATTCATGCCAGTGAGGCTACACTAGGGAGATGATAGCAGGCATTGGAAAGGACTGTCTTTCCTAAGGCAAGTGGGAATCCTAGGCCCCAAGGCTTGGAAAGAGTTGTAAAATATGGAATAACTAGGGGAACACCCAGAGAACAGCTGCCTGTGCACATCAGGATGAGAGACGCTATAGAACTAAAGGCAGCATGGGTCAGAGGTTAAGGTGCTGGGCTATTTCACTGTGTGGTGTTAGGCAAATCACTTAGACACTGGGCCTCTGGTTCTCTCTCTGTGAGATGGAGACTGTGATGGGTTGGACGCCCCTTCTGGGGTGCCACCTGGTGTACTGGGATTTCACCAGCCAAGGTTCCCTCTTCCTGCTTTGCTGAATTAGGCTCTCTGGCCTCTTACAGCACATACACAGGCAGGGCCACACCCAGCTGCAGACACAGACCGAAGTCAGCTCTGTGTGAGAGGGCTCCCCAGACTCACGTGCACACCCCTCCTTTGGGGAGATAAACCCAGACTGATACTGTCTTGCACTGTATAGAAAAATCTGCATAGCGCAAGCTCATAAAAATCCGTCCTCTTTCTCAATGTGAAGAGAGATGTGCACGACTTCTTCCCCCCGCCCCTGTTAGAAATTACATAAACTGGGTTTTATTATATACAAGAAATAAGTTTATTAACTACAAAAAGTGAATTTTCAGTAGTTCAATAGCAAACAGACAAAGCAGATTACCTTAGTAAATAAACAAAAGCCCCAGACTGCGCTTAACACCCTAGAGAGGCAGGATACAAATTAACGAATTCTCACCCTGAGTGATAAACAGGCTGGCAGATTCTTAAGGCACAAGGTGCCTGGGCTTTCCCAGGTTTTCTTACACAAGCTAAAGATCTTAGCCTGGGACCATCACTTCCCAGAGTTCAGCCTGCGTTCCTCAGGTGATTTCAGGTGCGTTGTAGGGAGAGTGAGGGCCCCTCCTGTTGTCATTGTCCCTCTTTTATCTCTCTCTCCCCCCAATGATACCTTACAAGACCCATCTTGCAAAAAGTATATCTTAGTTACACCATATTCATATTATAACCATATTTCCATAAAGAATATGAGGTGTGACGTCACAGAGACAATGATACTTCCCAAGCACTGGAAAGCCCCTGGAGATTCTTGAAGGGAACGCACTGGGCAGACATTCTTACTGCACCTTTGGAGACTGATATGGATGTGAAATGTGGTACCGCTCCCAATGTGGGGGCCCAGTTCCACCAGGCATAGGAACCAGCTCGGCACATTTTATCCAATTGGGGGACTGAACCGGACTCATTACTTTTTAAAGGCCTGGAATGCTTCAGCCCACTTCAAGAGGGTCCTGGGCTGGAAAGTTGGGATCCAGATTGGGCCCCTCCAAAGGCCAAGGATGTTCAGACCCAAAGATTTGGTTCTGGCCCAGCTCTGCCTAGTATTTTTTTTAATTTCTCTGTCTGTGCCATGCTGGGCTCTGTCTGAAACAAGAAGTCCATGTAACCACAGTAACCACGAGCATGCTATTTTCAGCCTAAATGGCCCCCTCCCTCCAGCATCTTCACTCCAAGAGAGACTACGGCATGTAAGAGTCACCTCTGTAGCAGGCAACCTCTCTGAGAACAAAATGACTGCCCCATTTTTAGAAATGGAGAAGGCGCAATGCATGAAAAGCATCGCAGTCTCATAGATGCATGTACTGGTTTTGTTACGCCGTCACACCAAAAATTATTCCTAAACATCGGCTGTCCATTGTCTGCAGAGTGTTGTCCATTGGTTTGATTGCTAGCCACCGTTTCCCAATGCTCTGCGTCAATAACACTTTGTCTAAAACCCCTTTGGGGGCATATTTCTTTTGCCTGCCTTGTGTCCTGCTCTCACCTGCTGGTTCAGCCCAGGGCCATCGTTTCAATATATGCTGTTCCCAGAATCTACCGGTCCGTCTAGGTGCATCTTCATCAGTACTGCTTGTACGGCAATGAGAGATGACCCCTGACCTGCTATCTGGACAAAGATTTGCAATGCAGAAAGGACTGGGAGAGGCTGTCTGACTCTCACGTATTGGCCTACTCCTTCTGCAGAATGAGTCCATAGGCTTCTAGCGGTAAGGGCCCGAATGGTCACAACGCACAGAGACGACACATGCAAGGGACACTGGGATATTCCAGGCTGAATCAGTTCCAGAATGCAGATCCCAGGGGCTGAACTGTCCCTTCTGAGTCTACCCCTTTGGCAAGACTGATGCAGTGTGGGGACGGACAAGTCATCGCTGCCATCAGTGAGATTTGGCACCAGCAGCCAAATCTCCCATCCGTGTTATGTGTGTGTTACGGGCACCTGCGTGGGTGAGCTGCCAGAGCTCACAGTGGTGTCTGCACTATTATTCACCTCCCTGACTTGCCTAAGTCTCCTGGGAGTTTAAACACATTTCTCTCATTGAGCACTGGAGTCTGTCTCCAGGGAGGGAGAGTTACATGTAGCAGCTGTGGCAAACCCCATGGTATCAGCGCTGGGCAGAGTTTATCATGCTTGCGATCCGACCCGTATTTGAGGTTAAACAACAGGCCTATTTCCTCACAGCTTGCAAGCTCCTCCGAGAGAGGAATGCTCTCTCCATCTGTGAGCTTGGCAGTGACGTTAAAAACAACCACCAACCCCAGCGTCTTTCCAGCTGGCAGACAGGTGCGTTGGTAGAATCGAGAAGTGCTCAGCGGCTGCTGGCTGTGGCTGCACTTGGAGACGGGTGGGGCTGGCTGATTCTCCCTTCACTAGCAAGTGTTCCCGGGCAGGGAGCATATGGAGATTTAAAGCCTCCCAAATCCAAGCTGGGCGCAGAGTCAGGACTTGTTCGGCCGAGATAAATCGAGCGAGTCCTACTCTTGTGCCTCCTTCGTAAATCAGGTGCTCCGTGGGTGAGGTGGGCTTTCCAAGGCTGCCTTGTTCGTTTATTGTTGATGTTCACGCAGCCCTGGTTGCTAGTTCAGGAATGAGTGTGTTGCCATCTAATTACGGGTTGGAGTCAGCCTGCGAGGGGGCCAAGAAAGGGTGGGTCTCCAGCTGTTGTGTGGGCCGGCCGAGCAGCCAAGCTGGGTGAGAAGAACCGAAGCTGCATTAGTCAGAGTCCACTCTGGGGCCCTGGGGTGCAGGAGTTGAAGGGGATCAGCTCTCTGACAGAGGTGCAGGGAAGGAGACCGAGTGCTGGGAGGGCTGTGAAGAGGCCTTGGGAAGAGACCCACAGCTCTGAGCTCCTGCAGCTGGAATGCGAAAGAGAGCGAAAATGCAGGGGGTGTCCTTCTCCTCCCACAGCGGCCGCAGCACGGAGGCAGGGGAGCACCTGGCCAGCCAACGAACAGGAACAGCTTCAGCACACCTAACCAGCACGAGCCTTTGAGTTCGGTGAAGTTCCTTGGTGCTCGTCAGAGGAGTGGGCCCGTTCTGAGGAAGGTGCTGGGGGGAGCCCAGGGCACTCTTCTGGAGCCTGACCCTGACTTGCTGTGTGAGTTTGGGCCGATCTTGGCACCTCAGTTTCCCCGTCTGTAGAAGGGGATGGTGAAACTCACCCCCTTCCCCACTCTGAGGTGCTCAGACCAAAAGGACGTGGTGCAAAGTGCAGTTATTTATTTGGCTGGCCCAAAGCGCTCCATTATCTTCAGTCTTTCCCTCTGCATTTCTCCTGGCTCCTAGATCATTTGTGATGGGGGCAGAGACAAGCAGCCACAATTTCAACAGTGTGAAACTAAGAGACTCAGGGGGCCGTAAAGTCTCCACGACCCACAGTGCATTCGAGCCTGACTCCTTCCCATCACTCTCTACTCTTTCATCAGTCAGTTCCCCCTTCTCCCCTGCCCTCCCTTCCATGCGCTCTACTCCTTGGCTATGTGATTTCCTGCCACTTACCTATCTCTCAGAGGTGCTTGTGTCCCCTGACATCCGTTTGCAACCTCTCGTGGGTCACAACCCCTCGACTGAGAGCTCAAGGCCTTACTAATATGATTAGCCCCTAGTCCAGCAATCGGGTCTGTGGGAGTGGTCCCTTGTGGATCCAATAGGAGGATTGGAGCCTTTGATTTGCTGATGGCGAGATGGTAAAATGAAGTAGGATTGGGCAGGCATTCAAACTCCACTGGCTCAGCCAGCCTTGAAGGACAAGAGTTTAAATAACATGTGACCCTCGCAGAGTGATGGCCCATCAAAACACGGCAAACCAACAGTCTTTGAAATACATCCAAAGTTATCCAAAAAGGAATCGCAGCCTGCGTATCCAAGCCAGACTCCTCAGCACAAACGCTCTTGAGTAATTCAGGGAATTATGGAGAGAGGGATCTGCTGTTGTGAACTGTGTGATCCAGACGGTCTGATTGCATTGGCCTCTCCTCTCACCACTCTGGATTTCCTGGGCTGAGTGAAGGATGTTGTAAAGAGCTGCCTGCTCCTGCAAAAGGTGTGATCCTGGAGGAATTTTCATTCACAGCCCATCCCTCCTTACTCTTTTATTCCCTGACTTTACAGATCTTTGGAAGCTGCTTCTGAGCTTCTCTAATGATCCTAAAGATCAAAGTCAGTTTCTTCAATGGGAGAATTTCTATTTCATGCTTTAAATCATTCACCAGAGGGTTGGGTCTCATAATCCTTGTGCGGGGTACAAATCCCCTCTGTAAGGTGGCTCGGGTCTCGTTTTCGTACTCAGTAATTACTGCAATAGGAGACTGGACAAGGGACTGAAACCTACATCGCTGGTGGCAATGGGTCTGAGTGCCCCCAGTACAGCAGTGGCCTTCCCTAAATTCTGTGCATCCCCCAGACCAGCAAACGTGACCGAAGCAGGTAGGAAACGCTCCCCAGTTCTCATGCCTTTGCTTTTAATCCTCTAGCTGCACAGCGGCCTCGGAGAACGGTGGCATGGCCCCGGACTCCGCAGTGGAATGCTCACCAACCAGAGTGGAGCACTGAGCCTGACAGAGGAAATCAGGAGTTGCAGGGTTTAATTAACGACCGGTTCAGGTACTTCTTGGATGGGAAAAAGCCACTGCCTGCCTGCTGGTCGCTGATGCTGGAGCATCAGGACCGAGCAGTTTGGAAGGCAGGGGGTGGGTGCAGGCAGGGCCCATGTGACAGCCCAGCTGCCCTTGTTTAGGAGGGACGGGTGGACTTTGTTAGGGAAACGTTGGCCATTTTCCTACTTGGTCCCCCTGAGCTCCTCTACCTCAATGGGCAGGATTTCAAGGGAACAACCTTATTTTCCTCTCTCGCTGCCCCTATTTACGGGTCTGTCTCAGCCCCCACCCCAAACTTTGGACCTGGAACTCTATATGAACATTGTAACTCAAGCTGCTTGAACACCAGGGACCAAACACGGTGAGCTTTGGACCCCATTCTTTGCAGTTCACCCTAACTGAGTGACCACAGCTGGCCCCCCATTAGGACCCTGGTCACAGGCTGGCAGTAATTCTAGGACACAAAATGTGTGTGGGGTTCTGGCCCTACAATAACAGAGGCGCCTCCACCCATGCCACACAGATTCTGCCTTGAGAGCGGAGTTTTATATCCTTGCTCTGCTGCTAGGGTTACAGACATTCCCTCCATAGAGCCGCGATGCTGAGTACATAAATCAGCCATGTGCAGGTGCTGCTCTGGAAAGGAATGCTTTTAGAAAACAAACCGAGTGGCCTGTAGAGTGTACCAGGGAAGACAACCAGGCTTTCTCTGTGAGCTGCCGGGTGGCTGGGTCCTGGTGGAGCGAACGGGCAGCGGGAGAAGATGTCACAGAATATAATGTGACCCACTGCTCTGAGGCCGTGTTTCCTAGACCTGCAGGTGGGTTCCATCATGGAGCTGGGGGCAGGGGGTGGAGGCACCAGCTCCTGTAGAACGGAGCCTGTCCCCAGGACAAACCTTTCTGAAGGTTGTAACAAATCAGGATACCCTTAGCCCAGGTTATTTGTCCTTGGAGATGCTCCCAAAATAACACTCCCACCTCAGGT
The DNA here is from genome assembly GCF_007399415.2 of Gopherus evgoodei. NCBI lineage: Eukaryota > Metazoa > Chordata > Testudines > Testudinidae > Gopherus > Gopherus evgoodei. Next base: position 4,623,321 of record NC_044334.1, read on the forward strand.
CTAAACAACCTAAAGCTTTGGGGGAAATTAAATTCCTATCTGGGTCTGTACTGAGGTCGAGCCTTTCCCTCTGTCATGGGCCAAACTGCTGATCCCAGCACCCACTAACTTTCAAGTTTTCCCCTCTTATTTCACATCTTCCCCTGCACTTGTGGGCTCTTTATTTAATATATTCCCCCCACATCTGAACTCTCGGCGCAGCTTCCCGTTTGCAGGCAGGCTCTGCTCAATTCCCCTTTCCAGGCTTGGGTATTAGGAGAGAGGGCAACTGGAAGGAAAGGCAGTTGCAGAGTCCCCAGGGAAGTGGTGGAGGTGACCCTCTCCCTGCAAAGGATAGCAAGAAGGCATTGGCCGGAAGGATGCAGAAGATCTGCCGATTGCATGGGCTGAGGTTAGGTTAGCTTACCCAAGTGATCAGGCTTTTATTCATGGCTTCGTCCCTCATGGGAGTTCAGCGTAAAAGGACCCCGACTTTGCAAGATGCAAGGTTCAACTCTCGTGGCTTTTTCCAGCTAGAGCATTGATGTGTGTGTGATCCTGGCCCCGTTGGCCATCCCAGAGCTGCTGTCACTGACGAGGAAGCTGTCTATGGGGGTAGGGGAATCCCAAAAAAGACCAACCTGTCTGGCTGCCATCTCGTCTGCTGGGACTTAGTACCTTACGTGCTGAGGGAATGTGAGTGCTCCTATTTTTGTATATATATCTCAGGGTGAGATCTGAGCAGGAAGGCCTGAGAGGGCACAGACAAATGCAATATACGAGGCTGCAACTCACGGCAAGATGGAAGAGGCAGCGTGAGGAAACGAATGGGAATGTCCCTGTCTATTGGGGCAGTGGTTAATGTGACTCATAGCGGCCCCACCTTCATTCTTAGTGCCTCTGACCTCCCCGCTGCAGCTTGATTTTAGTGGCTTGTCCTCCTGTTCCTGCAGAAGTCTCTCTAGTCTCTCTGAGGAAGCCCTGCCTTCACATTCAGCTGAACCTGGAGCTGAGAGATGTCTGTGGAGATGTCAGTCATACCATACTAATACATTGTGCCATTGAGATCCATGGGTAGTTCACTTTGAAAACCAATAGCACAATATGACCTGATAATAACAATACTTTGCATTCATGTTGCTCCACTCCACTGAGGCTCTCTGGGTACTTTGCCAGTGAAACCTCCCAGTTCCTACTCTTCTGGGAAGCAAGTCATCATTATTAACTCAGTTTCACAACTGAGGAACGGGGGTTAAGGGATTTTCAATGTCTCGCACTGAGGCTGGGGTGGGAGCGTTGAAGAGCGGTTTCTTTCAGAATTAAAACGTGGCTGTTGAAATTCCTCCAACAGCTGTGCCCAGGAGTGGAGCTGCTCTACCCATCTGCGTTCCAGGCCCCCCGGCGGCCACCTCGTTCCATGGCCATGCCAGTGGTAGCCACCTGTGGCACAGTGCCATGGCATGAGGAAGCAGACATCCCATAATAATAACAGATAACCTTCCCCACTGCGTGCCAGATCAAAGGCTAGAGAATTTAATGGGACTTACGTGCTGCATGACCCTTGAGCCGATCCCTGCACAAGTGGGTGAATTTTACGCAGTCTGGACTCAGGTAAATTCTCACTGATGTCAAGTGGGAGCTCAGCTATTTTCAGGCCTGACCCCCAAGGACACACTCAGGATTGGACCCCAGAGCAATACGGCCTTATCGATTTACTGGTAAGGTTATAAACTAGAGCGGGGTAAAATAAGAACATTCCTGCCTCCCCCAAAACTTTCATTTAACCTCCCCACCCTCACCCACACATTATTTTCCACTCTTCTATGTCTGTGCATGTCCAGGTTTTAGCCCGAATGGGAAACAGAAGTGCTGAGATAACTCAGGAGTGGCTGCCTCTTCGTGAGAAATTTCTGGACATAGGAAATACTAGAGACCTCACAAGGCCTGGCCTGGAGAGCTGCCTACTCAGAGCTAGATTCAGGGAAGCACTTAAGTCCATTGTAACAGAGTGGGCCCGCCCTGCCCCTTTAGGGGCCAGGAGACCTTGGGCCAGTCTGTCCCGTTCAATTAGTCCCACCTGTGCCATAACGAGCTGCCTCCTGGCCTGGGGGAGTGGAACTAACAGGACCAGGGGTTGGCCTGATGAACAGCTAGGCCTCATGAAAAGGGCTGAGAGAAGGCAATGAGGAGAGGAACTACCGGAAGCAGGTCTAGCCTTCGGGGGGAGCGGAGGGCAGGTCTTGTAGGAGGGTGGCATGGAAGCCTACTAGGAAAAAGGGTCTCCAGGTAGCAAGGCCTGGGAAGCAGTGCTCAGCTAAAGGCACAAGGGAGAACTTCGCAGGGCCTGGGCATGTGGGTGAAGAGCAGGGAACTTCAGTACATGGTAGCCCACAAGGGCCATGGAGCTGAGCCCAGAAGATGGGCTGAGGAGTAGCCCAAGGGGTGTGAGTTTGGCCTTTTAGTTAGACTTGTGTTACCCTGGCAGGGGACCTGGCTGGAGGACTAGGCCCCAGGAGCTGCAAAGTGATGCAGAATCAGACCGGCAGACTATAGGGGTGCTAGAGTAGAAGAACGTCTGCAAAGCCGAGTCCTGGTTTAAGGGGGCTCTCCTGGGTAAGCCCCTCCCATTACCCTTAGGCTTAACTTTGAGCATGTGTTTGCATCCCATTGAAATTAAGCAGGTACATAAGTGCTTTCCTGGTTAGAATATTTTCCCAAATCAAGGCCATCGATTCTACAGACTCAAGAAATTTGAGTCATTTGGCTGATGATCATTTAACCCTTGAGAACATCCAGCCCAATATTCTGCAGCAAAGGTCCTTAACAGAATAGTGTCCGTGCAATGTGTTGTTCTTTGACAGTAGATAGAATCCTGCAGTATTTCCCTTAATAAGGGAGCATCTGATCTTTCGGTGCTTCTATAACCCTGAACAATTATGCCTGTCAGAGATCTGCATGTTGCTAATATAAACATAACTCCTGTTGTTAATCAGCTGCATTGCCAGGGATACGAATAAAAGGAATCATTACAGAGGATGAGATTACTGCTGGAAACTCCGGCTCTGTTATTTTAACGTATAAATGAGATAATTGAAGAAAAGTCTGAGCCAGTGGGTGTGAGAGAAGGAGCAACTTCCAGGCCCAACAAAACTATTTTCAGGCCCATGTCTGCTCCAACCATGTCTCCGCTGTCTTTTATTAATGCTAGCAGAAGCACAGGAGGTTGGCAGGACTCTGCTAACCAAATGTTCCCCAAACATCTGTCTGCGATTTCCGTTACTCACAGAACTGGACTGGTCCCTCAGCCAATTTCAGGTCTGCCAGCAAAACTTGTGAACATGCAAAATCTGGCTCGAACGTCAGCACTCTGTGGGCAGATTTTCCAGTCTGCAGGAGGAAGGCTGGGTCTGTGGTTGCAGATGTCGGATGGAGAGGATTACGGAGAGGAGCCGTGAGATTAGCGCTGGGACACTGCTAGTTATGAGAAAGGGAAAAAAAATTGAAGTAGAGGAAATGTCTAACTGGCCCACAAGTGAAGCTCAGGTTGCAAAATACAGCGGGGCTGAGCCCAGAGCGCCTGGCTCGGTGTTTCCCCAGTATTCAGTCAAAGGCTCCTGCTGAAATCCACAGGATTAGGGACTGGGGTTAGGGACTGAGCCAGACTCTCACTGTCCTCAGCGCCTGTGGATCAGACCCTTAACTAGCCAAGCACCTTGCTCGATATCCATCATTCGGTAAAGCACCAGATTTGCGGGGCTGAGAGAATGTGCTGGACTGGCACCTCTGGAGATGGAGGTCCTCTCTCTGCCGGACGGGCACAGCCCAAGCCGCACAAGTTTCTCTCACACATGCGGGCTGCTGCTTGGCCAGGAAATCAGATTTCTGCTGGGCAAAACTGAGGGTCGCCCATTGGCAGGGAAAACAGGCTTTTTCCATTTTGGCAGCGAAAGCTCAGACTGTGGAGACAGCGTCATTGTAAAGGCTCTGGGGAGCGCCCCAAAGCTGCATTTTGCGGTCAGCGAAGCATTTGCCCACACAGCTCAGGCCGAAGTTGCTCCCGCCTTTCCACATGCTGGTCGCGGCTTTCTCTAAGATGCATGTCAGGAGACGCTGATTGCCCTGAAGGGCGAGTGTGCAGGGCAGAGTCTTTTCTCTTCTCCCCCGTGGCCAGAGTTTGCCCTTACATTTGCCAGTGTAAATATGGAGATGCTCCATTGACTTCAAGGTAGTTGCTCCAGCTATGCACTCTGACCCTTTCCCCTGCTTGTAACCAGGGCATCTCTCTCTGCTTGTTCCTGTCTATGCACATTCACCCAGGGATCAGACCAGCTGTGCTGTGGTAGCAGTCTCCCTGGTGAGCTCTCTGCCACCTCCACATACCAGAGTCATTTGTAATGCACCATCGTACCCTCAAATCCCACTGACTCCCAGGACTGGTCTTTCTTTGCCGCCCTCGTGACTATCTTTCCAGCTGCATTTATGTAGAACAAACTGGAACACCCAAGACCAATGTGACTAGCAGGGTGGGTGCACCAGGGAATACCTTGCATAGTAATTTAAAGGTGGGATCCTGAAATTAAATGTAATAACCCCCACTTCCTGGTGCAGCACACTCACTTGGGCCACCTATCCATGGCCAGCAGCACTGCCACAAAGGCCTGGGGGTCAGCCAGGGCACCTCAAACCCCAAAAGACTGATTTAAAAAAATACCATCACACAATCCAATGTGGGTGGAGATCCCATCAGCTTGTCTGTGACCTCTTAGTGGGGGTGTCTCAAGGACAGGGCTGTGCAAAGGGTCTGGCTTGAACCAGGAGTCCATCCCAAGTCAGCACAAACCTACAGCGACCAGCCTGGTGCATGAAGGTTTGCGAGGAGCTGACACAGTCCCATGCAGGTGTGTGCATTTTATTTGTCACTTGTACACAAAGCGTCTGCACCCTGCCGTCCTGTAGCCTGGAATGGCTTGTCTGGCGAAGGTCTGACTGCACCGATAATCCCTGGGAACACAATTGACAAATCTGTGGTCTGATTTAGACAGACAGATGGACACACAAACACAGTGAAACAAATGAACGAAGCTATGCACAGAGTTTCTGCCTGTGTGTGTGTATAGACACAGACACAAGTTAGATCTCTGTACAAGCAGCCAGCTAAGCCATTTGAAAACATCTACTTATATATTCCAACCTTCACTTAGAATTTTTAGCATCACCTGTTACTTTAGCAGAAGCTCATTGAATGCATTGGCCCCAAACCCGTTCGCTTCTTTGTGTGTATGTGTCTCTCGGGCTATCTGAGAGTGAAGTGGCTTTTCAGCTGTTGAAGGCTCACTCCTCACTGTTCTCCAGCCGACTGTCATTATTAAATGGCTTTGAATCGCTCCCTGCTTCAAGCTATCATCCTCTGATGCCGAGGACAGAGACATACTGTGCAGTGCCAGATGACGGGGAATGCTACAGTGATCGCCACTGTAAACACAGCTCTTTAGATAATAAGAAACAAATATTTTCCAGCTAATTTCTTGGATTCTGCCTCAGCTAGGCTCATGTTTCTACAATCTGCACCAGTTTATATCTACCCCTTTCTGGGGATGAGCTGTCGAAGGATTTGTCACTGGGCATATGGTTTAAAATGGAGGATACAAACGAGCTATGTGGCTATTTACTGCGATAACATTTATGGTTGGAAAATACAGTGTGCACAGACTCAAGGTGGCCGTCTGTACAGGGGTGAATTTCACCCCGTAAGATTAATTTAGAATGCCATAATCCTTGTTGCAAGCAAATTACCAGTCAGCACAATGGTCCCAGTACAAAGCCTTCATTTATCTCCATCTGAGTGTGCCAGTCACGTCACATGCATATGCCAGCCATGTTTAAACCAGTGCACCAGCTGGGCCTGATGGGATGCACCCGCAGAGTAGGTTTGACTATGTCAGTCATTCCCACCCGATTGTGCCAACTACCCCAATCCAAGGCACTGCCCATCCCAGATGGTGTCAACCAGTCGTCCTCGGCTGAGCATTGTGCGAACATCCTGACCTGGGGTTCCCAGTTACCCCTGCATGAGCACATCAGCCGTCCCAGTCTGAGTGGGCTGATTCTGGATCATACACAGCTTCTGCTTCAGACCAGAACAGCAAAGAGCTGGATAATGGTGGCTGCTGGTTATACTCACATGCTGTCACTCCGTAGATAATCACTTATTCCAAGAGTGCTTGAATTACATAGTTACTAGAGATGGTCAACAAACATCCATCAAAGATATTTTTTATCAAAAATGACATTTTTGGATCTAAATACACCTTTCTTTCAGAAAAGTCCATTTCTGACAACTGCAAATTTTCAGTTGTCAAAAAAACAACATTTTTAGCTTGCAGTTATACAACAAAGTGCTGAAACATTTTGCAGAAATTTTTTGACAAAAATGAAAATATTTCTGTATTCTTTGAAATGTTTCACAGGAAAAACTCCAATTTCCTGACCAGCTGTAACCACTATCCACTCATGTTTTATGCCATCAGCTGGTAGCCGCATGGATCAGGGAGTGGTTACCTTTTTGGCCTGACTGATTAGTCAATTTGTGGGGCCTTGCAGGATTGTTTCCATTTGGATGAGGAATCAGTGATACAAGGCAGGTATTTTCTTTGTGTAAGATTGTTTGTTTTCAAAGAACACACACAAAGTCTTATTTCTCTGAACACAGTAGAAACACACAACAGCAGGCAGTTTCTTTGCTCAGAAATCTCCCACTCTGAGACTCCAGTGAACTCTGTGCCCAAGCAGCTCTATCTCTTTGCTTTCTCTCTGGGTCATGTTCACTACTCAGTCTTCTGTCTCCAGCACCCACAGGCAACAACCAAATATCCTATCCCCTGAGTTTGCATCAGGGAAATCCCTCAGTCCACATGGCTTAGCTCCAACCTGCCAGGCAGCTTAGTCCTTGGTGGTAGCATCTATTGTTTGTAGCTGTCTTTATAACATAATGGGGCTTGATTGCTCCTTCTATTGAGACTGAAGGAAGATGTTTGGATGCCCATTGGCCTTAATGAGTTCTGTGACTTCCTTTGAGTCCAAGAACCCACTGGTAGCAGCCATTAGCATCTTTCCGAGTAACAGGACCTTTCTCTCCACATATGAAACGTTGCACAACTTACCAGGAGGATATAGGTTTCCTCTTCGTCTGAGAGTATCAGTTCGTTTCAATGAGGCTGGGTCCTGGGGCTGAAGGACTGATTCCATAGAGCTCATCTGACAGGTTTTTCAGAAGCCAGTGAGATGCCTTTCCTGGGGTATATTCGTAGAATAGAATATCAGGGTTGGAAGGGACCTCAGGTGCTCATCTCCACCTGCAGTAACATGGAAGGGATTATCCCCCATTGCTATCTTCATGAGATCAGTCTGACAACTGTCATCATATATGCTGAGGGCTGTTATAAGGGGATGGGGATTAATTGTTCTCCACATCCACTGGAATTAGGACAAGAAGTGATGGGTTTAATCTGCAGCAAGGGAGATTTAGGTTAGATGTTAGGAAAAACTTTCTAACTGTCAAGGTAGTTAAACTCTGGAATAGCTTCCAAGGGAGGTCGTGGAATCCCCGTCATTGGAGGCTTTTAAGAACAGGGTGGACAGACACCCATCAGGTTTACTTGGTCTTTCCTCAGTGCAGAGGGATGGATTTGATGACCTCTCCAGGTCCTTTCAAGCCTAACATTGCTCTCATTCGATGTATGTTATACCAATGCACTCCAGGTGAAAGTCACCCCTATGCATGGCTCAGGGGCCATGTACCTGGTGGTGGGTCACTGAGTGTTACTCAGAGTACATGGAATCTCTCCCATTCTCAGGGAGGCTTTGATTGTTTGACCCAGCGAGAGTTTGGGGATCTTTTAGTCATTTGTTTTGTACAGTCTCCTTTTATTGTCCAAATGTTAAAGTTTGATAAAAAGAAAGTAAAAAAGAACCAAATAAACAGAGAATCCCAATAAATAACCACTAAATAGCTTTGAAATGTCAAGCTAAATGTCACTGGGGGAACTAGTTGTTCGGAGCAACAATAAAACATAGAATTTTGAAATAAAAAAAGACGCGTGTGAGCACCACGGGAACATCATAAAACTTCTCTTCACAGGAATTCCCCTCACTGGGGACTTAGACCTCACTATTCTGTGCAGTGTATGAGCACTAATCAGAATTCAACTCACCCCAACCACCAGCAAGCTCTCATTTATATTTAAAGATTTCTCCAACCAATGTGCAACTGTCAAGGAGCTATTGTAGGAACCTCCAGTTCATCAGGTGTGTGTATCACACAAGCTGAATTATCCATTATCACAGAGGCATTGGGTGAGTTTGAGCTGATGGGCCAACCTCAGAAAGGTTCACGGTTCAGATTCAACAAAGAAAACCCCCTAGAAGCACTGATATTTATCAGAACCATCCACCTTTCTGAGGCCTGTGAAATTAGGCTGGAAATCTCTCTTGAACAGGGATTTTCTGCTACTGGTCAGGCCAGAGTTACATCAAGAGCAGCTGTGATATTTTAAGCGATTGGATGGATCACAGTAGTACAAATGAAAAACATGTGTATGAGAGAGAGAGAGAGAGAGAGAGACGGGTCGGAGGAGTTGGTGTGGAGACTTCAACTGACCACTTCAGAATCATCCTTCTGTTTGGGTTTGGGTTAGCGCTAGAAATGGAGCAGAGTCCATAGACAGCATACTTGTCCCCTAGTGTTGTGGTCTGGGACTTAGGCAGTTGTACCTAGTGGTCAGAGAAGGAGCTGGGAACCAGGAACTGGAGCACAGAGCCGGAGGCAGAATCAGGAGTCAAGCCCAGGGTCAGAGTCAGTAGCCAGGAGTGGGTGTAAAAGCAGGGATCTGGAACAGGACAGGAACTAGGAAGAGACCAGGGAGGCAGGGTCTAATATAACAGCCAGTCAGGGATTCACCTCATTTCCCAGACAATTTCCTGTGCCTCCTTCTGGCTTAAATAGGGAGTCTGAGCCAATCAGAGAGGCCAGAGGTCCCCTCCAATCAGGAGCTTCGTGGGTGGTGCCTGTGTTAAGGTAGGGTCCATCAGCCCACATTCCCTGCTGGGTGGTGGCTGCTATCTGGGTGCAGACCTAGATTCGAAACTCAGGCTTCCTCACACGTAGCCAGTTCATCCACCCTTATCTTGTTTTGTACGCCCTTCTACAAAAAAGTTCTCCAGACCTGCTCAATAACAGTCAGAGATGCTCCTGCTTCGCTTAGTGATTGTCTCGTTTGGGGGAATGTTTGTATGAGGAAGGATGAACCAGAGAAGGCAGGTCCCTGCTCTTTCATTGAAGCCTTGTCCCATAAAACCCTGCAAATGAAAGTGCAAATGAAGCCGGATCCTGCCACCGAGACCATCTGCGGTTTTGCCTTTCGAAAGGTAACAAGAGGAAAATCACTGGTCTATAAAGGGAACAGTTAGAACGGCTCATTAAACAGGAACATTAATAGTCAGCTGTTTAACAACCAGTTCTGCTGATATTGTTACTTCCGCTGGATCATCAACTTTAATTCCTCCTCACGACAATGAAGGGTTCACCAGGGCCAGGCCTCCTTTCGATTCAGGCCAATGTACAAGCCGTGTCCTAAAATCTCATTTATTACAGTCACTTAGTTGTCTCCCTGCAGAGTGTCACTTTGTCCTGGAGTGAGACTGACTACAAGGCAGTGGCTGAGGTGTCCTGTAGCAGCATGAGACCCAATCCAGTGTCATCACCTGGACTACAGTTCAGGAAATCACTTAAAGATGTGCCTAACTCTTGAGGTCAATGGGACTTGAACACGTGCTTAAAGTTAAGCAGGTACTTAAGGGCTTGTCTACGCAGAGCAGCAATGCACCCTATAGGGTGGGATTTGTAAAGCGCACTCAGGTGTTGCGTGTTATGTGGTCCACGTGCTGGTATGCACTAAAGGCTCAACACACACTTCCTTAAAGCGCACTAGAGAACTTTTAGTGTGCACCAGCAGGGTGTCCATGGCTCAATTAATGTGCAACACCTGAGTGCACCTTACAAATACCACCCCCGTAGGGTGCATTACCGCATCCTGTAGATAATCCTAAGAAAGGGCTTTCCTGAACTGGGACTATGAGTAGTTGATGGACAATTGCCAAATGCTCCTTGGTTCCATCAGCAAATCTCCCATAAATTGAGATTCTCAGGGTTGGACCAAATTTGTCACCCTGGATCCTAAACACTCCTTGACTTTTACTGGGAGCGCTGGGGTGTTTCAGAATCTAGCCCTGAGCAGATCTGAATTGCACAGCATGAGCTCAGCTCTCAGCACTGCCGGGATGTTTCCTGAGCAACCAAGCTTGGAGAATCTGCAAAGTGAGGCTTAAAAATCTTGTTCTCCCGCCTCATTCTTCTGCTTCTTCTGGCTTCTAGCTGGGCTGGAATAAGAGCAGAGCAGCCTTTCCAGCTGGGTTTTGGAGCTCGGGGTCCTTGTAGGGCACAGGGCATGCAGAGCTGAATGACAATTAAAAATAATTAAAATAAAACAAAAGCTAACCAGGCTTCTTTCCCTTACGGCCCTTTGTGACCAGCATACACACGAGATGTGTCTTCCACATGAGATAGTGGCTACAGAACCAAGAGCCGCATGTAATGACCCTAAGCAAGAACATTGGAGAACGCTTTCATTTATTTCAAGCTTGAGGTGAAGGGCTGGTTCAGTTCTTGCACAAATGGGGCAGATGATACGTCACTGTATTTTGTGCTTTTAATACTGTTTGTTCTATGTCGATCCAAAGCCGGCTACTCTTTACCTAGGAAAAGAAGATAAAAATCTACAGTTAATACAAAACGAAGGAAAATGGCAAATATTGATTCCAACAGGAACAATTCTTACTGAATTTTGTAAATGAAAAGTTGTCTAGTATTATCCTGAGGTATCAGTTTGCCAGACCCAAGAAACGTAGGCAGCTCGGGAGATGTTTAGATGAACAAAAAGACTTATCTGAACCTCCAGACTTATCACTAATTGCTGGAGAGATGGGTCCAAGCCTCAAAATTTGCATTTGAATGTAGATTTGGATGTGGAAACTTGCACTGTTCAGAGGTCTTTAGACACAGTGCTTTGGTTCATAACTCAGTCCTTACATAGGTAAACTTCTGGTGACGGCGATAGGAATTTTTAACTCAGTAACTGGATGATGTACCCCTATCCCACAAGGAGGCTAACGTAACTCAGTAAATGGATGATGTATTCCTATCACGCAAGGAGGCTAATGTAACTCAGTAAATGGATGATGTACTCCTATCACGCAAGGAGGCTAATGTAACTCCAATCACACAAGGAGGCTAGCATACTTTCCAGTCCATTAGTAACTAAGGAGGATGTTAAACAATATCATCTAGAGATATATATTTTTAAGTTAGCTGGCCTGGATAACTTGCACACAATAATCCTAAAAGAGTTGGCCGAGGATATCTCTGCCCACTGATATTATTTTGTAATAAATCTTGGATTACCAGAAAAATTCACCCTCCCAAGCTGCAATGTGAGTGATACAATATACAATAGGCTGCGTGCACATCCCCGTAATTATACTGTCACTGCCTCGATCCTTGCCAGCATGCAGCAGGGAAGCCATGTGGTGCTGGTGGTTAGGCAGCAGCAGACAGGACTGATGAGTAAGGTCTTCTATTTACAGTAACGGCCTGTAGGAAGTTTTTCTCTGAGTAAGACAACTGTGATGGGAGCAGTGTCCATGTGACAACGAAGAATCCAGACAGCAGAAAAAGATCCACAGCTTTACCAGCTGCATGGTTGGGGAAATTGTAACTGTGGCTGTTCCAGGGGCTCAGAAACAAGATTAAATTTACACTGATTTATCGAGTTTGGAAAATCCTTGCTAGAGAGGCTGGAAGCAATGAGAGCTGGAGGGGATGGTAGCAAATGGAACTTCAGGTCAGATAAACTAATTAATTAATTAAAAACACTGCTGTAGCCCCTGTAGCAAGGATTGCCAGAGGAAATTACTACATGTAAAGATCAGATGAGTTTAACTTCCCAAAACAAGCCTTTTAAAATCACGAGTGGCTGTTTGTCTAAAAGCTCTGCATTAGCAATTATTTTGGGGAAGTTCTCCGGCCGGTGTGAGGCAGGGGGTCGGATGTGATGATCACAACAGGCCCTTCTGGCCTTGGCATCTAGGGATCATCCCTCTGATTTTTGTCTGAACCCAAGACAAACATGGATTTCCTGCCTTCCAACTCACCTTTCTGACAGGTGCAGGGCCCTATTTGATTCCTGTTTTAATATTATATCTAAACACCTACACGTGCCTCTGAACAGGGAATGCTTTCAAAGGAAAGAATTGTCCGTGTTGCTCTGGCTAATAAACCCAGTGGGTCTCTTTCCTGTATTGCAGGTGTTTCCAGCTATTCGGTGAGTGGATGAGGCCCCTACTACAGGGACATTGAGAGTGGAGCTGAAGAAAATACTGGCACGAATAGGTGAGATTCTAGCCTTAGTTACATCTGTGCAATCCCACAGAAGCCAGTTGAGAGGCATGTTTGCCTGAGAACAAAAATCTGGCCCGGGAATGTGCAATTGAATGAATGCTGAGGAGGAGAAAGAGAAGCATATATCGGAGGATCTCGGAGCACTTACAGAGCACCAATTAATTAAGCCTCAGATGCTTCCTTGGGTGGTGGGTGGGTTGTACCGGACCTATTTTGCAATGCAAGGGCCTGATTCCAAACCTCGATGAAATCAAACAGTTTTAGATCCTGCCCCGTGGTACCAAATGCGAAATCCTCCGCTTGGCCCTATGAGTGTAAATCCATATTAAGGGCTTGTCGACACTTACAGCGCTGCCGCTGTAGCTCTTAGTGAAGATGCTACCGATGAGAGAGCATCTGTCTGCACAGGTATTCCAACTCCCTGAAAGGCAGGAGCTATGTCGACGGGAGAAGATAGTGTTTAGACCAATACAGACACTCTTAAACACCATGACCTGCAGTCTTTCCTTCATGTCTTTGAGCCAGGATTTGCTATATTTGACTGACCAGTCCTGGAGGGGCTTGCAGGCGGCCAAAGGCAGGTTTTCCCATAGAAATTGCATGTCAAATGTGTATACAAGAGCAGCCCGTTGGCCCCGTGCATGATTTTAACCCCACTTTGTGACATCATAGTGCACATTCTACTCTTAGATACATGCACAGAACTGCCAGCTTCTGTCCTCACCTGCAGGTATGCAGCTCCTGTGGAGAGCTGTAGACACATGCATTTAAGGCAGCATGGAGCAATCCCTTTACACAACAAATTAAGGTCTGTGGGACAAATCCTGAATTCTTCACTCCTGTTGATTTGGCCCTGTACACAGAAACAAGCAGAGGGATAGTCTATAGAAGAACCGCCTGGTGAAACTGTTGTGATTTGTTTACAGGTAATGGAGACCTACAATTACTCTTATGACTACTTGGTGGATTATGATTATGATTATTATAATTCCACCACAATTAGAGTTAAGCAAGAGCCATCGCACAATGCAGGAGACATTGCTAGAATCCTCTCTGTTGTAGTCTACAGCCTCACCTGCCTCCTGGGAATTCTGGGAAACGGCCTAGTCATCACGATCATCACTTTCAAGATGAAAAAGTCCATTAATGCCATTTGGTTTCTCAACCTGGCTGTTGCCGACTTTCTTTTCAACGTCTTCCTGCCCCTGAATATCGCGTACACTGCCATGAACTACCATTGGGTCTTTGGGGCGGCCATGTGCAAGTTAAATTCTTTCCTCCTCAACCTAAACTTGTACAGCAGTGTGCTGCTGCTGACGACCATCAGCTTAGACCGCTGTGTGTCCGTGGTCCTTCCAGTCTGGGCCCAAAACCATCGAACTACTACGCTGGCATGTTTGGTTTGCGTCGTCGACTGGGTGCTTGGTTTGGTAATGAGTTCCCCGTCTCTCGTTTTCCGGGATACTGCAACTCACGAAGGCAATGTGATATGTTTTAGTAACTACACCTTGTCTGGGAATAAGTATGACCATCCTCTGGGCATGAGGAGACACCAGACTGTAAACCTTGTCAGGTTTCTGACAGGGTTTGTCATTCCCGTCACCATCATCACAGTCTGTTACATGATCATTGTTGTCAAGCTGAAACGAAATCGGCTTGCCAAATCCAAAAAGCCCTTCAAGATCATTGTCACAATTATTGTGACCTTCTTCTTGTGCTGGACCCCCTACCATGTCCTGAACCTCCTGGAAACACAGCATGAGCAAGTCTCCCATGTGGTATTCAAGATTGGGATTCCCATCACCACGGCTCTGGCTGCGGCCAGCAGCTGCATGAATCCCATCCTGTATGTCTTCATGGGCCAGGACTTTAAAAAGTTTAAGGTGACCATCCTCTCCAGACTACTGAACGCTCTAAGTGAAGACGCCACCCCCTCGACTCTCGCTCAGAGGAGCTTCTCTAAGATGTCCTCAATGACTGAAAAGGATACCACCCTCCTCTGAGCTCTACGTTTGGTACCTCGGGGCTCACCCAGGATAAGCTCCCATCCGCTTTTATTTAGAAGCAAAAGATAATTGCACTGAGATCTATGAATGCTCTCTAGTGCTTTCAAACTGTAGTTGAAGAACACTTTCCAAGTGTTCCAAGCAGTGCTTGGGTTTTCCCTATCAAATCTGTGCATCTACCCACATTAGTCATGTCTGATGACGAGTGCCATGAATCTTCATTATAGATTCTCTGACCCAGATTGTTAAAGGGACAAACCATAGCACATTTTATATGCAGTCCCAATACCAACGCTGGTAGCGCTTCATGTACCTTTTACTTGCACCTTTACACTCCTCATGCCTCCTGAACTGCTCCAGAGAAGGACAATACCACCTTAAAGCACCTGGAATCAAAACTACAGATATGGATTATGATGTCCTAGAGTTTGGAATGCTCTGTGGCCAAAATGCATTTCCATCTTTGGCTATTGGCTATTGGACGAGTTCATTCATTCAGTCTTTGGCCCAAATCAGATCCTCAAAGATTATACATGCTTGCACCCAATAACTGTGTGTTTAAACTCTGCATTAATGGTGACTGCACATGCAGTCTGGTATTTGCATGCACAAATCTTCATTTGCACATACAAATTAGCACCCAAATTTAGAAAACTTGGCCATAAATGACTAGAAGACTGGGTAATGTAGACGTTTCCAGAGACGAAGGAAATTGAAGAGACTTATGCCAAAGAGAGATAAAAGTGCAGAGAAGAGAAAATCAGATTGCTTCTCAGTGAAGTCGGGGAGAAGGTGGAGGAGGCCATGACTTCTAACTCTTAGCTTTGGGGACATCCTTCCAATGCCCACCACTAAGGATAAGATTATGTCACCGAAGACATGGATTCTGTAACTTTCACAGACTTCCATGACATTTTCTGCTTCAGCCCCAGGGTAGCAGGGGCCCTAGCTGTCAGCCAGCAGGGGCCCTGGAGCTCCAAGCTATGCCAGGCTCTGAAGGCCCCAGAACTCTCAGCCACTGCAGGGGGCAGGAGGCCCCAGAGGGTGCCGGGAGCACCTGGCGTGCCACTCACAGGTGACAAAATCTTCACCTTGCCCATCACACAGTGGGATCAAAATGTGGCGCTACTCTAGCTGGGATATATATATTGCCTATTATATAAGAAAATGATTATGAACATGTTATGCACAGTGTATGCATATAGCCACTTAACCAACCTCTTAAAGGCATAGAATATGTTGGTACTAGTATAATCATTTTTTAAAATTGTGTTCTGAATATTCTTTTCTCATCAAGTCCACCTTAAGTCAGAGGGGATACAGAAGAACAAATAAATATCAGACAGAATACTGAAAAAAACGCACACTCACATAACACCTGTACCGCAAAGGGGTCAGAAAGCGTTCCTGATATACGTACTACGTACCAGGATAACTTCTTCCACCGCTACAATGCAGCCATCTCTGGGGTTGAATGTGGCACCACATGCAAAAACACTACACAACCGTTTCAGACAAGAAGTGAAGAATAACTTGTGTGATTAAAACTGAGTGGGAGAACTGATGGAAAAGTCCTGTAGAATTTAACAGGAGTAAAAGTACCAGGGCACTATAGAAATGTGACAGGCTTATATAGAAATTACTCTAAGGACCTATAATACTTAATAGAGAATAATCCCCTTTCCATGGTATTATGCTCCACCCTTTAGAATTTTCTAGTGGAGATATAATTATGGAGCAGAACCTAGATAAGGTTGCAGTGAGTTTCCTTTTTAGCCCCCACTTTGCCAGCACTTAACCTCTCTATCTACAAAGAGGGGAAATCAGCCTCACAACTGGTGAGTTAGGGCTTTCACCACATCAGAATCGAGCTGGATTTGGCATTCCTGAGTTAGGATATTCTCCAGCACTCTGCCATAAGGGAACGCGAGGTTGGTAGAATTCCCAAAGTGCGAATTCGGCCAGGGCGCCATGGTGAGGCTTCCCAAAAGAGCCATGGGATTTTTTAAGGGCCCCTCAGTCTCGCGGATGTTAGTTTTAATGGGCATGTTTCCCTCTGGTGCCTGCATTGCCTCTCAGAATGGCATAGCCACTAGAGCGCTGCGAGCCAGATGGTCTGACAAGTTCCCTGGAAATACCCTACAATGGGTAGATCGGGAGATAGCTACCTAGTGTCAGCTGAACAGACAAAATGCAGAGTCTCTTGGTCTTTGCTTCAGAACAGACCCCAGCGGTGGTCCATGCTGTCAGCAAAACCTAGGTTATGTTTCTAGCATGCCTGAGGCAGGGGGTTTCCGGTTTCAGAGGGGACCCTGACAAAACATGGCCAGTTCGTCTGAGAGTGAAGGAAAGGTTGCCATGAGTCCCTCTAAACAGATCCTGCTGAGTTTTCGGGGCTGGCTCCAGCTCCCATGCTCTCACTAATCAGCTTGGGGGAATAACTCGATTCGTCATCCTCCCATCTAGGGTTTGGCAAGACATCTACCACTATGGTAGCTTTAGTCCCAGTACAGCAAAGCTTTGAAACACATAGTGAATTTTAAATATGAGTGTCAATTCACTGCAGTCAATGGGCTTACACCTGTGCATAGAGTTAAGTGCTTTGCTGAATCAGGAAAGCACAGTGACAATCAGCAACATTTCGGGGTTTGGGAGGATGATTGGGCTCAGACACAGCATCCCAGAAATGGAAAATTCTCAGCAAAATACAGGGAACAATCTTTTTGCAATTTCTTCTGGGCAAAAATCAGTTTGCCTCCCAAACAGAGCAAATTCTGATGATTTCATTTTTCAAGTCCTGAGGCTCCAAATTGTGGAAGCATCCATCGCCGCTGGGTCTGATGAATAACTGTGAATCCCTGCAAGGGGCTCCATGTTAAATCAGTGGCACTCAAGGGGTTTGCCTCTGGGGAATTGAATGCTGGAGCAGCCTATGTTTACACAGGCTGCAGCAGCTACTCTCAGAGCCTGGGTCAACTGCCAGAGGGGTAGCCATGTTAGTCTGGATCTGTAGAAGCAGCAAAGAATCCTGTGGCACCTTATAGACTAACAGACGTTTTGGAGCATGAGCTTTCGTGGGTGAAGTGGGTATTCACCCACGAAAGCTCATGCTCCAAAACGTCTGTTAGTCTATAAGGTGCCACAGGACTCTTTGGGTCAACTGCCGTGAGCTGGCAGGGGCTAAAAATAGCAGGGTAGCCTGTCGGGCTTGGGCTAAAACCTAGCGAGGGGGAAGAGTCTGGGAGCCTGGGCCCCAGCCCAAGCAGGAACATCTCCCTGCTTTTTTAGTCCTGAGGCATGAGCCCAAGTCAGCTCACCCGTGCCCTGAGATTCATTGCCAGGCAGGTGGTTTTGCTGAGTAGAGTTACCCTATGTTTGTCTCATACAGGGTTCTGAGCATGGCAACAAAGAAACCCTCCGAACAGTTCTCCCAGGGATGCAAAGGGTTCCAGGCTAGGAGAAGTGCAAGATTTCAAAAAGCATTTTGCTTCACTTTTGCTCTTTTAGGAAAGCCGGTCGAACTGCTGGCTGGGTTCATTTTATCCTGCCCCCTGCCTATCCCTGACTTCTCAGGAGCGAAAGTTCTTTACGAGGCAGAATGAGGTCATGGTAATGCCATCATCCAGGCACAGTGCCCCAGGACCTCTTCAAAGACACAATCAAGATTCTCATTCGAGTGGCTTTCACCAGGCTCCAGTAGTGAACTATCTTCCCAGGTCCCTCCCCAGCCCCCGCACCCCATCTCTGAGCAGCTCACATATCAGGAGTGGTAGCAGCAGTCTCTCCAGTGTGGTATGTTAACTCCATTCTAGCTCGATGCCTATTGATTCAGAGCAAGGCAAAACAAAAACTCCTTAATGCTTCCTTTCAGTTGTGCGATACTGACACAAATTGACCCCCGGGAGCTCGGCAGCAGGCGGCTGATGCACAGAGGCCTACGATTAGATAGCATCTCCTAAGGGTTCCCAAGCCTGGCTCAGAAGGGTTTAGCCCTAAATGCAGTACAGCAGGGGACCGGCGAATGGAGGGGGAAGAAAAAATAATAATACAACCAATACTTCAGAAGTCATAAACACCACGTGAAAATCGATGGGCTGGTTTATCGGCACTGGCAGCCGTGTAGAGAAGAGAAATCTATCGATCAGGCTCGGCTCAAGCCAGTTGCCTCGCAGCTGTGTTCCGGGGAAGTTTTAATCCATAAATAACATTAGCTGGAACAACTACCATTTAAAAGCTATGGTGGTGCAAACTGAGAGTTTCACAATAGCGCAAGGTGCTGTCTGCAGGCAAAAGACTCCATGGCCAGGTTCTGAATGACAGCCCCATGGTTAGAGCCCCTCCCATGCCAAGCAACCCCTCCTCCAGCACAAAAAGGGGCTAGGAAGGCAGAGGGGGAGCTGAGGATTTGAGGAGTTCTACTCTTTGCCCCGCCCACCGCCTCTGACGTGCTCTAGGCTGGGGTGCGGGCACAGCTGGCTCTGCCAGCTTGACTCTTTCGGAGAGCTTCAGCCCCTGGGCACAAAGAGGCCAGCAGCAGGGCGAGGACCGGCCCCAGCATGTGGCTAAAGAGATGGGGCTGGCTCCGTTGCACTCCCAGAATGTTTGGACAGAACAGAGGGGCCTGGACCTGCCTGGTGAGATGGCTTGGGGGAGCAAGGATCAATGCACTCTGCATCATTCCTTAGTGCTGCCCCCCCCAACCAGGCAGAGGACAAAACACCCATAGAAAGTTTTCAAATAATAAATCCCACTTCAAGATTTCCCTCCTTATCACCCATCAAGTAACTTTCCTGCCGGCTGTGTTACCTTTCAGGGAGCCTGCATAGCCCATTAATAGATCTTCTAGATAAAAGATGGGCTGAGCCACGTGCGCTAGCCAATTTCAAGCCCAGTTAATTTGGGAGATAATTCATGCTTTGGCTTCTTGAGTGCTAGCAATGAGTGGGAGCTGGTGACATGCTTATTTATATGTTGATTTCTTTGTATCAGACACAGCTATTACAATGATCAGTAAAACAGGGAAATCTATGGAAAAAAATCAAGACAATGATATTTAAAAAATGCAAATCAGTGGGCAAGTTCTTGTTGGGTTCATGTCCAGGTAGCATGAAGGTCATTTGTAAACCACTAGGCCACCTACCATGGTCTCCCAGTGAGAAAATGATAACCTGCCAACAGACAAGTTTTACCTAGAGAATTACATAGAGAATTATTTCCCTGCTATTGAATTCTATTGGATAGTTCCAAAAACATATGCAAAGAAGGAGATTGAGTTCTATTGGGTTTTAGATAAATTCCTGTAGAAACCTATTGATTCTGCTGCTGTTCATGCCTATATTATTTTGCATAAGGGGAGGAGTTGTACTTACTGACCAAAGACTATGACTGCCAGCTTGGGAGAGAGGCATGCTGGGTTTAAATCCTGGATAAGCCTCCACAAAGCTGCAATGAAGCTGTCCTTTTGTGTGTGTGACTCAAACAAAATTTCCAGGCTTGATGCAGAAATTACTGGTGAGGTTCTCTGGCTTGGGCTCTGCAGGTGAGCAGACCAAATGTACAGGACAAGGATGGTCCCTTCTGGTCTAAAAAGCTATGACAATCGATTTATGAAGATCAGTGAAGATGAACTATGAACTGCCCAGTTTTGCCCAATTTCTTTTAAAAAAGGCCATTGCCTTAGCTCACATAAATAAGCAACGCTCCTGCTGAAACCCAGGGACTGACACCGATTTACTCCCACTGAGGATCTGGCTCAAATTGTTCAAACAAATCAACCTTTAAAAAAAATCCAGTTCCAAGAGAGGTCTACCCAAGAACCTGGCATCTCACCAGCCCCACACTTTGGAGGCATTTGGATCAGGAGTCAGCACATATTTCATGTCCCATGCCTCAGTTTCCCCATCAAATTGAGATAATGATATGTTTGTCCCTCATGAGGCTATGGTGAGGCTAAAGCTATTAATATTTCAGAATGAAGACCCTAAACAGATCTGAGGATCTGGGTCTAAAATACTTTGTTGATTAGACTTACAGAGCAAAGACATTTGGAGAAACCTCCAAACAAGTGTTTCATCTGCATAATCTGGTGAGTGTGGAATTGATAGAGAGATGGGATGCCATGGCACCCACTGACGTGATCAGTTAGATGCTTATCAGAACCATGGAAAGTTCATATCTCGTTAATTATCTGACACCTTGGACAGCGCACTTACAAATCATGAGCTAAAATACATTAAAATCAGCAGGTATTAAAACTCGGTGAGAGTTTTGCCTGAGAAAGACCCTCAGGATCTGATTTTCCCATGATCAGTAATTAATTAACTAGCTGTCTCAACAAGCCCCTGTGAGGTAGGTAAATAGTATTAGTCTCATTATTCACATGGGGAAACTGAGGCACAGAGAGGCAACATGATCTGCTCACAGTCACACAGCAAATCAGCGGCAGAGCTTGGAATAGAACTCAGGAGTTGTGGCTCAGCTCCCCCTCCACTTTAACCATTGGACAAACCAGGTTCAAACTCACGCTCTGATCGCTGGAGCCCTGGGTGCATCGGACCCCAGCAATGAGTGAGTGTTGAGAGAAGGCGGAATCAGTCAGAGCTACACTCGGCTGATACAGCAACACACGGTGTCAAATGCCATCAGGTGGTCGAGGGACATCTACAAAGAACACATCACCGGATATCGGCAGTACCCGGAGAGATGAGCTGGAATGCCGCTGAGGAGCACACTCGGGAAAGTAACTGAAATACTTCCCTGATGGATTGTATTTTCTAACAGACAACCAACCCTAAACGCTCAGTTACTGAGGGACAATCTCCACACATTTCCACAACTCTTTGTATAACTTTCCAGGAATGATGTACCCGAATGCTTGGATGCTAACATGTAAATTGTATCAATACATATTTTAATCTTTATAGGTTATTGCTGATTCTGTATTATATATACTGTATTACTTTTAAACCAACTTTTGTACTTTTGAATAATTTAAGCACTGTACCAAGATGTACAGATTCTCTTTTCTTAGCCTATATATTAGATCACTTGAACATTTGTTCGAATACAGTTTGTATACCCTATGAGAGGGTACCACGTGCTGAGGTCGCTGGCTTGAGGGCCACTGCAGGTCTAGCAACCTCCGCAATGCTGAATGGTTGCCATGTAGCAAGGTATTAGCTGTGGGATCCTCATGATTTAAAGGGATGAATACATCATAGCCCGTAAGCGCACCACACTGCATCTGTTTACTAACATGAGCATCAGAGAGAGGCTCCCACAGGAAAAATAAACAGCAAAGATTTAATTTCTCATGGAAGACTGGAACAGCTATTGACCTGTCTAGCAGGAGCAGTGACCCCAGCAATGGCCATTTCCTAGCTGTACAAATTAATTAGCAGAGATCCGCCAGGCAGGGCTGGTTTCCTTATGAATTATCCCAGAAAGGTGTGGGGCAGGGAAGAGGATTAGTTACAGAGAGCTCTGTGTTCAACAGAGCAACTCCTGGTCCTGGGGCTATAGCACAAGGCTGGTTCCAGAAACGAGACGACCAGGTTGCAATGTGTAGTTAGATCTGCTATTTAGATGTCTAACTCTTGATGTCACTGCTTGGCAGCTGGAGAAGGTGACCTCCCAGCAGGTCTTCCTCCCTCTGCTTTAACCTCCCTGGTGTTCTTAAAAGGGAAGAGCCAGGAACTGAAGCTGTGGCAATGACCACTGTGTTTTTTAAAAAGCCCCTGCAAGTTATTTAAGGCCAATGGCTGTAACGTGTTCAGTTTCCATTGGGAAGACTTTATATCTTACAGCTCTAGAAAACATCAGCCAGCCAGCTCCTTTCCCAGTAATTGGGAGTCTGTTCACAGACACCTACAGGAGCAATATATATTTTTATATAAAAGGAAAAAGTCAATAGGCAGCTGCCTGAAAAGACACTAAGCTATTTACAGGTCTCATCAGCGAAAGCTCAAGCTAGACCCAGCTGTACACTGATTCACAAAGCCCGAGTAATTGAGCTGCACTGTCAGGCAGTAGAAACACCTCTGATGATACCACATGCTGCAGAGAGAGCTGGTTTTCTAACAGATCATCAGACAGCTCTCCCCCCAGTCCCCATGGCAGGGCTTTTCTAATCTACCAAGTGTCTCATCTGCATAATCTTGTTAGTATCAGCTTGGTAGGGAGATGAGAGACCAGGCACATCCACCAAAGTTGTCTCTTTCTCCTTAGATAGACAGAAAGATAGAATCCCTGATGTTTCTTGCTTCTGCTAGCCAGAAGAGCATCAGGTGAACGTGAGAGTAAGAGCATCCCTGCAAAAACAGGTGTATTACATGCAGATAACTATCTGGGTGTAGAATGCTAGTGGAGACAAGACTCACATCGTTTTCAGCCTGGATGTGTCCAGGTGATGTTAACCCTATATCCCCACCGGGTCTTGACTAGCTACATCCAGGAAACAATGCTGTCCCCTTGTTTCTATTAGGATTTTACACCCTGTTAACTGTCTGGATGTAAAAATGCACCTTTTTGCAGTGAGAAGGGTGGCTGCCGGGCTGGTGTTTTTACCTTGTTTGCTGGAATCAGTTGCACTGGCAGAGTTCTTCTGTGCGAACTGTTTAGAGATGGAGATTGTGGAACAATGAAGACATGAAATGGCAGAGAAAGGTCAAACAGAAAACTGCAGCCAATGCAACTTGGGGGCTCCTGGTGAAGCTGGAAACCTCTGCAATTATCAATTCTAGCAGTTTGTTATTTATTTAGGAACCTGCAGAACAATGAAAATAGAACCTGCAGACATTCAAATACAGAAGCCCTGGAATGAAATCAAACCAACCAGCCAGGTAAAGGAAGGCCCTGATTCTGCAATCAGGTCCTTGCAGCCAGACCCCTCCAGTCCCTATGGAACCCAGAAATGTGCAGGATAAAGCTGATTGCAGGATGGGGGTCTAAGTTCTGGCTCCTGCTCCCATTGAAATCAGTTGCAAAACTCCGATTCATCTGACTGGTGCAGGCCCTAAATGAAAGAAAGTCCAATCCCCTTTGGGCACCCCCTTTGCCCCAAGCTTTCCTTGAAAGGGAGACAAGGAGATTTAGGAGTACTTGTTTATTCAAGGATTGTTCTGAAATTTCAGCCCTGAAAGTAGTTGCTAATTGACTGTGTCTTACAACTGTAGCTTTGCCCAAGGGCCCTGTGGTAGGTGCCCATCATACAAAGAAATAGCACTGAAAGGAAGGAGGGTGTTTTTCCTTTACTCCGTAACTTGATGAAATGACGGTTAGGACAAGTTGTGTGTGCCCCTTCCTAATCACCCTGCTGCCCATAGCCTGGCATTTCTGTTTGGAGCAAAGAGCCAAGTCTCTTCAAGCCTAATTGTTGCAGAAAGTTGTTAATTAGAGCTGGGGTGGAATGTAGTTATAGAGTAATTGGGCTTGTCTACATGTGGAGTTATTCAGGGGTAATTTAATCCACAGCAACAAGACATTCTTGTTCTGGAATGAGTGTCCATACATGGAGTTAGCTTTAAATTCACATTCTACCCTAATCCAAATTAAACAGCCAGTGTAGACAAGCCCAATGGTCTTAACCCTGCAATCAGATACATTAACGTGACACCTGATTCCAAGTGGAACCCAAGCGGTTCTGACTACAGCATCAGAGCCTAGATTAGGAAGCAACTGGGCAACGGTCTGGGGATAAACTACTGCAGGCAAGCAGCTGAGTAGGGTGTTAACTGGGTATTTGGTGAGCATAACTAGG
This sequence comes from Gopherus evgoodei, assembly GCF_007399415.2. Classification (NCBI taxonomy): domain Eukaryota; kingdom Metazoa; phylum Chordata; order Testudines; family Testudinidae; genus Gopherus; species Gopherus evgoodei. The sequence continues at coordinate 4,647,574 of NC_044334.1, forward strand.
GAGTGCAGTGGCTGAGCATGGGGGATTTGGGGCAGAGAAAGACAAGTGATGGTTTATGTCTCTGTGTTGCAGCTTGCTACAAAGGGAAATCTGTTCTGTGAGCACAGAGCAAACTTGCTTTGATCACTAAGGTTCTGCAATGTTCTGGGGGAATAAAGTGCTTTGCATGCCTGTTTTCAGGTGTTCTGTTAGAGGCTCCCCCATCAAGACAGTTTGGTTTGTAACACAGAGAGGCTCACAACAACAACAACAACACTTAGCACTTGGTGCTTTTCATCTGCAGGGAGCTTCACACATTTAAACTAATTAATCAAAGTGTCACAGGCAGCACAGAATCTTCCCAAGGCTCCTTTCTGGTGGGGAGATGAACAATCTTATTTGGTGGGTCTGGGTAGAGTCAGCAGGGAGGAAAATCAGGTTTATGCTGCTGCTCTGACAATACAGAAAACATGGGACTTAAGCCCTGTTGCAGTGGGTGGTGAAATGCCCAGGGGCTTGAGTGGCAAAGGAGCAGGCCTGTGACAATATGTTTTTGAAATGTCAATTGGTAACATAACCTCAAGAAATAAAGGGACAGTCTAAGGTTGAATCCAGCCCATCATTTAGGCTGTATGAAAACAAGCTTTAAAAACCTAAGGCCCATGGGAAATAGTTCCATGCACACTTAAGAAAAAAGTCTATTATAATAATAGCAGCTATTTTCTAAAGCCAAGAGTTGTCCAGCTGCAGTGAAAGGTGCCCTGTCTGTGAAACTGACCAGAAACAGAAGGCTAGTACAGTATGGATGAGGACTCTGGATTCTATTCCCCACCCCGCCACAGACTCCTTGTGTGACCTGACCAAGTCACTTAGTCTTTCCCTGTGCCTCAGTTCCCCATCTATTCCTCCTTCCCCCTCTGTCTTACTGCACAGCACTTTGATGGCTTGGATCCTATTACAGTCCCTGAATTATCATCACCTATGATGTGTTTAATTTCCCTCACCTCCCCCTATATAGTCCCGTATTGCACCTCTGGTAAAAACATAATGTTGCTATTCGTGACATAGACGGAGTCAAAAGCAAAGGTTCGGTCCCCTGTGGGATTGGGGTTTAGACAGAGAAAAGGGAAATTGCTTATTAAGGCTCTCATCCAGGACTCAGGTCTCCTAGCAAGGAGCATGGGGCTGCCCTAGCCCATCAGACTGCAGCACTGGCACCTCATTCTTCATTCCCCAGATACTAATTCTAGACTCTGTCGTGCAGGGGTGTGGGAGCCTCTGGCAAGGCTCCTGAGCACGTTGCTTTGTTACCAGCGGCTACGGTGGAGTAGGCGGAGAGCAGCAGGCTGCTGGGCCAGTGAGAAGCCTGTGTTCTACATATGCACCATTAGCAGCTGTCTGGGGGAGAGGCTGTCCCATGGGAATTGGTGGGATGTTCCCGTCCCATCTCTGTGGCTGGTCCTCACGCCAGGCCCCCATCTGTTCTCACTTTCTGTGAGTAGCAGTTTCTTTCTCACATGCTTTGGTCAAGCAGAAATCCCGGGTGGCAGCAGGTCTTAGCCTTTGCATTCCCCGGGTGGCATTCAGACAAGTCGACACTTCCTCTGTCCTCTCACGCCCTCTTCCTTCAACCTGTCAGTCTGTCGAGGCCTGGGAGTTAGCTCTCGTTGCTAAGCAGCACGTTCATGTTTGTTCCTGCCACAGTGAGGTGCTGGGCCTTAGAGCCTGGTGCTGTCTTGGGATTGGGACAAGATCATGCTCTGCTTTCCCCACATCTATCCAGCCCCAGCTTTGTGCATTGCAGTGTGCTGAGGAGAGACCTGCCATTCTGTCACCTCTGCACCTGGGCCGCAGCCTGACTTAATGGACCTTTTGACTATTGGGCTGGGTCCAGGGGACTTTTCGCAACAAGGGTTGCCATCGTGTGGTGGGCTCTTTAAAAGAAATCCGCGTAAAATAGCTGCGCCTGCTAAATGGGAGAGGACAGGAAGAGGAATATTGCAAACTGCATGCGAAAGGGACTAGCAGGCTTCTGAGAGGCTTTGCACACGTCGGGGAACGAAAGGCAAACAGGAAAGAGGTTTAAGCCGTGTCTGAAATTAGTTCTTGATTAGGGCTGGTTTTTAGATTTACAAGGCTGGAGGTTTTAAAGCACTGGCCTTGGATCAAGACACGTGCTCTGAGGCAAATCCATTCGGGATTCCGCAGTGAATAGTGTTTAGTGTTTCAATCCGTACTGTGGAAAGCACAGAACCAGCTGACGCTCATCTGATCCTTTTCCTTCCAAGCCAGGTGCTCGCCCCCTCCCGCTTCTCACATTATGCTTGGGCGCAGTGGGCCATCTGGACTGGGGAGAGGCTGGAGCTGCCACTGTCACAGCATGGGGAGCCGGGCTGCAGAGGGGCGGATTCCCTCACAAGTCCGTGGTTGGCAACATGTGGAAGCTTCCACTGGGATTGTTCTCCTTGTTGCATACAGATGATCAGGCGAGTTTGCACGCGCACACAGGCCTCAGGAGCAGAGCAGGAACTGCCATCGTGCATTAGGCAACCCCATTAGCAGCCTGCAGTAGCAGGTTACCCCAGCTGCAGACAGCCCCTGGGGGAAGCGATGTATTTTACAAGCACATTGCAAAAAAATGTTTAAATCGAAAGTTCCAGCCCTGCTGGAGCCATTCCTGAGGTATCTTCCTCTCACTCGCAGGCTGTTAACACAGAAAGGCGGCTGCTGTAGTTTTTTAAAGGACTGACATTGTTTTCACAACAAGCCTCTCTCTGTTTGGTGCCAAGAAGAGAAAGGCAGACAGGGGAGCAAGAGAAGCAGGTGTCAGGACTTCCCTGAGGATGCTTTGGACAACCAGAGGAGAAGTTAAACCACAGATGGGCCGATTGTGCCCAAAAGCACCAAAGGGAAAGGATATTTGGGAAAAATCTCTCTCCCGTTGGGTTACCCACAGCACCTTTCATTGGGGCATGTAAGCTGGGGCTGTAGTGTGGTGCACTGGACAGGGAGGACCTGCTTTCTCTCCCCAGCTCTGCCCCTACCTGTGGTGTGACCTTAGGCAAGTCACTTCGCCCCCCAGCACCTGTTTCCCCTTCCACACTTTGTCTGTGTAGATTCATAGATTCTAGGACTGGAAGGGACCTCGAGAGGTCATTGAATCCAGTCCCCTGCCCTCACAGCAAGACCAAATACTGTCTAGACCATCCCTGATAGACATTTATCTAACCTACTCTTAAATATCTCCAGAGATGGAGATTCCACAACCTCCCTAGGCAATTTATTCCAGTGTTTAACCACCCTGACAGTTAGGAACTTTTTCCTAATGTCCAACCTAAACCTCCCTTGCTGGAGTTTAAGCCCATTGCTTCTTGTTCTATCCTTAGAGGCTAAGGTGAACAAGTTTTCTCTCTCCTCCTGATGACACCCTTTTAGATACCTGAAAACTGCTATCATATCCCCTCTCAGTCTTCTCTTTTCCAAACTAAACAAACCCAATTCTTTCAGCCTTCCTTCATAGGTCATGTTCTCTAGACCTTTAATCATTCTTGTTGCTCTTCTCTGGACCCTCTCCAATTTCTCCACATCTTTCTTGAAATGCGGTGCCCAGAACTGGACACAATACTCCAGTTGAGGCCTAACCAGTGCAGAGTGGAGCGGAAGAATGATTATTAGGGTAGATTATTAGGGGCAGAGACTCTCTTGCACTATCATAGAATCATAGAATATCAGGGTTGGAAGGGACTTCAGGAGATATCTAGTCCAACCCCCTGCTCAAAGCAGGATCAATTCCCAACTAAATCATCCCAGCCAGGGCTTTGTCAAGCCTGATCTTAAACCTCTAAGGAAGGAGATTCCACCACCTCCCTAGGGAACCCATTCCAGTGCTTCACCACCCTCCTAGTGAAAAAGTTTTTCCTAATATCCAACCTAAACCTCCCCCACTGCAACTTGAGACCATTGCTCCTTGTTCCATCATCTGATACCACTGAGAACAGTCTAGATCCATCCTCTTTGGAACCCCCTTTGAGGTAGTTTGAAAGCAGCTATCAAATCCCCCCTCATCTTTCTCTTCTACAGACTAAACAATCCCAGGCTTGTTTCCCAGGCTTCTTGCATTTGTGTATAGGCACTTAAGATAAGTCGCTGATTGTCCCGTTTTCTCGGTCTAAGACAGGAGTCCTCTCCTCTTGCACTCTCCTGCTCATGCTTCCTCCCAGTATCCCATTTCCCCACTTACCTCAGGGCTTTGGTCTCCTTCCCCTGGTGAACCTAGTTTAAAGCCCTCCTCACTAGGTTAGCCAGCCAGCTTGCAAAGATTCTCTTCCCTCTCTTCATTAGGTGGAACCCATCTCTGCCTAGCACTCCTCTTTCTTGGGACACCATCCATGGTCGAAGAATCCAAAGCCTTCTCTCCGACACCACCTGCGTAGCCATTCATTGACTTCCACAATTCGATGATCTCTACCCAGGCCTTTTCCCTGCACAGGGAGGATGGACGAAAACACCACTTGCACCTCAAACTCCTTTATCCTTCTTCCCAGAGCCACATAGTCTGCAGTGATCCACTCAAGGTCATTCTTGGCAGTATCATCGGTGCCCACGTGGAGAAGCAGGAAGGGGTAGCGATCTGAGGGCTTGATGAGTCTTGGCAGTCTCTCCGTCACATCATGAATCCTAGCTCCTGGCAAGCAGCAGACCTCTCGGTTTTCAGACAGCACCCAGCACAACGTGGGCCTGATCTCAGCGGAGGTTCCAGGCGCTATTAATAATATCTAACTACTCAAGGGTTTTCTAAGGCACTGGTCAGTACAGAATCCAAGCTCTTAGCCTGCAATGTTATTTTGAAGATGCTGAGAAACCCTTGTAAACAACGAAAAGCGAATAGAATAAATACATAAAACCATATACAGTGATTGACATGAAAAAAAATCCCACTCCAGGAGTTTTTGCCAAAATCAAATATCTGTGATGAAAGTAAATAAAACTGCCTATTACGCTTGAAATATAAAGTGAAAGGTTTGTTACTAATAGGAAAGCTGCACCTGTAGATAAAGCCTTTTATCTGACGCGAGCATCTGGCATTGATACACAGGGGCACGCTGAGTCCTAGGAATTCTGGAAATCATAATCAGCTAAGAAGGAGATAGACGGCAATCTCAATAAAATACCACTTCAGGTAAGGTAGAGGTACTCCAAATCAGCACCCTGTTTATCCGGCATCAGGGAAACATCTCAGCCCCATGCTGATAAGTGAAAATAGGGACCATCTTCTTCTGCAGCAAGCAAGCGAGCTTGCTGGGTAACACCCTAATCTCGGCATTCACACCCCTCAATGCACTTTCAAACAGCATCATGTGGCAGTGTGGGAGGGAAAGAGGCTGGCACTGCTCGGCTCTGCTGGCATAGGGCTGAATATTCAGAGATGAGAGTTAAGGAGAGAGGGTGTTTTTCCTTTGGCCAGGGTTGCGGGGAGGGGAAGGGGAGGAGAGACCAGAAGGGTAATCTGACCTATTCTTTTGTGGTGTTGTCAACCTGAACAGCACAAGCATGGGAACCAGGAAATGAAACTGACAATGTATTTAGAGAGAGAGAGATCTATAAACAGAGAGAGAGAGAGCAGGTTACCAAACAAGCTGGAGAGAAGGAGACAGGACTGTGAATAGCTGCTACATTGTCTGCAGGGCAGCCTTCATGAAATACAAGACAGGATGGATGAGCCACCTGGAGTTGGGGGGCAGAGGGGAGAGTCAAACCTCTCCGGTTATTTTAGGTGGGTTGCCAAACTCATTCAGGTACATAACCCTTAAACCCAGGGTTGGTTTCCAAGGATGTTTAAATGTTTTTTTCAAAAATCAATCGCACTAAAGGCAGCCTGTTCTATGTATCCGGGGTAGGCCCAACCCCCCACAGCTGGGCTGGTCCAAGCGATTGCCATACTTAGGGGATACAGAGACACGTTACCTTTGATGTTTGCGCTCTCCCTGCCCCATGCACCTTTCCTTGCAGTCTCCTTCTGGGTTGGTTTTTCATTGGGTCCCACTTTTTTTTCCAGTCCTCCTTAGCACAGGTCATGAACCCAATAACATTGATTTTGCATTTTCAACCCCATGGATGCTTAAATGGGCTTGAAATTAGCCACAGGACTTCTCCCTTGGTACTCTCAAAGTTAGGCCGCTGCTCAGCCAGTGCTGAGTACTGGATATTCGTTATCACTGCTGATCTGTTTGCATCAGCCCTACAATTGCTCCTGGCATCTTCCCAGTACACACAGATTAAGGTGCAGTGCCAATCCCTGAAAATGAACCTAAGTAAGCAGGAAAAACTCTGCTGAAATGTGAGCCAGAAGCTCAATCAACTCAGAATGTCCTTCTAGCCTAGAGCTGATGGTTGCCAGGATATAGTGAGAACATGAGATCTCTATTCGTGTTACTCTCAGGCATTTAAGAATGGGAAGGTCAGGGGGATTAGTATTGAAAATCAAATTTGGTCAGCCTGAACCAAGAAGGAGGATAATGAATATTGTACGAGACAGGACTATCAAGCAAATTAATAGGAGATAGGCTACTGCCACCTGTTGGACACTTTTCCCAATAACACTGGTGGGCTGAAAGCATTTTTACTAAGGAGAGGACGGGAGATTTTTAAAAAGAGGGTTTTAGAAGAAGAGCGGCTTCCCCTAAACCACCTTCTCTGCATGCAGCTGGAAATGCCAAGGCCTGATTTTTGACACCAGGCTCCCATTTAGTGGGCAGACCTACAGGCTGAGCCCAGAAATGAGGCTGAGGGCTCATCTCAGCACTGGCATCTTCTGTTAATAGCACTCACTGTGAAACAGAGCTGAGGAACCTCGCTCTGGGTGGGACTGGAGGCTGAAGAGAATGTGATTCCCTTTAAAAACCATACTGCAGTGGCAATCTTCACAGCGCAATTTCCTTCCAACGTTGGTGTGTTTACAGAACGATTCCTCCAGGAGACGCAGGAAACTCCAAGGGATGTTTCCATTGCTTATGCCTCTAGTATGCTGTTCTGGGGAGAAACAGAAGGTTAGATAACAGAACATTACAGGATAGTTCACCAACACTTAACTCTCTAATAAAGAACCCCAAATTCACTAACCTTCCCCTCAAAAGAGCAGTTAGGTTATTATCTAAAGCGGTGGTACCTAGACCTCAGTTGTACAGGAGCCAAATTAGTGCTCAGACTTACCCAAAAGAGCTGCAGTAGTGTGAATTCATTGTTTCATTGGCTATCGTACTATTCACATTGAAACAATCTGACGGGGAAATATTTTGTTTTTATATGTGTATGTACTATTCTCAAAGCAAATAAATTGATAATTTAGTGCAAGCTGACAGCTTACTTGGTTAATAGCACAGTAAAAGCATCCTGATTGGTTAATAGCTATAGTAGCAAGTGCTGCAAAGAGCAGCAGGAGACACATTAAAGTCGCAGTCTGAGGATCACTGATCTAAAGAGAGATCCAGGTATTCGACTCCTACCATTGGCATTAACCAGCTGAGGCCTGGACATTATATTGTGTTTGTTGCATTGTGATGCCTCCAGAAGCAAACGGGAGTGCAATGTTATTTATTTTCAACAGCGACACCCTTTGTTAATCCCCTCTCTGTACAAAGTAAGGCACAATTTACAGAGATCTCTTCATTGTTGGGGTTAGTCAGCTCATTGATCTGTTGCTGCAAACCGGAACCTAGTCATGTCCTGCCATGTAGTAAAGTGCACACAGGGGGTACATGTCTGTGATTACAACAGGAGTGCCTGCATATTGGAATCCTGGTAGATCCAGGAGGCTCCACTCAGCAATCAGCTTTGTAGGAATAATATCCCTTAGCTTGACATTTCAAGTGAACCCTAGTCAGTTTTGTCTTCCCCTTTTGGTCACTATTTCATATCAAGCCCAAATCACTGCAGCAACCCAGAGTCACTGGCACATGATAGCTTTTTGGCAAGAGGACTTTCCTGTTCCCCCTCCACTCTGCTACTGGGTGTCAGAACCCTGTTGGGAGTTGCAGGTTAATTACAGCTGATTGATGGGGCAGGTGGGTTCATTCAACTTCATCCTGAATATAAGACAAACGGGGATCACCCTTACCAGAGAGGGAGTTTGGGGTCTGAGCCAGCCCTCTCTCCCTCTGGGACTGCTGTGTTATTTTGGACTGACCATTTGATTAGTAAATTGGCTTTTTAGCTCTCTGAATAGCATGCTGGGTATGTGCTAGCAGTAGGGTAGGGACTCTACCACCTAACAGGTGGTCTCATGACTTTTTGGTCCCTGCCTAGATCCTAGCAAGTATCAGAGGGTTAGCCGTGTTAGTCTGGATCTGTAAAAGCAGATCCAGCAGAAAGAGTTGAGGCAAATGACTAATGTCCTGATCAGCCAATCAGCTAGGACATTCTAAAAGCAGCACAAGATGACACACAGGATCACTGGCCAATCAGAACCAGTGACACCCCAACACCCCAAAGCACTCTTGACCTTTGGAAGGTCATATGAGTGCAGGAAACTATTGACCGCTGGGCACAGTTGCGCAAAACAGCCTGCGTTCATGTGCAGAACCTGATTTTTATGCTTATTGTATGTCCTGGGCTGTTCAAAAGGTCATGGACAAAATCTCTCCATTCAGGAAACATTGGGCTGTTAACATTAATAACTGATCATGGAATCTGTTAGTGTAATTTATATACTTTCTTCTGTCTCCTGAAACCTCTGTTAGTTAAATGCCCTAAGGAATAAGCTGCTCAGAGGCTCTGTGAGGCTGTGCATACATTTTGTCATCCATTGGTTGTGTTTTGTTTTGAAACACCTTCCTATTCTTCCATCGTAGGGGAAAAAATGTGTGTTTTGGACAGCCGGAAGAAGCCTTTGTTTGCCCACTTTCTCCTGTACATAATATTTAATTAAATGCTAAAAGGTTTGCTTCTGGAATCCTATTTGCTGAACATGAATAGAGGTCAAAAGCATCTTTAAATCATGCATCAAGAACAGAAGGTTTTTATAGCTGGTAGGAGAAATAGTTCCTCAGCCTAGCACTGTAAATGTCAATCACAAATACGCATGTCATGTCAGAATTGATGGCCACCTTGTAAAGCTGGAAAAGAAATGAATAATTAGCTGGAGCAAAATATTCACCCAGTGCATGTCGGCACGTGGCAGTTCCAAGGGGATGATGAGAAAACAGGTTACACCAAACCCCTGACTTTCTGGTGGTATTTCAGGCAAGCTGCCTCCAATCCCTGATTCAAGAAAGTCTTTGAGTGCATGCTTAAGTCCATCCCTGTTCAGGAAAGTCAGTCAGGCTTCAATATGTCTGCAAAGTTAAGCACACGCCTAAACCCTTTCCTGTGTGGAGACCAGAAACGGGTCTAAGCAGCAATGTTGGGATCCAGCTCCATATTTCCTGAAAGGTGGGATGGTGCCAGGCTCCAGGGATGAGTGCGGGCCTGCAGTTAGCCGAGATGTGCCAAAACACCAAATAAATAGAAGGCAACAAGTTACCCAGACAGCTTGGTACCAGCCTTGCTCTGGCTCAGCTTGGGAGTTGAAGCTCTTTTGGATTAACACAGGATTTGCGGGCTCCCCAATTCCTTTTTCGATTTTAATTCTTTGTAAAGGTGTGAGAAAACATCAGGTGTTTGACAGAACACTGTGGGATTGCCGAGGTGTCTGGGCGCAGTCCCCTCTGTCTTCTGCTTGTGTCCATTGGGAGACATCCTCTCCACTCCTTCTGCGTCTTTGGGCTTGATCTTCACCCACTGAAGGCAATAGCAGAGCTTCCATGGTCTTCAGTGGGGGGTAGGTTCAGGACCTCTGCAGGTGGTTGGAGGGGCAGCCAGTGTGGAGAAATCTACTTTCCAGCCCAACTCTCTGGAATATCAGACCATCTGTACTGATTGTACGGCGCACACTGAATCCATGTAAAAGTGGATATGGGGCCTCTCCTCTGATCCCGCCCCATGACCGACTTCGGTGGTGGCTTCCCACATTGGACTACATGAAGCCAACAAGGAGGCCCTTTGTGTGATGTGTAGGGGCTGGGGTTGGGCAGGCAGCCTTGTGCCTCCACGAGGGAGACCTTCATGCAGTTCTTATGCTGGGCTGCACAGCCGTGCACTGATCTTATGACCAGTGGTTAAATTGCAATCTGCATGTGTGTTTGGTCTCTTCTTGGAGTTAGATGCAGTCCACCTCTCGGCAGCAACGCACCGGTGTGGTTGTGAGCCCCTACCATGGTTTCCGTTAGGCTGGTGTTTGTTTTATAATGTGACCCTCCCTGAGGAGAAGTTAATGTGGGGAGAATCCTCACTAATGTTCACAGCTGGCTTTTTCAGTCCCATCTATCATTACTGCAAACAGCTTTCCCATAATTCTGGCTTGGTACATAACCTTGTCTTAAATCATCATGATAATGACAGCTTTGGAAACCTAATATTTGATTTTGTCTTCGTAGCTGTTTGCCTGTTTAATATAAAAAGTCTGTTTTACATACAAATACATCATATCTGTATGAGCAAAAGCTCCATGCAGAGAGAAGGAAGCTTGGAGGTTTCCAGTAGGCTATTGTTTTATAATGCTCTAATGGATGTTTCTATTTCTAAAATACAAATGAGTCATTAAAAATTAAGGGCCAGATCCTCAGCAACTATAAATCAACATAGTCCCCTTGACTTCAACAGACACAGGCCAATTTACACCAGCTGAGGATCCAATCCTGAGTTTGCCAATCCACATCATGGCAATATCTTACTAAATAATCATTTTAGGAGTATTTTTTACAGTAAAATTGCTTGAATATTGTTGCGACCTTGAGTAGAGCTGGGAGGATATTGCATAAAGACTATCTGAATATTTACTGGAATGTTGAAATGCATATGCCTGTGCTAAATGCCGATATTCTAGCAAGTGAGTTTGCTGGAACTGAATGTTCACCAAGCGCCCAATCCAAAGCCTAATCAAGTTCATGGGAGTCTCTTTATTCACTTCATTGGGCTTTGGAGTGGCCCCCAAAACAGCACGTTTTAAGTGACTGTTGGAGAATATTACCAATAAGTAAAATGCAGATAGTCACAGTTCAGTGCAACTGCACCCGTATTCCCCTCTCTATGGTCCAAGCAGGGCACCCACTCTAGGCTCCTGGTTCCTCAGCCATAGCCCTTCTTGGGTGGAAACCTATCTCTCACTCCCGCCTGACTGGGGTATTTCCAGACTGCCTAGCTCCCATAAGAACACAAGAACAGCCATACTGTGTCACATCAAAGATCCGTCTAGCCCAGTATCCTGTCTTCTGATAGCGGCCAATGCCAGGTGCCCCAGAGGGAATGAACAGAACAGGTAATCACCAACTGATCCATCCCCTGTTGCCCATTCCCAGCTTCTGACAAACAGAGGCTAGGGACACCATCCCTGTCCATCCTGGCTAATAGCCAATGATGGACCTATCAGCCATGAATTTATCTAGTTCTTTTTTGAACCCTGTTATCATCTTGTCCTTCACAACATCCTCTAGCAAGGAGTTCCATAGGTTGACTGTGCGTTATGTGAAAAAATAGTTCCTTTTGTTTGTTTTAAATCTGCTGCCTATTAATTTCATTGGTGGCCCCTAGTTCTTGTGTTATGAGAAGAAGTAAATAATGCTTCCTTATTTACTTTCTTCACACCAGTCATGATTTTATAGACATCTATCATATCCCCCCTTAGTCGTCTCTTTTCCAAGCTGAAAAGTCCCAGTCTTATTAATCTCACTTCATATGGCAGCTGTTCCATACCCCTGATGATTTTTGTTGCCCCTTTCTGAATCTTTTCCAGTTGAGATGGGGCAACCAGATTGAATGGGACTTTTTTCTTTTGACTATTTCTCATCAGATCCTACCTGTATTTTATCATCTTCCATCCTCTCCTCCTTACTAGGACATAGAGAATCTCCATTAATAGATCATTCCCTAAGGGATTTCACTGTCCGAACCCTGTGCTTCTCCGCACCTGTCGGCTTCCTCCAGCCTTTAGTTTAAAAACTGATCTGTGAACTTTTTTAATTGTAAGTGCCAGCAATCTGGTTCCATTTTGGTTTAGGTGGAGCCCATCCTTCCTGTATAGGCTCCCCCTTTCCCAAAAGTTTCCTCAGTTCCTAAGAAATCTAAAGCCCTCCTCCCTACACCACCGTCTCATCCACGCATTGAGACCCTGCAGTTCTGCCTGCCTAACAAGTCCTGTGCATGGAACTGGAAGCATTTCAGAGAATGCTACCACAGTGGTCCTGGACTTCAATCTCTTACCTAGCAACCTACATTTGGCCTCCAGGACCTCTCTTCTATCCCTCTGTATGTCATTGGTACCTACATGTACCAGGACCACCAGCTCCTCCCCAGCACTACACATAAGTCTGTCTAGATGTCTTGAGAGATCTGCAACCTTCACATCAGGCAGGCAAGTCACCATGCAGTTCTCCTGGTCATTGCAATCCCAGCTATCTACGTTTCTAATGATCAAATCTCCCATTACTAATATCCATCTCTTCCTAATAACTGGAGTTCCCTCCCCCAGAGAGATGTCCTCAGTGCGAGAGGATGCCACAACATCACCTGGAAGGTGGGTCTCAACTATGGGATCGTTTCCCTCTGCTCCAGCTGGATGTGCTCCTTCCCTGGGACTTTCATCCTCCTCAACAGCACAGAGGCTGTCAGATGGGGGGTGGGACTGTTCTCTTGTGTCCCAGAAAGTCTCATCTATGTACCTCTGTCTCCCTCATCTCCTCCAGCTCAGCCACTCTGGTCTCCAAAGCCCATATACAGTATCTGAGGGCCAGGTGCTCCTTGCACCAAGCGCACACATACGCCTCCTGCCCTAGGGAAGGTAATCAGACATGCTGCCTTGGGGACAAAAAACTGGGTAGCCCCCACTCTTTCCTTGGACTTCTGCCTTTTTACTCCTGCAGCTGGTTCCTTTGGTCTTGTTTTGTTTTGATCAGGGGATATTTTGGGCATTTAGTTTAAGGAAGTTTAAGGAATGGTAAGTGTATATAGCCCCCCTCACACTTCCCCTGTGAACTTCCTCGCAAAACTCCCCTGTTAGCCGCTTCTGGTCGCTAGCGCCCCTGGTCGCTTAGGAGGGGGCTTTTTAAAGCCCTGGTCTTCCTGATTCGCTCCCTGGTTAATGGTTGATGGGTGTTAAAGGGCTTAGGGATCAACGCCTTGTTAAGAAGCTCTCAGCCTCTCAGGGCGCTAGACTCAGCACCCACGTGGTCAGCACACAGCCCCAAACTGACAGATCACACAGTATATTTCAGTCCAGCAGCAAGCACACCACAACAAACACAAACACAAACCTTGCCTACACTGTGACCTTCCCAGCCAATCCACTTTACTTTTCTCCTCAGTGATGGTAAACTGTGTAATGGCAACCGTTAAGCTGCCACCTAACTCTTCCTAAGCAAACACATGTATCCATAGAGTAAAAGCATTACAGAGACAGAGCATTACAGACTCCCATGGGCTTCAGAGAGAGTGTCCTTTTAAAATAAGCAGGATGCCTGGTTTTGTGTCCACAAGCTGGGATCTCCTGTCCTTACCAAACTCACCTTGTGAACACAGCAGGGGCTGGAGTAGCCCTGCAAGGAGAACAGTGTTGGTAGATGGCTGGCTAACTGAGACCACCGTAGTCCTTTCCTGGAATGTGTGAGTCACTCCTGCAGGATCTGAACTCCTTGTCACCTCATGGCAGAACACATCCTGCTAATCAAAACACAGAGGTGTAACACAAATCATTCATAAACCTATTACTGCTCTCTCCCACATTCTTCACGGGGCCAGAAGAGGGAAAGGTCGCCTTTAGCTTTGGGGAATTTCCCCGTGGCTGAGTGAGAGAAGCACGGGAAATGGGCATTTCAGTTTTAGAATCTCAGTGACCAAAGAGCAAGTGAGACTCTGCTGAACCTCTGGCAAGGGAGCCTCTCCAACATCATTTGTCACTGCACGTTGCCAAATAATTATGCAATAAGAACTGATTAATCTCAGAGCTTTTTTTCATTTTCTTCAGTGAGATTTGCATCTCGAGACTCTAAAAGGCCTTGCTGATATGGGAATGGTTTTATTCTGTTCTGTGGGTCGTGTTCTGCTTTCATGTACACCGATGGAGCTCACAGATGTTAATTAGAGCTTAGCCTTTCCAAGAAACAAAGGAGATGCTGCAGGTAGCATTCATCGCTGTAACAGCTGCTGCAGAACTACCAGCCCCAGGAAATCAGGATCAACGGGGTGGTCACAGGTTTAGAAGCAGCAAAGGTTTGAGACTGCGTGAGGAGAGAAGAGCATTTTCAGCTTTGTTTTGTCTTAGAGATACTATGTGGAATAAAGCTGCTTCGAGGACCAGGTTGATGTCTTTCTTTTGTCGGTGCTTTTAGATCTGGGTGTTTCCAAGCCGTTCAGTGACTGGGCAGCCATAGGAAGATTAAGAGAGCAAGGCAGAGAGAGACCCCCTGACAACTGCCAAGCCCAAATCCCTTGTGAGGTATCATATGCCTGTGTGTTATCTTGCTAACCTCAAGATGGCCCTGGGGATTCTTTCCTCTAGTCTTCAGACATTAACGGAGCTAGCAAACTAAAAGAAAAAGACTGGGAAAGAGATGCAGCATAATAGCAGAGCTGCTGATAACCCGGAGGGGGTCAGCGCACACTGAAGAGAAGAGGGGACTTTGTTCCTTTCCTTAGTTTGGCTCTGAAGGAAAGGATCCAAGACACCCATTAGGATGAAGAGCACATCCTTAATAACAGAATTCCTTCTTGCATATCTGCTGAACTGTGCACAGCTCTCCCATGAAAGCAGAGACACAGGAAATCTGTGTCCATTTTGCTCAGCAGCCTCAAAAACTCCTGGGGATGAGAGAAGCTCTTCTCCCCCACCCCGCACTCTAAACAGATGGCGGAAAAGTTTAATTTTTGGCCTTTCTTTTATTTGATTTAATTTTCTTCTCTTCTTGGCTTCGCTCCTCCTGCTGCTTCTTCCCCATCACAAATACTCTCCAAGCACATGAGCGTGATGTCAAGGAGCAGAAGTTTGTGACTTTGAGGGAGGAACAGGCAATGAGATCCTATCTAGATGCTCTGGGGCAGGGACTGGCTTTCCTGTTGGTTGTCTGTACAGTTCTCAGTGCAATGGGGCCCTGATCCTCAATTGTGATTCTGTGGTGATAATAGGACAGGAGCGCTCGGAAGGGTTTGACAATGGGCTACAGAAAGTCACACAAGGCATCACGTTTAGGCATCACTGGCTCACACTAACCAGGCAAGTCTTTACCACCTCATCCCTGCTCAGTGGCCTAAGCGAAAGGAATTGGTGGTTTCAGCCCAGTTCCCACTGGAGAGAGGTTCACTAATCTGAACCCTTGTTTTAGTCTCACCGGTCTGTGAAGGCCGCACAGACCTAACTGCTCTCCCAGCCCTGGTGGTGTTTCTGCCTAAACAGGCTGAGACCCTGTGGCAGGCAGCCCTTCCAAGGAGAACGTCCATGGTCTGCAGTAATGGTTATCCTAAGCACTGATCCTGGCTGAGGAGCACACAGGGCAGTGGAGAAGTGGGGGCGGGGGCAATGCAAAGAGGGCATTATATGCCTTGGGGCTCCTCTAATTCTGTGTCAGCTCTGCACCAGGCCAGTTCCTGAGTAACTCGGAGCAGCCTAAAGGCTGTACTCATTTATGCCAGCTGCCAAGAGCCTTACCAAGCAGCGTCGTTCTGGCCACGCACCCGTTCTTTGGCCATGGCCCCCTGCACAAAGGAGAAGAGCCATTATGTGGGTTCTACGTCACAGAGGCTCACCCTGTGCTGGTTGATATTGACATGGGTGCAAAGTGTCCCAGTTAAGGGTGGGGGTAGGGAGAATCTGGGTCTATATCTCAGACTCACGATACTGCGAAGTGCTTGGGAGATCACTGTGGGGTCTTGATTTGGATAGGGGAACTTGGGATTGTGCTGTACATTTCCTGTGAGCGTCTTGGGCCTGCCATCTTCCAGGCTGTCACTTCAAGCCCTCGGTTAACGTTAATGCGGGCATTTAATGAGCCCCAAACCTTGCAAACGAACTGCCAGCATCCTGTGTCGACAACAACTCCTTTCTGAAACAGAGGCTCTCCCAAATGTTCCGCAAGGAGCCAGTGGATTTTTAAGCACAGATGATTAATGGCAGAACAGCTCTGTTTGGATCCCATATGCAAGTCCTGCTCTGCTCTTGAGAACAGCCCGTCTCCAAGGGAGCTGAGCCAATTGCAATAGAAATCAAAGAGAAAGATGCAGCGGCTCAGAGCGAAGAAACTGCTGAGAGCCAGGACTCTACATATAACTCTTCTTGGAGCTAATCTCCTCTCAGGGGAAGCCTGTTGTAAATCCTGCGATCAGAGCTTCCTTTTTGGAAGGAGGGAGTTGAACCTTGAACTTGGTCCAGTTTAGTGGGGAACGTAGCTCCTGCTAAAGTGCAGTAGCTAGTGTGAAAATGCTGGTACCAGCTGTGTCTACACAATATCCTGCGACCTCTCAAAAGGCATCAGAGTTTTCGGACTCTGTTAAAGGGGCTCAATTCATGTTACAGGCCGATGTATATTGTTTACTAATGATGACCATTTCCCCCCACCTTTGATAAACCCACCTGCCTGTCACCCATGTACGTTGGCACTTCTAATGTGCAGCATTTAAGCATCTGTAATGAGAGTTATTACATCATTTTGAAGAGGCCATTTGATCCCTCTCGTGGCTATGCTGTTGTCTATTGTCAGAACATAGCAGCTGCCTACCATGCCAGTGCAAATACACTGTCCCCGTAGCCTGGTGTCCGGGTCTGACAGGGCCCATGGTTGCTATTTCACAAGAAGGCCCAACTCACCCGTCTGTAGGGTGACCAGATGTCCCGATTTTATAAGGACAGTCACGATTTTTGGGTCTTTTTCTTATATAGGCTCCTATTAGCCCTCACCCCTTGTCCCAATTTTTCACATTTGCTGTGTGGTCACCCTACCCCTTGCCTCTCACACACACCCTGGACTTAACTCTGCAGTTCTATCCCGGCGAGGGGTGTGGAGAGTTTTCTCCCCCACCGGATCATCTTCTATCCAGCAATCTGAGGACTGGTCACCCTTTGAACTTGCAGCTCAGCTGATGTCACTGTTCTTCCTTAGTTCAGGTGGGAGCTGGCGAGCTCCATAGACATGCCAATAATGTTTAGAAAAGCCTGGCTCCTTTGACAAAGGCACTGCACGGTCATCTCAACCCTTGCCTGTCCCTTTCTGAGAAATATTATTTCCAGGGTGAAATGCAGCCCCGACACAAGAGCTCTTCTAGTGCAAAATATAGCTTGAGTGGTGTGTGGGCCTCATGCCGGTGCTCTGCACTGGGGTGAATTTGCTCAAGAGAGAGCTGAAGCATTGCTCACAGGCCAGTCCATTTCCAGGTTGCCCTGCCCTGAAACTGCTCTCATTTCTTCCACATTCTGCTGCCTGCGAAGGACAGATAGGGGTCTGCCTATGGGTGTCTGACTGCATGGGTGCCATATATGTATTTTTTGCCTTGTCTGAAAGGCCGATGCGTTTTCTGCTGCCCCATGGAGGAACATCATGTAGGGCTTTCACTGTGATGCTTGCGACACACAGATCCCACGGGTTGCGGCTGTTCCTCTCCCCTGCCCAATTCATTAATCCATGCATTGAATGGCCTACAATATGTTTCTTTGTATTCATGTCAACATGATGTGTTCTCTGTCTGATAAGATCTGGCAAATGTTCTGTTATGCTTATTTGAAAAAGAATTATTAATGACAGCGCTGAGATTGGTATCTGGTTCGGAACAATTTACATCTTGCTCTGCTCTCACAGTATCAGAGTTGGCGACATTTCCCTCTGTGCTGGGTTCACAGGCATCGGGAGACTCTTCGTCACTATCTGTCTCCATGTCGTGAAAGTGATCTGGCATGTTTCAAATGCCCTTTCTGTTGTTTAATGGCATTGCTTCCCATTTCGGAGTCGGAATGATGGGCCATCCAATTTACTGTTCCATGTGTTCAAATGTAGGTAAAAATCTGTTTCTCTCCACTGCTTCTCATTCCAGAATTGCAACTAATCACTGGCTACCAAATCTAAGTGTCCATTAGAGCAGACTTAACCAGTAACTAGAAGGCCAACCATCCCCTTTGCTTAAGGCATTAAACTGGGAGTCAGGAGCTCTGCCACAGACGCTGAGTGACCTTGGGCAGATCACTTAATCTCCATGTTCTGGGCACTGTGGAGGTATGTAGAAGAGACACCCCTGTCCCTGAGGAGCGTACAGTCTAAATAGACTAGGCACACAAAGGGTGGAAGAAAGGCAGGATTATTATCTCCATTTTACAGCTCAGATCCAGATTGTGGGTCTTGGCTAGTGATGGAAATGTTTGCTAGCAGGAGCTAGGAGTCACTCCGTCTCTCATGGACAGTTCTCTCTCCCAAAGCCTGATTACCCAACTGAAATTAAGAAAGCAAGGCAGAGAGAGGCCTCCTGAGACCCCGAGTGTTCAAAAATTGTGTCTGGCTCACCAAAAATCATGAGATTGGCTTTAAAATCCTGAGACAATGTAAAATAACAACGTTGGGGTTCTTTTTATTTGCCTTCTGCTTTCTGAGCCTTTCAGGTGTACTGGGGTCACACTTCAAAGCTTTCTCCACAGCCATGGGGGCTAGAAACTTCATTTGTCTTTAAGAATGAAGGCTGAAATCAGCACACCTCCACTTGACTCCAGAAGCTGGGGCTTTAAGGAAAACAATAAAACAAACTGGACAGTCTCTACGGAAAAGGATAAATGGACACAAATCAGATATTAGGAATGGCAATATACAAAAAGCTGTAGGAGAACACTTCAACCTCCCTGGCCACAAAATAGCAGATCTTAAAGTGGCCATCCTGCAGCAAAAAAACTTCAGGACCAGACTTCAAAGAGAAACTGCTGAGCTTCAGTTCATCTGCAAATTTGACACCATCAGCTCAGGATTAAACAAAGACTGTGAATGGCTTGCCAACTACAGAACCAGTTTCTCCTCCCTTGGTTTTCACACCTCAACTGCTAGAACAGGGCCTCATCCTCCCTGATTGAACTGACCTCGTTATCTCTAGCTTGATTGCATATATATACCTGCCCCTGGAAATTTCCACTACATGCATCCAATGAAGTGGGTATTCACCCACGAAAGCTCATGCTCCAAAACGTCTGTTAGTCTATAAGGTGCCACAGGATTCATAACAAAATCTTGAGAGCTGGCAACACTGCACATGTCTGGTGATAGGAGGAGTCCAAAGATGGGTGGAAGCACACCTGCTCCTCCTGCTTCTGTCAACAGAGGGAGAACAGGGAGGTTTACTGATACAACAGCTGCTTTCAGTCCAAAGTATTTGTTCCTCTTGCTGGAATAACTATCAAACATTTTAATAATGAAGGGAAAATGCTTAAAATACAGTGTCAGTGCCCGAGCTTTGTTGCAGCTTCAGCCAGCTGATGGGTTATACAGCCACCATCTCTGGGGGAATGGCAAAGTTAAATGTGTTGCAGTTATTCAGCCCTTTTCCCCAAGGAGGCTCACAGCATTTTGCAGACACTAATAATGAATCCTCAACTCCTCTGGAAAGTAGGGGCATATTACCCCCACTTTACAGCTGGGCAAACTGAGGCACGGTGACTTGCCCAAGGTCACACAGCAGGTCAGTGGCCCCACCAGGAACAGAACCCAGGAGTTCTGAGGCATTGGGCTAACAAACACATCACTTATTTGCCACTGTTGTTTCTTTCCGTATTTAGGACAGAGATAGTTATGGGGATGGATTTGGCAGGCAGTACTGAAGGCCGCAGCAAACCAATTTGGAAAGGACGTTGCACAAAACATGAAAGCAAGCATCTACCCAGAACTTTTCCTCCGAGGGCTTCAGCTGTTCAGCTAACATTTTAGAAACTTGCTCATATGCCTTTGACCTTCTTCACAAGAAAGCAGGAGAAATACTAAAATAGCTCAAGGAACGGCTAATCTTGTTCTCTATCCATCCTGACCATTCAGGCAGGACTAGAAAGCTAGCAGGGAAATCCTGATTTCACATTATTACTGGTCCGGTTTTCAGATCAAAGAAGCTCAGCGAAGTGGGATAGACTCTGAGTGCTCATTCCAAACCCAGTGGAATCTCTGTATTACCTGAGCTCCCTTTCATCCCAAAGGAAGTCGGATGAAACACATAGTACCACTGGTATCCTAGGAAACAGTAAAAAATATAAAGTGAAATGAAGGGCTAGCCCACCCAAACATTCTACCACTCCTGGCCCAGCATCGGTCCAGTGGTCACCAATGAGATGTCAGCACTTGTTAACAGTTACCAAACAATGGTATCTGAGACAACAGTGTGCTTAAAATAGGGAATTGGGGTTGTCGCCATGCAGTATGCATTGGCAAACATTGGATTTTTAATGGCCACCACTTTAACTTCTGAAATATCAAAGGTGTCCAAAATGTGATTATTGCGTTTGTCAGGGCAGCCCAAGGACTTCCTCCACTTTAATACACAGGTGCAGCCCCTGGGCAGCAAAGATGCCAGCAGGCAATGCTCCAGCTTTGTCCAAGCAGTCAATGCCGGCAGTCTGCTCCATTTTATTCAAACTCAGCGTGGCCCTCAGTTTGCTGCCACTCTTGCCAACATAACCTTTGGGTTGGACAAGGTCTGGTTCCCCTCCCCCATCCTTTGAGTGAGCCGCATTCATGATAAGAATGGGCACCTGCCCTTCCATCCTTGTCAACTTCCCACCAATCACGTCTTCCCTCTTCAGCATCCAGCAGGCTCTGAGTACTGCATCCCTTTCATCTCCCAAGACTGACAGGGAGCATTAGCCGCTAATTACATTTCCACTATCCCAATAGTGGCCAAGATTTCTTCTTTTGAAGCTCGGTGCTGCCAATTACAATCAGTGAGAACAGAGGGGCTGGATGCAGAACGAGGTCTGGTCTATACTACAGACTTATATCGGTATAATGACACCCACACCCCTGGACAACACAGTTATACTGACCTAACGAGCTATGCCGGCGAGAGAGCTTCCAGGAACTAGGGTCACAAGGAAATAATACAAATGCTTTCCAGTGAAGTGTATTACATGCTAAGGCTGTAGCCTATAGGTATTTGCTATGTAAAGCATAAATATATGTTAAGGCAGTAACACAAGAAGCCTACCAGCCTCCAGGCCTGTATGACAATAGCTTAGCATAAGCGGCTAACCAGGAGTGACCCTAGCTCATAAGATAGCACAAGAGAGACTGCTGTAATGAGCAGCTATGACTACATTGCTGACAGGTACCCCCAAGATGCCAGCTTTGGGTATTTTAAATCAGAACATCCACAGGTGTCCAGCCACAAGAATGCCATGGTAAGGAGTTGATGCACAGGCTAATGAAGTTGAGGTAAAAGGCCTTGTATCTTATGGGAGAAGGGCACCCTTGACGTGAATGGCGTGTGGAAGTGCAAATAAGGAAAAGGAGCTGAAACTCCTATTGAATATGCATTAGGCATAGTGAGCATCAGCAGAGAGACTTAAGTGTTCAGTATAATTGGTGCCCAACCAACAGATCAGGCAACAGGGTAGTGCATAGACAGCTTGGTCAGACTAAGAGCATTTACAAAGTTTACATCCACACAAAAGAAAAAAGAGAAGATAATCTGAGTAATAAAACATCCATAAATTGAAACGCTCAGAATTAGACAGCTTCCTAATCTAACTTCTGAGTGAGCAATGGAGGGCAGCCAGGTATCCAAATGCTTTGTACACTTGTCTTTTTTTTAGGCTAATAGTTTTCCCCAGGGCTAAAATGTCCTGGATTTTGATAGGCCTGCCCATTGCACAAATCCCTGCAGCCAATAGCACCTATCTGGGATGTTGAACATGCATCATTTCAGTCACCTTTCAGATGAGACCTTAAAGCTACATCCCTTTCTGCGTCTATTGCAAAGAGGGGGATAAAAATGTTTTATGTTACTCTTAAAAGTACAGGGAAGGCAGGAATAGCTACAGCTGTGGCGAGTGGCATGAATTCTCCAGTATTTCTTCCGAACAAAATTCTTTTCCAAATTCCGATGTGATTTCCACAGAAGATTGGACCAACTACTGGAGAATTCTAACCAATCACAGTGCCATTAGTTAGTGCCATTTTGACTGTACTTTTACTGGTAATGTAAAAGCTTTTTCTCTCCCCTAGCTGAAGCATTTATCAATTTGATCAGGCTCTGGAAGCTTGCCACCGAGAAGGACTGCCGAGCAATGCAGGATTTAAATGAGCAGAAGGTCTAATATATTAGCCCATTAATCCTCAACGTCACCGCGCTGACCCCAAGTCAGCCAATTTCATTTATCTTATAATCACTGAGAGTCTAAAAATGTAAGTTACAAACTGACCCTTTCTAGGGGTTAATTCTGTCCATTGAATAAATCATGTCAAGCGGGTTAATGAAACTAGAGCGAAACCTAAAAGCAAAAATGTCATCAGCATTCAGACAAACGCCCTTGTTCCAATGACACCAAAGAGATTTAGCGCTTTGGGGGCGAAATCCTGATTTTAGCTCGATTTGACCCAAAAAGAGCTGACCAGACTTTAGAATTGTCCTAATCCTTGGTCCTTAGTGAAACTCCCATTGACTTCCATGGGAAAGGAGCATCTCTGGGATTTACTAGCCCCTGGCACGTAGTGAAGTTTTGTAAGTTATGGAGAGAGCAAGGACATCAGGATTAGGCCCCTAGGGTGGGGTACCATCCTGTGCAGTGGGTCACTTACTCCCTCGAAAGAGGACTTTTGGCACAGGTGCCATCTGCTAGTGCTTCTGAAGACCTTACTCAGGCAAAAGTCTCAGTGAAATGAATGATGTGAGAATACAACAGGGCCCTGAATTTCACAGGTACCAGTGGCCAGGAATTACAGGGATTCCTAGCCCAATCTACCCTGTGTGATGCCCGGTGTTAAGCTGTTTGAACGTAGCTTTTAGGAAATTGCAGGAATGACTGTGACTAGGATAAATTAGTCACCAGCTTGTTAGGACGCTTGGCAGAAAGACTTCTCCTCACTGTCAGACCCCAGTGCATGCAGAACCATGATAACCATCCTTGACTGTGTTTCAGAGTCTGCCGTACCCTGCTTATTGGGTGCTGGGAACACCAAAGGACCAATGCAATGGCAAAGACCATGTCTGCTAGGTTCATTACAACATGCATGCAGGAAATAAGGATCCCATATTTGCTATGCCACCTTTTATTTCTGGGATCCCAAAGAACTTCACAGAGTGAGGCACTTGTTCACTCTCTCACCACTGGAATGTAACCATCTTCGGAGCTCTATGTGCTATTCCTCCCAAGCCAGAAGCACTAGGCAACAGTTTAGGACAGGAAGTGAAGGAGGTTCTTGTTCAATGAGGTTGATGGACTATAACAACTATCCAAAGTGGAATTGCGCCAGGACACATATCCTTGCAAAAAGGGTCACGGACTCTTTAAATGATGATAGGTAACTCATCTCACAGAAAAGGTGGCACTTCCATTCACACCATAACCCATACTCAATATTGGGTCAATACTGTCCAAGAGAGAGGAGCACTATGTACTGAATCACTTCCTGTAGCACTGGTCTGTTCCAGCTCTGACTTCTGAAATACGGCGGGATCACACCCAAGGTGACTCAGCTGCAGATGGGACCTTGATTTTAACTTCTCATCCCAAAGACTTTTAAGGAGATGCATGTGACCCCTCTAGCTGCCAGAATTCCAAAAGCGACTCTACTAGGGTCTGGTTGGCTTCTGTTCCCCTTCCTGTCATTACAAGCAATTCTCCATATCCCTGCAACTTTTGGGTTGGTCTCATTTCACGCAAATATTTGGAAAATTAACTCCAGAATACACAAAAAAAATCATTTCTGTTTAACATAATGACTGTTCTTTCCAGGGAGCTGTCAGGTGCTCAGAGTAAAGCTGTGCTTTGCTTCCCTGGTAAATCACCCCCTTTGTTTGGAACTGAATTGAAGAAAAAGCAGCAATATTTTTAGCCTGTCTCCTTCCTCCATACCAGGCTGGTTGGAGGCACATTTAAAAGATCTCTGCCGCATTCTGGCAGATTGTCAACTGTAAATTTTACGGAAAACAGTAAAAGCGATAAACAAACGTGTTTTTTTTTGGTAGGGGAAGGATATGATCGCTATTCAGATTTATAACTCTCATCTCCCCTGCATTTCATTGCTTTTATAAAAGTGGAGATGTCGGTGTCTGTATTACACTGGCAAGATTTTTTCCCCTTTTCTCATTTAAGTATCAGCATGAACTGGGCCTGCAATTTGAGGGAACACCTAGGGATTTTTTTCCTCAGTTGCCTCTTAATTAGGGCAGCTCCATTTGCAATACGACAGATTTTCTCCTTTTTTACAAGGGTGTTTTGATGCTGGTGACCAATTGGTGGCATTTAGTGGTAGCCAAAGTCTGCTGCTGTCCATACGCCAGGCAAAGCATGGGCAGCAGCAGTACAAGCTTCCATCAGAGCGGAGGTGTGAAAAGACCAGCTTGAGTTGGTACCACTGAAGTGTTGGGTCTCCTGGGAACCTGCTGGGGAAGGTCTGGCAGCAGTTGGCTATCAAGGCCTGTCAGCAGTACTGCTTAGTCACATACCAGCCAAAACACGACTCCCTCCAGCTGCAGCTCCCCGCAGAGGAAGCCTGTACACAGAGCGGACAAGGAGAGAATGACTGGGGATGTGTGGGGACCCTGCCCAGACTTGCCTTCCATCAAATTGCATGGTTTAAGGACATAATTTGATCAATGCAGGAGGCAGGACGTTCCCCTCTTGTATGTGTCATTGCAGAATGCTGGGGGTGGAGTCATCTTCCTGTGGAGAATTAAATACTACTTAGAGATTCCCATCCAGAGGAAGCTCAGTACTATCATCTCTGTTGTCAAAATGGGGAAAATGAGGCACGGACCTCTTGCTGTGATTTGCCGAAGATTAAACGAGGCAGATGTAGCTTAAGTTTCCTGATTCTGTGTCCAGTGCCCTACCTATGCTGCCTCCTCCCTGCCAGGGGCAGGACGCTTGACCGGATGACCCAATGTTCTCCCATATGAATCCTGTGTTCTCATGTTCATAGCCCTTTTGACCCTGGGCCTCACCACTGTTGGATTGTTTAGAATACAAAGTAGTAGCCTACTTTTAAAATGATCCCTGAAAAGTGGAGATGGGTTCGGGTCACCAACTTCAGACCCTGATGCAAAGTTGCTCAAAATGTGGGTGCGTTTGGATGTAAGGTTCTGACTGAGGCCCCTCTCTGCCCAAGGTGAAACGTCCACTTCAGCCCCACTTAAACCCTTTTAATGATTCTACTCTAACAGGTAGACCCGGAAGCCGGAGGCAGCTGGCAATGCTGACCCCAGTAGCTGTTTCAGTAAATAACACAAATCCCCACAAAATCTCTCTTTATTAACAAATACCCAAAGGCAGGTTGAAACCATGTTTTTTCAGTGTGAATTGCTGATGGACGGTGTGCTAGAGGAAGTCATTGGCAGACATCAGCTGATCCCTTGTGAGGCATGGGGCGGGGGGCCCTCTGCTCCCAGACTGTGTTCTAACTTTTGGTGGTCTATCATCCAGGATGTGAAGGTGAAATCTAATGTGTGGCCAGCCATGTGGCTGGCACACAAACCAGCCAGGAGAAATCCGTGATGAGTTCTTGGCCTAGCAATGCATCCTTGGCTTTGTCAGTCTCCCAGTGCAAAGGACCTTGAAGAGACCACTCCCAAGTCTGGTAGCTGGTCTGTTAATTTTGGTATGGTAGGAAGTTGGGTCCTTTTCTTGGGGCATGGGGGAGTTATCCACAGGAGCATTGCCTGTATTTTTCCCATCCCTTGTCTCTCATACGATGTCAGTCAGGTTATACTCCATCTCCCACCCTGTCCATGCCAGGCCATTTCATTAACTGCCGCCGAGCGAGAAAATGACAATGGTTAAATTGTGGGCTAATCTGAAGTAAAACAAGGAGGTGATGATCCTCCTTAAGAAAATTCAGGTTTTTAAAGGCGCTGCCTGAGCTTTTGTTCAGGTGCTCCAAAGATGGATTTACCGCTTGTGGTCACTGTCAGGAAAATACTTTTCAACAGAGACGACACTGGTTTTGTTACCTCTGATTTACAGCTGGTTGCAGTGCTGATGGGGTGCTGGGCCAGTGCCAGGAGCATGGGGCTTTGAAAGGAACTTACCTTGCTGCAGTTCTCATTATTTCCCTAACCCTGCTAGCCCTTACTCATGCAATTAGCCCCGTGGCCCTGTTGATTTCAATGGGTCTATTTTGAATCCATGTGATCCATAACTCTGTCATGGCACGCTGCAAGGCCCTACCTGATTTCCAGTGCCTGGGAGGTGAGCAGTGCTGGGCAGGGCTGGATATCAGCAAAGAGGGAGTTGGCTCTGGGGTAACTGATGCAGCTATGTGATGCTAGTGTACTTTTCAAAGACTGTCAGTTTGACGGATGCCATTTTACTGTGGGGCCATGGAAAGCCAGATCAATGCATATATAAGGTAGGAGAAGGTGGGCTGCTCTTCCGAGTCAAACTCTTCAGACTCAGAGCCATTTGCTTTTTAAGAGAACAGTCTCAAGGAGCCGGCGACAGGGTGACCTGGGAAGATTTGGTGAGTCAGCTCTGAATACTTGAATGGGGATCACAACCCATTCTGGGCCTGGAGTGTGCTGGAAATCTATTCACACAAACGTCTGAAAAACAATGAATTTTCTGGGACCATTCTGGGAGCCAGGAAAATGTGACGAGGAAACGGAAGCATTCAGCTCAGCTAGTTCTCGTAGGAGGGCAGATCTGGATGCAGGGCACTTGATATGCTTTAGTCAGCCACAATTTATTGGGGTCACTGCAGGAGCAACTGGGTGAGATTCTCTGGCCACCATAGATTATCATATGATCCCTTGTGGCCTTAAACTCTGTAAATCTAGGATGAAACCACTGGGCAAAAGATGGATGAGGCTGCGCCAAGCACAGCCAGTTCCAATCCCTTTTGCAAGAGCAGGCGAGGACGGACTGGGACCACCCCCATTATTCTAATGAAGTCACATCTGATCTCCTGCATCATTTTCTTCTATCTAAAGAAACTATCCCACTAAATACAGAAATTGCACAAAATTGGGGGAAATACGGTGAGAGTTTTAATATAGACACTGTTGCTAGGGCAACTGCTTGGTAACCTATCTAGCCTACTTTGCCTGTGACTCCTGGAGAGAGACCTTGAGGGTATTCTGCCAACCACAAAATTAGGGAAACAGTAAAACTAAAAGCCTTAGCACTGACAATAAGTGTGAAAACATCCCCAAAAGCAGGAGGGAGAGGATGGTCTCTGCTTTGTGCAGAGACCAGGACTGCCAAGGCCTCAGTATGCTCATCACACTTGTAGTTCTTTTTTACGATAATGACTATAATCCAATCTCATGCTTCAGGGCTTCAGCCAAGTGACCTGCAGGAGTCAGGAAGGAATTATTTTTCCTAATGCACGTTTGTAAGCTGTTTTTCCTCGCTGCCTTGCTTTGAAGCAGAGAGATCTGCCACAGCTGGAGGCAGGATATTGGTTGTGGGAGGCTGGTGTGCCGAGGTGGTACAGAGAATCCTTTGTTTTAGATGCCTGGCTGGTTGGGTCTTGCTCACATGCTCTGGGTCTAACTCATCATCAAATTTGGGGCCAGGAGGGAATTTTCCCCTGGTCAGATTGGCTGGGGCATTGGGTTTATTTTACTTTCCTCGGCAGCATGGGGCGTGGATCGCCTACTGGGATTACCCAGGCATGTCTCACCTCATCAGTTCCCAGCCAGCACAGGGACCTCCAGCTCTGGGATACCCTCTCTCTCTCCTGTCTTCTGTCTGGGGCACACAAGACTCTCCTCAGGACTGGAATGCTTTATTCTAATGGAAGGCTTTGGGCTCAGGGTAGAGACATCTGGCTTGTGATATGCAGGTCAGGCTAGATGCTCTAATGGTCCATTCTGGACTATGAAAGTATGAAAAAAGAAGATCCAATGGCAGAATGGAGGATTGATCTATATGTGTCCTGGATCCAGTCCCCAGAACTATCCCTTCCCTCTTTATCCTCTTACTTAGTTAAAATACCATCTCTACGTAATCCTTGACTTAGCACCAGCTCTGTCTCTCCCCACCACGCTAGGTCTTCTACCTCTCTGGCCAAGGTATCAAGGAGCCCCTGTCATAATCTAGTCCCAGATTTGGACCTTAGCGTCCAAAATATGGGGGTTAGCATGAAAACCTCCAAGCTTAGTTACCAGCTTGGACCTGGTACTGCTGCCACCACCCAAAAAATTAGAGTGTTTTGGGGCACTCTGGTCCCCCCCAAAAACCTTCCCTGGGGACCCCAAGACCCAAATCCCTTGAGTCTCACAACAAAGGGAAATAGTCCTGGAAAACAGAATTACTTCCCTCTTCACCCAGAGGGAATGCAAAGTCAGACTAGTAAATCTAACACACACAGATCTCCCTCTGACTTCTTCCTCCCACCAATTCCCTGGTGAGCTGCAGACCCAATTCCCTGGAATTTCCCACTAAAGAAAAACTCCAACAGGTCTTAAAAAGAAAGCTTTATATAAAAAGAAAGAACAATACATACAAATGGTCTCTCTGTATTAAGGTGACAAATACAGGGTCAATTGCTTAAAATAATATTGAATAAACAGCCTTATTCAAACAGAATACAATTTAAAGCACTCCAGCAACTATAGACATGTAAATACAAAAAAAACATATAAATCCTATCTGATCTTTTTGTACTTACAACTGGGAAACAGAAGATTAGAAAGCAGGAAATAGAAAAATCCTTCCCATAGCTGAGAAAGAGTCAGGCAGAAGACAAAGAACTCAGACACACAATTCCCTTCACCCAGAGTTGAAAAACATCCTGTATCCTGATTGGTCCTCTGGTCAGGTGGTTCAGATTACTTCTTTCCAGGTGAAAGAGACATTAACCCTTAGCTATCTGTTTATGACAGCCCCTCAGCTTTATAATGCTACGAAGGGAAAGGCCTGGCTGGGAATTAGATGGATGGAAGGCCTCTATGAAAAACAACAGCCAAGTCCTTGAGGGAAAGTATTGCTAACATTGCTCTCTCTCTCTGAGGCAGGCTTGAAGCAAAGCTCAGCAGCATGGCTGCTTTGCCCTTTCACTCAGCACCGAATCGTACCCTGGAGACCCCCACCTTTCTGATCAGACGGAAAACCCAGCACCTGCCACCATTAATGAGCAGCTGACCCTTTTGATCAGAGCAGTAGAGAGAGAGAAAAGCGAGACTCTGCGTTCACTCTCCAAGCTGCCCTCCTTCTGAGTCCGTCTGCCTGTTGCATTCCATCCGGGAGACGAAGCTTGTTGTGAGAGACTTCCCCCCCCACACCCCCGCGGGATGGGTCACGCTGTACAGCTGGTATGTCAGTCCCAGCAGGGGCTTGTTGCAAAAATGCCGCTTGCCCTCCTGGAGAAACAAATTCCACTTTGAGCAGCTTAAATGCTGACAAGTTCTGGTGCAAATCCTTCCCCACAGGGCGTTTGAGAAACCGGTCTGGAGGCAAAACAAACCCACATGCCCTCGCTTCAGGTTGGTGGTCTGCAGTGGAATTCTTTTCAGTCAGCAGATGAACAGCGCTGACACTAAACCATTAAGGCACCACTTGCTTCAGCTTAAAGCCTGCTGCCCCCTGCACAGCGGGCGTGGTAGCCAGGGCGCTTGTGTGCTCTGCCTAAATGAGGGGTTAGTGGGAGACGGTGAAACTCATCACGCGCCTAAGAGTAACTGAGCTAATGAGAGGCAGGCCTGGGCCTCTGGATTAGAAAATAGTAAGTAACTGAGCCATGGGGTATCCATCCTCTTGCTGACTGCATCGTGCACTGATCCTGGCTATCAATCCCCTGCCCAGCTTCAGCCCCAGACCCCAGCAAGTCTAACACCAGCTCTGGCAACTCCACTAAAATGGAGCAACCTACTTTGGAGTCCTGAGTTTGAGAACCGCTGCTCTAATCTGACCTTCCCCAGAACTTCCTCAAAACCCACTACTTCCACAAATCCTTCCTCGCTAGCTCTCCCCTCCCCACGACCCCTGGGTTTACCGCTGGCAAGCACCGTGCAGATCAGCGGCGCCACATCTGCTTAAAGATCTGAGCCAGCAGCGAAGGAGAGAACCGGCTCTGCTGAGAAATGGGTGAGGCAAGTCTCCTCTTGGCGTGAAAGTCAGTCACCTCTACCTGGATATGTGGTTCGGGTGCGCAGCTGGCCAGAGGGGAGCACGGTCGGAGAGGAAAATAATTGCTCCCTGAGCAGTGGTGTTTGTGCTGAATGGGGAAGCGGAAACCGGGGTCAGGATAAATAGAAGCAGAGGGTTTGCCAGTCTGGCTCAGACGTAGTAGCAGCCTTGACTGACGCTTCACAGGAAGGCAAAGCCACTCGAATGCACCTAGCCATTTGTATAATGTGTTCATGTACAATTCCTTCCGGAACGCATGCAGGGAGCACTGCACGCCTTGAGCCATGAGATGTGATTCCCGCTAGCTCAGCCTGCATGACTGCCATGGAATAACTACAGTCAAGATAACCGCTCAGGCCAGAGGTGAAAGTAAGCAGGTACGGGCCGGTACGGAGCACCAGTAAGAAAAAGTGCAGTAGCTACCGGCAAGAAAATGGAGCGTTCTCTCCCTCTCTGACTCTGCCTCCTGGCTCCAGCAAAATTGAGGGTCTGGGAGCCCAGCTCCACGAATGTTCGGGGCCGGGTCTCCTCCCTGGCCCCACCTGCTTCCCCCCCATGCCTCCCCTGAGTGTGCCCCGGCCCCCCTTTGCTGCCCCCATGCACCTCCCTGGGTCCCGGAGCAGAGCGTTTGTCTCTCCCAGTCCCCTGCAGCTCCATGCTGCCTGCCTGCATTAACTGCCACCACCGGGTCCTAATGCCCTACCTCACTACTGCCAGGGCAGGCTGCCATTCCCCCTTAGACCCTTTCATTTTCCAGTGGGACCCTCCACCAGTACAGCCACCCCCCTGCCTGCAGTCACTGCTCTTGCCCCACGTTGGGCAAGGGGCAGCCCCAGTGAAGCGACAGTGAGGGGCAGCAGCAGGGGAGGAGGCGCACATGTGATGGCAGATCCCCCCCGTGGCATGCACCCACCACAGGGGAGGCGAAGGGGATTCCTGGACCTGAGAGGGACCCTAGGAGCACGTGCAGTAACAGTGGGGGGTGAGTGTACTGCTGGGGGGGGAGGAGAAGGGGATCCTTACCCCAGAGCTCACTGCGGCCAGCAGGGAGAGGGCTGGGGGGAGTCCTTTTCTCTGGCTCCAGTCCCAGGGCAGCCAGCCTGCATCCCAAACTCATCCCAAATCCTGCCCCACCCTAGAGCCCACTCCCTCCACACCCCCTCTTATCCCCAAACACCCTCCCAAAACCTGCAACCCCTCCCTCCACACTCCCTCCCATCCCCAAACTCCCTCCCAGAGCCTTCACCCTGCACCTCAGTCCCCTGCCCCAGCTCAGGGCCTGCACCCCAGACCTCCTCCCCCACTCAAACTCCCTCCCAGAGTCTTGGGCAGGTGGAGGTGGAGTCTGAGGGGGCAGAGTTTAGGCAGGGGCAGGTTCTGGGCACCACCAAAATTTCTACAAACCTGCCACCCCTGCTGGCAAGAGCTGGTGTGCCATACTGGGGTAGACCGGCTTCCTGAGGCAGCAATTTAAAGGGCTGGAGCCCAGCACCCCACTGCCAGAGCCCTGGGGTAGCGGCTGCGGGGCTTGGGTGGCCATTTAAAGGACCTAGGGCTCCTACCACCCCGGGTCCTTTAAATCAGTGCTGGAACCCCACAGCCCAGGGCTGCAGGACAATTTAAAGGGCCTGGGCCCTTTAAATAGCCCCCGGAGCCTGCCGGAGCCCTGGGCTAGCGGCAGCAGGGCTCTGGTAGCTATTGAAAAGGTCCGGGGCTCCCGCTGCCTCTAACACCCTGGGCCCTTTAAATAGCCACTGGAGCCCTGCCACCGCTACCCCAGGGCTCCAGCAGCAGGTAGCAGCAGCTAGAGCCCCGGGCCTTTTAAATCCCCCCATTTAAATTGCTCCTGAACCCCAGGGCTCCCAGCCACCTCTGCAGCTGGGAGTTCAGGGGGTGATTTAAAGAGCTTGGGGCTCTCAGCTGCTGCTACTACAGCCCTAGCCCCGGGCCCTTTAAATCTTAATTTAAATCTTAATTTAAAGGGCCTCGGGATATAAAGGCTCCGCCTCTTCCGGTGGAGGCCACGCCCCTCCTCAGGATTCCAGAGTACCGGCAAGTCCTTTAAGTTACTTTCAACCCCTGGCTCAGGCCCAGCCAAATGGAGTCACAGGCCTCACTAAGTGCAAGCTAGTGGAACTTTTCAAGCATCTTGGCTTTCCTCTGCCTCCTTTGCTTTGCCCAGGGGCTGCAGCTGGCTCTGGAGGGGGTTCACTAGGCACAAACGGTTGGTGCATTGACCTCTTGTCTGTGAAATTTAAAAAAATGGAGGGAGGGATTTTGTAGAAATTGAGGAGGTCTCTGGGAACTTCCCCAAAGGTCCTGATATCCTTTCTCAAATTTAGGGATAATAGGTCCAGGTTGCCAACATATCAAGGGGTGCATCACTGGCTATTTTTAAATCAAGATTGGATGTTTTTTTCTAAAAAGATCTGCCCTAGTTCAAACAGAGATTTCTGGCCCTGTAATCTGTGCATCACGGGTCTTGCAATAGTTGGTGTTTTTCTTAAATCTCCAGCTCCTGGTTTCATGTGATTAGAGGAAAATCTCCACTTTCATTCAAAAACAATAGTACATTTTTAGCCCTCATGTTTATGGGCAAAAATCTTGACCCCGGAGTGCTCTTTAGAGCTTCAGAAGCCAGAACGTGAATAAAGAGAACCCCAAATTCATTATTTTTTTAAAAGCTCATTATTTTTAAGCCAATTTCCTGATATTTTGGGGGCCAGAGTCATGATTTTTGAATGCATGGGGTTAGCAATAACTTACTCTCTCCCTTACCCTGATCAGCTCCCTATTTCAATGCTAGCAAACAGTGGCTCTCCCTGTGACGATCACTAGCAGTGACCCGGGCTCAGGCACTGGCTCACTTGTAACCTGCTTTGGAGGAAAAGAAAATGCCAAAGTGCAGCCCCCGGCAGATGGATTAAGCTTCCTGCTCTCCCTGCACACTGGGATCCCCTCGCTCAGGCGCTGTACAGCCATCCGCATCCTCTGCCAACCCCTCCGATGTTGCCTGTGCTTGAGAGAAAGCCTTCATTTTCGGTTGGCCTTGCATGCCTCTCTCCTGCTCTCCGATCATGCTGCGACGTTAAGCCTCACTAACCTAATGACAGTAGTAGACGATAATGTCATAGAAATCTGCTGAACATGCATTTTGTGATCTTAATGAAATTACGTACAGCCTCGGCTAACCAGGCGTCCAGTAGGATTGCTGGAGACTGGCACAAATACGCTGAAAGCAGATAGATAATCTGATGTCAATTCTTGCCGATTGCAGACTGGTTATGTACTAGCTGCAGGAGTGGCTTGCCCTCTCAAAGCCTTTCCTTGCATCCAGATATCACTGGGGAATCTGAAAGAGCTGGATTGATCGGGGTCCAGTGTTCAGCTGGTTTGGCTGAGCAATTAGGGTAACTGTGGCGAACAAGCCACAGGGTTGGGACTGCTCTGGGGCATGCCACAAAGGTTGGGGCTTGTGGCTAAGCTGGGGCAGCTTCTTGCTGGAAACGTTGAACAGCAAGACGCCGCTGAGAAGCAGAGGGTGAGAAGAGACAGATCACCAGCACCGGAGGCATGAGATTCTACACTCAGAATGCACAGAGCAAAGTCAGCTGCATTCTCCTAGATCCTCCTCCCTGCATTCAACCTCTTCTCCACAGGCCCCCTCTCCAGAGCTGGGAATTCAGTTCCCACGGCCCCAGGGCTCTCTGGGAGCAATCACATTTCAGAGGGAAGTGGGGCGGGTATGTGGAACGGGGTGGAAGGTCACTAAATCATAGCGTGGAGGCTACTGGAGAGCCAGCAGCCTTGGTCAGCCTCTGCCTGGCAAACTTGCTTCCTCTTCCTGGTACTGTGGGAAGGAAAAGGCTGGGAATCCCATCGGCTGGGAGTTTAAGGACAAACTGGGTGAGCATGAGCCCCATTGGCACATTTGCTCTGCAGCCATCAGCCCGCCTAGACTCGTGGTGAGTGGGGCGAGCCTCCCTGCCTCACAGTTATCACCTGTGACATCAGCGCTGCCTAGCGGTAAGAGGCTGAGGTGGCAGTGCTGCCTAGGGGTGCAAGAATAGGGGAAGCCCAGGATCTTCCACTCCACTGGGTTCCAACCCAGGGGCCCTCTCGGGATTGGAAGGCCGGAGTCCGCTACCTGCAATCTATCTAGCACTCTCCCCTAGGTCTCTTCCGATTGCTCTGCCCCCGCTTGGGGCGCATTGTAGCTGGCGGGAGTTTCTGGTCCATGGGTCTCAGTGGGTGAGGGAGTCCTAGCTCTGTGCAGGGGACCCCGCCCCCCCAAACCCTGGGATGCCTTCCTGACATAGTCCCTTTGCCGCAGTGAGCACACATCTGCCTCTCTCCGCATGCCACCCCACTCTGAGGAAGAGATTCCCTTTTAAGTCCATGCTCAGCAGGCCTGGGTGGGTTGGGGGCTTCTCGGCTCCAGCGCTGTCCTGCAGCCGGCACTCTCCTGCCCCCAACACACTCACGCAAACCATGAGCTGGCTGCCTCGGGCCTGTGGATAGACGCACTCTCCCCACCCTGACGGTGGCGTAGCTTATGGCGTCACTGCCCGAAACTATGTAAAACAACCTCAGGATACATAACGCGGATTGGCTGCTGCCCTCACTGTAAAAGCCAGGGGAGGCCGAGGGTGGGCAGTTCTCACCATGATGTAGGTCTCTTCTTCTTCTGATAGTGTGTAGCAGCCCATTGCGCTAGGTGCACAAACACCAAGTAGCCGACAGCCACGCCCCCAAGAACCGACCATCTAAACACAAATGGGAAAAGAATCAGAGGCACAGAGCTGGGAAGTGATTTGCCCAAAGTCGCCCAGTAGATCAGTGGCAGAGCTTGGAGGAAATCTCAGGTCTCCCGATTCCTAGTCCAGTGCCTGGTAAAACCACTACCTCCTCTTGTTTTACCTGAGCCATCCCTGGGAGCAGTCTGCTGTGTGTGGAACGGAAGTCCTGGCCCATCAGAAAGCGGGGGAGACGCAGAGGAAGCACACGAAAGCCAAGACAGATTCTGCAACGAGTTCTAATCATGGGGACCTGATCGAGACTTTTTTTTTTTACCTGTCCCTGTCCTTTCGGAAATGGCTGCAGGGGATGTCAGGGACAATGACACATTTCTAAGCAGAGTGTTGCCAGAAACCAGGTGTCTATATTTGCCTCCCAGGTCAAATCGGAAATTGGTTTGAAAATGAAAGGAGGCTGCAGCTTTCAGGCAGAGGCTTGCTTAGCACTTAAGAGCTGACGTAAGATTTGCTGTACATGGGGGGATGGGAGCAGCAGTATAGCTAGTGCACATGTTCAATATCGTTATTATTTGCAGATCTTCTTTCCTCTGGAATGGCCCCAAAACGCTTTATAAGCTGTGTCCACAGGGAGTCATTGCTGAAATGCAGCCACCTCTGGGGTGGGCCACACAGTGGGTGAACACTAGCAATGCTGCATAATGGATTTCTGGGAGGGAAAGTGAATAAGTTCTTTGCCCTGGCAGGAGGACCTCACATGGTAATCGCCCACCATGGAATGCGGGCGCTTTGGTTGAGTAGCGAGAGAAGCATCGGTACCTATTGTAGCCCCAGCACCGTGCCCTGCAGCCCTGGGATTTTTCTTTGGAGGTCTCCCCTCCCTCCTTCCTTCTGGCTGGGGAAGAAGATTTGCAATAATTTGTTGTTCTGTGTTTGTACAGCACCTAGCACAGTGGGGTGCTGGGCCACATCTGGGGCTCCCAGACATGATAATACATGTAATAAATAATACTAATAATTGCATTGACATAGCTGCTACTGTTGCCTAACCATGGGTGAAAGGGAATTGCACAGCTCCTGGGAGATCCCTGCCACGGTTACCGTGACCGGCTGTAGCTGTTCTTTGCAGGGGAAATTCACTGTTGGCTCTAGTGGGATGTACGTGGTGCATCTCCTCTATGAGCGTGGCATGGCACCTTACTTAACCCTTTGCTGCAGGCAGAAGAATATCGGCTGTTTAGAAGAAGCTATCTTTTCTCATTCACACTCGAATCTCTTCCTCTGTTTCATCCTCTCACCTCATCCTAATCACGCAGATGCTCCGTTTCCTGCCTGGAGAAGTCAGCCAGGGTTGGATTCAATGGAATAACCTCAGCATGGTATTAAATTGACAGCTTTCACCCAAGCCCAGACTAGGCTTCCTGGATTGTGGAGCATTGAGAAGGCTTTTTTCTTTTTTTTTCTTGGTGTTGTTGTCAGAACTGGGGGGCGAACACAGCGGCAAACAGCCATCAAATTAGTTATTTTCTGCTTTTGTGACTAGAGTACACTTCAAAGTTCCTTTTATTTCCAGCTAAATAGCCTTCAGAATTGCATTCTCCTGCACTGCCAACATTTCATGAGAAAATTCTATTGTGAACTTTCCCTGCGTACTGTATCCTGCAGAGCCAAGCCAGACCCAGCAGGCCTGATCCCGACCCCAGGGTGTGGCTAGAACAAAGCAGGTGGGGTTGAGCTACCTTGTCCCCCACCTGCAATAAAAGCAGCTTGGTGGTATGTGCAGAACGTGGACTAAACAGCTCAGAAAGGGTGACCTAGGCTTGGAGAAAGCTGCATGTCGCTCCTCAGCATTCAGCACCACGGCCAGTGAATGGGGAGAGAAGTTAAACCACATAAAGGAAGGAGATACAAGGGGGGCTGGGAGGGAGAAGAGAAATGGTTTTTCTGGGTGCTGGGCACTTTCTCTCTGGAAGGATTCCTCTTCCTCCTGGGCAAAGTCAGTTCCCTGCAGCTAGAGGAGCCAGACTGGGACCTGGCAAGGAACAGCCTGAAGATGGGTCGGTTTTGTCCATTGCATGCAGATTGCTTTGGGTGCGAGTGGGAGGGAGTGGTATTGTTTATGTGCAAACCAGTGCAAAGATGGACACACCGTCCCTGCCCAAGGAGCTTATGGGCCAAGTACATGTGAAACTTGTAACTGTATCAGAAAAGAGAGAAAGGGCACAGACTCCCCAGCCCACATGCAGCCCTGGGCTGAGCAGCTGCAGTGAGCTTGTTTGGGTGAGGGCTGAATTTGGCCCTTCACTGCTGATGGCACAGGTAGATGGCCAAAGACAGTTTCCTATGGGATGGGCAACTTAATTGCGGGACCATCAGGTGGGACCAGGTTGCACCATGGCACACTGAGGGGTCCCCGGTCACAGATGCAGCAGCGATGTTGTTCAGAAAGGGGGAGAGATGACATATTTTCTGATAGGAAAGATGCCTGGCAGCACATATGCTAAAATTGGAATGATACAGAGAAGATTAGCATGGCCCCTGCGCAAGGATAACTCGCAAATTCGTGAAGCATTCCATATTTTTTTTAAAAAAAAGAATGATACAGTCAGCGCAGTACAATAAAATGCAAAACACAGCAGCAGGAAAAGCACTTGGCTGGGAGAATACCAGTTGCTTCTTTCAGCCCAAGTAAGGATGGTTGGAGCCTTAGGGCTGGTACAAATCACCCTCAAGCTATTGAAACCAAAGCGGTATCCTAACTGACACCAGCCCAAGATTTTAACCGACCCAGGCAGAGAGAAGAATGTAGGCGACTGCACCTTTCATATGAGCTAGAGATGGATTGCTGAGCAATGACGTCAGACAGCCCTCCCTTAGGCATATAGCACTCACCCATGGAAACCAGAGTCATCCTCCCATATTCTTTCCCGAGACGGGTAGGATTTAATTTCACCATTGAACAGATGCATTTTCACTCCTGAGAGCAGTTGAGAGCGATTATTGTTTTCAAGTGACAGTTTCAGGGTAGTTTATTTATAGGATCCGCTCCTTGTGCTTTATGTAACCCACAGTTGATGCCAAAACTTGGGGGACAAGAAGTCTGGAGGCTTCCTTTGCAAGAACTGGTATCTCGATGACCCACTCGGAGTCCTTGTGCCTCTGCATTTCTCTGCCCATGCTACAAAGCGAATGTTTTATTAATCCAGGTTACCGAGGCGCTAGGGGAACTGCAGGTCTGTCAGGGAAGAGTCAGAGGCAGCAATCAAGAGCTCAAACTTCTCCACTCGCACTTATGTGACAAACACATCTGGAAACACAATGAGTTTTGCTAGCTTTGGAGTCTCTGATAGGGTCAGTGCATTGCAGGCAGGGAGCAGGGGAGTATTTTGTTTCAGAGGCATGCAGGTTCCTATTTGCATGGAGAGGATAAAAGAGGCAAGGACTGTCATTTGGGATCCGCTGGGAGAAATGAACTAATCTGCTTGTGTATAACTATCGGTTTATCTCCCTGCAGAAGCAGCCTGTCTTTTCAGCTTTAATCCTCTGCATTTCTTTTTAGCTTCTTTTTATCTCTTGCTTTTTAATATTTCTGCAATGCTATTTTTTCTTGGTGTGCTTTTATGCTTCCTAGATGGAACGTCAAAATACCACATGGCCCTTCACTAGCTGTTGGAAAAAGCATCCTAGCCTCCAAGGGCTTATTAGATGTTCATAGAGGTGCTACTTTGCCTTTAAAGACAACCAGCTACTTAGCAGCCTAATCCTGCGTCCCTGGCAAAGCGTGTAATGGAGCTGCTCCACTAGAGGATAACAACCTACTATTGATACTGCTTCTTTGGCTCAAGTGATCAAGGTCTGTGCCACAAATTGAATGTGCCTGGTTCAAACCCTCGTCACAATCCATGGGAGGCAGTCGTTATACAGAGTGCCTTAATGCACCCTAAAGCAGGCAGAATCGCTCCACATGCTGCTAAGGATGAGAAAATCGGTCTCCAAGCCGAGCTCAAATTTTTGTTTTAGGGGTGATTCCTTTTTCTCTCATGATAATGTGTTTCATTTTACCCCATCCTGTTTTCAACTTTGGGTGGAAACAGAAGAAACAAAAACACCACCAGAGGGCGGTGTTCCTGCTGGAATCCCAGCCTGGGTCTGAAGTCAGAGGGAGCAGAAATCCAGTGAGAGCATTCCCAGCCCTGTTTACAGACCAGACAGGGTCAAGTGGTTTCAATTAGTATCTGAACTTTTGGTTGTTTATCTGGGCTGATCCTTTTGAGGGTTCTCATAATTGTTCTGCAACAGGCCTGGCTATGAAATGTACAAACGTGCATATACCTTCAAGCCTAGCTCTGGATCAGGAAACTCAGAATTGCAAGGAATTCTGTTCCTGTAACATCCGGAAGACAAACTCCCCAGACCACTGTCAGGATGCTGGGGCAAGCCAAGAAACGCGTGCTTTCTGGGTCTTACACTGAGCCTTGTGTAGGCAGCGCCAGGCTTGGAGAGTCTCATCAGTCCTGCGTCCATACCCCGTGCAGTGCAAACAGGGTCAGTGAAGTCCAGTCACGCGCTTCACTGCTGTGACTCATTTCCATGAGCTTCTCTAACCTCTCGGACACAAGACAACCTGGGGCTGCTTGGCACTCAGCTGTTTCTGCTACTTCTTATTTTATTTATATAGCTCCTGAAAATGGACTAGTCAGTTTCCCGGTCCCTGGCCCAAAGACCTGACCCTAGCAGGCCAACACACAGTCTGTCAGCAGGATAGGGATGCTGCACAGAGCTATTTAAAATTAGATCATGGTCAGAAAATTGTCTAGGTAAAAATGGCCCCTCCTTCCATACAGGATCTGCTCCCCAGGTGTCTCCAAGTCAGAGCAGTCACCTTACTAATAACTAACAGATTTTCACTGTGTTTAGCCCCTGCTGGGCTAACCAGAAACACAGGGCCAATTACCAAAAGCCAGCCCCTGGCACAGCCTGCAGCCGCCCACATGAAGAGTCAGTCACTGCTTTGCTGCCTGCGAGTACTTCGCTGACATAGGCAATCACTTGTTCTGCCAGTGGGGCAGAGATGGCAGAGGTCCTTCATCTGTGGGGCCCGGACCCTCATGATTCAACACCATAGAGCCACCAATTGCAGAATCCCCATGACTAGTGCAGACAGAAGAGAATCCAAGCCCCAGTTTGTGGCTCCGGCTGTTAGAAAAAAAATCATCTCCCCACTTGCAGTTTTGAGCCAATCCGACACAGAATCAGTTGAGTGGGAGCAAATGGGTAGGCCTGGAAGAAGCCTAATAGAGCATCTGGGGATATTCAAACCACACAGAGGGGCACCCAGGGGAGCTCACAGAGTCTGCAGGGCCATATTTTGAACATCTACACAATTTGCTGTCCTCAGAGTCTTATTCTGGGGACTTGCTTGGGTGGAGCTTATTTTGTGGGTGGAGCTTGAAAGAGGATCACCTCTTTCCCCCCTCCACTTTGACCCGAGTCTCTTTTCAGAGTTGCATCCCAGGTAACATCTGAAGCGGTGGGCCTTATGGTCTCGTATGGCATGGAAAGAGGGGTGGTAGATACTTTGTGAGAAGATCCCACAAAGAGGTGAATCGGAATGTGCTGACACAGCTCTTCCCGGGAACATCTGCAAGGCACCAATATACGGAAGCAGTGTATGTGCAATCCAATGTTCAACAGGCAATTACCAGGAGGTAAGGACCTAAATTGCTTAATTTCATTGCAAAAAGCAATTGTGGTGAAATAAATGAATTAAGCTTCTGTGATCCTTAAAGCCACAAAAAAAAAAAAAAAAAGGCAGATGATATTGTTAGCATTCGGAGGCTTTTTCTGTCATTGTGCAAGCTTTAAGGTTTGGTTTTCTATGTCATCTGGAAATATATCTGATCTGCTTCTGAAATGCCTCTTTCATCACAGGCTAGGCAAGGCTAGGCTCTGTCTGGATAGGCACCATTGCAAAAATTGTGGCACTAATGCCAAAGTATTAGAGAACAAGAGGAAACAATCTTTAGGCTCAATGCTGTTCCCATCTCAAAAGCTTAGCACCATGTTGTGGCTGCTGTATACCTACATTGTCATAGGGTGATTCCCATGGTGCCATGCAACTTACATAACAATGAAGAAACCTGCAGATTACAAAAATTTCCAAGTTTCCAAAGTAAAATCGTCAAACACCAAGGTAGTATTTTGAGAGGAAGGACAACCCAGGGATTAGAGCACTAACCTAGGACTCGGAGACCTTAGTGCAAGTTTCTGCTCTGGGGCAGACTTCCTGTGTGACTCTTGGCAAGTAATTTAGCCGCTCTGTGCCTCAGTTTCCCCATCTGTAAAACAGGCTTAATAGCACTGTCCTACCTCTCAGGGATGTTATGTGGATAGATACATTAAAGACTGTGAGGCCCTCAGAAACTATGGTGATGGGAGTCATATAAGTACTTACACTAGAGACCATTATATACCTTGCCACGTTCTGATTAGTTTAGAATGGTTTGGTTGGCTCCATATTACATACAGTATAAATGTTTCTGTAATTCAAATTGATCGGCACTGCTAGTGGGAGGCAGCACGCTGTGTGTGGTGATCTCTTGTGTTTTGCCAAAAGGAAATAACACCAGATTGTGTCACAAATATAAGCAACCATGTAACATGTGCGATACTCGCTCCAGAGAAGGCTGAGGACAGTAAGATGTTAAATACCTCAGGGAAACTGTAACTTGGCCAGATATTTGCAGACAGCCTCCTTAGAAAGGCTGGGGTGGAACAAAGATCAAAATCCTCCATATTGGGACAAACTGTGCAACCCCTGCAGGTTAGTGTAGGTCTCTGGGAGTCAGAATTCCTGGGACCTGTTTCTGGCTGTGCCCCTGCTACGTTATAGGGTGGGTGTGCTCAAACTTTTTCATAGCATGTAGACCACATCTTAATGGGGTGCTTGTATAGCCATGTCCCCTCCTATTTGTGATTGCAGCACATTCCTGCAGCGCTTACAGCAACTCTTCTCATGAAAGAGCGATGTCAGGAAAGGATCTAGTGCATTTTTTGCTCTCTGCAGAGAATTACTGGCTTTCTTCCTTGTTGCTCACACTATCTGCTTTTGTTCATTTCAGTTCTGCCCCCCAGTTATCTTCCTCTCAGCTGGTAACAAGGAAGAGAAGGAGCACCTCTGTTGTATGACCTTGGGCAAGTCACTTACGCCCCCTGCCTCAGTTTCTTCGGCAATGAAATGACCTTCACATGCATCTGGCCTCACAAGGTGTTTTGAGCATGAACTCTTTTTGGTGCTGCATTTTGAAGATGTTTGTATAAAAGGGGAAGTAAAAATGCAGGATCATTTATTTATGGATTCACAGATTTTGAAGGCCAGAAAGGAACCATTATGTTTCTCTGGTCTGATCTCCTGCATAACAGGTCATAGATTTCCAGTGATTCCTGCTTCAAGGCTATTACTGCTGGCTGAGCCGCATGGTATGTTTCAGAAAGACGTCCCATCTCAATTTAAAGATGTCAGATGTGACGAACTGGGAAAGTTCTTAATGTTTTCTCTGAGTACTGTGTTGGTGCCTCAGTGTCCCCATGGCAGTTCTTAAGTATCTGGCAGAGCAAAGGGCCAGTGCACCTAAATGCCTGGCACTCTGTCTCCTAGCAACTGATAGCCTGGGCCCCTCCCCTGCAAAGGTGCCAGCTGAAGGTGTTGGAGACAAAGGGATTAGGTGACCTCCTGGCCCGGGAAAGGGGCTGAGGAGAGAGGAGGGGCTGGGAGGGGTTGTTAGTCTGGAGCTGGCTGGGGTCAAGGGTGGAGGGCAGACCTGGGGGTCTGGCTCACTGCCCCCCAGAATGGACCCAGCCGAGGGGTCCGGTTCGCTGTATCTACAAGCTCTGTTTTAGACCCTGTTCCTGTCATCGAATAAACCTCTGTTTTACTGGCTGGCTGAGAGTCACGTCTGACTGCAAAGTGGGGGTGCAGAACCCGGTGGCTTCCCCAGGACCCCGCTGGGGTGGACTCGCTGTGGGAAGCGCACGGAGGGGCAGAGGATGCTGAATGCTCCAAGGAGAGACCCATGAGGTGAAGCTGTGTGAGCTTCTTGCCCTGAACAAGTCTGTTCCAAGGGAGAGGAGGCTCCCCAGAGTCCTGACTGGCTTGGTGGGGAGCAGTTCCAGAGCATCGCCCGGTGACTCCGTGACAACTGGTGGCAGCGGTGGGATGTACTGCACCCCGTGAATTGCCCTGCTTGCAGTAAGTGACTGGGAAGCAGTAAAACAAAGGAGGGATAATGAGGACCAGGCGTGCTGAAGGCTCAGAGAGGGATGGTTTCAGGAGGCAGTTAACCTCTGGGAGTGTGTGACCAGCGAGAAGGACTGTTGGAGTAACGGGGTCCCCCTGAGGACTGCAGCGAGCAGTCTCAGGGGCGGAGGAGCTTGCCGCTCGACCCTGGGAGAGAGAAGGATTTTTGCAGTAGCAGGGTTCCCCTGGGGATTGCAGGAGCAGTCCCAGGGGCGGAGGAGTCTGCAGCTCGACCCTGGCAAAGAGGTGGTGATCACGAGAAGGGCTGGCAGACCCGGGGTTCTTCCTGGAAACCATGGGGGAGCCAAGAGCACACAGGCCTGTGAGTCCAGAGCCACTTGGGAACGGTGAAGTGATGGTCTATCACCATCTCCTTGAGAAGGACATTGTGATCCTGTGCACAAAGAGAGGGTTACACATGGGGAAATTCAGCAAGGCACAGTTAATCGTGCAGTTGAAGGAGAAGCACCGCTCTGAGGAGCAGATTCCTGGCCCAGATGGGGCTACAAGAGGATCTGAGAACAGCTGGAGCATCAGCCAGGCATCCCCGGGAGTCTGGTCCCCA
Organism: Gopherus evgoodei; assembly: GCF_007399415.2. Taxonomy (NCBI): domain Eukaryota; kingdom Metazoa; phylum Chordata; order Testudines; family Testudinidae; genus Gopherus; species Gopherus evgoodei. The sequence goes on from NC_044334.1 coordinate 4,691,481, forward strand.
ATCAGACGAGGGTCTTCACGATTGGGTTCCCCATCAGGAGATTGGAGACGGATGGGATGGGAGCAGAGCCCGAGAGAGCGAGGGGACCGTGAGAGAAAGCAAGAGCCCGAGGAAAAGCTGCAGGAGAAGCAGCAGCAGCGTGGACTGGTGATGGTGGAGCAGAGAGACATAGGGGGCTGCCCAGGGGTCAGTGGGGAAACACGCCTGCAGGGGCGAGACCCTGGGACAGAGAGAACTGTGGTGGTGCAGCCCCAGATGCTGAGGGACTGTGGAACCTGGGTGAAGTTCCCTGGGGTGAAGCCCCTCGCCCTGCCTATGGCCCAGAGCATCGCCCGGTGACTCCGTGACATCAAGTGATGAGAGAAATCACTGTGTGCCGAGGTCAGTGCTTCCAATGGTTTATATTTACCTTCACAGTTAAAACATTTCTCCTTATTTATCCAGTGATTTAGACTGTGTAAACCAAGGGGGGCTGCAGTGTGTATTTTTAAACATACAGAGCATGGGTCTGCAAAGAGACAGTAGTCGCCTGTTTGATTCCACGGTGTCAGTGTCTCATCTTGGAGACAGACGTCTCATTAAAGATGGTTACCCTACAAGGTGCTACAGTGTATCAGAAGTCCCTTCCTTGCCTGCCAAGAGGTACAGCGATCCGGTGCGGTGATGCTAGGCAGCACAGGGGTTGCGTTGGGTCATAGAAAAGAGCAGGGCTTATTCAAGTCCCTTAGCCTTAATGAAGTATCCCCTTTGTATTCATTACAAATGAGCCCTTTCTCTTCTCAGCCATGAGGGTTGCTACAGGTTCTGCTTCTGGGCTTTCAGAAAATGCGGCCTGTGAAGCATGATACATCTTGTTTCTTAAAAATATTTTGAAACGAACATTCAAATGGTATCTCAGCGTGTTATCAATTTCCTCTGATTTCTGCCCACCGGGGGATACAGACTATGTGTGATCTGATTTCTCTTTCCTGGTAGCTGCTTACCTAAGCTCGGGGTGTGATGTGAAAGGCACAACAGAGCCTGGTGAGCACAAGCACACAGCCTGACCTGAGCCTGAACAAGATCTGTCGAAAGCAGAGACACAGGCAGCAAAGCAGTCTACAGCACTGGGTGAACTTCAGAAGTTTCCAACTTCAGGTTCATTGCGGGTAGGAACTTGCAAGGTTTGAATAAGCAGCAAAGAATCCTGTGAGGTTTGAATGTGACCAGATCCTCTTAGTTCTGGTAACCTTATGAAACAATATGCTGATGTGTCCCAGCTCTGCCTTGCTCAAATGCTGGCAATTTCCCATGCCCGAGTGATAGAAATACGCAGATGAAAAGTAGATGACTGAGGCTCCTTCAGGGAGAATTGAAGTGATGGAAGGGTGAAGTCAGATGCTGCAGTGGATAATTTGGCCAATGCTGGTCCTTTTGAAAATCTCACCTATTGTGCCCAGATTCGAAGGTGACGGGAGTATTTAAATTACAATGGAGAGAGTGGTACAAATCCAGACTCACAGCACGATGCAATCTTTTAATGATAAGTTTAATTAACCATTGGAACAATTTACCCAGCAAGAGGGGTAAATCCTCCATCACTTGGAAGTCTTGAAACGGAGACTGAGTGTCTTTGTAAAGGTCTGTTTTGGTTCAACGAGAAGTTATGGGCTTGCAGCGAGAATCTCTGGGAGAAATGCTCAGGCCTGTGTTATACAGGAGGTCAGACTAGATGATCATTATGGTCCCTTCTGGCCTTGTAATCTATGAACCCATGAATCTTATGGGCCTCCTAGACTCATCTCTGATCCTTGACACCCAAATGACAGTGGTAGAGAGAGAGCTAGAATTGTATCCATTTACCAATCCCCTATATTTCTAATCAAAGGGGATTATAAGGTTTAGATTGAAAACTAAGCACAGAGTATGTTTTATGCATGGGATATTGACTCTTAATTCTTTTATCTCTGAGATTAGCTTCCTTTCTCTGTTTTATTATTTCCAGTGGGGTTTATTGGAATTTTATCTGTTGCAGGATGATACTTGTCAGAATAAGCCATGCACTGCATATATTTTTATTGTGGTGAGTACATCACTACAAATCAGGATTTAAAGAATTGAAAATGAGAGGGCGATAGACAAAGAGAAAAGAAATAAATTCCACCAAGTCCAGAACTTTATTTCATGGACATAATTATACAGAGAATGGAAATAATGTTCTTAGCAAATCAGTTGGCTTTAAACCTAGAGGATGCAACAGAATAGCCCTCGCTTTAAGGATATTCCAGGGGTAATAAAAATAGCACGAAGGAGCTATTTATGTTTATAATGTGTTCTTATTACCAGTGGCTTATATCTAGGAACAATAATACAAGAAACTCTCTATGTAAAGAATTTGTCCTGAGAAGTTTTTTTCCCCAAGAAGATCCATAGATTGGAGGGGGAAAAGTGCCTGGGACTCCTGGCCAGCTCCTACCACCAGGACAGACAGGACAAGAGGATTGGCGAGAGGGTGATAGGTCACTGGTGACCTCATCCCTTAGAAGACACCAGCAGTGAGAGAAGTGGGAGCTGGGGTTCTCTGTGAGAAGGAATTGGGGGGTTACTTGCATCTTCCCCTGGCATCCTAGAGAGGGAGATGGGGATCTGTCATTTAAAACTCAAACTTAATTTGTGAATCCTAAAATGTTTGCGGGGGGAATAGTCAGAGAAGCTAGTAAAACCTCCTACTTGGAGCCTTCACTCTCCCAAATTCTCATTCCATCTTGAAGTGCTGCCATACAGCATAACACCCCACTGTCTGTGGGCAAAGGCATTTCGCTCTGACAAAGCAGAGCATTGAGAAGTTTGCTGTTGGGCATAAAGAACCTGTGTCCTTCGGGCCTATGCTGTGGTTCTTTCTGGGCGAGCCCAACGAAACCCCATTCATGCGGCTACAAGGACGGCTGCGTGTTCCTTGAAACTCTTGCTCTTGGCACAGCTGAGTTGCAGGCATTGCTGATGTGGGACGACACAGCCCAGCCCGGGTAACAGACCACAGGCCTGTCACGAAGGGGGTTGTCTGTAGCGTTACCCTGGCTTGACTTTCTTGCCAAGCTGTAATTAAATGATTAGCTTGGTAATTTTCTCAATTTCACTCAAGGCACCATTGAGTCTGATTCCCGTTGTAAACTGCTGGCTCACGTGTAGGGCCATTAATAGCTTTGCTAAGGAGCTTTCACTGTGCAGCCTGAGGAGCTCTGTATATTTGGGTCTTGGGGTTTTCACTCCATTTCCAAGAACATCAGTGGAAAGGATTTTATTACAGGGTGAGCCAGTACCAGGAGGGCCTGGGTTGCAGGCCAATAACTCTGGTGGCAACCGTCAGGGGGAACAGGCAGTTTAGAAGGGTCACGCTGTACAGTACGGACAGAGAGAACTTTGTGACTGACCTAATGCGTTGTGCTAACCTTCTCTGCCTGTTCAAAGACCTGCAGCACTGAAGTCTGTAAAGCTTAACTCTTCTTCTGCATAGCACTCTCAGCTAACACAAACTGGGCAATATTTTGTGCCAAAAATAAAAGCAGGCATATTTTGCCAGGAAAAAGGGGTGGTTTATCTCTCTAGCCAATTAGTTTTATACACTCATAATGCGCCCATCCTTGAATCTAAGCAACATTTCATCCACAGACTAAAGCTCAGCAGAACTTTTGTGGTGCAACTGAACATCACGCAAAACTTGCCTGAATTAGGGTTTTGTTGCAAATCTAAGTTTGGAGGTGCAAGGTGTCAAAGTAACGCAAGGAAAGGCTGTTCTGATGGTATTTTCATCCTAACAAGAAGCAAGAAGGACCAAACGCATGACCCAAAAGCTGATTCTCATGAGTTTCCTGGTGCAATTTGTCGACTCTAGAAGCTGAGCTGTTCATTGCAACTCTTGAGGGCTTCTCCAAGCCCAAGGGCTTGTGAGGCTCAAGTAATCAGTTGTTATAATTTTGATGACGTTGATGCTCATCTGCCACAGGGATCTACAAACACGGGTGTGCAGGACTGCTCGGGAGAGGGCGAGGTGGGGAGCGTTGGTGTCCACCTTGTATGCAGGATGACCTTTTTTAGATGATGCTTCCCCCCTACTATAGTGCTATATGTATTACCAGTAGCTTGGATGCCATGTCTCCAGCAGCCCTGGCAGCTAAGTCTGCTCTGTCCATAGAACTCAACAGAAGCACGCTGGTGAGTTACCAGATTGCGCAAACTCTGGAAGCATTGGGATATTGTTTTGCAGGATTTTTTCCAGTGACTTAGAATGATCCCGATATCGCAAGTAGCATCTCAAGCGTACCAGTCACTCCTGCTGCTCCAGTGCTACTAGCACTTAGCCTTTCACTCAGGCTTTGTCTATACTACCAAGTTTTGTCACCAAAAACTGCCTTTTGGCAACAGACCAGTGAGAGCGTACACACGGCAGTGAGACTTTTGTCGGGAAAAATGCCCGGGTTTGGCGACAAAAAACGTCCACCCGTCTGAGAGCCGTTTTTCTTTTCCCCTCCCTTTATGGTGGACAAAGAGTCAGTGCAGACTCTGCTGTTTGTTTTGTGGACAGAACTGGCTTCCCCCAGTATCCCACAATGCCTGCCGTGACCGCTCTGCTCACTGGTTTGATCTCGGCTGCCCCGCAGGCATGCACCCCTCCGCTTTCCAAGTTCCGGGAAGTATCTGGCAGCTGAGTGCGCTGCTACCTTTGGGGAACAAAGAGCAAATCATTGGAGCGCTCCTGTTGTGCCCTGCACAGGAATACAGCAGCAGGCAGACTGCTGCTGCAGGGAGGCGGAGGAGAGACTCAGGATGCCGCTCCTGGTAGCTGAGGAGGCTGTGGGAGAACTCGGAGGGAATCCTCCCCAGGTGGGCAGCAACTAGCTCCGCCTTCCCCCAACGCTCAGGGTGGGATACATACCCACAGTGCATTGCTCACACTGGCAATGATGGTGCCCCCAATGTGGCCTTGATCTGTCGACAGAGGGAGCAAGTATGAACACCCTTTGGCGATTTTTGGTTTGTCGACTTCTGGGTGTTGACATCTGCCTTTACATGGCTATGTATGGAGCTACTGTCTATAGATTTACTACGGGTCACCCTGGAGAAGATTTCTCTGGATGCCACTTTAGGACTGTGCTGTCAGCTCTCCAGCTTGTCATTTATTTCTCTTTTCCAGCTACATATGCAGACTTCGATGCTAAATGCCAGCCTGCTATTTTCGCTCTGTTTTTATTATATAGGGAGGTGTTACTTTTGCTTTCACTCTGCCTTCTCCTGGCTGCCCCTGTTAGAATTCGTTGTCCTGGCAGCTTGTTCTTAGCAGCATCTGCTCATGACAGCAGAACTGATCTGCTCTAGGCAAGGCTGCTCTTGAACTTGGCCCATGAGGCTCTCCAAGGACGTTGCGTCCATAATGAAGGCAGAATGTTCCCGTGGGAGAGAGGGATTGTTCCGTTTGCATCGCCACCCGAGGAGCAGAGTGCTTGCCCCAAGACTGGCAAAACTTGGGAGATTCTGGGGCTGGGTCCCACTAAGGTAACGCATCCTTGAACTTCACCAGATGATTTGTGTTTGCACAGGAAAACTCGAGGGGCCTGCTTTGGGGGCTTTTAAGCTGCAGACTGTGTGCGTGAGTGTGTGTCGTGTGTGTGTGTGTGTGTGTGTGTGTGTGTGTGTGTGTGTGTGTGTGTGTGTGTGTGTGTGTGAGAGAGAGACAATTTTTCTCCCAATCCCATACCTTTGCCCCTTGCACATGTAATATTCTGACCAATCTCTCCCTTTTTTTCTCATTCAGAGCCTTCCTAAAGCACCACTTATTTTGTGTCTCCCACAAGAGGCATAAATATAGCAGTAACATTGTGATTTTCCCAGGTTTGTATAGGCAAGGGAGCGCACGCCTGTAACCCTGGCCCTTTGCTCCATCCCCTGTTGCTCCCTGCTTTCCACCGGTTGCTGCATCCCCTCCTCTTCGCTGCTTTCGTCAACGATGAGATTGTCAGCTCTTTGGTCAGGAAACCATGTCACGTCTGTGGATTTGCTCTGTGAAGCACCTAGCCCATTTGGGGGGCAATATCATCCATGCCTGACAGTTGCCTTTGAGCTGTCTTGGTGGGTGACATCTCTGTGTCCCTGGGCTCGAGTCTGTGTGTGTGTCGAGCTGCTCTGCAAAACACATACCAGCACACTGCAGAATATCAACAAAACTCTCGTTTAATAGGCATTAACCTGAGGATTGCTCTGGCAGAGGTTGGCAGCCCCGGGACTGCCACAAACGAAGGAAAGGGAAACCAGATTGCTTTCTCTATCAGGAGACAGGCGTCTGATCTCCCAGAAAACCTCGAATGATTGGCTAAAGAAAGAGTTAAAAACACTGTAGCTATTCCTTACAAAATACATTCAGAGATGAGACCCGGCCTGTAAGCTAAGGCTTCTACTTGGACCTAGATGACTAAACAGCCAAAGAAAAGAGAAATCAGGAAGGAAAAAAAAACCCAATGAAAGCAAACCCCGCAGCCCTGGTATTGCTGTAACTTTCCATTTGGCTATGTCTTTTCCTCAGACATGTTAAAAAAATATATTTATTTAAATTTTTCCTCTTCTCAATGTAGTTTACTTTGCTTTCCTGGAATATAGAGATATCTATAGAACTGTGCACTTATTTCTATCAAGAGCAAGAGTTAAAAGCCAACTGTCAAGTAACTAGCTATAGAAAAAGGCTGAGTACAATATATGGCTTTTGCATCTACACCCAAAGGGGACTTGCAGATGATGTTGGCCGGGTGTGGGAACTGAACTGCGGTGAAGCATTGAACTGGTGGTTTGGAATTTGTTGCGGGACCACATGCAGCTCCTAGGAACATCGGCTTTGCAAAATTATACCTTACTGAAATACACACAAATCCTTTGGTTTTTGACTCCTTTTTTTCGCAGCAAGAACTCAGAGGCTACAGACTGTCTGTCACAGCCCCCTCTTGATGTGGGCATGGGTGAGTGTTTGAGTGGGGGTGGAGGTGGGTTGCGAGGAATGGTCCTGAATTGTTTCCAGCTGGAGTAATTTGCTCATGATTTTAGCCATCTAAACAGCTCAGCCTCGGGGTTTTCTCCCTAAACCCCTCCAGCCCTTTCCTCGTTCTCTTGTGCACAAGGGCACGGCGACAGCCAATGGAAAATGGGGCAACATCCTTGTTGCAGAACAAATGACAGGTTGGAGGAGCAACGGCAAACTCGGCAGAGCAGCAGGCTTTGGGAGGAGTGGGAGCCAAGGAGAGTCAAGCAGGCTGAATAAGAACGGCTGCTCTTATCTTGTTGACTGCGAAAGCCTCCTTGCTGCCTCTCCAGAGATGAAGGGCTTTTTAAAAGGCTGCAAACAGCTAGAGTAGGAGCTACTCGGCTGCAAGAGTTTCAATTACAATTCAGCTAACGAAGGGCCGCATCCCGTCTGCTCTTGCTGTGCTGTGGAGCTCGATCCAGATGGGTACCTGATGCATGATAAGCATAGATTGGCCCAATCCAGACACTGGGGTCTGAACCATCCTTCCCCCTTGAATTTCAAGGGAGTTTGGATTCAGATCTAGATCCAGACTTCACAGCTTGGACACACTGAACTAGGACCTCAAATCTGGGGACCCCAGACTCTGGTCAACATGAGGCTCAGGTCCAAATTCAATAGCTCCCTAGCACTTGGTGCCCAGCCCCAACACCATTCACTCATTTGTAATCCTCCAAAGGACAGTGACGTTACCCCTCTGCGCTTTGGAGGGCAGGGATGGAGGACCCAGACCTCCACCTCTCCCTCTTGAGCATCGTTTTTTCCTCTCCTTCTTCCTGTTCCAATTTTCAGAGGCAAGGAATGTCAAATGAGCGTGCAGGGGGATCTAATCAGCCTGACAGCTTCAGTGCTATGCAGCCCCTGTAACTACTTCCCCACCCGTGGATGATTGTCAGCACCAGGGGATGGGTCAGCTGTGAGCGCTTGAGGAAGACCTTGGCTTGCCAGAGGAGAGAGCTGGCGTCTGCGAGGAGGGCAAATGGACGTGGCGTGTGGTGACCTTGCACCGATGAAGCAGCAAATATTTGTCTAAAGATAATGGTCCTGTCTGGGATTCTGTGACAAGAATGTCATCAGCCAGCACAGGAGCCTGTCCAGGCCCGGACACATTTGCTGCCGATGAGATGATCAGCATCAGCCGGCACATGCAAGGCCTTATGCAGGAGGAGGTGGGGAGGACAATACAGCTGGGATGTAGGTTGGTTTGTCTTTAAGCCAGTGTAACTCCAGTGACTCCAGTGTTGTTCCTCATATTTAGACTCATGTAACCGTGGCCCTGATCCAGCAAAGCACTTAGGCACATGCTTAACTTGGAGAAAGGGAGTAGCAAGGGATTAGACTGTTCCTGTGTTTACAGTTTACAGTCAAGCAGATGCCTGAAGTCAGTGGTTCTCAGCTTCTGTCATACTCCTCTCCCCCCGATGCCCATCTCATTCGGTCAGGACTTCCCTCCTACTTAGTGATCTAAGAAAATCCAGATGGTCCTGACCCCTGGCACTCAGGGTTCGCGACCCCCAGGTTCAGAAGTCATGCTTCAGCTAAATATGTGCTAAAGTGCCTTGCTGGATCAGGGCCTGAGAGCTGAATTAGGCCCAGGAAATGCACAGTGAGTTTTACTGTTAATCTGCAGCATTAGCATTACCCCCAAACTCCAAGGAAGATTATAAATAAAGTTATGTTATTAGGAATGAATGGATCACCGTAAATAACATCAGATCAAATTTTAAATGCCATGTCTCTGTTCAGCCCCATTTCAGACTGGAAATCGGAGGCTGCTTCTCCTTCCCGCCATTTGTGAGCATTGTTCACTATTTTGTAAAGTCTGACAGAGAACGCAAAACACACCCCACACTATAAGAGAGAGAAAATGGTAAAGACAGCAGCGGTGAAGGTTTTCATGTCGCAAATGCCAGTTCACAATGGCACAATCCCCAAAGAATTTAGACTCGTTGATGTGTTTGCCAAGGCGTCTTCTCAGCGGTGACTGGTGACCATTCTTTTTTCTCATGCAGGGAATTCATTAACAGCTAATAGCAGCAGATGGATAATTCAAAGAAAGCCACCCACTGGGTGGAACTAGGTACTGGCTGGGAAAACCAAGCCTTTCTGTTCTGGTTAGAGTCAGTTCCCCCAAGTGTCATCTTCATCATCTTGGATAATAGTCATCTGGGACCCCTGTGAGGTTTCTGAGTTTCAGAGCCATGTCCACAGTTTTAATGTAACTGCTGATCGTTTTTCTCATCTCGGGTGTGTAGGGGTCATATTCCAGTTTCCTCAGCCCGGAGCGCTTAAAGTTTCCATCTTTTTGGCCCTCGACACACAGGAGTCTGTCCTCAAATACCCTGGTGCCCAGGAGGCTCACCATCCTCTTCAGTTGGACAAAGAGATCTCTCTTCAGGTCCTCAAAATGCACCACAAGGACATTTTTGCCATACTTCAACCAGTCCAGGGTGTGAGTGGCCCACCAGGGGGCATAATTTTTGACGAACTCTGGCCATTCTGCGAGAAGCAAAGGAAATCCATTAACAACAGTATCAGTCACAGCATGTGTGAAGGCACTAGGCACAATGTAGGTCTCTTGTTTACCAATCTATCTATTAGTAATATCATTAATAATATGGAGGCACTTTGCAAGAGTAACAGTTCCCCTATCAGAACAAAGAATTCAGCCCCTGACCCAATGAGATTACAAAGCAACGGTCAAATCCTGCTCTGTTGGACGTCAAAGAGACCTCTCAAGCAGGGTTGGACTGATGCACAGGCAAACTAAGAAGGTGCCTATGCCCCAAATTTGGGGGGAGAAGACCCAAACCTGAGTGGCACTGTGACCCCTGTGGTTGCCTAGGGCCCAGTGATGGGTCAGTCCAGCCCAGCTCTCAAGCAGGGAAGGCATGCAGGACTTGGTCTAAGTGTACAGACAGGAAGGGTGCAATTAATGTAGGTGGGAGCTACAACATCAGTACTTCATTACAGGGTGAGATCTTTGGGGTTGAGGGGGAGAAGCATTGGCACTCATGTTAAGTGGGTCTGGGAGCCTGTTCCAATCCTGGGGGCAGTGAGGAGGAGGTCCTGGAGCCAGTAGTGGGGGGAAGAATTGGAGGGGGCTGAGGCTTATGCCAAGGGGATGGGGCAGGAATAGCTGGAAGGCTGGAGTCTCTATAAACATATCAATGCGGTGTTATGGACTAGACTGTGTTCTTGACCCTGCCTCAGGCTGACGAAGGGACATATGGTCTTAGACCTTTGCACTGGGAAGTTTCCCCCAGCCCTGTCTGAAATGTGTCAGCTTCTCTTCCCCAACAAGCATAAGGAGGAGGGACAAGTGAGAGAGAGGGTCTGACAGGAAATGTAGGTATCAAATAACCTGGCTTGTTTTCTCCCTTCCTGCAGTCAGTTTGCGTTCCTTTCGTTTTCCCAGAAGGACACACAGAAGCTTCCCTGTACAGAAGGACAGACTCTCTGAAATGTCAGCCTTGTGCTGCTCATACCTCCCTTCCAGCCTTAAAGTGAGACCAGCAGTGGCACCGCGGTATGGCTTGCTCACCGCGTAGGCTTGGGCCAGTGACCTGTGTCTCAGCTCATTCTGCAAAAAGGGGATATGAATTATACTGGTTATACTTGCCAGGCTACAACAAGGCATAATTAATGAACACTCTGATGTGGGGCAAAAATCTGATCCATGCTATGGCTGAGATTTCCACACCCCATTCCCATTCATGTGAATGAAAATCAGGCATCCAAATCCTTATCCAGTTTGAACATCTTAGCATATGCATATGGGAAAACCCTCTGTACCTGGCCCCACTGTAAAAAACAGAGATCTTCAACAACAGGCAGGAGAAGTGTGCAAATTATGATGATGAAGATGATGATGAAGATGATTTAAAATTTGCAGATGACACCAAGCTGGAAGGGGAGGGTGGGTTGAAAGCACCGTAAAGGGCAGGATTCAAATTTAAAATAACCTTGATAAATTGGAGAATTGATTTGAAATAAATAAGATGAAATTCAGTGAAGATAAGTGCGAAGTGCTTCACTTAGGAAGGAAAAATCAAATGCAGAGCTACAAATTGGGGAATAATTAGCTAGGTGGTGGTACTGCTGAAAAGGATCTGGGGATTATAGTGGATCACAAACCAAATATGAGTCTGCAGCATGATGCAGTTGTGAAAAAGGCTAATGCCATTCTAGGGTGTATTAACAGGGGTGTCGTGTGTAAGACATGGGAGCTAGTTGTCCTGCTCTACTCAGCATCAATGATCCCTATAATTTTTTACATCCATGTGTGGAATTAATTTTGTTATGTGCACCGATATGGAGGTGATGTGTGGGGGAACTTAGCTCAGCACTGGTGAGGCCTCTGTGTCCAAATCTGGGCACCACAGTTTAGGAAAGACGTGGACAGACTAGAGAGAGTCCAGAGGAGAGCAACAAAAATGACCAAAGGTTTAGAAACCCTGACCTGCGAGGAAAGGTTAAACAAACCAGGCATGTTGAGTCTTGAGAAAAGAAGACTGAGGGGAGACCTGATATGTCTTCAGATACATTAAGCGCTGTTCTAAAGAGGATGGTGATCAGTTGTTCTCCATGTCCACTGAAGGTTGGACAAGTAGTAATGGGCTAAATCTGCAGCCAGGGTGATTTAGGTTAGATATTTGGGAAAACTCTAACTATCGGGTAGCTAAGCTCTGGAATACGCTTCCAAGGAGGCTGCAGAATCCCCATCATGGGAGGTGTTTAAGAACAGGTTGAACAAAGACCTGTCAGGGATAGTCTAGGTTTATTCGGTCCTGCCTCAGTGCTGAGGAGGAGTCTTTCCATACAGCATGCAAACTTCATGCATGTCATATGCATCACGTAACCTTGCTCACCTTGCCAGATCGATCTTTACCAAAACCTCCTAAAACTGGTTCTAAGTCTGATACTTTTCTTCTGTATCCCAGTATCTTTCCCCCTTGTAGCTTCCCTCAACTCTGCTGAGATGCTGCTTGTTTCTAAAGTCAATGGGGCTGATGCACTTTCTGTACACAGAAATGGTATGATTTCCATGACAACAATGTCACATGAGCTGGAAATCTCAGCTACTGAGGCAAGGTAATGCCTGCCTTCTTTTCACTTTTACTGTCAGTGGCAACCACTGCAAGTCCCCGCCTCTCCTCCGGGCATTTAATCAGCCTAGACTCTGCATTTCTTCAAGCTACTTGGGCTTTCTGGGCTTAATCAAGGTGGCTATTACCACCTGTCACTCCTGAAATTGAATGCGAACAGGCTGTCTAATCACAGGACTGAGTTTTGAGGTTGACTTTATAGTTTCAAATTTTCCCTTGGACACAACTGTAAATGAAAATGGGCTCTGTGTGTGTGTGTGTGTGTGTGTGTGTGTGTGTGTGTGTGTGTGTGTGTGTGTGTGTGTGTGTGTGTGTGTGTGTGTGAGAGAGAGAGAGAGAGAGAGAGAGAGAGATCCCAAATGTGGTGTTTGCTAATCTTCAACACCAGGAGTAGTTCAGCAAAATGGCTCTGAAAGAAATGACAGTGGTCCTTGTCGATAAAGTTCCACAAAGGCCTTTGGCTGGTGATTGGTAATATCCTCAATTAGCTCAACTAGCCATCTGGTCCCTAGGCTGACTCCATGTGCTCTCGCCTAAAAATCTTTCAATTATTCCCAAAGTCTCTCGCTAATTGATCCCCACATTAAAATCAGGTGATAAAAAGGATGATGAAACACCAATAATAAGCTGTGATTCTGCTGAAACTGTAATACACATGTATCTTATGATGCATAAAAGCTCTGGGTATGTGCTCCTTCCTCTTGTCCTCCTTGAGGAACCAATGCCTGATTAATAGCTTAACTGTATTTAATTCCCCAAAGAATCATTAAAGACAGTATCTGTTTCATTAAACAGATACAGGACAATTCACCTTGTGTAATCATATCACATAAAACTTTGCTTTGGAACCACTCCAGGGATATCATAAAATTAATGTCATGGAACAAAATACTGATTTTAAAGAGCCTTCAGCCCAGGCTGGTGAAAAGCACAGCTGCAACCAGGAGAGAAAGAAAGGATCAGCAGCTGTATTCAACAAAAGCAGGAGCCAGGAGAGGCTAAGCAAGGTCTCGTCCCCTCCACACGCGGTAGCTCAGATCATTCCAATAGTGGCTTACATGCCCACTGCGTTTGCTCAGCCAGGGAGCCGCATTGGTATTCTAGCCACAGTGATAAGCTCCCTTTAGACGGGTGGATATAGATTCCTCTGCCACTCACACTGGTGTAGATCTGGGGCACTGCAGTGAGCAGAGTCAGGCCAGTTCCACAGTGCGATGTGACCGAGGTCACAGTCTGGCCCGTTCGATTCAACAGGCATAGAAGTCACTTGTTGAGTGAGAGGTTCATAGATTGTAAAGCCAGAGAGGAGCACAGCAATCATCTGTTCTGACTTCCTGCATAACAGAGGCGGTAGGCCTTCCCTGAATTAATTCCTGTTCGAGCTAGAGTCGATCTTTTAGAAAACCACCCAGTCTCGATAAGAACCCACCTCAACCCTTGGTAAATTGTACCAATCATTATTTAGCCCCACCGTTAAAAACGTGCACTTTATTTCCAGAATATGTCTAGCTTCGACTTCCAGCCACTGGATCTCCCATTATACCTTTATCTGCTAGATTGACATGCCCATTATCAGATGTTTGTTCCCCATGTAGGAACTGATACAGGCTGCTCACGTCACCCCTTATCCTTCTCAGTGTTCCAAGAGTGATTGAAAATCACCATTATGGTCCAGCAAGCCCTTCCAGACCATCGCAGGTTCTAGCCCACTCAGACAGGTGAGGCCCAAGCACCTTCTCAGGGCAGAGCAGGACCTTGGTCAAATCCCATTGTTGGCAGTGGGGAATTTGTATGTCAAAGCTTGAAACAGCAGAGGGGCTTTCACAGAGATTTCGGCTGTACAAAATGTCACCTTGTATTGCTGTGAAATACACAGTCACCTAATTCAGAGCTCGGTGGAAAAAACCCATCGTGGCGTGATGGCACTGATTCAGGAAAGCACTTAAGCTCACTTTATGCAGGTCCTGAAATGCCTTTCCTGATCTGGGGCCTAAAATGCCCTCCCTGTTGGCACTCACAGCCTCTAGAACTGGATTGGCCCTGGAGAGTGAGCTCCTCTTTCGGCCATTGAGGGGGGGTTCCTTCCTTGGGGCCGACGGTGAACCACGTTGGCTAGGGAAGTTGCACTGACTGAAGCCTGCATTGTGGCTGTTTATGCAGTAGAGTGACACACAGAAAACAAGAAGAATCCAGTCACCAGGTTCTGTCTGCGCTGACCAGTGCCTGGATAGAGCATAAAATGCTTGGCTAGAGCAGTGGATAGAGCATACAATGCTTGGAAATGATGCAGAGATCCTTATGAGAAAAGTAAAAACCGAGACAATCCTGTTTCTATTGATCATTTTCATATCCAGCCAAATAGACCTTTCCTTTGTTTGCTTTTAATGATAGGGAACAAGGTACCAGTGGCAGTTCCTGGTCTGCCATTACATAGAGAGACACATGATTTGGATGCATAAATGTAGGCCCAAGGGGTAGGCTTTCCTGGGGGTTGGCTCAGAGGGCACATGCCAAGGAGGATGGTGTGCCCTAGGTACCCTGCTGGAGATTAAAGTCATGTCTGACAAGACATAAGTTGGGTGTCCTTAACTCACTGGCAAGAGAAAGGCCAATAGCTCGATCAGGAAAGAAAAACAACCAGTGCCCTGTGTGTGGCCAAACTGACAGTCATTGCTGAGGAAAGGCCATGGATTATGCTAGGAAAGAAAATTAAATCATCTCTCTCTCGCCATGAAGAATCGCTCCCTCTTCCTTAGGCCCGGAGGTCACAGCTGTGGGAAGAATGAGCAATGCTACAGCTGTGTGTGCTGCACAGGAGGCTGCGTTGATAAGGGACGCCCTCATGCCTTCGGGACTTACTGGGAAATAAGGAAATGCCAGCTCGGCCTTTTGTTTTAATCTTTGGCTCCGTAGCATTCCAGACAAAAGGCCTCTTTGAAGGGTGAGCGCTGTCTTCCTCCACCTTTCATCTTAGGGACTCATCTGGCCCCCTTCACTGCAATATCTGAGTGCCTCATAATTGTTACTGTATTTATTGCACAAGATCCCTGTGAGGCAGAGCCAGGCTGTTTGCTCCATTGTACAGAGGAGGACCTGAGGCACAGGCAGGCTAAGTGAGTTGCCCGTGGTCACATAGGTAGTGTTGCCCAGTGGATAGCAGACTGGACTGGCACCCACAAGTCCTGGATTCTATTCCTGGTTCTGCCCTTGGCCTGGTAGCAAGTCAATTCTCCTCTCCATGCCTCAGTTTTCCCATCCCTATAATGGGGATAATCAGATTGTCCCTCCCTTGTAATGCACTTCGAGATCCATAGATGAAAAGTGCTAGATAAGAGCAAGATATTATTGTTATTAGTCTATTGCAAGGCATGGACTTGCACCAAGGTTCAAAGGTTGTTACTCTCAAGGAGCTGGCCCACACTCAGGATAATAGCCCTACCACTGCTACCTACATATGGAGTTACTCTTTTCATGTGGTAGAGGCTTGTGCTTTGGTGGTTGACCAGAGTGGCGGGCCCCACAAGGGGAGATGGACTTCAGCCCCACCTGTGACAAGAGCCACTCACCTCCTCAGGTGGGGAAAATGGAGGTGGTGTGACCTGTAGGTCATGTGAAAATCAGGCTTGGGCTATATAAAAGACAGGCCTGTGTAGGGAACTCCCGGTCGAAAAGGGACCCTGTCAGCTCCAGTCAGCACCTCTGATCAGGCCGTTAAAAGTCCAGTAGGCGGTGCAGCAAGGCTAAGGCAGGCTCCCTCCCTGCCATGGCCCCACACGGCTCCCAGAAGCAGCGGCATGTCCCCTTTCTGGCTTCTCCGTGTATGGGCAGCCAGTGGCTCTGCATGCTGCCCCCACCCCAAGTGCCAACTCCGCAGCTCACATTGGTCAGGAACCACAGCCAATGGGAGCTGCTGGGCTGGCGTATGCGGACGGGCAGCGCACAGAGCAGTGTGGCCTCACCTCCATGTAGGAGATGGAGAGAGAACATGCCACTGCTTCTGGGATCTGCTAGAGGTAAGCACCGCCTGGAGCCTGCACCTCGATCCACACCCGTGGCGCAACCCCCTTCCCCAGCCTTGGTCCCCTCCTGTCCTCCGAACCCCTCAGTCCCAGCCTGGAGCACCCTCCTGCACTCCAAATCCCTCATCCCCAGCCCTACCCCAGAGCCCACACTCCCAGCTAGATCCTTCACTCCCCCACACCCTAGCCCCCTACCCCAGCTCTGATCCCCCTCCTGCTCTCAGAACCCCTTGGTCCCAGCCCAGAGCACCGTCCTACACCCCAAACCCCTCATCCCCGGAGTCTGCACCCCCAGCTGGAGCCGTCACATTGCCCCCTACACCCCAACCCACAGCCCCAGGCTGCAGCCCCCTCCTCAGTGGTCAGCCGTATAATTTATGGGGAGCTAATGGTACCAAGCAGGAGATCAGGGACGGGGGAGGGCATGGTTTCACCACTCTCATTCCATTGCTGGAGAGGGAGAGTGGGCTGGAATGTTAGCTGCCAAGTGAGAATTGGACCACAAAAGTGCACAGCCCCAAATACACCTACAGCCGAACTTGGCCGATTCTGCAGTTAGAATAGTTTGGAGAACTAGCTGGTATATTTCCCGCCACTCTTTCCCCCTCAACCCTGAGGGGAAAAAAAATCACATGTAGTAAAAAAGAAAAATCTGCGCTAGTGCCCCTACTCCTATTCCCTCTCTGCCTCTCTCCTTTCCGCTGCAGAGATTAATAGAACACACATGAATGCCAATTGCAATGAAAGCAGCCTTTCTTCACTGCACTGTTTCATAGTTATTGACAGAACCATAACTCTGCAATATTAGGTCCTGTGTTTCTAAACCTGCTAGGGCACTAAGACATATTTTCCCATTTTTACTGGGCTCACTTGTACTCTGGCACTTGCAATCGACAGCGCGACTGCTTGGCTAGTCCCTCTGAATGGGGACTGCTTTGGGACAGGTATCCAGGAGTGGGCAGAGCTGAGCAAATGATTTCCAATAGATAATTCCTATGACAAATTTTGCCTTCTTTTCAGTTTTCACCATTGTTATATTGATTCTCTATTCAGATTTATCGGTGAATTTCTCCAGAGAATAATTTTTGCTCTGCAGGTTATTCGTTAAGAGTTTACTGCAATGGGCAGAGGCCACTTATTTCCCACTTCAGCCCTCAAACAAGGGCTTAAGTAATGCCAAGACACTGCGTGCTGCCCCCTCTGCAGACGGATATAGTGCATCTGGTTTGCACTGCGTTGACTAGTCACTCTGAATTCTGGTTTTGTCCTCTGCTGGGATGAGTCCTGTACCTAAGCAACACAGCGCTAGTCGCAAATTCCACAAGCAGGACAGTCCACTAGGAAATGTTGCTCTTCGTGAGTATTCATGCTGGTAAAGATGAGGTGCTTGAACGTTCATGGAAAGTGAACTTGAAAGGTTTGCAGTTCTATAGTTCCACAGATTTCCAGGCCAGAAGAGACCACTGTGATCACTTAGTCTGACTTCCTGCCTAACACCGGCGAAAGATTTCGCCCTCTGTTTCCTGCATCGGACCCACATCTTGTCATCGATCCATTGTGTACTCTTTAGAAAGCCATCCGTTCTTGATATAAAGGCATCGAATGATGATGGGGACTTCACCACATCCCTTGGCAAGTTGTTCCACCAGTTAGTTACCCTTGCTGTTAAAAATATGTGTCTTATTCAGAGCACATGGTGGTTTATTTTGACTTAAATCCAAATCGAAATTAGTTTTTGCATTGGAAAGAATATTTGTGGACAGATTTTTCCCACCTTCTCCTCAGCTTTGTGTGTTGATTGTTCTAACACCTCAGATAAGCTTCTCCGAGGTTTCCTCTCTCCACATTCTCTGTGCAGCATAATTATTGCTACTACGATAGGTGAATCATGCTGAGCACTTTACCCAACTGGCACAAACTTACACAGAGAATATCTGGAGCTGTTGGCTATCCCAGACCAGTATGTTACAGGAAAAGGTTTCAGGGGTGGGTACAGTGTGAGGAGGCATGAAAATATGCACATGCTCACTGGACCTGAAAACCTGCCCACGTATGCATAGTTAAACCTGCAAATGACCCCATTGGTGCAGATCGGGGAATGGCCTGCCTGACCACCTCTTGACATTTACCCTTCCCTGAGCTACACAAACTAGGCAGAGCTTTGCGGGAATTTTGTCCCCTAAATATCAACAGTAGCTGGAGAAATGGACAACTGCCTTTGTCCTGTATTCTTTTTAAGGAGCCATCAAGTATAGATTGGTGTAATTCTGATCTCACTTGCATGGATGTAAGTCCAAGAGAACCCCAGTAACTTCGGTGGAGTCGCTCTGGATAATTGAAAATAAAACCCAGCCTGCTATCTCTGACAGTCATTTGAAGGAGAGCAGCAGATGGGGCTGCCTGGATGGATATCCAAAAGCCCTACCGCTCACTGTTCCGGACAGCACTGCTGTCAGCACCCTCAGCACAGAGACCAGGGCATGGAGACACATACTCCAAAGAAAGACTCAGCACCCTCTCATGCCTGTATTCCCTCAGCCTTCACATCAGTCCTAGAGAGGGGCCTAAGCTGCTAAAATGTAACCCCGAAGGGAAGCACAAGATGGGCTGTGAATGGCCCCAGACTGAGGACTAGATAGTGATTTGGTTCATGTGCCCGCAGGGAGGGATATGACAGAGCACAACCCCCCTTACACACCTGCGTGGGCTACCCAGGCCTTGCTTCCTGGACACACAAATCCCAGCTACTCCCCAATGGCACAAATGGGTGAGGAGTGGACAGAAACGAGGCTCCACTCTTCCACCTCCCGGGCCCAGGTGAGCTGGTGTGAAACGGGGTTGTGATTTGTTACTGGCCTAAGTTAACAGCAAATCGCTACTGCCCCAGAGCCAATGGGGAAGCAATTCCTCCTGGGACGGTGCCCCGACACACCACCTTGTGCTCAGAGCTGGGTTGAAAAAGGCAGAATCTTTCCCCAAGTTTGGTTTGCAGTCAGCACTGGGGTTTTGCTTTGGGCACTTCTCTGGTATTGGTGGCATTGCAAGGAGCAGAGAGAGAGAGAGAGAGATTGCATTTCAGTGCACGTGGCAATAATGAAATCCAGGCACATACCAACAACACAAAAAGAGATCCCCTTAAATAAACTCTGAATTAAGGGTAGCAGATGTTCAATCAAGCTAAATATTTTAACTCTTTCCAATGAAGTCAATTTCACAACAGCAATTTGTAAATTGCTATAATTAACAAGCATCCACAATATGTGTCTGTGCATAGATGGGAAAGGTGCTTTCTCCAGAGCAGCTGGGTGTGCAGAATTAAAAGCCTGCGACTGATTTGTCTAGGGGAGGATTCTCTCCTGCTGGGGCTCCTACGTGGAATGTCCAGTCACTCAGAGGGAAAGATCATCAAGTCGGTATTTTATGGCATCATGCTGAAGCAATGCTCTGATAATAGCGATGTCGGCTAGGAGGCCAGGCCCCTTTCTGAGAGCAACTCTGGCTTCAGAGGGGAAAACCCTGGAGTATTTCTCCTTCATTCCACCAAGCAGAGATTCAAGGCCATGTCGGAGCTTGTCTGGGAAAGCAAGGCCTCCCAATGGGCTCTTACAAGCATTTAAGTCCCACGGGTTGGTAGAGTATTGAAATCAGGCTGGGCTTGTGTAAAAGCACTGGGTGGTACCTGGATGAAGGTGCTTTTGCCTTAATGAGCTACTTGTTTGATTTAACACCATACGGAAAGGCAGCCCTTGCAGGGACATCCTCTGTTTCCTGTTTTAGCTCAGCACATAGGAAGGCTGAATTGAACAGTCCAATGGGAGTGATGGTGTCACCCTGTCCTAACACCACTGTTTAAGGGATCATGTTCCAGATGGAGGAGGAGGAAATGGCTCTGATGGGTGTTTGAAATCCAGCTGCAAAAGCTGCTGTTCCAAGCCTATTGCAGCCCAATGAGTGTTATCTCGATTGTAACATGAGTTAAAAGATAGGGACAATCAGTCCCAGCATCCTCTCTGTCTGCCTCTGCCAGCCAAACCAACCAAACTCTATGCACCAAAGCTGGGCACAACATCTTTTCTTTGACAGTTTGCCCAGATTAAAGGCTGAATTCCCTTTTTCCATATCTAGTCCCCCTTTGAGTTTGCTCTCTTGGTGAAATTCCCCTCTGTGCAAAATATGAGCACAAAGTCTCTGATCGTGTGGTAAAAGCTGTGGAATGAAAATCAGAACTCCGGGAGAGAGAGACCTGGGAGAATAGTGGATTTTTCAGTTTGCTAGTAGTTCTGAAAAATGAGGAAAAAAATTGAACCGAACATAAATGGTTTTGAAATTTTCAGTGAATCAAAAGGTTTGAGAAAGAGAGTGAGAGAGAAATCATTCTGGGTCGAATGAAATCCTGAAGTGAAATGTTTCATTTCTACATCAAGCGTTATTTTAAAATGTGTCTGAACGCATTAAAAGAAATTTGATGCCAATTTCAGAACAAAAAGTTGTTTCAATCCAAAAAAATCAAAACATTTCATTTTGAAAATGTTGAAACGAAATCATAAGACTTTTTGAATGTTGGGGGTTTTTTTTCTCAACCCAAACCAGTCAGTGGAACCGTCACAAATACACAAAGCGTTTTGGTGTCCCCAAATCTGCATTTTTTTACTGAAAAAAAGTTTTGTCTAAAAATGTCACTTAACTCTACTGCTGGATTCTAGTTCCAGGTCGGTCACAGGCCGACCACCTGCTGTGGGCTGGTCACCTCAGTGGTCTGTGCCTTAATTTAGAGATCTGTAATAGGGAGCTGATTATGCCTCTGTACTAAGTAAGGGCAAATACTATTATTATACATTAAGCTGCTGGCTATGAGAAGTCATTAGTTCCCTTGCAATCTTGTCATGTCCTCTGCCCTCATGTACTGTACACAGATGTTACAACTGTCAACTGTACTGTAGCACAGCTCTGAAAAACACACCCAAAGGGAGCATTGTGTATGTTAGCCTCAGTCTTTTCTTCATCCCCTGGCTACTAGAGGACAGGGGCATGCATAACTCAGCCTGCATGCAAGTTACTCTGCACGTTTGAAGGCCCTTTCGGAACAAAAAGTCGCTTCAATCCAAACAATCGACAGGTTTCATTTTGAAAATGCTGACACAAAACACTGAGACTTGTTCCAAATGGGTGGGGTTTTCCCGCCAACCCAAACCAGCGAGTGACACTGGCACAAAAAGTATCGCGGTAACGTGCCTACCTTTGCCTTTCCAATGTGCATGAGAAGCAAATCCGATGTGACCACCATACTTCCGATTGAATTCAGCCATCAGGGCTTTGTATGGGTTCCGGATGAGCAGTATGGCTGAATCAAAGGCCTCGATTTCCTTCTGGCCACTTTCGTGGGTTTTGATGCAGATTGTCCTTCCACTTCGCCAGTGATCCCTTTCCCCTTTGAACCCTTCCCAGAAAAATAAACAGACAGAAGAGAATAAGTAAATGCAAAAATAATAATAATAAAAAAAAGACCAAAGAAAAGAAAACAGCAAGCAGGGAGAAATCAGATTGCAAAGTATATTTGGATGAAAGCAGCTGGCAATTTAAAATATATTTGCATCCGCGTTCCAGATGGAAATAATTCATTTGCTTGGATTCTGAGCAATTCATGTTTCATTTAGCACAGTGCCTGGTTACCCAGTGCAATGATCCGGTGGCTCAGCACACAACCTTAGCTTCGGTCCTACTGACAGCAGTCAGAGAGTGTGGCCTAATTGTTATAGAAGGGGATGAGGAGTCAGAAATCCAGGTTCTAGTCCCAGCTGTTTTGGACAAATCACTTCAGGCCAGATTACAAATGTAAATCAAGAGTAACTCCCCTGGAATCTCTGCAGCTGGGAAAATTGGGTGAACGTTCTCTCCATGCCTGAGCCTCTCCCATCTGTGAAATGGGATGATGATGCCTGTACTTTACTAGACGGCAGAAGGCGCTGTGAGATTTAGTTTATCGATGCTTGCAAAGCCCTTGGAGATCCCCATGAGGCAGGTGCTGTAGAAGTGCCAAGCGTCTCTAACAACAGCTGCCCCACTCTGCGTCGATCTCAGCCTGTGTGTGCCGGGGTCCCACAGCTCGCTGATGTGAAAGCATGGGGCAGCAGTGGCCGTGTTCTCCGGGTATTCCGAGGACTTCGTGGGAACATGCTGCTCATGTCTGGATTAGCCAAGGTCAGTTGTTGGAGGCGTACTAGGCAAAGGGCCAGCTGAGGGGGTGAACTGTCCCCCTAACTTGCCTCACCCGGGGCTGAACCACAACTGCGGTGACTCTCAGCGAGATCTGAAGCCTCCTCAGTGGTCAATGCCATGTCTAAAGAAGCAGCAAAGAGTCCTGTGGCAATTTATAGACTAACAGACGTTTTGGAGCATGAGCTTTCATGGGTGAATACGTCGGAAGTGGGTATTCACCCACGAAAGCTCATGCTGCAAAACATCTGTTAGTCTATAAGGTGCCACAGGACTCTGCAGCTCTTACAGATCCAGACAAACGCGGCTACCCCTCTGATAGATGTCTAAAGAAGGGGCACTGAAATCCCCCATCATTCCCAGGGCTCCCTGGAAAACAGAACTTTGGGAGACTCCCCCACTCCAGTCAACAAGGACAGGATGTGTCTGGATTTCATGTCCCCAACAGGGCTCCAGGTCCAAACTCCTGAGTTCTTTTTGGCTTCTTCACTGACTCACATGGCTACCCAGGCAAATAACTTCCTCTCAGTTTCCTCATGTATAAAAGGAGGATAGCGATACTTAGCCAGGTCTTTGCATCCTGTGCACAGGTACACACCAGGTGGTTCAGTGCCAAGGATTCTCTGGTGTCTCTGGCTTTGTGCAAGTGCAATGAATTTCACCCCTTGTCAGCAGAGCTGTCTGCACACAGATCGATTTCCCAAATCTCAGCTTTCCTTGAGGTCTCAGTGGCAAACAAGCTGGCATTCACTAGCCTTCGCGGGCTATTTACAGCATTAACAAACATACCTGAGCCCTGGTCTGAATCTGAGGGTCAAGAGCACTTTTTTTAATATAATCTTCCTGGCCCTGGTGTTTACACTCACCCAGTAACTCGGTGGTGACTTGTAAAGTGAGAAATGACACTTGACAGCCTGTTATGGGAGCGCTCAGAGTGCCCATTAATGTCACCGGCCTTTGCTGTTGTCTGTAAATTGGTTTCACTCGTCTGACTTTTAAAGCTGTCTGTTTATATATATCAAAAATTCAGCTCGGCCATGTCCCCTGTGCACAGTCAGTGAGGCACCACCTGTGTTCAGTCTGGGGCAGGGTGGGATTTATAATAATCCCCCCACCCCATATCTCTGACTGAAGATTTCACCCCTGCACACTGAGGAGAGCAAAGGCACGCTCACAGGCCAACTGGTTGAACTCCTGTTTGGCCAAGTCTAGAGGTGGCCATCGTGACACTACCCCTGAAGAGTCCAGCGCTGAAATCTAGCCCTGTGCAGCAGGCCAACATGAGGTTCCTGCACCGCTTACTTTAGCCTGGTTTGGGGACATTAAGCAGTGTAAAAGTGTTAGGCTGGTTCTCTGCAGAGGCCTCAGTTTTACCCATGGCCTGTACAATGTCTGGCTGGGGCTTTCCCCAACACCTGGCATCTGTTACTGATCCAAGGTGACTCGGCAGAGCTTCTATAAGGAATAATTTGTCTTAAATACATTTGAAGGGAGCAGGTGTCTCTGGGTATTGGGAATAGGCTACCGAGCTCTCCACCTCCAGGTTGTGAGCCTGATCCTGGCTGAGTGACTAAAAGTCATTATACTGCCTACGGGAGGAGAGTCAGTGGAGTCAGTCCACTTCCTGCTGGCCAGGTGTCCAGAGCAGAATTGGTGCTAACTACAGTCTGGGGAGGGCAGCAGTGCTCGGGGGTTCCTGCAGAGCAGAAGCAATGGCCCAATGTGTGGCTGCCGAAATCACTTTGCTGTGCATCCCGTGCCATCTCCTAGGGCTACGATTACAATAACAAAACCCACCAGCAAACTCATTTTGGGAAGACACAGGTTTCCTTCTCCCCGCTGCTCCGAACTCTACTTATTTTGCTGCTGAGCACACAGGGCTGTGGCCTCACTTTCTTAGTTCACCGGCTGCAAATCCAACTGAGCAGCCAACCAGCTTGCACTCAACATGCTGAATAGCCTCCTCTCAATGACCCGCGGGCCCAGCTGTATGAAAAATACACACGCCATGTCTAAATAAACAGAAAAAAAACATGTCGGCAGATGATTCAAGCCAGGGGGAGAGAGAGGCTGTAAGTAGATGTATTACATCAATTATAGATGTGTAATTTGCTTTCCTCCGTTAGGCTGTACAACATAGCTACATGGTAGCTAATCTACTAGTTGCTTGGATACATTCTAGCCCAGTCAGAAGAATAGGAAGCCCAGAATAAACATGGAATACTGTTTGACTTTTAGCCAGCAGAACAAAATATTTTGTATCATTAGTGCATAGATTTTGTTGTGTGTGCTTTTTTTTTTTTAAACTGAGTGGGATAAAGATGTTTAAATAAACTGCTCTAATGAACGAACTTACTCAAGAACCATTGCGCAAAGGAGAACGAGGGGATGGGCATTGGTTGATGTAAGTGAATATGTCGAGTGCCTGTCTGGAAACTCTATCATGCTGTATCAGCTACAACTATTGCAATGACATGTCAAATGGGTTCCATAGAATTAAACTGAGCTCAGCGTTTCGATACTGAAATCATAGAGAATCTTGGAATGTATTTGAAATAGACTTCTCATGGTCTTGATTTGAGCAAGGTTTGGTAAGGTAAAGCCTACCAGGGAAGGTCTCTTCTAATCCTAGGAGTGACCAGTTCTAGGCATGAGACTAGACTCCCTGTAGTCACAGGTTCAATTCCTCACAGGGTCAGCTTAGCCAGTCATACTTCAGAGGCACGTAAACTGAGTACCATGCAGTTTGCTAGCTGTGAGTCTTTCAGATATCATCAGGATCCATGGACACGAAAGAATCCTGGAGGTATTTTCTTTTGGAGCTTCATTAGAACATAAAAATTACCAGACTAGATCAGGCCAGTGGTCCATTAAGTCCAGTATCCTGTTAGCTGCACTGGCCAGCAATACCTGCTTTAGAGGCAGGTGCAAGAAATCCTGCAGAAGGAACTGACCAAATAACCTTTTCACAGAGAATTTTCTTCCTGACCCCCATGAGAGGCTGTCTGTCTTATGCCCTGGAGCATGAGGGTTTATAACCCTTCCAAACGTGTTCTTTTGTAACAAATAACCGTATTATTTCACTTTGGATACTATTGTTAGCCATATAAATGACTGTGCCTTCAATGAATCCTACTAATGTCTTTGACTCAATTATATCTTATGGCAAAAAGTTCCACGGCTAATTGCATAAGTGCATGAACTGTTCTTCCTTGTGTTGCCCTCACTGTGTTCTATAGCTTGTCCGATAAGCTATTGCTCCGTCCCTTTCAGACCTTCCCTGCGCTAAGCACAGCAGCGACTCTTTATCGCTCTAGCCAAGTCATACTGTCATCTTTTACATCCTCAGGGCAGTGTTGCTATTGTCCCTCCGGGGGCTATAGAGGCAGAGTGAGGGAAGAGCTCTTTCCCCGTAAAATATTAACTCAGTAAATAATTTCTCCATGTCAACAGGAACCAAAGATGGATATCCGCAAAATCATTCCGCCCAAGGAGAAACATGCTTTGTGAGTCAACCAGCAGCAGTGAGCAGACTGGCAGTCGAGTGTTTTTCTGTTATGCCATCCTGCATGCCCTAAGCAATAACATTTGCTCTGAAACAGTCTAATTTGTAACCGAAAGATGGGCCTCTCCAGCATAGAGTGAGGGGATTTACTGCATTTTGAATGCAGATATATTCTTATTTGGAGGAGTGAGTGCTTTTGTGGAATGGCTTGTTTTGTGGTAGGAACAGGGGGAGCTGGGCCTGACAAAAACCAAAGTGATCTGACTTAGGGTGACCAGACAGCAAGTATGAAATATCAGGACAGGGGGTGGGGGGTAATAGGAGCCTATATAAGAAAAAGACCCCAAAATCGGGACTGTCCCTATAAAATTGGGACATCTGGTCACGCTAACCTGACTCCACACTCACATCTCAGTCTGAACCAGAACATTTTTTTGCAATGGGGGACAGGAGGGAATAACTTGTTCTCAAACAACTTGCCCTTTTCACGATTTCTCAAGTTACAAGCAGGACGAGAAACAGAACGAGAGCGAACGGGGCTGGTTAAATTATCCAGTGTGAGCAATATTCAAAAGGAACTGACCCCCTCTCTCTGTTTGCAAATCATCCATGAACCCGTCGACGGTTTTCAAATGCAAACCTTATTCTTTGTGATTTGTATTCCTGTAGGAGCCCTAGCCAGCGATGTTATTCATTATTTATTTGGTTTTGGGGTGCAGCTGAGCAGCCCAAATCCAGGGCCCCATTATTCTAGGCGCTATCTAAACACACAGTCAGAGTCCTGAAGAGCCTGCAGGCTAAACAGACGGGATCGAGAAAGCAACCTATAGAAAGGAAATATTATTATCCCTGTTTTACAATGGGGAACCAAGGCCAAGAGAACTTAAAGTCTTGATTCAGCAGAGAACTTTAGCACATGTTTAATCTGATGCACGTGCTTATGTTCTTCTCTGATCTGCAGAGCACATAAAGGATCCGGGGGGACTCTCCATCACTGGTCATTTTTAAATCAAGATGGGCTGTTTCCTAAACGATCTGCTCCAGGGATTATTGTGGGGCAGGTCTCTGGCCTGTGTTATCCAGGAGGTCAGGATCACAGTGGTCCCATCTGGCTTTTGAATCTTTGCTGCTATGTATAAAGCCCGTGGTTAGCTTCGAGCACATGCTTAAATGCCCCTAAAAGGGACAAGCGCTCAGCCCTTTCTTAAAATCAAGTCCCTTTAAACTGCCTCAAGCTGGGCCACCAGTAGTGTGGTGCTCAAAACCACTTGTCCCTTCAGAAATTCCTGCCCCCGGTGACTCCAAGTGAACTGGGCTTAGGTGTGTATTGTGCAGTGCTGCTACAGCCTCTTTCAAGAGGCGTTACTGTACCAGGAGAGACGAATCAGCTGGATGCTGTTCAATTTCGGTGGGCTGCAGACCTGCTAGTTACAGGGAGACTCCATTGGGTGACCCCAGATTACCTCTGTTTTTGCCCTTCTCGCTAGGGGTCTGGGATGTTTTTGGTTAGCAGTTTGGGCACCCTGAAGCAAGACTGTCAAATCCATGAAAGCCAACCCTTTTTAGTCCCTCTCCCGACTGTTAAGGCAGGACATCAGTGTTTTACAGTCATGGCCAGCCAGCGTGCAGCCTTGCTTTGCTGTATCATTAAGTTAACTCTCAGCAGTTTTCCCTTCTGCCTGGGAGATTATTTAAGACTGATGGATGTAATGCTGATTTCTTTGTTATTGTTGCGTTTGGTTGCTGAATTCTTCTTGTGCTCTCTCAGAGAATGGAGATTGTTAACTGCACTGACTAAGTCTCCCACAGAAGTTATTTTTAAAAAAATTCCCTAATGAAATGAGAGTTTCAAGGCAGATTTGATGGTCTCGGGGTGACCCACACTAATCCACAATTTAGTACTGACGTATTACAAAATGGGTATCATAAACAGGGGACAAGGCAGGATAGGAATAACAAGGTAAAATACCCAGTTAAGGGTGGGGGAGAGGAGTCTGTTATAAGACCCCAAATAGTTTTTATAATGCAAAACAAAATGGGAGTTTGCCCCTTGGCATTTGGTCCAGCCACTTTGCAATAGGCTGAGCCAGGAGCTGGTCAAAAATGAGGGGCTTTTTTTTTTTTTTGGGTGCAAAAATGTGGAATTTGTAAATTTTTGACAAATTCCGAGCGGCTCCAGCCAAGACCTTTTATGGGAAGTTTCAATCCCCAGCATGGACCACAAGTGACAGCCGCAACACAAACATGACAATTCTACATAGAATTTTTCCACACCAAAGTGAACGTACCATCCAAGGGCCCAAGTGTGGCATGGCCTCGAACCCCAAGAAACAGGCAGTGTGAGTGACTCAGAATCTGTCTCCCAGGTTCCCACTACTCCCAGGGGGAAGGACTCTGTGCCAGGTCCACACCCGGTGTGGCATGCATCACCCAGGAGGCTGGAAATGCAACTGTAGCTGGTACAATGGGATGGGGGGAGCCAAACTCTGCACACTCTCCACCCACTTCCCACCTCCTCCTCCCCACTGGTCCCACAGAGACTGTTCTTCCTGCTTCCCACAATCCAAGTAGCTCGTGCAAGGGAGTTACCCCCTTACTCACTTGGGAGGTCACGCAAGGCAGCCCACAATCTGGCCCTCAGGAAGGTGCATGTGGATATGTGGGGGGTGAATTCAGATTGTCCTCAGTTGAGCTAAATGGTGCCATGCCCCACCCTGTGCTCTGTGGAACTGTTACAGTCCAGCCCTCGGGCCTTTTCCGAGGAGGTGAAGCTAGATGGACCATGCAAATAGAACCGTACGGCAGGAAAAGAAAGGAGTGACACGTAACCTCTCCCAAAGTGTAGAAATCACACCACGAGCCTGGGGCAAGAATTGGCCCAAAGCCTGAAGTCTTTCCTCGGGCAAAAGTCCTGCTGGAGCCCAAGGACATGTTGGCTGAATAAGGACTGCTGGGTGTGGGGCCATTTGAAATGCACCCAGTGAATCCCTAGTAACAGATCTACCAAGATATTGTGATGGCTTGAAAGGCTCAAAACCACGTTTCAGAGCAGTGAGGACAAGAAGGGGAAACAGAATCAGCTGGATATGCTGGTATTTGAACAGGCAGCTACATTTCTCAAGGGCCTTCCACGAACTGCGGTTTTCAGGTCCCTGTTACTTTATGTTTACAGCTATTGCTTCTTCATTGACAACACAAGTCAGCGACTCTGATGGCTGGCTGGATCCCAGCTGTTTGAAATGAGGAACCTTTAGATCAGTGGCTCTCAACCTTTCCAGACTCCTGTACCACTTTCAGGAGCCTGATTTGTCTTGCGAACCCCCAAGTTACACCTCACTTACAAAACTTCTTCCTTAAAAAATCAGACCTAAAAATACAAAGTGTCACAGCACAGTATTACTGAAAAATGGATGACTTTCTCCTTTTTACCACATAATTATAAAATAAATCAATGAATATAAATATTGTACTTACAGTTCAGTGTATAGTACATAGAGCAGTATAAAGTCATTGTACGGCATTTTAGTTTGTACTGACTCCGCTAGTGGTTTTTATGTAGCCTGTTTTAAAACAAGGCAAATATCTAGATGCATTGATGTACCCCCGAAAGACCTCTGCAAACCCCCAGGGGTATGTGTAACCCTGAGTGAGAACTACTGCTTTAGACCATTCCTGACATGCATCAGTTTCGTGGAGAAGGGGTAAATCAGGAGTAATTATATTGACTTAAATGGAATCCTACCTACCTATCTATCAATGAATTTTCATTGCAGGGAGGAGAATTTGGCCTGTGCACCCTTCATAAATGCTGACTCCGTGGGTGCTCTGGGGCTGGAGCCCCCCAGGGAAAAAATGGTGGGAGCTGAGCACTCACCAGCAGCCCCCCATCAGCGCCTTCCCCTCCCCCCAGAGTGTCCTGCCTGCCAGCAGGCCCCACCAATCAACACATCTCCCTCCCTTCCCATTCCTCCAGCCTGCCACAATCAGCTGTTTCGTGGTGTGCAGGAGGCTGGGGGGGAGAGGGGAGGAGCGAGGATGCAGGATGCTTGGGGGAGGGAGCGGACCAGGGTGGGAAGAGGTGAGGCAGGGGTGAAAACAGGTGGGATGGGGGAGGGGAAGAGGTGTGGCCTTGAGGCAAGGGGTGGAGTGGGGTGGGGTCTGGGACAGAGCCGGGGGTCGAGCACCCCCTGGCACAATGGATAGTCAGCTCTGGTGGCACCCTGTATGTTCTTTTACTCATTAATAAAGCACATTTCCTTCCCTAGACACAATAGCGTATTTCTAATTTAAATCTCCTCTCCTGCCTTTCTTCTGAAACCGTCAAAGTAGTCCAGTTCCTGAGATCCTTGTCGATAGGCCATCTGAAGTCACGGTGATAGTAAAGCTGCTGGTGACGCCGGTGACATTGTGTTTTAAACGCTTCCAATGAGCATTAAATTGTTACAGCTAAGAATGCAATAAACCAAGCTTAGTTTGCAGGTCTGAGCCTCTAAGTCAGCTACAGACAATTAAATTTGGTAGAGAACCTTGGATGACACTTTGAATGATAGAACCACATTTTATTAAGAGGAAACTGATTAGGCAGCAAACAGGGGTGCAATTACCATTTATACGATATATGTCCTGCTAAAACCAGTTATAACCCAACATAGCCACAACATAGCTCTTGTCCTTGCTAACTTCAATTTTCACATCTGACTGACTCCAGTTTGTATTTTTAAGTTTTGCCCACATTAACAAACTCAAATTCTCATACTGCTGTATACTAGGCCAAAGCCTAATTTCTATGTATTTCTTAACCTAGCGCATTTTAAAGGCTACACGTTCCTCTCACCTTTGTTGTAGAGCGATCCATCGAAGTAATAGCTCCCAGTGTAGAAACCCGTAGCTAGCTCGATGAGATGACGTGCCCACGTGTTGCCCGCTCCAGGAAAGCTTGCCAGAGCTATAAACTGTTTCGACCGAGCTGGTAAAAACCTTCTATCCATACAACGATTGTCTAGAAAGAGAATAAATGGAAGATGTGTCAAGGTTCAATACATAAAATTCCACCACTGAGATAAGAGGAAGAGAGATTTTCAGATCTCAGCAGACATACTAACGGAGATGTGGAAATGCTCATTCAGTGAACCTTATTCATAACGGCCACCCAGGGGGAGTCTCTTTTGTTGCCCCAGGAGCTGAAGCAGCATCTGGCTTGTTTTTTTGGCTAAAGCACCAGGTACTATCCAAACTCTCCTCCACTGTGGCCGTCTCAAGGTTTATTGCCACTTTCTGGTTCTATGGTGGGTGTATCAAGAAACACTCCTGCTACTATGCTGCATCCTCCCCAGTCACGTGTTCGTGAATGATGCATCCCAAACTAAGCACTTTTCCATCAGTTCCTGTGTCCAGTGGGGCCTTTTCAGTGACACAGTGACTGTCTTGCCAGTTTCTGGTTCCACTTTGGCAGCAGGGCATATGAACTGCATAGCTCCAGCAGTGAGGACAAGAAGGGGAAACAGGAGGAAAATTAGCTGTATATGCTGGTATTTGAAGAAGTGACTACATTACTCAAGGGCCTTCCATTAACTGTGGTTTTCAGGTTCCTGTTACTTTATGTTTTACAGCTATTGCTTCTTCATTGACAACACAAGTCTGCAGCTGTGATGGCTGGCTGGATCCCAGCTGTGCTGCTCTGAAATGAGGAACCTTCAGACCATCCCTGACATGCATTGTGGTGGCTGGAATGGGGGGAGGGTGATGGGAAGACTTGCAGGGATTGAAGAACCATCTCCGGCCGATCCTGCAGGGACCATCACTTGCATGGGTTTCACTGTACAAACATGAAAGGAAATGATCATTTCCCAAAGGATCCCCCACAGAGTTCAAAGCCTTCATCTAAAGCAAGAGTGGCCAACAGGGAGACACACAGATCCACCCCCAAAAGGCAGTCAGTCAGGACACACATGCTGAGTGGCACAAGAATCTCTATGGCCAAGCCAAGCACACTTTGACGCTCCCATTTGTTTGTCAAAGCTTTTTCTTCTGCTACCTGGCTCCGCCATCATACAGAGACCCCTTCTGAAGGCAGATGGATTACAGCAGAGGACACCATGTGTGCCAATAACAGTGCGTATGTCCTAGAGGCAGACCTGGGCTGCAGTTCAAACTTTGGCCCCAGTGGCCCTGGGATGTTTAGATCAGGGACTTGGGTTTAGCTCATTATAGCGATGGGGGATCTGAGGTGAATGTTTTGGGTACGGAGCTGGACCATCCATTTCAAAGGAGGTTTTGCTTCTAGGACGTGTGTGTGATAGTCTGAGTGTAATGGTAGATGAATATCTAATGTGTAGGTGCTCTGGGTGTGTGCACACAATGTGTGTGTGCATTCAGGCTTGAGTGTATACCCTGATGGGTTTGTGCGTGCAGTTGCCCGGCGCTGGCCTATACCTGGAATTATCATTCCCATTATGGCTGTTCTCTACGGCCTAGTGATTTGGCCCGTGGATTGAAAATCACATCAGGTCCCAAGGCCATTCCCTTCTGGTATATCATTACGCAGCTTGGAAGAGAGACTGGCTGGGCTCCACGAGTAAACATTGTTAGAGATGGGATAAATCCTCACCACCTTTCGTCCTTATCCACAGAATGAGTCCCAGTTAACCTTCCCCAGACGTTGCCCCTCAGTATCCCCTGGCTTAGTGGGAGTTGGAAAGTGTTAACAGACTATTCCAAGGAACAGAAAGTCGCCCCTAGGATTTCCCTGCTGTTTGGAAGCACACTGGCTCTCCTGTTTTTTTCCACTTCTGTCTTTCTTCATCCTACTGGCTCTACTATAGAGAAAACGAGTCCACTCTGTGTGGCTTGCTGTAGTCTTCTGGAGTAGACAGACGCAGTACACAATTAGATGGCTGCCTTAGGGAAAAGCCTCACTCACTGTAGAAACACTGAAAAATGCCAGCCGCTAAGATATTCTAACTGGGTACTACTGCTCTACTTCAAAATTCTGCTGCTTTCGAGGAGCAGCTGGCTAGCTCAGACAGGTGACAGAAGCACAAAATGCTCAGGAACTGAACACTGTAGATGTGGGCGGGTGACTCTCCCATCCTGATACTGACCAGACTTAATGCTGCTTTGCATCGAGATCACTATGCAAGGCAGAACAGGTTTAAGTTAGATCCTCTGTGTTATTTGTTTTCTGATGGCGACGTTATTGACCTTGCATAGAATTTGGCAGTTCAACCTGCAGGCATTTTGGAGGTAACGTGTTCTAAGAGTTCCTTCCCCTGGTTGCTTCTCTCAGAGATGAGTTATTGCTATTGTTCTTACCCCATGCCCTCCTCCGCTCACCAGAGTCACCAAATAAAGTAAAAGGAACAACATTATCCTGGCCAAACATTTCCTCCAATGACTAGATCATGAAAAGCAACGCTGAGGAGCTGCAACGTTTGCCTACAGCTGGATAGAGGAGTGGTTTTTAAGTGACAATAATAGATTCTCTGCTCCCACCTGCTAGGCTTTCAGCTGCTGAAGTGGGCGCAATATTTTATCTTCCCAGCACTGATCCCCTGTGCTGAATGCAGCTTATCACCTGCCAGAGCTGGGGATGCCAACCCAATGCTGCATATCCAGGACGGGTGTCAATCTTATGTAGACTAACATAGATATATGTATATTGTCTAAGCTGCATAAGTATAAATGCATCCTGCTCTTTTATGATGATTAATGCAAAAGCATTTTTCAAATGACCACAGAGAAGAGGAGAACTGGAGGAAAACTGTACAATAAATCCCTGAGCATACTTGTTTGACTTTTGAAGCCAATTTTCCTGGGCTCGTTGGCATCTCTTTTCTATTCACATCCCATGAACCTACCAGTGAACAGGAATTGCAAGAATGTTTGTCAAAAGAGCAAAGGCTAAAGAGAATTTTACAGATTATTGGACAGTAGGACGGGGAGCACGTGACTTACCTGCCTCCCAGGGAGCTCTGAAGTTTAATGGACAATTAATGTTTGCAGAGTGCACTGGGCTCCTTAGATATCTCCATGCTAAATGTTATTAACAGGAGACATTCCACCCTTTGTATTTTCTCGCAAAAGCTAAAACTGCTTGAGAAAGTCCCTACAGGAGCTTTTGTGCAGAACAAAAGTAACCATGTTATAGCAAAAAAATGTGGATTACAGATGTCCTTGAAGTCTTTGCTTACTTTGGGCCCTAATGAAATTGATAAAAAAAAAAAAAGACTCTCCTTGAATGCATACCAGAAATTTCATTTTTATTTACTTTACTTTGTTGGAACAATCTTGACGGAACTGACCTTGAATGGGGGCCAGGAGAAGTCATCTCTGATGAAAAGCCCTTGAGTTTTCTGTTTAGGATTCCTTCTTCTACTTTCCTGGACTGGCTTTTCCTTTTCTCCTTCCTTGACCCACAATCTTTTCTCCTGTCTTGTAACTGTATGGATCTAATCTCAGCCTTGCCACTATGAAATGCTAACAGAGCTCAGGAGACAAAGGCACATCTCCTGCTCACTCACCAGAAGCCAAGCATATTCTTGCTGCTGAGCAATTTCATGTATGTATCTACTTTGCATTGCAATGGGGCAAGCTGGCAAAGTCAAAATGGTCTATGGAGGTTTGAGTATATTTCTTTCTATGACAGTAATTCTCCAAGCACTTTTCTGTAACATTTCTCAAACACTGATGTCTTCAAACATGATACCGCTGGGCTTTCCTCCTTCATTTAGGCCACATTTTCACAGGGTATTAATTTTTTGAACTCGTACAGGGATTTCAAAGCGCTTGACAAGCATGGGTCAATTAACAAAACCTCATCACCTCCCTATGAGGAATGTTAGTGGCATTTTATGGATGGGGAAACCGAAGCACAAAGCGATTAAGTGACATGCACAGCAAGTCAATGGCAGGGCTAGGAGCTGCACCCAGAAATGCTAATAGTCAGCCTCTGCTATGATCACCAGACACAGGCTTCCACCTAGGTGCAAGAAAAAATCAGCTAGTCCCACAGATCTGAACGAAGCCGAACCCTAAATCCTTTTTGGTTAGCTAGTGAGAGAACTGAAAAGCACTGCCACGTGCGGGGCCTACAGAAGGGATTGATATTCATGATCCCATGTGATGAAAATCATAACCACCCGAACAAGAAGAAAATGCTACAGCAAATGTAAATGAACAGCCTCATTGGGACACTGGGTGCTTCTTTGGAAAGGAGACTGGATTTGTCACATTTTGCTTTCAAGCCATCTTCACAGCCTCCTGTACGCTTCCCCCAGGGCAGCGCTGGACAGCAGGTGCATTGGGATGTCTGGAGGGCTCTGTGACAGAAGATCAGAGACCCATTATTAACCAGATTGGTTTTTCTGGCCTGCAACTTATTGACAGTGACAAGGGGGAAAAAAAAGAAAGAAAAGTCTGCTGAAGGCAGATGGCAAACTGTTATTTCCTGTGTCTGATCTAAGCAGTAATTAAAGTTGCATGTTCAAAGGAGGATTTATTTTCTGGGAAATTGAAATAAATGGTAATTTTTAATGAATTCCGAATGGATATTTGGAAACCTGTGTTATTTTATCCAGGGTAATAGAATGCTCAGAGCTCCATGTATTCTATGGCCAGTTTGGACACGGGTGGTAAAGCTGAAATCTGCAGCAGAGGCATGTGACCATCTGATCAGTTCGTGTATCCTTCCTCCCATCCCTTACTCCAACACCCAGGTAAGAAAGAAAGGAAAAGCTACACAGGAAATACAGCTGGGGCAGAGGAACCAGCTGTCAGTGTAATGTTCCGGGCAACTCCACTCTGTGACCCAGATTAGGACCATTAAACAACGGAAGTAGATTCTGCTCCCATAAAATTCCTCCAAAAGCCCCAGCAGAGGCTAGCACCGGGCACTTGGGGGCCGTTAGTCTAGTTCTATAGAGCTCACCTGCCAGGCTGAATGTAGATTCACAAAGTCCTGGGGTCTCAGTAAAGGTGGCCACCATCAGGTGACCTTCCCATCCTGGGAGGTTTTCAGACTGAGATAGCTGGAGAACCATTGTCCCAGGCAGCGCTCCAAGCAGGCGCCTCTGATTTAATGGTGCTCGTTGTCCTTTGCTGGGGAGCCAGGCTCACATCAAAGCCCTATAATCAAAATGTTCCCCTGGCTGACTTTGAAGGGAAATGAACATGCTCAGTATATGGCAGAGGATTCCCGTCAGTGCATGGGCCCCTTGTAACAAAGGCTGCTGTGAACATGCATTGTACTGCATGTCCAATCAGCCCAACCCCCGGTAGAGGGTGCGCCGATGAATGGGAGGTGGGCAATGGTGGGCCACCAAGGATCAGCATTCAGCTAGACAGCGGGGAGTCAAAAACTACTGAGCAAAAGTCTTTGTGAGTCAAAGAGGGAATGGCCCTATTCTCAGTGGAAGGGGTCGACAGGGGCGGCTCTAGGCACCAGCAAAGCAAGCACCTGCTTGGGGCAGCCCTTTTGCAGGGGCGGCAGGGATCCAGCATGGGAGCTGCACCAACAGGGGGCTCTGGGAGCTGTAGTTCCTTGGTTAGCTCCCTGCCTGTAGAGCCAGCCCTGGAGCACGGAAAGAACTACATTTCCCAGCATAACCTTGGCCACTACCAACTGGAAAGGAAGGAGGGGAACCTCATGCTGCAGCGTGCTGTGAGTGGAGAGTTGCACTGTGGATGGTCGGGAGACCATATTTTAACATTCAAAAAGCAGGCCACTCCGCGGGGAGGGAGGGTAGCCCCACCCTGCTACCATCCACTCCCTCCGACTGCCCCCCACAGAAACCCCAATCCATCCAACTCCCCCCCCGCTCCCTGTCCGCTGATCACCCCCTCCCAGGACCCCACCTCCTGTCTAAGCCTCCCTTCTCCTTGTCCCCAACAGCCCCCTCTTGAGACCCCCCCAACTTCCCCCGTAGGACCCCACCCCCTACCTGTCCCCTGACAAACCTCTGGGACTCCCATGCCTATCCAACCGCTGCCTGTCCCCTGACTGCCCCCCCCAACCCCCTGACCCATCTAACCCCCCCTTCTTCCTTCCCCTGACTGCCCCCCCCAAACCTCCGCCCCATCCAATGCCCTCTGCTCCCTGTCCCTTGACTGCCCCCCCCCGGAACTCCCTACCTCTTCTCCAACCCCCAGCCACTTTACCGTGCCACTCAGATCAGCGTGTCTGGCTCCGTGCAGCACCAGACACGCTGCTGCATGCATGCTGCCGTGCTCACCTGTGGAGCCCACAGCCCCCCCCCCACACACACACACCCAGCACCTGCCTTCCAGATTCGAACACCTCAAAACTCAGGAGTGCTTAAGCTCAGTTTGGGCAGCTGTTACTTCATTTCTCCCCAATCAAATATACTGATCCACTGTAACTTGCTGTAGAAAAAGTAGGATAAAATTGAGCAAGAAATGCTTCCCAGTGGTTATTAGGACTGGAATTACGATTTTCAGCAGCCATTGCCTTTTTGTTTGTTTGTTTGTTTGTTTGTTTGTTTGTTTGTTTGTTTGTTTGTTTGTTTGTTTAAAAGGAAGACAGTGACATTGCATTGGCAAATTCCCCATAGAAAGAAAAAGTGAAACAAAAGAATAATAAAGGCACCTCAACTTTTCCTCATTTATGGAGGACAGTCTTATAATATGCATCCAGCTATCCTTCAATCACACAAGCTGAAAATTGTTTGACTTTACTGCAGCTCTGTAACCATATGGGAACCAATCCTGTCTGTGTTTTGTGCACATCCAAAATTCCTGCTGAATGACCTGCCCTGGGAGCGAGTTTCTAGTGACCCAGGGCTGCAGCAGAAGGAGGGTGCAGATGGGGGCAGGGCTGGGGCGGCACAGGGGTGGGGGGAGGGCACTGGTGGGGGGGAAAGGAGGAAGCCCAGTGCTGGGGCGGCAGGGTGCGGGGGTGGGGGGGAAGAGCCCAGGGCTGGGGCAGCAGGGAGGTGCAGGGGGCAGCCAGGGCTGGGACGGGGGGGCAGCCAACATTTTTTTTGCTTGGGGCGGCAAAAAACCGAGAGCTGGCCCTGGGGGTCGAGCCCAGATAGCGTGTCGCCAGTCAGCCACCCGGCTCTGCTAGAAAGCTGTTAAAGGGGGAGTATCGAGTGAGCAGCTGAGCGCAGCATGCACCAGTTCTCCAGCCCCTCTGCAGGGAAAAGGACACCCCAGGCAAGTAGCAATAACTATCCAGCATTAGCTGAACTCCAGCTGAGCAGCTGCATTCCAGGGCTCCCAGAGTCATTGTTCTTGCTGAAAGGGGAGAGTTAGAAACCTCTCCTGCTGCCTCCCCAGCAGACACACAGAGCAAAGAGCCTGGCACGACGCTCTCTACCTTGCACTTGTGTCTGGTACACGATGAAGTACTCAGCGGTCCCGCAGCTCTCAAACTCCTCGCCGTCACACTTCTGGGCGCACAGCTGCTCGTCCTCGCGCTCATGGAGGGTGAAGAGCGTGGTGGGGAAGCCGCAGTGGCAGGAGGCCCCCCCCAGGGCTGCCAGCGGGTATTCCTGGGGGGGGAGCAAGGGACAGAGTCGCTCAGCCTGAGCAGCCTGCAGCAGGCCAGCAGGCTGGGATGTGCAGCCCGTTGCTGCCTGCCTGTCTGCCAGTGCCTCCCGCACCCCCCGGCTTCCTGATCGCCACCAACTCCATTTCTGCTGCCATCAGAGTTCATGGCAAAGCTCCCATCTTCTGCAGGGGCAGCATGGTCAGGCCCTTGCTTATTAATGCTGGGTCAGTGTCGAGTACAGCAGCCTGGGAAAGTGGTTCCTTTAGTTCTCCCACATTTAGTGGTTATCAAGGGGTCTGTCTACACTGCAGCTACACTTCAGCCTCCCGGCCCGTGTCGACTCACGGTGTGAGTTTGGGGGGCTCACCTGAGCCACCCAGCTACTTTTAGTGCACTAGCTGGAGTTCTGCTAGCGCAACTCTGTCTAGCCGGGCTGGGAGGCTGCCTGACAGCCCTGGAGGCTAGAGTCTCTCCACAGTCACTTTGGAGAATCAGAATCTGGAGCTGGGTTTTGCAGCTGAGCTGCAGCTGTTCTTGTCCAGAAGCTACCCCACCCCTCCCAGTAAAACAGGAATAATGGCACTGGTGTTTGGGGGCAGTTCACAAGTCTTTAGGGTGACAGAAGCTTTTCTCTCTCTCTCTCTCTCATGACTTCTTTCTGGGTCAGGCACAGGAAAAGTGCTGTGCATTACAAGAGTGACCACTCGTAGCTAAATCCCAGGGGTGGGTTTACTCTCAGGCCCTGATTCTGCCCTGCGATATGTACAGGCAGACTGTTCTCTATCTGTCCATGGTACTTTGGTGGTCCCCATCTGCGAAGCACTTCACAATCTTTAATACCTGCTATTGTCCCCATTGTACAGATAGGGAACAGAGGCACAGAGAGACAAGGCCTAGATGCACAAAAGGAGTTAGGCACCCCAATTTTGGCACCACTGCAATGTACAACCCTACTCCCCACCCCCATCTGACCCAGTAGGTTTCTAAACTCACTAAGCATTTACATTTCCATGTTAAAAAGTTCTGTAAGTACCTTTGTTGATGCCACTGGGTGGGCCTTAGGACACATCCCTCTCCTTGGCATCTCCCATTGGCCATCTTGGCACACCCCCCTCTCCTTGGATCTCCCATTGGCTATGTTGGCACACACACCTCTCCTTGGCATCTCCCATTGGCTATCTTGGCACACACCTTTCTCCTTGGCAGCTCCCATTGGCTATCTTGGCACACACCCCTCTCCACGCAACAAGGGCTAATTCGGTTCAGGACACACAGTGCTTTGTAAATGAAATGTTCTGTGGGCCAGGTTCCATTGTCAGCAGCACTCCCGCAAACCAGCAGTAGCTCCCCTGCAGCCATTAGCTCTGCATCCGTGTAACCATGCCTGGAGTCGAGCCGTGCGAGGGGCGCGGTGTTATTACTCTTTGCGAGCCTGTCACAATGCTGCATTGCTAGCAACGGCCGCTTGGCTTTGACAAAAACCAACCCAACCAGAGTTCTAGCATGTCCAGCACCTCCTCGCCCAGCTGTGGCCCTGCATTCCAAACCACAGGGCTGGAAATTGCCAAGCTATTTGCTAGTGCAGGGTGTCATATATCTGGAGCTATGATACTCCTCTTAAAATCATGGCCTGATGCTGCTCCGGTAATTTGTGAGTTTGTCACCCAGAGTAAGGTTACTAAAAGCCCATAGACTGCATCTTCTGTGATCTCATTTGGATTTTAAAGTGCAGAGTTATGAGGGAACATTCAGAGACTGACAGGCAATTTAACACCCTGGGCTGTGGCGACGCTGGATTAATCAAGGGGCTCGGTGCTCAGGATTTTATTTACACCTCTGAGAGCCAAGCTCTCAGGGGAGCAAGAACAAAGCAGGGCTGAGGTGTGGAGCTGCTGTTCTCGTATTTAACAATGTGACAGAGTGCAGGGAACCTAATGGTTTTTAGTGGGACTGTCTGGTCTGTCGAGTGGCTGAGGGAGCATGTTCACTGGGGTAGAGATGGAGACACAGCAAGGGAAAGCTGCTGAGTCTAGATATATTGTTTTCAAATCCCTTTCTTAGCCTCCCATTTGGCAGACATCTGTTTGAGCTACGTCCGTCTATGACACTGAAATGTGACAGCAGGGAGACCTTCAGTGTCAGAGGATGCAGGACGGGAGGGCCTCATTAGAGGGCAGCCATTTAAGCATATGTTTGGGCATCCTTAGAGCTCATAGCAGCTCTCCTAGGAAGCGCTGCCACCCTCAGACAACCCGTGCACAGCTTCCTGTTTTGGGGGTGGCGATGTAGCCCTATGGAAGCTATAGGGATTGTTTGGTGATGAACTGCCTGCTGCAGACAGTTCAATCTTTAAGTGATTAACATCTGCAGTTATATGAGCCACCAGAAAAATGAACAATCCTGATGCTTCAGGACATAAACTGTGACCACATCTGGGGTCAGGAAGGAAACAACTTTCCCCCATTACTATGGTATGGAATCTGCAGTTTCCTCTAACACATTCTACATTTTCCCATGTGGGGGTCAGGTTCTTGGCCACCAGTCTACTGCTGGAGGTGAAGAATTAAACTGTCATTTCTGGTCAGAGATCCACCAGTAAGTTTGCTTGTTTTCTTTCTTTCATTTTTAAAAAATTAACATTCAAATCCAATAGATTAAACCCTGGTAAAACTCTCACGGCACAGGTTAACATTTGTGTGCTCCAGTATAGTAGAAATCTGGCATGGAAGAGACCCTATGGAGTCATCTATATGGATTAAAGCATTAAGATAGATAATTGACCTTGTATAATGCTACTATCTTCCCACCTAGATGTTTCACTGCTCAGCAAGACACTTGATTGGTGTGCAGTCTGGGCCAGAGAGACCCTACCCCAGGGGCAAAGTCTCAGCTGGTGTAAATGGGGGTAGCCCCATTGACACCAAGGGGGCTACGCTGAAGGAGAAGTTGATTCCCTCCTTCCCACCCTCTGGAGGAGAGAGTTGGAAGAAGGTTCCAACTTATCCCAAAGATGCAAGTTCAGCCAATTCACCATGCGGGGGCTAGGAACCATGCAATTCAAAAGTCAGAACTGTGTCTGCACAGGTTGGAAAAAGGCCTTGACAATGTGGCAGGGAGCAGCCTAAGCAGAAGCTGTCCTTGCCCATGTTTTCAGGGCATTAAGAGAAAGAAAACAAGTTCTTGTCCAGCCCCACTTCTCCTTCCCTTCCTACTCAGCTGCTGATTGTCCTGAGTGATGGGTTTGTTGCGGGTGATATCAAGGAAATCTCCTTCATGCAGGCTGAGGTGCAACACCAGACAGAACGTCATTGCCCAGAAAGCAGGCCTCAGCTCACCCTCTGTAGCTCTCTGGGTGAACATCCTCCCTCTGCCATCAAGCCCATTTACTTGAATGAATCAACTGGATTTGAATAAAATCAGAACCAACAAGGGTGAAATCTGGCCCCTGTTACCAGTGTGATCAAACTCATGATGCCTAATGGTTCTTGGGTCATGGGGTGGGGTCCTGGTCACCTAAAGGCTCTTGGGTAGCCTATGTCCAAAAGGTTCAGTGCCTAGACAATGGGGTCTCCAGGATTATCGACCCCAGCCTTTGTTGGCAGTGTCAGCAGAAGGACCAAGGACTGAAGAATAAGCTGCATGACTCTTCAGTAATCTCATGAAACAATGGGACTATTCACAGCAAAGCCAGAGTTACAATTTGTTCTCTTGAAAATCCTATGCCCCATCCTCCTTTCTTTGGGTCTCTTTCCCAAGGCTGCATTTTTTATTCAAGAGCCCCTTTCTTTTTGTAGATCTTCTTTCTCTTGCCCATGCACTTTCCCCTCTCCCTTACCACAGTTTCTCTGGCCCCAGTCCTCCGTCCCCTCTCCTTCCCACATCAGCCTCCCCCAAGGTCCTCCAGGATCATTGTTTTCTCTGCACTCTTCCCCTTGGGACACACATTCCAAGGTTGGGAATACACACTTTTCCATTCCCCTCTCAAGTCCAGTGAGAAGAAACTTGCCCAACAACCTCAAGAACATGGGTAGGA
This sequence comes from Gopherus evgoodei, assembly GCF_007399415.2. Taxonomy (NCBI): domain Eukaryota; kingdom Metazoa; phylum Chordata; order Testudines; family Testudinidae; genus Gopherus; species Gopherus evgoodei. The sequence continues at coordinate 4,733,909 of NC_044334.1, forward strand.
ACTGGCCCCGACCCAGACCCTCAGCTGGTGTAAATCAGCCTTGCTGCATTCGCTTTAGTGGAGTGATGGCCACCACAGCAGCTAAGAATCTGTCCCACCATTTTAAAAGGTGAAGCAGTTACTTGTTGTTTAGAAACAGTGGCGTCAAATCCTGACACTGCCGGGCCAACCGCATACAAATCTCCCATAAAGTCCATGCATAGGATTTGTACAGGTAAAGCTTCCACCAGGTTACAGATTAAGCAAAAGGAGAAATGTAGTGATCCTCAGCATGGCCTTCTCCTGGGATTTAGAACCTACTTTTTGTAGGGCAAATATACAAGCTATAAATTTCTCCTCTTGTAGTTTGGACACAAGCAATTATTACATTAAACTGGATTAAAATGGATTGAGTATGATTTTTAACATGACTATTCTGAAGCAAATGCAGAGCTCTGGAAGGACTCTTAGCTTGATCCTTCCCCACTTGCATCCATGTTACACCAGTTACTCCCTTGGCTCTAGTGGGGTTATTCCTGATTTACATCATTGCAAACTCGAGGCGTGTGCCAGGTCCTTTGCTTAGAGCCCCATTCGCTTCTCCTACTTACCTTTTCAGTGCAGAAGTCCACACACTTGTCCACAGACATGTTCAGCATCACCCTAGTCACAGGCAAAGCTAAGGAGATGTTGTCTGGCCGATGGAAGCATCCGCGGAATATTGCGCTGCCATCTGGAACAGAGAGAGCTGGTTAGTAAAGGTCCATGTGACATGGAAGACGGAAAGTCTGGTTCACCAGCAACAATGGCTGTAGTGCAAAGAGACATGAGTCGAGACTCTCTGAGAGCCTTTCTTGGTCTTCTCCACCAGCTGCCACCATCCCATCATGAAACCTGGGCAATCAATCCACCCAAACCCAATCCTTCTGGCTGCAAATGCTATCCTCAGCGACAAATAATCCGACCTTCCTCCCAACTGAACAAACCCTCCTGACTGATGCAAAGAGTCTCCATTCCAAATCCTCCACCACACAAAGGCATGAGATAGGTTAGAGACCCTTGCCACGCATGCTGGTTCCATGCAGTTCCCTGCCACCTGGGGCTAGTTCCATGAAGAGAGGGCCAGTATGAATGAGTCTGCAACCACCTACATATGTCTAACAAACTAATGAACAGAGTCTGGCTGGTAACAGGGCTGGCTACCATTGATCTTATCAGAATCTGAATCCAGGGTGAAAGGCTCCAATCCCCTGAGCAATCTCGTCTCTTCACTACCACAGATTTATCAAGGACCCTTCCCCTTATTCTCAGGGAACAATCCAACTTTCATGACAATTTTAAGTTAAATAAGCTTCTGGTACAGTAAAGGAGCCAATTCTAACTGAATACCATTAGCTGTACTCTGAGAAAGCACCTAGAACATTATCTAGAAAAACACTCTTTGCTGCCTTGAATAAAAATACACCAGTTGACATGCAAACGCCTCATGTTTGTAGTGAGAGGTTATCTGGAAAGCAAACAGCAGCACAAAGTCAATGAGAATCTGTCTCCCCATAGACTTTCTTTGCTGTTTAATTCCTTATCCTCTGTTCTATGCAGCTTGTTTCTTTTTCTCTCGCTCTACAAGGAGAGTATTGAGCAGCGTGATTAAGGATTATTAATAGACACCAGAGCCCCCGCCTCAGCTACTGTGTGCTTTTCTCCAGCCAGCCTAGAAAGGGTGTCAATTGGAAAGCCATTCTGGAGGAGGAGGACCTATCTCCCTGGGCTCTGAGCTGTTTGTGTGCACCCACTGCCATACACTTACTTGTTAGCCTGGCACTTTGTGTCTAAGCTCCATCATTTCACGAAGGCAGGGTGAATCTTGGAAAGTCTCTGGCCTGATTTGCTTGAAGCCAAAGATGACCCATGACTGTCAATAATGGGGGTGAGGGGGAGGGGCAGAGTGAGGGCAGCCGGCTTCAGCGGTGGTACTGAGCATGCTTAGTCCATGTGAGTATGCTTAGTACAAGGCAAGCAGCAAATCTAGGGGGGATGACATGACCTGCATGCCCTCCCCCATGCATCACCGTGACTTGAAGCCCTGCTCCTCCCGTGGGTACTCAACATACTTGGCTGAGTTCCTTTTTTTTCTCTCCCTTGTCATCTTCCATCATTTGCTGGCCACTTTTAACCCTCTCTCTGGCTCTTTGTGTTTAATATCTCTATCAGCAAAATGACGCTGTTGGGTTGCTTGGGATTTTGAAAGCCCAAGTGACGTCACCAGTTCTGTAAAGAGGCAAGTAATCTTTACCCCAGAAATTGGATTCAGAGTGATGAGGAATTAGGAAGGCACAATGCAGTTGCATCTCAGCTGCTTGAGATGGGAATATTTGTCCTTAAACATGCCTTTAAAAATACTCTGGCTCTGGGTTGTGTGCACGGGGCTGGATTAGAGATTGAACAGAAGCAATCGCCTCCTTGGAAAACATGCATCAGGCAACTAACATTGCCATGGACCCCTCTCCTCCTGTTTCTAGCTTTCTGGGTTGAACTCCTGCATGATGACATTCTAACCCAATAAGCGAATCCATTTGTGCTGCTCTTTGAAATAACAACAACTCCTTTAAACTGAGATGTCAGAAGCAAAGTGCATTTTGTAGTGTCCTGTATGAAAGGTCAGGGTGTTCTGTATGTCTGTGTGTTCTGATGCGTTTTTAGAACAAACATCTGCAGTGGTCAGCCCTAAAATGTCAACATTTGCCCACAGTGACCACAGTGTGGTAGCTTACATACCCCAGTACGAACATGTATGTGGCAGAGAAAATGGCTCTGGAGTCTCAGATATTGTATATTATGAACTTACACACACAAAAACCAACCAACTAGCTTCAAAGTTGAGCTAGGCGAAATTTTTTTTGACCAAAACTTTCTTCAACAAGAAACAGATTTGGTGCCACTGAACATTTTGGGAATTCATGTCAGTTTTGCTGAATTGTTTCAATCAGAATAAAAAAAACCCTACAAAAATAAGTTCTGGAAATAGCATAATATTTTTTAATTTGAAGTAACTTTTTGTTTAGAGATTTCCTCTGTTTAGTTTAATAAATTCAAAAACATCTTCACATGCTCAAATTTGATGTGAAACATTTCATTCAACTATAAATGAACTTTTTCCCAACTTTTTAATTTGCCAAAAAAAAATTTTTAAATGCAATTTTGGTTTGACCCAAAGTGATTTTTTCCCGTTTTTGAATTGCCAGTTAAACCAAAAAATTATAGGCGCTGAACTTAGCTGTTTTGGGAGTGTGGAAGACCTCCTGGCTTGAAGTGGTTTCCAGTTTGGTACAATAGCTGTCAGTTCAGCACCCCCACTATACCCATTGGTCCAGCACCCATGCAAAAAATCCATTATTCATACACTTTCACTTACAACTAAAGTGGCTGCTAGTTTAGATTAAGGAAAAACTCAGTGACTGAATGAAAATAAACAAGAGAAAAGAGTAAGCACAGTGTATGTGCCTCACGGTAATAGGCTGCAGCAGCTCTGATAACAAAATGGCTGTTTTGGAAATATAAAGAAGCAGTACACAGAAAACAAACATCCCAGGTACATGGCTGCCTACGCCACATGACAGCGGGGAAACTGTTGATTAAAACTGACTTTATAATGGAAACTTGCCGTAGGTCTGTATTAACAATGGCTTTGCAGCAAAGAATATGCTTAGCTTCCCAGAGTATGCTGGCAGCAAAGCTTGGAGTACTCCACTCTCTTCTGGTCTTCTCAGAGCAAGCCAGTGCCATGAACAATTTGTGAGTGTTCATTTGCATTTTTCTAATTTGATTTCTGCTGGCTTTCCTCTGGGACAGCCTGGCAAAACCCCCAAACCATTCCTCCTGGAGGTCTTAGACACATCCAAGTATCACCATAAATGATCATTCACCTGACGGGATAGATTCTCTCTCTCCCTTTCACATTTAAGTACTTGCTAATGAGCCCCACAAGTCTAGGGGCTTAAAGATGAAGGGAGGCTGAATACAATGAATACGAAATTACAGGCAAGATTCACATAAGCCTTAAAAAGTCAGAAAGAGATCAAAACCCCATTTCTGACTCATTAAAGAAGCACTCTGTATTCACAGATGCCTCTGCCTTTCTGTCTCTCTCTTCTTTCCCTCTTCTTTGGCTGTGTTACAGTTAATCCGCCTGTCCAAATCACTTAATAAGGTTACACCCCTTCCATTCACAACCCTGGCTCCGTTTATGCAAAGTGGGTCGTTATTATCTCAAAAGTTTCAGAATAGCATCCGTGTCAGTCTGTATCCACAAAAAGAACAGGAGTACTTGTGGCATCTTAGAGACTAACAAATTTATTTGAGCATAAGCTTTTGTGAGCTAAAACTTACTTCATCGGATGCATAGACACTCTCAAAGGGAGGTTATGGCTTTTCCAGGCAGCAAAAGTGATCTGCTGAAGTCACCTTGCACTTAGAACATGCACCAGTAAATTACTTTCCTGAAATGGGGAAATCTCCCTCAAGGAACAGTCAATATTTTGGACAAAGTCTGGTGTTTAGAGCAGCAGTGAACTGGAAGGCAGGACTCCTGGGTTTCAATTCCAGCATCTGCCACAGATTTACTGTGCAGCTTTGATCAAGTCACTAGATTATTTAGGCCCAGCTTCAGGTGTAAAATTGCCACCATCACTGACCACCAGGGGATAGCCACACCCACATAGGAAATGTGAGTTTCAAGTTGATGACATCCCCTTAACAGCCTGTTAACACTCAAAAAACAATATCAGACCAAACCAAGCACCCATTGCACCTCCAGAACCTTCAGGCCTGGTTTCTGATCGTTCTTTTCTACTGCCTCGTTTTAAGGCACAACGCAAGCTTGACTGTACCTGCCTAGCACAGATGTAGGTCGGAAGCTGGGATTTAACCCCAAACCATCACACCCTTTTTTCTGGGCTCAGCATGACCTTCCTCTAGGAAAGTCACTGCGATGCGGAAGTATCACAAGGGGATCCCCTCCAGAGGGCACCAATGGACCTACCCTACATCGTGACACCCCTGAAAACAAGCAAGACATATACATTTACTGAACTACATTATTAGATAGTTGGGCCAAAGACAGCAGATGCATTCCTTCAGATGTCTCATGACTAGCTAATTATAAGACAGGCAAGGCCTCTAATCCAGATCTGAGGCCCTTATCAGTCAGCCTGTGGGACTCCTTGCCAGAGGATGTTGTGAAGGCCAAGACTGCAACACGGTTCAAAAAAGAACTAGCTAAGTTCATGGAGGACAGGTCCATCTATGGCTATTAGCCAGGATGGGCAGGGATGATGTCCCTAGCCTCTGTTTGCCAGAAGCAGGAGTGGCGCCAGGGTTTTTGGCGCCCTAGGCAGGGGTCCTTCCGTGCTCCCGGTCATTGGCGGCAATTCTGCAGTGGGGGGGGTCCTTCTGCACTCCCGGTCTTCGAGGCACTTCGGCGGCGGGTCCTGGAGCGAGTGAAGGACCCACCGCAGAATTGCTGACAACAACCCAGAGCGCAGAAGGACCCCCCGCTGCCGAATTACTGCAGAGGGTGGCAAAATGCCACCCTCCCAAATCCTGGTGACCTAGACAACCGCCTAGGTTGCCTAAATGAAAGCTCCGGCCTTGGTCAGAAGTTGGGAATGGTCAACAGGGGAAGGATCACTTGGTGATTCCCTGTCCTGTTCATTTCACTCTGGGGCACCTGGCATTGGCCATGGTCGAAAGACAGGATACTGTGCTACATGGGGGGAGGCAAAGCTCAATGGTTTGAGCACTGGTCTGCTAAACCCAGGGTTCTGAGTTCAATCCTTGAGGAGGTTATTAAGGAATCTGGGGCAAAAATCTGTCTGGGGATTGATCCTGCTTTAGGAAAGGGGGTTGGATGACCTCCTGAGGTCTCTTCCAACCCTGATGTTCTTCTTTGGTCTGACCCAGTATGGCCATTCTTATATAAACCCTACCACAATAGGAAATCCCTGTAATAACTAGTCCTTGTCAACAAAACCATGGGAGAGCAAATCCTTTGTGATATTACAAAATGGACATCCCTTGAGTAATTAAACACATTTCTGCTCCATTAGAGATGGTCGGCGGGAAAAGAGGGCATTGATCAGCAAGCTCTTACAGGCTACCTGGGCCCAGAGGTATGCTCAATGAATTGAAACAGTCTAACTTCCCGTGGATCAATCAGCTGATTCTTTTAGTGACTATCAGCTACTCTCATAGTCAGCTAATTCCATACTGTGTCTGGATTCCTGCACAGCACCCAGGTGTACAAAGCTCATATTACAGATAGAATCAGAATGAAAGTCTCCAATAGTTTCAATGCAGTGTCACTTGCAATTGCAAATTCTACTCTTCCTATTGATGGTTATGATGGTAGGTGCCTCCAAGCCCTGTCAAAGCATCAGGGTCCCATTGTGCCAAACAAATAAAGAAGGCAGGCCCTGCCCCAGAGAGACGTATCAGGCAGGACACAACAGATGGATCAAGCAATCAGACAGGGTGGGAAGACTGAAATACTAGGTACCTTTACTGACTAGTGGAGCAAACAATCAGTGTGCCGGCCAGGTTATGATTTAGCACAGGCCACCTACACCGCCGAGTGATGGGGCGAGGAACTGCACCTTAACAGGGCATAGAAATCCCCCTCAGAGCCTGTGCTTCCAATTGCTCCCGAGGGCTTAGCTACCTCGTTGGCTGGCACAGTAGAGAAAACAGAGAGCATCACCAGTGCACCGAGAGCACACGGTCTCTTGTAGAAATCTCGCCACCACTCACGCCTGCCTGCTGCCCATATGAGTGCATCCTGCGACCTCCTTGTCTGCTCTGGCACATGATCTCTCTGCTGGCTGGAGAAGCCAGACACTGCTTGGTGGTGGGCTGAGATGCCAGCTCAATTTTCCAGCCAGCTGAACCTGGCCTCCCTCCTCCTCACAGAGATGACCTGGCTTTGGACCGCTCTCCTGAATCGGCCACGACGTCTCTCCAGAGCCACCTCCAGCCTTTGCCCTTTCATGAGCATTTATTTTTCCTGAGGTCTAAACCACCCTCTGGAGTGAGCTCCTTGGACTGAAGTTATTTGCAGTGGAGGTGACCAGAATTTCTCATCCCTCTGGAAGCTCATGAACCAGCCTCATTAGTCAAGTTACTGACGCATGGCCACTCGGTTAATACTTCCTTTACAAGCATGGGAGGCCTTAGCCATGGGAGACTGCTGACATGACACTGAGAACATTCCGCCAGAGAGAGATTCCTGCCCTTTGTCAAAGGTAGGAGGGTGAAGTGGGGAGCCTAGCTCTTTAATTCATGGCATTTCACTGAGGAGACCCTTACTTCAGAAGAAAACTTCCTACTTCCATAGCCCCTTTCATCTCATTACTGCTCTTCTGGTATCTCCTAGAGGGCCCAGTTGAGATCCCAATGTGCTAGGTCCTGTCCATACCCATAGAGAGAGAGAGTCTGTGTCCCAAAGGACTTTCAATCTAAACAGACAGAAGAAGGATGTATTGTCACCCCCACATTATGGATGGGGCACTGACACACACACAGATTAAGCTACTTGTCCAAGTGCACACCGGGAGTCTGTGGCAGAGCCAGGGACTAAACCTAGATCTCTTGAATCCCAGGTTGTCTCTTAACCAAAAGAATGTCCTTCCTCTCTGCTGCATCCGTACAGCACTTTAGAGCCCTGTGAATGAGGGGAACACCCCACTTGGAATATAGGTAGAATTATCCCCATTGTAAGGTGGGGAAACAAAGCCAGAGAAAAGTTACAAAGCCACATTTTCACTGAAGGGTTCAGTCTATCAGCGGTGTTTCCTTCGCCATTTCAGTCCACAGACAGGAATCAATTCTTACACATCCTCTTCCATCTGCTTCCCCTCCCCCACAAGCTCCTCAGATTCTGTGCACCCATAGAGCATTTTCTGTCTCTTATTATGATAATGATCTGTTGTCGCCTAATGGCTGTGAAGCTAGATTTGCTAATGGCATTTGAGTGAGTCATTTCGAGCTACAACAAAACAAGGGCAAAAGCAATTTGCTGGGAATGAGCTTCGTTCCTTCTGTGTGAGGCCTTTCCAGTGAGACTCATGTTGCTGCATTTTGCTGGTTGCTTATGACAGAAAACAGGAGCAAAAGCCCTGGAGCAAAGTCTATATCTATTTTTATCCTCTCCGGGATACTCACCATGCTGTGCCTGGGGACAGTGGGGCAAGAAGCACTTCAGATTCTGTCTCTTTTCCTGGACCTGCCCTGATCCTTTGTCAGGGAAGCAGGTGATCCTTGTTCATCCGAATTTCACCCTTTGCGTGTGGGAAGCTTGTTGCCTGAGGAGCAAAGAGATTTCCAGGTCTTCCCTCCCACCCCACCTGACAGTCCGTGGTCTCCTGTGGTTCTCCCAGTCCAAGTTATAAATGATCAGGGACTAAGGGAAATGCTTTCACCACTGCAGTAGAAGAGAATCTAAATTTCCTCTCCGAGGCTGATGGAGCAAAGGCCAACAGGGAGGTCAATAGAAAGCTGTTGACTCAGAATGGAGACCGGAGGGGTCTCAATTGGTGAAGACGGCAAAGTTTTCACAGAGAATCACTCTCCTGAAGGGACTGGAGCAGCAGGTGACCTTCACATCAGAGCAACCTGCTGAACTGGATCCTCAGAGCCAGAGACCAGGTGGATTCACTGTCTGGGCATCTGTCACGGAGTCCCCGGGTGATGCTCTGGAACTGCTCCCCACAAAGCTAGTCAGGACTTTGGGGAGCCTCCTCTCCCTTGGAGCAAACTGTCTTCAGGGCAAGAAGCTCACACGGCTTCACTTTCCTGGGTCTGACCTTGGAGCATTCAGCATATGCCCCTCCATGCGGTTCCCACAGCAAGTCCGCCCAGGCGGGGTCCTGGGGAAGCCAGAGGGTCCTGCATGCACCCCCACTTTGCAGTCAGACGTGACTCTTAGCCAATCAGTAAAACAGAGGTTTATTAGATGACAGGAACAGGCTCTAAAACAGAGTTTGTAGGTACAGAGAATGGGACCCCTCAGCCGGGTCCATTCTGGGGCCCAGCAAGCCAGACAACCCCTCTGCTCTCACTTCCAGTCCCCAGCCAGCTCCCAACTGAACCCCCCTCCAGCCCAACCTTCTCTGCTGAGTTCCTTTCCCGGGCCAGGAGGTCACCTGACCTCTTTGTTCTCCTGCACCTTTAGCATCCCCTTGCAGGGGGGAAGGGCCCAGGCCATTAGTTGCCAGGAGACAGAGTGTTGGCCAGAAACTGAGGCAACCACACAGTATTCAGAGGAAACATTAAGAACAGTCCCACTTCGTCACAGCATCCCAACATCTTTGGCCAGCACAGTCCAGCTCTGATTGTTTCAGACTGGTGATCTTTGAGAATCTAAGTTCCCAAAAGATACAGGTTTGCTGGAGAGATAGACGTTCAAGCTGGTTCTAATACTTTTTAAATGGATGCTCTAATCTCTAATAGACATAATAATGCAGAAAAGGCAGGAGGATTCAATTAACAGTTCTGTTTTACAATTGGGAAAAAACAGACAATGTCGTTATATTATTATATGATGATGAAATACTTTCCCTTCTACCAGTTACTAAAGACGATATTCAGCAGCAGGTCCTGAAATTAAACATTCCATGTGCATTCAATAGTTTTAAAAGAGATTGCCAAGGAACTGTTTGAATCATCAGTCTTGTTTCAATAAGTCTTAGAATGCTGGGGAAGTTCCAGAAGTCTGGAAGAAAGTTAACGTTGTGCCAATATTTAAAAAGGGTAAACAGGATGACCTGGGTAATTATAGGCCTATCATCCGAACATAGATCCCAGGTGAACGAATGGAATGGCTGATATGGGATTGATTAAAAAGAATTAAAGGAGAGTACTGTAATTAATGACAATCACCATGTGTTTAGAGAAAATAGATCTTGTCAAACTAACTTGATATCTTTTTTGAGGAGATTACACATTTGGCTGTAAAGGTGTTGATGGAATATACTTAGGCTTTGTCTACACTACCGAGTTTTGTTGGCAAAAGTTATGACACTTTAATTAAAGTGCTTTAATTAAAACCCCAGTTGCACGTCCACACTAGTTCCTTGTGTCGGCAAGGTGCATCACACTAACAGCTCATGCATGACACAGGGAGCAGTGCACTGTGGTAGCTATCCCACCGTGCAACTGGCCGCAGGGTGCTTTGGGAAGGGTTTGCAATGCCTCGTGGGGCAGGTGCATCACACTAACAGCTCATGCATGACACAGAGAGCAGTGCACTGTGGTAGCTATCCCACCATGCAACTGGCCGCAGGGTGCTTTGGGAAGGGTTTGCAATGCCTCGTGGGGCAGGTGCATCACACTAACAGCTCATGCATGACACAGAGAGCAGTGCACTGTGGTAGCTATCCCACCGTGCAACTGGCCGCAGGGTGCTTTGGGAAGGGTTTGCAATGCCTCGTGGGGCAGGTGCATCACACTAACAGCTCATGCATGACACAGAGAGCAGTGCACTGTGGTAGCTATCCCACCGTGCAACTGGCCGCAGGGCGCTTTGGGAAGGGTTTGCAATGCCTTGTGGGGCAGGTGCATCACACTAACAGCTCATGCATGACACAGAGAGCAGTGCACTGTGGTAGCTATCCCACCGTGCAACTGGCCGCAGGGCGCTTTGGGAAGGGTTTGCAATGCCTCGTGGGGCAGGTGCATCACACTAACAGCTCATGCATGACACAGAGAGCAGTGCACTGTGGTAGCTATCCCACCGTGCAACTGGCCGCAGGGCGCTTTGGGAAGGGTTTGCAATGCCTCATGGGGCAGCCACAGTGTCACATGATGCAGGTTTCTCAATCCATCCGAGTAGATTGTCAGCTGATTTTCAACTGAACTGTGGGTGGGGGGTGGGGAGGAGAGTGGTGTTTCTGGGGTGCGGGAGACAGCAGGCTGACTGATCAATCCTGAGGCAGGGTAGCGGGACACCCTCCCAGCCCCACCCCCACATCAGCCCCTGGCTCTGCCTGGCACATTGGCCTCTCCTGAAGCAGCCCGCTCTGCCTGCCTGCTTATGGTTCCATGACTGGTTCTGTGGTTCCCTCTGAGTTCTCCCACAGCCTCCTCATCTGCCGGGAGCAGCATCCAGAGCTGCCCTGGGAGCTCTCCATGCTGAGGAATGTCAGAGCATTGCAGCAGTCCTGTCCCTCCCCCTCTCCGCCTCCCTGCAGCAGCAGTCTGCCTGCCACTGTGCTCCTGTGCAGGGCACAACAGGAGCCCTCCAATGATTTGCTTTTTGTTCCCCAAAGGGAGCAGCGCACTCAGCTGCCAGATACTTCCCGGAACTTGGAAAGCGGAGGGGTGCATGCCTGCGGGGCAGCCAAGATCAAACCAGTGAGCAGAGCGGTCATGTGGGATACCGGGGGAAGCCAGTTCTGTCGACAAACAGCAGAGTCTGCACTGACGCTCTGTTGCTTGAACTTTGCTGCAAAAAGCTTTATGCCTCTTGTCGAGGTGGTTTTATTTTGTCAGCAAAATAGCAGAGTTTTGCCGCCAAAAGTAGCTTCGTAGTGTGTGTACTTCCCCTGTTTGTAGTGTAGCGTAGACAAGAGCTTAGACTTCTGTAAGGCTTTTGACTTGGTACCATGTGACATTTTCATTAAGAAACTAGAACAGGCCAAAATAAACATGACACAAGTCCAATGGATTAAAAACTGGATGACTGATAGCCCTCAAAGAGTAACTCTAAAAGGGGCATGACTGTGTTGCCCGTGGGGTCCTGCAGGAATCAGTTCTTGGCCCTCTGCTATTTAACATTTTTATCAATGACATGAAAGGAAACTTAAAATCATCACTGATGAAGTTTGCAGGTGACACAAAGATTGGGGGAAGTGATACCTAATGAAGAGGGCAGGTCATTGACACAGAGCGATCTGGATCACTTGGTAAGCTGGGCACAAGCAAACAATACGTACTTTAATACAGCTAAATGTAAAGTTGTACATCTAGGAACTAAGAATGTCGGCCATACTTGCATATGGGGGGACTCTATCCTAGGGTCTCTGAAAAGGACTTGGGGGGTCGTGGAGGGTAATCAGCTGAACGTGAGCTCCCAGGGCAATACTGTGGCCAAAAGGGCTAATGTGATCACTGAAGTACAAACAGGAATCTCCAGTAGCAGTGGGGAGATTATATCCCCCTGTATTTGACACTGACTGCTACTGGAATACTGCATCCAGTTCTGGTGCCCACAAAAAAAAAAGATGCTTGTAAATTGGAGAGGGTTCAGAGAAGAGCCACAAGAATGATTAAAGGATTGGAAACCGGCCTTATAACGATAGCTGGAAGCAGCTCAATCTGCTTAGTTTAAGACAGAGAAGTTTAAGGAGTGACTTGATCACAGTCTGTAAGTGTCTACATGGGGCACACTTCTGGCTAGCAGACCAAGATATAATAAGATCTAGCAGCTGGAATTTGAAGCTAGACAAATTAAGGCCTGTTCTCCTGGTCTACACCTAAAATGTAAGTCAACTCAAGTAAGTTGCACAGAGCTGTGAAAATTTTCACTCCCTGAGCATTGCAGTTAGGTTGACCTAACCCTCACCATAGACATGGCTAGGTCAACCAAAGGATACTTCCATCAACCTAGCTCCTGCCTCTTGGAGAACCCTCCCCCCCCTCCCCCCCGTTGATGTGGGAAGTGTGCACTAGCACAACTGCAGCAGTGTCACTGTGCCGCTGGAGCAGGTGTGCTGTAGACACCCTCAGACTAGAAATAAGGCACAGAGAGGGATTTAAGCAGGGGAGCAACTTACCAAGTGGCAATTTTTAAATCAAGATTGGATATTTTTCTAAAAGATCTGCTCCAGGGCAAAGCGGAATTAATTCAGGGATGTTAACTGGCCTGTGTTGTATAGGAACAATCACAGTGGTTCCTTCTGGCTTTATAAGCTATGAAATAACATCTGAATAAAACACCCATTCCATCCAGGAACAGCTCATCCCATGAGGGCCATCTTGCTGCAGGCAACACTCGTACAGATAAAATCAACTCCGGAAAGTCTGAGCTTACCTGATGTGAAGCTCATACCTTAACACAACCTCAGCTATCACCTTATCAGCACATTACAAACAAGCTGCTCTTCAGATCTCATGTATTGGCCTGAGACTGTCAGGAGACACGGGTTCTTTCCCCAGACCTGCCGCAGGCTTCCCAAACAAGTCACTTCCGTGCTCTGTGCCTCAGTTTCCCTACTGGCGAAATGAGGATGCTCATTCTGAGTTACCTTACCAAGGGGGTTTAGGAGCCTTAATTCAGTAGTACCTGAAACGCTATCTGAGCTCACCAAATGGAAAGTGCACTAGGACACTTCTGTGCTGTAACTACTGCCTGTCATACAGACCAATATTGTCTCATTGTTTCCATCTGCTCCCCTGTCTGTCTGGTTTCCATCTGTCTCACACTCAGATTGGAAGCTCTTTGCAGCAGGAACCGGCTTTCTGTGCTGTGGGTGCCTGGCCGATGCCTGGGGCCACTAGGTACAACAGTAACACAAATAGTCAATAATCTAGACAACTTGTGGGGCCATCTCAAATAAGTAGTAACATCAAAGTGGAATCCATTATCTATTATTATCTGTTGCTAAACCAGTCTGAGTTGCAGACGCAAGTCATTTGAGACCCGTATGCTCCATGCTGCTCACATTCCAGCCAGGCACTGTCTCCCCCAAAACAATGATTATGCCTCTGTTTTCAATCAGAGAAATTCAAATCATTTGGCATATTTACCAAGCAATCACTCAGGAAGACTTTGGTCTGCCTGGCAGGAATGAACTAATTAGCCAGGTTCACTGCATAGCTGGTGCTGGCTTCATTATGAAAGTACTGTAAGTATGCAGTGCGATTCAGACAGTCCATTTCTCAGCTCTTTTGTAATACCGCAAATAATCCTGACATCTGCAACTCAGCATTAAGGTTAATGAGGTTTGACAGGTCCATGCTGACACACCTTTTGCTGTAAATTAATAACACGGCTTCTCTAAGAGACCGTCAGCTCCCCAAGACTCTCTCTCTCCCCACTCCTCTGTTTCTGGCAAACGCTAATGCCCGCTCACTGCAAGGGAAAGACCCTTTGATTATAAGAAGTGTCCTATAGGTTTGTAACATCGTTAATGTTTCAGGACAGCTGCTGAGGGAGACATGCCGATGCTGCAGTTTTAATGGACAGCATTTCACCACTTACAACGGAAGACACAAATGAGCACAGGGATGCCGCGGACTTTGCTTTTGACAACAACGGTGGGATGCACTGAAACATGTAATGCAGGCGTTCCCCCACGTTTTCACTGGGCGGACCACATTTGGACACTCAGATTGTCTCATAGACACTTTCCCTCTCATCTGCCACCCCATAGCATCCCTGTGGCAACCACGTCCCTGTCAACTCGAAAATGTCACAGAAGGGGAATAGTGAATGGATTTTGAGTTTCTTTTAATGCAGGTTACCATGTGACCAGCCAGTTCTCTGAGAACTGCCAATGAGTGCCCTGCTGTCCATGGGCCATACTTTGAGAACCTCTGTTGTGATCCATAGGGGCTGCTCCCTTGGGCAAGTGACCTGGTCTTTTTTGCTCTCAGCCAGGCAGAGAACTGGGGAAAAATCAGGCCCTGCCTATAAACACAATGAGAGGGAACACAGTGCCAGGGAGTGATCACTGGAGTGGAGTGGTGTTCAGGAGGCCTACGATCTGTTCCCACCTCTGCTGCTGACCTGAGTGAGTCTCTCGCCATTTGGCTGTCTTGCCTAAGGTGCATTAGGGATCATTCCGCACTTGTGTCTCCTCTTGTTCTGAGCCCATGGCTCTTGCCTCCTCTCATAGACCGAAAGCGACCACCAGATCATCTCAGCTGATCTCCGATCACAGCCCCCTCCCAACACCCACATACTAAAGCCAACACCCAAAATGAGACAAAAGTTTTGCCACCCTCAGATTTCTGTTTCTACAACTGCCCCACGGTACTTGATATTAATATGGAATCTTGTTCTCCTGTAGTTCAAACCCCAGGGCTTCCCAGATCTACATGTTAGCCATGGACTGCCTTGTATCTTTGTAAAGGTTCCTTTCAAGAAAAAAAATCTGGCGTGTAGTTCATCACAGAAAGCACACGGCATTGAGTTTTCTTCTTTTCGTTATTTGTTGCTAAATTATGCAGTGAAGTCAATCAATCCTTATTAAAATGATTATGGCAAGACCCCAGATGGAGTAATTTGACAGCTGCTGCACACTTTACCATCACAACGACACCGTTCTTGGCAGCTTCCGCCAAAGAGTGTCAGAAAAAAGGCTTAGAACGGGGGGTAATTACAGTATTATGCAATGTAACTGGAAGCCAAGAGGAGTCCCTTTAAGAGAAAGCGGGAGAGAGCATGTGTTCGAAGGAGAGTGGAGTGGAAGCCCACTTATTCCTTTCTGGGGCCCGTGTATATTCTTCATCTCCTCTAGAAACAGAAGTGCCCACATTCAGTTCTGATGCCCACCCACAGCTCCGCCGGCATCATTTCTGCAGGAGAAATGGAACAACACAATATTCCTAATTCAAAGGTCTCTCTCTCCTTGCGGGATGAAGAGGAACTAAAGGGCCTGTGTCCAGATTTTGACTTCAGGCCAGGTTAAATCCTGAGTAATTCCCCTCATCAGTGCTCAGGACCTAGGACCAGCAGTGAAAGCCCCTCCTTAGCTTTCCTTGTGAAGAAAGGTAAGAGCAGAGCTACCCAGTGGCAAACGGCTCAATCCATCACACTCTCCAGACTCCTGAATGACAGAAGATAATAATAACACTTTGCTCTTCTATAGTGCTCGTCCTCTGCGGATCTCCAAGCACCTTACAAAGGAAGGTGAATATCTTTAACCCCAGTTTACTGATGGGAAGCAGAAAAATTATGAGATTTGCCCCAGGTCAGGGGCATAAACAGAACCCAGGTCCCCTGATTCCCAGTCTAGTGCACTATGCACTGGACCAGAAGATTAACTGGGGCTTTAGGAAAGCCAGGAAGGGGGGGTTCCACGGCTCATCCCATGCATTACTGAAAATAATCACACACACCCCATCTCCCCTTTTCCCCAGTTTATGAGTCAACGTTGCCCAGCACTCATATGAGGAATGTGGTGGGAGGCGAAGCTAGGAAAAGAGAAAGAGGCCAGGCAAAGTTGATGGGAGGAATATCAAGTTCCCCTTTCTGTATAGCAGAAGGACACAGAATGGCTGCTTGAAGTAGCCCTGCAGTTACCATATAGTGCACCACGGGACCCAGAGAGTGTGAGCCTAAAGCCAACCAACTGTCCAGCCATAGTTCACTCTTACTGCAAGAGATGGCTTCCCCTGTCTCAGAGAGGGAGTGTGGGCAGTATGGGAGCCACAGTCTGGCCACCTCGAGGGCACAATGTGTGCCACGCCTCTTGGCACAAGCCTTCCCCCAAATAAACCCCAGCAATTTCTCTGGAAACAACCCCAGTTAAGAGAGCAGCCCAGCCCCTCTGTGCCTGGGATGCCCCTTCCAGAGCTGCCCTCTCCTCGTTGAAATCCTCCCTGCAGCCAGAAGCAAAAGATGCTGGAGCTCTTGCCAGAGAGCTCATAGTTATCCACAGCTGGGGAAGTCCGGACAGTTCAGAGACACCTCTGCACATTGCAGGAAAGCATCAGAGCCCAACCAAAGCCAAGCTCCCAAACTAGTGAGGTACTTGGGCTCCCCAGCCTGGGTCTCACTATTCACTTTGGGCTGCAGGCATCAGCATGAATTGAGCATGAGAAGAGGAGAGTGCAGTGTTCACAGTGGTGTGATCACCAGGGGTGAAATGCACCCTCCAGGTAAGCCCATGGAGGGCATTTCACCCCAAAGAGGTGGGCACGAAGCTCTGGGAAATGCCTGTGCTTCCAGCCAGGCACTTTCCCTGTTTCCATGTTGTACCTGCCAATCCATTTTCATTAACTTCTATTTCCGACAGAGGCACAGTTATTACTTACATCTCCTGGCGGACTCCTGGGCCAGCTCCAGCCGGTAAATGGAGAGGCGGTTTACACCTCCGCAGACGTTGCTTTTCTCTCCCTTGCACTCCATGTTACATTCAGACTCACTCACATTTAAGGCTTGGATTTTGTGTCCGCAGTAACATTCTGCACCGAACTCCAACCCGGCGTACAAATAACCCCTGCAGGTAGAAACCCCAGTCAGAGCCGCATCCCTTACATAGTGAAACAACAGCGACAGGCGGAAGGAGGCACCTGGCCCAGGTAAACCTACTGGAATTCAGTAGAGCTACTGGGGATCTGACCCCCTGAGATCTTGCACCTGCCAGAGAGGGCAGTTCAAATCCCTAATGAGATCAGTGGTGGGCAAGCAGTTCAAGGCACTGGGAATGTCAGTGTTCCCCAGTGCGGGACATGTTTAATCTGGAAAGGGTTGAGGTTCCTCAAAGCCCACCGCACGAGACAGACGTGGTGGAAAAGGTCTCTCCTGCATAAATTCTCCCCTCAGCTCCACATAGTGGGTTGCAACTCTTGCTATCAGCTGAATCCTGAGCAGTGCTGACCTCTCCCGCTCACTTTAGCAGGTCTCAAGATTTGGCCCTGTGTGTGCAGATATCCCACAACTATCCTCAGCAGGCCTGTTTATGCACAGAGAGTTTCACATGCAGATCTGCAAGGGGAATTTCACTCAATAGCTGGTGGATTTTCCTTCCAAATGTGCCCATCACAGGCACATCTCATTCCAGGTGGCCGTGGGGAGGGCACTGCCATGGCAGGTCGATGCTTTTCAAATCAAGAGGAGCTGCTCTCAAAATAGGTGATGCAAAAAAAGTTGCACATTTTGGAAACCTCTATTAAGGCCAGTTTGACTTTCCTAAGCCTGGTCCTAATCTCTCTGATTTCAACGGGCTTTGGATCAGGTCCTCAATGGTGAGCAACGGGTGCTGGGGAGAACACACTGCGTAATCTCTACCAGGAAGCCCCAAGTCACATCTGTTAACTCAGGCATCCAGATTGCATCAGGTGAGCCATTTAAACTGACCAGTGCACTGTTTATCCAGTATTTAGCAAAATCAGGCATGATTCTGATCTGACTTCAACAGGTGCAAATCAGGAGTTTAAGGAAATGGAGTTACACCAGTGTCAACTGGGTATGAGATCAGAATCAGGCCCATTGAATCAGAATCAGGCCAGCCTGAAATCCATTGCTTGGCTGTTGCATCAGTTAAGCTGGTACATTGATTAAGAAACTGATAAGAACAGCCACGCTGGGTCAGACCAATGTTCCATCTAGCCCGGTATCCTGTCTTCCGACAGTGGCCAATGCCAGGTGCTTCAGAGGGAATGAACAGAACAGGGTAATTATCAAGTGATCCATCCCCTGTCGTCCAATCCCAGCTTGTGGCATTACCTGGATTCTGCTGCATTTAGAATTACCTGTAACAATTCAGCCACTCTAGAGTCAATCTAAATTGCTCCAAGTACTGGGCATCATGGAAGAGCAGCTTGCCGCAAGCCATTTTAGGATTCTGGTTGCCACAGCCGTCATGATATAGTGAAAGTTCTCTGAACAAGAGTGTGTTTGATTTTTTTGTATGTGTGTGTCCATTGCTGATGATTTACTAGACACCAGCTGAAAGTAGCATCACTTTAAAAGAAAAAGTGCTTAGTGTATCTTATAGATCATAAAGCAAGAGACAGCAGCATCACTTACAGGCAAAAAGGACATTATATGTGTTGCAGGTGAAATAATAAGACTTTACAGGGCCTCAGAGTTGGAAAGCTCCACTAGTTGATACCGATTGGGTTTGAAAAGAAGAGATTGCAACATGATCTGAACCAGGAGTGGGCTTGAAAAGTGAACATAGAGATGAACCCCCTTGCCTTTAGAGACAAGGGTCAGAGCTTGCCACAGAAGTGGTGGCATGGGTTCTCCAGGAAGATGCCAGCCATGCAGCAATTCTGCTGAGTAAGAGAACTGCTGGGCAAACTCTCAGATTATTTTATTAGTGGTAGTTGTCGAATAGCAGGGCTGAGCTCAATGCTGTGTACACCTGGGAGTTTAAAATCCTAATAATCTTGCGGTGTATTGTGAGGCAACTCAGTCAAGAGACACACTTTGTTATCCAGTCACGCTGGTTCTTAGCACTCAGCCGGCAGCTACACATGTACAAAATTGCATGCACATGAACCTGCAACTGCATTTGTCATCTGCAAACACCTGTGCATGTATCAATGCTGCATGCATCTTTTCAATTGTCTAATGGCTGCCCGGGGGTAAATCTTAGCATTTGCACCCACGAACCCAGCAGGAGGCAATGTTCCTTTCTAAGGTGCAGATGCTAACACTTGTGGACTCCCAGGTGTGAGGCTCTGTAAAAGGCATGCAGAAGCATTAGATGTTTTAGCAGGTGTTTGCCCCTGCAAAGGGCAGGCACAAGTCTGTGCCCATCCAACCAGGTACTTGCACAACATGCAGTGAGATAGAGGTGCAGCTGCATGTCCAATATAGTTTGGACCAATGGGTGATCATTCAGTTCCTATTCTGTCTCCCCGCCCTGGTGCTGTAGCCATTGCAAGGAAAGATTGCAGTCAGGAACCGGGGATCAGCAGGCAGGACTCCACTTGCTGTATCAATGGCTGCACTAATGGAAAAGCTCAAGAATGTCACAGGCATATGTAGGCCCCATGTGCTGGGCTTTGGCCTCTCGACTTTACAGAAGACACAGGAGTGAGAATGTCTGCTACGGAGCTGAGAGGAGGGATTGTCTGGCAATACACCTCTACCCTGATAGAACGCTGTCCTCAGGAGCCAAAAAATCTTACCGCATTATAGGTGAAACGTGTTATATCGAACATGCTTTGATCCGCCAGATCGTGCAGCCCCGCCCCGCCAGAGCGCTGCTTTACCGCGTTATATTCGAATTCGTGTTATATCGGGTCATGTTATATCGGGGTAGAGGTGTATACAGCCCCTCTTCACTGCATGTCAAAGCCCTGGCAGAGGAGGAGCTGGTGTGTGGAACGTTGACTGGCTGGTGGAATATTTAGGAGCAGCAAATTGTTTCCAAATTCCTTTCCTCGCTCCGTGTTAATTCGTCCCTCCAGCTTGACATTCAGACACGAACCTAAACAGCACTTAGCTTAAAGTTCTGATCAAAGGCATCACGGAAGGAGCCCCCATGTCTACTGACACTCTGGATGTGAGTGATTAGGGTTCAATCCCCCCTTCCCCATTATAGACTCCCTGGGTGACCTGGAATAGGGTCAGATTTTTAAAGCAGTTAAAATGTTTACAGATGCAGATAGGTCCCCAATAGGGTTTCAATAACTGGTTTCAGTGGGAGTTGGGTGCCTCATCTCTGTTTCTTTAGATGCCCCAATTCCTTTAAAAATCTGGCACTTACGATCTCTGGGTCTCAGTTGCCATCTGAAAAATGGGGCTAATAGCACTTCCTTACCTCATCAGGGTGCTGGGAGGATAAATATGTTTGTGAGATGCGCAGAAATTATGTAATCAAGGAAACAGAATCCCATTATATATTTGCAATGATGCCTGGGACAGAAGAGCTTTTCCAGGCCACATACGTAATAAAATATTTCAGACGTTCATTCACCTGGAGATCACTGTATTTTCCCCACCCTCTCCCCAAAACAAAAAGAGATTCGGGGTGAGCGGCAATTACTGCTATTGAAAGGCAACATCGAGCAGCCTGGAAAGATGCCGGCTGTCTCATGCGAAACCACGTCACTAACCCGTGTCCCTTTTCATTTCACGACTGTGACGTGCAGCTTTGCCCACAGTGCAGTCGTTGCGCTAAAGGTGCCTCCTCCAGGCCTGGTGATGGGTCCTGTTTGGTTCTCGTGCTGTGTAAAGGGTAACCCTGTGCAGAGGGCCAGCGTGTGGCCTGTGCAGCACTGTACCCTGGGCTGAGGGCATAGGTGGCACTGAAGGGAATTTCATCCAAAGCAAATGGGCTTAAAAGCAGGGTAGTTTGGGGAGGTTGGAAAATCTGGTCAGTGGGTTTTGATTTGCGAATTCAGCAGCGATAAGCATCCCTGTTCCATTTTATTCCAGGCTCCACCATGGGCCAAATTCCCTGCTGGTGTAAATGGGTGGAATTGAGGGAGCTGTTCCAATTTACCCCAGCGATGAGTTCAGCCCCCTGTTTGGATGGCATTCAGCGAAAGGGCCCAGGCTCCCCTCTAATCAGGACACCATTTTCATCCCAAATGAGGAACATCAACTGCCCTGGCCTGTTCCTGGTGAGAAAAATAGGGTCTTTCAAAACATCCCAGGGGGCAAGGGGCGGGGGGTTAAGAATGGGGGTGGGGAAGAGACAGAAGGAAAACGGCCAAGAAACTGGAGTGCTTGAGCCGACAAGAGAGAAACGCTGTTGATGTGCTGAAATTAATGAAGACTCTGTGTTCATTTACCACCCTACCGTTCGGCACAGTTGTCCTGGCAACGGAACACTGTCATCTTTTTGTAGTCGAAGAAGGACACGCCACGCAGCGCCCGTCGGCGAGTGTTGTCCACATAGCAGCCAATGTATTTTGCTGGGGAAAAGAAAGAGAAGAAGAATTTGGCTTGTTACGAGACTCCCAATGTCTCCCCCTCTCTCCAAATCTGAGCCGCTGGCTAAATATTATTTTTCATCGCTTCAATATGAGTTAGTTCAGCTGGCCTAGAAATGCAAGTCAAGGGGAGGGGAGAGGGGGAGCAGGAATCCATCAGTGAAGTACCCCCATAGGTGCAAGGAATAATTACACAGGCAAATAAAGCATGTTTCCAAGAAGGAAGGGAAGCAAAATGAGTTTTTCAGAGCCCTGAAAGGCCAAATGCTTAACTGATTCGCTTGTTTAACTCCAGTCGCTGCATGTCAGGAAAGGAACCACCACTAAAGAAACAGCCCATATTTCAGTGGTAGGTTCTGCGCTCCTCAGCAGCACCGGGCTCAGGGAAGGGGCTCGGGGTTGAATTTGGGGAGGTAATTTGCGACAAGTTTAGTTTGGGAAGCTGAGAGGCTGATAATGCAGAGGCTAGAAACACAGTCCAGACGGGGCCTGATTCATTGCTGCGTTACTCTGGTTCCAGGCTGGGACCAGGGGAGGTTCTGGGGCTCCTGCTGTAGTTTCCGGTTTTCAGAAATTAGAAAGTTGGCAACCCTACTGGGCTGCTCCTTATAAGTGGACGATGTAGGAAGACTCCTTATCCCTCCCCCTACATACACACACATAGGCCATGGCTACACTAGAGAGTTGCAGCGCTGGTGAGGAGGTTACAGCGCTGAAACTTAGGATGTGGCCACACTTGCAAAGCACGGCCAGCGCTGCAACTCCCTGGTTGCAGCGCTGGCTGTACACCCAGTCGAGCCTCGGGTGTAGCGATTCCAGCGCTGGTCAGCAAGTGTGGACCCCACCAGCGCTTTTATTGACCTCCGGGGTATAAGGAGGTATCCCAGAATTCCTGTCCACAACAAACCGGAAGAAAGGGAGAGCTCAGAGTTCAGCCAAACTGCTTATTTAAAAAAAAAACACAACTCCTGTTTGCTGAGCGAGCGGAGGCAGGCAGGGGAATTACTTTGGAATGTTCACAGCTGTTTGCTTGAAGAGAGAAACAGCACGCTCACACGGCAGAGGAGGAGGGGGAAGTCCGTGTTGAGCAGATGCTTATCTGGTCTGACGGCTATTTAGGAGTGCATAATTTGCATTTGGTGAATGAGAGAGGGGTGGGGGAAGGGGTCAGAACTTTTAAAATGATTGAAGGTAGGCACTGTGTGTCTTCCAGTCCTTAGAACTTGCAAGGCAGGGAGCTGATAACAGTGTCAACTCCAAAAATCCACTCTCTCTGTCTCTCCCACGCTCCCTGTCACATTCCACCTCACCCCCCTCTTTTGAAAAGCACGTTGCAGCCACTTGAATGCTGGGATAGCTGCCCACAATGCACCACTCCCAACAGCGCTGCAAATGCTGCAAATGTGGCCACACTGCAGCGCTGGCCCTACACAGCTGTACGAACACAGCTGTAACTACCAGAGCTGCAGAACTGTAAGTGGAGCCATGGCCATACACATGCACAAACACAAACCATGGACCAGGTGCAATGCAACTCTAAATGGTTACCTGCTGTTTGTTTAAATAGAGATGATTCTACTGCTAATGGGGTGACGGGCACTAACACTAGATGGGTAGCACAGAGAACAACTGCAGGCGTTGCCATTTCACAGCCGTTGGCTTCTCTTTCCGAACGGCCTTTTCGTCCCTTTGACATTTTGGGGACAAGTTTCCCTTTTCATCTGCAGAATCCGAGCCCTGTGCACAGTCATTAGCATCTCGGCTGCTTTCTCTCCCTTTGTTCAGCGCTGGCTTTTCCCCTCTCATTCTCTTTCAGGGATCAGCTCCTGGGGGAAGGGGCATGCAAAGGGCAATTGACTGGCAGGCTCTGCTGCTTTGCTGCTGGCAAAACTGCAGCACTCGGCTGCTGTGATTTGTGCTGCTCAGTATTGCCAAGAATGGGACGTCTTCACACACTGCCCGACATGAGCTGTGTAGCTCTGTCTGTCTTTTCCCCTTTTCTGAAGTTCTCCTCGCTGTCCTCTCTTCCCTGCTCCTTTCAGGTCAGGAATTACCTTGCTTACAGAGTTTAATGACAGAATATTGCCTGGCTCCAAATCACTCGGTGGGTTTTCCTTCCTCTGATTATGTAGCTAAGTGCTTTGCCAGCCAGCCGAAGGGGCACCCTGCAGGCAAAGGGAAAGAGGTCTACCTCCAAGATGCACCATGGAGATAGGTGAGGGTGTGGTAACAGTAGGCCTCATTCCACCCAAGTCTCAAGTGTGCTCATGTAAACCAGGAGTAGCTCCATTGTCGTCCATGGAAGTACTGGTGTATGTGAGAGGAGAATCAGGCTACAGCCTGTGTCCCAGGATGAACCACAGAAATAGGTCCAGTGGCAGGTGGATGCAAAGCCTGGGATGTGTAGTGCAAGATGCAGTACGGGAATAGGCAGGGGACATGAACACAGAGGGGCCAGTTCCAGCTGAGCTACACTTGATGCAAGAACAGAGAGGCAGCAAAGGCAGATTCAGATGTTGTTGCACTTCTCTGTGTTCTTGGCCTGGCCCCCAGCATGAGTTAGAGCAGCCTCAAGGCTGCTCTAAATTACACTCAACTTCAACAGCCCCTATAATATTATATTCTATATTTAAGCTTGGAAGGACTAGATTTTTATTGGTCAATGTTGATTTCACCAACCACACGCAAACCATGAAAAGTAACTCCATTGATAATCATCTACATTTACAGAGAGGCAAAGTAAGAAAAATGCTGCTTGAGAACTTAGAGTTTGATTTAAGGATGTTTACTTGGTATATTTTGACAGGTGATGTTGACAGTTTGTGTTTTAACAGTTCTACAGCTTTAACTTTTTCAATTTCAATGTCTGTTGTTATTAAATAATTATTGTCTGACCCACCCCCAATTTCCCATGAAAGTTTAAATAGATCAAAATTGTATGTGCAACTGTGAATATTTAAATGGATAAAAAATGCTCACAAATAAACATCAATATTATACTTTGAAATTATATTTTAAAAAATGAGTTCTGCCAAGCCTCTCTATATAGGTTCTTGTACTGCATTCACCCCTGTAGTGTCTGAGTGCCAGCCAGTAGAAAATACATTGCAGCAGCTGAGATTAGCCAAAGCAGGAAAGTGCTCCAGCTATATCCCCTAGGGGAAAGGGGAAAGAGGAGGATAATAGGCTGGCTATGTAAATTGGACACAATCTGGGCAAGCCCTACGCTCAGTATTTCCCAGTGGAAAGCCCCTTTGGATTAAGCTGGATGGTGAGAAGGGGCCATAGGGCCACACATAATTGCGCTTTGGTTCCTTATTTCAGGCACAACCTGAGGATGGGTGTAAAGACAGGTCTTGTATCCCAAGGTTCGGCATGGGGCACATAGCCAGGTGCTTTCTCTTCCTTGTGGGTTTGCAGATCATGCTACAGCTATACAGGTAGAGCAGGACACTTTTCAAAGCCTGGGCATTTGCATTCTCTGTCCCCTCGCCCCGGTTTTCCCCCATTTCTATGGGCAAGCCTGTGGCTGCAGGGTTCATTCTGGCTCTGAACAGTAAGTGTGCATTCTGGAGAGTCTAGGGCGTGCCCCTTGCCTGAAGAGGGCACTTCCAGTATCTGCAGGCACAAGCCAATTGTGGGTGTTTCGGCTCAGCTTATCTTTACCACTCCCTGCTCTTCACTCTCTCTAGCAGCTTGATAGCACTATCTAGCAGGGGACGGATTTTCTTTGTACCTATCAGCTAACAATATCCCAGGTCATTCAGAGCAAAGGCTCCTTGTATTTGGAGAGTGAACAGTTGTTTCAGGGCTAATTCATAAAACCCATAAGCTACGTACTATATAATTATCGCCGTCCTTTCAAGGACTTGCCTTACATTAAAAAAAAATTACGGCAGCCAAGGCTGGGAAGATGGCTCAATCCATCATGTTTAGCACCAGTCAGTTGATTCTCCGCATCCCAGACTGAGGCAGAATACCTAGCACTTCAAGTGAGAAAGCCAAGACAGCACAGCAGAGATGCTTAGGAAATTAGTGCCAGCAGGCACGGCGAATACTTGGAATCAGCTGGTGAGGCTGAGGCTGGTCCCCCCACCTACTGTGCACGAGTCCCATCAGCACCGTGGAGCTACAGCAGATAAATCACTGAGGGCAGGTGTAACCCTCTGGTGAGCATGTGTCAGAGGACCCCCCGCTGTGCAGCGGAAATGCATTGTCACATGGTTTCTTTAGCTCAGGCTTTTAGCACTGCAGGTTGCCAGTTCAATTCCCGGCCTGTCAGCTAAGATGGCAGACATCACACATGCTTGGGCAAAGATGTCTTTGGAACAAAGTCATCAGTGCTAACCGTGAAAGCCACTCCCCCACTGATGGCAGCAGGCTTGGGATTAAACCCAGGTTTTACCCCATCAAAGTCAACAGAAGCCTTTGCCTCAGCAAGGGCTGAGTAAAAACACACTCAGGTCTTCGGGATTTGGCCCTGCCTGTTGGTTTCAAATGCAGCATTGAGCAACTTAAATCCTGCACCTACAAAAGGATCTGTCCATTGTTTTTCGATTTGTATGTAAAAACTACATGATTTCCCTAATGGAAATGCAGCAATTCTTAAAATTACAGTAAAGTCATCATATTTTTTCATAAATTTACGCATAAACCACAGCTAACTTTAGAACTGAGGTCTCACTAGTAGGAAAAATGCTCCTACTAGAAGGGCTTGGAAGAAGAAAAACGGGAAAAGAGGATAGAATAGTGGTGAATCAAATGAATTTTAAAATATTGAAGAAGGGTCAGATTCTGATCAAGGACATAAATCAGCACAGGCCTATTGATGTTAGTGGAGCTATGCTGAGCAACATCAACTGAGGATCTGGCCCTGACTGGATGAAGCAGCTTTCCACATCAAAGGCTGAGATGGCAATAAATTGGAAGGAGAAACTGAGGTGCCTCTTGGTCTTTGCTTTTTATTTTTATTGGTGCATTTGATTGTCACCAGATGCTGGTGGCTCAGCCTCTCAAGGAGGACATTGTGCACTGGGCAAAAGGGTGAAATTAACCTGATTGCTGGGTGACATTTACTGTAAGGGGGCATTTGCTGACTAGTCCTTTTTACCTTGAGTTAACTGATTGCCACTTCGCTCAGCGCAGTTTACACCTTGGTAGAAGCAGGTGTGGACACTCTCCAAACATTTGTTCCAGGATACAAACGTGTGTGTTTTACACGAGGCTTGGGTAGGGAACAGGGAGTCATGGAAAGGCAGCGTGCTTGGTGCTCCATCTTGCATGCTGCAGAGAATCACCGAGATGCTCGAGGGCCTAATGCACAAGGACGAGTCTCTGAAGAAGCCCACTCCGTTATTCACTCTGCAACATGGAGCTCTTCAGAAACAGGGCCTGGAGCCCAGGAGTTTCTAAAGCGTAAGGAAGTCAGGCCTGGAATTCTGTTAGGAGGGGCTTTCTGTTCTTATGCATCCCTACAATAATCTCTAGTCTAGAAGATACATCCTGAAGTGTGAGGTCTGATTCCCCCTAGCCTAGCATGCACAAGGACAAATGCTAGCAATGGACATAAAGTTACCTAGCCCGCCTTAAAACCCAGGCACAGCATTTGACTCTGACCTCCTGTGCCCGGAGATGTATTTGTTTTTCTTTGTTCTAAAGGCAAGTGGCTTGGGCAGGTGGAGAAGCTGGAGGCAGCTGGACCAGGCAGATAGGAAAGGTCAGAATTATTGGACAATGCAAAAGGAAGTGGGAGACCCACTGGGCCAGGGAGGGAGAAAGGCGAGTAGGAGCAAATCTGCAGTAGGCAGAGTAATCTCTGTGCTAGCAGCACCATGCACATCCTGTTCTTGCTGCATCATGCAGTGACAATCCTGGGCTT
The DNA here is from genome assembly GCF_007399415.2 of Gopherus evgoodei. Classification (NCBI taxonomy): domain Eukaryota; kingdom Metazoa; phylum Chordata; order Testudines; family Testudinidae; genus Gopherus; species Gopherus evgoodei. Next base: position 4,761,378 of record NC_044334.1, read on the forward strand.
ATGATGCTCTTAAAGGAATGTCAGATTGGTCATGCCCAACAAAGGAAATTTGCTCCCTGCTACAAGCCATTGTTCGTGAGCAAATATTTTCCCCCTCCATGACTTTAATTAAATGTTTACATTGGTTTTAAGTTATGATGAGCAGAAAAGCATTAGATACTTTATGTATCTTGTGCATCATCTAGGCTCTGCTCCTGCAAACACGGATTCATATGAAGATCTTTACTCAGGAATGAAGCCAATAAGCTACTCATGTGAGTAAAGTTATGCAGGATTGGGGCCTGGATGATGTTGTACAAAGGGAACATGTTCCAGCTGTGCAGGGCACTAGTCCTAGTGTGACCTATGGGACAAGTTTCCAAAGGGAAGTTATTCCAACCTCTCATTCTACAGCCAGAGGTTTTTTTATTCACAATTATTTTTTACGGCCAACTCTGCACATGGATCCTGTGTGCAAATGTATTTAGTTAGGTCACTGTATGCGTAATCAAAGGAAGACAGTTTCTGTCCCCGGCACTAGACAGCCTTTATGAAAAGCTACCTGGCACACAGTACATCTGTGAAGGTAGCTGTGTATTGTCACAGCTACCCTTACAAACACAGGCATGCTCCAGTGGAAGTGGAGGGGCATTTGACCAAGCCCACAGGCTCACAGCATTTGATCAAGAAGTCCTAGTTACTCTTCCATCTGTGTAAAGGTTGGTACTTCCAGCTCAGGATTTACATGGGTCATGAATAATACATACGGGAACCATTACACTTGCCTGCACACCTCATAGTTTCCAAATAATGAGGCTGCCGAAGGTATGGGTGTCTCTCTCGTGGTTGCATATCTGCAACATTTATCACCAAAGAGAAGCCCATAGCATAGCTTTATGTAGCACCGTGGAAAGGGAGGGCAAAAAGAGAGCATGAGCTAGTGGCAGTCACAAACACGGGGGAGCTCCGGATTCCACAGGGAAGGTGGGGAGAGTTTGACAATCCGGCCATTAAGTGGGTTGCCAGCTGCCATATCCTTTAGGAAATAAAGCTGGATTTTGCAACCAGGCCTAGAGGCATGAGATGCCCAACTCCTGTTGAGCTCTTGAGCTGGTGCCTAACTCCCTTGGAACCCTTGGAGAACCCCACCTCAGAACTCTGCTCCCCAAAGGCAGAGCTGTAACCAAGTTGTAAACAAGGAGGAGGAGGAATTTGTATGACAGTAACATCTAGAGGGTTCAACTGAGATCAGTGCTTACATATCATGAGAGGGAGTCTCTGCCCCAAAGAGCTTACATTTGGAAGAGACAAGATGCAGAACAGGAGGGGAAAATGAAGTGAAGCCATTTGCCCAAGAGTCATGCCAGATGTCCTGACTTCCAACCCAGTGCCCTCCACTGGACCATGCTGCCACCCCATGAAAAGTGCTAATCTGTCAGCGCTGGTCACCCCTGACAATAAAACATGGCCTGCTTTGGAGGAGGCCCAGCATCTAGGCGCCCGGGTAGCTCACAGGCAACATCCGTGCGGGTGCTTCAGTGACAAGCCAGACTGCTCGGCATGCAAACTAGCATATAGTGTAGTGCCTAATGTCTGTGCCGCCATTAGACTCCTGACAAATGTCAGTCATTCCCCCCACTGACTAGGCCTCTGGCGAAGGAATAATGGAGTCCGAAGGAATCTAAGGTGTAGAGCTTAATGTGGCTTAAGTGCACATGGGAGAGAGGTCTGAGTATAACGCACCTCAGACACGATGGTGCAGAGAGCTGCAAGCCGTCTAGGAGAGGTACTTAAAGCAGAAGAAGAATCAAAACAGATAGTGGACAAGATGTGGTAGCCTTACACTGAGGAGGTTTTATTTTCCCTACAAAAGGGATTAAACTCAAGTCCTTTCTGTTCTACTTCTCGATTCTTCACTAAGATCTACAGGGCAGTATGTGTCAAGAAGGCCTTTAATATAGGAGCGGAAGAGATACCGTATGTGCATGTGGTCTTGCCTCAGCAATGACCAATATCCAGTGTGCCAGGGCACAGCAACAACAACAACAAAAAAAGCTAGTGTATCTGACGATGTCCAGTGCTGTGTTGGTGGTTGTTTTCTTGGGGGGCAGGAGCAGGTGAATTGCATCCTGGCTTCCACACCCCATCTGCTGTGAAGTGTGCCAGGGATCAATCACATGATCATGCTGCACACAGGAGCTGAAAATGTTTAGGGTGGTCTTGAAATTAACCAGATCAGCTTTGACGAACTCCTTCGCCGGGAAGTCCACACACCAACTACCTGCTGTCTAATGAAACGTGTTTCTGCTTATTCTGAATGTACTGCTCTTTAACGCCAGGCCAAGAAAGAAAGTGCTTTCAGGTCCTCAGCGGATGCCCTTTGTCTGATTCCATGAAATCTCTGTATGCTGCCTTTCAGTGGGAGAGCACCTTTTCTTTCCTCTATAGAGTTGTCGATTTGCATTTGAAATCCGTTTATGAATCAAATAACAGTGCAAGCAGCTGCTATTAGCAAAAATAGAAAGCTGGGCCTGCAGATGTATTTTATTTGGCAGTGAGGTCAACACAAACCTCATCCCACTTTCTCCTTTGTCTGGCGCATGCTGGTCTGGAGAAAGGGACCGGGTTGTCAGACTGAGGTCCTCTGTTTGTTCACCAAAAAGGTACATCAACAAAGCAAGCTTTACCCCATGCTGCCCTCCTAATATACTCATTTCTGACCATGGGGAAAGGGTGGATTTCAGTCTGAATGGCCCATTCAAGTCCTTGACTTCTCTGATGAGACCGGGCCTATTTCGTACCAAATGAGGGGGAAAATTTTGTGGTCATCTGCCTATGAGGAACTTAATGGACATAAGACAACTCCTTTCCCCTGGGTCAGGAAATTGACTGGGTAATAGCTTCTGATCATTGCAGACCATGGCCACACTCAAACCTTCTTATACCAATACAAATCCGCTGAGCAAGAAAGTCAGTCAGAACGTACTCTTTTAAAAAGAATAAGGCAGCTAGCATGGACGAGATCTGGTCACCTCCATATCTCTAGCCATGTGTCTTTCTTTCTGTCATGCATTTTTATGCAGCTGAAGAACTGAGCAGGAGTTAATTTTGGTTCCATCCATAGGAAATTATAGTTACAATACCAGTAATTTGGGGAAAAAGTCTGCAAAGCAGGGACAAAAATGACACTGAGCTAATTTAACAGGAGAGAAAATGAGGCTGCACCACTGGGACAATTACCGTTTGGTTTGAAGCTCAGCAGAGACCTTGGTGCCTTCGCCTCATCTGTCTGGCATCCATGAGTGCTGCATGCTGAACCTGTCACGATACAGTTTCATTGCAGCCACAATGCTGCATTCCGCCAACTCCGAGCACCTCAATGTGAGCCACTTGTTCACGGCACGGTGTCATGGGGAAAGCTGCTCGAAATGGCTGATGGGACAATACGCAGTTCCCGAACACAGTCATTGCAGCCTCGGGGAGCTCATATAGAGTTGCTAGAGCTGGGTCATAGATTTGTGTATCCTCAACGAGGGATTTCTCAGACCTGCCTGAAGTGTATTTTCTGTCGCTACCCCATCTCTCCTGTTGAAAGGCAGAGTGAAATAGGCCGGCACTATCACAGCATGACCTCTGCCTTCTGAGATGAACAGCAGTGCTCCAACACACATAGACAGGGCCCTGGGTGTAATGAACACTGGATACAGACTGCATACAAGTAGCTTCTCCTGTTTCCGGTATTGTTGGAACTGTTGAAAGCTGCTTGGGGAAAGCATTGCTTTGAGTCACTGTAGAAGTGATAGTGTCAATCTTCTGTTAGGCCTGAACTGGCTGTGGAGAAATCTGTAAGAGACCTGGCATCTGCAAACACTTCAAAGAAATGCTATTTTTGCTCTCCATTTTTATTTTATTGCTATATTTCACAAAACTTTACTTTCCCAAGGCTAGCGAATCAATATATTTTATGGAAAGGTACCAATAATTTGTACCAGATTGTCCCAGATCTTGGTCTAATAATAACGGATGGATTCACATATCTTAAATTAAGTTGAAAGAGCAACTTTTATTTGAAAGGAATAAAACGTTTTAATGACTGAAATGTAAATTTGTCTAGTCCTGAGATGGCGTAGATAGAAAACCACATTTCATGTCCAAAGTATGATATATAGGGGAGAAAATAGACTTTAATATGGCATTCATTTTTAATGGTGAGAGTAATGAACCATTGGAACAATTTACCAAGGGTCATAGTGGATTCTCCATCACTGGCCATTTTAAAATCAAGACTGGATGTTCTTCTAAAAGATCTACTCTGGGAACTCTTTTGGGGCAGTTTTCTGGCCTGTGTTACACAGGAGATCAGATGGGATGACCACAGTGGTCCCTTCTGGCCTTGGAATCTACAAATATTGCACTCAATCATGTAAATTGCCAGTAGGTTCAGAATCAGGCCAGCCTAGGTGAAGGAATGATATTTTCAAAATCGCACTTGCATCAGAACTGCTATGGTGATGCCAGGAAGGTCTCAGTATCAGGAGACTGTGAAGGTACTGCCTTAAAGGAACCTTTCTGCTCTGTTCCTGAGATGCAGCTATTTCTCCTTGACTGCAGGTCAGCATCTGATCCTGTGTGTCTCTAAGGTGAGTTACACCGCAGGTTGCAATTCAAACACCCATTAGAAAGCTTTTCAAAGAAGGGTTCTCACTCCCTGTCATAAACAGATAGCTAAGGGTTAATGTTCTTTTACCTGTAAAGGGGTAACACCAGTAACCTGAAACACCTGACCAGAGGACCAATCAGGAAACAAGACTTTTTTAAAATCTGGATGGAGGGAAGTTTGTGTGTGAGTTCTTTGTTCTTTGTCTGGTGTCTGACCCTCTCGGCTCTGAGAGTGATCTTTCTGTCTCCTGACTTTCTAATCTTCTGTTTCCAAGTTGTAAGTACAAAGATAGGAAGACCATAGGTTTATATTGTTTTCTTTTGTATTTACATGTGTGTAGTTGCTGGAATGTGTTAAATTGTATTCTTTTTGGATAAGGCTGTTTATTCATTTTTTTCTTTTAAGCAAATGACCCTGTATTTGTCACCTTAATACAGAGAGATCATTTTTATGTATTTTTCTTTCTTCTTTCTTTCTTTTTTAGACCTGTTGGAGTTTTTCTTTAGTGGGGAACTCCAGGGAATTAAGTCTGCAATTCACCAGGGAATTGGTGGGAGGAAGAAGTCAGGGGGGAAATCTGTGTGTGTTAGATTTACTAAGCCTGACTTTGCATACCCTCTGGGTGAAGAGGGAAGTACTTGTGTTTCCAGGACTGGAAACGGGGAGGGTGGAGTCCCTCTGTTTAGATTCACGGAGCTTGCTTCTGTGTATCTCTCCAGGAACCCAGGGAGGGAACACCTGGAAGGGAGAAGGGGGGGGAGAATGGTTTATTCCCCTTTGTTGTAAGACTTAAGGAATTTGGGTCTTTGGGGTCCCCAGGGAAGGTTTTTGGGGGGACCAGAGTGCTCCAAAACACTCTAATTTTTTGGGTGGTGGCAACTTTACCAGGTCCAAGCTGGTAACTAAGCTTGGAGGTTTTCATGCTAACACCCATATTTTGGACGCTAAGGTCCAAATCTGGGAAATATGTTATGACACCCCCCAACATTTTTTATATTTAAAAGACACAGTATCCTACAAGAATAGACCCTACAGCTGGTGATGTTGTTACCATAGTGGTCTGAGTCATGACCATACAGCACTAAAGTATTTTTTTCTATCCTCAGACAAAGATGAGATTAAGATAGTGTGAAAAGGTTAAAAGTATGTATCCGTAAAGTCAGCGTGAACATGTGCCAAGATGTTGAAATAGTCTCAAAACTAAGTATTACAAACTCAGGACATTTAGAGTGCAAGAAATCCAAGCATGTTAAGGAAAGCCCATTTAATGCACCCAAACAACCTTAACTCTGCCCTGTAATGAGGCCATGTGGGGAGAAACAGCATGAAAAAAAATCTAGTGTGCCTTTAAAAAGAATAGTACTTGTGGAACGTGTCAGTGGATGGAGATAGAGTTGAATACATAATTCATAAGAAATGGTTTATTGGACAAATTTAGACTTTTTCGAAGTGATCTGCAAGCAAATAAGAATTGCCTTAAACATATTCATTTTTGGAAGTGATCTAACATTTTGAAAACTCTGTGGATTATTATGAACAGGCTTCTGATGGTATTCAATATGCACCCTATAAGCTAGTCATGTTGGCTAGTCATGACTGGTCAGATAAATCAAGTCACATACATTGCTTATGGTCCCTGATTTGATGCATCTTGGTTGTGACTGGTCAGAAAAGTCACGTGTATTTTTTCTGTTCCCTGATTGGATGAGTTGTGTGCTAACATGCACACCTGAGAAATTAGGTTTCCAGGATCAGCCAAGCATGCAAACTTGACAACTGTTCCCACACACTTTCATGGCAGCAAAACTCAATGTCTCAATTTTTCGTGGGCCTGGGAAGGAGTACACAGAACAGGGCGAATGTGGCTGGGGTGGATTCATTTAAACATTCAGAGGAATAGTCAGGCAAAATATATTGCACTATTCAGCCAGCTCTAATTATGAACGTGAATATTGTTGAAGAGTAGGGAAGCTCACTAGCAATGGTACTCAATGCACCAGTTACCCAAGCCAGTCAAAATTAAAGCAGGCAGGCACCCACGCTAGATGCTTTGGCTGGGGTATTGTATCCCCACTAATAAGTGTGGCCAACATAATTCTCATTGCCTTCACCTTTTCTTTTCTAAGCAGAGACAATATACATGCTCTGCTGAAAAGATACATTGCAGATGAGAGTCACATGACATGTTTGTTCAGTGAACCAAGCCTACAGTCATTTCTTGTGCCAATCTTTTTTTTAAAGGAAGAAAAAAAGCAATTTCCCAAGTGCTGAGTGTAGTCAGCTATTTGGTAATCTGTTAATGTAACGTTTATTAATCTGTTTTGATGGGAGATGTGCAGTTTACTGATTAGGACAGGAATCGCCCGAGGCATGTGACTCTGAAAGTATCTCTGATTTACTCTTGAATGTGCCAAAGTCAAATGGTTTCTTTAAAACACGTTCCCGAATCCTACAGGGGTCAAGTCCCTTTTATCTCTGGGTTTGTTTATTTACCCCTTACTGCACGGCGACGGTGTCAGAGCCCCATCTTGGTCCTAGACCTAGAACAAACCTGTTAGCCTCAGGTGACCAGGTGCGCTAGTTTTCCATCAGCAGAGATGTGTCCACAAGCACTGGGATTTAAAGACACACAGACAAATACAGTTTGCTTTCAGTGTCTCCTTTCAAGTGGAGCCCTTGACCTTGCTTATAGCCTAGACTCAACCTCCTCACCCCTCCGAGTCCCAGCTCTATCTTTGACATAGGAATCCTGCTGTGGTGAGATTATCCCATGTCCAGGCGGGTTGTTAGAATCAATTTGACAGCAGTGGAATTACTCTGGATTTGTTCCCGTGACACTGATATGAGAATCTGGCCAATTAATGATAGTATTCATGTATTTATTGGCTGCCAGGAGTAACTGGGATGATTCACAGGGCAAATTAAAAGTCAAGAAGCCTATGTCTGATCTCAGACTGGTTTTAAACCAGTGCTGTCTTCACTGGAGTTACTCTGATTTTACTGATCCAAATCGAGCCCCAGTCCTGAGGCGCTCAAAGCATAGTGTCACAGACAACAGACCCATCGGACTAGAGCCTCAGAGGGTGAAAATTAGTATAACTTAGTTAATGGACTGGCTCTGGCCCGTAGAATGTAGAGCCAACTGGGGGCAAATCACAGAAGGGGGACCTGGTTCTTTTTCTATATTTTTCCCCAATGGGCAGGGGCAGCTCTAGGTATTTTGCCACCCCAAGCACAGCAGACAGGCTGCCTTCGGCGGCTTGCCTGCGGGAGGTCACCCATCCCTTGGATTCGGCGGCATGCCTGCGGGGGAGGTCCGCCAAAGCCGCGGGACCAGTGGACCCTCTGCAGGCATGCCACTGAAGGCAACCTGCCTGCCGCCCTCGCGGCGACCAGCAGAGCGCCCCCTGTGGCTTGCCGCCCCAAGCATACGCTTGGTGCGCTGGTGCCTGGAGCCTCCCCTGCCAATGGGAGCAGTGGAGGTACACACCCTAAGAAGTCTGAAGATGGAGCTTGCTACATTTATGAACTGAATTATCTGAGCTCTTTGCCTGTGTACCTGTATACTTCCGCAGTGATTTGACCCCATCATTTGCATGCACCAAGCATGTATTCTTATTGACTACAGTAGGCATTGGATCAGACCCACAGAACAGCTTCATTATGGGTCAGTCTGGCTTGGAAAGCAATCTGCACGTTGCAATGCACAGTTATAACTATTTGGGCCTTTCATTCTCTCTTTCTTCATCTGTCTAGATCCATACACCAAATCCATCACCTTGGTATCAGATGCAGCAGCAATGGAACTTGCTAATACCAAGCCATCCCATGCTCCTGACGGATAACATTCTTCAGCTCCTGCTTGGAGTGTGCAGCCATCACAGCTACCTAAGCCAAAATCCGTACTCTCCACATCCCACTGCATGGGTGCCATCCAAACCACAGTGCATCCCATGGACAATACCGACTGTGCTTGGTTTTTTGGGTTCAGCTCGAACAGTTAAAGGTTGTTGCATCCTCTTAGACCCCTTAAAAGACTTTTGGAGGAAGAGGAGAAGACGGGAGGAAGATTGATGGAAATGTGCTCTGATAACGTTAACCACGGAATAGGCATAGCTCATTGCTTCCAATTATTTTCAGCATAACTTGGCATTTCCACAATGTTGAACAGCTTTCAGAAGGTCAACTAATTTTGTTCATGATAAATCCAACTGATATTGGATTACTCCAGTAATTTTTAATGGCCCCGTGACTGATGTGCGTTATGTTTAGTACACTGCTCTTGACATAGATGAACTACAACTGATTAGGAAGGCTACTGAATAATTAGGGAAATGCAAGGATAATGAGTTAACGAGGGGCTAAGAGGGGCATGATGAGCATAGTAGAGCCCAGTTGGAATAGCAGAAGCGAAGAGTTAATAACACAGCTACTATGAGTGTCAGAGGGGTAGCCGTGTTAGTCTGGATCTGTAAAAGCAGCAAAGAATCCTGTGGCACCTTATAGACTAACAGACGTTTTGGAGCATGAGCTTTCGTGGGTGAATACCCACTTCTTCAGATGCATTCTTCAGCTACTATGAGATAATCCTGATAAATAATGCATTTGGACGAATTCAGACCTGGTGTAACTCTACCGATGTCAATGGAACAGAAGTGAATTTGGACTATGTTGACTTGCTGGAAAACAACCATCCAGCAAATATGTATTAAATCACGTTCCTCCTACTTCTTTCTCATCTGATGGCTTCGTTAGTAGTTAAGTGGCTTAAGCGTTGTAAATACAATGGCAATATTCATAGTAAATGTTGTTTTGTTTAGATTGTGCCTTCCATCCCAAAGAATCCCAAAGCACTTTACAGGCCATGCAGCAAATACACTGAAATGCAGCCACCTCTGCAGTGAAATATAGCAGCTGATCATGCAGCGTAGAATCAGGGCCAATGTCTTTTTGCATGTGGCCAGACACGAGAGCTGGCTTTGCCAATGCTTGGAGTCCCACCTCCAGTGGCCACGATTGGCTGTGCGTAGACATCTGTTCAGTCAAGGAAGCCAAAAAAGAGACTCATCTAGTTGATCAGAACTTTACAGAGTTCTTCTTAGTTGGAACCACAGTCTTTGCATATCTTATCACTTGCACAAAATCTTGCTGCTGCTTCCATCCATCTCCAGCACCCACGGAAAATGGCATTTTGCTTTGCACTGTAGGGATGTTCATTCTTCAGTGAAGAGTGGATGCGCTGCAGCTAGCTTTTCAAAGGAACAGAGAGATCTCAATGGGTACAGTCCTTGGTAGGAAGGTTGAAGAAGAGGCGATCACAAGAACAAGCATGATTGTCGTGGGTTCTGCTCTGAAATAAAAAGTGACCCAAAGTGTGCACTTGTGCTTTACGAGCACAGAATAATTATTACACCGTTGTGAACGTCGCCCTTTTTAGCCTGTTCGAATGGTCCATAGATCGATCCTAACTTCCGTGGGTGTGTTCATTGACCAAGCACTTCAAACTTGAGGATCAAATTCCTGCTGGTGTAATTCCCTTGAAGTCAGCTGAATTAGGCCAACAGAGAATTGGGACCAGGGACCCTTGTATTAGGGCCCCTTTGTCTTCAGGGGGAGCTGTGGGGGCTCAGCATATATGGGACCTGCTCACTTATTTAGGAGCCTCACTATGGATTTGCAGAAGAAGAGATTAAAAAGCAAAGGTAGCATCCTGCTCTCGTTCACTTCCAGTCCCTTTGAGAATGTGACTGTAATACAAATAACGATACCTATATGGTGATTTTCATCTGCCTGGAATAACTCTCCCTGGTGCCACCACCTGGGTTACATCCCGTAATACAGGGATCTGAGGGGCTGACATGGAGAGAGCCTGCACTCCACAAGATGCTCCTCTCCCTGCCCCAGAGAGCCATTGATTACCTGGAGGGAACAGCTATGTTGGCGGCTAGTGATGGATATTGAAAGCCTCTCTGCATGGGGACGGTGACTTAGAGGGCCCTTTGATTTACAGTACCAAGCCCGGAGTAAAACCCTCCCCTCACACCAATAGCCAGCCTGGTTAGGGTGACCAGATGTCCCGATTTTATAGGGACAGTCCCAATTTTTGGATCTTTTTCTTATATAGGCTCCTATTACCCCCCAACCCCTGTCCCGATTTTTCACATTTGTTGTCTGGTCACCCTGAGCCTGGTAATTTTTGCAGCCCCGCTGAAGCAGCACATGGTCTCAGTCAGGCTTTGATATGCTCCCATGCTCTCCTCAGGGCCGAAGGTGAACCTGACCGCCTGCTGTCACCCGTATTGCGAGGTGGAGTCTCAACCCCCCAGGCTCTTCCTATCTGGCTGCTGCCCCTAGAGGCTTTTCTGCTGCTCCAAGGAAGGGCTTGCAGCAGGCAAGGCTTTTCGGCCCAGATTCTCAAAGCTATTTGGGTGCCTAACTCCCATGGGGAAGGAGGCACCTAAATAGCTTTGAGGCTCTGGCCTAGCTACTTGGCATCTGGACATAACAACACATGACACCATCTCCGCTAAAACAAACACGCCATGTCCAGGAATGCGTTCAGTGGGATTGACTACAGCTGAGTCAGACAGTTCTCTTGGCCTAGGGATCCTGGCACTGGGAATGGAATGGGTTCCTAGTGGTTAGAGCGCGGGACCTGCAGTCAGGACTCCTGGGTTCTAAAATCACACCCAGGAAGTAGAGTAATGTAGTGACTGAAAGAAGAAGCAAAACTGTATGAGTCAAGGTTGCTGACTTGCATACTCTGCTCTGGGTGAGGTATGCAGTTTAGCGGTTAGAGCACTGGGGGCAGGGCAGCAAGATTCATTTGTTCCAATCTCAGCTCTGCTACTGACTTGCAGTGTGGCTCTGGATTGGTCACTTAACCTCTCTGTGCCTCACTTTCCCCACCTGTATAATGGGGTTCATGATATTCCATTACCTCTGGGAAGGATCATGGGGCTAGTTCACTAATGTTTACAAAGTACTTTGAGATCCCCAGGCAGCTGATGCTAGGGAAGTGCAAGGCATGGATGCTGCCAAGGCCTGCACTGCAGAGCAATAGCCTACTGCCAGTAGCTCTACTGGAGCTGGCAGAAGTCACTCGCCTGCGCTGGCTTCTGAGTCTGCTCCTCCACATTCTCACTGGGCATTAACTGTTAGTTAAAAGCAGGATGAAAGAATTTCTCAGGGCTTAGCTTTAGGGTGCCATTAAAATAAATAGCTACCCTTATCCTGAAGGCTGCAGATCAAAGACCTGTCATGTTTGGCAGGCACAGTTTCTCCAGCCTATATACAGTTCTGTTCTAAAGGGTTTACACGCTAATTGCTGCATGCAATGCTACTAGGATTGCGCCCGACGGCTCTTGGGTAGCAGAAAGCCTCCAGCAATGGGGCAGGAGGACAGATTGGACTGGTATTTGTGATTTTAGCAGGAGTGTCATCAAGTTACAGCCCGGGAACATATGCTGGGCGTGCGTTTAGCCAGCTTGTTAAGGGCGTTTCTCCTTTCCTAAGGTCATGGTTAGTGTCATCAGCAATTCGCAGCTGGGGAAATTCACCTCTGTGAGGAGGTTCACACAAGGACTAGGCACTGCATAACCCTACAAAATTGGTCTGAGGTGAAGCCTAGGCCTTGTGCTGTCACTTCTGCTCAGCGGTGACTTTTGCCAAGAGTGTGTTAGGAAGGCATAGGGTTTAAGGCCAGAAGGGATCACCAGATCACGGAGTCCAAGCTCCCAAACATCACAAGCAACTAGCCCCCACCCAACCACCCCCCAAATGCCAAACAGACACAGCAAAGAGACAATCCTAGTGCTCGCAGGAGAGCACATGCTCGGACACTCAGACTGCGACATACGTCACAGGAACACAGCTCGTTTCTCTGAAAAGCTGCACAGCTGGGCAGTGAATGGCTGAAGAACAGAGGGACACATTTTCAGTGGAGGGCACAAAGGAAGCATAGAATCATAGGACTCAAAGGGACCTTGAGAGGTAGGGTGACCAAACAGCAAATGTGAAAAATCGGGACAAGGGGTGGGGGGTAATAGGAGCCTATATAAGAAAAAGGCTCAAAAATCTGGATTGTCCTTATAAAATCGGGACATCTGGTCACCCTATCAAGAGGTCTCTAGTCCAGTCCCCTGCACTGAGGCATGACTAAGTATTATCTAGACCATCCCTGACAGGTGTTTGTCCAACCTGCTCTTAAAAATCTCCAGTGATGGAGATTCCACAACCTCCCTAGGCAATTTATTCCAGTGCTTAACCACCCTGACAGATAGGAAGTTTTTCCTAACGTCCAACCTAAACCTCTCTTGCTGCAATTTAAGCCCATTGCTTCTTGTCCTATCCTCAGAGGTTAAGAAGAACAATTTCTCTCCCTCCTCCTTGTGACAACATTTAACATACTTGAAGACTAGCGGGATGTCCGCACTGCCACTGGAGGTGTCCTTTCCAGCTCGGACAGAGGTAAACACGCTAACTTTGACCAAGCTCGCACCCTGAAAACAGCAGCGTGGGCTAACAGCTTCAGCAGAATCCCATCCCATACCCGAGGCTCGTACTTGGGCAGCTAGTCCATGCCACTGTGCATTGCGATGCTGTGATCAAGGCCAGCACAGGTATGTCAACCCAAGCTGGAAAGAAGGAGTGCTGGCAGGTTAGGCAGTAGGATCTTGATTAAGAAGGGAGCATGGGCACACACACCGGCCCAGCCCTATCCTCCCTTATATCAGTTTCATGCTGTGAAGGCCCTGGGTAGGGTGTTGTTACTGCCAGTCCACACTGGTGAATCCGCCCGATTGTCTCTATTTGGTCTACTCTGATCTCGTTCAGGCTCTGTTTGTTCACAAGCATCTCACTCAGGCCTCGCTGGCTTACTCTTGTTAACTATGGCCATAGCTGCTTATACCCGGTCTGAGCACTGAGTCCCGTGCAGTTTGATTTTTTGTCCTGAGTAACCGAATCTTCTAGTTCCATTATAAAACAAACAAACAAGGCAAGTGCTAATAAATACAGTAGTATGTACAATATCCGCGCTTCAAAATGCAGGGAAACGTATGCAGATGAGGCTTTGCCAGAGAATGTAGTGAATACAGCCCCAAAATCTCCCTCTGTCTCACACACAGCCCCGTCTCTGATTGGGCTGTTTCTCTACTGGTGATTTAGCAGAAAGCCGGCAGAGGTTCCTTACAGATGAACTGGATTTACTGAACTTGAAGATTCTTCTGAATACAATTTGGGCCAGTCACTTTCTGGGAACTAAGGTATAAACTAAGTGGTAACAGCATCTGCTTTCCCTCTGCACACAAAGTAGCCCCTGTTCTAGAAGTCACTGACGCAAGCGTGGAGTCCAACTCTTTTTGCTCATGGCCAACACCAGTGTGCATTGATAATGATAGCATCTCCCTGCGTCAATCCCCATCTCCATCATGAGGAATTAGAAGCCATTTTATCAGCAGTTAATTGCAGTGGACACATTACATATGGCCAGGAACAGGAATGCTGCATGGTTTTTTATGGTGACAGACAGCTGATTCTCACTAACCATCTGGTAGAGATTCTCTGCGTGTCAATCCAAATTAATCTAATGAACACGCCAAATGCATTTCAGAAGTGGGTTTCCACAGATTCCTCCGTTGTAAGTGTAAGAATACCACAAGGCTGGAGGGGAAAGCTCAGATTTTTTATTTGGGCATTATATTTCCCGTCTCCTGTTATGTGACATGAAAGTCACTTGGCTGGAGGGAATTTACTTTTTTCCAGCTTTGGAAAAGCTTATTTAGTAGGGGATTGGAGCAACCTGAAATGACTTAGCTGACGCTACAGAGCATTGCAATGAACTGTCTAGAGAGCATTTGCATCATTGTCCTCTACTAGATTAAATAAGAACCATTCAACTGTGATTCATAGGCCCTATACTGCTAATTACCAATGGCAAGCCAACTTGAGCTAAAGCAGCTGGCGGATGTGATTTTGGAAACCGAGGACCTGAGAGGCAGATCCCTGGGGCACAGCATAGTGACAGCTGTGAAATTCCTAGCTTGCCACAGACTTATTACAGCATTTCCCTCCTCCTTCCCTGAGAAATACATACTCAGTGGAACATTTCCAAGGAAGGTTACTTCTGTGGAAAATTAAATGTTTCACTGGTTACTCATCTGGCATGTTAATGTGAACTCCCGACTAACTGGGGGTGTGTTGTCATCTCCATCCTCACTGTCCCTGGGAGGTATATATACAGATTCCCATGCACACTGGTGAGATCATATTCCCATCTGCACACCTGGCAGGATGAAAGGAAGCGAGGGTGGCATGCTCAGCAGGGCCGGCGCTTCCATTTAGGCAACCTAGGCGGTCGCCTAGGGCACCAGGATTTGGGAGGGTGGCATTTTGCAGGCCTCAGTGGCAATTAGGCAGTGGGGGTCCTTCTGCGCTCTGAGTTGTCGTCGGCAATTCTGCGGCGGGTCCTTCACTCACTCTGGGACCTGCCGCCGAAGTGCCCCGAAGACCGGGAGCGTGGAAGGACCCCCCCGCCGCAGAATTGCTGCCAACAACTGGGAGCGCGGAAGGACGCCCACCTAGGGTGCCAAAAACCCTGGCATCGCTCCTGATGCTCAGCGAATGGCACCAGCTTGAGAGGGGAGTTGTGTGCTTCCGTCATCTCTTTGCCGTGGCTTTGTGTGTGAACATTTTACACAAGCTCCTTGTTGCGTGAGTGACAGTTGCTATTCTAGAGCAAACATCAAATGCAGGGGAATTCCAAAGGGATCACAAAATATCAGCCAATTAACAATCATTTCTGCATGGTGCAGAGGTGAGTTCCTGGCTGGTTCACTGCTGCAGCCATTCGAACACACAGCATGCAGCACCTTGGAGTATTGTTTCAGGCCTAATCCTGTTTGATGCAGAGCATTTGCTGAGGGGCTGCTGCACACCACAATTCCCACCCACACCACTGGGAGCTGAGGGTGGAAGTTAATTGGAGTTGGCCTGTAACATTTATTGTCCCTCGATGCTCAGATTCTGTACATAGGGGCTGATGCTGCAAAATGTCCAGAGACTCAGAGGTTAAAGCAAATACACAGGGATCATATTCTGTGACCAGATTAAGAGAAGCCATCACCTCTTGAGTATCTTGTACATCCCACCTCCTTTATGTCTTTTCCAATCCTCCTTTGCACCTCCACAGCCCAGAACCACCACCATTGATCCCTACAACCAGAGCTGGTCGAAACATTAGCTGCAAATGAATTAAATCCTTTTATCTGTTTGCCAATTGTTGCCGAGCCTTTTTCGCAGCTTGTATAGGCCAGATGCCAGCATATGACCTAGAGGAGAAACGCCTGGGAATAGATTACCAGCTTGTAACCAACCAACTCAGCTAGTAGAGCTCGTTTTCCAAATGACGAGAAAAGCTTTGCTAACTGCAGGACACTCACCCATTAATGCTAAATAAAGCAGGACGCTCACAGAACTATCTTGGGGAACAGATAGAGAGACACTGACAACAGGGGGATGTGTGAATGCTACTAACGTTCCTTCACATGCTCAGCATCCTAATGGCTCTCTATGGGTTTGTCTGGTTTTGCAGGAGGTCTCGTCTTGCCTGTGGACACGGCACATTTTTAACGATGTGTTTTTGCAACAGAACTGCACCCAGCAATTAATAACTCCTGGTCCACATAAGCCTTCCCTGGGAAAAGCTATGGAAAAATCATCTTCAAAAATATAATCAGCTGCTAGACCCACCATTAGTAGTTACTGTTGCTATTTCGTATTTCATTTTGGGTTCCCATAATGGATAATACTGCAGCTATTTCCCTAAATACCAAGGCAATCTATTATGCCGCTGTCACAGGTGCACTGTACTGTAGCAGTATGCTATATTGCTTCTTCTCACCAGCCCAGTTTATTAATGACAACAAATTGTAACAGCATTCACACTCAACCAAAGATGCACGTTAGTGCTTCGCGGGGGAAAAAACAGTAGACTGAGAACTCAAGGCAAAGGGTATTTGCAGAGTCTAACTGCCTTGTAAATGTACCATTCCCGTTCAACTTCAGATCTGGGAACACTGATTGCAGGTAACTTTGTGTCATCATTGGGTATTCTCCTGACACCTCATCCTGTTGCTGTTGTCTGATATTTAATGCCATCAGCATATGTAGGGCAATTTTCTAAAGGGAGGCTTATCCCGGGTGTGAAGCATTAACTCTGGCACACTGGAGTGGATTTTCAAAAGTGGCCACTAGTTTTGGGTGCTCACCTTGAGCCATTGGGGCCTGATTTTCAAAGGTACCAAACAGCCCTCACTCTCCTGGAGTAGGACCCACAACAGAGAGAGCCAGATGCAGTGAGTGCATCTGAAAATGCAGCCGCACACACGCAACCTTAGAGCACCTCAGTGAGTGCGATTGTCTGCATTTACTCATCTGAGGGGTAAACAAGTGAGCTTTTAAAAACCAAGAACTACTAAATTAGCTTATTCTGGGTAATTAACAGCCTTTTAGCCCATCCACAATATATTGTACGTTATTTACCAACAGAGAGAAGGACAGTTGGTATATCAGGACATCTAGACAGCAAATCTGAGAGCCTACTGAAAATGTAATTGGCTGTTCTTTAATTTCCCATTACTTTAGAAGGAATTTGCATCCACTTGTTCACCCAGAATGCCCACGTTAAGCACGCGAGGTGTACCAGAAGTATTAATAACAATAAATATTGGTAAGGTGTCTTCATGATCAAAGGCATGTCAGTGTCTTTCCGGGCTAGGAGTCCGGCAAATGTTTCAGGGTAAGCAACAAGACCGCTATAACCACAGCACCCGAGCGAGGTGATCCATTCAGCTCCCAGTTCGTACCGAGGGCATGGATGCTTTTAGAAACTCCTCACAGAGCAGCGGGAATGTTCAGACCAGGCGGAGGAAATCAGGTAGCTCCTAAAGTAGGTTGTGAGTTTATTTGGCTCTTGCCGTCTGCTCCGCGCAGCAAACACCCATGCAGAGCAGCGTTAAGCACAAAGATGCAGGATGTCTTTTCTTGCTAAAGAAATGGATAACGTGCTGCCTCTCTGTGACACCCTCTGGCACAAATGGAAATAATGCCTGGCAATAGACAAAGCCGGCTAAGCCACCCTGCTCGGTAAAGAAACAGAACCTCTGATTGCTCTGCATCCCTCATAAAATAACTGTCCTGTCAAGGCCTGTAAATTAGGTTCTCAGAGACGATAAGCACATCAGAAGCTGCACAATAAGTCACCACACAAAAGGCGCTGTCAGCTGAGGGTAAAATCAGTAGCAGGTTTCATTTAAAACTGAGATAATATATGTTTAAAAGGGGATTAGGAGGGTGTTGGTCTGTGCCCAGTGCCCTCTCGGTCCCCCGTCATGGTACCAAAGCTGAACAGCTCAGGAATGTATAGTTCATCTAGACATAGAGATTGAGGATGCTGATTTTGGTGCAAGCTCGTTGGCTGGCTTAGAAACATCACTGATCCACTGCAGTGCTGCCTTAACAGCTCCAATGCACAGAACGCTTGGGAAACAGAAACTCACTTGAATGTGTGGGTTTCGGGCTTTCTCAGCCTTTCAGTTAGGCATCCCACAGGACCATTAAAAATGAGTGGATTTCAACACACCTCCAGGGGAGAAGCTCAGGTTGTTTTTAGATTAACGTTCCCGCAGGCTGGCGCCAGTAAAAATACAGGGCAAGATGAAGATCCTTGCTAATCTCAGCTACACCAATGTACATTGAGAGTAACCCCACTAAAGCCAATGGAGACATAGGATAGTGTAATGGAGATCAGAATCTGGCTCAAGGTGTGCCTAGGAAATGAGACTCGCTCAATGCGGGAGACACAAGAGCATATTCAAATGGGACATAAATTGGACCTAAGATTCAACTTGTGTTTCTCTTCTCTTGGCAGTTATCCTCTTGAAAGTTCCCTGAGGGTTGGTTGGACGTTTGCAAGCACCACTTATAAACACCCCAGGGGAGGCAGATGGTTTTGGGCTGAGGCCCTTGGACTAGGACTTACTACGGGATGAAAATGAGCAAAAGAAACCTCAGGCTGAATATCTGGGGGGGAAATTCTCCTGGCTGGAGGCATCATTTCCCAAAGGAAGTGGGGGAAGCTGGGTTGAGTGAATTATCAAAAACCAGAATTGCTAAGGCCCTAGAAAATGCCCTACAAGGGGATGGAGGAGCAAATATCAGGACAAAACTCCCCTTGATTCCTGCGGGGCCAGGATTTTGCCCGGGAGGTTTGCTATGAGTCTGTGCCTTTTCCCTGCTGTGAATATACGCTGCTATTCAGCCTCTCTTCCCACAGCCCCATCAGAATCTTACCTCTGTCCTCCTCTTTCTCACGGACCTTCCTCCCTTTGAGAGCTCTGCTCCAGGCCCCGCCATAGTCCCCCATTTTGTTTCTCTCTGGCGTATCCTTGGAAACGCTCTTAAACCACGGCCCATACCTCCGGACAGAATTCCAAGCCTCCGGGGTCTCCTTGAACCCCCTCCCGAGCTGAACCACCCCCAGGTACTGAAACGCTGTCCCTTCGCTGGTGCCATCCAGGGGGTTGGGGTCATTCTCTGAGACGGTGGGCTCCCCGGCAAACCCAGAGTGCAGAAACACCAGGCTCCCGGCCGTCAAATACAGCGCGATCAGAGTGAAGAAGCGCACGGGTTTCCGCCTAAAATAACGCTGGAACTTTACCAATAATTTGGCCATAGCGTCTTCATTCCTCGCCTTGTGTTGGATGGGAAGTGGCAGAGCAAAGACAGCAACCCTTGTCTTGCAACTCTCTCTTCAAGTGCACAAGATTGGGTCAAAACCAGCTGATATAAGGTAAGTGGGAAAGGCAGGACAATGGCCTTTTGTCAGCCGTCCTGCTGCGCTGATTCAGCTGCTGAAGTGTTCTCCCCTGGTATTATTTTGGGATCAATAAGTAGCCACTAAAGTAGAACGAGACTGCAGACTGAACTCAAACAAAAATATTTTAGAATTCTGTGAAGTCCAAAGGGGCTGGGGTAGGGGATGGAAAGTCTATTTTTCAGTTCCCGTTTTGTGCTAAGAAAACGAGGTATTTCTCGAAGCAAATCACAGTACCATTTGGCTCCATTTTATTCTTCTCCTGTTAATGTTGCTAAGGGGTGCTCTGGAGACTCCATTGATGGTGGGATCATGTTAAGAAAATTGAGTGTTTGAAGACGATTTGAAAGCTGATCAGCTGACACGGCTCCCCTCACTGGCTTTCTCTGCTTTCAGCTCCTCAGCGCTGGTTCTTGCAGGCATTTCTGTAATGGAAATGGAACCGTCTCCCTTTCAGTGAAAGAATGAAAGGTCCCTGGATGCGTCTCCAGGTACGGAATACTGACTGGAGCCCTTTGTTTAATGAATCTCCATTCATTTCGGTCTCAGGACAAGAATTCTCCACCTGCAAGTCAAAAGGAATGACAATCAGAAAACTGTTCAGAAGGCTTTAGCAGGGACAGATTTATAGCATTTGAAGCTGCATACCCTCCCCCAGACAGATCCCAGTCAAGATAAAACACAAATCCTCTTCTTTCCTTTTGAAGCTTAGCAGTCTGGGATATTTTCAAATTAACCCAGGCATGTCACAGTTGCCACTGTGTCGTACACTGTGGCCTCTTGGAATTTCCTGGATTCAGACAGGATAGAACTCAGATTCTCTTGCTACGAAACCACAGGTCCCTGCTAGCTAAAGAAGAATCTCTATTAGCTATCAGCAGTATAGGGGCTATGTCATACAGATGAGTTATGATGCCATCAAGTGGAGAATAGTGAGACTCTCTTTCTCTCTCTCTCTAGCTACCTATTTACCTACTTCATCACAATAAAATATGAATACCACTGAGACACTAAGTTGTCTGCAGATTCTCCAAATAATGTGAATCCTTAGAATCGGATCAGAATGTTTGACACTTTCCTATATAAGTATTTGGAGCAGGATTTCTGATGTTTCCAGCCTATTGACCAGCCTTTTTCACATTGCGTTATATTTTAATTACCTTTCCCTCCATTCCAAAGCCTCTACAGATGCTAACTCTTTCAATCAGCTGGCAGAGGATTGCAGCATTTCATACAAAATGCATCTTTGGCATCGCTTTCCTGCGTGGTGTGTGGAAAGCCACATCCCCAAACAACTGCCTGCGTGTACTCCAGTCACAGTGTGAGTAAAGGCAGACTCCTCGGAGGACATCCAGCCAACCGATCGATGAGACTGGGTTCAAAGCACTTGTGTCTTAGCCTTCCTACAAACTCCCTGTTGGCCTGGCATATGGTTCCACATGGAGGAATGATTAGCTGTCTACATTTTCACCAACATTGCCTTCTTAAAGGGACAGCTAAACCTACTTAAACTGTGCTCATTAAGAGCAGAATGGATGGTAAGGGCTTTCCAGCTGAGCCTGAGGTTCAGCGTGAGGTGTTGCTGTGAAACAGGCAAGATCTTTTAAACCAGCTCTGATTTTCAGTCTCTGGAGAACATGTGTGAGCCTTTTGTGGCTGAAGACTGGAATTCAAGCCTGGTTTGTTCAGGTCATTATGAAGCTGGTAGGCTGCTAGTCCTATGCATATCATAGCAAATCTCCCTGCACAGCGGGGAATTCCTGCACAAGAGAGTCAGAGGAGAATGGCAGAGACCAGTGTCCTAGAGCCTAGTCAAAACTGAGGGTTGTTGGCAGAGCCAGGAGGAAGGAGCTCCTGGCTGGCATAGCAGGGGAGCTGCAGGTGAGGACGGAGGGGCATGATCAGCAGAGCTGGTGCAGGGAGCATTTCAGGGCCACAATGGCGGGGGAGGCTGCAAATGTACTGGCAGAACTAAAATGAGAAGTTTGCACAGCACCTGCCTGCATCTTGTTTGGATCCAACCTGGCTCAGTTCAATTGGTCCCAGACTCCCACTCCCACCCACTGAACCCCAATCATAATGTGGTGCAGACCCTTGGGATTTCGTTGGAAGTCTCCCATCTAAGCATCGCTCAGCCTGGACATGCCTTCTCTTGCTAAATCAGACACGATTGTAAGCCATAGTGCCGGCGCACAGGTACCCGTTCAGCTCCCTCATAATGACAAAAGAGACTCCCTGTTTCCCATACCAGAGTTGAGGAGGTGGCGACAAAACCATCCCCGAGAGAATGGACAGGTTCTTTTGTGACTAACGTCAGGTCTACACTCCAGACCTGTAACAGTAGAATTATGTTACTCATGGGCACGAAAAATCCACACCCCGAGCAACAGAGTTATACCGACCTAAGAGCCCTGGTGTAGACAGTGCTATGTTGGTGGGAGATCTTCTCCCGTTGTCACAGCTACTGCCTCTCAGGGAGGTAGATTAACTACACCGACGGGAGAAGCTCTACCAATGGCGTAATAGTGTCTTCACTAAAGCACTACAGTGGCACAGCTGAGAACTCTGCACTGGTGCGGCTGCGCCACTGCAGCGCTGTACGTGAAGACAAGCCCCAAGATGCGCTTAGAGGTGGAATCGATAGGTGAAATTCCTGGCAGAGTGGAGCACCTGCGCTAGGTTCTTTGCACACACAGGGTTTAAGTGCTGCATAGGGGGCATGCAGATCATGCACACAGACTGCGTGAGCACAGAAAAAGGGGAGTAGGACCACGAGTGAAGAGTGCAACCTGAACAGCTCAACCCGGCTTCTTCTCCTTGTGCAAACACCATACTCACTCCTGGGCTCCAGACAGGAGGTTCTGACAAAATGGACCAGTGCCATCAGGCCAGATCCTCAGCGGAGCTAAATCTGCACAGCTGTCTGCGCTTCATGGGTCTTCCCTTGTGCATCTGGGAAAGCACAGAGCTGCTGCTACTGCATGACACTGAGGAGCCTTGTCTTCAATGGAGCAAAAGCACTTTACACCAGCTGGAGAGTTGGCCCTATGTAGGGATGCACTAGCTAGTTCACTGAAAAGCAGAAGTGACCCAAACCTCTGCCTAAAGCTTTCCCTGAACCCACACCGGGGAGGGGGGATTTGTTACAGTTCCGATAACTTTGCACCCATTATTTCTTTACTGAATGTGTCTCTCTGCCCCTAGCTTCATTGAAGACTAGAAATATTAAGGACCAACATGTAGCTGGCTCAGCTATTCTCCTGGTGTTTCTAATCCAATGCAACCCAGAAATAGGTTATTTCCAGACCAAAAAACATCTGGACCTGGACAGCCCCATGAAGCTTTCTTTAAACGTGGTTGTTCTCTTGCATTTTCCAGGCCATTCTGCATGACAGATGAGAAGCAACCATCAGAAACCCCTCCACCACAAAGCCATCCAGCATCAGCAACAAAGTCCTCATTGCAGCCTGCCTAATAGAGCACACATCTGAGTGCAGAGGGAGGTTCGGTCACGGTCATTGTTTCCAATTAATGCTCTCCAACAAACAGATGTTCCTTGGTTATGTGCACTTAGAAAAAGAATGGATTTTACATTCATATTTCCCTCCCTAATCAAAGTAACATGCCATAGACAATTTGCGCTTCCAGGGTTCCTGCTATCTGAAAATCTCAACAGGCATCACAAGTATAAGCCTCATAAATCCCGGTCAAATAGGTTGGTGTTATTAGATGAAGAAACTGAGGCACAGTGAGTGCTAGAACTCGGCTCTCTTGATTGCTGCTCCACAAAACCAGCCTGCCTCTCAGGATTAGCCAGCCCAGTCATTGTTCCGCTCCTGCCTGTCAAACTGCTCTAGCTGAGTGTCTATTGCTCTGTTGTGCAAAGATACCTGTGTGAATTCCTTCAATGCCCGGGACCTTTCCTAGCCACTTTCTCCCACGGGAGGTCAGGTTTTCAAATGAGCTCAGCCCCCACAAACGAGGCCAGATTTTCAAACTGGCTCTGCTCCCAGCAGCTCCCACAGCGACACTTACAGCTCGATTTTCAGACGAGCTGCTCAGCACATGGGGTCTACGCTTTGCTAAAAGCCTGGCTCTTAGCCTTGGTATCTCTGTTGCCTCAGCTACCACCTCTATGCTGACGAGAAAGTAGCCTCCTCCAGCCCCTGTCCTGGCTCCTCTCTGGCCACACACTATCCGTCTGGACCCCATACACATCTGGCACCATCTCAACTTTCTTGTGCTGTACGTCCCAAAAGGGACAAGTTCTTATTGTGGGCAAGAGGAATGTACCCAAGGGCAGCTTGTGCCAGGAAAATTACCCCTGGAAATGGCGTCATCAAGCCACAAAACCCTGAGGAGTCGGTGTGATTTGGAAAGGTCTAATTA
The DNA here is from genome assembly GCF_007399415.2 of Gopherus evgoodei. Classification (NCBI taxonomy): domain Eukaryota; kingdom Metazoa; phylum Chordata; order Testudines; family Testudinidae; genus Gopherus; species Gopherus evgoodei. Next base: position 4,785,281 of record NC_044334.1, read on the forward strand.
CACTGCAGCCCTTTGCCTTGCTGGGGGTGAGAGAGAGAGAGTATCTGTATGCAGAGGCTACTGCGTGTCTCTAGTTAGGCCTTCCAGACCTCTTCAGACGTTCTCTCTGCAGCTCTGGGTTCCTCACTGGGGTTTGCAGCCTTTACAACCAGGTGAGAAAGATTTGTAAGATGCAAATGAGACAATTAGTAGCAGACAGAAAACATGGCGAGAAGACTCATGAACCCTGAACTGCTCCCACGAAGGACAATGGTGCAAAACTGAGTGCTAGCCTCCCGGGAGTGTCTCGGGAGCTCCCCCTAGAGTCAGGGCAGCAGGCCACTGTGTTCTCTTTCCTTTTCCAGCCTTTTGTTCTATTCATTCAGGTCTTTCCCTCTTCACATTCCCTCTCCATCACACCAAGGGCCAGGCAGCAGGCACGGGCGCATGGATTTATGCTAATTATCATTGCAATTAGCAAACTCTAATGCTCTAATCAATTTATATCCGCTGCTCTCAGCCTGTTCACCCCAGATCTGAATGAGCTCTTATCACTAATGACTTGGGGTAGGCCAATAACTCACAAGAGATAACTGATCACTTTTTCTGCTGAGTGTGCCCAAGCAAATCACTGTTTTCTCTCGAGTGTTTGTTACTGAACACGTCCTTTTTGCATTTTATTTTAAACTGCCCAGATTGCTCACAATTATCTGAACGTAGCCAATCCTGAGTAGCTAAGAGTGAGCAGATCAGTCACATGGCATTGTTCCTGTTCCCTGATCAGATGAGTGAGCACGTGTGACCACTTCCTGTGTGGATTTAAAATTCAGCTTCTCCAGGTGGCATTGAAAATCGCTTTATGGGAGCCTTCATACTAGTGAAACCCACCTGCAGGACAGACACAAAGGGGGCACAGGCACGGCTGAAACCAATTTATTTCACCTGGGAGCAACTCTCCAAGGCCCAATGTTTGCAGCGCTTCCCTGTCTCTCATGGAGAGGTATCAACCCCTGTGCAGAGAAACCAGCACAAGGTCTATGCATCACTTGCATCCTATCTCAGGCCATGGATTTAAATGGAGCTTTATCATTGGCCTTGTGCTGGGCCCTCTGCAGGCTGACTCCGTCTGCTGGAGTGAAGGCTTTGTCTCTTTCTGCTTTGCTACAAAGGCAGACTTGCTACGTCCCTTGTCCCACACTGTAAATGTGGATGTTAGATTTGCCAGGTGTCTGATTTTCAACCGGAATGCCTGGGACCCTGGCGGCTCCGGTCAGCACCGCTGATTGGGCTGTTAAAAGTCTGGTCGGCAGCACAGAGGGGCTAAAGCAGGCTCACTACGGCTCCCGGAAGCAGCTGCATGTCTCTCCTCCAGCTCCTAAGCATAGGGGCAGCCAGGGGGCTCCGCACGCTGCTCCCACAGCTCCCATTGGCCGGAAGCGGTGCCTGTGGATGGGGCAGCATGGAGATCTGCTGGTCACACCTCCGCACAGAAACCAGAGGCGGGACATGCCGCTGCTTCTGGGAGCTGCTTGAGGTAAGCGGCACCCACAGCCTGCACCCTGCCCCTCTCCCATACCCCAACCCCTTGCCCCAGCCGTGATCCACCTCCCACCCTCCAGACCCCATTGGTCCCAGCCCCCTTCTGCACCCACCCCCCTTCTGCACCCAAAATCTTCATCCCCAGCCCCACCCCTGAGCATCTCTCAGAAGATTATTTCCCTGTGTTCTAAAGTAGGTGCTAGTGATGGGTGGCATCAGGTCAGGGATATCGCAGGATATTCCACCTAAGCATACTTGACTGCCTATGTCTCTGTTCAAGGGGTAACCAGGCACTCAGGCATCCATATTCTGTTGCTTGTGGCTATGGTTCATTGAGGAAGCAAAATTAGAGGCCTTTATAAAAAGGCCATAGTGGGTATCAGGCATGAGCACTAAATGCTGCAGTTATGCTAGCTAGGATACAAACCACAAGTGTGATCCATCCACATGCTTCAGGCCAGAAGCTGAGTTCCAGCTTGAGGTCAGGAAGGAATTGTCACCACTTTTTAAAAAGTGACCAGGTAAGTAGCCAAAAGCGATTAATCATCTGAATTACAAGGGCAATGGCATGTTAGCTACAGGTTGCCAGTTTCATGAATGAGCTGATTAGCAGGTGGGAAGGGAGACTTGTATCTGTGTATCTGCAACATAAAAGTTTCCAAGGCCAACATGGCCTCTGAGGGCATGGGCCAGCCATGTGCAGGGCTGAGACATATGCTGTGCTACTGACTGCCTTGACAGCCCCAGGGTGTGTTACGGAACTAGAAGAGCTTTATGCCTGGTAATAAGGGTGACAAGTTAGAGTGACGACATTTGGTTTTTAATGCCATTTGATTGCTAGGGAAGTTCCACTGAATTTTTCTAGCAAGAATAGAATAACCTTCTCACTCCGCGATATACACAGTCACACACACACACTGATATACACCCAACCATATGCACGCAGACACACCCCAGTAGCTGCCCGGTGTACAACATATCCATACGTACAGCATCCATTTTCACTCTTTTCCCCTCCACTCCGTTGTGCCACCCTCCCTGCACATTTGCTATTCACTCTGCTGCAGTAGGGTCTGTCTTTCAACGGTTTTCCCTTCTCCTCTCCTGTTCTCCCCTCTCCCCTCGCCGTCTTTCCAAAGTTGGACACAAATGCGATAATGGCCTGGACATTCAGCTGGGTTTGAAATGAGGCAAAGAGTTTCCCATCCCTGGTAAGCAATGAGACCTATGCAGACTGATCCCCGGGGTAGCCTTTTGCACCATCCCGTTAATCACAGCCCTTTGAGACTGTCATGCTTCAGGCCAGACTCCCACAAACGAATGAAAAGCAAATTTACAGCCAAGTCGTCAAAGGGGCTTCAGTAATTCCCCAGCAGTAACCCCAGGCAGATTCTTCCAATTGGCTCCTAATTCAGATTCATATTTAATGAGCCGGCAGCTATTCAGTCACAAAGGTGCTGCAGGGAAAATGTCACCGTTAATCGTGGCCTTGTCAGAACGAATGGAAGAAATCTATGAAAACCCTCTTTGCTTTAATTTAACTTTTTGTAAATTGCATCTTTGTTGCCGGGAAGTGGCTGAGCTCTAAATAGCCGATTCCCAGCCTTCCAAAGGCCAGGCCCCAAGGATTTCCCTTAGATGAGAATGGCTGCATGCCACGAGGAAGGCTAATATGAATGAATTCAGCTGGTCCTGATGTTATCTGCGCCAATGCATTGTCACAAGAACCAGAACCATCTTATAAAACATTTCCCCTGTTATTTCGCCAGTCAGGCGAGTGCTATATAATCACAAGCACTCAATCTGGATAATGACAGTGGCAGAATCCGCCTCCCCGTTGCCTACCCAAGTCAAAGAGGCAATTAAAGAGTACAGAACTGTGCATACAAAGCAGGTAATGGCTCGTCTGTGCACACCCATGCAGTGGCTTGCAGGCCCCCAACGTTCCTGTGCATCCTCAGGGATACACCATTGTGCCCACATATGAAAATCTGCCCCACATGCCATTAGGCAGGCAGGGGATATGGGCCCGAACACGCTGCTCATTTTGCTGGTGCCCAGCTTGCTGACCTGCAAATGATTGGCTGGTGCATGACCTTCTGTTCTCCCCTTTGCCCTGCTCTGGGTCGGTGGGAAGAATAAACAGGAGATGGAGGTGTTGAAAAGGGTCAAAAATCAGACAGGCCTTCCCCCTTCAGTGATCCAAGGATGCTCAGTTTCTAATGGCACCCATGTCGCCCCCTCGCACAAAGAGAAAGCCACGTAGTGTGCAGGGCAGACGGGTCAGCATGAACATACACACAAAGACACCTTCATAGGCCTGGACCAAGCTCTTGGCATGAGCAGATTGAATGCTGATACTGTCTATCAGGCGTTCCCATGAACTGGCAGGGCAGTTAGCTAGCTCGGATACAATCAATCCTCATGCCTCAGGGCAGAAGTTAATTTCCAGCTCGGGGTCAGGAGGTAATTCTCCCCATCACCCATATTACAGTGTTGCACGAGCAGTTCTGAAGGAGGGCACGAGAACTGCTTCTTAGTCTGACTCACTAGCAGATTTTCCAGCCTCCTCTTTATGTGCTGTGGAAGACTGCTTTGCTCATCAATAAATGGGATCAGATCGTGTAGCGCCCCCCTCCCTCCTACCTGTGTTTCAGATCAGCTGCGAATTCCACACTGCTTATGTTCTTGGCTACATACCACAGCTTTTTAGCATTGTGCTGATTGGAGGAGGAGGGGAAAGTGGAGGGTTTGGGGGATCTTGGGGGGACTGTGCATGAGTCTCCCTTATTTCCCCAAGCTTGCGGACAGCGCGGACACCTTAGATCTTGCAGGACAATATCTTTGTGGCATTGCATCCAATGCAACAGCAAGGCAAGAACACAGTCCTCTTGGTCAGCTCTGGCTGATGGTACAATTATATGCCGAGCCTGTTGGAGCAAGAGGCACAGCTGTAGCTGTGGCCATTAACTCTTTCTTTCTTGCATATTGGAGAGCACCTTGCAGTGCTGGGAATGGTGAGATCAGGCTCCTGGATAGACACAGAGCCCACTGAAAATGCTCAGCTATTTCAGCCTCAGTTTCCCAGGCATCCCTAGCAACTCTTCTTTGAGGGCTCAACAGAGGGAAGGGGAATTACAGTGACTATAAACCACAGTCATACGTGGATGCTTGCCTGATATCACCAGCTCAGAAGCACACGCGTTTCACACTTGAAATCAGCGCTCCTCAAATGACTTGGAGCTGGTGCAAGTGCTGGACAGAGGTTCCAGTCGGTTTGCCCATTCCTAGTGTATATGCACGTGGACACTACTGCGCTTATAGAAGGTGTGTATATACAACAGACCCCTCCTCTGAGTTTCAGCAGGCATCAGAGCGAGTTCCCGCCTGGGTTTTACTTCTGCACCAGAACAATTCCTATTTTCTCCAAAGTGGTCCCCCATCCCTATTGCAGATGAACTTCACAGTTCCTTACTCAGAGTGAACACCCTGGGGGAAATAAATAAATAACAGTGGGCCTGTGGCAGGGCCAGGCAGAGCCCCTGTAAGAACCAGGGTTTGGGCCTGGTAGAGAGGCTGATAAGACCCAGCTGGGCAGGGGTCAGGTGACTGCCTGATGAGAACCTGGCTCTTATAAAGGCTGATACAGCTCAGTTAAGGAGGAGAGCTTCAGGGGGTAGGCTGGTTTCTCTGGCAGAGGAAAGGCCTAGGTAGATGGTCTATAGGAGGGATGGGGAAGAGATGCCAGGAGCAGGGAGGCCTATGTCGTGGTGGCTGTTGGAGTTATGCTGAACTGGTTTATTATGGGGTTTGCTGGACATTGTAGCTGGGAGTGGTCAATGGTGTCCTGGAGAAAGGGTCTGAGCAGACTCTGGGGTGTGGAGTTTAAGCTTCCCTGGGTTGGGAGATAAGCCAGCAGCCTACAGGGTCCTGATGTGAATTTGGGCAGAAATCAGGGGAAGATTTTCCTGAGTAATAACCACAGGACTTGAAATAACAATGATTGACTCCAGGGGTTCGCTCGTGATGAGCCCTCTAGTTACTTACATGGTTCTTGCCACCACGGTGCCTGAACACCTCCCAGTCAGGAGTGGGTTTTATCCTGGGAGGCCGGGCAGTCTGATTCTCCTCATACAGAGGGGAACCAAGGCACAGGGTGGAACAAGTGACTTGTCCAAGGTCAAGAGGATGCGTGGCAGTGCAGGGAACTTTTGCTTCTCAGTGTAGCGCTCAACACACCATCCCAGCGTCCGGCCTCATGAAACCTCGGCAGCTGGACAAAATCAGCAGACCAGTGGCTCTTGCAGCATGGAAAAGGTCTAGTTTTTAGCTGCTTTTGTTTTCATATGGCATGTTCTTACCTTGTTGAGCTACCTTTGTTTGGGACGGACTTAGGAAGGGGATGGGGTTTGACTTGACTTCACAAGCAGAAAGGCATTTCACTTGTGCGGGTTTATCGCACTAGACGCTGACTAGATTAGAACCATACAGGGTAAAATGCTGGTTACAGCTCAGCAAGGCCAGGTGTCTCCAGACAGGCAAACAAACTAACTGGTTGCTGAGGGCAGGGACAGAGGTTAGAGACTTCTCACTTCAGATCCAGCCTAGGATTTGACTCCCACCTGATGGCTGTTCAGTGCTCTCACGGCAGCTGTTTTTCTACAATGCTCCTCACCTAGTCACGTGCCATCTATCCACTCACTTCTTATAGGAAAAGTGGGCCCATCATGACTGGCCCCTTGGTTTGTAGAAATTGTAGAGACTGAAGGGGCCCATGCAGCCTCAACTCACTAGCCATTCGGGCTGGTCCCTCCAAATAAGGAGTGGGCCATGAGAGAACCTAGCTGGATGACTCAGAACCCAGGGCTTTTTGGGTGTAGAGCAGAGCTAAATTCTGCAAGCCATGCCCACCTGGTGTGATGCTCTGTCTCCCTCTAGTAGTGACAGCGTCATAGCTAGAGGTTGCACCTGCTACCGTTCAGCTGGGCTAACAGAACTGGGTTGCACTCAAGCAGGAGGGGCTCAGGCCTTAAGTTCCAGAGCTCACCAGCTCAATCCCCGCTACCAGCAATCCCCTTATCAAAGAAAATTCGGAATGAAATGATCATACTCCAGGACACTCACTAGTTTTTCCAGTACATTGTTGATAAGCAGCAGAGAGGGTTCATTCACATCACCAAGATTCACTGGTCCATTGAGCCTCTAGCAAGTGAACAAATGCCCCTGTGGGCAGATTACAGGGATGCGAGAGATGCCATCTATGAAAATCCAGTAGGTGCTGCTGTCTGGTTGGCAATGCCAGAGTGCTGGACTGAAAGCGAAGATGCCTGGGGAGTATTAATATTATTATTGTTGTTTGTATCACAGTAGCACGTAGAGGCCCCAACTGAAATCAGAGCCCCGTTATGCTAGGTGCTGCACAGATGCATAAGAAGGGCCCCTGCCCTGAAGAACTTGCAGTCTAAATAGACCAGGGCGACAGAGAAGAGAGGTGAAGTAACTTGCTCAAGTCACAGGGTGAGTCAGCAGCAGAGCTGGGAATGGCGCCTCCTCTGCTAGCCCACACTGCCTCTCAATGCGACCTACTTAGAAACACTCTATATGAATAGTGGCGTTACTATTTTAGTGCTTCCGTTGTTTACCAAAGCTGATGCCAGTCTTCTGTTCACTGCTCACAGTTGACCCTCTGGCTAATACCCCCTACTTCATTAGACAGGTGCAGCTGGTGTTCCCCAAGGAAGAAGATGTTACAGGACGGGCTGTGTCGTCCATATTCATGAATGCCATGTAATCGGAGCACTTTGCTTTCCCTTATTACAACCAATATCTTTCCCCTGTAGAAATTGTTTTGTAGCTGTGTGAGATACTTATGACACGAGGGGCTAGAAATCAATTTTATCCAGCCAGCTGCTTTGATACTCATCTTATTTTGATATGGGAAAAAAACCCATTTCTAGACTAAATTGTTAGCGTAATAACAATACCCAATAGAGTGCAACAGAGTATGCTTTATGGCTAGCTCAGGTGCCAGGGTGGCGAGTTAAAAAAGCAGGTGTACAGTTGTGGGGAAATGGGGGAAAGGGGATATCGACAAGCAAAAGAGATTTCCTAATGGCCTCAAAAGCAAAATTACAAGTACAGCTTCAATCATCCCACCCCAAAGTATCTCAGTATTTCCTTCCGGGAGCTCCACACAACGCTGCTCACACAATACAGCAGAAGGAAGGGAGCCCGGAACTAAATAAACACCCAACTCTCCTGCTGCTGAGAAATGGACTGGCGAGAGGAAACATTGACCAGGACTGACTGTGGGAAGAGGCAGCAATGGCCCACCCAGCTGTGGGAAGGAGAAGCTGTGGGTGGGGATGCAGCAGGACCTCGGTGGGGAAGGGAGAGGAATATGGGCCATGGAAGGAAGGTGGTGCATGGTTATGGGAGCAGGCTGGGGAGCGCAAGAAGCAGCTGGGAGCTACCAGAGTCCATCAGAACCTAAAGCAGATTGTGAGGCTTGAGCAGCAAGACATAACTCGTCTGCGTTTTTGGTGTTGTCAGGCGGCTGGGTTGTTCAGGCTCAGACAAGAAAACACCTGTTTTTCCTATTTCACTGAGCCGTTGTGGGGGAGAGACAAGAGTTGCTCTGGGCCACCGATGAGAGAGCCAGAGTGGCTCTGGGTTTATTTCATCTGCACTTGTCCGTCACAGGAGCTACTGGACCAAAAATGTACCTTTGCTTGGGATGTTCCGTGGTACTTTGCGACGCCACGGGAGGCTCAGAAAGACAGAGAGAGAAACCACCCCTAGGGAGCGTATGTGACAGAGCAGGGCTACCAGGAGAAACTGCAGATCTCTGCAGTGCCAACACACACCACAGTCCAATGAGAGCAGGGCACTACAGCCTGCTTCTCAACCGTCCCATCCCAGCAACCAGCTCACAATCTTGTCTTGACCAGTCAGGCTTCACAATATCCCTGGGAGGTAGCTAGTATCATGACCCCACCCCAATTTTAATGAGGGGAATCCTTAGGCACAGAAAGGTGAGTTAGCAGCTAAGGTCGCACAGTAGCAGAGCTGGGATTTGAACTCAGGACCTCCTTTCTCCCATGTTCTACATAAAGAGCCCAGGTGGGTCAGGGAATAACCTCTGTGCCTGAGATAGCCCCACTGACCTCTTCTTCGCTCGTTTTTGCAGATACCAGCGAAGCCCTCGTGGCTGCCTGAATTTGGTCCAAATCTGCATATTTATTGCCGGGTGCCCCTGTTGATCGGAGAGGCAGATGTGTAATCACCTTCCAGGTCTTATCCTCGTTAGTTAGATTAGGCCTTTTAAAGCCCTTTCTAAATTAATTGTGCAGCTAAAACAGACGGAAGCTGTTTTGATTCACCCCTGGGCAATAGACCAGCAGCACCAGAACCCCTGATTGCAGAGGAGTTTGTGAGGAAATGGAGAGCGGCTTCCTTCAGCGAGACCAGGTAGCTCCTTCCCATACATCCGTGCAGGACAGCACCTGAAACGGCCTCCTTCTCAACAGGCTGCTGCATCGTATCTTCAGAGGGGGCGAGCCTGGCTCCAGCTGCCACAGGGAAGAGATTCAGAGGCTTCAAGGCCGGAAGTGATCATGGTGACCCTCTGCTCTGACTGCCTAGGTAGCAAAAGCCAGAGACCTGCCCTGCAGTCATTCCTGGAGCAGAACTTTTAGAAAAACATCCAGCTGCTTCTTCTGCTTCCTAGGTGATTGTCAGTGATGGAGAATCCGCCACGACCATCAGTAAATGGTTCTAGTGTTTAATTCTAGATCACTCTGTCTCAGAGACTCAAACCTGCGTGTCCTATGTCCTAGCCCATCCTCAAACCCCCAAGCCACAGAACAAGCACCTGCCTTGGTCTCCCGCTCTCCCCGCCCCAGACCCAGAAACCAATAAGTCTGCAAAACATTTCGGCTTTCACAAAAAAGCATATTTTAATGAACACATTCTGACTAGCTCTGGTTAGGATGCCCCCCTCTAGTAAAGGCCTAATCTTTGTCATGCGGCTGAGCCCTGCTCCTCCCAGGCTGGAGATGGGTGTCTCCCATTGAAACCAGCTGGCCATCCTCCCCTTCCCGACACAGACTGACATGCTGGCCAGCTGGGGCCCATAGGTTACATCCATGCACAGAGTTAGCAGCACGTCTCTTTTGGAGCTCTAGGAGGAACTGTCTGCTTAGGACACAATGTCTCTGGGATCTGCAGCTTGGGCCATGCATCTACACCCCGCCGCTGATGTGGGGCTGGGCCTGGAAAGCACGGCTTTGCCTGTGTGCCCCCGCCACTTAGTCAGTGTGCTAGCCGGACTCTCCTGTTAGCGCCTGACCAGAAAAATAAACCGTTTACTGCTGACTGGGGGGCCAATCCCTGCCTGAAATCATCTCTTTGTCCACCGAGGCTTAGAGTTCTTCCTATGCTTCTGCAAACGGTGCAGCTCCTTGGGGGCACCGGGCAGAATGGGATGCCAACATCCCTCTGCAGAAATATCCCTCCTCCCAGAACCCAATGGGCAGTTCTCTGCTGGGGTTATCCCTTAATGTGACTTGGGGTCTGGAGCAGGGTACCAGCTGCTCCCCTGGGCATCACCCCAAGCTGATAGCCTATTGGGGTTCTCCTAATGCCCAGCCAGGGGGGCACCAGCTCTCCCAGTAAGAGAGGCAGCTCGGTGTCAAGTGATGCAGACAGAATGTCAGGACAGCCCAGAGTGCATTATCCCAACGTCTTTGCTGTAGAAACATTGTAAATGATTTAATCTGTGCCAAGCGCTGTATCTCAGCACACCCTCCAGACCGGCTTGCTGACAGGCACACAGCCCCTTTCTGCATGCACATCGGCTCATTTCCCATCAGAATGGAATTTTTAGTCAATCTCAGCTTTCAAAAAACACATAACAGACTGTCTGCAGCTCTCGCCCAGCTTTCCCCCTTCCTCTTCCTTCCAAAATTCAAGCAGACAAGCCGAGCTATTACTTTTTTTTTAAAAACACACTGTAAATGTTTTCCAGATTCTCTATCACTCAAATGCCTCTCTGAGCCCATGGGACATTTCCTACCCTCCGATCTGAAAAGCAGCAAAGATTTCTGCAGCTCCGAAGAGCTCATAAATGTGCCACAAAAGACCTCAGTGAGAAGTCAGTTGGTGCCTCTCTTTTGTGGCTTGATGACCTGTGAGTATCAAAAGTTTGAAGGACTGTTGCTTCCTGGGGATGGCTCAGCATTTGCGATCAACTCCATTCCCTCCAGTAGCAGTGTAAGAAGAGAGCCTGCCGGTGAGGGCTAGCTGGCTATGGGGGATTGGTAATGGCATATGGAGAATTTCACCTCCAGGCTGCTGGGTTTGAACCCAGCCCAAGCAAACAAAGGTCCAGTGGCACCTTACAGTGGTTTGATGGCCTCTGCAATATAGCTGATGATCTCAATCCAGTGTCTGATGGAAAGGTGATTGTTCCAAGAGGCCCAACAGTGAGTGGACTCAGCAGAGCGGCCAGGGACTGACTGATCCCTAGAAACCAACAGGTGGTTTTGCCAAGCAGTGAGTTGACTTTACATCTCATGGATGTGAGAAGATGTTCCCACTGCCTCGTCTGAAAGTCCCATGAGGCCATCTCTGATTCACGCTGCTGATGCTGTACTGGCCAAAGCTCTCTTCCCGGTTGCTGCTATATCCGAGTGTTCTTGCATGCAGGCAGCCCTGGCATGCCGGTAGATTGGGTACCAGGTGCTCAGCTTGGTGAAAGACATGTTGAGTTCTGTGCTGCAAGAGGGGACTGTTGATGGCACCAACAAGGAGTTGGGAAGTTTCAGTAAAGTCTGATCCTAACAGATGCTGAGCACTCATCCAAGGAGGCAATCACTTGTCTGGGGAGGTCTCGTTATTACATAGTCCTGCTTGAGTGCAGGGGTCTGGACTAGATGACCTACTGAGGTCCCTTCCAGTGCCATGATTCTATGATTCTAAGCACTAGAGGAATGGGGTATTGTAGGGGGGAGTGGTAAGGAGGAAGATTCCACAACCTCCCCAGGCAATTTATTCCAATGTTTAACCACCCTGTTAGAAAGATTTTCCTAATGTCTAGCCCAAACCTCCCTTGCTGCAGTTTAAGCCAATTGCTTCTTGTCCTATCCTTGGAGGTTAGGGAGAACAATCTTTCTCCCTTCTTCTTATAACAACCTTTTATGTACTTGAAAACTGTTATCATGTCCCCTCTCAGTCTTCCCTTCTCCAGCCTAAACAAACCTAGATTTTTCAATCTTCCCTCATAGCTCACATTTTCTAGACTTTAATCTTTTTTGTTGCTCTTCTCTGGACTTTCTCCAACTTGTCCACGTCTTTCCTGAAATGTGGCACCCAGAACTGGACACAATACTCCTGTTGAGGCCTAATCAGCGCGGAAGAATTACTTCTCGTGTCTTGCTTAAAACACTTCTGCTACTACATCTTGGAATGAGGTTCACATTTTTTTTCACACTGTTGACTCATATTTAACTTGTGATTCTCATTGACTCCCAGATCCCTTTCTGCAGTACTCCTTCCTAGACAGTCATTTCCCATTTTGTATGTGTGCAACTGATTGTTCCTTACAAGTGGAGCACTTTGCATTTGTCCTATTACGTCTTTCATGTGAGCATCTCTGTTGCCTTCAGTCAGAGGCACAGCTGCAACACTGACCTTCAAGCTACCCCGCTGAGGAGTACTGTAACTGAGTTCGGCTTCCTTGGCCCACAGATGGACAGCCCTGGGAAAGGGGGTGGGGGGAGGTTCCTTCATCTCAGGAAGTGTCTCTGTTCTTCCCGCCACTGGGTGATGGGGAAGTTGTGTGGTGACAGCAACCCATGCAGGCCAGAGGGAGCTGCTCCTGTGCCCTTTCAGGGATAAACAGCCCCTAATCTTTCATTCGCTGAACTTGGGGCTGCTAGTTATTCTGTTATTCTGGGGGCTGTGTCTGCTGGTGCCAACCTGTGGCCGAGTAGCTGGTGAGTCTGCATAACGGTGCAATTGGTCTGATTCTGACCTCGCCCCATTTCTACACCGGAGGAACTCCATGGACTTCCAGGGGAGAAACTTCAGCTGACACTGGAGTAAGTGCACATTTGAGCCAGATTCTGCTCCCAAAAGTCAGAGCTCCAGAGGGCTCAGCCAGTTGGCCCAGGGAGAAGGCTGCCTTTTAACTCGGAAGGGCTGATTCGCAATCACCCTACACCCAATGGAGCGATTGCCACTGATTCAAAATGGGGAGTCAATCCTTCCCACTCCGATCTGGCAGTGAGTAACTGAGGGGGTAGAGGGTCAGCTTTGGGAGCATAATAAGCCTGATTCGCCTCTGAAATCCAGACAGAAGTAATCTCACCAAAATCAACGGAGCTAAGAGAGATGGCTCTCACCCAGTGGTTCCAGCCACGAGGTGTTGTCAGCACAGGCCATTGATTTAGGGAAGTGTGGGAAACCAAAGACACTGTGGGCTCTGTGTCACGGAGTCACCGGGCGATGCTCTGGAACAACTCCCCACCAAGCCAGTCAGGACTTTGGGGAGCCTCCTCTCCCTTGGAGCAGACTTGTTCAGGGCAAGAAGCTCACACAGCTTCACCTCCTGGGTCTCTCCTTGGAGCATTCAGCATCCTCTGCCCCTCCGTGCGCTTCCCACAGCGAGTCCGCCTCAGTGGGGTCCTGGGGAAGCCACAGGGTCCTGCACCCCTACTTCGCAGTCAGACGTGACTCTCAGCCAGCCAGTAACACAGAGGTTTATTTGATGACAGGAACAGGGTCTAAAACAGAGCTTGTAGGTACAGCAAACCGGACCCCTCGGCAGGGTCCATTCTGGGGGTCAGTGAGCCAGACCCCCACGTCTGTACTTCACTCATCGTCCCCAGCCAGCTCCAGACTAACAACCCCCCCAACTCCTCCTCTCTGCTCAGTTCCTTTCCCGGGCCAGGAGGTCACCTGATCTCTTTGTCTCAAACACCTTCAGCTGGCACCTTTGCAGGGGAGGGGCCCAGGCCATCAGTTGCTAGGAGACAGAGTGCCAGGCATTTAGGTGCACTGGCCCTTTGCTCTTCAGCAATCACACACCCTTATCCCACCACCTAGATACTTAAGAACTGCCATGGGGACACTGAGGCACCAACACAGTATTCAGAGGAAACATCAAGAACATTCCCAGTTCGTCACACTCTGTCATCCTGCTGATGTGCAAGAGAATTATTCACCAAGGTTCCTGCAACTTTTGCAGGGCTTGTCTCTTCCCCTCCTGCCTCTCGGAAAGCTCCCAACAGCTCCAGAGGCTGGGGGCCTGGAAGTTGCAGACTGAAGGTTTTAATTTCTGCTTTAAGAACAGCAATAGATTATTGCAAATGTTGACACCTCCAAGAGCTGTTTATCCAACTGTGAATCATTTTCATCTTGAATGTGTACTAACTGAGTGGGGGGAAGGGAGGCTGGGCTTTCTCAATGCAACAGGAACTATAAAGAAAACCGTTTCGATTGTTGCCTTTCGTCACATTTTCTTTTTAATAAACTACTTTTCTTCCCCTCCTTCTCCCATTAAGAGTGAATTTTATGCAGCTGAACTAGGTCAGATTGACAGCCCCGGAGAGTGAAGTTGGCTTTGTGTGCACAGAGCAGACGGCACCAATGCGAGGCCGAGTCATTTACCCTTCTGAATCCCGGGAACAAGAAAGCAGCCCAGACAATAGGGAAGTTGCAGGCACTCTCTGCATTGTCTCTTTCAATAAATAGGGCATTTTCAGCGCAAATTTCTTAACACACCAGCCCTTAAATAAGCAGGGTCAATGTTTGTGCAGAAGCTGTTGCCATAGCCTCAGTAGACTGTGGCCATGTCTACATCTAAAATTTTGCAGCGCTGGTTGTTACAGCTGTATTAGTACAGCTGTATAGGGCCAGCGCTGCAGAGTGGCCACACTTACAGCAACCAGCGCTGCAAGTGGTGTTAGATGTGGCCACACTGCAGCGCTGTTGGGCGGCTTCAAGGGGGGTTCCGGGAGGAGAGAGCAAACCGGGAAAGGAAACCAGCTTCCCCGCGGTTTGCTCTCTCGGTCCCGGAGCCAGCCAGCAAACCGCAGGGAAGGAGACCTGCTTGCTCGGGGTTCCGGGACCGAGAGAGCAAACCGGGAACGCCGCGGTTTGCTCTCTCGGTCCCGGAGCCAGCCAGCAAACCGCAGGGAAGGAGACCTGCTTGCTCGGGGTTCCGGGACCGAGAGAGCAAACCGGGAACGCCGCGGTTTGCTCTCTCGGTCCCGGAGCCACCCAGCAAACCGCAGGGAAGGAGACCTGCTTGCTCGGGGTTCCGGGACCGAGAGAGCAAACCGCGGCGAAGCTGGTTTCCTTTCCCGGTTTGCTCTCTCGGTCCCGGAACCCCGAGCAAGCAGGTCTCCTTCCCTGCGGTTTGCTGGCTGGCTCCGGGACCGAGAGAGCAAACCGCGGCGTTCCCGGTTTGCTCTCTCGGTCCCGGAACCCCGAGCAAGCAGGTCTCCTTCCCTGCGGTTTGCTGGGTGGCTCCGGGACCGAGAGAGCAAACCGGGAAAGGAAACCAGCTTGATTACCAGAGGCTTCCTCCTTCCACGGAGGTCAAGAAAAGCGCTGGTAACTGTCTACATTGGATTACCAGCGCTGGATCACCAGCGCTGGATCCTCTACACCCGAGACAAAACGGGAGTACGGCCAGCGCTGCAAACAGGGAGTTGCAGCGCTGGTGGTGCCCTGCAGATGTGTACACCTTCAAAGTTGCAGCGCTGTAACTCCCTCACCAGCGCTGCAACTTTCTGATGTAGACAAGCCCTGTGTCTTGGGGGGGTGGGAGCCAGCTGGTAATCAATCACTGCAGTGCCTTATAATGGTCTGGGATGGAACATTCACAAACGCCCACATGATTTAGAAGCCCATGACTTTCAGTGGGGCATCACAACAGCCCACAAACTGCTTAACAAATCGGCCCATTGACTTTCCCCAGAACTTGGCTCCCGGGTCACCCAGGCCCCAGGTCCTCAAAGGAGGAATGTTGATTTTGATGGGAGTTAGGCACCTAAATACATCAAAAGGTCTGGGCTTTAGGTGTTTTGAAAATTCCACCCCACATGCCTGTCTCTAGCACTCAAGTGGGAAACTGTTGGTTTAAGTAGAGCCTGCCGGGAATTTTCTGATGAAACAGTTTTTCATTGTAAAATGCTGATTCAGTGAAACCAAAATGTTTCAATTGGTGTTTTGACTGATCTGGTCTGATTTTTTTTTTCCAGCTGATCAGTCTGTGAAAAATTTAGAGATTTCAACCTTTTCTCTCAGTTTGGAACAGGACAAAAGTTTGGAATCTAAAAAACTCTTGCGGGAGAAGAAAACTGATTCCTGCCCAGCATTATCCTAAAGAGACGAACGACAGCACAGCGGAGCTCAAGGCTAAATGGAACTAATCTCTATTGTGCAGCCTGCACCTGGAAACCTTGTATTCCTCACCAGTATAGTGTCCCAGGCTGGCCAAAATTAGAGAAGAGAGCTTCAAATATAATTCAATTCTGTACAACAATTCAGTTCCTTCATTGAAATGCTACACAATATCTGTGCTGCAGGCACTTTCATTCCCACACCAGCAAAAGTCCTGCATCACCACTGGTGGATGAAAGAGCACGCCATGAATGAGCATTACCTCACACGTGTATTATCCTGCGCCCATAGCTTAACACTGTTTCACACAAGCTTCCCCAGCAAAGCCCCTCCAAGGTGTTTTAATCCTCTCCTGTCTGGATTACCTCCCAGCCAAGAAGAGAGCTCCAATCACTACACAATCTCTTTGTTGTGATGCAGCTTGGTCACTAGGAACTGAACTGCGAGCACCAATGTTCCTCAGAGGATGGTCATAATGTCAACTGACTGAGGATGGATGAGAACTGGTGACCAATGGCTAAAGAGTACAGTACTGATCCCAGAGTTATCCACTGCCTTTTGCTAATGGATGACTAAGGGCTTCATTCTGACCTCACATTAGTTTAACCCAGGAGTAACTCTGCTGAAGTCATGGGGTTAAGCCAGTGTGAAACAGGTGTCAGCAAGACTGGAATCCAGCTCTATTAACTTCAGGCAAAACTGTCGCTCCTTTCCCTGGTTCACCCCTAGCTCCACTTGGCCTTTCAGAGATCAGAGCTCGCTGACGTCATTCCATTTCATTTACCCACCTACTTTTTTTTCCAAAGGAGAAGAAAATAAATGGAAAAACTAAGTGCCATTAGTTTAATGGCCTCTAATGTTCTGCCATCTGTCTTTAGTTGATTAAATACAAAATATTGGTGGAACATATGGTGTGAATTATAAATAAATATTTTAATTCTGCTTCCCAGAGTAATTATTCAAACACCTCTTTCTCTCTAAGTGTGAACTTTATTGCAATTAGCATCAGGCCGCAAATGAGGGAGGAGCATTAGCTCAAGAATCGGCCTGACACTAGTTCAGAGACTTCAACATAGGCCTGCTTCTGAGGTCCTTACTCGGTGTTTAATCTGTCGTTTACTCAGTTTAGGTAAACACCGAGTAAGTCCCTCAGGATTGGCACCATTGGCTTTAATGACAGTGGCAGGTGCCAAGCATCTCTCAGCAAGCCATAGCCTGAAGTCCCTACTCAAGCAAATTGTCTGGGGCTCAAAGGGAATTTGCCCCATATTCTAGGCAGGACTGACTCTGTTTTTAGAAACCATAAAGGAGGGATTGACTCGGGGAGTCATTCCCAGTTTTGTTTTTGCTTCCCCAGCCGATCTCAGCCAGGGTACCCATGATAGCAGCAGACAGCACAGAAGGACAGATAACCATCATCTCATTGCCAAATTACACTGGCAGCAGACAGTACAGAACAACTGGTAACCATCTCTGCTATCATGCAAAAGCAAATGAATGCTGCTGTGTAGCGCTGGAGTATCACCTCTGTCCGCGGCATCCAGTACACATACGGTGACTGTAAAAAAAAAAGCTGAACGGGCTCCATGATTGCCGTGCTATGGCGTCTGCCAGGGCAATCCAGGGAAAAAGGGCGGGAAATGATTGTCTGCCGTTGCTTTCCTGGAGGAAGGAATGACTGACGACATTTACCCAGAACCACCCGCAACAATGATTTTTGCCCCATCAGCCACTGGGCTCTCAACCCAGAATTTTAAGGGGCGGGGGAGACGGCGGGAACTATGGGATAGCAACGGAATAGTTACCCACAGTGCAACGCTCTGGAAATCGACGCTAGCCTCGGACCATGGGCACACACCGCCGAATTAATGTGCTTAGTGTGGCCGCATGCGCTCGACTTTATACAATCTGTTTTATAAAACCGGTTTATGTAAAATCGGAATAATCCCGTAGTGTAGACATACCCTAAGGGCTGAGTAAACACTGAGAAAAGAGTTCAAGAGATGTTCCAGCACTTGGCTCTTGTTTCCCCTCCTCCCGCAAGGACTCCTTGTCAGCCTGACCTATCACCCTGTTAAAGAATGTGTAATGCATTATGTTTGTCATATATATATATATAGCAATGTTAGAGAAATGAATAGTCCATAGTGTATTATAAGAAAATATAAAGGAATTTTTGCTTTTCATATGTGTCTCTGCTAATGCAGCACTTCAGAACTTAGCTGAAACAGCTTCAGGGTTAGGTAAACTGGGAAACTGGTTTGTGGGTCTTATTTGTGAAATTTGTGGTCTGTGCATACAGCAGGGTGAAGATGGAGAGATGGGGCGAACGCAGCAGGGACCATGGATTTTAAAAGAGTTACCTAGTCACCCAGGCAGGCAACGTGATCATTTATTTTTCTCGCCTCATCTGGTTTTCCATGCATCTATAATTCATAATGGTGTCTTACAACTGTATATAATAAGGGCTAAAAAAACCTGTTTAAGCCTAAATTGGGCTGGACGTTATTCTTCATCCAACAACGCCAATCAAAGAGGGCTGACGCTCCTGATCTCATCCACCCCAATCCAGGTAAGCTAGAGCAGGATACGGAGAGGGTGCTGCCTGCTGCTCCCTCCAGGGGCAGAGCCTGCTGTCTCCTTTCATTCCTACATGGGCTACTCACACATCTCTCTTTGGAGAAGGTGGCTCTCCCCTCAGACACAGGCCAGAGACACAGGCCAGACAGCCTGAGATTCTTATTTTAACCATTCCCCTGCTTGCTATAACTCTTAAGGAGTTTTTTTTTCCAGGGGAAGTGGGGTACATAGGTACAGCAAGTGTTGGGGGGGAGGATTCAGGTGCAAGCAATCACATTGGGGGAGGCGGGGAAACACAGGAGGAGAGACATATCAGCCAGATAATAAAAAGTTTGGGGACATGCCTGTACACTCCCCCGTCCCACCCGTTGTCCTGACTCTGGAGTCCGGGTTTAACAGCTGAATGTTCAGGAGATTAAAGGACTAGATAGGAGACGTAAGTGCAGAGACAGTTGCCAACAAGAGGGTTTTTTTTAAAAGATCTTATTCCAAACTTTCTCAGAAAAATGCTCTGGTTTGGTTCGAGTTCCGAGCAGGAGGCGGTGTTTTACACACGCTGTTTGAACCCAGAACTGAATTGATCCTCCCAGGGTGGAAACAAAAGGTAAGTGACCAGAGTAAATAAAATAGATGGTATCTTCTCAAGCAACATAATGACTCGTGCATGTACACGAGTGCCACGTCCCCCTGCTGGATGGAATTAGAATTGCTCAACTGTGTGTCATAGGCCCTATCCCACTAAAAACAATAGAAGCAGCAAAGAGTCCTGTGGCACCTTATAGACTAACAACCATATTGGAGCATGAGCTTTCGTGGGTGAATACCCACTTCGTTGGACAATAGAGTGTCAGTCTCCTTTTGCCCAAGCGGCAGGGGCTTGGGCTGTTTGGAGCAGGGGGATCTGGGGTCTATCCCCACTGTACCCCCAAAGCAACAAGTGACGCATGGATGTGTCACAACAATCTCCAGCTGCACTCCTCCCAGGGTGCAATGCAGCCTGGCTTTTCTTATTTCTTTTGTGGCTCTGACACTATAAAGAAAGGACTTAAATTACTCTCATTAAGCCATCTGGAGCTCATCCTTCTCCACTGTGAACTGAAGTCTCAGGTCAATTATTGCACATTTGCATATATTCCATTAATACTTCTGCTAATTGTCTTGAGGAGATAATGTCCTCCTCTTCTTGTTCCCCAGCCAGGGGGATGTTTACAAACAGTCTGAAGGGGAGGCAGCGCTGTTCTGCATCAGTCCCTTTCTTTGCCGCTTTGGATGAACAGATAATCGATTAAAAGGAGGAGGAGGAAACCCCTTTCTTGTTCTCCCTCCTCCCCTAGCCAGCACACACAAGATAGCCATGGTGATTCCAATTACATGTTCACAAGCCATGAGCTCCGCTTTATGCGGTTGCCAGGGGTAACCGGGGCACCTTTCAACTTTGATTCCTACCGCTAAGCATCCTCTAAAGTGTGAAAAATTGACGGAAATGTAAAACAAGTGCTGAATCAGGCCTGTGTACTGGAGGTCACTCACTCCGAGATGCAATTATCTGCATTCTCTGCAGCAGCTGAGAGAGGATGGGGAAAACCATACCCTGGGACAGAGGCTAGGCAGAGTTCTTTCTTCTGGAACAAAGCCATGGTGACCCCAGACTCTCCTACTCCAAGAAAGGCTCACAGTGAAGACTACATTGCAACTTTGGGTGCAACTCACGGGAGATGTCTTAGTGCCTACAAGGACAGGGGCAGCTCCAGAAAAGTTCAAGCTGTCTCTGGAGAAGTCCACCAGCTCATGGGGAGGATACAGAGGGGCAAAGCTTTCAACAGTCAGGAACAGAACCAGTTCAAGGCTCTTGCAAAAGAATTATCCATCTTTCTCCTCCTCCACCTCTGCTGAGTTGCAATAACTTTCAATCTGGACCTGCCTCTAAGGCCCAGATCTAACAATGCACTTAAGCACACGCTTGATTTTAAGCACCTGAGATGGCCCGTTGAAATCAATGGCCTAGCTTCTAGCCAGTAGGGGGCAAGACTTGTACAGCTTCTGAATAGTTTGCCAGCAAAACTCTTTGCGGACTGACTGCTGAGCCCGTAGTCCACTGGTTCTCAAGCCTTGGCCCAAACAGCACACAGCCATGGCCCATGTGACATCCTCAGGGCCATACGTTAGTATATTTACTGTGTGGATGCAGCCCACATAACACAGAGCTGCATGTGCGGCCTATGGTGGTAAATAGGTTGCTAACCACTGCCCTAGTCTAACGTGGAAGGAAAGCAGACAGATGGGCTGGTTTAACAAGGGGTTGTGTGACATGTCACCAAAACACAGTATTTTAGTAAGATACCACAACAGGATCAACAAATTCCTGCCAAGCCTTCACCCTGTCCAGTGGTGAAGCCTAACGCGTCACATCCTTCCAGCTGGTTCTCTGTCTCCAACAATAATACCAAGAGTAAGAACAATATCGGTGCAATGCCAGTGCTGCGCCATTTCCCACCTCCAGTGCAATTGCTGTCAGTTCAGGCTGAATGGGACAAGCGCAGAAACAGAAAGCTGGGCCCTCTGGTAGCACCGAAATCTCTCAGAATTTCACTGGGAGCAGGTTTAATCACAGATGAGGGGGGGAGAGGCTTACAGCACCATAACCCTCATTAAAGGAGCTCTGCGATGCTAACTTTCAGGCAGAATAAAAAGAAAAAAACCATCGGAAGCAAAAGATCCAAGTTAACTCTAGAGAGCGTAAATAGTCTCCACACAGGAACATCGGCTCTCTCTCCTTAGCCGGACCGTCAGGGAGACAGAAACTCTGATTTGGACTCCAGAGCATTCTCCTTCTGCAGCACCAGGATGCTGAATATACTACCCCCATGGTTCTTCGTTCTAATGATGCAGGGCTGCTGTTCCTCATTATCGGTCACTGTTCTATCAAAGCTGGGATTAATAACACAGCCAAAGTCACCCTCCAGCTCTTTGTGCTGCTATGTAACAAGTGTGCGGTGGTGGCCGGGGCACTCGTGGGTGAATGACACAATGAGTCCTGTCACGCATGGCTAACTGTCAGACCTAACCTGCTGCGGAATTTGCCTCATGATCATTCTGAGGCAGTGGGAGAGAGATTGACTAAGGCTGGTAGGCCTTAGTAAAGTGACTGGACGTGCTTTTGACTTCATGGCCTTTCAAGAAATTCCCTATTCAACCCAAAGTGATTTCATTTTTGAGCTTTGTCTTGTGTGGGCTTGGCACTGCAGACACCAGTGTATTTGGCGAGGTTTGAGTGGGTCAGGCATCGGGGAGTTGCAGTGATCTCCGTAGTTCCAGTCCATCTTCCAGTGGACAAGTGCCAAATCCACCCCCACAGCTGGCACTGGTTGGCAAACTCAGCCAGGAGGCTGTGAAGACTGAGCCATGAAGACTCACCTACTCTCCGTGCCAGGTTTGAGCCATCCCAGTAGGGGCAAGAAGCCCGTGCTGAACTTGTTCAGTGGATGAACAGTGCACTACATTTGTCAGGAGCTGCCAATCTGGCACGTTCCACGGCCTCCCCCTTTCCATGGTTTCTTTTATAGAGTAGGAAGCCTGAGTGCTTTTAAATGTCAGAATCATACTTGGCTCTCCTAGATCCCTAGTACTGATGTCAAAGACGACATACACTGTCACTTACTGTTATTCTGCACCAAGATGTCTGCTCACTCCCCTCTGGGATCTCCAGCTCTCTCTGCCAGGTACGAGGGAGAGCGTGCGTATGTGTGTTTGTACGCACACGCAAGTGTTCTTAAATAGTATGTCATCAGAATGACAAGTGTACGGGACTTAATCTGATAACTAAAGTCAAACGGCATTCCCAGCAATGGAAGGCAGCCCTCTGCTTTGGAGATGAGTGCTCATCTGAAGAGCTATGTGAGAAATACCATGAGAGGCTGGGACTTCATGTGCTGAAGGAGGTTTTATCTTCATCGTACAGGGAAAGCAGCTTCAGAATACACTGCTGCCCAAGCGTCCCTTATTTGGAAGCAGAGTTAATAAGCACCAGCCAGATCAGCATTTCAGCCAGAGGACAGTTTGTAACATGCTTTACCAGTCAAAATAATGACGGTAAAAGCAAGAGGAATTAATCAGACATTTCAATGCAGTGGGGCAGGGTTGGAAAAGTCAGATTTTAGAGCAGTGACTTTCATCAGTTGTTCTGGGCTACGCTCCACAAATGCCCTTATTAAAATCTCAGAATCACCTGGGTCGGAGGAAAGCTCTAGCAATGGCTGGAGAGAAATCATAACTGATTTTTATGATGCCTAGACCATCCCTTGTTTATTATCTATCCTGGTGTATCTGCAGTGCCAGCTAGTCCATAACTTCCTTTGGCTTTTGGTTCCATTTTAGTGTTAGGGCCAGATTCTGCTGTCAGCTCCCACCTCTGCTAACGTTAATGGATTCATATGGTGGAAACAGGCAGAATTTGGCCCAAATATGATTTATTTCCTTCCTAATGTCCAGCCTAACCTCTCCCTCCTGCAGCGTAAGCCCAGTGCTTGTTAATTCGCCATTGGCTAATGAGAATGATTGATCTCCAAGGTGGTTTGAGCAGACATATGGTGTTAGCAGTGGCAACAGCAGCTGCTTTCCCGCACAGTGAGCGGTTCCATCCTAGAAGGAAAGACAGGGGTTTGGGGTAGAGGTCCACCGGCTCCTGCTGATATAATACTGCACAGCAGTGCAGGCTAAGAGCCAGAGTTCCTCCTCGCACTGCCCTGCACCATGTGCAATTATTTGCACCTGTGCAAAGTAGGCATAAAATGCTAGCAAATCAGAATGGTGGTGGGCCGGGTTCCCCACCGCCTGGTTTCTTTTCTAGTCTTTCAGGCTTGTGCAAAGTGTGTGTGAAATGTTCTCCTGGAGGTGCGGGTGGGAATTCTGATTTGCTAGCGTTTTACATCCACTTCTCTCCCTGTGCAAAGCAGGTGAGATCAGGCTCTTTTCATTTTAGGGTCCTTTGCTCATTTTCACTGAAGAGGAAACCTTCATCGGAAAGGTCAAAGTGATTTAGTGCAGGGGACTGGACTAGATGACTCTTGAGGTCCCTTCCAGTCCTAGGACTCTACGATTTCTTCCCTTTCCAAACTAATGCCCGTGTCTAGGTAGCCAGCCACATGTCCGCATGGGAATTGGTTTTGTGCTGTAAAAATTGTCTCAGTAACTGCTTGTGACCAGGATGAATGAAGCGCCCATAAATTATACATTTGAGTCATGTCTCCAAATTGCTCTGCAATTATTGAGCGACAAGGTTCAGTTGCCTTCAAGCATCGCCTAGCACGTGACCACTGCAAAACACACTGAAGTGCTCACATGGCTTCTCTGGGATGTGCAGAACAATCAGGCCATTAAAAACAGCAAATTAGCCAACACAAGAGTTCCATTAGGAGAAAAAAGGCAATTGAACTATCCAGTTGCATCATATCAGTACCACTTCTTATCGGGGCCTAGGACAGAGTAGGAGAAAAGGTCTTTAAAAATAGAGACCGCTAGACTGTAGTCTAGTGCTTAAAATGTGGAAACAGGCTATCTGCTCAGGAGACTCTGCCAGGAACAATCATTAATTCTTGGTTTCCTTAACTGTTGAACAGGAAGCATAATCTGGCCATGCGCTAACCGGATAGTATGGCATGTGTATATGTCCTACTGACTGCCCCCTCCTGGATGGAGTTAGTCTGTTCAAAAATGTTCCATAGTTTGCGTACTGCTAACAGCTAATGGCAAATCTCCTGTAGGGGGTTGTGCTTTGGAAGCAGGAGCATCTGGGTCCTATCTCCCACCCCCGCTACCATGAAGTTTCCAAGTGGTTGTGATGTGAAGCATCGTGACAGTTGTGAAGTCCTAGAGAGCCACAGGTGTGTCACTTACCTACTCCACATGAGGCCAAAAAAGTGCTGTGATATCTTCCTGTGGAAGATACTGTAGCTGCAATGCACAGAGGCAAATTCTGCTCTCACTTTTAGTTCTTGGCACTAATAGCCCGAATGAAGAATTCGTCTGGCGTTTCCAAGAGGAAATACGTGTTTGCACTGATTACATCAGCAACAGTCAGATCTGGTTCATCCACACTCCGTTTAACCAGATGCCTGGATAGCTAAAAGCTTTTGTGTGCAATCAGCCTTATAGCATGCATTTTTGAGCTGGTCTCTCTCTTTGTCAAAAAAACAAATCAACCTACAGCTTTTAAATTGGATGCTGCCTCACCATATTGATTACCGTCTAGTAATTTGGCAGTCCAAAATCTCTTGATGCTAGATGATCATGTTGTCTTATGTATGTATTCTGCAGCTTTCCTGGCCTCTCACTTACACAAGATACATGGGGCACCATTTGCAGATGCTGCAATCAAGTTGTTCCTGTGAATAAGAATTTACACTGTCACAATTCTTGGGGAAGCCAGGAGCCCTGATTCCCAGCTTCTGCTCCATCCACTAGACTCAAAAAGACCCAGGGTTGCCACAGGGATCATTGCAGATAAAAGGAGAGGGGGAGGTGCAGTGGCTATGTTAGGAGCTTGCAAATCATCTGTCTTAGATTTAGTCAGTGCTAGGAGTCCTTCACTCCCATGAGCACTTTCTGAAAATATGAGTCTGGTTATCGAACTAGACATATTTTAGGTGTATCTCCGTGGTGACATGAAACGTGGACTTCACGCCGCTAAAATCAGAATGGGCTCTTCGGTAAATCATCCAGCTGTAGACCTGTCAGTGAAAAGGTATTTCTCCTTCTCCCCATCCTCCAAAACCCCCCACCAAACAAAACAAAACCAGAACCAGAAAATGAGGTGCATCCAACTAGAGTTCAATAATATTACAGCTGGGAGAGAAACTGAGCAAAGCCAGGACAGTACAAATTAAGGTTTCCATTCTGTCCTTCAGTCAAACTCAGCCATGCAAGGACCATTTGATGCCCAAGCCCTTGAGCCACTAATACACTGGGGTTGTGAATGCTACGGGAGATGAGAAGAACATGTCGTGCACTTGGCTGCTTTTAAATCAAAGCTAAAATTCTATTTATTCAGCTGGGCTTTGATAACATTTTGTTCCTGAACTTGTTTGTTATCTTCTTTTGTTGGGAAGCAATCTGGTCGGGTGTGCGAGGGGAAAACCACATTAATATATATAAAGGGATTGGCTTTGTGTATCAATGGATGGAACATGTTTTTTCCCCACCCAATGAAAACTGCACACACTGGACCAATTCATACTCTTCTGTAGGTCTTGGTCCTGCTCCTATTCAAGCTGATGGAAATTAAGATCAAGCCCTCACACCAGCGTGGGTTCAGAGTGATTCCATTGGCTTCAGAATAAATGACATCAGAAACTAGCAGAGAGTCTTTTCCTGGAAGGAATGCCCATTAGCCACATTGCTTTTTAGAAAAGAGCTTTTGGCAGAACTGGCCTCCTTTCGCTCTGGTAGCAATAAGAGACGCTGCCTTGGCACTAATCATTCAGGATTTTCACGAGAACACGACTAATTTCACAGGGACATTTCGAGAAGACCTCTTGCACTGGCTGTGCTGACTAGTGTAGAGTAGTCGCAGTAGTGGGGATTATAGTATTAGTGCATCAGTGTATGTATTAGTGTAAAGATTTGTGTCATCCCAAACAGCCGGGAATTTCCTTTGTTCATTTCAGATTCTGGACCTAACTCCCTTTGCACGGATGCCACTGGAACCCTGTTGAGTCCAGAGGCGCGACATCTGATTTTACACCAGGAAAAACAGGGCTTTGGATTGTTTTTCTGCAAAAGGAACGCTGTTTTGCCAGTGTGTTTTGTTATCTTCTCTGCACAACAGCCTCCCTCTCTTTTAAGATTTCCTCTCTGCAGGCAGCCTCACCCCATGCTGGGTTTACATAAAAACACATTTTTAAAGTGTTTTGTTTTTACGTGGAAAAAGCAGCAAAGAATCCTGTGGCACCTTATAGACTAACAGACATTTTGGAGCATGAGCTTTCGTGGGTGAATACCCACTTTGTCAGATGCATGTAGTGGAAATTTCCAGGGGCAGGTATATATATATATACAAGCAAGCTAGAGATAACGAGTTTAGTTCAATCAGGGAGGATGAGGCCCTGTTCTAGCAGTTGAAGTGTGAAAACCAAAGGAGGAGAAACTGGTTTTGTAGTTGGCAAGCCATTCACAGTCTTTGTTTAATCCTGAGCTGATGGTGTCAAATTTTCAGATGAACTGAAGCTCAGCAGTTTCTCTTTGAAGTCTGGTCCTGAAGTTTTTTTGCTGCAGGATGGCCACCTTAAGGTCTGCTATAGTGTGGCCAGGGAGGTTGAAGTGTTCTCCTACAGGTTTTTGTATATTGCCATTCCTAATATCTGATTTGTGTCCATTTATCCTTTTCCGTAGAGACTGTCCCTTACTATGTAGACTTATATCCTGTGCTCCAGCCAATCAGATACCATCAGCCTGTTCCTAGCAGACCGCGCTCACCGAATTATACTATTGGCTGTTATGAATAAGCTGCATTCTGATTAGGTGGCATTACTGGTTCCTGTTGTGTTTCTTTCCTACTGATTAGTAATGCTCACAATTCAATGCCCTGAATGGCTGGCCAAGATTCCAATTAGTATAATTTCAAATTCAGTGTTGGCTCAAACTACTAAGAACTCCCGTACTCCCTTCTACAATGCTCCAGTGCATTAGCACCAAATAACAAAAGACTCGCCAAATCCCTTCCTCTTACCTAGGCTAAAGGAGTCCAAAGCTGATAATAGAGAGGCAAAAATGGCCCTTAAAAAAGTCTTTTAATTCAAGTGCAGCCGGATTTCACGCTGCATGGTTGAAGAGCTCTTTTATCCCATCTCGGCCCTGCTATTAGAGAAAAGAGCAAAGCACTCACAGTGCAAGGAGCAGCAAAACCCACCAAGTATTTAGAACAGTGAAGGCCCCATCAGAGCTACACTTTCCAGAGATCTGGGGGGGTGGCTCATTACTGTCAGTCTTGTCCTTAAAAGCTAATTTATGTATGTGGGAGGTAGAATGTGTGTTTCATCTTATCACTGGGAAAATTAGAAAACCCAACAGCAAAGCTAAGAGTGACTAAGAAGTGAAAAGACCAGCAGGAATTTTTTTTCTGCCAGGAAATGGGAGTCCAGGGTGCTAGAGTGAGCACAAGTTCTGTCATAGTTTTAATCCTTTACTGTTATTTTTTATTTTGGGGGGAGGAGGGATTTAAATTGAAAACCATATGATTAAACTCATGCCATGCAATTAGTTAGCATTGCAAAGTCAGGCTGGGGCCGGGGGCTCATTGGTTGCAATTCATAGATTCCCAGGCCAGAAGGGACAACTGTGTTCATCTAGTCTGACCTCCTGTATCAGACAGGGCAGAGAACTGCCCCCAAAAGAATTCCTGGAGCAGATCTTGTAGGAAAACATCCAATTTTGATTGAAAAATTGTCAGTGATGGAGCTCCATGCTAGCATGTGTGTATGTGTGTGCGTGTATGTATAGACCTATTGTCAACCTATATTTCAATCCATTGGTTAGGTTTTCAAAAGTGACACTTCCAAGTGGCTTCATTTCACAAAGGGGAGGTGCTCATCCCTTTCTGCAAATCAGACCTCCAAGTCCCTAGATTATCAGCTCCTGAGAAGAGGCGGCAGGAACTGGGATATTTAGTCTGCAGAAGAGAAGAATGAGGGGGGATTTCATAGCTGCTTTCAACTACCTGAAAGGGGGTTCCAAAGAGGATGGATCTAGACTGTTCTCAGTGGTACTGGATGACAGAACAAGGAGCGATGGTCTCAAGTTGCAGTGGGGGAAGTTTAGGTTGGACATTAGGAAAAACTTTTTCACTGAGAGGGTGGTGAAGCACTGGAATGGGTTACCTAGGCAAGTGATGGAATCTCCTTCCTTAGAGGTTTTTAAGGTCAGGCCTGACAAAGCCCTGGCTGGGATGATTTAGTTGGGGCTTGGTCCTGCTTTGAGCAGGGGGTTGGACTAGATGACATCCTGAGGTCCCTTACAACCCTGATATTCTATGATTCTATAATTCCTTGGGGCCGGGACTGTCTTTTTGGTCTCTGTCTGTACAGCGCCCAGCACAATGGAGGCCCAGTCCATGATGAGGGCTCCTCGGTGCTAGGATAATGCCAATAATAAATAATAAGTTGGGAACCAAAAAAGTTAGACCCAAAATCACGTCATGTTTGAAAATTTACATTATCGAGGCAAGATCCTCAGCTGGTATAAATGATGGAGCATCATTGACTTCAATGGAGCAATGGCAGTTTACCCCAGCTGTGGATTTGGCCCTATCTCTATATAGTGATAGTAGGAATGGAGTAGTTTCTATCACAATAAATATTCCAAGAGGCGAGATTGTAAATATAGACACAAATGATATAGCCATAATACCTGGGCAGATTTGTAGCCGTCAAGCACAGCAATTTTTTGCAATCCCTTTTAAGCTAAGTAACCCATTCTGAAGGCAGCTTGGAGGGGAGAAGTTGTAACAAGAAAGCCCGTTGGTCTCATCCACATCACAAACAGACGTCAGCCCAAACCAGAACACACACTCCACATATCCATTCCAGGGAAGCTGCCAAGCTAAATATATCCCCTGAAATTTTAGATGCAGTTAAAACAAATCTAACTTTATTTTTTTTAATATTTTATTTGGCTTGGCTTGGGTTCAGAGTCTATGTGCAACACCCTTTGCCCAATATAGCACTATTTTCTGCTAGGCGGTGGCACTTTCTGTTTTCCATCGGTTTGAGGTTTGTGCAGTATAACTTAGTTCATCTCACATAGTTCCTACTTCAGGTCTCTAGCTAGTTTCCATTTCTTGTGTGCACTCTAAATGGAGTCAAACTTCTGTATAAATCCAGCAGTTCCCTACAGGAGGTGCCATCTGTCTCTTATTATTACAGATGGATCTGAGCAGTAGAGTTCAGTTCTAGACCAGATCAAAAGTTTCTCCTTGTTTAGATCTGGCGGGTTGGTTCATTCCATTATTGAGTGGGGTCAGGTCCAAAGTGTGGCTCTAGATCGAAACTTCTCAGCTATTTAGGGGTGTCTGGATCTGGGATTGTGGGTATTCTCCTCTCTGCCCACCACTAGAGCTGGATGACATTTTTCAACTGAAATTTTGTCAGTGAAAAATGCAGAATGGAGTTGACTGAAACATTTAGAAAAGTCATGTCGTTGTGACTGAATTGTTCGTCAGAAAAATAAACATTTTATTTTGACATTTTTGTAAATGATTTTTTGTGTTGAAATTTCCTTCAATTATAGGTTAATAAAAAGTTTAAAATTGCTCAAAATTAAAACAACATGCTCCTTTTGACCCCAAACCTTTTTTTCCTCTTTGATTCACTGAACGTTTTAAAGACTGTCATTTTGGGGTTGACCCAAAACCATTTCTTGTTTCAGAACTGTCAGCTTTCTCCATCACTGGGCTTCAAGATGCTTTTGTGACAATGGCTTATAAATTCCTCATATAACTCCGTTCAGCCAAGAATCTCAAAACTCCTTCCACAGATGTATTAATATAGGCTCACAGCACTCATGTAGGGCGTTGTATATGAGTATGCCAGTTTTGTACATGGCAACACAGTGAAGTTAATTCAGATGCCCAGATTCATGTCGGTGGTATTTTCAGGAACAGAACCCAGGAGACTTGCCCCTGCCCTCCAGCCTCCTACTATAACCACTAATGTTCACTCTTCCAACGTGACGGACATAGGAGATGGGCAATCTGGTTTGGATCAATGATGAGTTTAATCCTTCCCTAGTCCATGAAACCAAAACATTTGATAATTAAAAAGTGTTGGTCAGATTTGGCACTCGTCTCCATTGCTCTCTGGAGATCTCTTCTCTTCTATGCTTGTATATCCATCAGCACAATGGGGCCTGGACCCTGGCTGGGATCTTTGGATGCCCCGGTGCTACAAATGAAGAACGACGCCAATGGATGTAAATCCAGCGCATGCCATCGACATCAGCGAATTTCACTGGTGTATCTGAGAGCTAAATCTGGCCTGGCCCAGGAGAGCCTGTTCTCAGGATAAATGTAGACAAGCATCCAAATCTTGGAAGCCTTTCCCCCTTTCTGCTGTGCAACCCTCCTTAGAGCTGTGTCACATGTGATGATTTTGGTTAACAGGGACCATGAGATCCTTTCCCCTTCTGCGTCTCAAGGGTTCCCACCCCTTGGAGTTTCAACTTTGCATGAATGCAAAAATTCAAGGTGAAAAATAGTCCAAAACACCACATTTCAGGTTAAAAAATGTGCTAGGTTTCCTCCCAAAGCCAAGCATCAGCTCCAACCTTCAGGACCCCAGGCTCATCTCCAGGACCCCAACCTCCTTCAACTCAAGTTTGCTAAAATGTTTTAGATCTCTTTGCAGTTCCCACAGTTCATGCTCTACCCAGGTATATCCTGTCCTTTAAGAGCCAGTGTGACATCACTGCAGCACCTCTCCTAGCGCTCATCAGCTGTCGGTGTCTCACTACCCATGCTTCCTGAAAAAACACAGGTAACGGCATGCACAAACGCAGCTGCCCATAAAAGCTGCAGGGGCATTTAAATGCCAGCCCCCTTCCTGATTAAACCTCGGAGATTTTCCATTCTGCCCCTGATGGAAATATGGTCCATATGGTTTTCACGAGGCCTCTGACTTTGGCTGGTTGCTGGCTGTCAATAGAGCTGATCAGAGGTCTAGGATGGAATTTCTTGTCCAAACCAGAGAGTAAGAGAGGGAGACCCACCCCAAGAACAGCCAAATGCCCAGCGGTGAAGGTACCCACCTGGGATGTGAGACACCCAGGCTCAAGTCCTGATTTGAAGCAGGGACTGGGACCCGGGTTTCCCGCATGCAGGTGAGCGCCCTCATCACTGGGCCATTGGCTATTGCAGGATAGGGAAGTTTCTCTCCCTCCCATTCCCCCCCCCCAAAAAAAATCAAAAAGGTCTCATTTATGTTACATATTGGAATAAAAAACAAATGCCAAAGCTGCTGAATTTTTGGTGAAACGGAATTATTTCCCAATAAGCCCTCAGCATGAGCACAATTTCCCAACTTTAAATACTACGAGAGGGCCACAGCTTGTATTCGTTAATGTATCTTTGAACTGCTTTATCTGAGAAGTAATTACATTCAGATTAGTATTCCTATCTCTGTATATCTGCTATTGCACAGCTGTTCCTCCAGAATAGGTGCCATAGCAGCTGAAGAGAGGTCGGACTCAATAGCAACCTTGTACCAGGTTCACAGCAGAAGTGAAGTTCCTGAGCCCTCTTATGCAGATCTTCAAAGATGGAAGAGTTCTTCACAGACTGAGATCCTCTGCTTCCAACTGGACAGGTGCTGTCACTCTTTGGATTATCATCCACCCTCTGTCTCCTTCAACAGCTCCCATTCTCCTGAGATGGGTGCCCAGATCTGTGACTCCAGAACGCCTGGCAGGTCTTCTTAGCTCATCCCCATGTCAATATGAGCAGGTGCAAAGCAGAAAACCCAGGCAGTCTCCCCATCATGGCACCTAGCCAATTAGTATCAGAATGAGACAGACTGGCCCCAGCACCTCTAGCTCTAAGGCTGTGGAGGACATCATCGAAGATGGAAGAGTAGAGTGTCAGTTAGAGACGAGGTCTGATCCAAAGCCCACTGAAGTCAAAGGGAGCTTTTCCATTGACTTCAATGAGACTGCGTTCCAACTCTTAGTCACGCCTCTAGACACATACAGTAGGCTGCCACCGACCTCAGCAGAGGTCAGGCATGTGCACTCGAAAGCATATCATAGATTCATAGAATATCAGGGTTGGAAGGGACCTCAGGAGGTATCTAGTCCAACCCCCTGCTCAAGCAGGGCCAATCCCCAAATCCCTAAATGGCCCCCTCAGGGATTGAACTCACAATCCTGGGTTGAGCAGGCCAATGCTCAAACCACTGAGTTATCTCTCCCTGTTGGGAAGACGTTAAGGCATGGAGATGTTGAAACAATCTGCATTCCAGGTGGGCGGCCGTCAGTATCTTACCTGACCCTGTCCAGGAAGAATCACATCATGAAAGTGTAGGTAGGGCAGGGTTAGGAGCTCCAGTGTGTTGGTGTGAGAGAAGAAGCACAACTACATGGGGGTTGTTAACTGGGAAACAGGTCAATAGAAATAGAAGGCCAGGTCCTCAGCTGGTGGAGATCGGTGTAGCACAACGGATAGCAATGTCAGAGCTAGCCAGTGGACACCAAGTGAGGATCTGGGCCATCAGTACAGCCAGTGTGTGGAGAAGCTTTACCGGCAGGGGAGCAGTTGGAATAGTGAGATCTGTAAATAGAAATAACGGCAAGCGGATTGCCCTCAGTTCTGTATGTCTGGTGACACTGCAGCATGAGAGCTGCTCAGGTTACAGTGCTTCCGTGAACAATAC
This sequence comes from Gopherus evgoodei, assembly GCF_007399415.2. Taxonomy (NCBI): domain Eukaryota; kingdom Metazoa; phylum Chordata; order Testudines; family Testudinidae; genus Gopherus; species Gopherus evgoodei. Next base: position 4,818,202 of record NC_044334.1, read on the forward strand.
ACAAAAGTCAGGTACAGAATTTTCTCATCCAGCCATTTTCATGGAAGCTGTATGTCTAGTGAGTTGGGCTCCAGAGTCCCCGGTTAATAGTTAAGTCCCTTCTCCGGCCCAAGTGCAAAAAGATTTGCAATGGAAAAACCTCTTATTTGGGATTTATTAGCTTGATTTGTAAATCCAGAGGAGGATTTGTCCATCTGCTCATAGATTTTTGCAGGATTTCCAAATCTGTTTTAAGGTTTATAAATCTCTTTCCTTGCTGTAAATCAATGGAAGGCTTTAGATTTAAATGAGACAGCAGACACCAGTGCTAACAGGGATGGGGGAGGAAAGGAATTTGTAAATATTCTTTATAAGATTTACTGATGATTTATATAGCTTATGACTCCAATAGAAGAGACTGGCTGTTGTGTTGTGCTGGGTGTGGTGGGGAGCAGCTGAGGCTCGCTGCTTGGTGAGGAAGGAACCTAGAAGAGAGTTGGCTCCCAATACTTTGGTTGCTCAGCTGAACCCTCCTGGGGAACACATGCAAGGCTGGAGCAAGGCTTCATTAACTAATGTCCGTCACGTGCTTTGAGATACAAGGTGCCGTATTAAATGCACAGTACTGTTGTTGCTAATTATCATGATTTTATTCCCGCATATTACCCTTCCTTTGTTTCTCTCGCTTTCATGAGGCCTGATGCTACTCAAGTCAGTTATAAATAAACTCTGAAATGCTGGACCAGGTCCTCAGCAGATCTGAACCAGTGCCTCTCCCATGGCACTATGCCAGCTTCCACCAGCTGAGGATCTGACCTGATATTCCTACGCAGAACAACCTAGAGATGATTTTCCGCTGCCCGTCCACATTGATTAGTTCCACGGACAGATACCTGCCGGAAATGTGTCTCCTCTCCTGTACACCACAGCCTGTGTCAGCATAAGTCATCTGACAGCTGCCCAGACAATATTTCAGTGCTCGGCTGAAATCACCTCAACATGATCTGTAGCGAATTGAGGGGAGTTCTTTTATTTAACTGAGCGGATGTCTTAAGTTTTAAATGTAACTGACATTGGGAGTTCAATTGTAGCGGATTAAAAATTCAACAGGCTGCTCCAAAGCTTCAGTCCCAGACTCTCTAGATGTGCCTGCCTGAGCCACTGTGTTGGGCTTGTGAAAGGATCAGATATTCACGGCTTTGGAACATCTGACATGGAAACAGTAGCACAAACTGCTGCCAAAATAATAGCACTGATAAATATTCAGTCAGAAGTAGATGCTCCCAAACTGCAGTGGGGGGCATGAATTTCTCCCCTGTCCTTCTGAAAGCAAATGCAGCACAGAGGATTTCTACTGTGAGCCCTGTCTGAAAGGTGGAAGAAAAATGCACGTTACTCCACACTGCATAGGAAAAGCACGTTAAGTGTGATAGCACAGAAAATAGTCCCAAGATATTGAATTCTTAAATCCATGAGAATGCCAGGGCAATTGTTGACTGGAAAGAAGTCCCAGACTCAAACCAAATTGCAGCCAGACTTTTTCACAACAGGTTTGCAGCAGTAATATCCTTTGTATTGGAAGTAGTACAAAAAACATACATGAAAGGGCTCTCAGCTAGGGAGAAAGAAATCAGGTCCTACAGCAGGGTTACATCTCGCATTCGAGACTATAAACAGCATTATTATTAATGATTATTGTTTGCACTGCAATAGTGCTTAGAGACCTCCCAGTGTGCTCGGTGCTGTACAAACACACAGCAAAAGATGGCCCCTCCCCCAAAGAGCTGACAGCCTAAATATACATGAGTTTCTGCCTCTGCTACTTAAGGGAGAGGGGACGCGTTGCTACTTCTTTGAGTGCCTAGGGCAGAGGTCCCCAAACTGTGGAGAGTGCTCAGAGGAATGCTCAGGGGGGTGCAGCTGAGGCCCAGGCCAGCCTGCACAGGGGGCAGGGAGGGAGCATCACCCAGCTCTGCTCCTGGCCCCGGCCCTGGCTGCTGGCCCCTGCTGCCAGCCCCGTGCCCAGGGCTCCCCATCTCCGAGGGGTGAGGGGAGGCAGACAGGGGTAAGGGAGGGTGCAAGGTAGAAAGTTTCGGCACCACTGGCCTAGAGCACCATAGCGAATGCTTCCTCTCTGGCTGCTACGTGCCAAAAGATCTGTTCACAAAACCTTTTTCCATAAGATATGTACAGTCCCTGCACCTTGACCCCAGAATTACACAATGTCTTTACCAAACCAACTTCCCCCTTTAGCAGGAGAGATGGAAGGTTTCATAGCTTCAGCATTTTCTATAGTCTCCCAGGTACCAGTTTTTGTGCAATAGAATATTCCTCGCACACAGTATGCAAGGGGAAAGCACATGTGCCTACACACACTTAGGTAGAAAGTGGCTTTTGGAAAAGAAATGGCCCTAAATGAATACACAAGTGGGTGACTATGGCTGACTCGGTTCATACAACTTGTAGCATAAAGGCTCTTTGTGCTTGCCTTTGTCTTATCAGGCCTGCAGAATATCAGCTTGCAATGCAAAGAATGCAACCGAGTTTGCTAGTAGGATGTTATTACATTCCTACACCCATAGCAGCAACCTGACACCTAACAGGGCTGCTTAATTTAGCAGACAAGCAAAGTCCCGTATTGGACACACACCAGCAATGCATAATGAACCAAATGCAGAAAGCTGCTGCAGGTGCACAGCAGCAATCAAGAAGTGACCCTCGGAGAGAGCAAACCATTTTTTTAATGTCACTGAACTAGCCCCTCTGTTTAATTCCAATACTTCTCTGCTTGATTCTGCAATAGCTTTTCCTCATATGTGATGCTCACTCACATGCTACTGAGTGACATCCCCAAAAACTACAAAGAGAGACACCTTTGTAAAACCAGCCAGCCAAGTAGGGCTCATAATCAGTTACACCAAAACAAACATCCTTGAATCCCGGTCATCAAGCAATAACATCCCATTAAAAGGCAAAACCATCAAGAAAGTAGAACAGTTCGTTTACCTGGGCAACCTCACACTAGCCAGGGCAGACCTCAAGAAAGATGTGGCATCGAGGCTAGGAAAGGCGTCCACAGCATTCACTAAACTCAACAATGGATAGCAATCAAACCCGAGCATTTTCAACTCAGTCCTAACATGCGACTGCAAAGGCTGGAGATCTGGTAGATGTTAGAGAGGAAGCTAGATGCCTTAGAAAATAAGTAATTGGAAGGAGAGACTATCACCAACGAAGAGACCTGAGAAATTACCTCCACAAGAGTTGGATGGAAGCATTGGGCAGATTTGGGGCACATATTGCGGATGCCAGCGCACAGACTCCCACATGAAGCTCTCAAGTAGAAACCAACAGGTGCAAAGAGACAAGGATGCCCAAGAGAAACCTTCAGAAGACCCCCCTAGCAGGGTGGGCAGAACAGTCGAGTTCAACCCCGTATCACAGATGGAAGCAGCAGCCAATGACAAAGAGAGATGGGAGAGATTCATTTCATCGCTGTGCTCCACCATTGGTAGGAGATGCTTACTTAAAGGGAAGATGTGCCCTGAATTAGCCACCGAGTGAATCCAAGCCTGGCACTGTAAGAGTACTTTGCTCGCGAGGCGCCCAACCTCAGAAGGTTCCAGGTTTACTTTGAAGACGTATCCTAACACTCAAATACTTTTTCTGAGCCTGTGCAGTCTGGAACTGTGAGATTTCAGTTCTGACGTCAGCCGTAGCAAGGACACACACCATGGACGTGTGAACTACGGGATGAAATGCAGGTCAGACATAGGAAATAGATGGTGAAATTCAACATGTATGAAGAAACCATTCCACTTGAATCAGTCCCATGCTATTGAATTTCTCCAGTAACCCAATGCCCCTCTTGTGCACAGCATGAGACACTGGCTGTGGGTGTGTCTACAGACCAGTTAACCTGGGCTCCTACCTGTTTTTTAGCCCAAACCCTCTACCATCCAGATCTGGGTTTGTAAGTGCTTGAAGCCCCGGCTAGCTGACCTGGCTGTGGGTATGGGTTAGAGCCCAGGCTCCCGTATTACTCGGTCTGGAACCCGCCCTCTGTGAACTTAGGACACAAGCTGAGTCACCCAAATGCTGATCACCCTCCGATGCCTTGCTCCGATTCCCTCCAAGGACAGACAAGTTTTCCCACAATTGTCTGGGAAGGAATCCTAGAGTGTCTCAGCCCAAAGAACCCTGGGCTATGCCCCCAGACTTCCAAGGGGAAACACAGAAACAGTGAGGACATAGTAGACATAAGTAGGGCCTTGTCTGGGAGGGAGAGGGTGATGCTCCCAGCTGGGAGAGGCTAACCCGGCCCTGGCTAACTGCAGTGAGAGACACAGCAGGGTGCCACGGTGCATGCTGAGGACAATGGACCTCCAGCTGCTACTCATTCACGCAGCAAGCAGCAGGAGAGATTTGCTTGCCATGGCCGGTGGGAAGAGATGCAAAATCAGCATCTGCTTTGAAATCTTCCAGGCACCTTTGTTGTTCAGGTTATACTGAATTTTTCACATCGCCCCCTGTTCTCTAGTTTAGGCCAGGACTGGAGGGGAGGTGCTGGTCTGCTAGAAGGCTTGTTCTCAGGAGATCCAGCTCTGTAGGCACCAAGGTTCCCATTAAGGACCCAAGTTCAGCTATGAAACATTAACTAAAACGACCCGCCAACCTTCTGATGTGCAGCCCTAGTTAGGAAATAGCCCCACTGACCTACTTACTCAGTCACAGAAAGGAAATCGAAATATAAAGGGCCCGTTTCTCCATGCTGCTGCAGCTGATCGGTGCCATTGTGGCCGTAGCAAGAAGCCATACAGCTGGATTCCCCTTGGGCTGGAAGATTGATATAGTGGCTCTGTGCAAACTTATCTCAGTGCCCTGTGTAGAGGGGGTTGCCGGAGGTTGGGGAGGGGGTTCCTACACTCCAGAAATCCCGAGTAAAATCCAGAACAGTCCTTGGGTGCTGCTAGCAGCTAGCACAACTGTGAGTGCTGGGGGATTGGTCTTTGCACACACGACCCTTCTTTGAGCTAAGCTGAGCATAGGGCCCGGAGAGTGCATGCTGATCTCTCTTTCTGTGCATTCTAATTTGCTTTGCAATGGCTGAACTTCATCAAACTACATACCTGCCCGAATGTCTGGGTTTGTCTTGTGTTCTGTTCCATTGCCTGCAATTCCATGCAAGCACATTGCATCCTGCCCTACGATGAATGCACCTTGCAAGTCCAAAGGTGGCTCACAAAGGAAAAAAGAAAACAGCCCGGTATTTCCAGAACTGTATACAGGTTACAATGTATTCAGATCAGATGGTTTTAAACAGCCAGGGTAACAGTGACACTGAAATCAGTGTAATAACATAAATAAGAATGCCTTCATTTACAATTCATGCCAGGGCACCAGGTAACTGTAGACCGCCCATTGTGATGTACCAATATATTACTGTATTACTATTTTAATTACCCAGTAACAACCACAAGCTGGTGTTATCTGACACTTTCCATTAGTGTTATCTTAGCTTACAGGACTTCGGTTTCCTTTAACAGAGCCTGAAAATGTTTCTGGAAAGAGCAGAGATGCTCTATCATTTTCTGAGAAGGGCTAATTGCATTAAACTAGCAATCTTCCATTGTGCTGCAGTGAACAACGTATTAGATCAATGTTTGTTTTCACTAATGTAAAGGAATAACCATAATACTAATATGATATTAGCATGTTGGAATCTGAAATTGCAAACAGGACAAGTCTCTCTATCACATTAGCTGAAGAACAGCCTTCCTGCTTTCTCCAGCAAGCAGCAGAGCAGAGCTTCATGTGTCCAGATTCTCCCCTATTGGAGAGAACAGTGCGCAGGTCTATGTTCCCCAGGCCTGTTTCCACTTGCCCACACAGCAGATGCCTAGCTGTGTCCGCTCCCCCAGCAAGCCTGCCTCAGGAGCGAGGTGCACTCTGGGATGAAAATGGAGACGTGCTGTTTGTTACTTCCCTGTCCCTGCAGCATATGCTTCCCTGCAAGGGGGCTGCTTAGACCCAAATGGAGGCTCCTCAAATGAGGCAGCTATTCAGTCAGATGGGCTGTCCGTCTGCATTTTTACAGGCTCCGTGGTTGTCGTGGTATCTACTCTGTAGACCCTTTAGAATTTGCATGCACACTGCATTACAGCTGGATCTCAGCTGGTAGAAACTGTTGCTGGTTAAAGGATAAAGACAAAAATAGCATTTTGCAGAGTTGCCCCTAGTATTTCTTCAGCTTTCTCTTGTCAGAAATGGTTTCCCTTACCCAAGCTAAAAACTCCTTCGGTGAAATCCTGGTCACATCCAAGTTAATGGGAGTTTTGCCACTGACTTCAATGGGGCCAGGATTTCAGCCATATATATATATATATATATATATACACAAATCCTGTAACTGACAAATGAAAAAACAGCCTATGAGACCTTTCTCTACAATGTGGAATCAGTCTGGTAACCAGGTGACTCATCCCTTTAGGACTGGGGCAAGCCAGACAATTGCAGAACAAGCCATGCCTAGGAGTGATCAGGGTGATTGCCCTACAAAGCACAGCAGAAGGCTGCAATGAAGGGGGAAAGCCCTGCTGCAGTTTGCAGAGGGAGGAAAAGTCCTGCAGGGAAGATCCCAGGACCAGGGGAGTTGTCCCAGGAAGGGAGGATAGGGAGAGATCATGACTAAACAAGGGAGGGGGACTCCAGCTCTCCAGGCAGCGAGGTCGGAGATACCTGTTGTATTAATTTAGATGGAATAAATGGCTCAACATAACCCAGTCACGGTCCAACATTAAACAATGTTTTAGGGGATTGGTATCCAGAGACCCCAGCCTGCTCAGCACCATAGAGTTGTCCCATATCTCCCAAAGAGCAGGGCTCATCTCAGTATTGTTAGCAGATGTCCGGTTATAAAGACGGTAGATACCAATGCAACCAAATTTCCACGCGCCAAAAGGGAACAGATTCTATCTAGATCTAGGTAGAAAGGTTGCCTCATCACCTGAGCACCTCCCAATTATTAATGTATTTATCTTCACAACACCCCTGGGATCCCCATTTTACTGACAGGTCACTGAGGCATAGGGTAGACTAGGGCCTGGAATACACTAACAAATTTGCACCCTGAGCAGGGTAGCCCCGCTGAACTAACCCCTGGTGTAGACGGAGCTCAGTCAATGGAAGCATTCTAGCTACCGCTCAGGGAGGTGGATTACCTGCAGGAATGGAAAAACCCCATCCATCGCTGTAGGATGCATCTAGGCTACGGGTTTGCTGCAGCATAGCGACGGCACTGCAGCAGCCCCCATAATGTAGACAAGCCCTAACTGACTTGCCAAGGGCACAAAGGAAATCTGTGACTAAGCCAGGAATTGGACCCTGGTCTCTTGAACACTAGGCCAATGCCCTGCCGATACAGCCGAGATGGAGACACAGGCCCAGATCCTCAAAGGTGCCACAACCATTGATTTCAATGGGAGTTAGGTGCCTAAATAACTTTGAGGATCTGGAGCCTGGTCTCACATTTCGCCAGTGCATTAGGCCTAGCAATGGAATTACTGCCTGGGTCTCCAGGCAGCTGGGGAGCACAAATATCTCATGAGCTCCCACATCTAGCCTCTCAACACCAAGGCCACAGCACGAGTCTTCACTTTGGAGTGACTAGGTTCCATGTACATTAATCAGACACCTACGCATATTTCAGCTGTTTGCTGTATATGGATGGTTCAGAGAACACCACACAGGCAGCGTTCAAACTGCCAGGGGGAGATCAGAGAGACAGCCCTCCTCCCCGACGGACCGATATCCACAGCAGTGAAACCTCAGCGGATATCCCAGGGAGCCCATGGCATGTAAGATAGGGTGAAATTCCTGGCTGCTGCAGTCCCAGAGACCCCTTCGGCTATCTTTCAAGGAGAGGATGAGCAGAGGCATCCCTGTTTAAAGCTGATGTAAAGGTCTCAATGTGAGAAGTATTGATGCAGAATGGCAAGCTGTGTTGCATCAAAGAGAGAATTTAGATTGCAGCAAGCAGTGGGCGGAGAGCGTGCTGGACACTTGTGCAAGAAGTCAAGGCACAAGAGCAAATTCCTACCCTTAAATGAGACAATCAGCACGCAGCAGTTAGACATGCAGACAAGTGGGAAGGAGGTTTATGTGTGAGATCTCACTGCCAGATCCACTCAGAGAAGAGAAGGCAAAAGCCTGAGGGGAGCTGGCAACCTGGGAGACGCCTCTGGACAGATTCCTTTGGAGAGGCAGTGAAGAGTGCACGCTGGAGGGGTCTGAGTCACTCAGTCTTCCCTCAGCAGCCAAGGAAAAGAAACCACTGGAAAAATCAGCGGAAAGGACAAAGGGCTGGCAGAAAACTGTGGCGAGAGACCAGGAAAAGAGCTGCCCTCATCCAGCAATCATTGCTATGAAAGAGGGCTGAGCCCAGGAACCAGAGATGCTGGGAGGTGACATTGGTGGCTGAGTCATCGCTGACTCATGGAGAGCTCCAGCACTCAGAGGGGTGAGTCTCTGCCTGTTTGCCTGGGCCACGAGGGTCAGAGTAACGTGTGCAGTAGACAGAGTACATTAGCACTAGGCTAACTCCCAAGCAAGCCTCTTATACAGGGAGTCAGGACAGCGGTGGGTACAAGGTTAAACATGCTCTTTACTGTGCTAGGCACCCAAAGCAACGCCCGTACAACAGGCTCTGATGGACTAGAAGCAAGAGGATTAAGAGAGAAGAGCTGGCATTTCCCCAACACAACGCCAGAGCCAGCCAGGCAGAAAAGAACGTGGCAGGCTGCATCAGAGCCACAGCAGCCAGGGCCAGGCCACAGGCTAGCAGAGGAGGAAGAGAGCACTTTGGGGCAGTTTCAGCACCCGCAGCCAACCCACTGATAGCAGCAGGGTGGGCCAGAGCCCAGCCATCAAACAGACCGCACAGCACCATACTCCTCTGTATGGTTGTGCGGTAGGCCCCAGACACCAGCTGGCTTGGTCGTTGGCCTAGTTGGCAGTAATGTCTCTGATCTCTGGCCTCTAGCACTCAGGTTTGGCTAAGCGGGTGTGGGACTGGCTAGCCCCGCGTTTGCTGCAGTCTGGCTTTGTCATGATAGCACATCCTGGAAGCCTTTACACATCATTTCACTGTGTCATCCCTGGGGCGGAGATTGGCAGACAAGCTCCCCTGGTGGGATACTCACGAGAGGGCTGGGGTACACACCATGGGCAAAGAGTCACTGTACTGTGTCTCCTCAGCCTTGAAGTGAAGGAAGCAGCCATAGAGATACGGACCAGATCCTCAAAGGTATTTAAGCACCCACGGCCCATTGAAAACAGGTAGAGGAACTGGGCCCCAGGGCTTCACCCTTCGGCTAGGGGTGTGCATTGCCCATGGCCATGGGCAGGCTATCTGGCTTTGAACAGCCTGCAGAACCCAAAGGTGGGCTACTCTTCAGTGCCAGACAGCTTGAGGTTTTCAAGACTTCTTGCTGTAGTTTCTGAGGGATGAGTTGTTCACTGAGCTGGCTCTGCGGGGAGACAGGCTACAAGAGCCAAAACAGCTGACATCAGACTGCTCCCCAGGCTGCAGCACAGACAGATCCTTTGGTTAGATGTGTTAAAAGAGTTGAAAGCTAGAAGGGAACTGTCATTGTCATTACTGAAAACTCCCCAGGACACATTTTTCTAGGAAGAGATGGCAGGTCTCCCAGGGTCTGCCAGACTATGCTCAATTCCAATTTCAGATATCTGAGCAGTTACAAAAAGATAATTCTGTCCTTGTCAGTTCATCACGGTCAAGTTTCTAGAGGAAGAACTGATTGTGCTATGGAGGTCACACTTTGCAAGAATATTACCAGCCGGAAGGACATGATGGCGTCCTTGATTTCTATGTGGTGAAACCCAAGCATGTCAGATGTGGGCAAGACTTCGATGGTAGACTTTCTGCTCGCTCCTTCAGTGCTGCTGAATGAACCTCAGGCTTTAGTTGCAGCAAAGCAGAACACTTCCAACCAGTCAGAGATCAGGGATGTGAGGTCAGGGTATTTTCTCAGTGTCAGTTGATTATTGTACGCTGTATACGCCAGTCTTTGAACAGAGGTGGTGACCAATGGCATGCAGGCAAACCTGTCACCCCAAACAGCAGTGCTCAGGTCTGCCCCAGGAATTGACTTTAGTTAGATAGATTAAGGCAGAGAACAAACTCCCTTGCAGTTTGCAGCAACGTCCTCCCAAAAATCTACATCCCCACATTAGCAGCGCAACATTTCTTCGCAGACTGAACATTTGATCACAGGCTAAGAAAAAGAACATGTCAAATTATGTGTAAGAGTGCCCCCGGTGACTCCTCGCCATGACACTAGAACTGGGGAAGGGACAAAAAGTGGCTTCAAAAGACACCTTTGTCCCCTGCCACAATTGCACCACATGTTCCTTGGGTACACCATAAAATCAGGACCATAAAGTAGTGTAATATCGTGTGTATTAGAAGGAATGAGGCAAAACTGCATTCTCTACGAACATAACAATGGCCATATTGGGTCAGAGAAATGATCCATCTAGCCTAGTATCCTTTATATAGTGGCCTGTGCCAGATGCTTCAGAGGGAATGAAAAGAATGGGGCAATTATTGAGTGATCCATCCCCGGTTGTCCAGTCCCAGCATCCGGCGGTGAGAGGCTTAGGGACACCCAGAGCATGGGGTTGCATCCCTGACCATCTTAGATAATAGCCACTGATGGACATATCCTCCATGAACGTATCTAGTTCTTTTTTTAACCAAGTTCTACTTTCGGCCTTCCCAACATCCCCTGGCAATGAGTTCCACAGGTTGACTGAGTGCTGTGTGAAGAAGTACTTCCTTTTGTTTGTTTTAAACCTATTCATTTCATTGGGTGACCCCTGGTTCTTGTGTTATGAGAAGGAGTAAATAACACTTTCTTATTCACTTTCCTCACACCAGTCATGATTTTATAGACTTCTGTCATCTCCCCCCTTAGTTGTCTCTTTTCCAAGCGAAACGATCCCAGTCCTTTTAATCTCTGCTCACACAGAAGCTGGTCCATACCCCTATTCACTTTTGTTGCTCTTCTCTGTACCTTTTCCAATTCTAATATATCTTTTTTAGAGATGGGGCGACCAGAGCTCCATGCAGTATGTGCATACTGTGGATTTATACAGTGGCATTATGATATTTACTGTCTTATTTATTATTTGCTGCCTAAATACTCTAGTTTCTCTTCAGATCATATATATCTTTCACCATATTGTCTAACTAGCCAAAAAAACTTGAACACAGCCAGAGCCCTCATTCAGGAGCACCTACCTCCCCTACAGCTGGATATAGGTGGCCCCACCTCCCAAAAAAAACACTTGTTTCCGTTCTTTTCCCCAGCATCTCTCTTAAACCACATGCACCTGTGACCCAGCTGACCAGGGTCACAGGTGACCTATGCAGCTTTGCCAACTCTTGCTGTTTGATCGCAAGTCTCGCGCGTGATTGGATGTTTTTCTGAAAGCCCCAGTTCCTAGATTCATGTGACTAGGTGAGACTCTCAGCTGTCGTTTTAAATAAAGGACGTTTCTAGCCCAGGGAAGCTTTAAACCGTGACTCAGGTGCATCCTAAAGATTGAGAAATCAGAAAAGGAATAAAGTGAGCCCCAATTTTTTTTTAATTCCTCATTTTTAAGCCAATTTCATGATTTTTGGAGGCCTGACTCATGGTTTTTTAATGCTTAGAGTTGGCAATACTGCAGCTACGGGGTCACCCAATGAAATGAATAGGTTTAAAACAAACAAAAGGAAGTACTTCATCACGCAGCACACAGTCAACCTGTGGAACTCATTGCCAGGGGATGTTGGGAAGGCCATTCAGAACAGTTTGGACCCGGACTATCTAATATTGAATGCTCGTAATAAAACTACCTAGCTCTTATGTAACACCGACATACCCCGGTCACCTGTGGGAGGGATTCAGCTTGGGACCTCTGGAGCTAAATACATGAGCCTCTTCTGCATGATCCAAAAACCACATGGCTCTTAGCTAAGGCTGTAGCAGACTCTTTAATCTCTAAGTGGTCTTGGTGACACTAGAGGAGACAGAACACTACATCCAAAAGGTATGTGGGTAATACTTGCATAGGCCTTATCATCTGTAGATCTCAAAGTGCTTTACGACGGAGGTGAGTATCATTTTATAGGTGGGGACACTGAGGCATGGAGACGGGACATGACTTTTCCAAGGTCATGCAGCAAGCTAGCAACAGAACCCAGCAATTCTGCTCTCACCACTAGGATACACTGCCTCACGGCAAACTGCCGGCAAACAATCTACAGACCAAGCCCTTTTCCCAGATACTATTTTCAAATAACAAATAAATTCAAGATCTGGTCTGATCTTCTCTTGACAAAAAAATAAGGCACATTACAAAAATTCATCTTGAATTAGTCCCCTCCATTGCGATACATCTCTAGCCTGCAATATAGTTAGGCTGCAATGATTACCACAGGTGTGAACCTTGCCCAAGGCTGTCGGACCAACTCTCCCATTGGATTCATTATTTAAAGACTGCTCTCTTTTAGGCTGACTGTTCTTAACCTAGCATAAGGAGGCATTACAGTGTCAGACTTTCTGGGAATGATGCTTTCCTCTTCTGTGGCCTGGCTGATCAGAGACACTGGCCGAAGCAACTCCAGTCTCACCTGGCAGTAATTCAGCCTTAAAGAAAATGTAAGGTGGGGGGGACTCCAGCACCCCAGTCCCCTTGGTCAATCTGATCAGCTGTTAACATGTTGGGTGGGGCAGGGGACAGATGCCTATATCAATGCTCTACCGACTGTCTCCTGGGCCTTTTGTGAACAAAGTTCCATTCATCATCCGGGGCGTTTGAGTAGCAGACTTCAAAGCAGCTGTTTGTGGTTCCCAGGCGACAGGGTCAGTGCTACGTCTCAGGACTGCTCTGAAGTACACCAGCTGGCTATGGCCCAGAAGAGGCTGTTCACCAGCTGGGAACCACCAGAGCACAATGACCTTCTGCCCTCTGCTCCGACCCAACTCTCAGGCCAACAGCTGGATGGGCAGGACACCAAAGGAATCCCCAGCCAGGAAGATCTGGCTGCTTGCATCACCAGAATGGCTCTAGCAGAGGAGTGAATCTGACCCTCAAAGTGGAAATGACGCCTGGTTATAGCGAGCAAGTTGAATACAAAGATGTACTGCTAGATAAAATAGATTTGTTTTTTAACTAGGAGCCAGGGCCCATTGCTTCTGTGGCATTTTTTTGCTGGGTCAGCAGCCTGCTTGCATTTAGCAGGCTGCAGAAGAGAGAGAGAGAGAGTGGCCTTTAACTGAGGGTAGGTAATGTAGAAATACAGGCAAACAGAGCTGAAAAATGGAGGTCATTCTAGCCTGGCTTGTTATCCTTTTTCTGGGTTAATGGACACATTGCTGGATTATGAGCCATTGCACCATTCCTCTTGCAAATCTCCTTTCTGCCTTAAAATATCCAGATAGAATTCTGGAGTTTTCCAAATTCCTTCCTCCCTACAGGAAGGGAACAATTTAGGGGGTTATTTTTGCAGGACCTCGGTGTTATTTGATGCAATTCACCCCACATGGCACATGAACCCCCTTAATGCTCCGGGTTTGTAAATACAAATACTGACAGTTGTCTTAATGATGGAAAAAAATGACAAAGTCAACGACAGATTCTTATAAAATACACCTGGATTCATAGAATGTCAGGGTTGGAAGAGACCTCAGGAGTATCTAGTCCAGCCCCCTGCTCAAAGCAGGACCAAGCCCCAGCTAAATCATCCCAACCAGGGCTTTGTCAGGCCTTACCTTAAAAACATCCTGGAGTATACGTGGGATTTTTCTAGAGGTCTTCTATCCAAGCATTAAACTAGTCCACCCCTACATAGCGTAGAAGATTTACCAAGATTAAACTTTTCAGTGGTAAGACAGTAGGATCTGCTGGCCACCTTTCCCTATGGAGTGAGGTGGGATATCTCCAACTCCTGGTGACTAGAGCTTTATAGCGCCCCAGGCTAGCACTACTGTAACATGCAATCATCATTTATTAAATCTAGATAAGAGGCCACATCCACTGCCTGGGTTCCATCAGCATGGAAGGCCTCTGGTAGTGCAAACTGCATTTGGAAGGGAGTCACAGTAATCCCGCTGTTGTGGGGGCCCTGAAGCTGACTTATGCAATGCACAAAGCAACCACGATACCACAAGGAACAGTTAAGTCATTGCATCTCCTCAGCAGCTTCCACCAGGTGGGTCCAGCTGGAGCTGAAAGCTGTTCTCCCCAGCAGAAGGCAACAGAGAGATTGTGGCCGGGCTTCCCCAGGGAGTGAATTCCCCTTGTCTGCAGCTGCTCTTCAGATACATAGAGGTGCAAATTTGCACCCACATGGAGTACTCAAGCCCTGCTTGCGTGTTTGAGCCACCTGAGAGTTGCTGTGAATCCTTTGCAGCACGATGTGATGTGTTGGCGGGATGAGACCCAGAGGGGCGCTTAGCAACTGACAGTTTCTTCTCCTGGTTTGTTTATTTAAGCAAAGCAAATTCATTCTAATTAGAAATCTTTATGCCAAGGTGTTGCTCTGTATCTTGGGCTGCCTGTTTCCCGATGCACTTTATCAAATTATACCTGGGCTTTCAGCGTCCGTGAGTTTATTCAGCAATTCCTATTAAATTGGGGCTTCTTGCAAAGAGGAGCTGGAAGAATGGAATGGGAGAGAGCAGCGGCGTGCCGAGTGCATTAGAGAATCGCTTCGAGTAGTTCTCGTGCAGCACTGACCAAAATTAACTGGCTGAAAAAACACCACTTTAGAGCATTTGTCAATTACAGTCAGGCAGCAAGTGATGCACAGGCTGTGTGGATTATTTACTTTGGAAAATGAGTATGTCCAGGAATGCTAAGCCACAAGGCTCAACCAGTACCAGCTGACTGCTTTGCATGACACACACATGGACACAAGACCAGCAGGCAGCAGACTGTACGTATCACGTATGCAGTCCCCTCTATATCTGTCCAGGGTTTCACTGAGTTTATATACATTTGTACCAGGGATGGGCCCAAAAGAAAATCTGAGCTCACACACCTCCCTGGAGAAGTTCAAATTCAGACCGGAGCATCATGCCTCTGTCTCTACAGTGGGGCAAACCAGAACCAAACAAACCTGAAATTTGGGGACACAGACCTGGATCCAAACATAGTTGCTCAGGCTCACCTCCAGCACTGTCCAAATTGTGCCATAAGTTTTCTCTCCTCGCTGACAAGTGACTTTAACTTTAACAAGCCAATGTGAACAGCTGGGCTAGTGGCCAGGCCCTGAACTGCCGTGGAACCAAGGGGTGTATCTAGAGACACGAAATGTATGCACGTACCAGCCAATCTACCCTCTTCCCGCTCCCTGCACTGTGCCCCAGAGTAACATGCTAATGCATCCTACCTGGGCATTAACACGGCAGCTGCCGGTTATTAAAAGGGAGTCCAGGGCCGATTCTGATATCTCATTTGCACCAGCGTTCCATTCACTTCAGAGGAGTTACTCCAGATAGACACCAGTCTGAGTTCAGAATTGGGCCCCTAATGTGTTAATGAAAGGCCTGATGAAGACCAAAAATTAAAACCATTTGTTCGCCATGAGAAAGGTCGCACCCGCGCAAAGTGACATTGCATGTCCCTGCCTGCAGGCCCTCCCCCTGCCTCCGCCCATGTCACAGCCTGGCACCCTGGGCTTCTGCAGGTGGAATTCTACCTCTCCATCTCATGTCTGCTTGCTACAATGCGGGAGGAGACTAGCTGCCTTCTTACTGAGTGTGAGAGCTGGGAGCCCAGCTCCAGCTGTAGCACATGAGTAAGTGGTGAAATGGCAAGAGCGAATGACAGAGAACATGATCCCCTCGATCCCTATTTGGCAGTAATTGATTAAGGCTAAAAATGTCCAGGTGGATCATACACACAGGACCTGAAGCCCATTCTTTGTGGGGAGATCTATTGTCACATCACAGTCGGTCTCAGAACATGCAGCCCCAACCATCAGACCTTGCCTTAGTGTTTCTTGGACCAGCCACAGCTACAGGGGTAACTCCTGCAGTCCTTACGTAGGCAAACCTCCTCTTGAAGCCAGTGGGATACGGCTGGAGCAGAAACGGTGGCAGTTCAGCTTTAGGGAGAAGAGGGCCCCGTGCCCCATGCCCATGCTGGGAGTGAAGAGGACAAGAGTTCATATCAGCACAGCTTCCCGCTGCTTTGCCTAAAACTTGGAGGAGACTGTTCTTTCACGGCACAGTTCCTGCCCTCTCGGGAGCACTGAACTGCATTTGCCATAAATAACAATAACCATCAGTGAAAATCCAGGCTGAAAGGAGGTGAAAGTCAGGGATGGCAGATGAATGGAGGGCCAGCCAGGCATTTGCAATGTAGTTTGTCAAGCTAGATTTTTCACTAATCACACAAAAGGGCTGCCTATTAAAACAATAGCTCAGCAAAACTCTAGTGGGACTTAGAGGGAAAGATTCTTCCATTTGCAATAAGAGCAAATGGATTAACCTGGGATGATGCTTCCAGACAGGTGGTCCCTGTACAACCCTGTTCATGTTTTGTTAAAATAATCTGAGCAGAGGCAACCTGCATGTGGAGAACCAGTCATGCAATAAGGAGCAATCGGAACTGGAAGGGTCACTGAGGTGTATCAGACATCTCATGCTTCCAAGGGCTCCAGCTGGCTTTTTAAACATCTCTGCTCTCTGCCCTAGAGCCTACGACCCTCTCCCCTCACCTCAGTCGCATCCCTTCTCCAAAGTTTGCCACTCCAAATATTTCAGTTCACACCCTTGATGGGCTTACTGCATTTGCAGAGAAAGTTTATGAAATCGTGCCTTGTTGGAAGAAGCAGAGACTTCCTTTTATTTATTTATTTTCTAATCTTAGGCTCAAGGTAACCTTCATATTATTATTTAACTCTCCTGCTCACTCTCACCTTTTTCTTAACGTCGATACTTTAAAAATGCTAAGAAGTTAGCCTGGATGCAGAATGAATCAGGAAAGTTCATTTGAAAGGATTACCAGCTTTTTCCAATTTCCCATGCTGCAAATGTTCCTGCACAATGTCTAATAAGAGAGATTTCCCCCCCTTCTCCTTTTTAAACCAGCAGAATACGGTGAGAAATCACGCTGAGTGATAGAATTATTAACACCTCCCTGCAAAGGATTTTTAACCCCTTCCGAGCCAGGAAGCTCTCATATATTGATTTAAAACTTCATTACACAGACAGCATAAAACACTCATTATAGATTAACAAAAGATTTGTCTCCTCTCCTTTTCCCACTCCCAGCTTTGAGACGCAGAAACAGACACTCCGGGTCATTTCCAGTGTGGGGTTTTTTTAAATGGGGACAAGTGGGAGTGGAAATGCAATTGTCTGTCCATCATTTGTCACACTCTGCGTTCTTAAAAGGTCCTGAAAGCATCTCCCATATGGCTAAATGCAGATGGGGAAAGATAACAGAGCAGATTCCCATTCCAAAGAGCAGCTTACTGGCAACCCAAAGTGAAACTTTGTCAGTAACCCTCTGGCCTCTGGTAATCCCTGTAACCCGTCCTCTCCTGCTTCCCCCCAGGAGCCTTATGTACATTGTGGGGGGCAAAGAATCTGCTGTTAATACTTTCAACATTAAAAAAAAACAATAATTAGCCACCTCTCCATCAGCCCCAGCATAACCAGCCCCCAGCACCACTCACTTTACTCCCCTTACCTGAGCACTGTGCAGTCCCTTCAAAACTCCATAGAGGTCAGTTGCCAGGGCGCCAGCTTCCTCCCCTCTGGGTTAAGTCCACGGCTGCTTTGTGTACCCCCTGGGTCCTTCCAACAGCATTGGACAGTATCTGCCGTTCCTACCAGGACCCTCTCCTCCAGCAGCTCTCCTTCGACCCGCCGCCTTGGTCAGAAGGGCATTCGCTTTGCATTCCGCCAAGGCGGTGGCAAAGTAAGCATGTGCGGGAGGGAGAGGACGTCCCCCCAAATGCAGCAGCCCCAGCCTGTGCGTGTGTGTCTCAGAGTCCTCGTCTCCAGTAAGGATGGCAGTGCTGAAGTAGCTGTCACTGCAATTCCCCCTCATGCAACCCAGAATCTCTGTCCATCCTGCGACTCCTGCTTTCCCCCCTGGATGCTTTTCATGCCAACCGCTGCCTCTAATGCCACTGGCTGGGGAGGAAGAGGGGAAAGCCTTGCCCTGTAGCTAGGATTCCAGCTACTGATGCGGCTGAGGCTCTCTGAGCTCCGTTACTTAACATCTCTATCCAGCTCTCCTTGCTGCAGCTCCACTCTGCTGCATGCCGCTATTCGCAGGCCTGTAGCACTGCCTGCTGCTTAACTCCTTAACTGCCATCTTTCCACTTTGTGAATGGGGTGGCTGTTGCTTCTAGATTTCACCCCCCACTTCTGTTTATTCATGCCCCTCTGCCCCCAGAAGAAGCACACCCAGGCAGCCAGCGTTAAAAGCGTCACCTGGAATGCACAGTCGTAGAGGGAAAATGCTCCCTAGAACGGAGCAATGCACACATCCAAACAGCCAGTGTGGAGCTGGGATGGCTCAAAGAGGGCCCGAAACGGGTTGAAGTCAGCAGCAGCAACCTGCAATGATTGTTATTATTTATTATTTGTCTTGCTGTAGTGCTTGGGGGGCCCTAATGATAGGCCAGGAGCCTGTGCTCGGTGCTGTACAAATGTAGAACAAAAGATGGGGCCTGCCCCCAAAAGCTTACAATCACTGCCATTACATGTTGGCAACATAACACCCAATATTATGTGCAACTATTTCAGATTCCACTAAATGCACATTTTCCCTTATGCATAACATATCGCCCTGTATTTCCCTCTTAGGGTGCTTGCTTCCATCCCAAAGGTGATTGTTTTGTTGTGTTTTGGTTTTTTGTTTGTTTGTTGGCTTATTTTCTCTGTGTGTGTGTGTGTGTGTGTGTGTGTGTGTGACGTTTAATTTACATCTAGCAATAAAAGAGCAAACTTGCAGTGCAGGGAGCATGGGGCCATGGTGCCCCGTCTTCCACCCCCCCGCCTCCCTGCTTCTGCGTATGGTGGGGGGCAGCAACGCAGGGGGCACAGGAACTTGCCATCATGACCAGTAGCTGCTGAAGGCGCAGGGGCGGCTCCAAGCACCAGCACGCCAAGCATGTGCCTGGGGTGGCAAGCCACGGGGGGCGCTCTGCCGGTCGCCGTGAGGGCGGCAGGCAGGTTGCCTTCAGCGGCATGCCTGTGGAGGGTCCACTGGTCCCGTGGCTTCGGCGGACCTCCCACAGGCGTGCCACCGAATCCGCTGTACCGGGGACTTCCCGCAGGCAAGCCGCCGAAGGCAGCCTGCCTGCCGTGCTTGGGGCAGCAAAATACCTAGAGCAGCCCCTGCAAAGGGAAGGGGACACGCTCCTAGCTGCCCCCCCGGCTGCTCAGGGGTAGTTACAGCTCTGGCCCTTCCCCTCAGTGTTCCTCAGGATCACGTTCGACCCGCTTCTAACAGCCCCACTGAGCAAATATGGCAGGATTCATGGACATGGGTCTAATGGGAGCTCACCAGCCATGCGCTCACAGTGCAGTAAATGGCCCCCTTGTGGGATGACACCCAGGGAACTCAGGAGGAAACAAGGCTGTGAGACAGATGAGGGGGAGGAGCTTTTTCTCAATCACTCGCTTTTCTTCCCCCAGTAACTTTCCAGCAAGGGTTCCATGACTCAGAGCAGCATCTCAGCTTCCGCCCTGGGGTTACTATTAGTTGTAATGGCTGAAGGGAGGTACTTTGTTCCTGCTGGGTAAAGGCAGGCAGGGCCCCCTTCTCAAGGCTCTCAGGAGCAGAGCTCAGCAAATCATTTCCACTGACCTCATTTAGGTGGGGAATTTAGCCCTTTGTCTGGCTACCAAGGTACTGTTACAGCCTCCATTATGGTAGCCTCAGAGCGCTGCTCAATCTTTACTGTATTTATCCTCACAACACACCTGGAAGGCAGAGTCGGGTTGTTATATCCATTCGCATATGGGGAAGTGAGGCCAATAGAGACTAAGGCCCCGATTTTTAAAGGTATTTAGGCCGTTCATAACGGACTTTGGCTGTGACAAGGGTGTGACTTGCTGAGTGCACCAGTGTGTTGCGATTTTGCTGCCTCGTGCAGATGCTGCTGATGCGAACCAAAAGGTACCAAGCCCTGTTGATTTTCCTTATCTTTAAAGATAGGATGTCTGGCACAGAGCAGCAAACTCCCTGCATCCTGCACTGGAATATCCTTCTCCTAAGGAATTTCCCTGTGTCCAAAGTGTTCCATTTTTTAGGAATTTATTTACGCTTCCAAATTTTCTGACCAATGTTTTGAGCAAATGAATTTCATGTCATAAAACTGCTTGGTGCAGCGCCTGTTTCAAGGCTTGGATATTTGCAGGACACGCTTTTTTAATTCGCTATGTTCTCTTAAATCCCCTTTGCGCAAACGCCCCCACTAGCAAACTCACTGACTGGAGAGATGAGAGCACTCCTAGAAGGGGCATCAGCCGAGGTGAGGGAAAGCAGCTTAAGAATTCAAACACATGCTTGTGGGTTTTTGCAGTGTTCACTCAGGCACAGTAACAAGCATCTGGCCCAGAGTCTGGTCCATCTCGAATGGATCAGCAATTTTTAGCCAATTCAATTTACATGCAGGAGCATTTAAAGCCCTTGAACCTATAAGAAGAAGTTGTCTTCACTTTCTGGGCTAACACAGTATTGCTAGCCCTGATCTCATCACAGTTATACAACATCTTGAGACAAATCGAATATCTTTTCCCTCATTCAAAACTATTTAGCCTTCAAAAAAATAAATAAGATAAAATAAACTGTCAAGCTAAAACTAACTTCTTTAACCCTCGGCTAACACATTAAGTGCTAGGTTGTGCAGAAAAGCCCAGTTCAGCAAAGCACTTACTTGTGGGCTTAACTTTAACCATTGATGTTCCGGGGCTTAAACTTAAGCTCCTGCTTAAGCGCTTTGCTGAGCAGGGGTGGACTTTAAGCACATGCACAAAGTTAAGCATGTGCTTAAGCACATTGTGGAATTGGGGCCAAAACACCCGGCCCCATATTAGGGGGCAGTACAGAGACAGTGGTTGCCGGGGTGGGGATGTAATTTGTGACATCCCAGGCCAGAACATGGAGGGTTGGGGGTGGCAGGGAACAGAGCCCTGGCTCTGCCTACACCCTACCCATCCTCAGATTTTTTTTGTCAAGTTGCTCCAAGGTAAAGGAACATCGAAGAAGCAAACCCTGCACTCCCTTGAGTTGTACAGAGTAGGTGAAATCCCCTCGCTCTGCTATATAAAGCGAGTCGCAAGCTCTCCGTACCCAGAGAATGTATTACACTAATTCACTTTACACTGTCCATGCAATTTGTTTACTTGCTGCACTTCACTCATTCAGACAAAGCCAGTTAGTTACCCTTTCTGCTTAGAATCAGTTTCACTTGCTGCTTCTCAGCATGGAGAATGTTTCTTCTTAAAAACAAAGAGGGAAAAAAAATCTGTTTTCATCAAACTTTTAACACTGTCATGAACATCCCTCCTAGTTATATTCATTTTTTTTAAAATCCTAAATCACTGGCCAAAAACTAAGGTCTGTTTAAACAAACCTATCAAGCAAACAAAACCTATGCGATTAACTTGCATCATTGCACAGAGGTGACTTTTGTTGCATAAATGTTCTTTGTGGATCAACCTTGAAATGCACTGACTTCTGTCCCACA
Source organism: Gopherus evgoodei (assembly GCF_007399415.2). NCBI lineage: Eukaryota > Metazoa > Chordata > Testudines > Testudinidae > Gopherus > Gopherus evgoodei. Next base: position 4,839,971 of record NC_044334.1, read on the forward strand.
ACAAGAATCCCTCTCCTCACATGTTCCTAGGCTCAAATTCAGTGAACCAGTTCCTTTCTTAGGAGCAAGATAATATAAAAGAGAAGAGTCTAACAGAATCTATGCTGCCTCTCTCCACAATATAATCTATTTGTAGCATTAATTTATGGGAATTTTCAACAACTTCCAATTACCAAGGTTGTCTCGAGAGGACACGTCAGTGAGAGGGGGGTGAAATAGGATGCAGTGCCTTCTAATAAGAAGGCTTTATAAAAATCTCATTTTGAGGATTATGAAGTGCCAGTATAAAAAAGCTGTAAACAGGATGTCTGAAAAGATCTTAAGCGTAAAGGTCATAATCTACAATTTAAATGGGGCACTTGTTGCTTTCATGTGATGTGCCACTAATGAGCTTGGGTGTAGAAAAATTAAGTTTGTCTCTGAAGCAACCTTCGGTCACTTTGTGATTCAAAATGTCAACTTTTCCTACGTAAATTTTTACCCAGGGTGTGCGAGAACATTTGAAACCTACCTGAACCCCATGGCTTTGACATTTGCTCCTCGCTGAATGGGTCCATGCATTTGGCTGTCATATTGTTTCCATCAGCTTGGTGCCACAAACTGAAGCAGAAAACCTCACTGTGGTTGGCAGATTAGTAACATGGGAGGACATTACAGGCAATGCTGTAACGGGCACCGGGGGGCAGAAGCATTTGAAAGAAGAATAGCAAAGTGAGGGTGGCTGGTTAGGAACTTGAAGAGGGAGGGTGGAAGCCTAGAGGAGAGAGGCCTAGCAAGAGAGAAAAGACAACTGAAGATTTGAGGGGGCAAGGGAGAGGAAGGTGTGAGAGCCCTGGGTAGAGAAACTGGCTCTAAAAGAACAGGGGAGCAGAAGGATGGCAGCCAGGCATGAGCTTAAGAGAGAACCCTGGGCCGGATTGTGAAGTTCTCACCCACAGTTACACACATGGACCCAATGGAGTCAATGCAAGTATGACCCGGGAACCTCTTGGACCCAACTGGCCAAGGCACAGAATGTGTGTGTGTGTGTGTGTGTGTGTGTGTGTGTGTGTGTCTTACACAAACAAAAAAGTTTCTCAGACTGTTTCGAGCTCAAGGACTTAGAAGCACCAAGTAACAATCCTTAGCAGCAGACTTCCCAGCTCCCCCCTCCTGGTAACTATCCTCAGCAAAAACTTGTATTTGCCTTGTAGTGGAGAAGCAACAGATTAAAAGTCAATTTTTAACCAGTCTTGCTGCTGTAAGCACTTGGCTTTACCTTGGTCAAGAGGATTTGTATGGGCTGGGAAAAAAATCCAACTAGAAATAACCAACCTTGCAAGCTAATGAGCCTTTGTTGGCAACGCGGATGAAGTTTTTAAATTTCCATTTTGCATCGCTTCAGCTTTGGCAAGGGTGAGCAGACGTACCTGAAAAGTGAGTGACGCAAGTTGGTACTGGTGGTTTGTAATTACTTGTCAGGGACGGTGCTCTTTGAATTCCCAGGGTTTAGAAGGGAAGGAAGGATGCTAAGTGGCAGTTCACCACCTCCTTTGAAAGTCCCTCATTAATTGGGATACCCACTGGCGGCATTTCAGAGGCCTTGTATTCATTGCAAAGTGAACCTCAGTGTCTCCCTTAAGTAAAATCCCAGCCACATACACGCCCCATTCACTGGAATGTGGTGGTGCTTTTCGTTCAAGATGGCTACCACACCGAGGGCATAGGCTCTGGCACAACTTGTCAACGGCTAACATGACTGCTGTAGTGTGGACGCAGGCTAGCTCCCCTCGGTGCCACTAGGCCTGCAACACCTTCCCACAATTCCCCACTGAGTGCCCAGAAAGGACAGACAAGTTCTCCCACAATTCACTGGGAAAGGATTCCTAGAGCAGCTCAGCTGATTGCGGCTCAAAGGACCATGGGCTGTGCCCCCAGAAGCCCTGGCAACAGACGTGATTGAGTGTCGCCCCAGTTGGAACACAGCATGGCTGTTCCCACCTGAGCTCGGTCAATGAGAGCACACGTAACTCAGGTTAATTCAGCAGCGAAGCCAGACCCAGTCTGAAATGACCCTCTAGGTCATATGCGCCTCTCGTGTTTCTATTGCTGCAAACTTAGCACCAAGGGCCAGCGGATGGCTGGAGAGAGCTGAGGGCAAACCTGAAAGCTGCTGTTATACCTGCAATCTAGGCGGGGGGTAGGGGGATCTTTCTGAGCCAGCAGCTTTTTACAGGGGTATCGACAATAATGCCCATGCTCTGCCCTGGTCGTGCCCCAACCACCTGCCCAGGCTGGTTCATAAGTGGTGGCCAGCCCTCCTCCAGACTGCAGGTAGTCTGATCCTGGCTAGATGCAATCTAGGGCAGGGGGAGGGGGACACCCTGTGCCCATTCTCCTCTATCTCAGCCACACTGCTGCAGACAGGCCCTGATATGCCCAATGTATTTCTGTGCCAGATGGGCCCAGGTAAGGATTCCAATTGCAGGTCACCATCAAGGTTAGGCTTTTGCTTGGAGCCAAGGGGGCCAATCTGTCACCTGCTGGTCTTCTGAGACTTTACCTCGGCTGACCCCAAACCCAAACCAGCGGGGCAAATTTGGCTGCTGGGACTCGCCCTCAGCCCTCAATCCCTGCACTCCCAACCCCTGCAGACATGTGGCAGTGGTTCAGACTTGAGGCTCCAGTCTCGGTTCCTGGATTTGAATCCCTTCGCTCTGTAGTAACTGGTCCATGGTGATGTACTCCGTTGTCTTCTATGGACCAGAAGGCATCGGAACAGGAGCTCTGGGGGGAAATCAAAGGATTAAATAAAAGCACATTGGAGATTTGGAGTAACAATTATAGGGCATAGACTGTGAAGTCTAATGAATCCCTTCCCTTTTAAACACCACTTCCATTTCCCCAACCATCACTCTCCCAGTTTACGTGCCCAGCTGCTGTCTTATTTCCACATATCGAATGGCCTTCCTGTTCCATCTATCTGCTCCTCGATGCTGACAGACAATGAGTAGTCACTGTGGGGACACTTTGCATTTGGATGTAATATATCTTCTGAGCTCCCCCTCACTTTTTATTTGCTAACTATTCGCTGAGTCCCGTGACATTTACCAGGTTTGTAGGATACTTGATTTTTTAACAAACCTTCCTGCTGCAGCAGAGCTTGACTCGTGGCCAGCCTGGCCTGGCTTTGTGAAACACAGCCAAGATCAGCTCGTGTTTCCAACCTTGTTATGAAATAGTGTCATCATGCAAAACCATCTGTCACATCCACGTTTTAGCCATGAGCCCAAATCGGACCCCTACAGCAGGGCCATGTGGTTTTATCATGTACGTTTCATGGGTGACACGCAATATTTTGTACTGCAACTTTTGTCCCAGCTGTTTTCCTGAGTGCAACTGGGCAGGTGGAAACCCAAATTCAGGATCCTTGTTCATTGGCAGGTAAGAATGGGGACAAAATATCCAAATGCGGTCTATAGACCGGATCTGACTGAATCTTCCTGAGCAAGAAACAACTAAACATGGATCAAATCAGCATTTTCCAGTGTCTAGGACATAGACTAGCAGCCAGGAGACCTGTTCTCTCCTCTGCCTCTGACCTGCTTGGGGAAATCACTTCTCTTCATTTTGCCTCTGTTTCCCTTCCCACTCTGTCTGTCTTGTTTTTTTTTAAATCTAAGCTCTTATGGGCGGATATGGTCTCTTAATATGTCTTTATACAGCACCTGGCACACAGAGACACTGATCTCAATTGGTTCTGAGTCTGGTTTTGCGGCTCCTCAGTCATTTGCAATATGTAATCGTTATAATAACTGATATAAATTATACTTATGACCGTGATCTTGACTTCAGTGGGAGCTTTCCTGAGCATGGACCTCAGCATTTGGCCTTGTGTAGGTGGCCAAAAGTCACACCACTGCAGGCTGTGAGCTTGCCAGATCTTATAAGTGAAGAATTATTGGGCCAGGTCAGTATTTGAGGTCCTCGTATCTGAAATCAAGATTGATGCAGAAAGGGGTTGTGATAGTTCGGTAGGTGGCTCACTCCACCAACAGTGAACCAGTGCCTGAGCATAGCAGTAGGGGTGCTGTTGGTCTAGGGATCCAGTCTTTCAGATGAGACAAAAATCTCTGTATCCAGACCATTTGTGGTCCATACAAATCCAATGGCATTTTATGCAATTGTAGGGGTGATGACACCAAGTCCTGACCAATTTCCAATGCTGGCAATTACATTCTCCCTGTCTAAAATCTCCCCTGCCACTTACAGTATTCCTCTGAATTTCCTTTACCTAAATTCTTGTGTGTAATCACTGTACACTGTTAAACAGCTGCTGCATCCTAGCTCAGAGGTGGTAGTACTCCAGTGTCGGGTGAAATGATTTCACTATGAGCACACAGTGCTTTTGAAAGCAATTTGGGATCTCCCTGCAAGAAAGATGCTAGTTGTATTGTACTAATGATTTATTATTATTTTTGTCGTTATTTTATTGTGCCTGTAAAATAGACCGCACTCCAGAGCCATTGTTACAAAATGGGTGCTCCCCACCAGCTGTGCTTTGCTTTCATCACCCCACATCTTCCTCTTGCCTATTTCACTGATGTGCAATGTAGCTTTCTTCTGAGGTGTTAAATGTACAGGGTAGCGGGGCTCAGGGGAGAATCACAGACACAAGCTGCATATAGCAGGCTGCTCCTTTAAAAAGCCCAGGAACTGACATCGCTGCTGAGAAGTTCGATTAGTGTCCTGAACCCTTCACCCGATGAAGAAACTGGACATTCCCAGGCCTCCTATATGCACCCATGCAGGTATTTCACAGTGGATCAGCTCTAAAAGATATTGGGTAACAGGTGTTTTTCAAACACACAGCTCCAGGGTCAAGTGCCGGCAAAGCGGACTAACGCCCTATCACACATCCAGCAAGATCCGCTGATTCAGCGCTTTAGGCTGGCTAAAGATTTTAGTCTTTCCCCTTTTGCATTAAAGTGAATGTAGTGCTTGCCAAAAGGTGCCCGATTTGGCGCTTCTGCTCTTTATTCCACATGAGTGCCTGCGCCTTTTGCTGTAACAAATCGTTTTACCTTTAAAAGCCATTCACTCCCTTTTACGGGGCTTTTCTAGAGGCTTTATACAGTGACTTTAGGTCAAGTGATTTTCTGCTTTGGATCCTGGATCTTATATTTTCTATTCAACCCAGCTCCAAGTGAGGTAAGGAGGGTGACCAAGACAATAGCAACCCTCTAACTGGTGTGTCATTCACCATTGGTCACCCAAGTTCACAGTGTAGGTGGTGTAAGATCCCCTGTTGCTTATAACAGTTCTGTGTAGTAGCAGCCAGGCAGACAGCAAGATTCCATCGATATCTGGCTAGGCGAGCATGCCCTTGTCACTTGGTCATGGAGCTTGCTGTTATCATCCATGCCTACGTCTCCTTGGAGTATAAAGTATGCCAATGTGATGTGCATGGGGTGCAAACCTGGGAACCGACACCGATGTGGCATGAAACAGTTTGTTTTTTAAGCAGCAAATCCTGGCACCAGGACGTAAAGCCGGCGCTCTGGGATCTGCAGGATCTGCGCATTGGTTCCTGGGTGGAACTGAAGGTGTTGCTTTTGATTTATACAGCCTTAAATTCATCAGAGTCCTAGATTCCAAGGCCAGAAAGGACCGTTGTGATCATCTAGTCTGACCTCCTGCATAATGTAGCCAGAGAACTGTCCCACAATCATTTCTAGGGCAGAGCTTTTAGAAAAACATCCCATTTTGATTTTAAAATTGCCAGCGATGGAGAATCCACCACACTCCTTGAGACACATACACTGATTTCTTTGTTCCATCTCCCTCCTTGCCAACAGGACATTGTTGCTCTTTCTGCTTGCGTTCATCCACTGTCCTGCCGATGACCTTGGCTGCTACCCCTTCGGGGTCTGCTCGGCCCCAAGGAGAGAAGTAGTGTGAGATCCCCACACCAGATCAGTCCCAGCCGGGCCTGGCCGTGAGTACTGACACGAGTGCGCCTCGGTGATCTCACGTGGGCCCTGCAGACAAGGTGACATGTGTAGGGAAGATGTGTGAGGCTGGGTGGACCTGCAGGCTGCTGTAGTGAAAGTGGTGCAGGGTGATCTAGTAGCAGGAGGGAGAGCTAAGAGTAGCTAAGAGCCTCAGTAGTCAAGCTCATGCACTCACTCTCTGCCCACTCCCATCCCTTTGTCACCCTGAGTAATGGAACAGGGCTTTGGAGTTACATCACTCAGCACAGGGAGACTAGCACTTCAGCTGACTTGTCCCCGGCCCCATCACACCATGACTATGCAAGAGTCGAGCCTCAGGGTCTCCACCTGCCCTTAGTCCCAGGAGCAGCAAGTGAGAACTTGATTCCCTTACTCCTCCACCCGGTCGGGCCCATCACAAAAGTGCTAACAGCAGTAGGTTATAAAGCAGGCACAGGTTGCCAAGACAAAGGACGAATACAGCCAGTAACAGGCGGGTACCTTGCATCTCATCTACAGTATTTGCATATTCTGATTGTCTCCCCTGTTCATCATCTGGTGCCACAGGAAATAAATGTATTGCCACTGGCCCCAAGAGGCAAACCAAATCCTCTCCTGCAGACCACATCTTAAATTAACTTTTCCCTGAGGGCTCATACCTCACTTGCCCTAATTTTTCTTAATGACCTCATTAAAACACCTGAAATGGATCTCCCGGGAAAGATCATTGTTGCGAACCTTTCCTGGAGAGCCGCATGATTCGCTGGCAGCTGCCCCTTCCTTTGTTCCCATTTTCCTGTGGCGGAGATGGTTTAACTTTACAATATTTAGCATTTCCCTGGATCAAGAAAGATTTTCCTCCTTTTCCCAGTTGCACCTTTTTCATGCAGAGAAGGGGAAATTACCTTTCACTGGCAGAGCCAGAAATTCCCCTTTATGGGCCTGGTTTGCGGAGGGCCTGATTTTCAATTCCCATTGGCTTCATTTGGAGCTGTGGGTGTGTAGCGCATCTGAAAACCAGGCCCAGGATAGTGTCTTTCCTGCTAGCTCTATCCCAAGTGGCTTTTCACGTTTAAGTAACACAGTTACAGGGTAATATAAAAAAACGGCAGCAAAGTGAGAGAGAGAGAGAACAGTTAAGAAGTAAAGGCAGAGGAGAAAAGAAACGTTTTCAGATGAAGAATAGAAAGAGGTGCAGGATCACTCAGACACCGGGCTCTGCAGCAGAGAAGACTCCTGTGCCAAAAGTGGTGAGACTATGTGAAAGGACAGTGAGGAAACCAGCTCTAAAGGTGAGCAACGAGAGAGAGGAAAACCATGCTGCAGATTAGAGTAATCCCGAAACAAAACAGTTGCCAAAAGAGATGCAGAAAGGTGAAGGGACTTGCTCCAGGCCATGTGGCAGGTCACTGGCAGACCTGGGAATGAAACCTAGATTTCCGGAGTCCCACTGTCCTATGCAGTGGAACACAGTCTCCCCGAGCTTCAATCTGTTACACCGCTGGCAATCTGACAAATTTCAATTAATTGAGATTCAAATCCCCACTAAGAACGGTACTATTGAGCTGCAACTCTGGCTCTGGCTCATTCTTTAAAAGTTGGGATGACTCATGAAATTAGCTCAAAGATGGCTCAGTGCAAACAGGTGTGAAAGGAGCCTCCCCTGGGAACTAGATGAATTATTCATAACAAACCATTTTTTCCCCCAAAGAAATTTGTCTATTTTTGACCCTGCCAGATGCCCCCAAATTGAAGCAATTTTACAGATTTTTGAAACTGTTCAGTAAAACTTTGTGCAAAATATTTTTAACAAACTGGGATGTTTGTGGAATAATCCAAAAGTCATTTAATTCCATAATTCATAGGTCCATATGGACAAATCTCATCTCATAATGCAGATTTATACAAATCCACACAAGGGGATAGACTGAAATGCCTATAGATTTATTTCACTTGAGTTCCTGAATCTATGCCTAATTACAAGTAGCGAAAGGCCCGTGTGTTTACCCACTCTGCAGAAACCTGCATAGAACTTGGAGGAACATGGAACTTAGAAGAGGAGCACAGGTTGCGGGAGGGAAGAGTTTGAATGAAGCACTAGGAAGTCAGTCTGTATGCACATGGCTTCAGTTGTACCTGGTGTTTCAGAACTTCTGTAAATAGCTCTGGTAATAAAGAGCCAGTTTAGTTTTACAAGCATGGAGTCGTCTCAAGTCATTACCCAGCACACCAGACATGAAACCCTCTCCATATACCCACTTGAATGCAGTAACATAGCTAAAGTACTTCTTTCCAGCAGAGTTAATTATGTCTCTGCATGAAACGTCTCAAAAATAACTTTGCTCCCAAGGAGATATGTCATAACAAAAACATCTAAATGGCAGCTTATTAAAAAGACAAGTCCTGTTGCAAATGGAAACAAGTAACATGCAGAAAGGAATGAGCTGGGATTTTTTACTCTGGAAGTTAAATCAGAATTAGGCACCGTGATCTCCATTTTCAAAAGAGCTCTGCTTCCATTTAGGCACCGAAATGAGTGACCAGATTTTCAGAAGATCTGAAGCCAGTGGGATGGATGCTGAGCTGGTTTGAACATCTGGTCACACTCACCACGCTTGACACAGCTCTGAACCAAATCGGCAGGCTAACCTTTCTGGAAACAATCTTCGTGTAGCTTCTTTCTGAATAACGCTCTCTCTCAAGTCACACAACATCATATTCTCTCCCATTGACTTAAACTGGAGCCCTTAGCTACGTTACTGGTGCTCGCAATAAAATGCAGAGATGTCTCTCGTCTCAGACAAACTCAGGCTCTATTCTCACCCTAGAGTAGAGTCTCAGTTGCACTGCTGACTTCGCTGGAGTTACTCTTATATCCTCCGGGGATGAGGTGGGGAATAGACTCCTGTCTGTTCAGTGCATTCAGGTACCAGCCTCTGCTAGAGGCAGGTTACCTAATGGGATGGTCCATCGGTCCTTGAGTAGCTTGTAACTCCTGTGTTCCTGCCTGCTTACTGGGGTGCTTGGCTATCTTACAGGCCAAGGGCTAAATCATTCCTTCCCATGGAGTTTTTCTGCAGCAGGGGAGCTTTGCTCAGGAAACTTCACACTATGGGGAGTTCCCAGTATATCGTCTCCTGTGGGGAGAGGAGTTGAGGGCCCACAGAAGGAGAAGGGAGCAGCAGGCAATCACACCTACCTCTAGTAAGGGCTTGCTTACAGCACTTACATTTGTTCCCTCTCCACTCCTGAGAGCAATGCTGCCTCTGTGGGAATTTCCTACCCATTTTCTGCTGGGTGGCAGGTGGACAGAGTCACGTACAGAGCTCTGCCTGGCCACTCCCCTACTAAGCCCCTGATGTGTGTTGCTGATGTGAAGGGGCATCCATGGGGACTTGCTTCTTCCATCCCCTCTATGCAGGAGACAATCTTGCCCACAGAGCTAGAGTGATGGTTCAGTTAAGCTCAGATAAGCTCCAAAACCAGGCCTTCCCATGGCCCTTTAGGCCTGCCGAGAAGGAGGAAGCACTGCACTTCTTGCGTGAACCTGAGCTCCCAGTAAATATCCAAACATCAGGGTGCTCGGTTGAAGGGAACCTCCAGTGGTTCTGAGTTTCACACCTCCCTGTGTCCAGTCTGTGCTAAACACACCAACAGCTCAAAAGAAATCGAGTGGCTTTATTTATAGTTTTACCTCCGCAGTGGCCACGGCCTCTGCAAAATCTCCACTTTCGTGGCTGGGTTTGCAACCTTGTGCTGATTGTGCTGTTGAGTTTAATTAATACCCTGTGTTCCCAAAGCAAGCAGTCTGCCGGCTCCTGGCAGCTGGCCATTAAAAATGTCAGTGAAAGGAGGGGAAAATGGGATACACTTGCCAGTTGGCATTGGGGATTTCCATGGCCAATGGCCAACTGGTGCTATTTGGTTATTTGCCCTGAAATAGGAAACAAGCATTGGAGGAGGAATCTTTGTGATTTGCTCCAGGAATCAATGAATTAATCCTTTGTTCAATGTCATTCACACACTGTCAAAGGCACATCTGTCCGTGGTTGGAGGGGCACGTTGGGAGCCAGTTGTCAATAGATCTTTTGCATTTGAACGGACGATTGACTCCTGATTTGTTATGCATAGTGACTATTGAATAAATCATCCAATACTCGCACCTGCTGTGCCTTTTATCTGCTTCTCTCCAATACATCCTTTCCCTTATCAATTTTGACTTCCCTCTTTGGCAGCTATGGGTTTTTCTTTTCTTTCATTTCTGATCTACCTAGAAATGAACAATTTATTTCAAATGACCCCTCTTAGTCTTGGGGCCATGGCATGGCTGGCCTTCGGAAACAGGATTGTTGGTTAAAATGTACTGTAGAACCAGCAGGGAGCGCACAAGGGCAGAAGATATTGTCTGAACTTCACCTGCTGACTTCCCAGGCAAAACCCCAGCTGCTGTTCAGTGGACACTGAATAACAATATTGTCCCCCCACAGGAGGGTTAGAAAGAGCTGCATATTTCCTGGCCATAGTCACACGACAGAGGACCCACTGACATCAGGAGGCACAATTGTCACGGACTCACAGATCGTGCCCACTCATGGCCCAGTGCGGTCCATGGGGGGGTGCCCCTTTCAGTGAGACAGCCCTTCTCAGGTGTCTACTCTCTCTTGGGGTCAGGCCCCTCCACCTCCTGGAGCCGCACCTCTCTGAGCCTTAGCAAACCTGTTTCTCGCCATGGGCCCCCTCAGGGAGTCGACACGCTCTGGACCCCCTAGGCCTCCTCACCCCCGAAGGGGTTGATGCCCCCTGTTCTCTAGTCTGGAGTGACTCTCAGCCAGCGTAACACGGGAGGGTTTATTGGGAGTTGAACACAGCACAGGAAACTCTCAGGGCCTCAGGCCTGGCCTCTCACAATAACAGCACATCCCAGTCCCCCTGCAGCCAGGTGGGCTCTGCCTGCTTCCCCTCGCCAGCTCCAAGGCCCCTGCTTCCCAGCTGGACCTCTGATATCCCCGGCCCCAAGCAGGGCCGGCCTTAGGATTTATGGTGCCCTAGGCGAGATTATTAAACTGGTCCCCTGTGCCTGATCTGCTCTTAGCAACACAAACATAAGCTTATAGTATTGGAAAACTTGCCACATTCACGTTATTAAAACCAGTTTAACTTAAGCACACTGTAATGCTGATGGACTAGCACTAAAGAAGCAGCACTATAGAAAAAATTCTGATATGACAGAATGATGCAAATAATATATATTTTTTAATTTATCAAAATTTTATTGGAAATTTATATGAAGAGGTATTGAAACAAAGATTTGTTTTTAATTAAAAGCAATCTTTCTGGCTTTTTTGGCTGCAAAATCAGTAATAATGTCATCGTATGACAAAGACAAAGTCATGTCTTGTTCGATTGCAGGAATAGCAAGACCAGTTAAGCGTTCCTGACTCATTGTAGAGCGGAGATAGTTTTTAATGAGCTTTAAGTTTGAGAAACTCCGTTCTCCTGATGCTACAGTTACAGGAATTGTCAGTAGAATATGAGTGGCAATGTACACATTAGGATATATGTCAACAAGTTTGCGGGTATGAATAAACTGTACAATGTCCATCATCGATTTTGCATGTGGCAACATTGATGACAGTGTACTCAATTCTTCGTACAGTTCAAGTCCATTTAAATCAAAACTATCACCGTGCTTCAGGAAGCTCTCTAGGTTCTTGCACTTTGTCATTAGTTGCTCTTGTTTTCCTATTTCATTGAATTTAGTTATGTCATACAAAAATCCAAACTGTTCATAGTGTACTTGCAAGGTATTAAACCTTTCATCAACAGCAGATACTGCTTTATCCATCACAACATTAAAAAATTCAACCTCAAATTTCTTTTCTGGATCGTCTATGGGCATGATCTGCTGTACAGATTCTTCACAAAGAAGTGTCCCTGGCCTTTTAAACTCATATTAACTATGTATTTACTTTATGAAAGATGGAGAAAACATTGTGAAAACGTAAAACATTGGCTGCCCAACTTCTGGGCTGGCAAAAGTTATACTGACTCACAGGGATAAAAAAAAGCTGCCCAACTTCTCGGCTGGCAAAAGTTATACTGACTCACAGGGAAAAAAAAAACTGCTGCATTCCATCAAAAATCAGCTCACCTGCCACCTTTGACACGTGTGCCGTAGGTTGCCGACCCCTGCTTTATACACTAGTAAGGAGATGAGCATATTACAGTTGTTGGAGGGCTCTTATCAGGAGTAACAGGCTATAGGAAAGTCAGTCAACATTTTTTGTTTCTCTGATGAAAACTGGCCCACTCCCTGCCTCAAACCAAACCTGTCACTAATAATTGTCAACAACTGAATTTTCTGTTTTTGGCTAAGATATTGATTTTTAAAAAAAAAATATTGAAATTGGATTCAGGATTGTTAGCAAGAATTTTTGGCAAACAAAGTTGTTAAATGACAATCTAAATGGCAACACAGTTCTGCTTTCATGCTTGGCTCACCCCCCAGCCTGCTGGTCCAACAGCTGCAGTAGAGGAGGAGATAGGTGGAAAACTGCAGGACCCCAAAATCCACCTCTTGGGGTGCAGAGTGGCAACAGCAGCAGCAAACCCTCAGGTCCAATCACACGCCAGTAGGCACCTCCACCAGCCCAATGGACCATGGTGAAGTTAGCACAGCATCTGATCTCAGGGACGGGGCACCCATGGAGCCACAGCAGCTCATCCTGCCCTGTGCAGCTCCCCCCAGATGAGATGGATCGCTGGCAGCTGCCAGCCCGGGGGAGAGGCGCTCCCCAGCTAGGGTGGCCAGATCCAGATGTTCTGATTTTATAGGGCCAGTCCCGATATTTGGGGCTTTGTCTTATATAGGCACCAATTACACCCACCTAGAGTGACCAGACAGAAAGTGTGAAAAATCAGGACAGGGATGGGGGGGGGGGTAAAAGGAGCCTATATAAGAAAAAGACCCCAAAATTGGGACTGTCCCTATAAAATAGGGATATCTGATCACTGTACCCCAATCCCTTGTCCTGATTTTTCACACATCTGGCTAACCCCAGCCAAGCCCTGTGTGACATTCCAATCCTGGCTGCCTGCTGAGGAAGTGAGTTACTTTCACTTTCATTCCTCAGCAGGCAGCCAGCCAGCCAGCCTCCTCTGCCCCCCAGCACCTCACCCAACCCAGCCCTGACAGAGGGGAGGGAGGAGGGGGGGGGCTCCTGGGGAGGAGGGAGAAAGGAGGGGGTGCTCCGTGGGGCAGGGGGGAGAAGAATGGATGTTATGGGAGACAACAAAGGATACTGGTTCCAGAGCCACAGAGCCTGCCTCACCTGACCTCAGCCGGGGGGGAAAGAGTCACACTCACAGGTGAGCTCCTTTCCCAACCCTACCCCCCCCCTCCCCAGAGACCCCAGCAGCCAATGCCATTCCTCAGACTGTGCTGCATTCGGCTCTCTCTAGGACCCAGCAGCCCTGCTTCTCCACTGTCTGGGCTGCCTGCAGCGTGGTGCCCCCAGGCAGAGTGAGGCCCTACGCGGCTGCCTATTCTGCCTATGCCTAAGGACGGCCCCGGCCCCAAGCCCCCTCTGTCCATTGTCTTCTCTCCAGGTAAACAGGGTCGTAAACAGGAAGGCCTGAGTCCCCTCTCCTCGCAGCTCTCCTCTGGCTGGAACCGGCTGGTCAGGTCACCGGGGTCCTCTCTCCGCAGCCCATTGTCCCCCACTGGCCAGAACCGGCTGTGTCTCCTGGGCTGGGTCACCAGGTCACCAGTCACCAGGGTCTCCGTCCTCCAGGCCATCGGCTGGGGTCCCGAGTCCCTCTCCGGTTCTCTGTAACAACAAACTCCCTCTCCCCTCACCTCGTTAAACCAGTAACACCCAAGGACATTGAATCCCACCCCCTGTGCATGCAAACCCTGGAAAAGAAAGAAAACCCCAAGAAAACCCCCCACTTCGTCACAATATAAACAGTGGTAGCTTTTTCTTTCATGTCTCGAGCCCAAAGTAGCAATTTCCCCCCAGGACAATAAAATTGGGCCCTCAGCTGCTCCTCAACTCCTTTTGGGTGAGTGAAAGTGGAGGAGCTCAGTTTACAAGGAGCTCAGCAAGGTTTCCTAGACTAAGCTGTTTGGGGAGGGGACTGCCTCTTTTATTACATCTTTGTATGGCATCTAGTGTGGTCTGATGCACAGAACTGGAAAAAGAGAACCAAGTTTCAGGAAGGACCTAGTTTGATGGAACACCAGCAAATCAGGACAACTCTCTGGCCTGGTCCACACTACAGCGTTAAATCGATTTAAACAGCATTAAATCGATTTAACGCTGTACCTGTCCACACTACAAGGCACTTTAAATCGATTTTAAGGGCTCTTAAAATCAATTTCTGTACTCCTCCCCAACAAGAGGAGTAACCCTAAAATCGATATTACTATATCGATTTAGGGTTAGTGTGGACGGAAATCAAAGTTATTGGTCTCATTCTTTTACTGAGCTACTCAGAGTGCACCGCTCCGGAAATCGATGGTAGCCTAGGACCATGGACGCACACCACCGAATTAATGTGCCCTAGTGTGGACGCGTAAAATCGATTTTATAAAACCAGTTTTATAAAACTGGTTTTAATAATTTCGATTTTATGCTGTAGTGTAGACGTGGCCTCTGGGGCCAAGCTGCTCACACACAAGTTCTAGGGTTGCAGTATGTAACCGTGGCCTCTCCGCATGCTTAATAAAGATCTAATTCCTACAACTCTGCCACCTCATTTATTGCTAAGGAAATACTTAGTACAATGGGCCCAGATCCATCGGCACTGCTGCAGCACCAATAAATCATAATCATAATTGTAGCCAAATGTCAGTAAAGAAAGGAATTAAATATGTGTTTCCACTGCTTTAAGCCAACTGCCCTATATGCCTGTGGGGGGCAGGGCAGCATATGGCATACACTGGGACAGGAAGAGGATCCTTCCAACACTGGTACCTTTGCATAGTGTGTCCAAAGAACACGGAAGAATCCCTGAAAAATGTTGAATGTGGATAAAGTTCATTCACAACATCATAATCAATTACTCAGTGATGCAGCATAAATAGCATTAAAAATACCCCCTTCCTGGTAACAAATTCCTCAATTAAATTTAGTCCTGTGATGCCTGCCACCTGGTCCACACAGGTGTGCCATTGTGCCCATTCAACACCCCTATTAGAAGCAACCTGGCCCTGCACAGTAACAAAGGTCCTCCTGCCTGGGGCCGGTGCAGGATCAGGGCATTGGGCAAGAGGCCTTTTCCTATGCCACGAAGAAATGCGTGCTGCAAAAAATAAAAAAAAGTTAGCAAATATTGTAATTTTGAGACATTCCCTATACACAGGGGTTTACTTGATAAATTGCACCTGGACAAGGAGAGATTAAAAAAGAACATTAGTTAGTTTAAGCACCAGAGTGTGTGTTGTGGGAAAGCAGCTGTCAGTCTCGGGCTAACGCAGCTCTTAGAATGATTGTTGCTTTCTTCCGCATATTGATATTGTTTTTGTGATTATTTGGAGTGGACCATGTGGATTAAAGCTGGAAGCAAGAGGATTAAAAGATTAAAGGGGGAAAAAGTGCAGAGAATGTAGATTTGATGGATATTTCTCTCTTGTTTTTTTTAAGATGCTGATAAGCTCTTTAAAAAATTCATGAGATTTCTGTTTTTCTACTTATTTATTTGTTCCCCAGGATAAACACCTGAAATACAGCATCTCATTTTTCAACATGTCCTGGGGGAGCCAGCTCAGAGCATACAGTCGAGCACTACATTATAACATGTCAGCATATTCTATCCAAAAAAGCCAACCCCTCCTCAGCTTTGGGCCTTGTTAAACAGAGAGGAAAATTCACCCAAATGCTTTGGCTTCCACCAGAATAGAAAACATGTGGAACTTTTTTAAAGTTGGGAGTTGCATTACGTGGAACAAGGAGAAGAACACATTGGGTTACGGTCTTCGCCAGTGTAAACAGGCTCAGCTGCACTGAATTCAATGACATTTTGGTGGTTTACACCAAGAGACAATCTGACCCATCCACTTTTCTGAGGGAGGATACTCAGGGCCAGGCTGTGATACCTTTCCTCACAATGCGTAGTGTCTTCCCCCAGTGAAGACAGTCAAACATTGGAGTTTGTCTTTGAATAGAAAAATAAAAGTAAACTATGGAAATGCCATTAAATTGGCTTCTGCCACAGTTCTAGTCTGAAAGGTGATTTTGCAAAAATCACTTCATATTTATTCTCTCTCACTGACTCCAGTCAAAAGTGTTCCATTGACGATTACAGCTCTTTTAATTAGAGCTTGGTTAAATTTTTCAGCTGACATCTTTTTTGGTGAAAAATGCAGATTCAGCATATTTTTGGGGTCCCACATCATTGCCATGAAAAAAGATTCAGCAGGTCAAAATCTGCTCCCACTTCCAGCTGTGCAACCCCGTTTCCTTCTAACTCTGATGTCAACTTGTCCCTGCATGAGAAGGAATAGAATCCAGCTCTTTCTCGTAAAGTTTCTAGGGCTCTGTGGGGCTCAGAAGGTGACACAGTTACAGTGTATTCTGTGTCACTGTGACTCTGACTGCACTGGCAGTGGATCCCATGAGTTAGGAGGAGTTCTTGTTGCACTTTAAAGACGAGCACCGCATTTTCATACTGCCACACATTTCTAACGGGCAAATGGTTGTATGTTTGTGAATGTTAAGGAGCAAAGGAAAGTGATACTAATGGCATTGAGCTCTTGTGCAGTGCTTTTCATCCGTAAATCTCAAGGTAGATCACCAAGGAAGTTAAGCATCGGGATCCCCATTTTATAGGTGGGGAAACTGAGGCACACAAAGGAGAAGAAACTTGCCTAAAGTCCCAGATCAAAGCTGGGAATAACACCCAACTCTCCTGACTCCCAGCCCAGAGCCTTACCCAAAAGACCACAGTACTGCCCCACAGTATGGTCTGAATAGCCTTTGTAAAAGAGCTGAATTTTTAGTAACCTGAGATCTCACCACAGCACTCGACTATTAAATCCTGGGTGATAATGATCAGATTAATGGATTAGCAAAGCAGGAATGGATGAGGTTCCACTGTGTATTAGCTATACCTATATTCGAATGCTTTTTCGCTGGACAGCCTGTCATTTCCAAATACCAGACAGTCACAAGCTCAGGAATATGCTTCCTGAGTACAAGCGGTCTCTGATGTTCTATAAATCATTGACTACATTGTGGGGAGCACGTAAAATCATTTTCAATGAAGCCTTGGTTTGGGGCTACAGCTTCAGCTCATTTGTCAGGTTGCCACTGAATCCCTCCAAGGACCTCATCGTGCTAGCCTACCTCAAGCTCTGGTGGGCAGAACCTTCCTCATTTGGAAATGGAATTAAATAGCCTGTGGCTTTGGACTGTAGTACAATAACAGGGCAGGGACGCAGGGCATGGGGGAGGATTGGTGCAGTGCTGTTCTGTTCTCTGATGAGACATTAAGTTCCAACAGCATGCTGGGAAGAAAGCCGCTCTCGGTACATTACACGCCTTTCACCATTTAACCCAGGATCTTTTTCCATTAGAAGCCAAAGAATCCCTGACTGGACCCAAAAAGACAATACCTGCTCCACCTTTGGATCCCCCTCAAGTTGTTCTTCTTTCTCAATGCCTACAGGAAATTGACTGGCTATTAATGCTTAGACTGAAGGGCTGTTTGATATGGTTGATGAGTATTTATTTAAGTTACAACAAGGTGTATATTGTATCTAAAATTGTACATCTCCAGCTGTATCCCTCCCCATCCTTCTCATATGAGGGCAACAAAATCAATTCCGTGGTATTAAGAGGACATGCCTGGATTCAACCAGATCACTTTGCTCCTGTGGGATATCCCAGCCACCCTCCCTTTATCTGTGTTCATCTTGTTAGATCGGAAGCAACTTGGGGCAGGGGCTATCCTTAGCTCTGTTTATACAGCACCTGACTGAGGCCCTGAGGTGCTACTGCAATCATATAATAAAAAAAAAATTTGAATAAGAGCAACACTGGATGTCATCTGTAGATAGCAACACCTCCTTCTGTATATGTGAACAGATCCACATCTGTGCTGAGACATAAGTATTATTATCCCAAGATAAGTGGTTAAAATGGCTCTGAATTCAGAGGAATCTAGAATAATTCTGTATGGGTAGTCGGTGAGGCATGGACAGGATGACTACTAAGTTATTTCCTTTTCTACTTTCTATGCTCCCTGGATCGTGCTTGAGGACTTCATGTGTGTATCTACAGTAATACCTACAATTGCTCAAAGACACTGGATGGGTATCCAGCACTTCTCACTTGCAGGATCCCAGTCTAATTTGTCTTTGTTGCTATGAATCATTGGCAGCTGTGTTCAGCAGCTTGCTGGGATCTACTGAATGGTCTGTGTGGACCTGCAGAGATTGGATCTAACAGCCATAGTAAGATTAGTGTAGTTGTTTTACCAGGACTCGCGAGACATGTTGGTCACCCCAGATTTGCAAGCTCCCATGTCACTGGTCCGTACGTACCCATCAGCACTATGAAAACATTGTTACTGCGATAGAGTGGAGAGCTTCAGCAGATATTTGAGCAGATTGTTCTTACAAACCACAGTAGTGTCCTAGCTGCTTTGAAGCTGTCTTAGTGGAATGGGGCAAGGTGGGAATCTGATATTCCCACCATGGAATCAGGCCAGTACAAATTGCAAACGTTAAATGTCTCCTCTGGCTACACTAGACATGAGCAGCTAGGACACATCTCTCCTGGGCCCTCCTGTTGATCAAGGCAAGCCCCTCGGAAGTAAGAGGTGAAAGCAGCTTGTGTATCCCTAACTCCAACACATGAAACAGCTGTTTTGTATAGCTGGACGGATAGCAGTGAAAACATGCAGCAGAATAGGAACTCCTGTGGCATTAGCATTTGGGTTAGAGGCTCCCAAAGAACAGGTCCGGTTTGTGTCATGTAGGAGCTGGAAACTGACTGGGAGATTTTCAAAGGCACAAACTGACTGGGAGATTTTCAAAGGCACAAATAGGAGCTAGGTGCCCAACTCCCATTGACCTGCAATGGGTATGAGGCACCTTCCTGCCTTTGAATATCGCCCCCTAGATTAGAGGAAATGAGATAGTTTCAGATGGAAACTGAATCTCATTGGGAAAGTCTCACAGCCCCCGCTAAGCTGAGCTGGCACAAGGCGAGGCAGCACCGAGGGCAGGGGGAAGAAGGCTGCGTGCAGCCGCTCCTACCCTCAGCCAGTGTTTCAGATGATCTTGCTCCTCAGCTTTCACAGCAGTGATATAAAACTGCAGTAATACACAATGTAAAACCCCGACGCCCCCGCTGCATGCCAACTGCATTTCTTTCAGGCAAGACTCTAGAAAACACATTTTGCTGCTCTTGTGGTGCCTCTTCTCTTTTCCAGACTAAACAAACTCAATTTTTTCAGTCTTCCCTCATAGGTCATGTTCTCTAGACCTTTAATCATTCTTGTTGCTCTTCTCTGGACCCTCTCCAATTTGTCCACATCTTTCCTGAAATGTAGTGCCCAGAACTGGACACAATACTCCAGTTGAGGCCTAACCAGCGCAGAGTAGAGCGGAAGAATGACTTCTCGTGTCTTACTTACAACACTCCTGCTAATACATCCCAGAATGATGTTTGCTTTTTTTGCACCAGTGTTACACCTTTGGCTCCTATTTATCCTGTGGTCCACTATGACCCCCAGATCCCTTTCCACAGTGCTCCTTGCTAGGCTGTCATTTCCCATTTTGTATGTGTGCAACGGATTGTTCCTTCCTAAGTGGAGTACTTTGCATTTGTCCGTATTTAATTTCATCCTATTTACTTCAGACCATTTCTCCAGTTTTCCAGATCATTTTGAATTTGAATCCTATCCTCCAAAGCACTTGCAGCCCCTCCCAGCTTGGTGTCATCCGCAAACTTTATAAATGTACTCTCTATGCCATTATCTAAATCATTGATGAAGATATTGAACAGAACCAGACTCAGAACTGATCCCTGTGGGACCCCACCCCTTATGCCCTTCTAGCATGACTGTGAACCACTGATAACAGCTCTCTGGAAATGGTTTTACACCCAGTTTTGCACCCACCTTATAGTAGCTCCATCTAAGTTGCATTTCCGTAGTTTGTTTATGAGAAGGTTATGCAGGACAATATCAAAAGCTTTACTAAAGTCAAGATATACCACGTCTACCACTTCCCCCCAGCCACAAGGCTTGTTACCCTGTCACAGAAAGCTATCGGGTTGGTTTGACATGATTTGTTCTTGACAGGTCCTTGCTGCTCTTGCTCAGATGAGCCTGATCTTTCACTGTTGTAACTCTGGTTTTTCACTACCAATCTCCTCTCCCCGCATCCTTTATCTTTGGGGTACTATATTAGCTCTCTCTGCCAATCTGCCTATGGTATTTACATAGCACCAGTCACAAGAGTAGACTTCGAGTGAGAGCTGCTCGGGGCAAAAATATGCAATTTTCACATGCCACCATTCCTGTCTAGCACATTTTCTAAATAGTGAATATCATAAGATACAAGGTACTGTGTAGCTCTACTTCTGTGCCAAGAGCTCCTGATTACACACTGTCTTTCTTTAGCTTCCATTTGTAGCATTTTAATTAAAGCTGCATATTAACAGTGACATGAAAGGATTGAACTTCTTTGTACTCCGCATTTAAAAAACAAATATAGCCAAGTATTCGTCTACATGGGGAAACTGACCAATAGAAATATAAAAGTGACTTGGTTTTCAGTATATCCTGTGTCATTCTGAAAGCAATTGAAGCTATCCCGGAAAAAATCACTTTTATTCTGGGCTACAGTGTCCACACGAGGAGTAACACCAGCATAGCTATAATGGTATAATTACACTGCTGTCGGCCTGCTGTCCAATTTCCCCATGTACACATGCCCTACATCTTTCTCCGGTGCTGGCACTTCCACCCCAAGTGCAGGAACTAGCTCAGAGTTCACCAGTGGGACCTATTTCTCCATAACTCTGTTTTGCTTTAAAAATATTAATATTTTCTCTTTCATTTTGTTTATTTAGCAGTATAACCAGAAATTAGATCATTAGATCAGGAGCCAAGACTACTGGGTCCTTTGCTAATGTGCATTTCCAGATATCTCTGAGATGCTTAGATACTGTGGTGACCGGGACTACGTAAGTACCTTAATACGTAGACATTGATGATTCTGCTACTGACTCAGCATGCGGCCTTGGGTAGATCCCTTAATGTATCCGTGCTATTTCTGTTTATAACCTGTATACAGAAATATTTGCCTACATCTCATGGGCATTCTGAGGCTTAATTAATGTTGGTAAAATGTTCTGAGCTCCTTGGATGAAATGTTTATAGGTTTAAGGCCAGAAGGATCACTCTGATCATCTAGTCTGACCTGTATAACAAAGACCATAGAATTTCCCTGAAATAATTCCTAGTTGAATTAGAGCCGATCTTTTAGAAAAATAATCCAATCTTGCTTTTAAAATTGACAGCGATGGAGAATCCATCACAGCCTTTGGCAAATTGTTCCAATAATGAAATACCCTCACTGCGAAAAATGTATATCTTATTTCCCTTATATAAAGATGGCCTAGCTGCACACATTTTTGTTACGTTTTATACTATAATATAGTGCTGAAAATAGATTGTAAGATCCCATTTTACATGTTGGCTTTTTTATCTTGTGACACTTCTTTTCTCTTTGAATTATTTTCTTTGGATAAAAGTTAATCACTGTTCAGTGGGTCTCTAGCCACCGATTCTCCGCTGATCAACATCCACTCTGAAGTTTAATACAGTTTCTTTCCCAGCCCGTGAATCAGGGCATTGCCTGCCAAAGTCTACAGGTAAAGGAGTCCTGTTACAGCTGCCACTTGCATGTGAATGGCGCAAATATGCCTCCTCCGAGGCAGAGCAGTTTTGGGAGGAGTCAGTGGTTAGCCTACACATCAGCGGCTGGAACTCATTAATAAGCTCAATGTTCTTTCCCACTCCCTGACCCGGTCTGCCCAGGGCTCCTGCCAGGGAACAGAGGATGCCCCACTTGCTCTGGCCCAAGGCCTCACAAACCCTTAATCAGCCTCTGGGTCCATGCACCTTGTGCTGACCCTCCATACAAGAGCTAATTAGACCTCCAGTGACTTGTTTAGTCTTCCAAAATGTCCCTGACACCCACTGAGCCTGCCAGGGCTCAGCAGCCACTCAGCATGTCTCAGGATCCAGGCCTTAAACTGCCCTGTCCTGTAGGGCTGGGGGATGTGCCAGGGCCGCAGGAAGACAAGACAAGTCAAGGCTTCAGGCTGTTGGCGCCTGCTGGAGCATCTTGCTCATTAGAACTGTGCTGGCGAGGGCGGGGGGGAGGGGGCAGTCCAGGCAGTGTCTTGTCACTGAGGCGAAGGTCTCCCAGGAACTGCTCCCAGGGGTGGTTCTTTCCTAACGGGTGGGGTTGAATTATCTGCTTCCCACAAATCTCTGCGGTGAAAGCTCAAACCAGCCAGCAGCCTGCGCCGCAGGGCTCTGTCTTTTGTGCCTGTTGCCGCTTTCTCCACATGAAGGGCTGGCCTGTCCCAGCTGCACAGAGGAAGGCAGCATTTTATCTCTGCAGTGAGGATAAGAAACCACAAAGTTGGAGAAGAGAAACAATTGTTATCAAAGGTCAGAGGAGCCAGGTGTGCCCCAGGATACCTGCACACAGGGCATTCATGGGCATATTGTTATGCTTATATCCTACTACTACAAAATAATGGCAGAATCTGACCCATAGAAGTTGGATGGGAAAAAGTCCCCTTGTGTATATGTCCCTGCCGGTGTATTGTGTTAGGTCCTTGGTCCAATCTAACATGGAATGACCAAGCGAAGTGCTATTAGGACTTTTAACATTAAAACAAAGTGTTGAACTTGTAAACAGGGAAGCTGTGTTTGAGTATCATTGAGAGGTTAATAACAAGGCAGGAGCGAGGCTAGTTTATTTTTTCCAGTCTCTGACATTGTCTTCTGACACCTTCAGTGTCACAAATGATCCTGCTCTTCCACTGCCTGCAGGAGGCCAAGGATTGCCAACCTGAATTACAAGCTTTGCCCCCAGATCCATTGAACAATTTCTTCATGGTGAGAATTTCTTCCTGGCCTGGGAATTTTCAGGCTTCAGGGCAGTGCTGCTCAAGGGAACAAGCTTTCTTGTCAAACCACCATCGCAAGGGGGAGAGGAAGAGAGGTCCATAGAGAATTGCATATAGTCAGAGGCTCATTCAGAGAGCTGAACAAATACATCTGGAAACTAGCTCTGCTCTCTAATCTCTCAGGCGAAGGGTATGACAATAACACAACAACTTCAGGAGCCGCAGATACGCAGGGGAATAAATCACCAGTGTTGAGCCAAATCTCAGTGCATCCTCGGGCGCTGCATATTTTATCAGCAGCCAGATCACACATGATTAAATAGTTGTTAGGCAATGATCTATATTGAGACAGGCCTCCTGAAAGGAATGCAAAGTGGAATCTGTCCCCAGTGACGGGACTCAGCCCAGACTTTGAGCAAAGGGTAGTTTCACAGATGGTAAATCACAGATGGATAGAGCATATGACAGTGTTAGAAACATGCAGGAATCATTTGCCTACTACTGGCAATGGATGCGTTGCCCGCTCTGAAGCAGGCATGCCCATCTCTGGGGCTACGAGATACAGGTGGAGCAGTGGCATATTTACACCAAGATGCTGCTTTTTGTTATGTCTAGTCCCTGCTGTCCCTCTGGCTGGGGCTCGGTAGTAATGCTGCACATCAGTTGTGTAACAAACCCTGAACGCAGACAAAAGTAACCGTACCTGAGGGCCCAGCACAAATGGACCCCCATCGTTATGGTGCTGCACAGCCCCAGAAAAGCAGACTCTGCCCCAGAGAGCTTCCAGGCTCTATCGACCAGACTCGGGCTGAGGGAAGGGATTGAACCCCCCCAGCAGAGTGAACAATGGGATGGTGGCAGATGTTCTGTTAGTTCCTTGTTTATTTGTTAATTGTGGGGGGTTATTGAGGACGGATCAGTTAAATGGAAAGGGAGAGGTCTGTCAATGGCTATTAGCCAAGATGGTGAGGGACCCAACCCCATACCGGGATGACTCTAAACCAGAAGCCAGGAGGCTGCCGTGTCCTGTACACTCCCCCTGTCAGAGGGGATATTGGGCTAGCTGGATCATTTGTCTCACTCAGCATGGCCGCTCTGATGTCCTTATAGATTAATGTTAGCAGGACAAGCACTGCAGTCCTTGCTCGAGCACAATTCCCATTGACTCCGATGGCAGGCTAACCACCCCGCAGTGCTTGCCTGAAACACCCTCTCCCACAGACCGGTGAGCCGCTGCAAAGTATTCTGCCAATGCTTTGTTACCCCACCCAGATCCAAGGGGCGTGGGACAGTTCTTGTCTAGCACAGGGAGTTTAGCTGACGCTAGGACTGCAGAACTTGGTCTTATAATCATGTTTATATCGGCATGTAAATTAAGAAGCAAATTGAAAGGTTAAATAATTTAATTCTGTTTTGTTTCCTGATTTCAGCATCTCCATTTAGCATTTACTGATTAATTAACTAGACACTCACTGATCATCTGCTAATCAATGCAAATTGTTAGTTTATCCAAATGAACATGGTGAAAAGCTATATATACTGCATTATTCCCCTTATGTGGCATGTCTCAGGAATGCAAAGCAAAGGCTAGATACAATTCCCAAAGACCTTTCCTTTGTGGGGTTTCATTCAGCTCTGCTTTCATGTCTAATGCAGGCACTCATGTACAACAGACTCAGATTTATGAGGTGGTTCATCCATTGATCATTATAAGAAACAGGCTTACCCATCCATAAATTTAAGGTAAGCCTATTGCTCTGCAGAACTGCACAGATCAAGCTCATCCACTGAACTGTATAGTTTCAGAGTTGATGGGATCGGCTTCCATTAAGGCTTAATCCCATTCATATATCAAGCCTAGAAACTAAAGTTAAAAACTTCGGAAATCCCCACTCCGTGGCACTTGAACGTGTTTCCAGATCTTCCCTCTGGCATCGCCTGTGACATCTCAAATGCAGGAGGCTTAAGAGCTAAGGGTATAAGAACTGTTTTCTTCTGCTTCCAGACCATACAACTAAAAGCTAATGAGAAAGTGTAGTCCACTGGCATGTGTGTGTTACAGCTCCCCCTCTGTTCTGGGTTCTGGGCTGTTACAGCCCCGAGTTACTGAACCTCGGCTCCTTAGTTCGAATGGGAGCAGCTTGTTCTTGTAACTCTGGGGGTCTTCAGTTCACTCCCAGTGCATCAGCCAACAGGGTGGTGATTACAAAAGAACAGGGAGTTTTGTGTCGTGTTGCACAATACACTGAAGAGTTAGCAACTTTAGTGGTTTCTTTTTTTTAGAATAATTGCATGTTTATTTGCAGTTTTCAATGCATCACTTTGAATCAGTTCATTCATTTCCTTTGTGCATAACATGACTGCTCGCTCTGCCAGTACAAGGCGCATGAAAATATAATAAAGGCTTGTTTGTTTGCTCCTATTTTTCATATGCTCTCTGTGTAATCAACAGAGGTGCTTTACGGTATTATGAATCATGGAGAGTTTTATAGGCTGGTTTTTTTCACTAGAGATCTTCAGTGCAAGTATAAAAATGATGGCACCAGTATAACTTGGAGCAGGAATCTTGCCTGCTCCCAGCCCCAGGTAGCTCTGTGTTTGGTGGGATGTACTGTGGTTCTTGTCCCAAAGGCCAGATCTGCAAAATCCTTACTCACGTGAGAAGCTGCTTCACCCACACCAGGAATCCCATTCAGCCAACGGATGGGCCTGATTCTAGCTTCACATCTAGTTTTACATCAGCGTAACTTACTCCTAATTCACACCAGTGTGAGATCAGGCAGGACCAATAGGACCATATGCTTAAGCTGGGTCTCTAATGGAAACACCTCTTGTATATTATGTGTGTCCTTGTTTCTAGTCTATATTTATCTCTTTGCTAGGTTAATTCAATACACACAGTGACAGGTAAACTCCCAACTTGCTGTGTATGGACTGAGAGTTACACACAGTACATCTGTTTTAGGAGTCTATAAGGTAGCAGACAATTCTGTGTATTGTGAAGCAACAGAATCCCTTCGTGTAAATAGACCTTTACCAGGTGATTGCTAACCAGTTTGTGTTTAATGTTGCGGAAGATAGAGAGATGCAGTAGTTCACATCACTATGCATGGGTGGCACAAACTTGGAGCACAACTGCTCGTGTATTTTTCTTCTGCGATCCACCAAGCTGAACGTACCCTGAGTATCCATCAGCACGGCCACTTGGCAAAGAGCAGCCAGCCTCATTCTTCATGGGAAGAGGTTGTCCTTTCCTCTGTCTATACAGCACCTGCCACAATTGGGCCCAGTCCTGATTGAGGCCCTGGGGTCCTACTCCATGATGGGAGTCACCCCCTCTTGGCAGCCAAGGGCATTTTTAGCCAGGCTGAAATGAAAACAAACTGTGAAGTGTGCAGGAGCCTTGGCTATTTGGCTTCATTTAAACCCTCTGGAGGCTGTTGCTCTGGAAGGAGATGGCCTCACACATATTATTACTTGAAATCTACGTTTGGATAAGTCGAATCCACCTTAAAGATAATAAAGCAAGGCCATCCAGATTTAAGGCTTCCATTTGTCCTTCACCCGCCTCCTTCTCCTCTGTTACTTTCTGCACTGTTAAGACCTCCTTAAAGGAGCTTCAGTCCATAGCTCATGAACACAATAAATAATAATTATGGACCTTGGTGTCAATGGGAGCTCTTGGTGAGCTGGTGTACTTAAAGCAAAACACACAGTACAATCTGCATCACTATGGGGCCCGGAGATGGTAATGATAGGACCTCAAAGCCTCGGGAGGAAAGTAGTTACCATGCTTCTGCACTAGCCACATAAGAAACCAAAACCACAAAATAACTGAAGGTTCTTGAGTGACATTAAAATAACAGAACAAGGCGTCGATGAATTTAACGGTTAAATCCTGACATTTTCCTGTTTTCAGTTTCTGATTTAAAAAAACAACAACCATGCACACCCACTCAGTCAGAGCGATGTAGATCAAACTTAATGGCAGCAATACATCTCTCCTGGGATGGAGAATTTACAGGCAAAGGTTCAGCCCAGAGTACATTTTGAGAGCTACAAGTACCTGAAAGAAGACATGGCTAATTGCAGCTGTCCAATAAGCATGTTACACAGAAAGAAAGTGGAGAGAGACGCCCATCTTGCGGCGAATGATGTTCTCCATTAAATAAGCTAAGAAAGTGACATTCAAATCAACTGCAAAGTAAAAAGAGCCGTTGATTCCTAGACAGGTTCATGCCCATTTTATGCAGGTACAAACTATCAGTAATTTTACATCTGATAACACTGGCCATAGGACCAGGGACGGCTGATGCAGGAGCCAGAACAAGCAATTCCAGGGGGAATTAGGAATGTAACAACACTGATCTGTATGTATGTGTGGTGGATCTTTGCATTGGAGGACCTCAAACTTAAGAATGAACACTCCACAGTGCCCTCCGAGTAAGGGATTAGTATCATCTCGTTACAGGCGGGGGCATCTGCTTAAAGGACTTGCCAAAGTCACACGGTGAGGCAGTGCTGGAGACAGGACTAACAGCCGGAGTCATGCGCCCAGTCCTGTGCTCTAATCACTAGCCCGCACTCCTCCTTAGCATGTGAACTTGCAACGTGACTGAGGGAGATTAAGGAGAGGACCCCACAAGGTCATTTTTACAGAGTTGCTTTTCCAGCTAGAATGGCACATTGGGCCAAATTCATCCTGGGTGTAAACAGATGCAAGCAACTCCATTCACTGCTGTGCAGCTGCACCTACTTTCATGGGGGGGCTGAGTATGGCTCTTTACGTTTATCTGAACAGTGGTGGGGGGAGAGGGAGAGATTATTATTCCTCCCTTGGAAATGAGCAATGGAGCCCTACCATTTGCAACTGACGCCTGGGAGAGTTCTGCAGATAACTCCTGCTAAGGGTAATGCATCGGGGGAGAATAAAACCTGTAAAGTCTAGAGCCGCTTATTCCTGTCTTTTAAAAAATGAATATTTCAGCCATTCTCCAGCATGACAAAAGCCTACGGTACATTGCAAATTAACAGCCAGTAAAATTCCACTTGGTTAATAAATGAAGACACCATTTCCAACAGGAATTGCAAAACGGTACCAAAACTACTACATTTCAGCCCCTAGCTCATTCGTACAACAAAGCAAGCAATGTGGGACGGTGGGGTTAAGACAGTAAATGCCAGGAATGCTAGCAGGCTCCCCAGTCCTTATGACCAGCCAGGCTGGTCATCTTCATTCAAATTAGATGCCTGAAGAGATCCATTATCTTTTTCGCTTTCTCTCTCTCTCTCATTCACACACACTCATGAATTTCTCTCTAATGAAATGTAATCCTGGGAAATGTTTCCTCCTACTTCTGCATGACATCCCAACCCAGCACTCTATAGCAGAGCAAGGTGTCCTGTTTATCCATTTTTGTTTCTTTGCCTAAATTACGTGGCAAAGAAGTGGTCCAGTGGGTAGGGCCCTAGACCAGGAGCAAGGAAATCTGGATTCCATTCCAGGTGCTGCTAGGTGTCTTTGGCAAGTCACGTTCCCCGCTCTGTGCCTCAGTTTCCCCAGCTGTGAAAGCACTTTGAGACCTATGTTAGACAAGCGCTCAGCTTTATTTCAGTTGTAGCTATCTACCTAAAATGTCATCGCATTTTAAAAGCAACCAACTGCCTAAGACGCTTACAGGCCAAACATCAGCCTGTAACTCCGTGACACTTTTTGCAGTTCACTCGCTTTGTTTTGAAGCTGGAAACGAGCCCTCAAAGGGCTGCTACATAAGACAAGACAAGAGACAAGAGGCTGCTGGCACATCTGAAGAAGCCAGGAAATAAATGTCAGTCAGGTTTCTCCAGACGTTTTCACCTGCTGCACCCTTGAACTGCAGTAACAATGTCTACTGCCCCTACTGACCTCCTCTCTCTTCCCCTGCCCCCAGCCATAGAAGTCCAGGACTGTTTATGCTCAAGGACATTTCTCTCCTTTTCCGAGTTTGGTGTGTGGGGTGTTTTCATGTAACTGTCATAGTGCGTGCTAAAAATCAATACCCTATTGTTAACCCAAGTGCAGCATTAGCAGTTGGTCAGTCCATGTGCCACTTCGTGACAGCCTCTGCCCCGCGGCAAGGTTAGAGATGCCAGTACTTCCTCTCACAGGGAAAATACAGATATTCTAATGAAGATCTAACTGAGAAGTGTTGGGGATGACATGGCGAGGAGCTGTAGCTGATGGATGCAATGCAGTTCGGAGCGGGAAGCACAAGGGCAAACTCCAAGCCCCTTTCCCCCCCTAAAATCAAAACTTTCCTTGGCTTAAAAGGGGGAGATGCAAGTTAATTAACATGGGATCTCGACATTTGTAGTGGCTCTATGAGCCATGAACAGCTGCTTAGTTCCACATTTCTATGCTGGGTGAAATGATTCCTTAATGTATATTGGACCAAATCCTGAGATCTTCACTCTGATTTATTTGAGCAAAATCTCCATTGACTTTAATTCATCTTCTGCATGTGGAAGGACTGTAGGCTGATAAGAAGTGAAGGGCTTTTTGTTCCCTCTGGATGAATGGTGCTATATACCGGCCCCACTGAAGTCAATGGGAGTTTTGCTACTGAATTCAACAGAGCGGCATTATTGTCATCAACTCCTATTGACTCTAGATACCGAATCACTGGAGGACGTTTCCTTGCGGCAGTACACCAAGCTAAAGTATTTAAGAACAGCAACGTCTTCAATGAACATTACTATAGGTTCCTTTGCTGCAAATTACTGCTGCTAATATTCCACATCAAATACTGATTCCTCTCACGCTTCTATGCCTCCGTCCATGCCAAATCCCTGGACCTTCAGGTATTTTCTGGGCAGCGAGTGTCATAAACAGATAGCTAAGGGTTAATGTTCTTTTACCTGGAAAGGAGTAACCTGAAACACCTGACCAGAGGACCAATCAGGAAACAAGACTTTTTCAAATCTGGGTGGAGGGAAGTTTGTGTGTGAGTCCTTTGTTCTGGTCTTCTGCCTGTACTCTCTCTCAGCTATGAGAGGATTTCTGTCTCCTGCTTTCTAATCTTCTGTTTCCAAGTTCTAAGTACAAAAGATAAGATAGTGATTTATATGGTTTTTTTTATTTTGTATTTACATGTGTGTAGTTGCTGGAATGTTTTGAATTGTGTTCTTTTGAATAAGGCTCTTTATTCACATTTCTTTTAAGCAATTGACCCTGTATTTGTCACCTTAATACAGAGAGACCATTTTTATGTATTTTTCTTTCTTTTTACATAAAGCTTTCTTTTTAAGACCTGTTGGAGTTTTTCTTTAGTGGGGAACTCCAGGGAATTGAGTCTGTAGCTCACTAGGGAATTGGTGGGAGGAAGATGTCAGGGGGAAATCTGTGTGTGTTAGATTTACTAGCCTGACTTTGCATACCCTCTGGGTGAAGAGGGAAGTGCTTGTGTTTCCGGGACTGGAAATAGGAGAGGGTGGAGTCCCTCTGCTTAGATTCACGGAGCTTGCTTCTGTGTATCTCTTCAGGAACCCAGGGAGGGAACATCTGGAAGGGGGAAGGGAAATGGTTTATTCCTCTTTGTTGTGAGACTCAAGGAATTTGGGTCTTGGGGTCCCCAGGAAAGGTTTTTGGGGGGACCAGAGTGCCCCAAAACACTCAAATTTTTTGGGTGGTGGCAGCTTTACCAGGTCCAAGCTGGTAACTAAGCTTGGAGGTTTTCATGCTAACCCCCATATTTTGGACGCTAAGGTCCAAATCTGGGAATATGTTATGACAGCGAGTACCTGCAGACTCTCCCTCCATTACCACTGTAAAAAGTCAGCCTGGGGCCTAGTGCTAACACTTGTACCAATAGGGCCTGCCTCTTTAAGGGTCAGGAGGCCTGGGGCCAATCATCCCAGTTCAATTAGCTCCACCCACAAAGCCTCTGCAGGGTGTCGGATTTAAAAGGAGGAAGGTCCGGCGGTTGGAACACCCAGCCAAAAAGGGATCCTGGCAGCTCAGGTCAGCACCACTGACCGGGTCGTTGACTGTCCTGTTGGTGGCACAGCGGGGCTGGCAGGAGCCACTGCACCAGATGGGATGAGACTCGATTGTTGCGTTGACCAGAGTCCAGGTACCTACTGACGGATGGTAACACAGGCTGCTGCAGCCAGGGCCTGCCTGTAAGGAAGGGGGCTGGATGCTGGAGCCAGGTTGGGCCAAAGATACCTGAGTTTTGTTTTTACTGGAATTTGGCTTCAAGGCTCCACTACCTCGGGAGGGATTGATCTGTCTAAAGTGGCTTGGTTGCAAGGCCACCTCACGTCGATGGTGGGAGTAACCTGAAGTGCTGCAACACTTTGCTGTAACAGGTGCTCCGAGATGGTGGGGCTTGTACACCATTCCCTGCTCCGCAGTGGAGTCCGTAGCTGTTAATGGCAATGCTACTGCGGTTACGGTAGGCAGAGCCTTTCAACCCGCCGGAACTCAGAGTGCCTCACTAACTCCAGGCCATGATCCTCACTTGCCCGGCACCCCTGCAAAATAGGTTAAAATTGGCAGAATTGCTCTGGGAAATTCTCTACCTGGGCCCAAGAATGCTAGCAGAATTCACCAGGCTGGCTTGTTAAATTTCTGTTGACCCTGGCATCGGACACCTTGGGAATCAATACAGGCTTTGCAGACAATGGAGGGATAAGACTTAAACTTAGACATACAAGGAATTACATCTCAGCAAGAGGTACATTTTTATTAATCCTAAGAGCCTACAATTGCATAGCCTCAGCTCCTGGTGCGTGATCAATAATGCATTACTGATCACTGTGCTAGCTTGGGAGAAGAGGGGCTGAGTGAAATCAATGTGTTTCAGTTTGTCTAGTATTGAAAGTGACCCCACATGATCAATAATATGAAGAGAGCAGGCTTGGCAAAAGCAGCCCTAAAAGATCCCACTCCATTTCCATGTGATCCTCCTTGATGAGTACAGGGAAGGAACTGAGCAGGGCACAAGAGCAGGGGCCAGGTGACTCACTGGTGTAAAGCCACAGTGCTCCACTGAAGTCCGTGGTCTTTGATGCCAAGTTCCGCCAGCTGAAGGATCTGGCCCTCGCTGTGCTAACCCTGGTGTCCTAGCTAAATCACAACTGAGCCGATTACATTCTGACATTCCCCTGTCACTTCAATGGGACACATTATTCCTCACTTCCCCTCCTAGAACAATTCACCCCAGAGGTGGCTGCAATCCAGGGCTCAGTGAGATGGTCCCTCTTTATGTGTATGTTCAATAGATAAAGCACCTTAAGCCCTACTTCTTCTGGATGGAAAATGTTTTCATTATTAGTAATATATAAATGGGGGGTTATTTTAGCTAAATTTAAATAATAGCCTATTTTATCTAAACAGAACTTTCCACCAGGCACCCCCATGTCCTGGAAAAGTGGCCAGTGCTGTGATGATGGGCACAGCACAAGTGCCTGGATAGAGATCCCCCAAGCCAGAAATCACCTTTGTGGCTCTTGTAGCTTTACACACATAGGCCATTGCAAGTTGATTTTTCCTTCCCTGCTGTCTGTGTCATTTACATTTGCTAGAATGGTACCAGGAGCCCATGTGAGATGTTCCAAAGCTAATGCCAGGGGAAGAAAAATTCCAATGCTGCTTACGAAATCCAGGGATTGATTGGTAACTGAAAAACCCAGTGAATCTCCCCCACCACAAAGTAGCTGCTCCTGACTCTGAGTAATCTATAACTCCTCAGCCTGGGGAATGGATTTTCTCTTCCTCTGTACATTTATTTGCATCTTCAGCTGCAGCTTCTAGTTCTTTATGTGGATTTGTTCCCTATGCCCAACCGCCCAGGAGTTTCACAGATAAATCACGGAGAAACTCTGTGCTGAACAGAGGCTTCTCTTCTCACTGCAGAGATAAAATGCTGCAGCCCTGGGCGGGTAAGGATGGATCCATAATCTTATTTCCCAGCCGCCTGCGAAATAGTCACATAGATCGTAAAAAAATGTATGGCTGCCTTGGACTTCATGGTTGCCACTGTGCTGTGTGCTGGAGCCGTTTGGAACTTCACAACAGCAGTCGGGCTAGAGCACAGATAGTCCTTCTCTAAAAGCACAGGTCGCTGTCCCTCAGGCCAAGGGGGAATCATCTCTCGGTATTAGTGGAATAAGGTTTATGACACCGAGTTAAGCAGTTCTGTTTATATCCAGTAGGTGGCACTGGTGTGCGTACACAGCCATTTCACTCCATACTCCCCTATGTGGAACTTGCCCTCAAGCCTCTGAGGTTCCCAGGAGTTCAGAGCCTACTTCTGCCCTCGGTGAAATGAACACATGGCCAATGAGATTCTAATCCAGCCAGGATTGGCCGTGACAAAGAGTTGGTGGCTTTTGGATGCCTGTGTGCAATGGGTTGGTTGGCGCGCAGTCCAGTTCCACGGACAGCCTCGCTCTGAGACATGGGGCTAAATGGCACATAGAGTGAGCCAGCCTTGTGCATGCAGAGCAGGTCCGTCCGATGTGCGCTGTCAGGAGGCTGGCCAAGCCGGGGCGAGGGGAACTTGCATTGCTGTTCTGCGCTTGACAGACTCCAGGGCTGTCAAACCGGTACTTTTCCATTGGCACCAAATTACAAAACCTTACCACACTGCTGGGTACTCAATAGCCTTGGTAATTAATGGTAAAGGGGGAATATTTGAATGGCTCACATGCTACTCCTTCTGCAGCAGGGCAGCCATTGAGCTACCCAGGCACACTGAGAATGGGCAAGGCAGTGAGAGGCCAACTTTCTTCTGTGTCTGTACAGCATCTGGCACCAGGGGCATGAGTCCAACTGGTGCCCTGGGGGGCTGTTCATCAGTCTCCTTATCCTCATTATTCACCTGTCAGAGCTGGTTAAAATGGGACTGTCATTGTTTGCAGGATTCTTTTTAAGCTCTCCTTTCCATCCTTCTCCCTCACCCCAAAATTGTACTGTGGAAATTTTGCGAGTTTTCAATGGAAAAAACTGGCAGCCAGAAAGATGCTGGTTTTTCAAACACCATGTTGGGTAAAACTGAAGACTTTGTACAAGAAAGAAAGAAAGAAAGAAAGAAAGAAAGAAAGAAAGAAAGAAAGAAAGAAAGAAAGAAAGAAAGAAAAAGACTTTAGCAAAAGTGATTTTGCTCGAAAAACAGGAAAATCTGAATATTTTGGTTAATAAAATGGGATGAAATAAAATGAAAGTACAAATAAAATGGAGTGGGGCTGTATTTTTGATGAAAAAAAATCTACCAGCTCTACGGCTTTCTCTTGCCATTTGATAACCCCTCTATTTTTTCATGGAATCCTGGCTTTTAAGGCCAGTAGATAATCTACTCTAGGGGTTCTCAAACTTGGGGTCGTGACCCCTCAGGGGGTTGTGAGGTTATTACATGGGAGTCACGAGCTGTCAGCCTCCACCCCCAAGCCCCACTTCACCTCCAGCACTTATAATAGTGTTAAATATAAAAAAAAGTATTTTACTTGATGGGAGGGGTCGCACTCAGAGTGTTGCTGTGTGAAAGGGGTCACCAGTGCAAAAGTCCAAGAACCACTGATCTAATCTGACTGCTTGTCTAGCACAGGCCACGCAAATTCACCAGTTACTCCTGTACGAGACCCATGACTTATATGCCTGACACATACCTTCCAGAATGCCATATATTTCCTCACCCTCCTTCCTCCCCTCCCCAGAGACACTGCACCTCAAAAACATCGGTCAGATGTCAGCAGGGCTTTCTGATCCCACGGGTACACTGCTTGGCAGCTGGCTCGTCAAAGAGCTGGCAGATCAGTGGGTTTTGTGGGTACAGCCTGACAGATCTAGAGAAAAAAAACCTGCCGCCCAAATGCCCGGCCCTTCCTTGAGAAATAGCGCTAACTGAAGGCCCAGCCGAAATCTGCCCCCCTCCTCCAACCCTCTGCAGTCCATTTGCAAACACATTGATTAGTGGGTGATTTATCACCTCTCCACTGGTTGGCCCAAGAGACTCAATTAATTTGTTTCTGTCAGCGGCGTGGCGTTCATGGTGACCCGGTGCTATACTTCCCCCAACAACAATGCCTGGCTCAGGCAGGCCCAGGTGATCAATATGGAACTTGTCGATAATGCCTCTGAATAACCTACAGCCACACTTAGATACAGTTTAATAAGGCAATTGCTCAAAGCAGCTCATCTAACCATTTTTTATTGGGCAGGGACGATCATATTTCAGTGTCCATTTCTGCCTGGGCCTCCGCGTGCTGCATAATCTGGGTTTATTATTTCTTTCTGCTGTTTACATTTTCTCATTTATGTATTACAGATGAGCTGCACACAGAGCATCAGCTGTCCTGGCTTCTCCCCTCTGGTAAAAGGAAATGAATCATTGGCTTTAACATTAAAAAGGGGGAACCCTTAGTTTAACAGCTCCAATTTCCCAGGCTGTTCCTGTCACTTGAAAACAGCATTTAATTTCGAAAGCCTGTTCCATCCTGCGACAGCTGACAGCCCAGCATTGGCGACAGGGCATTCTGGGTGAAAGGCACACGCCCCTAGATCTTATTCTTTCTTTTGATCCAACTGAACCAGGATTTGGTCTTTAGGGCACATTCATCTCTCTCTGCATGGGCTTTTTTTTGTTGCTGTGCTGCTGTTTGTAGTGGGCTTAGATGCTCCTGCTAATGCAGATAGTGCAATGTGTAGTATAGGGCTTCATCAAGGGAATTGTGTTTTAATCTGCAAGGGTGTTTTAATCTGAAGGCATTAGATTCCAGGGGGCTGGGAGTGGTATTCTAATCACACCCAGAGCAGAGTGAGCAGGCTGAAAGCAATGACTGGAAAAGAAGTATGGATTTGTTCAGTTCACCCCAGCAGACTGTTAATTCTGAAACCTAATGAGCACACTTTACATGTCCCCCACTGTTAACTATTTCATTAGTGATTATCCTTACCCTCACAAAACTACCTTGGCCTCTTTCACATATTAGTCAGGACCTCAGGTTTATTTTTCAGCTGAAACAGCAAGTGAAGTCTTCATGGTGCCAGGAGGGAGAGAACACAGACTGGGGAGATATTTAGAGGAAGAATGATGTGATGAGAAAGATATTTTGTACAGAACTCCCCGTCTCAGTGTGTGGCAATAAATGCTCCAATTTTCTCCTGGCTTGGTGGGGTCGTTACAATGGACGCAGCGCTCAGGCAGAAGTCTCGGGTGTGAGAGAGAGGCTGCGAGGGGAGGATAGATTGTACCTGCCATGAGAGAGAGCTGGCAGAAAGATGAAGATGGATGCTCGTCGGCTGGTAATGTATCTTTTATCCACTAGATGTGTATTCACTCTTAGGGCAACACTGTTTTCCAGTGCTTTGGAAATCAACCTAATTCATCATTCTTTGTACTTTTGATTCTTCTTTCAGAAAAAACAAGCAGCTTTAAGATGTACCAAAAAAAAATGAGTCCACTTATAGCCTTGAGCATCACAGCTCTGTTTATCCTGCCCCTGTGAATCCCTCAGACCCTGATCAGAAGCCGACTCCTCCTAGTACAGTGTCTGCCCTTGCACACAAGCAGCCAAGTCTGTGTTTTAGCTCAAAGGGCCGGATTGTACCATTACAGCCCAGTCTCACCCCGCGGGATCTCACACAGATATGGGCATTCCCTGCGCTAGCTTTGGGAGATCTTCCTGCATTAAGTGTATTTATCATTGTGAGCCAGGAACTGTATGTAATTCCACTGGGGAGGGTGACCACAGCTCCCGGAGGAACTCAGAACAATGGGGTTGGGGTGATTAGGCAAATTGGCAGAGGTTCGCTCAGAGGAAGTACCATCACCTGAAGAGGTTGCATCCACTGGCTTCTCCAGAGACCAACAGACAAAGAAAGGACTTTTGAATAAATAACCTGTTTCAGTTGACTCAAGGTCTGCTTTCTGATCCAGCAAATGGACAGAACCTTCTGTCCTGGGAAAGGCTGGAAGGACTTTGACCTGATGGGTGACGTCTGGGAAGCGTTTAGCAGGCGTACCAGGAGTTTTGTTGTTTTTAATACGTTTGCTCTGTAGTGCTTTCACTTTAAGAATAAATGTACTTGCTTGGTGAGAGCTATGTGGTCCCTTGGAATGCTGGCAACTGCAGCTGTTCATAGCTTTCAATGGGAAAGCTGGCCTGTTTAGGCAGCCTGGTTTGCTGGGGAAGTCACAGTGTAGGCAGGGAACTGTGCATTCTGGAAAAATCCCCTGTGAGGAGGGAGTGAGACATGGATCTTCACCCAAGAGAGGTGACAGCCAAGGAGCTGGGAGCCTAGAGTGGGTGCCTTCAGTGGATCACAGAGGAGGAACACAGGTGCTGTTACCCTGAATTGTGACATATATAGTGATAGCATGTGCAATATGTGACAGTCACCATTATAAGGGGAGTCCCAAGTGTTCCTTAGAGCACCCAGAGTGCACCTGCTCTGCCACCTGGGAGGTGCTGTATGAACTCCCTTCCACAGTCGAGGGCTGGGGCCAATGCTTTACGCGAATAGGAGTGGGTAGTGCCCTTCAGGGGCTCAAACACAGAGTAGTCCTTGCACTCAGGGACTGTATCTGGGCTTGGTCCTTCCCTTATGTTCACTCTCCAGGCGCACTCACTCACGTGTGTGACAGCTGGTCTAGCTCTTTGCCTAAGGGTGGAGAAGCTGAGTTCAATATTTCCTAGTATGCCCAGTCATTAATCATCCCTTCTGCCAGGCAGCAGGTTGAAAACAAATAAAAGGAAGTGCTTCTTCACACAACGCACAGAAAGCCTGTGGAACTCATTGCCTGGGGATGCTGCGAAGGCCAAAAATATAGCTGGGTTCAAAAAAAGAACTAGAAAAGTTCATTAAGGATAGGTCCATCAGTGGCTATTAGCCAAGATAGTCAGGGATGCAACCCAGTACTCTGGGTGTCCCTAAACCTCCAACTGCCAAAAGCATCTTGCATTGGTCAGACAGGATACTGGGCTGGATAGACCAGTGGGCTGACCCACTATGGCTGTTCTTATGTTGCGATGTGGGCAAAATGCCCATTCGCCTCAATGGGTCGTGGCTGAGGGTGGTCTCCAACACAGGCTGTATAGGCAGTGGGTTCAGTTAAGCACCCTGAGGAACACTGTAAGCAATGGAGGACAAACTACCAAAGCATTGGAGATACCTGCTCAAGTTTGGGTGTCTGTGTGAAAATCCAAGCCTTTTTACCCTGGACCTAGGGCCAGCGGTTTTTCAAGAGCAGCTTTGTGCATGGATTCTCAATGCCTCCACTTCCAGCCCACACTAATAGCCACAGAGGAGCCTGAAAACTAAACTAAATCAAATACCAATGGACGGGCTTCTCCAAAGATATTTATATCCTTCTTAATCTGGGCTGGGACAAATATTAGGGTCAGCTCTTCTTGATTCTGAACCACAGAATAACCCAGAGTTCTTGTGAAATAGACAGACATCCTTCCAATACAGCCACTGGACATGTTGAAGTGTTTGCTTGATTGTTAATCAGGGTTGAATTCATTCTTGCACTGAATCTTGCTTGCCAGTAGTATGAACTTTGAACCCAGGAGCCCGTTAGTGAGATCTCTGCTGTCAGCGGGAAGAAAAGCAGTTGCCACCAACACAACATTATTGGCTTCCCCTTCCCAGTGAACCTGAAGTCATCCTCTCAGCTCTATTCACGTCTCCTTTCTCCACCGCAGGGAAAATGGAGCCACAAGAACAAGCCAACTTACAGCCAAAAGCCTCATGAGTGAAGTCATTCATGTCCATCCACGCAACAGTTCAAAACATCCCAACGGGCTTCCTGTGTCACCTTTGGACACCAGCCTATTCGATTTCCATATCTGAAAGGCCTCTCCCTCTCTCAGAGTCATCATGTGACTCAGGTTGTGCGGTCAGCAATGGATTACGGTGATTTCAACCTCCTGGCAGTGCGTGAGGGCATAAGGAAAGGGAATTCTGTACAAGCTGTCACTCCCCTATCTTTGAACAAAGCTGATGTAGTAACTTTATCACTGGTCAGCGGCTGTGGGCATTCGGTGGCACCCGGGACATGCACACAACACTCCAGTTCCTGGGTCCAGCAGTATATCATGTAGCCATTTGACACTTGGTTGGATTTGTCTCTTTTTTACCCCTCAAAAGCCTCTGGCGTTCAACTGAAGCAAGGCCCTATTTCAGCCAGTGAGTCTCTCAAGAAGCCAGAATGTCCTAGATGAAGTTACTCATACTCTGACATATAAAGCTTGATTTTTCAGTTGCATGAAGGATGGACTGCTATGTCTCTGCAAATCGCTAGGGGGAAGTGGGCACACACTGTAAATCCTGCAGCTTGTGCCCTCCATCCTCCATGAATTTATCTAGTTCTTTTTTGAACCCTGTTATAGTCTTGGCCTTCACAACGTCCTCTGGCAAGGAGTTCCACAGGTTGACTGTGCGTTGTGTGAAAAAATACTTCCGTTTGTTTGTTTTAAACATGCTGCCTATTAATTTCATTTGGTGACCCCTAGTTCTTGTGTTATGAGAAGGAGTAAATAACACTTCCCTGTTTACTTTCTCCACCCCAGTCATGATTCTATAGACCTCTATGTTATTCCCCCTTAGTCATCTCTATTCCAAGCTGAAAATCCCAGTTTTATTAATCTCTCCTCATACAGCAGCTGTTCCATACCCCTAATAATTTGTGTTTCCCTTGTCTGATCCTTTTCCAAGTCCAATATATCTTTTTTGAGATGGGGCGATCACATCTGCATGCAGTATTCAAGATGTGGGCGTATCGTGGATTTATAACTCGTCAATGTGCATGCCAGAAACCGGATTCTAAGAGTTATCCTTATCCAACCAGGGAATGGACACAATGCTGTGCAATCTGTTTGCGCCGAAGGCTAAGAGCCTACATTTCAGAAAATTAATATTTGCAACAAACCATTTGTGAGCAATCTGCAGAGCAAGACTTTATCTGCAGGAATGGCACAAAAATCATGATCTCTACAATGGACAATTCATCGTTCCAAATTGAGCTGAAACTCACCTTATAAATGATTCCCCGTTATTTGCTCAGCTCTAGTTCTTAAGCATTGAGATGCAGTTGGCTTTGCCAGTGCCCATTATAACTCCCTGCGGATCTGCTCTGGCAAAGCTCAGCAGTGCAATTCACTGCTGGTAGAACCCCACTGGGGACAGCAAGCTATAGTGTAGACCCACACAGCATTTCACCCCCATGCTGTGTAAATCTGCTCGCAGCCATGGACTGCAGATTCCAGCATTGCTACCCCGGAGGCTGCTCCACCAGGGCTGAAGTGCACGTCTGAGTTTTGCCCTTGGGGGGTGCTATAATCAATGATGATGAGACCTCGACGTGAGTGCCCAGCCAGGACACTACAGCCTAGGACACCACCCATTCGGTCCCAGAGAGCATTGAGCTACGGGAGGGCCAAGATCGAAGCCTGAAGCCCTGCTTCCGGCTCCATCTTCTAGCCACTAGACTGCACTGGCTCCCTATTGAAACTGCCTGATTGAGGCGTTTAACTCTGCTAGATCTAAGCTCCTCGCTAATGAGGCCAGCTGTTCCTCAGTGTCTTGCTAGCACCCCAGTCTGCACCAGAGTCGTCCCTCCATTAGGAGATGCTGGAACTAGGGGCGTGGCAGGGGCTGTCGCATCCCTGGGCTTGAAGCGGTTTCTATCACATACAGAGTTTACAGTTTGGTCCAATGGCTCCCAGCACCCCCACTATACAAATTGTCCCAGCACCCTGCCTCCTTTTTTTCCATTCACTCCCCTACTGTCTCCTCCTCAGGCCATCGCTTTGAACTTTCTCTATTCGTTGTCTCTGGACAAAGGGGGTATTTACTGTTTGATTATTTGTTTCAAACAGGAGTGGAGCTGGACGCAGTTACCAGCCCCTGAAAGCCAGAGTCAAGCTGGCTGGCTGAGGCTTTTGAAATGACTGGGAGTTCATTGCAGGGCCGCCCGGGGGGGGGGCAAGTGGGGCAAGTTGGATCGTGGGCATTCCAGGGGCCTGTCAGGACTCGGCGGGGGGGGATAGGGGTCGGGCAGTTAGGGGACAGAGAACAGGGAGTTGGTGGGGGGTAAGGTCCTGGGGTGGTGGGTGGGGAGGGAGTCTTGGGGTGGCAGTGAGGGGACAAGGATCAGGATGGGGCGGAGATTCTGAGGGGGGCAGTCGGGGGACAGGAAGTGGGTGGGGGTCGGATAGGGGGCAGGGCCAGGCTGTTTGGGGAGGCACAGCCTTCCCTACCCTAAAGCTCATTCAGCAGTTTGAGGCTTGCAGGCAGCTATTTAACACAAAGAACCAAGCTGTTATCTTTTCCATGGGGGAGGGATCACATGAGAAGAGCGATATCTTACACCACCTACCTCCTTCCCAACCCTACCAAGGGAGACCTCCCTCCCCTGCATTCCCCGAGGCTCCAAAGGGGTTAATTCAGTGGTTCTCAAACTTTTGCACTGGTGACCCCTTTCACATAGCTAGCCTCTGCATGTGACCCCACTCCTTACAAATTAAAGACACTTTTTTATATATTTACCACTATTATAAATGCTGGAGGCAAAGCAGGGTTTGAGGTGGAGGCTGACAGCTCGCAACCCTAGTAATAACCTCATGACCCCCTGAGGGGGTCACAACTCCCAGTTTGAGACCCCCTGGGTTAATTTAATTTTAGCATCCTGTGTCCATTCACATGCATGTGCTATTTTGAGCCTTTCAGTTTTCACAACATAGGCTCATGCCAGATTCTGGAACAAGCTCAGTTCGTGGAGTATGTACATAAGCTATACTAAAGACAAACCCACAGTAACTGTCTCTAGTTTGAGAGGGACCCCGTGGAGCCAGTCTCTAGGAAACAGATACATTCATAGAGGTTAAGTCCATTAATGGCCATTAGCCAGGATGGGTAAGGAATGGTGTCCCTAGCCTCTGTTTGTCAGAGGGTGGCAATGGATGGCAGGAGAGAGATCAATTGATCATTACCTGTTAGGTTCACTCTCTCTGGGGCACCTGGCATTGGCCACTGTCGGTAGACAGGATACTGGGCTGGATGAACCTTTGGTCTGGCCCAGTATAGCCATTCTTATGTTCTTATGTTCTAAGCTAAATGAACCCAAAGTTATGGATACAGATATGAGTCAAGGAAGCCAGCAGAGTATCAGAAACCTGGAAAAATCTCTAACTGGATAGGCTCAGACATTTGGTCACAAGCTAAGGTGGTGCAAAAGTTCTGGATTTTTTTAAGCAGAATTGTTTTATAGTTTCTTTAAACAAACACAGCAAGCAGCAAATATTTGGCTACACACTTCTGAAACCCCAAACCATGTTCAGGTTTTGGCAGACTAATTTCAGCTTTTCAATTAAAAAAAAAACAAACAAATTTTGAAGAAAAACATACATTGCCCGTGATTTTTTCTGCTTTTTAAAAACCCCTAGTTTTTGATCCAAAAAAAGTTTTGATGGAAAATATTTGTCCAACCCTTTTAATGATCTTTAGCGCCTTTTAGCACTAGCTGATGCTGAGAATCAGTGACACCTTGTAAAGGTGACTTGAAAAGAAGTTTTCTCAAAACTGGGTTTGTGTCGAGATGTGGAAGGTTTTTAAATGTTTATTTTTCCCAGGGCTTCCCTGGGAGGGGGAGATCAAGTGGGGCAATTTACCCTGGACCCCACAGGAGCCCCCACGAGAATATAATATTCTATAGTATTGCAACTTTTTTTAATGGAAGGGGCCCCTGAAATTGCTTTGCCCCAGGCCCCCTGAATCCTCTGGGCAGCCCTGGTTCATTGAGGCCAAGGTGCTCATGTTGCTCCAGCCCACAGAGAGATGCAGGTGCTCTTCTAGCTGCAGTAATCCTGATAACGATTCTCCTTCCCAGAGGCAATTCTTCTGCACTTGGGGTTTCGGTGCATGCACACCATTCTAGAAAGCCTGGCCTGTGGGCAGACTGCTAATGGCCACAGTCTGTAACATCCAGCTCACGAGTCCTCCTGTTCTGGAGGCTTTTGTGCATCTGGGTCTTTGGACAAAGGCCAGTCTGATCACAACACAAAACTGCTTCTGACCAGGCTGATAGAACTCGGACTGCATCCCGGGGTCACGTCCCTGTGATGGAGACACATTGACTCCGACTTCTTCTCCAAGCACCCGCAGAAGATGTGGGCAGATGCTGTGGCAACCCAGAAGGTAAATGGAATCTAGTCAGCCCCTTTAAAAGGACATGCTGGCTGGGTGCTTAGTTTGTCTGAACTGGTTCACCCGGCTCTGCCTTGAAAAGCAGATGGATCATTCTGGAAATGTGCAAATATAACGGTCTCATGTGGAAACTCCAAATTGAAAGAATCAAATAAAGTCACTTAATTACTATCATCTGACTAAAGGGAGTCTGACTTTGGAAAGGCAGGCAGAGCTGGCTAATAAGCTGCAAATAAATGGTTCTTTAACAGAGTGGCTTTGAGATGCTCTGTTTATCCCATGCATAATTCTGTTGTCTTGTTTTTTCCCTGTTGCCGGGGTTTTTTGTTTGATTTCCTCTAATGGAGACATTAAAGCTTGTCCGGATCAGATTCCAGACACTCCTCCAGCTGCTCACCACGCCTTGATTTTTTGTGTTACATTTTCCTTTAGGACAAGTGAATAATTTATTGACACTGGGATTTTTTTCCCCTGCAGTCGATACACCGAACTAAAGTGAACAAGTGAGCTAGCATAAAGCTGTTTTATAATTCAGGGTCCCAAGGCTGTGCAGTGAAACAGCCTGTCACTGCAACCTTCCTTTCCACTCTCCCTGGCTGAATCACTGCTGGTTCATTGGGCTTCTAGTGGCAGGTGCTTGAACGTCTTCTGCTTCCATGCTACGTGCTTGACTCCGTCAGAACATCTCCTTTCAGCCCCATCGTGGAACAGAACTCTTTGAAATGGATCCCCTCTTTGGCAGTGCTACTTTTGCCACCTCCCTCTATGCTGATAACATACACTCTGGGTTTCCAGCAGATGAGAAAGCCCCCCAGCCTGGTCCATGATGCTTAGCACCAGGACTCCCATTCCTCAAGTTCTTATTCCATTCTTCCCGCTGCCTTTGGGATGGGAGCAATGGGGCAATGCCCTCACTTGCTGCGTTAGGCCTGTGCTATGGCACAATGGGTAAGGAGGAAGAAAGGAGTCCTCCCACTCATCCAGGGGTCAGGCGTGGTGGCAGCCCTGGCACGCCTTGAGTATGATGGACTGCTCCAGGTCTTCTGTTGGTGTTACCCTCTCAGAAGGGATGTTCTTCAGCCCCTCTGCGGATCTGCCCCCCACAGATGAGGAGTTTACAATAA
This sequence comes from Gopherus evgoodei, assembly GCF_007399415.2. Classification (NCBI taxonomy): domain Eukaryota; kingdom Metazoa; phylum Chordata; order Testudines; family Testudinidae; genus Gopherus; species Gopherus evgoodei. The sequence goes on from NC_044334.1 coordinate 4,884,420, forward strand.
ACCCCATGAAATTATTGTCACAGCAAAAGATCAGGCCAAGCTTAGTGGTGACTTTTACCTGTACAGCTCCTCAGACAGGGCAGAATTTGGCCATGGTGCTAATTAACCTTCACACCACTGCAAGGGAGATAGGCCTTATGACCCCCGTTTTATTTCCAGGGACAGTGAGGCACAGACCCGGTAAGCGATTTGCTCAAGGTAACTGAAGGGAGGCTGCCTCTGAGCAGGGATTCAAACACAGGAGCCGATTGTTTTGTCTGTTGTCAACATGCAACTGACAAGATAAAACGGCTCCAGGAGTTCCTAGCTTCCAGTCTTGTGTTCAGAACCCTAGTTCCATGTCTCTCTGCCATGGTGGGAAAAGCGGAAGGTGTCATATCTGCCAAGCATCCATCTCTGGGAATACTCATTCCAGAAAAAGACCTGCATATATTCAGCTCTGTTTACAAAGGAGACGACCATCTACTATATAATTTTACCTCAGCCTAATGTGTGTTGACTCTCTGTGCCCCATTATCACCAATCAATATAACAGTTATTACTTAATGGGCTAAAATTGCAATTCTAATGTTCCAGATCTGCATGTTATATTGCTGCTAATTGGCACAGAACTTATTCAGGAGCTTAATGAAAATGTAAATTCAAACACATAAATCACACAATTATTTCTTAGCCACAAGACAGAGGATGCTAAACCTAATTAAGAAATAAACAAAGTTAATCGGTGAACAGACAACATTTGCTAATCATATGTATGTTGCAAGAAAGAAAGATTAGGCAATAATTTATTAAAGATTCCCCAACCTGTTCCACTCGCTAAAGTTCCTAATAATACAAAGTTCTAGCTTCAAGGAAGCTATGTCCCGATTTTATTAAAGCATTTGTTCTGCTTTAAGGGCTAGTGGGCACCAGAGAACCAAAAAAATATTACTCTGCAAGATGAATAATTGTCCCAATTTAAAATAATAGGGCTGGGGACCAGTTGTGCGGAGGTGATACCTAATGTAGAGTGCAGCCCACTTTGGGTTTAATTATCAGAAGTTAGTGCTTTGCTATCTTAAAAATTAATTCCGATTCAGACATAAAAATTGCAAAAAGGCATAAAGCTGCACACCAATGGCATTTCTCTTTCCAGCTCCTTCTCAAAAACTGCTGCCTGGCACAATTTTTGAACATAAATGGGAATTCTTCTCCCCAAACCTGCCTCTGTCTGTTGCTGATTTGTACAATGAAGTTATTAAAACTCCTTATGGCATTGCAGTGCTTTCTGCAGCCCGGCCAGAATCGAGTGATGTTGCAGATAGGCTGGGGGACTGTGGATTGAGTGCGAGCTCTGATGGAGAAAGACACTTTTTATCCATAAGATATATTGTCTTCAGCGCTATATGGCTCAAGAGGAGAAAGCTGGCCAGGCACCAAAAATGGAACTGACAAAAGTAACCCCCTCCCCGAAAATACTGCAGGTGCAGGCTGTGCTAAGCTCACCTGCCCACCATTAGTCATTTTGAAAAAAAATCGGAACATTGTGAACCTGTTTAATGCACCAAAAAGTGGGACCATCCACTCTGCTAATAGCTCTCAGTTTTAATCTGCTGCCACTCTGTTATCCAATCCTGGGCTCCCCATGCAGCTCGGCTGTCTCCCCTCCAGTACCACCCAGAGCCCCCTGCTAGCCGCCCCTGGCACGCCCCAGAACTCTGCCAGTGCAGCTCAAAACGGCCCCAAAACACCACTCCTCTGTTGCTTTCCCAAGTCTTGATCGCTGCTGAGCTAAGACTTTGGCCAGTCTTGTTGCCCTGCCCCATGCTGATTTGTCTTTTTTAACATGCTGGCTGCTCCTGCAAAATGCCCATGGCTTTAGCTTCTGCCTGTTTTGTTTGTGCTGACAGCACTGGAGGCCCAGCAGTCATTCCTGCACCGGAAGGGTGCTGGTGGAACAGCTTAAATTCCTGCTTCTGTTCCTTTTCCCAGGGCAGCGCCAGGTGAGCTGCTTAACTCTGTGAAGTTTAAGGTTTAAAGTGAACCAAATGACCAGCAGACTCCCAGAGCCAGTTCCGATGCTCTTGCAACTGACACGACAAACACCTAGTGCAAGAGATTATACATTCAAAGTAGATTTGATAAATGCAGCTGCCATTTAGGGATCTACTTCTGAAATGGCCAAGTGACAAGTCCACCTCAACCACAGGTGGTGGGTCAAATCTGGGGCTCGAGGAAGGAAATGTTAAAGGTCCTGAGCTTGTTTTTCCCCCCTGTGGATTCTGATTGCAAAGGGAGGCCCTTCGGTATTTCCCAGCCCCTGAGCGTGATGGTTAATATGAGCTCCCTCCTGCAGATTGCAGTCACCACAGGGCACTGTACCCAAACCGAGTCTAACCTAGACCCACTCCTGCAGCCCCACAGAAATGTGTCTTCGGCCCAAGCCTTTGGTACCAAGGTGAGATTGAGTCAGACGTGTCATTTGCCGTTTTAGATGTGGATGGCTGGTTCACTTGCGGTCCCTAAATGCAGGTGCGTTTATCAAATCTCTCTGTGAACGTGGGCTGGAAGAACAGCAAAGCCGTTGATGATTTAATGCCCAACACAAGATCTCTTTCAATCACTCCGGCCTCTTAGAACGCATGCCAGGGAAGCCAGCTTCCAGCCCCTGTGCAGTTCATGTGTCAGCCACTCAGCTCCCAGCACCACTGCAGAGCCACAGCATACTGGGGAACCCTTCAATTCTCCCCATTGAGCTTGCTTCTCTCGGACAGAGATGGAGCCCTGTTAAACACAGAGCGGAAGATGTTCAGCCTGCCTTGGTTTTCAGGCCCAAAAGGATGTTTTTTCCCTCGTTCTGACACATGGCCACTGTATTACATCGCTACGTGTCATGTTATATCAGCTCAGAGGATGCGGCAAGCCAACAGAACATGACATAATTCAACATGATGAATCCGAGGTTCCTACAAATTTCCTTTTTGACCTGATCTGGGCTGTCAGCACAGATTGCAAGGATCAGATCCAAATGGATTGTGTCTGGGAGAAGCTGAGAGAGAAATGTCCCTGCCTGCACATTTGCATATACCCTAACTAGTGGCCATAAGGATGGCCGCATCAGTCATTCCCCCTCCGAGTCTGACAGTATAAAACCCTTTGGCATTGGCCCATGTCTGTCACCTCAACTCTGCCAAGGACTATACGCCACGTAAGCCTTGTTTGGAGTGAGACCGGCTCTCTGCTGAGGGTGAATTTCATCCTGGGTGAATGAGGCTTAAGAAACTGACTATTATGCAGTTGTAATTTTGCACCTAGACAACTGCTTTTACCCAAGTGCACCATGGACAGGAATGAATTCCGACTCTCAGTGCTCCTCCCAGGTACTTCTGTTAGACAGATGGGCAAGTGGAGTGGCAGAGAAGTTTTGCAGGGAAGTTCAGGGTCACACAGGAAGTTTGTAGCAGAGGTGGGAACCCAGTAGTCCAGGCTCTGAGCCAGTTCCTTGATCTAAGTGCCACATAGTCATGGAACCCTCTGCGTTAGAACCAGGGCTCTGGTAAGTTATTCAGTGCATCTCCCTAGCTATGCGGGTTTGTTGGCAGTGCTGGCAGTGAGCGAGAGTGGCAGGGATCACCCATTCCTGACTTCTGTGACTGAGCTGAAGTTTTCTAACAGAATGCCTTTCTTTAATATTTCTCCACTGCAACCCAAAGAGCTGCTGCTTCTTGATTTTTGCATCTTGAGTATCAAACACCAGATTGACTCACTCTCCGGACCTCACTTCCTTGCCAAATGCCACCTTTCAGACAAGATGCTGCATGAAGTGCTGGGCCTTCACCCTAATCCCCTAATGGGTGTTTGGCTAAGTGGCAGGATCAGCAGCCAATTCTGTGTGATGTCCAGTCTCTCAGCTCATGTCAGACATAAGAGTTAACCGGCAATGGCTTGTATTCATTGTTCTTATAAGTGTGAAATCCACCAGGACATTATATATCATTATTCCTGGAATATTGTGTCCAGTTCTGGGCACCGCATTTCAAGAAAGATGTGGAGAAATTGGAGAGGGTCCAGAGAAGAGCAACAAGAATGATTAAAGGTCTTGAGAACATGACCTATGAAGGAAGGCTGAAGGAATTGGGTTTGTTTAGTTTGGAAAAGAGAAGACTGAGAGGGGACATGATAGCAGTTTTCAGGTATCTAAAAGGGAGTCATCAGGAGGAGGGAGAAAACTTGTTCACCTTAGCCTCCAATGATAGAACAAGAAGCAATGGGCTTAAACTCCAGCAAGGGAGATTTAGGTTGGACATTAGGAAAAAGTTCCTAACTGTCAGGGTAGTTAAACACTGGAATAGATTGCCTAGGGAAGTTGTGGAATCTCCATCTCTGGAGATATTTAAGAGTAGGTTAGATAAATGTCTATTAGGGATGGTCTAGACAGTATTTGGTCCTGCCATGAGGGCAGAGGACTGGACTCGATGACCTCTCGAGGTCCCTTCCAGTCCTAGAGTCTATGAGTCTATGAATCTATATACTTGTCCCCCACAGTGTCAGGAGAGCATCACCTGCACCTCTATGCCTTTAGAGGAAGCTAAAGCCTCAATATTCAGACAAATGTGCATCCCATTGCCTGACTACTTTGCACCTGCATTTGCCTTGATTACACATAGAAATAATCAGTCAGTTTGCGCATGCATAATTGCCCATTCACATTAGGCATCCAACTGCAGGTGCCGTTTGTGAAAATATAGGCCAACATCTCCAGCAAGAACTTCCCTCCATTGTCACAATGCTACAAGCAGCTGGCAAAAGATGGTACTAAATGTTCACACGGAAATCCAGCTGTCAAGCTGGGATAACAAGCTCTTGTGGTAAGAGGCAGAGGGAGTCCAAGCTCATTTCTACAAACTACCAACACATTTGGCTGGATGACTCCTGGGCACGACTAACACAGAACTTCTTTGGGATCTGGGGCATGGAAGGAACAGGTCAGAAGCAGCAGGCGAGGCAATCTTCTCAGGTGAGACATTTGCTAGTCAGAACCATTCTGCTCCTCACTGTGCTGATCTTTGCCTTAACCCAGGAATTTTATGATTTAAGGCTCGAGCTCAGAACACATGGGAAACAGGAGTGAAAAGGGAATGAATGCTGGGTCGCAGACCCAGATGTATCAGGCTGCCTTGCTATATTCCTGACAAGCACTGGATCACATGCTCCACCTTGTCCTTCAACCACTATAAATTATACTTTAAGCTCATGCATCTTCATTTAGTCCAGTGACAAACAGTTCACTTGGGGATTAGTCAGAGCATTTGGCTGTCCTGTGTAACAGCTGATGGGCAAACCTCCATTCAGTCTGCTCATTGACATTGCATTGAGTTTTAACCATGGCCTGAGAAGACAGAATGAATAAGGCTGGATGCGGGGGTTGGGGGGTAAGGGGTGTTTGAAGAACATGTTTTCTTCTTTAGCTTGTTAATGTGCTAGATAAACATCCCTGGCAGAAGAAAATATGATTAGTTATCATTTATCCTAAATGCCACTCCCATGGTCATTATATTTAAAGACAAAAATAAGCCTGTTTAAAACTTTTCGGACATTCAATAAAAGGCCTCCATCTCAATGAGTGCATCGTTAACTTGGTCATAGGTAAACATAATTCGTTTCCTCCCACCACGAAGAGATCTCTGGATTTTTTTTCTAGCGCTAGTGAATGTCTGGAGTTCCATATGACACAGGCTCATACATTCAGGGAACGTCTGCATGCAGCTGCTGCACCTGGAAGGTTAGGGATTGGGGAAATGGCTACAAAGGACAGTACGTAGAGTCTGGGGCTACTTCCAACCTAAAAAAACAGACTAAAACAGAGATTTCTGCAAAGATCATGGCGGTGGCTGGGCTGCATTTCCTTCTGCAGAGAGGTCTAACGTCCATCTAGTTTGGCCCAGAAGTGTGCCTCATTATCCACATACTGCCCTAATTGCTACTGCTCTTCCATGGAGCTGGACAGCCAAGGCTAATTCAGTACCACCTGCAGACAAGCTTGAGCTAGGTGCGAGCAGGCACAATGCACAGTGCCGTCGCTGGAAGCAAACCACAGCGACCACAGCAGGGCTGAATCTGGTTCATTTCGATTGTTTTATCTAATCGCTTCCACATCTCATTGGAAACCGTCTTGTAATTGCCTGAGCTGGACAAGAAAGCAAGCGAGTGAGCTGTGAATTCTAACTAAGACACAAAAGGTAACCTTGCCATCTTCAGCGCTTCACAAATACTAGCTGATCAGTCCCAACAACACCCCTGTGAGGCGGATGCCTTGTGTAACAAAGCCAGGATGCCGTAGGCTCGGTCAAAACTTGGTCACGGAGCATATCTGTGCTAACACCTCTGGAGCATAATTTTCCCTGCAGCCATTAAGTGAAAGCTGCATTTGTCTGGCAACTGCCTCCTGCCCCTTCGGGCTTTGGCAAGCTTTGCATTCTTCAATCCACCTGCCCTGCTCTGGTGCCATCTTCAGCTGCTCTGCTGGTGGGACGTATGTTGCTCTGATGCTTGCTTGGCTCATGACCTCTTTCCAGAGAGCCATGTCGATGAACACATTGCCAAGACAGATGCAGAAGAGGCCAGAAGATAAAAGAAAAGTCACATCAAGAAAACAGGCCAGTGTTTCCTCCTGCATTTTGTGGTGCTTAAGATTTTCCCATCACCACTCATAATAATGCTTTATGGACATCTGGTGTCATGCTCATCCAATCAGGGATAAGATACTACGTGACTTAGGTGACCAATCACAACTACACAAAACAACTCAGATTTTGGATAGTTTAGTATCCCCACTTTACAGGTGAGAACTTGAGGCTAGAAACATGCCCAAGGTCACACAGGACATCTGTGGCAAAGCAAGGAACTGAACCTAGATCCCTTAAATCCTCCACACAACCATCCTTCCTTTCTTTTTCCTCTATATGAGTCAAAATCTGCGCTGTTGTGATTGGTCACCTAAGTCACCTGGTATTATGTCTTGTCCCTGTTTGGATGAATGTGACACCAGACATGTATAAAGTATTGCTGTTATTATTAGAGGTAGTGTGGGAGAAAGTCCACCCAAGGACACAGATCCTGACATTTGTGTTTTTAAATGTAAGACATGAGTTCTGTCCCCTTTAATTCTTACCAGCGATATTTTATCTTATACCTATGGACTGTGGCCTGTGAAATTGCCCTTTTTTGTTTCCTTTCCTAATACAAATGCTTAATATAAAACAAGCTATAAACTACAGAGACCTGATTAAATCCAGGTTTGACACAGCCTTGAGATGACACTTCAAGTTCCATTATCTATCAGGCCTGCAGAACTGGACTGGGCAGATGGCAGTTTCGAGTTTGTTATAAATCTCATGCGTGGCTGGAATATCTTTACTGGCTGGACCAGCCCCTATGTGCAAATGTAGAGACACTGGACTTTATAGCTCTTTGCTGAGATATACAAATGCTGGTTACGCACATTGCAGACCTCATCAAGCATCATTTACTCACAGAAGTTTTTGTAGTTCTCACCACATCAGCTTCTTCCCCACCCTAAAGACAACTGGTCAGGGGAGTTGTCCTTTGTGCCATTAATCACAGGCTTGTCACCCTGCAACTTCCTCCCCAAGAGAGCACTGATGTCACACACTCCTAATGTAAATCCAAGGCAGACTGGAGCAAGTCCAGGAGCAATCAAACTACCTGCACTGCTCTTTACCTCTTTCTAATGGACTATCGGGTACCTGTAAGGAGGACATTGTAGGAAAGTCCTTCGTAGCCACTCATGGTTATGGGAGCCTCTCAAGGCCAGTTCAGAGAGGATGCAAAGGAGAGCCCATTCTAAGGCCATGTCTGCACAAGTGTTAGCAGATGTCGTTACTAGAGACGGTCAGAAAATGGGGGTAAATTTTGTTTATTCAACAACCCAGTTTTCCACAGTAAAATACTTTGACAACCAGCTGGAATAATTACACACCTGAAGATGGTGTTGTAGCATGGAAAGCAACCAAAAGAGAGAGTCCTGCTGGGTCTTTATCTTCCACTTTCTCACAGGTTCCTGCTGGCTGATTTTAACCGCTACAATCCCCTTTCCCTCCCCTTCATGACTTCAGCATGTACATTACACCAACCTACACCCCCTAACCTGACTCACCAATGTGTAACTCACACTGGCATTTATGTCTCAATTTAGTGCTCTGTGTGTGCAGTAGTAACCCTCTTCGCCTTGCATAGGAAAAGCAGCAAAAAACACATTTACATGCACGATGGGTTGGTTGGTTTGTTTGATTAGGTTTATCACATTTTCCTTTTTTTTAACATGTCATTATCACATTCACATCTCTCTCCAGTATAACTGATTCTTGTCCCATATTTTAGAGTAGAGCTTTAGGCACATTTGTAACAATAGTGATGTGATTAGGGCTAAATTAGTGTGATCTGTGTGCTGTAAAGAGCAAGTGTAATGGACAGATGTTGATATAAATTCCTCTGACCTTCTCCAATTACAACCAAGTTCAGCTGAGTATTAATCCCTTCTAGGCATGACTTCATTAAATATAATGTCATGGCCCTGATCCTCAGACTGTGCTCAGACAAACTCAGGAGAGGGAGAGGAAAAGGTCAGTTTACACACATCCTATCTGGTCAGCATCTAGCACAAGTTACAGCAGCCTCAAAGCTGCTCTAACTTACTCCTTGTTGCTTATGGGACCAAGGAGTCATTCCAGCAACAAGGGATCATAGGATATAGATGCAGTATGGCCAAGTCCCCTGTGCGAGGGCACAGGAAAGAGGTGGATTGGAGCAGTGAGCAACCAAGCCAGCATTACAGTCACTGTGTTGTCACACCTGGCCCTGACCCAGGCCCTATTCACTGGACCTTGGAAAAATATCAGCCCTATAAAGAAGCTTTGTCTAAGTCCCTGGATTACATGGGACCTGAGTCTAATTCACCCCTTAAAACCACAACCCCAGTGACAAGAAGCAGAACAAAACCCCCGCCCACCCACCCCTATTATTGTCTTTCTCTGGAAGAAACGTCTCAGCAACTCCAGAGGTTCCAACTCACTTCTCTTTCGAGGAAGTGGCAGGGAAATTTCTTGTGTTCCCCACACTACTCCTCCCTTTTGAGATTGCCAGCTCCCCGGCTTCCCAGTGTCCTTTGGACCAGGAGCAGGAGGTTCAAGGACACAGAGTGAACTCTGGATTCAGGCCTGCCCATTAGTTCGTCTGCAGCATACTATTAATAATAGGGTTTACAAGCTGCCAGGCATTCGGGGCCCCACGGTGCTAGATGCTGAGATGCTTGCACTTCCAATGACATCAGAAGTGGGCACTCAGCACTTTGCAGCAGGTGCAGGATTGGGCCTTCTTTGCTGCTGCTGCTGCTGCTATTTCTGAAATGAGTCCAGCTTTCCGCTAGTGCCAGGCAATGAACGGCACAGCTAACTCGTACCATCCACATAAATCACTGCTGACCAGTCTAATCAGATCCCACTCGCCGATTACAATTCCCGGAAAGTCGGCAGACATATTGGCTCGGTATAGGCTGTCATAGAAGACAGAAATGATTCATGATCAACCGCTCTTGATAAGAAAACAGCCACCGAGCAAACTGTGCTGTTCACATTTCCCAGCTAGACAGCAAAGCCTATAAACTATCTGTGCTTTCAGAGTAATTCTTACCTAACATATGTCTGGAAGGGTAAATGCATTGGCTCATGTCTGGAAAGGGCTTTGAAGAAGAAAAGCATTACAGGGACCATGCAAAGGATGGGGATGGCTGTTTACACACACATTCCCTCAACCCCACTGTACACTGTGAGGGCCAGGCACAAGCTGATCCTAAATTAGCTGGGTGAGCTTCGAAGAATGGTAGCGAGGGTACGATATTTGCCTAGGCTCAGAAGAGCTGGGTTCAGTCTCTGACTCTTCCACACATTCCTGTGATACCTTGGGCAATTCACTTACTCTACTCAGTGCCTCAGTTTGCCAGCTGTGAAATGGGCATAGCACTTCCCTGTCTCACATGGTAGTCATAGATTTTTAAGGCCAGCAGGGACCACTGGAGAGTTTAGTCTGATCTCCTGCATATCACAAGCCATGCAGCCTCACTCATAATGTCTGTCTGAGCTACACTGTATCTTTTAGAAAGATGTCAAATGTTGATCGAACGATTTAAAGGAACAGAGAATGCACCATGTTCCTGGGTAGGTCATTCCAGTGGTTAATTACCCTCACTGTTAAAAAGCTGGGCTTGATTTCTATTCTGAACTTAGCTTGTTTCAGCTTTCAACCACTGGATCTCGTACCTTTTCAAAGAGCCATCTGCTATCAGAAAGCTCTTCCTCATGTAGGTCCTTGTAAACTGGGATTACGTCACTTTGTTACCTTCTCTTGGACTAATATATTGAGCTTCATTAGGTTCTCACAACAAGGCAAGTTTTCAGGCCCCCAAATCATTCTTGGGCCCCTTCTCTGAACACTTCCCAGTTTCTCAAGATTTCTTTTGGAGTGTGGACACCAGAGCTGGACACTGGATCCAGTAATGGCCTCACTAATGCTGTACACTGAGGTAACTTCTCTGCCTATTCCTACTCGATATCCCCGAGGATTATGTTTGCCCTCTTGATACCAGTGTGGCACTGGGACCTCCTGTTCAGTTGATTATCTGCCATGACCCTGACTCAATCACTGCACTCCAGGATAGTGGCTCACACCTTGGAAGCATAACCTACATTTTTCAGCCTAGATGTATGACCTTGCCTTTGGCAGTATTAAAATGCATATTATTTAACTGATCTTACCTTACCCAGTGATCCAGGTCAGTTTGTATAGCTGACTAACTCCCCTAAATCTTAAACCACCCCACCAGTTTTTGTGTCATCTGCAAATTTGACCAGCAACGATTTGATATTTTCTTCCGAATTATTTATCTGTGAGGATCAGATCGATTGATGACTGCAAGATACTCGCTGATGAGGGCTGTATAAGAACCTAGCTAGACAATCAATCATAAAGAAACAATGAAAGATGCTCACAAAAAGGAGAACACACAGAGTAAAGGGAATGTTATTGACCGGATCTGGTCACCTACATGCTGAGTATTTCCTGGTTTGGTAGGAGAGCGTGAAAGGCTCAGCAGACCGAGGATAGGAGCTGGAGCGCAAGGAAGTTTGTTCAGTTGAGCTCCCAGTCTTATGGTTAAGGCAGTGGATGGGCACCCAGATATTCTAGGCTCACCTCCTGACTCAGCAACAGAGTCCTTGGGCAAGCTGCAAAGGACTTAATCCTATGCCTATTGGTGACAATGGAAAGACTCGCACTGGGCACTGGATCAGGCTCTTAAATCTTTATGTCCTGTCTGGGAAAGGGGACTAATCCCCCTCCCTCTGTCTGTCTCCTCCATTTGGACTGTGAGCCCTTGGGGGCAGGGCTTGTCCGTTGCTGTGCGTATGTACAGTGTCCGGCACAATACAACTCTGAGCCTGGCTCGGCCACAAAGCATGACACTCCGCTCTGTTTGCAGTGGCCAGGAAGCAAGAGGCTCAGCGAGAGAAGGCTTGCTCCAAGTTTCAGTGCAAAAAGAGGGAGGGAACAGCAAGGGGTGCTGGGAAAAGCAGGATACAAACAAGCTTCCTTCTCCCCCAGTCGGAAGCAGACTAGACATCTGGTGGGAACCCGCCCACTGGGGGAGCTGCAGGGTCTCACCGGGTGAGGGACCTGGGAGGGGTTTTGTGGAGGACTGGATGGAAGCCCCTGTACCGAGGTGAAGGTTGATTGGACTCCTGTTTACCATGGAAGGAGAGAGCTTCTGGCCAGAGGGATAAACCAGACTAGCTGCCCAACTGCAGAGAGGGAGCTGCAGCACAGGGCAGCTGCAACCAGCCCAGAGAAGCCCCTCTTGCACTCCCAGGAAATAGTGAACAAAGCTGGTTTTCACATGCAGGCTAATGCTGCCATTCCCTAGCTCAGTCCTAGCTGTTTGCCTTTCCCCGACAGATCCAATGGGGACAATGAAATATAGAATAGTACTGGCCATTTACAAGCATGCCTCACTTCACCCCCAGAGCCAGGGAGGAAGGACTCACCTACGATATGGACAGAGAACCTGATGCCCAGAGTTCATGGCCACCCAACAATCCATTTTCAGAGCCAGGGACAGAACCCTCGAGTCCTGACACGTTACCCATCTGCACCACAGTCTCCGTATGCCTTTGACTTTAAAAGATTGCCCACCTGCTCTTCTAATGGATTGCTTCTCATAGCCTCACTGTGATCACAATACGCTAGTAATCGCCTTCTGAACACACCGCCAAAGTCGCTTACCTGCAGCCGTTTCCCACACAAGTGCCAAAGACAGGCTGGTTCATTTTAATTCAAGCAGCATCCCTGTAAGATCCCTTTAACTCCTTCCCAGTCACTGGCAGTGCAGAGAGGAGGTTGTGTGATGGGAGCCTGGCAGTGCATGACTCTGACCAGCTGATGAAGGCTCCTGGTGCTCACATACAATTATAGAATATCAGAGTTGGAAGGGACCTCAGGAGGTCATCTAGTCCAAACCCCTGCTCAAAGCAGGACCTTAAAATCCTCTAAGGATGGAGATTCCACCACCTCCCTAGGTAATGCATTCCAGTGCTTCACCACCCTCTTAGTGAAACAGCTGAACCAAACTTGACTGCTCTCCCAGAAAGCCCTCCCAGCAGCGTTAGCAAGCCAGGGTCTAGCTTTTAACAGTTAGTGTGATTTTGGGAGTCATTGAAGTGAGAGATTCAGGGCACCAGTCTGAAAGAGGCATGATGCAGGCAGTAGTCGGGAAAGCTGTCCCCAGGCAGCCCAGCCACAACCTCCTTCCGGATCTCCAACCAACATCTGCTCTTGCTTTTCAGTCCCTGGCTCCACACTGCTCTCCCAGGGTATCCAGCTCCTGAATGGCAGCATGCCCTCTGTCCGGGCCTGGGTCCTCACACCACTTTTCTGATGTCCCTCCCGCCTGAACTGCTATTCCTGTCCATATCTCTCACGCCTGATCTGTGGCACCTCATGACAGCTAGGAGTTGGCCTTGATTGCAATGGAACTAGGTGGCAGAGTAAAGGGAGCAGAATTGGGTCCGTGGATGGCAAGTGTTCTGGGATAAGGAAGCTGTCTTTAGTCATGCGAAGTGCCATGAACATCTATAGAACTGTAGAAACGACGCATTCCATATGAACTGCAGAACGTGCAGTGGTCTGCTGAGTACCTATGCCGATGGGGAGTTCTCCAATTGGAGCAGATAATCTACCTCCTAGAAAGGCGGTAGCTAGGTCAATGGAAGAATTTTTCCATCAACCTAGTACTGTCTAAAGGAGGAACTAGCTTGGTTAACTACATCACGGCGGTGGGGGGAGGGGATTTTTCACACCCCTGAGTAGCATAGCTGGGCCGACCTAAAGTTTTAGAGTAGGCAGGCCTTATTTCAAATTCACACCCCTTCAAACATTCATCATGCTGGGAATCTGGAGAGGGCCCAGACATTAGATTTTTTTCACCCTGGTCTCTCTACAGAGTATCTTTAGAGTAAAGTCACACATTCCTCCTTGCTATTTATTTTTACATGTTAAGAGCCAATAGTGTGCCTGACACTGCCCAAAGCCGCCAGCTGGTGCCATCAAGGAATCAGCATGTTAACGAGAACTGGCTGGGACCAAGTGGAGGGTTGTTTTGTTTGGGGTTTTGGTCAGAAAGTGTCAAAATTGAAACTTTTCATGGGAATATGCCAGTTTTGATGAAACTTTTCTTAGAAAAGAGCTCTCGGGTCCAGGATGGACTCTCCACTCCAAGTTAGAACAGGCCACTTGAGAGTAGCCATTGCTGGTGGGTTGGACACTCCCCTGTGATGTGGGAGAACCGCAGAGCAGGAACGTGACCCTGGCTTTCCCATATGCTAGGAGAGTTCCATACACAACAGGCTATGGGCTAGCGTGAGCTGGATTGGTCACTGCCCTCTTTAGCAAAAAAAACCCAACCACAACTTCTGAAGGGATCCCTTTTGTCCCAGTGCAGAACAGGAAAATGTTTGAAATCTCAATTTTCCTGGAATGAGAGGAACATTTCCTGCCCAGCCCCAGTGCCCACACCTGGAGTAAATCCAGAATAGCGCCTTGTGTAGCCTGGCGCCTAGGATTTACGTGGGATTTGGACAGGAGGCTGGTCCTTCACCTAGCAGGAATGTCACCCACGGACTCTGAATGCCTGGCCTTAAAATGGTTCTATCACAAACACTACAGTTTTGCTCTGAGCTCATTTGGCCTCTCTCCTCATGAGCCTCTCAGAGAAAACAATGGGGTGAGATTTCAATACTCATCATTATCAGCTACTGGCACACAAAGCCGGCTGCTTGCGGCATTTCTAGGTAACCCTAAACAGGCTTCTTCACCTGAGCCCCAATCTCTAGTGACCTGCCTGCAGCTCTAATTACTGTGTCTTTTATGAGTCATCCAGGATTTTTTTAAAAATCTACATTCATTAAGCCCATTTTCCCACAGCCAGGCTAAGCAGTTTGTAGAAAGCCTATATCATTAGGTTAATGATTCTCAGTAAATTATTCCAAACACAGCCCAGTTAATCCAGAAAATGGAACATTAATGTTGATGGATCAGTCAGCTGCCATCATGCAATAACCTGAGATAACACTAAATGCATAAGGTAGAGGTCCTCTAATAGGAGAATGTTTATCAGTGTTAAATTCTCATTTGATAATATGTGATGTGAAACATTTCTGGTTCATCTCACAGGCCTGGCTGCCTGACCTGGTGTTATTTTGGAGTCATAGACAAATTGATGTACTAAAGGATATGGATGATTTCTGTCTCACTTCATTCCTGCCTCCTACTTCTCATTTAATTTTGACATATATCTGTCACTGAAGCAACCGGTTTAGTTTAAAGCCATGGCCATGTTTGGAGCTGATGAACAGGGGCATGATAGACAGCTAGCAGATAGATCCTGCTATGTTGGACTCAATGCTGTCATTACAAAGCAGAATTAATTTATACCAGGTATCTCGCCATTGAATGATGCATCTGTGTTTTGGTCTTTCAGCCGCAGAAATTGGGTTGTCAACTGTCCCACGTGTTGATACCTCTTTAAGTGAAATTTGCACCTTGAGCAGAAGGCTAGCATGAGGCTAGCGAACCGCATACATGCTCCAAGTAGGGTCTTGAGCCGGCCCTCTGTGCAGGAGTAAATTTCGCCCAATGTGTTTGGAGGGGGTGTTTCCCTAATAAACCTCAGCGTGTCAAGAAATTCCTGGCTTGATAGGACTAGTGCAGTGTGGCCAATGCAGCAGCTTTTGGGGTGTAAGTTTATTCAGCAGCCAAACCTGGAAGAAGCCTAGAAGCCTATTAGTTTGAAGGATGTAAAGTAACTTGGAACGTTCTCTGGTTCCGTTCCATAACACTCTGGGGAGCAGGCACCAATGGGGTCTGCTCACGGGATAAAATCCAGTGTACATGGCACACAGGCCTTGTCCTGGCCTTCTGATTTCTGCATTATACATTTAAATACACCTCACTGCAGAGTTCAGCAAGACTTCCAAAGTAGCTTGCTGGCGTAAAGCAAGGAGCAGAGGCAATGGTGCTCAGTGTTCACAGCTGCCCTTGTGCGCCGCTGGTGCGGTTTCTCATGCTTTCCTATCTCCGGGGGAATGTGCCTCAGGGCTAGGGCTTGCTTTGAGTATACATGACCTAAGCAATATGCAATGTGAGCAGGGGCTCTGACACGAACGTAGCCTGCTAAAAACAGAAACTCCAACACCTAGGTGTAGACATCCAAAAGGGAGTGGGGATTTTGGGTGCTGAGCACCTGCCCTGTCAAAATGAGTCACCTTGAAAGTGTTTCAATTTGGGCAGTCATAGTCACTGGCCAGCTCCCTTCTGCCATCTGCATTCCAGGCCGACTGCCAGCTCCTCCTACCCACAGTTTGTTTCGTGGCAGCGCCTAGGGGTCAGAGCCCCATTGTGATATGTGCTGTCCAAATGCATAATCCAATGACAGTCCCAGCCCCCAAGAACTTCCAGTCCAAGCAGAAAAGAGACGACATGAAGTTACACCAGTCAAACAGGGGAGCGCAAGGTACCCAGGAGACAATACTGATAACATGGTCAGCAGTCGTGCCAGCGCACCGGCTGCCTAGCTTTGTGTAGGGTTAGGCATCAGAGCAGAGGAAAGCTTTAAAATTCCCCTGTATTCCTAATAACTAATAGGGGCAAGGAATGCCACATTGAGTTGAGCTTTCTTCCATCCTCCTCTCTATTAGCCTCATCATGAGCTCCACTTTGGATCACGCTATTCGCCGCTAGGCACAAATCTGGTAGTGCCAGATTCCCCTCTCCTGTGCAAAATTCCTTTCTCTGGCCTCTGGGGTAAAGATGCCCCCTTTCTGGGGGATGAAGAAAATGGAAAAGCATCCTGAAAAGCAAAGCTTTCGGGGAGGAGAAGTACCTCTGTACACAGAGCTAGTCAGCTTGTTCATTGCAGACTTATCCCATTCATTCTGGCAAAACTTGGCAGGACCAATTGAAAGTGAAGAAAAGATTCACTTGAAAATCGGGCTGACCCACACCACCAAGTTTTGCACCACTCTGATCTCTGCACTAAATTCCTCTCAGAACAGTTAAAACCCACTGCTGGTCCCTGGCCCTCCTGAGTATATGCACTTCTGTTGCAGGGGAAAGAAATAACAGAGTATGTGGATGCCAGTAGATACCTTAGCCGGTTCCATAACACACTCTGTATGCATAGGTTTTTTTTGAAGCTGAGATTTTCCAAAGAAGCCGAAAGGAGGCAGTGCCTAAAACCACTTGAAAGCCCATGAGGTTGGTACACCTAACTCCCTTCAGGTCCTCTGGAAATACCAGCTTGAGCCTTTTATTAACAGACAAAGACTAGATAGCCTGGGGCCAATTCTGCTCTGATACATGGTGTAACTCCCCCATAATTCCACTGATTTGAGTTATTCTGGATTTACACCAGTGTAATTGAGAGGGGAATCAGACCCAGGTTGTACAGTGCTGTAAGTATTTGCAACCCATCTAGACTACACTTCTAGATGCTGCTGCTGTCGCTTGAGATGCCACTTCAACGAATGCACTGTAGTGGTGTAGAGGGACCACAGCAGCTGTATCGATCTGTGATGAACACAGCCTAGCACCAGCTAATCTCTGCTAACGCTGCCAAAGGCTTCCTTCAGTTTAACTGGTAATGCCAGGGTCTTTGGAGCCATAGGGCTCAGGCTTCTTTCCCTGAGATGCACATGTATGTTATACTGACCTCGTTTCTGTCTGCCTGCAGCACATGGATTCCCTTCTGCGGTCAGCAAGCTAGTCCATGCCTGCAGAGTCCGGATCAGTATTTAGGGACAACTCTGTGTATTTAGTCTAGGACTGCGGTTCTCAAACTATGGGGCAGGCCTCCGGGAATGTGTCGAGGGAGGGGCAAGCTGTGTGGGTGTGTTTCTTTAAGACCTGTGTCAACCCCTGGTGGCTGGGGCTCATGCAGAAGGGCCGTGCACATGCAGGAAGTGAGGATAAATGGGACGGCTGGAACCCCACCGCTTGGGCTCTCCTCTCTCCCCACCCCAATCCCACACCTGGAGGAGGTGGGGCTCCGGCTGTCAGCCCCGGGGTGGCGGCAGCAGCAGCGCAGACGTGAGGGCGGCTGTGAAAAGGGATCCTGACAACTATCGCTTTTCACATCGCTTCCCTAACGTCTGTGCTGCTGCGCCAGGGCTGGCCTCGGAGCTGGGCGCCCGGCCAGCTGCTGCTGCTCTCCACTCTGCCTTCAGAGCTGTGGGGTGGTATAGCACTCGAGGGAGGGGGCCTAAACAACCACAGAAACAAAGAAGAGGGGGCCCAATCAAATAAGTTTGAGAACCGTTGGTCCAGGAGTGTGACAGCCAGAGAGAACAGCAGGAGCTGTGCGTGTCCAGCAGTCTCAATACCTGCCTCCATCATGGTGCACCCTGTACAGAGCTGGATTGCTAGTGAGCAGCCCGAAGGTTATAACCAACCGAGACGGGTGTCCAGAATCTACGTAACATTTGTAACCTCTGATCTGAACCTCTCCCACCTCCAACAGCGGTAGAGCAACTTGCGATTCCAGCTGAGACCAGCCCCTGGGCTCAGTATCCCTGAAATAACTGCATGCACCTGTTAAATGATAGACCTGGGGGAAGCCTCTAGCTTCGCTGTTAATGACAGCTTGCAAACGGAGAGGTGACTCCTCATTCTTCCCGCTCATTCCTCATGCTGCCTGCCAAATGATAGTTGCCCCGGGGGCGAGTGGCACTTTTATGCCCTGTGATCTTTTGCTCACCCAGTCCTTTCTCTTTCCTTCTTGTTGTTCAGCAGTAGCTGAGAACTGGTGCATTCAGCAGCTGCTGCAGTAGCAAAGGTGTTTCCATGTCAGCTCAGGAAACATGTCTGACATCAGCAATTGGAGGGAGAACTCCATTTTCCCCAGAGCTGCCTCGATGGTTTAAACCAGGCTCACGTTTCCATGGGGCTGTTGCTACCTGAAAGTGAGTCCCGTGGAGCTGTAGGAGTGGGGCTGGGCCCAATTGGTTTATTGGCTGGGATTAGCAGGACTCAGGTTTTCTCACCCCAGTTTTGTGTCTGACTCACAACAGGCTTGACTTTTCCGAACGTCTCCCAAGGTCGCGTTAGTACCAGCGAAGAAAAACGACTGCGAAGGAGGGAGGTCAGGAACCGGCACTTGTAAGGAGTGAGACTCTAGTGGTGCTTTGCAGCTCTCTTGTCCTGCAGGCCTGACAAGAAACAACCTGTCACAGAGCCCAGGAGTGTCCATGCGAAGGGGGCCAATCTGGAACGAGAGAATGAACGGGCATGAAGGTAGGGGCCCCTGTGGGATGAAGGGGATGCTACTTCTGTGGGGGCACTTGGGTCTCTAGCTAGAAGGCTCTTCTTGGTGGACAGAAACCAGGGGCTGCTGCCAGGATGGAGGGTGACAGAAGCAGAGTTAAGTTGTGACTGTTCAGTTCTGGCACCCATGGACCATCATTAAGGGCCAGTGGGGCTCACACTATGAGGTGGGAGAGGGCCAGCCTTGACGTGGTTGGGTTGGGCTGCAAGCTTCCCATACCTTTTACATTGGGCCAGAGCATGGGAGTAAGGGGGGCATGGCCGGCAGCATGTTTTGCTTAGCAGGCCTCAGCTGCCAGAATAGCCCCAAGGGGAGGCCAGGCAGAGAATGAGCTGCCAGAGATTTGAACCTCAAGGGCTGTTCTTGCGACCTTGAGGTCTGAGGGTCCATAACAGCACAGAGGGCCTCTCTTGTCCTCCCTGGCTTTGCTATACATCCAACTGCCTGGTCCTGAGGAATGTGGCCTTGTGTATTTAAAAGACCCAAGGAGCAGGGAGGAGCTGGCTGGCACATCTGTTGTGTATAGACCCATCTCCATGGTATCTACCCCTTGTTACGAGTTTCGCCATGAAAACAGCAAAACCATCCACCCTGTCCTCTGCCGTACTCCCCCTGGCCATGCATGCATCAGCCGCTGGAGGAAGGTATTTCTAGGAATGGCAGAACCCTGCCCGGCAGCCATTCATTCCTCCTCTCCTATGTTGGCAAAGAGAAGGGCTTCCATCACTCATGGTCAGGAGAGCATTGGCGTGTAGAGACCTTTCCTCTGCCAGGCATTCGGAATGGTGTAGTGGCTTAAAGTGCCATGGCCTCACCTCACGGGTCTTCAAAGCAGCCATCCTGGACTGCACTCTGTCTCGGAGAGATCCTCCAGGCTGATTGAACCAGCGTTGATTCCTGAACGATTTGGTAACTCCACTGAGACGGCCAACATATTGCCCCATACACACAGTATGACTGTCTTATGTAAGGGGGGCTGGGAAGTGATCTAAGGACGACCTGGGCATTTGTAGGGTTCTGGCTGGAAATAATTTTGTTCTGCACCATGTGAGTGTTAACATTCTCTGGAAGTAACTGTATTCTCAGTGGAAATAGGAACCACTGCAATACCACTGAATTATTCCAGATCAAGCAGGTCATATTTGTTGATAGAACAAACAAAGGGGGGAGTTGGGGGGGGTGAGAGGGAGGGGAACAGGCCTCATTAAACTGAGTGTTCTGGTAAAGCAGCAGCTAGGGTTTAACTTAGTTGCTTTCCTTTTAAAATGTTCTGAAGTGCAGCAGCTCTGCACTGCACTGACATCCAAAGCCATCGGGGACAGGAGCTAACATCTGTTTGGATCTCAAATCTACCAATCTTTTACTGATCTTTTTGCACTCTTAAAACCAGACTCGCTTCTTTAACCCTTCAAACAGCCATTTGATTTCATTATAGTTATAAATTAAGAAAATCGCAGTATATTGCCCTGTGTCAGAGAGCTACAGTCAGGCTTGTTCTTCTAGAGGCAACTGATCATCCGTAAAAGTGAACTGGGCGCTTGCGACACACAGCAACAGGGCCACTCCAGGCGTTTGCCGCCCCCAGCAGGAAAAAAAAAAATAGAAGCCGTGATTGCGATCTGCGGCAAGTCAGCAGCTGTCCTTCACTCTGACCGGAGGGGAGGGACCCTCCACCAAATTGCTGCTGAATAGCTGGACCTGCCGCCCCTCTCAGTAGTGGCCGCCCCAAGCACCTGCTTGCAAAGCTGGTGCCTGGAGTCAGCCCTGATGGCAGAGGCTCCAACCACTCAACCATCAATGTGCTCGGAGCAGAGCCGGACACATGGAAAGCCTTTCTCCACCCTGGCTCTAGCGTCCCCTGCATTTTCTCTAGCTTGCTCGAGCTCTATTCCGGGGCAGGCCTC
Organism: Gopherus evgoodei; assembly: GCF_007399415.2. NCBI lineage: Eukaryota > Metazoa > Chordata > Testudines > Testudinidae > Gopherus > Gopherus evgoodei. Next base: position 4,905,246 of record NC_044334.1, read on the forward strand.
AGAGCCCTCTTAATGGGGGGGGAGGATCCCCTGCCCAGAGTGGGCCCTGAGGGAAAGCTTAGAGGCTGAATGGAGCAGAAAATTTCTGTTTGTTAGGTGAGCCGGAATGCCCAATACATGAATATTTCATGACTTTACACTTTCCAGGCCCTCTGGTTTTCCTCCCTTATCAGCACTTCTGTGAGTGATTTCGTGGCCCTGCCTGTGACACCAACTCACTTAAGACTCATCAGCATCAGAGCTGTCGAAAGTGAGTTGGCAGCCGGCAGTGAAGGGAATAAGCCCATGCGCTTGCGGAGTCTGAATTGCTGGAACAGCCCAGAGAACGCAGAAGAAGCAAGAGCCGTTGGAGATTTATCACAGAACTCCTCTTTCAGCAGATCGCACCGAGCCTCTAGCTGGAGCAATCGGAGTTACATGGACAGTGATGGTACCACATGCCTCCAGATGTTCTCCAGGCCTTCTCACTTGTGGGGCAGACACCATCTTCCTCATTTGCCTCCCCTTTTGGGAAAGGAGGGACATAAGCCAAGGAAAAGCAGGAGGTGAGGGAGCCCACCCAGGACCCTGGATACAAATCCCTGGAGAGAGGCTCCTGAAAGGTCCTTGGTGGGCAGACTAATCCCAAGAGATAATCTGGTGTTAGAACAAGAAAGTGTATTAAGGCGATCCGGCAGCTCAGGGACTATGTTCCTCTGTACGTACAAGGGCCTAGTACAACGGGGGGGTGTCTGCCCCAACTGGATGCCACTGTAGTGGAAATTATCCATGTTGACTAATGAATTGCCTCTGAGCTGATCCAGGCCCAGGTGATCTCCAAACCCCCAAGGGTGCATTGGGAAAACAAGAAGAGCAATTGGACATTGCAGGTTATAAAAACCTCAGCCACTGTGAACGCTGAGCCCCCGACACATCCAACCGCCCACCTCTCCAGACTGCACCTCAGAGGCTGCACCATGTGTGTCTAAAGGACACTGAGGTTATGACCCTCTCTTTAAAATGTCCTAGCTGAGATAACATTAGCACCTTTGATTCTTAAACCTGTGCATGGTTTTGATGGTGTAACTTTTTCTTTCCCTCGGCCAGGGTGATGACACTAAAGGCCAGTATTTCACTGGCTGGGGTCTGTGCAACTCTCCTTTTACAGCTTGCCCTCAGTGATGTTGAACTGTTGTAAAAACTGGAAGGCTGCGAGGTGACTTGAGCCCCCCGTTTCTCACCGGGTTTTGCTCGCTGGTTCTCAGTTCAGCGTTGTGCTGTTACATGCTGCAGTGCACAAGAGCTAACACTCTTGTTTGCGCTGCATTTTTACAATAACGTGAGGAAAGTACTGCTGCAGGGCTTTAGAAATTACCGCAAGCACAGAACTAAGGCCAGATCCTTAGGTGGTGTAAAAGGAAGTCATGCCGTGGCAGTGACATCATGCGTTTGCCTTTGGATTCCAGATTAACTAACTGTGTGTCCTCTAAATACAAATGAAATTCTACCCCTGCCATGGTCCCCATGAGGAAAATCATATGATGAGATGTGAAAACATGACCTCCATGTAAACAATCCCTCACACTGTTTAAAAATCTGTTAGCTTATTGATTTAGGGCTCTTGCCTCGGTTTGTGTTCAAGCAGAAATCTTATCATAATTCCTGTATCACTACCAACACCAAACAGCAGTTCAGCCTGGTATTATTCAGAGGGAACTGTGCCCTTCACCAGAGCCCGGTGCAGCTGCAGGTGTGTGTAATGAGGAACTCTGAGCTGAGGAACGCGGATCGGCTCCTAGGCAGCATTTGACATAGTGCTGTGCCAGCACCAACAGCCCAGCTGTTTAGGACTGAAGCAGCTGAAATTATTTCAAGACATGCAATGAATTTTCTTTCTTTAACCTGCCGTCAGAAGAAAACCAGCCCCTCCACGCGCTTTGCATACAGCGGCCACCCCGGCCAGCTTCACGTACAGCAGTGATACCCAGCAACTGCGCCGTTCTCCACGAGAGCTGTCGGGGAAGACTGGGATATGCCGGGTAGCATCTGGTTGGCCTCTGTCCCCATACTGGAGTATCTCCGGTGTCAGTGACAGGAAGGATCCAAAAGCCACTGGTGGGTTCATGGCCAATGACAGATGAGTGGCTACTCTTGTCACAGTGTGACGGCCGCCTCTTTGGTACCCACACTGGTGCTGCACCAGGGCCTCCAGCCCTGAAGCGTGAGTGGCTACAGCCTGGATTAAAGACCCAGGGTGCTGTAGCATGGGAGCTAAGTCAGCTCTGACCCTCTGCCAGTCAGCACAGAGGTGATCTGTGACACACGCCTACAGCACTGGGTTATGCTAACCATACTGGCAAAGTCACCAGTCAAATTGGCTCTGATCAGCTCTTTTGCTGGTCATCTTGGCAAAGCAGGCTGAATCAGCTGTGAAGACCAACCACTCTACCCAGCATCCCAACCTGCGCCATCGCTGGGTGTGTCTATTCTGTAATCATAGTGTGTGGTTACAGGACAGACATATACACAGAGCAAAATGGTAGCAACCACACACTGCTGGCACTGCGGCCATCCTGCAAATAATCAGCAGATGTCAGCAACTAGGGCTAGCAGTCTGGTCCTCGTTGTCAGCCCCAGCTTCCCTTTAAAAACCTATTATCAACCATAACAAAGAAATCTCGGTCCTCCAGATGCTAATGTTGTGATCTACGGTGGTAACTACTGATTCGGAGCAACAAGTCGGCTGTGCATTTGACAAAGGAGTTACATGTTGCTCTACCAGAAGGGTTTCTATTATAAAGATAAATTGCTTTGTTTGAAAATGCTCCTTTCCACGTTGGTATTTGAAAGTCATCGCATTACAGATGTATTCTTTCCTCTCTCCTTATCAAGTTCATTGGCATTTAGAAAAGCACATTTTAGGTCAGTTCTTTTTCCTTCAGACCCAAGGAAAAAGAAGAGATTTGGCCTTTTGTAAGTAAAATCACAAGTTTCCCTATACACAGCTAATACCTAGGGTCTCTTATCTCTGGCTGGAGAATCTTCCACTCGCTCTGGATTTGTGACTGGCCTGAGAGATAGAAGTTTTGTTTGATATGGCCCCCTGAGGTAAGGTATTGAAATAACGGTTTATTCATAGCCTAGGAAGGCACAGGCAAAATCACTGGAGTGAAGAAGTTTAGGGGGTGGAGGGGACAGGGAAAATGTTGTCTGTCACAGAGACATTTGATTCCCTCAGCTGAGTCATAGTATATTATCCAGCGAGCCGAGGGATACACACAGGGTCAGCGGGTGGAGGGAAATGGGCTTGGTTGTACAACAAAAAGCAAGAGGATCGGGTCAGCTGGAAAGTTCACCCTACAGCACTCCCTCGGGCTGGAGGAGACAGGAATTGTCTGATGCGTGGTTCAGCCAGCTGCCCGCAGATCCCGCCCTGAGTGAGAAATGCCATTATGGGATCCAGGAGGTCACAGTTCATGTTGGCAAAGAAGTGGCATTTCGTGAACAGAAAGAAGTTGGTATGGCCTCGACCCAGTGACTGGAAATTCCCTGTTAGCTTAAGGGGCGGGGGCCTGTATCCCTGGACCAGGAGACCTCAGGGTTCTCTCCCAACTGAAAAGGGGAAGAGCCTCTCAATCTCACAACCATTTTGTTCCCATGTGCAGCTCTCCTTGCCTTGTCTGGACACGGCTCTTACAGAAGGTGGCACAGCCCATTAATGCCTGCATCCTATAACTCCAGAGGACGTTATAGTTTGAGGATATCTCCATCTGAGCCCTGGCCATTGATCCAGGCAAAGGCATTCCCAAAAAACTCCCTTGGAAAGAGACTCTGTCTGCTTTTTTCTCCAGCAAAGATATTTCTAATGCTCTGTCACTATGGCATCAAGGCAATGGCTCTAGGGGAAAGTTCCTTCCCGGCTCTGAATCTAGCAGTCAGTTCAGCCTGTGCATACTGAGTGCCACCCGTCTAATGTTCTCCTTCACCAAACCAAACTTGTTTGGCTCTGTAACCTGTGGTAACTCTGATGTATAATCATGTTTTATCCAGCGCTCAGTAATATGCTAGCACCACCATGGGATTGCACCAAACGTATTGCTGTGACGGGAATACTGCAACAAAAACACTTGGGCCGTGGCTGGAAGAGAATAGTCTGGGCCAAACTTGCTGCAGGTGGAAATTTAGTCAATTCCACTAAGGGAGAAACAGCTGCTTCTGCAAGTGGTGAATTTGTATCTGCTGTATGTGTGAGGGCCACCCTGTCTCAGCCATGAGGCTCCTGGCAGATACTTTCTAAGTAAACTGGTTCTGCTCCTCTCCCCTGGTATAATTATGTGAGGTCCAGACCAACCCTGGCCATTTCCAACACCTCATTTAAAAACCACAGAAGTCAGAGAAAACCTCTGTCTGCACCCAGTCCATGTCAAAGCCAAAAGGCATCTTAGATGGTACAAATACCATCCCCACCCAGGGCATGTATTTTTAGGCTCCTCTTCCACAGATCTGACTTGCTTTATAATTTGCTAATTATATTCCCGGGTGCTCTTTGCTGCTCTGTGCATGTGGCATTCCTGTTGCTTGGGGCGTTCCACTTACAAATCAATGACTTTAAGCCAGCACTTCAGCGTGGTGACAGAGCCCACCCTAGGAACGGCATCAAATTAGCTGCTCTGAGAATACACCCGTCCTAAACCAGGCTCTTCCATTGCCTGGAAAGGTTTGGTCTCTAGAGAAATAACCTCGGCAATATCTGAGCGTGTGCAACCTAGAGTCTGGACTTACCTTCTACCGTCAGTGCTGGATCATCAATGACTTTTGTGCTAATTTATTACAGCATGTACTAAAGCCAACTGATTGTGGTTGTTACCTCCACTGCTCACCACTTCCAGACTGGGCAGGCTTCATCTGTCATCTATGAAGCCACAATATGGCAGGGTGGTGTCTGCATGCTCTCAAACTAAGTCAGTAAATGTGCCCAAGTCTCAGTAATACTACAAAAGAAGGGGAATGTCTGTTCTGCAGCATAGAGTTATAGTAATGGGCTGGAAGGGACCTCACGAGGCAGGACCAAGGAACGTAGACCATCCCTGACAGGTGTTTGCCCACCCTGTTCTTAAACATCTCCAATGAAGGCAATTCAACAACTCCCTGTTCCAGATCTTAACTCCCCTTATAGTTAGAAAGATTTCCCTAATATCGGACCTATTTCCCCCTTGCTGTAGATTAAGCCCATTACTTCTTATCCCACCTTCAGTGGAGAACACGCATGGAGCAAACCCTATTTTTGGAGAGTGCAGTTATTCAGCAAGAGAATATTAGGCAGGGTGTAGAGAAGGGATAACTACTATGTAGATCTGGTTCACTGAATTTGGAATGGTCCAATCCATAGGCTCCAGGCACACACAATGACAAAGCGAACCCAAAGATTTGACTTTTTGTACCCACGCCCATCAGCACTACTGTGAACGCTCTCCTCAAACCGCAGCACGCCCTCCTAACCTGCCCTTCACAAATGCCTGGTAAAGAGAGACATCTGGAGCATGCCAGGAAGGGCAATAGCCCTCAACTGGGGGAGGGATAGCTCAGTGGTTTGAGCATTGGCCTGCTAAACCCAGGGTTGTGAGTTCAATCCTTGCAGGGGCCATTTAGAGAAGTGGGGATTGGTCCTGCTTTGAGCAGGGGGTTGGACTAGATGATCTCCTGAGGTCCTTTCCAACCCTAATAATCTATGATTCTATCCCATCAAGGAGGAGGGTGAGTTCCAGTCTCAAGAACCCCACATCTAACTTCCTGCCAACGGCCCCAGCCCATTTCAATGGAGGGGGTGGTGCCTAGCACAAGCACCTTACATTAGAGAGCTCCAGCTGGTGCAACTACCTAGAGCCTCCCCTTCATTTCAGATGGATACAACACTTGCTCTCATGACATATCCTAACCTGCCGGGTGGCGTAGTTGTGAGCTGTTCAGCGGTTGCTGTGCCTTCCCCCAGAACTGGCTGCTCTTTGTGGGTTAGTCACTCAATCTGCCCTCTCCTGAATTCACAGCAAAGCTCCATGCAAACTCTGTACATCAGTAACAAGAGCCTGACATCTCCCACTGGTCTCCTGTGACAATTCCAAAGCAATGAATTGGTTACAGGGTGGGAGCCGGGCAGTATTTTTCTAGTTCCCTGACTGGCTAAGCCTACACCATGTGACCAGGCTCAGCTAGTGCCTTGCTGGTATGTCTAGACTTTCTTGCTGGGGTTTCTTTTTCCCATGGTCCTGGCCCCTGAGATTTCCTTAGCAGTCAAGTAAGACTCTCATTGGCTGTGTCTCTGTCTGATCCCAGGAAGAGCGCTCTGCTGCTCCCTGCTACCCTGCATAGGGGCTAATCCATAGGAGATCAGTGATCCTGCCCAGTTTCCCTAAAGACACTATTGCTTTCATCTTTTCAATACGGGCGGGGGGGGGGGGTGACGGGTAGAAAAGACTCCAGGTGATTGGTCTGCTCCTTTGCTGCTCTTTCATCACTATGTATCCCTGAGCTGGTATGCTGCGACCCTCCGCCCACAGGCCAGGAACACAAGCAGTTCACGTGGCTGCCCGGGTAATGTAGAAAAAGGAATTCTAGAGAAGGTACTAATACGAATTTGAGCTTGTAGTGAACTCTGAAGCCGTCTAGAGGGCACAAATGAGACAAAGGCACTGCTGCATCAAGAGAACAAAAGGAAGAGTTGTTCATGGCCAAGACTTTTTGAAGTCATTATTGTGCATCGGGGGAGGACCCTTCCCCGTTCCTGGGTTTGCTGCAGACTTGTGCCTACCGAGGAGATGCACAATTGTTCTCTACAAGGATCTCTGGATGCTCTTAAACGTCTAGTGGTTGCATGGATTTTGGTCCTACATTTTTTGTCCCAAACTCTTTTCGGTTCCTTGGCCTTATTTATGGATATCAAGCTTCCCCCATCCCTCTTCCTAGTAACCCAGGGAGATCAACAGAGGCAGAAACAACCTAGCCCTGGAAGATGGTGACCAATAGTGAAAAGCCTGGTCATTTTGCAGCTGAGGCCTTTACTGTCCAACCAAGCAGGCTTTACCCCTCCAAATACAGCTGGGCTCTCGCTCACTCAAGGCAACACTCACTTCTGTGCAAAGGGCCAGCCCAGAGCCTCTCTCACCACCTCAGTGTGGCAAAGGGCTTGTCCCAGCCTGCTGCATAGGAGTGTTTATTTTTCCCTGTCCCAATTCAGATTTTTCCTGATCGATTAGTTTGGGCAAAGGTTCAGACTGGGTTTTGCATATAGCTGAACTGGTTGGCCAATCTTAAAAATACCAAGGTACCATATTAAATAGCTGATTGTGTTAAAGCAAATCATATGGCACCAGTTATATAAAATTCGCAAATCAAGATGAAACTATTTAGTAAAACCTAGTGCTTCCACTCCAGCTGAGTGCCTGTCTGACTCCACCGCTCTCCCCAGAAGTACTCATTACATCTCCAGGGAAGGCAGCAGAGGGCATGGACATGAATGGAAAAATGCCTTCTCAGTGGTTGCTACCCGGTGCTTAACGGTGTGTTTGCCATTCGTCTGGCATGCCCTGATCTAACTCTTTCATAGTTTGTTCCTGCTTCACTGCACTCAGCTCAAATGCCTGGGAATTAAAAATGCTCTTTCTATTTTTAATCACAGGGCACGTGCTGTCTACATGGATCTAAAATTAAAAGCATAAAAATATGAATGCTCGGAGAGGTAGCCGATCAGCTATTTCCTGCCTACCCTTAAAATGCAGCCAGGCAATGGCTTTCAAATAGCCTGTCATGAACACGGGGAGGAAACATTCACTGGAACAAGCATTTGACAAAGTGAGGAAAAGTGTGAGGTGTTCTCTGGCGCTCTACAAACCATATCAAGCCGCCGCTTCTCACATAGGCCAGGTTTTTCCCAGTAAATTGGTATAATCTGGAGTAAATCCATTTAAATTAGTTTAGATTTACCCTGAACTCAGAGCAGTTTCTGGGGTACACACTGGGGAGAGGCAAGGATGCAGGGCCCCCTCCTACAAACCCTTGGAGTAGCCCACACGAGGAGCCCCCAGTCACTGGGCTTGAAGCTGCTCCCCTGCACTGGCCTTCATGGCTCAAGCAAACTGCTCCATGCAAAGTAATGCACTCGAAACACAGAGCCAATGGGAAGAAGTCAAGTGGTGAGACCCAACAGCATCATGGTGTTGGACTTGAAATTATCTGCCTGGATTCATCTAAGAGGAACATGGAGCAAACTATTTTGAACCACAGGGACTGACTTGTGCTGGGCTCTGCTACTGGCTAAAATCTTGTGTAATTCAAACTCCTGCCAATAAATACATTGAGAAAAGCTCCTCCCACAAGAGATGTTTGCAGAAGCCTATGCTGGCAGCCTCTGCCACTGGAAAAGTGTCTATCTTCTTCTACCAGCTCACCCCTCCCTTTCCTAACACCTCACCCAGGCCGTTCGCTACCCTAACCAGCTGAACTCAACAACCCTCTTGCTGCCCACAGAGGAAGTTTTCTAGACAAAGGCTTAACCCTGCTTATGCGCCCAGCAGGGAAGCCTAAAACAAAAGATGAGGCCAGGCAATGGAGCCTCGGCTCTGTCTCCTGAAGTCAGACGCATCCTCTGGGGCTCTCTGTGCTACAGTGGGGAGAGAGGGAGAGTGTGCTGGGGTCATGGCAGGCGGGCACGGCTCACAGGGCACATCCACAAGAGGAAGGAGGAAGTGAGTCACAGCCCTCCTGCCTTGCGGTAGCCAGCAGAGCTGTCCGAATAACCGAGGGGTCCGGTCTAGTGGCTGAGCCGAAAATTGAAAACAAAGAAATTTCCTTTTTGAGAAGTTGTTACCCCCTTTAGGGTCTGGCTCTAGGGGCCAGAGCCTGAAGCAGTCCTCTCCTCTCCTTTTGGCATGTGATTCAAAGAAATACTTCTACACATCTAACAGCCCGTGGCCTCTTCGTTCCACACTAACTCGGGATAGTATATTGACCAGCCCTGAAAGCCGATTAGGAAACAATACATGGAAAAGAAATTGTGGTAAAGGATGGGAAACGAAAGAGGAAAAGCCTCCAAAGTGAAATGGTAAAAGGCCAGAAGGAATTGTCTAACGGAAGCCACCCTCCCGCTGCACCAGTGGCTCTCAACCTTTCCAGATTACTGGGCCCCTTTCAGCAGCTGGTTTGTCTTCCAAACCTTCAAACTCCACCTCACTTAAAAGCTACTTGCTTAGCACAGTACTCAACATCAGACAAAAATACAGAAGTGTCACAGCACATTATTACTGAAAAATTGCTGACTCTCTCATTTCTAACATATAATGATAAAATAAATCACTTGGAATATAAATATGATACTTCCATTTCAGTGTGTAGTATATAGAACAGTATAAACAAGTCATTGGCTGTATGAAATTTGAGTTTGTACTGACCTTGGTAGGGCTTTTTACGTAGCCTGTTGTAAAACTAGGCACATATGTAGATAAGTCGATGTACCCCCGGAAGAGCTCTGCGTACCCTCTGGGGTACGTGTAGCCCTGGTTGAGAATCATTTGCGCTAGAGTGTTGCCTCAGGCAAAGAAATTCCCACTCACTTGAGCAGGTTTGGACTAATTTTAGCCAATGGTTCCTCCTAACCGTCATAACAGCATGACTGTCTTTTCTAGGGGTTTCTGGATGTGTGCGTTGCTGTATAGAACCTTTGAGTAGATCTTTCTCATTTAATACACCCCTTTCTTCTTTTCCCCTTTCTGCAGCTGTCCATCACTGACCAAATGATCCTATGGTCTGACCAGTCAGGCCAGTGACTCGGGTGAAAAGCTTGGCTTGCCATCTCCAGCTTGCCATCTCCAGGCCAGCTGCCTTTCTGCTTCTCCCAGAAAGGGGCAAAGGCGGCTTTCCCTTTTGAAGCTCACCCTCTGGGAAAAAAAGAAATCTTACTCCATATGTATTTTTAAAAATCCAGATTTATTAAGAACAGAGAGAATCCTACTGCATCAAAAACTGTACACATCGATAGCTAGCCCATAGATTAGATATAGAAGGACTTACACTTTTCCATCATGCCAATTACGGGTAGCTGAATCTTCCATCTATCACAGCTTCCAGGATTGATCATTTTGTATTTACATGAGAAACTCTGAAGCCCTGTTGTTTACTACAGCAGATCCGTTCCGGAGGCACACCAGCAAGGTGGGAAGGGGGTTACATTGCACCCCAAGACTACGTACATGTATCAAGCAGACAGCTTGCTGAGCTGAACCCACGCACTCTAACAAATGCCCTTTCTGCACCTGCATTCTGTGCACCTGGTCAACTCCAGTGCAGCCCATGACAGTGCAGGCACTTAGCACATGAATTCAGACCGGAGAGTTAATTGGCGTGTGTTTTCCAGTCATGCCTCCAGCAGCATCTGGCAATTACAGAGATGGTTAGGCCAGATATGCTGTTCCTGGGTCATTTTTCAAATTATTAAAACAAACCAAAAAAGCGCTCCCCCCGCAGCTCATATTTCAGTGGTGATGATTCTACCAAAGACTAACCCAAAGAGGTTGATTGTAAAACAAATGCAAACATCAGTGTCATTATGTACCTCCTTGTTACCTTGCTGTAGCTGGAAATTAGTTCCAATGTAGCATTTTTTCATATGCTTTAAGACATGAAAGCGTAGTGCTGTGGGTTTGTGTAGCTACTGATTTTTCTGTGACTATTTGATGGCATTTTTTAAAATTTAATTGGCCAACTTAATACCCTTGATCTGGATTTGCTTTCTGTGAATAACATAGTCAATGTATTTGCAGGCAGGAATGTTTGCTGGAAGAAAAATCATTTGAGAATAAAGACCTCTGAACTCCTAGAAGTTAATATTTGTTCCAGCGACAAAACTCTACGAGTAATGTGCTTCCATCAGAGAGCAGAAATTATACTGTTTGATCCATCCAACCAACAGAGCCCCAATTTCAGCAACTGAATACTTGCTACAAATTGCTTCAGCGTAATATACAGACCAAGCACTACGTGCTGTAGCTAGTTAGCAAATTTGGAACAAATATATTCATTCAAATAAACTGTTCACACACCAATCACATAGGAAAAATAAGATAGTTTCTTTTAAAACAAATAAATTATTAATACTCAACTCTAGTTTTAATTAACATTACAAGAGCTGTTGTTATCTCATGGGAAAACACTCTTCTCCCACCATCTCTGCTTAAAGGGTTTGTTTGTGTTTTCATTCCATTTGTCTAAACATTAATTTTGTTTAAAAAGAAAGTACATATACATAATACACATAGAACATGTGTACTATCAATAAATACCCTGCCCATGTTTAGTCAGGCTAGTCATTGTACATGCGGACACATCACTATTCATTTGTCTTAATGGATCACTCTTTTTTAGCTTTGTTAATATCTTTCTGTGTCTAATAAATATAATTTCCCTGCTTTCCAGTGGATAGAATTGGAACTGTTCAGTTAGGTGTTACAGACCCTTACACTGCTAATGACTGACGGAACTTCTCCAGTGACTCTCCAGAAAGGCCAAATCTGCAAACCCAAGAGCTTAGGATCATTTGGGGAAGCTGCTGAAATGCTGAATACAAGATGGGAAGTGTTAAGATAAGTTCCTGTCTGCATCCTAAAAACTTGCCCATACCGGTATTGCCCTGGCTTCTTCTTTTGTCATTCAGTGTTAAACGCATTCTAAACTATATGCATTTCCTTACCTTTTGGGGGCGAAGCCAGACTTTTAGGCATCTGCTCCCCTACTTGGTGTAAACTTTGCTTGTACCAATCAGAAACGAACACACACAGTTTTTGGGTCCCGTCCCCTATGACACTTCTATGATGTCATAGTGGGTACTTTAGGCTGGTCTGCCATGTGCAGGCAGAAGAGGAGAAAGAAAAACGAATCCTGTGTCCCTTGTGCACACCCGTAACCGAACCTGATCACCTCGAAGCCTCTCTCAGCTCACATGTTTTAAGCAGAGTTTCTACGTTTGCCGGTCATCATGAGTTGGTTTGTATTCGTAAGTATTGGTTAATACTAAATGCTGCATCTGTGTTTATAAATATTGTTTACTGCATCTTTGTTTATAAATATTGTTTGATAGTAAATACTTTAGCCATTGTATGTTTTAAGTTCCATTAACCCTATTAGCTAATCATATGCTGCTCCCCTACCCCTTGTAACTATCCCCAATAAAACTTTAAATTAATTAATTTTAGTTGTGTGCGTGCCTGCAGTTTGCATCGTGACCCATACTCTCCTTGCATCCCTTACCTATACAGTCTATTGCCACGTGCAGCCTGGTAAACAACAGGTCTGCATTTTTCTTTCGCCCCGAAAAGTACGTGACAATCTACAGGAAGTTTGAAACAGGCTCCTAGTTTCCCCAGGATTGGAGAGGGGCAAACAAAGTTCTAGTGCATTTGATTATCTGGCTCACCTGCTTGCCCCTTGCTGTCTCCCACCCCCTTTATATGGGTAGAAAATAAAAATGCCTTATCCCCCCATGGGCCACAGCACCTATAACCAGCAGGCAACAGAGGGCAGCTCGTATTTACTCTTCCCTAAGTCTCTTCTGTATCATTCCACATAATAGCGCCACTGTGAACTGATTTACTGGGACAGAAGAGACTCCGCGGCTCAGTGACAGGATGTTTACTAGCAGCCCACTAGGAAATGATTACTTCTAGGTAATTTCGAACCTCCAGATGATGATGCAGCACCTCGTATATTAAATTGCTGCACATAAAAATACTGGTGCAAAAGAGGCTTGTATTTCATGACTTAATGGAAACGATTGCATGGTGTGAATTGGCTTTGGGGTAAGGGGGGGCCTCTGGTATAAACTGTGTAAACGTATTGCTTTTCGTTGTATCCCTTGCTTGCTTCCACCAGAGATTTTGCTTGCACTAACAGTAACTATTCTGCTAGGGGTGAAAGCAGCCTTCTGCAGCACAGCAGAACAAGGCACAGATGCTATTCAAGTCCCACTAGCTGCAGTCTTTACTCTTGTGAGCCTGCAACCATTATAGGTGGCCGGGGGACCCCATCACCTCCTCCTCAAACAGCTCCACTCCCTACCACCTCACTTCAGGAGTCCGGTTAAATCCCTCTTTGAACTCAGTGGGGAAGTCCAGTGACTGTCTTAAAACCTAAGAGTTTTTTCTCTGCCCCCTCGCTCTGACCAGCTCAGATCATGGGGAATCTGCTGGTGGCACAGGATCCTGACCATCCTAGAGAGGTGGGACAGGTTCGTGAGTGGAACCAAGGTTCAATTCCTGGCTGTTCCCTAGATTTCCTGAGTAAGCCATGCCTACTCAGCTCTCTGTGCCTTGATTTTCCCATCTGTGAACTGGGCTAACACAGCCTTTCTCCCCTCCTTTGGCTGTTAGATGGGGGGCACTAAGGAGCAAGAACTGTCTCATCACACTACCTAGCACAATGGGGCTGTGATTTTCAGTTGAGGCCACTTGGTGCTACCATAATACACATGATAACATGCCTAGAACACCAGGAAGACACAAAATGAGAGGTGTGCAAACAATGAGGAAAGTGGGGAGGAAAAGCTGCCAAAAGGTAGCTGGCATTTTCATCAGCCCTTGGCAGCACCTGCAACCAGCAATCTGGGCTCCTTGGAAAATACCACAGCTGGGTCCCTCGTGCCCCACCTCGGTGCAAAAGGAGGGTTGGGGAGGCGGAACATAGCTGGGAGAGTGGAGCACAGTATGATTAAGGCTGAGAACAACTGCACAATCCATTGGTAAAATAATTTGCCCTCAGAAACATTTCTGGACTCTGTTCTCTGTTGCTTTTCCCTCTGCTCGGCCTGCTAACAGCAGAGCAGAAACGTGCTGTCTGTGACTTGTGCAGTTTGTGTTGCGAGTACATAGCTCCATGCTGGGCGGGCTAGGATGCCTGCATGATCACCAGTGCATATTAAACGCTGCTTGGATTATCTGGATTTTGAAAACATGCCGGAAAGAAAGAGCAAACTGCTGTACAGTTAGAGCAAATGTTTCAAGAACAAACAGAAGCCAGTAACAAAGCTACTCCAAAAGGATGGTGGCATCAAGAAAACTGGGTTCTGACCGGGGCCACTTTAATGGGAACACTCATGTCCCTGAACTGACGCATGTGCCTATGTGTTTGCAGGATTAGGGCGTGGTTCTGCAGAGGTCTAAAACTCTGCGAGGAGGGGCAGGGCTTTAAGGACAAGCTGTGCAGCTCCCTTATTCCACAGTTCAAGCTTCCATCCCTTTAAGTCCCACCTGCCTGCCATAACCGACGAGGAACATCTGGCACATCTGAGTGGAGCATCTGGAATTTGAAAGGCAAATACTCTCTATTTGTAACAACAACAACAACAACAACAACAAAGATTTTTCATTTGGCAGTGAGGTTTACAACAACATGGGTCTCCATAGAGCAAGTCTCTTATCAGTTAGATAACAATCCACTGTTCAGCTTTGCCTAACTGACCTCTAATTACCAAAGCTGAACCTTATCTGGTTAATTAAGACAAGCTGTGGCGATATCTATCAATTAATTTCTCCAACATTCCCTTTTAAACAGAGGCTCACATTTTAATTTCTGACTCTGATTGGGTTTTAGAGAGAAGCGTCAAGCCGATTTTTCTTTCTTCTGGTTCCAAAAATGAACCTCTTATATGAGAGCAAAGACGACCTAGGTCATCTCGTCCATTTCTGTGTGAATGGTTGTGTATCCCCTGGGTTACCTAATCCTCTTTAAACTGCTACATCCATGACTGGTCATTGTGACTAATGGAGGAACAAAACCCAAAAGGTTTTACTGCTCTTCTTCAGGTTAGAACCTAAAAGGTTTAGCCCACTACAATAGGAACTTTTCAGCTAAGCCCAGCTACTGTTTCAAGCTTCATTCATCGTTTCTCCTAGGACACTTGGAGTGTTCTGCAATGGTCCGTTCACAGTTAGCATTAACTTCTTTAAGATGACTATAGGCTACAATATTCCATGGCCAAGTCAGTTCTGCCAACTTGGTCTGATCTCTGCTTGGGTCCTGGGTCCGCTTTTTAACTCATTCCTTAGGCAAACTCAGTTGAACTTAATGGAGGTTTCAGCTAAATGAAGACTGAAAAAGCATCTCTCACTTTGACCCTTTTAAATCAATGCTTCTAAGAAAGATGAGATCAACGACAGCATGGAGATCTAGCTCCATGCCTCAAGCACCCCAAAATTCAGGTGTGTTTGGCTCGCCCTCTAGACAATAACTATAATTGGAGTGCTGTCCCTCCAATATGCCCTGCTATTGATCTATTGCCAGCTTCACCATTAAAACAAACAGGAAATGCCATGTAAGAACTGAAAGCCAAAGGAGAAACCTGTCGTCCCTTTGATGAACTCAGCTGAGTGCACCTCTCCTGTCCCAGCCTCGGATCCAGCACTGTTCTCTTTTTACTTGCCATTTTAAAAAATTTGCATCTAAACAACTCTAGCCACATAGTCACTGGAACCTGGAAGGGGCTACATTTTAATAACTGCGAGAGTAATGTGTGCATGGCAGGGAATGCTGGGATTGTAAAGAAGATTCTCTGCCCCATGCTGCAGGAGTAGCCAACAACCCAGTCATGGCTTGTATCAATGTAACTGCCCCAGTATAAACAAGATCTTCCTTGAGGTTTTGCACCAACTAGGATCTTGGAGATGCAATTTAGTCAAATTTCACAGTCCAACCAAGGACCTAAATGAAAAGTCAGGCCTTGATTGTATGTTTATAATTAAATGCTATTTGTTGCCCACTAACGATTGACTAGTATTAGAAACTCAGGGCTGTGCAGATCTGCTAGGTGCATAATTAGCAGTTTTTTATTACTGCTGCACTTGCCTTGTAGCCATATCCAGCTGTTATCTCTTGCCTTTATCAAGATTATATGCTCTTCAGGGCAGGGACTGTCTTTTAGTAGACAATTGTACAGGGTTCCTCATCAGGTTGACCCGCAGGGTTTGAACCCAGGATCTTTAGTACCAAAGCATTATAGCCTCTACCATTTGAGCTAAAGGAGTAGTTCCACATGTGCTCATAAGTAGTGAGCTGTTATCCTCTAGTGCTGTAGCCAATAGCAAGGATACATGTATTTTGCCAATATGTTGCACTACCATAATACAACTAGTAATAATTTGATCACATAGCTTCTCTGAAGCAGTCAGTTGTGTTTCATATTGTTCTCTGGGGATTTCAAAGGCTGTTTTCTCCAAGGAGGAAGGGAAAAAAGCCAAGCCCCATAAATTTAATCCGGGAATATTACTAATACTGCAGTGTTTAGACCATTTCTTATTCAGAGTCTATAACCTGGAGCCAGGTACACATGCTGAGTATTCTGAATATATTTACAATAAAATCAGCATAATGCACAATTAATATTCAGCATGTGATTAATCAAAAAACTCCATTCCATATTCCAATTAGGCTCACTGCTCGCTGGCATGGCCTGTATTTTTATTTAGATGCATACGCGGTCAATTGGAATTCAGAATTTACAGTAGCTGCTGAATGCTCTGTTCCCTGATGGCAATAAGTTATATTCCCATTATGCAGCATGCAATAAAAAAAAGGCAGATATTTATTCGCTGGATTTGGAGAAAGTCTTAGAAACCGACACAGCTACTCCAATGTGGCTCCATATTTCACACCCCTTGTTGCTCTAACCCATTACTGTTTAGGGAATGCGGAGGCAGCACTTGAAAAGCGGAGAAGCATCCTGCAGAAAGGTTGTTATACTAGAGATCACGGGAGAGCCCTTGTTACTTGGGAGCCTAATGGAACCCTGCACCAGAGAAGCTGAAAACATCAGTGCTCTAAGAGTGAATGCGGTGGGTCAGGGGCACAGTTACCATGCATTGCTGATCAGCCCTGGTAATACCCTTGGCAATTAGGCCTGCTGACTCGGTGTCCTTCTAAACCTTATACCCCCAGAATGCACTGAGGGAAGCCTTTATTCATCTGTCGGAGGAGCAGTGAGAACCCAGGCTATGCTGAGTGAATGCTCTGTTTGGATATCCAGCTTGGGGTATGGCTCCCACCTGGGACCATTCGGTGGCCAGGAGAGCACTGAGTGCTTGCCAACAAAGCTCTGAAGCCTGTGGCTGGAAAGTGAGCTACAGGCAACTAAGTGGTGTGAAACTGTCCGTGCTGCTTGTGTCCCCTACCAGCTGCCTCCAGCCCAGGTGACACAACCTCACTACACTGGGCCCCCAGCTGGAGAGACGAGCAGAGCAACACACTCAAGCGAAAGCATAACCGTTATTTTTAGGCTGGGCACCTGTGGAACGAAAGCCATTGATCTGAGCTCATAATTACATCGTTATCTGTGCCCTGAGAGATAAAGAGACTTCCAGCTGCAAGCTTTTGGAAAAGCAGAGCTATAAAGAGAATAGAAGAGGGATTGATTTATTTGAGCGCCTCTATTTTTAAATTAAATATTAAATTAAAAAAAATTCCTAAGATGAAAAGAACTGAAGCATTTCAGTCAGACAATCCCATGCTCACACTCCATGGTGGCCGTCCAATGGGCAACTTGTCACACTGGGAGGTGGGGGGAGAGGGGGCAAATAATGACCCTGAACCTGCTGCCCTTCATAGGGTTGCATCTATGCTGAGCCACATATGAGGATTTTCGTCTCTTCTGACCTTCTGGTTTGGGAGTCACTTTCTAGGGAACCACAGAGTGGGGATCTGAAAGTTCTTTTTGAAGAGAGATAAAATGATCCGCAAGCACAGGACAAGGAAAGCTGCCCAGACCCTCAATTAAATGAATCCATATAGTCATAAAGCCAACAGGATTCTTCTTAGTTTAACACTTTCCCTCTCCCTTTCATCTCAGCCACTAATTAGGATTATATTTATTTAGACCTGGTTGAAATTTTTCATATTTTTCTTCCCCCCCGCCCCCAAAAAAAATGGGTATTTGCCCAAATGTAAATTTGAGAACTTTTTTTTTTCGTTGACATTGCTTTTTAATAAGAACACCCCGTTCTCCTCTCCTGCCCCGGAAAATGGGAGGGACAAAGTAGAAAGGAGAGAGGGAGCTTTGCCATCAAAACTTTTCTCATTTAAAAAAAATGTCAGGACAATATTTGTCGGAAAACAGAAAATGTCCTGAAAATTTTCCAGTTCCCTCAATACTTTTTTTACTTCAAAATTTCTTGTGTAACACACTCACCATGTTTCTCGTGTAAGACACTTACCATGTTTCAACCAGCTCTGGTGATACCCAAAACTTTTGTTGGTTTCTGAATACGGAGTTAGGCTAATTTTAGATCTGAACATTTTGACCTAAATATTTTGAAGACTACTGCTAGTCCTGTGTGTGGTATACAGGGGCTGGAACGTCTTCTCTTCAGGGCATAAATTCATAATATTCCAGTGGCCAAATGATCAATACACCCATTTTTTTCTAGTAACTGAGGCTGGTTTTCTACTTCTGCTGAAGAGGGGTGTTTGTCCTTGTACAAAATTTGGTTGGTATATATTAGCACTGTACCTGCGCACATCTTCCTGTTCTACTGCATTAGTACCACTCCAATGCCTACATCTAGTGTTTCCGTCAGTGATCTGCCATGAGTAGTTAAAAAAAAAACAGGTGCCAATGAGAGGCTTTAAAGCCGTTGGGAGACAGTTGGGTAGCTAACAGTCCCCGTGAAAGTTACACAACAGTTAGGGAGAGTCATTCTCCTAGCACATCAACAAGTTGGCTAAGCACGAATAGGTGGCGTGAACTGGCTTTCAGTGCAAAGAAGTAACACACAATCACACTGCTCAGAGCTCAGCTCCCCATAAGGACTCCTCTGTTGAAGCAATGGGAGAATCTATCAAAATGCCCATAAACCATTGCCCGGGAGAAGCACTGAAAATATCTCCCAGAGCTCCCCTCTCTACAAAGGGGAGGTACATATTTGTACACCCCTTCGTGGCATGTCCAACTTTCACATCTGATTCACTCATTAGCAAAAGAGACCGGTTGCACAATGCAGACCCACTGTGACGGTTCTTGGGGTACCCAGGACCGTGAGTCACCTTGTTACCCTTTGCCAGCAGGATGGAGTGTGACATTCCAGGGTGCAATTCAGACCAGTGAGGAGATGTGTCACCCCTACTCTGCAACCTTGGATGCCTTACACTGCACCCCTGAGTGTGTGTGTGGAACTGCAGCCTGCCAGCTACACTTGGATTACATTCTGGCTCTCACCAGTCTGGGTTATATTGCAGGGTGACCCCAACACACTCCTAGTCCCGGCTTTTCTCCCAAAAACTTGCATTTAGCACTGTTCAGACCTTTCCTGGACAGTCCAGAAATATGAGGGCTGTTGTCCCATTAAGGGAACATTACACAACTTGCCACCTTAAATGGAATTACCCAGATAATTTAACTTAAACACACCAGATTAGTTTCAATTAAAGAATACAACACGTTTATTTAACTGCAAAGAGAGAGATTTTAAGTGCGCAGGACTAATGAGGCATAAAAGGTAGAAATGGTTACAAGAAAAATAAAGTTAAAATGCTTCCTAGTGCCTAACTTGAACTATACTTGATTGGAAGTAGAGTTGTTACCACATACTTCTAATAGCATTACTAACCAAACCTTTCAGGTCAGGACCTTTCCCCCAAAGTCTAACAGCTGTTTCTTTTGTCTTCTCGGGTGCAAAGAGGGAGATGGGCAGGAAGAGAGATGCCTTGGGGTATTTGCCCCTCACTATTATGGTTCAGCCCCCCCTATAAAGTTCTATTCAGCTGAGCAGAAAGAGACGTGGAGTTTAGTGCCGGGGCGAGGGGGGATTGCTACATTGTTTTCTAAGTTGCAGCTCTGTTTTTTCCTGCCCCCTTTCTTTGTCAAAAAATGGCCTCTTGGTAGGGTGATAGCCCATCAGCTTTGATTACACCTGGCTAGTGGCATCACCTTGTCTTTTGTCTTTGAGAAACAGATTTACCCATTTCCCAGACCTATTTAGTGAACTTCTGTCATAATTTCCTCTTATGTTCATAACTTCACATAATTGTTAACTACACTTTACTATGCTATTATTGACCAGTGAGTTATTAATTTTTAAATGATGCCTTACAAGGCATATTTTGTACAAAGCACGTGTGGGCTGGGAATACAGGGCAGGTATTTCACTAGAGGGAGACTTGCTACTGTTTAGCTGGGTGTCAGCTCCCTGACACCACCAGCCTGTTAACCAGCCAAGCACTCTCCTCTGGGCAATGCTAACCCTTACCGGGCTTTGCTGGTTAACAATAGGTGTGCTCCAACCTCTTATGAAGCATTCCCCTGTAGCATCCAGCCCCTTCTCCTCTGAATGCTGACAGTTATATCAGGCCTGCTGTTCCCATGGGAACAGTGCACACACCAATTTGTATGATGGAACTCCCCCTGCTTAATATCGCAGCACTGAGATATATTCAGAGTGAAAACAATACATTTGTGATCAAAGATTCAAGCACTTGGGAGTAAGGATAATGGAAACAAAAGGAATAGAAAACAAACTCATAACACATTGTCTAGAGACTAATCTTAACAGGCTAATCTGCTGTCTAAAGAAGTCTTATCGCACTCAAGTCAAAATAACCCCGGGGTCTTATTTTCACATCACCCTGTTGACCTTGTATGAAGCTGTGCAGCCAGTGTGTTAGCTTACAATGCTTATTTTACATGCCAACAGATAGACAGGTGAATAATCATCTGTTGTCTGATCGAAAAACCTGTTTGTCAACTCTACCGTGATGCAGACTTTAAAGCACATTTTCAGTACACGTACATAACTCCTGGCATGGCTGTGACATGCATGTCTAGACACTATATTAATGACCAGCGTGACCCTGGCTTGCATTTAAGACCTTGCATGATATTCTTTGGTGAACCAGAATGTCTATACCAGGAGCGGGATATTCTTGTAACCCCATTACCAGCTAGCATTGAGGGGGTTTGGGGGTTTCACCCATATCCCAGGTGAGCACCACTTTTCCAAAGTTCAGTAGTGTTCAGAGCCAGGCACATCACTCACTGCAGGCCTGAAAGGAGACAGAGAAGATGGGCTAAATAACATCCATCCATCCACATCTGATCAGCATAACCTACCCTGCTTGGGTCCTCGGTAGCATTTCAGTACTAAACCCTGAATTGCTACCATTTGAACTAAAGGACTGAGGGCATTACCTAGCAGTTACCCCACAAGCATGGATCAGCCACTACAGGGGGACAAAGACTCCCCTTCACTTAGTGTGGATTACACAAGGAAATGCCACACCCCAAAGGCAAATGGAATTCTGCATAAGGAGAATAATTGCCTCATTGGTAACCTTGTCCTGAACCAGATTTGTTTTATCTTTTGGGGTAGCTGAGGGAAAGTCCCAAGCATGACTGGTTTATGTCTGAGGGCCAAATTTAGCTCCATGGGTCCTGAGTGAAAAGAGGGTGGCGCTATATAGGGGGCAGCATATTAACTGAACAATGGTAAAATACAGACCAAAATGTTATTTTAAAAAAGTATCAGAAACCAAGTGACAGAGAGAGAGGAATGAGGGTCATACAATAAAATGTTCACCCACCAAATCTCTGAACCACAAAGAATCGAATATTTCACATTCCAGTTCATTCAGATTTTGTGAGATTGCTTTAATTTTGCTTGCCTGCAGCTCATGAGCTGGACAAAGGAGAGTACTAGCTGCCATTGGCTAGGTGAATTACCTGCGCACTTTGTTTTTACCAGTGGCCAAGAGCAATGGCAAGTTTTTACCTCCTGCAAAGGGCATGAAAATAATGAGACATTAGATGCAATCTGAGGAACTACTACCATTTGCTGACTTGAGTCCTGTTGTAACACCAGGCCTGCTTCTGCATGTCTGCCCTGGCCTCCATGCTTAGATGCAAAGCCAGCACGTACACCAAGCTGTTTCCTGTTTTTGTCTTTGCCCGTAAAGGCTGAGGGTTGACCATTCCAGTAAAAGGCTGAGGCTGAAGTTTGACCGCTCCGTTGCAACTTTACAGATACTTTACAGATATTTTGCAAACAGCTTGCAACAAAATACCTCCCGCTCTTCGGGGGAACTCGGTGAAACCCTATCTATAGTTAATTTTACCTTATTTGGTAGACGAGAAGCCCCATATATCTGTCAGCGATTTCTTCACTAGATCTTCGGGGGGGGTGGGGGCGCGTCACTTTGGGTATATCTGTCCTGCCCACAGTTTGGCAGGCAGAGAGGAGAACGCACCTGAGTCACTTGCACCTTAAGTGCACCCGTAACCGAGCCTGATCACCTCGAAGCCTCTCTCAGCTCTCGTGTTCCAGTGGAGCTTACGCGTCTGCCGGCCGTAATGTTTTTGCATTGGTTTGTATTAGTAAGTATGCTTTGTAATTAATTACTTTTTGAAAGTTAACAAGATTTTCGTTTGGGGTTAACTGTATATTGTGTCTTTCTTTCTATGAGTATATTGTGTATTTCCTTGTATAAATAGAGTTGTTAGTCAATATTGTTTCTGTATCACTAATAAACCATTAAGGTAAAGCCATACGTCTCAGTGCCTGCACACTGTGCCACAACTGTTCCCCCTCTAAACATCCAAAAACAAACCTTTATCGTTTGGTCACCCCTGCAACCTGGTAGATAACAGGTGTGCATCTGACTACTTGGGTCCTCGCATACTATCGGGTGACTAACAAGTCCATTTTATTTTATGCTGGACAAGTGAAAAAATGACACCATAAGACCAGATTTAAGGGAGTTGGAAAGAACAGAATTGCATTACAAAGTTATTGTCAGACTTTTAAGTCCTAGTCCTGCAAATTGTCCTGGATGCAGGATCAGGGCCCAAGTGGGTAGATCCCAAGAATACAATTGGGGGCATCCTGTTGAACTGCTTATACTACGCAGGTCTCTTCCTTCTTACCATAGTCCCACCAATGCTTCATATCCCCTGCTCTTAATTCTCTGCAGTAACAGAAACTGGACATGAAAAGAGACTCCCTTTCCCAAAAGAAGTGATCAGAGCCCCATCACTGCAGAATACTGGGACCAGGGCGTCTGTCAATTTAACAGGATACTTGGATCTGAGAGACCCTTTTCCGCAAACAATTTTGGTTTCAATGAATTGGCATTTGTCCCACACACAAAAAATCATTTTTGTAAAAATAAATAAACAAATAAATAAAATAAAAACTGCCGACAGCTGTTGTCAACAGCACACGAGACAGGATGGGCTGCAACTTCTGATGGCTACATTCTGACCATCTTGCTCTCACTGGTGAGCAGTTACTCTCACAAGCAGCTGCACTGACGTGAAGTTGCTCATCAGTAACTGACCACCACGTGAGTACATCAGGCCATCAACATCCCCTTGCTGTAACCTAGCGCCAAATTATAGCCATTGCCTGCATGGGACATGCTTCTGGTATTGCGATAACTGACATGCAGTCATCCTGATTTCAGGGGTGCTTTATAAATGGGAGATGTCCATAAATATGCAGCAGTTCACAGATACAGTCCTAGCAGACAGCGCTCATGGCACTTACTAATACGTATCACAGGCCCCTGGTTTTGTAGGACCAGTACAACCTTCGTGCAGCTGTTGATATGGAACACTTAACAATCCTATTGCAATGCAACATCACAGCACGACATCTTCATCTCAGGAGGAGACTGGAGGCTTTCGTGGAAGAACATGAGACAAATGTGCAAGGCTATAATTCCATCCAGTGCCCACCACAATGCGGCTTTAGGGTTAGCACCTGCCCTGAGCTTCGTGAGACTGTGTCACCACCTCAAAGCCAGCAGAGGCTGGTGGGGTCTGAAAGTTGTTGCCATCTGATGCTGTGAAGCGATTCTTGGTGGGTCTCCATCCTGTTCCTAGGAGACTAAAACCATTGTCTCCATTAATGTCACTTTCCCCACACCCTTGCTGGCAGCCTGAGCAGAGAGTCCAGGGCCTGCATGGACACAAAGACTGAATTATACTCACCCTCTAGTGGTGATCTCTGCAGAGCATGCGTGAGGCAGCAGGGGGAACCTTGCTCTTCCACTGCCCTGCTGTACTGGTTTGGGGATACAAAGGCACTGTTACTCCAGGGTTGTTGTTGTTATTTACCAGCACTGAGGGGGAAATTCACCCTTCTGCAGAGGGAAGCACAAGGCCTATGCACCACTTAAGACCTCAGAATAGAGTTGAAGTGATACTTAGGTTGTGCTGGCCCTCTGCAAGGGGCAAATTTCGATCTCTACTGGCTTGCGTAGGTTGATTAGTGTTTACGTGGCATTACTAGAATGACCCGCACGTGCCCGATCGCGGAGGGACATGCCATTTGTTACGGAGCTGACAGGAAATAAGTTCAAGAAAAATATTTCTGGAACAGCAGCATGGCTAAGCACCCAGGTGCCAGAATTCCCAATCCTAGCTCTAGAGCCAAAACGTCCACCGGGTGGGGCTCTAGTGCCACTGTAATACAGACACAAGGTGGAAACGTTACCTCAGTAAGCAAAGCTGAATTTAATTCCCTTTAGCACAACTAAAATATAAAACTTCCAAGGGACCTTATGTAGCCATGCTTGGACTTGCATATCAGGGCCGGGTCATCGGCAGCCAGACCTAATGGTCAGAGCCGGGGTCCACAGTCAGGAGCCTGGATACCAGGGGGCAGAGGCGGGAGACAAACTGCAGATCAGAATCACAAGTCGGTAACCAGAGACAGGCCAAGTCAGAGCACCAGGAATTCAAGCTGGGGGAGCAGGAGGCACACGGTCCAGAGCAGAGAGGAGCCCAGCTATTCAAAGACAGCTTCCTGCAGTTGGCTTAAGCAGGGCCAGCAGGCTGCTCTGGGACTCTGCCAATGGGATGTCAGGGGCGAGTCTCAAACTAGGGCTGGGCTTCGTGGGTCCTCAGTCAGCAGGCTGCCAAGGGGAAAGCTGAAGCATGGCTGCTCCTCTAGACCCGGATTCGAGGCCCATGGATCATGACATCGTGCCTCCCTTGGGTTTTGCTCTCTCTCCTGCACACGCCCAAATGCTTGTGCCCATCTGGGCCTCTGTGCGTGTGCATTCTGCCTCGTGTGTGTTCAGCTGCATCTGCGGAAGGCTGAGTGAGCAAATGAAGGCTGAACGTTAGTTCCTGAGGCCCCCTGGTTCTATTATTTGATGGCTAGTGTAGACCTTAGGGCCTCCCAGATGGACGAGCTAAGCAATGCAAAAAGCCATGCTTCAGCATGTCATTAACCGCTCAGCTGTTCCCAAAAATTCCAGCAGAACACACCTGCTGTGCAGCTGAGTGTACCAGGTACAGGGTAACGCTCCATTGATTTCAGCAGAGCATGAATGGCTGACAACGGCACAGCCAGTACAGCACAGAGAGCCTCAGAGAAAAGAAAGCACAGGAGGAAGTGGGAAGGAAACACAGGAAATTGAAATGTGTCCACAGGGACGGGGAGGCTCAGGGGAGTCATAGCAGGGGTAAAGGCTCCCACCTCTAGGTCAGGGGGTCAGATAAGGCAGAGGTTGGCAGCAGTGGAAAAGACATTACCGCCCTCTGACAGTGGCCTATGTGAAGTGAACTGATGGTACCAGCCCAGCTCCTGGTTGCAGATTCAGTGTTACATAAAACACTCACAACCACCATCCTTGCGCCGGATCCAACCTTTCTGTTGACTGCAGTGGAAGTTGGCTAAGGCCTAGGGTAGGTCAAAACTTTTCAGTCAAAGCTCTTTTTGACCCCAAAAAAATTGGTTTTTCATCTAAACCAAGTGTCTGGTTTAAAGAAGTCAGCTTTCCTTAGAACAATTTGATTTGGGGATTTTTGGGGGGGTTGTTAATTGTCACAGAGTCCCCGGGCGATGCCAGTCAGGACTTTGGGGAGCCTCCTCTCCCTTGGAGCAGACTTGTTCAGGGCAAGAAGCTCACACGTCTTCACCTCCTGGGTCTCTCCTTGGAGCATTCAGCATCCTCTGCCCCTCCGTGCGCTTCCCACAGCGAGCCTGCCTCAGTGGGGTCCTGGGGAAGCCACCGGGTCCTGCACCCCCACTTCGCAGTCAGACGTGACTCTCAGCCAGCCAGTAAAACAGAGGTTTATTCGATGACAGGAACAGGGTCTAAAACAGAGCTTGTAGGTACAGAGAACCGGACCCCTCGGCCGGGTCCATTCTGGGGGTCAGTGAGCCAGACCCCCACATCTGCCCTCAGCCAGCTCCAGACTAACCACCCCTTCCAGCCTCTCCTCTCTGCTCAGCCCCTTTCCTGGCCAGGAGGTCACCTGATCCCTTTGTCTCCAACACCTCCAGCTGGCACCTTTGCAGAGGAGGGGCCCAGGCCATCAGTTGCTAGGAGACAGAGTGCCAGGCATTTAGGTGCACTGGCCCTTGCTCTGCCAGATACTTAAGAACTGCCATGGGGACACTGAGGCACCAACACAGTATTCAGAGAAAATATTAAGAACATTCCCAGTTCGTCACATTAATCAAAAACGGAATGCCCCAAAACCCAAACATTTCAATGCAAACATTCAGCTGCAATGCCTCCTGGGAGAGGAGTTTGAGTGCATCATGCACCAATTGTCTTCTATGAGCAGCAATCCCTAGTCAGACGTCTTCTCCCATGATGCAACATCTCCCCTGCCCAAGGGGGAGAGTGTGATGAGTCATGGGAGATGTAGTCTAACCCTGGGAGACCCAGCTGTACAGGAGAATGGGAGCATGAGTTACCTAAACTACAACTCCCAGGAGGCACCAGAGCAGCATTTCTGAATCAAAGCATTTCGGTTTTCAGCTGAAGTGTTTTGGATTTAGATTTTTGCACAGAATTTTTTCTTTTTACGTAAGCATTTTCTGCAGCAAGGAGCCTATTTTCCAACCAGCTCTACTCAGGCCTCTGGTTTCCAGTCTTGGCAGTGAGACAGGACTGAATGGCCACAAGAAGTAAACTCCCTTTCCCCCTAACGGGAGAAGATGGAGGCAGGGATGCTGGCGGTATTGTGCCCATTGCCTGCTCTGTGGCTATATCAAGGGCTTCACTTTACAGAACAGAATCTTTAGCCATCAGTAGATCCCTCTCTTTTTTTAAAGAAACATCAAGAGTGTGAATCACATTGTCTGTAAAGAGCCTTGGTACCATGGAAACACAACCCACATTGCTGGTACTACACAAGTCATAGATACACAAATGCCTAGTGTCACAAAGCCAGTGCGCTTATACCAGGGGGTAATCTGGCCCCAGTACGTAGCACTGATTGGAGAGAAGCAGCCAACTGAAAGGAGTAGGGTGATCTTTTTGGTTCTCCTTGTCCTAAACAAGAAAACCCAGGCTGTTCTATCTGATTTTCCAGGGGCACAGGAGACGGAGTACACAAAGTCTGTGTCTTGAATGCTGTAGCCCTTTGAATAAACAACTCCCAATGAATTGTCCTCTGTTGATGTCAGCATGTTCCTGTGCCCGTCCAGGGAAACCAGGGGGAGCCAGGGATCACCTCGCTAATCTAAATCCTGAAAATGCCATAATTTCCCCCAAAGCTAGTGATTCATGTGCTGCTGCATGTCACTGATGTCCATGGGGCCAGTGCATTGGCTACTGGAGACCTATCATGAATTAAGTAGAATAATGGCTCACATTTTTTCCTCCTGTAACATCCAAGGGCTTTACAGAGGTTTGTATCATTTGCTATATGAGGAAACCAAGTCACAGAGACTTTCCCAGTGAAATAGCAGCACAGAGGGGGCTAGAACCCAGCTCTCCTGATTTGGCAGCCACAGCCCACTCCATCAGGCCACACTTGCCCCTTAGAGACAAATGCGCCACTAAATTGACTGCAGTAGACAGCACAAACAGTCCCCCTGATGGTGCCACCTTAAGGCATAAGACAAGCAGTGGCAGGCCATTGTCAAACAAAGGAGTGATCAAACAGATGTCCCTTGCACGAGGCTCTGAATCCAGGACACACTGGTTTTGATGGACCAGCACAAAAGAATCAAGGGGGGACCAGCCATTGGAGAAAAGGAATTCCCCATCTCCAACCACGGCAGCAAGTGCTCTGCACATAAATGGGCTGGGCTCTAGCCTAGGCTTGGGGACTTGGAGTCAGGATTCCTGGGTTCTATTCCCAGTGTGACGCCCGATTCAGTGTGTAACCTGGGCCCGTCCCTCTCCAAAATGGTTGAGTAATGCTCTCCTAGGTTAAAGCCAGCTTCTGAGCCCCTTCGTCCTACTCCACCAAAGAGCCAGTAGAATGGGGGTCGTGTAAATATCCTCAAGCTGAACCACTGTAAGAGTAACGCTCTATCCAATGTGGTCAATAGGTGGCTCTATACGGCTCTTTGAGATTTTCAGCTGAAGAAGTGCAAATCCTCAGCCCTATCATTAGGCCAACTCCTGAGCTCTCAGCAAAACTGCCATTGGTACAAAAATAAATAAATGAGAGCTAAGGAAAACACAGTCAAACTCTTACTGGTTCATTGCTAGGTTCTTAGGCTGAATGGCTTGGTGGTTATATTTGGAGCAAGAGTGACACCTGATGCAAGCCCTGAATATTACAGCTGGGTACTGAGATTTCCTATTGAATCATAGAATCTCAGGGTTGGAAGGGACCTCAGGAGGTCATCTTGTCCAACCCCCTGCTCAAAGCAGGACCAGTCCCCAGACAGATTTTTACCCCAGTTCCCTAAATGGCCCCCTGAAGGATTGAACTCACAATCCTCAGTTTAGCAGGCCAATGCTCAAACCACTGAGCTATCCCTCCCCCACATCCCTCCAACTCAGGGGTCCTCAACGTGGTGCCGAGGGGGCATCTAAATGTGCCTGCATCCTAGCCCCTAGTGGAGCACCTGCCAAAATGCCGCTGAATTTCTGCGGCATTTAGGCGGCGACGCCTCTTGATGACACCGCTTGCCACTGACAAACAGCGTAATTGAGAGGTGTCACCGCCAAAATGCCGCAGAAATTCGGCAAGTGCTCCACTGCCACCATGGTCCTTCATCTGGCGCCCACCAGACGAAAAGATTGGGGTCACTGCTCCAACTCATCCTCACAAAGATAAGATTCACTAGTGATTTTTGAGGGTGAGGTTATTCACTGTGCTCTCCAAGCCTCAGATCAAACAGATGCGCCTTTCACAGGGCTCTGAATCCAGGAGACTGGTTCTAATGCACCAGCACAAAAGAATCTGGAGGGGGGAAGAAGTCTAGGAGATCTACAAAACAGCCATTTGAGAAAAGGAATTGCTCCTCTCCAGCCGCACCGGCACACTGCACATAACTGACACTCCATTTGTCAGGCCCCAACATCTACCTTGCCTCAGTCCAGGTGTCTCAGCTTAGAACTTCCTGCCCAAGCTCCTCCTTCTCATCCCACTTCCACCCTGTCAATTCATGCCAGGAAAAGAAGGATGCTTGTAGACAGCTTCTGCAGCTCATCTTCCCAGGCTCGGGCTCCTGTGTCCTTCTCCAGGCAACCTAGCTGGTTCCCTCTGCTCCCTGACTACAAGCCGGACTCAGCTGGGGTTCCATGGAACAGTGCAGGGAGCCTGCACTCACTATAATCCAATACACTGCTCCTTGCAGTGACAGATCCTGGCTGGTCAAGGAGACGGAGAGCAAAATGGTCCCTTGCTTGGCAAATCCAAAAATTCCATGTAAAAATGCTGAATTCCATGGGAAAAATGCCACATTCCCTAATGAGGGAATTGCAGATCCACGGGGCTCTGATTGAGATGAATGGGGCAGGTCGTACCTCTCAGAGCAATGGATTCAGGCTCTCTGCAGACTCAAACAGGCATTCTGCTTCAGTAACATTAAGACCCCCTTTTCAAGGTTATCTCCACTGCCATGAGGGTGGGAACAGTACTTTGGACTCTAAAGCCCGAGGCCCTGCCTTTCAGAAGTGCTGGGCACTACAGACCCCACTGGGGGCTGCAGGTGCACACCCTGGTCAGGCCACCCACAGACTGGTGCCTAAATAAGGATTTGGAACTTTAAGCGCCCAGCTGTGAAGATTTTGGCTAAGATGACCTACCAGGTCTTTTCCACCCCTTATGACCTGTACTCCAGAGCCAAACAATCCAGTGCATTACTCCTCTGTTCCAAACTCGGGCAAGCTCAGGAACATTTCCCAGCAGCGAGGTCGTGCATAACTAGCATAGATAACGGACAGACATGCTGGGCCAAATGCCTCCCTGTCGAAGCTGCTGGAGCAGCTCTGCCCTTGGAAGCTGAAACAATGCACCATGCTCCCTGCGTGCCGGGCTGGCCCATGAGGCTTGGAATCCTACCCATGCCCAGGGTGCCACCTTTGACAGAATTAACGCCGTGGTCACTGTGCACCATTCAGCACGTGCCTGCCCTGCCCCGCCAGCTCAACTCTGCCATGTCCCCGATAACCCCTAACCTCTGACCCCAGCCGGTGGGACTGGCTCCCAGTTTGCAGAGAGGGCTGGGTTTGCTCCACAGGAAAGTCCAAAACGCTTAGGACACAGGGTGTCTGAAATGGGGGTCACTGATTGCTACGTGCTCTGTGGTTGAGGGAGGGAGCGTTGTCCAGTGCCTAGACTGAGCCTAGAGGCCAGGACTCCTGGGTCTAGACCCTCCTCTGCCACAGGCTGCTGGATGGGCCCTGTTCTCTCAGGCTCTGCGAATGTGCCTGTTGCCTTGGTAGGCAGTGCCCTCAGCTGGTGAGAATTATTATTTTCACCCTCAGACATGTAAAACTTCATCTCTTTGAAGTACACCTCTACCCCGTCGGGAGCCAAACAATCTTACCGCGTTACAGGCAAAACCACGTTGTATCGAACTTGCTTTGATCCACCAGAGTGCGCAGCCCCGCCCCGGAGCGCTGCTTTACCACGTTATATCCGAATTCGTGTTATATCCGCGTAGAGGTGTATTGTGCGAGCTCCCCCTCCGAGCTGGGAAGGGGGGTGAGCATTCCAGAATGCTGCCAAGACGACCCCTGCCCCGGCAGCCTCCCTAGCCACCAATCCACAGGCTCAGTAATGCTTCCTCATGGGAAGCAGGGCGACCAGACAGCAAATGTGAAAAGTCGGGATGAAGGTAGGGGTAATAGGAGCCTATATAAGAAAAAGAGCCCAAAATCGGGACTGTCCTCGTAAAAACTGGACATCCGGTCACCCTAACGGGAAGGGGAAAAGCAAGGCTGGCTCCAGGCACCAGCCCAGCAAGCAGCTGCTTGGGGCAGCCAACGGTGAGGGGCAGCACATCTGGGTCTTCAGAGGCAATTCGGCAGCGGGTCCCTCACTCCCTCTCAGAGCGAAGGACCAGCTGCCGAATTGCCGTGAAGACTGAAGCGGCAGCGGTAGAGCTGCAGATCGCAATCGTTGTTTGGGTTTTTTTTGTTTTTTCTTTTTGCTGCTTGGGGTGGCAAAATCCCTGGAGCCAGCCCTGGGGAAAAGCCACATCAGCTGGGTTGGAGGAACAATCAGGCCAGGGGAAGTTAAAGGAATTTCCCTACACACACACTCCCAGGAGAAGCCTCCAGGGAAGGGATCTGACTCCTTGGGGCAGTGTAGTGTGCGGTGCTTGCACGATGGCGTCTGCCACTAGCATGTTGGGTGACCTTGGGCAAATCAAGGCCCTTATCTGTGCCTCAGTTTCCCCAGCGGTAAGATGATACTGACCTCCTTTGTAAAGTGTTTTGAGGCCGACAGATGACATATGCTGGAGAAGATCTAGGTAATATGATTATGTAGCTACTCAGAGACATTCTCCAAGACCTCCAGTCCACCCCCTTTAACCAGCAACGAATAAACAACCCTCCCACTCCAAAGAAAAATTTGTTGCAAACCCCAGTGTGATGCATTGAATGCCATTTTCAGTGACTTGAGGAGAGACCATGTTAGATAGGAGCCCCTCACTGTGTGTACAAAGCAGAAGGCAGGTGAACACTGAGCCAGCAGAATTTGGTGCCAGGGCAGGAATTAGAGTGTCAGATACACAGCCCTGGAGCGCTCACCCTTCAACAGAGCTGAGGTGTGTCAGCTGGAAGAACAGCACCTGGCCCCAGCCCAAGCTAACAGCTTGTCAGTGAAATCCTTAATTAAATGTTGTTACCATTTAACTAAGTGCTCTGGAAACCTCTCCTCCCCCTCCTAGCTTCCGGAGATTTAAGTGGGCACCTGGGGCTCTGACAATGCTCATGGCTGCTCGGCTGCTGGTAAATGGATGTTGCCAGTAAGTCCGTCGTGATCCTGATGTCGGTCCGATCCTGGCAGAGTTGGCTCTAGTCGTCACCTGACTGGATTCTCAAACGGGCCAGTTCTGCAGAGCAATCTGTCACCACGGTTACTTTGGGAAGGAAAATAATTTGTTATGCAGTAAAAAGGCCCATTCTCAAGGGGCAGGTCTGAGTCAAATTCTCCCTTCACTTGTATGCATGTAACCTGGGACTCCCAGCTCCCCTGCTGTAGACGCGAGGCTGGACGGCCCACTCACTCGGGGAGTGTGAGTGCTCTGCACACTAGGGACGCCACAGTTCAGCCACTTGTTACGCCATGCGCTGTACACCAAGCAGAGTTTTCACCCTCGAAAAAGGGGGCATGCCACAGACTGCCTGGAGTCCACTAGGGATGGGGCCAGATGTTGTGGGGAGGCTGCCATTAAGTCAGAGCAGCCCAGAATCTATCTCCCTTCTTAGGGCCCATAGCATTGCTAAGCCTGCCTCCTTGTGTCTCCTTAAGCAGCTCACGTCAGCATGTGGGGGCCATACGGGGAGTTACTGTGTGTCTGGCGTTTTGTTCTTCTCTGGCACTCAACACTTTCTCCTTGAGACCACAACCAGCTTCCCTCCGCTTGGCTGCGCAGTGTCCCCGGCTTTCCTGCAGAACAGTAACGGGGTCCTTCCATGAGGGACGAGGTTGCACTACCGGAACGCAGTGGCGAGAGCAATGCCACTCAAACAGCCTGACCGCGGGCTTCACCAGCGAGACGCTTTTCTGCCCCACTGCACCTTGGCTGAAAAAGCCGCCAGGCAGAGGCCAAATGGCTGCAAGACTGAAAGGTCAATTTGTGCAGGCAAAGGACTCTTCAGACCATGGGCCTGAGTCTGACGTCCTTGATACCAGTAAAAACTAAGAGTTATTCCACCGAGTCAGTGGAGTTTCACCTGTGCGCTCGCAACACAAAGAGGCCATTTGAAGGCTGCCCATACAGGCAAGGTGGTTTCCTGACCACATGAGAGTAGCTGTGAGACTGCGCAGGGCCCAGTGGCGAGATAGGGGACCAGAGCTTTGCAAACGAACGTACCAGGTTGACAGCCTAAGGCCTGATTGGTTCCAGTCAATACCACGCTACATCCTATTCAACTGGACGCCTCTGCCTCCTGCTGGCCAAGACCCAGGGCTGTGCCTGGTTAGGGGCACACACAACTGAATGTAAAGTGAGCCGGAGCAGCACAAGGAGACCCAGAACAAAAGTTCAGTAAGGGCTAGATTCTGCCCTGGGTGCCCTCGGGCACTACAGAGGGGAGTGAGAGGTAATTCTGGCTGATGCAGGCTGTGCACAGACCCCAGGACGCCTGCCAAATCACCCATAAAGAGGGTGCAGCATGCCTCTCCCAAGCCTTGCCTCTTCCTCACGGCACAGTGGATGTGGAGAGGCCCTAGTAGGGAGAAGAACAAACTCCCCCTTTCACTGCTCAGATCCTTGCAACATGGATGCAGGTGCTGGCTGGAATATGGCCCTAGAGACAGATGAACGAGGACTCTGGGGTACCAAGCAAAGCCTCTGGTATCAGCACCATTACATGCAGGTGTGGCTTCTAAGAGGCAAAACCTCAGAGCCGTGAGTGACCCTACAGCAACTGTCTGCGGCTCTGGAAAGGAGCCAGCCTTGGGCGTCTCTGTTGTGCTGGCGGTTAATAAACCCGGCCGCGATTCCCTGAATATGGCCGATCAGTTCTCATTGCCCCGAAAAGGGGATGAAGACAATGCGAGTTTCCTCTCCCTCGTTACTATGCAAAGCCGAGAAGGAAGCTGCACCGCTCTGTCTGCTATCTGGGGCACTGATTAACTGATTGGAATAATTGGTGTCTGCCCAGGGCTTTTCAGCACTTGACTGATCCTCAGGTTTGATCATTTGCTGGCATAGTGGGTGAAATTAACATGTGCAATTCCTGAATAGCTGTGCAAAGTAGGGTGGTTTTTTTAAGAAACAGTAGCAGAGTTCACTTCCCTCTGTAGCACCACTAAGAGTGGGGTCTGTGCTCTTTGGCCACTGCCGGGATGTATGCGCGTCAGCAATGTAACAGCATCCAAGAGTAGCTAAATATAATTGTCCATTAGTGCAATGAAGCCTGGGTTACAGCCTTCAGCTTTCAGATTAGATAGAAAACCGGAGTCCTGACTCTTTCTGCTCTTCATGGCCAGAGGGCAGGTTGTACAAGAATCAGCAGATGTCACTGCAATATCCAGGCCAAAGTCCAAGTTGGACAACTGTATTGTGCTTAACTTCATCCTAGTGAGGTTCTTATACCACATCCTTCTTGGTAGTATCTGGGCTCTTAGGGTTTCAGTCAGATAAGTTATTCTTTCACACTACCTGCCCTAGACAGTTACTGCGTCACACCCCAGAGGTGGCTGCATTTCAGGGACAGATAAAGAGATTCTGCAATTAAAGGGCTCAACTCTGAAAGGTGCTGGGTGGCCTCCGCTCCCACTGAACTCAGCTTAGCTCAAGGCCAGTGCCACACAACTTTCTTAAAGCCATTCCGCAGAGAGACCTCTGGCGCTAATGCTGGCACGTTCGTTTCTGCAGTGTGTTTCCTTTACCCCCATGTCCCCTTGAGGCCCAGCTAACAAAAGGCAAGAGATCAAGCAATACAAGGACAAATCTGCCAAGGCCAATCAAAAACTGAAAGGAGGAGGCTGCTGGGTTTGCCTTCCTCTCTCATCCGCTGACAGCTGCTCTTTGTCTTCAGGTCCTTAGTCACAGGACCAAACTCATCCTTCCTGTAACTCCTCTGAAATCAATAGAGATCAGTTTGACCCATGGGGCAGAGATTCAGAGGTTACAGAGATACCTTCTCCCATTGGTAGCTCCTTCAAGAAGGGAAGTGATTTGTGTCTTAAGATACGTCAACACTGGTGTAATTTCCAGCTAACCCTTGATCTGGCATAAGTCTATCAACACCAGCTGGACATTATGCCCGTACTCTAAATCATGTTTGAGATGCTCAGGTGTTACAGCCCCCTGCAAAATGTCTGTAATAAATGCTAATAAAGTTAACGGCCATTGGCTGGCCTTCCCGGGAGCCACAGCACAGCTGGGAGGTTGTTACAGAACACGAAGCTGGCTTCCTGAGTGCTGGCCCAAAAAGTCTTAGGAGAAAGGTCACCTTGGGTCTCTAGATGCAGGGGCTGCGGTATGACGTCAGCGCAGGAGGCCTGCTCCCCACTCTCCGCCACTCTGCCCTCAGGAGTGAGGTGGGAAGGTTACAGGGAATCCAGGCGGACGGGCGAGCCAGCTCCCTTTCAGACGTAAGGTTACCTGAACCATAAAGAGGTGACAGAAGGCTCTGGGAGTCAGGAACTCGGGGTTTATCCTGGCTCTGGCTTTCTGGGACAGACCTGGGAAGGTTGTTCCTCTCTGTGTGCCTCAGTTTCCCCTCCGTAGAATGAAGCTAATAGTTCCCCACCTCACAACTGGCGTTGCAAGGGTTGCCAAAATTCATGCCGGGGTAGAAAGAGAAGGACACAGCAGCCTCGGGAAATGACGGAATTAGCTATGCAGCAGGTAACTTACCTGTGGGAGATTTTGATCAGGGCAGCAGCGTTAATGCAAACTGTTCTTGCAAAGAGCACCCTGGGAACTTTCCCTGAGTGCGACTGGTCAGGATCTTGGTCTTATCTCTTACCCAAAGGATGCAATGAATCACAAAACAAGTGCTAGGAACACAAGTCCAGCCACTGGGGTTTTGGGGGTTTGTTTGTTTTTTTACTCACCTTTTGTGGTTTAAGTTGCTGATTTGGATCATTGAAACCATCTTCTTCCAATCAGCCCTTCCTGCAGATTGCAGCTTTCACAGCTACTGCAGACAGGCGTGCTTGGTGAAGTTGTACCAGCCAGTGCTTCCTGATGTTGTCTGATGCCAGCAGATGGCACTGCCGTCAGCTGGAAGGGGAGCTGCCCCAGCACAGCACCAGATGCAGCTCAGCTCCCTGCTAATGAGAACAGGCTCACAGCAGCAGTGGAGCTGACAGCTAAAGGAGGCGATTCAGATGCTGGAGGTTTCCAGGTGGGTTCTTGAGAGCAGAAAAGAGTTTGGTGGTAGCAAACCACTTGAGCATCATCTGAGCCATAAGTGAACTTTTTCAATGTAGTGTGGAGCAGGGGAAGGGTTTCGTAGCTCTGGTTTCTAAATCTGACCCACAGGGACCTGTGCAAGGGCTTGATTAGTTTCAGGTCTCTGACTGTTGCTCCATAGCCAGGGCATGGCTTTTCCCTATGATCAGTTGTGGAGTTGAGGAATTCTGTTTTGGTCTGAACCAATATTTACATCAGAGATCAAACACCTCTCTCTCTCTCTCTCCACTCAGGATTGCTGACCCCCAGGTTGAAGGTAATAAGACCAGATCCCAGGGAGATTTTGGACTGTTTCCAGCCATCTCTGATGCTAAAACACTTCCCTACCTCCCACTGAATCTCTCCTACTAAAGACTGGGATCTGCTTTTCTTACGTTTTATGCAAAGGTTTTGGGGCTTCTACATAATTCAGTGGGGTGGCTGGTTGGGAACTAAGGATCTGCTTTGCCAGCCATGAACAATGACCATTACTGGCAGGGGCAAGTTAAAAGCTACTTAATACTATGAAATGCTGATTTTTAAAGTATCGTTCCATCCCTTCTATAACATAGCCTTATTCTTCTGGGGCAACTAAGCCAAGCTTGGAAGTGATAAAAGGAATCAGCAGTCAAGGTTGGTTCTTGTGCATTACCCTGTGCTCTACCTCAGGCCATGTCTACATCTACAATTTTGCAGCGCTGGTTGTTACAGCTGTATTAGTACAGCTGTATAGGGCCAGCGCTGCAGAGTGGCCACACTTACAGCAACCAGCGCTGCAAGTGGTGTTAGATGTGGCCACACTGCAGCGCTGTTGGGCGGCTTCAAGGGGGGTTCGGGGAACGCGAGAGCAAACCGGGAAAGGAGACCCGCTTCGCCGCGGTTTGCTCTCTCGTTCCCGGAGCCACCCAGCAAACCGCAGGGAAGGAGACCTGCTTGCTCGGGGTTCCGGGAACGAGAGAGCAAATCGGGGAAGGAGACCAGCTTCGCCGCGGTTTGCTCTCGCGTTCCCGGAGCCACCCAGCAAACCGCAGGGAAGGAGACCTGCTTGCTCGGGGCTCCGGGGACTAGAGAGCAAACCGGGAAAGGAGACCCGCTTCGCCGCGGTTTGCTCTCGCGTTCCCGGAGCCACCCAGCAAACCGCAGGGAAGGAGACCTGCTTGCTCGGGGTTCCGGGAACGAGAGAGCAAATCGGGGAAGGAGACCAGCTTCGCCGCGGTTTGCTCTCGCGTTCCCGGAGCCACCCAGCAAACCGCAGGGAAGGAGACCTGCTTGCTCGGGGCTCCGGGAACTAGAGAGCAAACCGGGAAAGGAGACCCGCTTCGCCGCGGTTTGCTCTCGCGTTCCCAGAGCCACCCAGCAAACCGCAGGGAAGGAGACCTGCTTGCTCGGGGTTCCGGGAACGAGAGAGCAAATCGGGGAAGGAGACCAGCTTCGCCGCGGTTTGCTCTCGCGTTCCCGGAGCTACCCAGCAAACCGCAGGGAAGGAGACCTGCTTGCTCGGGGTTCCGGGGACGAGAGAGCAAACCGGGAAAGGAGACCAGCTTGATTACCAGAGGCTTCCTCCTTCCACAGAGGTCAAGAAAAGCGCTGGTAAGTGTCTACATTGGATTACCAGCGCTGGATCACCAGCGCTGGATCCTCTACACCCGAGACAAAACGGGAGTACGGCCAGCGCTGCAAACAGGGAGTTGCAGCGCTGGTGATGCCCTGCAGATGTGTACACCTTCAAAGTTGCAGCGCTGTAACTCCCTCACCAGCGCTGCAACTTTCTGATGTAGACAAGCCCTAAGTTAGTCTTCCAAGGAGGGTCTTTTGCGCCTACCTAAATAATAGCACTCAATAAAAAGACAAGGGAATTGGTGACCATCCCAGCTTGCTCTAATAAAGGCCCTTTCCCTGGCTGAAATCTGATTATGCATGGTAATTTTTTTTCAGACTATAACCATTATCAGCTGTGAAGATGTTCTGAGGCTCAAAGAACTTCTTCAGACTCATTTTAAACATATGGTTCACTATTCAATTACTGCCACCAGCAGCAAAAAGGATGAATGGCAAAGAGGAGGCAAACAACGAGGAATGTGAATTTCAATGCAGGCAGGCATAAAGATTGCACGCAGTAAGCATCCCGATTTCTGAATACGAAATAAAATTTCAACAGAGCCTCGCCTAGTTGAATTCATTCCTAACAGCTCTGCATATATTTTAAATGATGCTTTCAATCTGAATAGCATTTCAATAGATATAAACCAGTCAGCCTTTTACATCAAAAAGTAAAATTCCTTGTCAGCATAACAAAGTCCTGCTGACTTTGAGCCTCCTATATTTTGTGCATAATGCATGCGTGGTATTGTGAATGGAGCTAATTGCACTGGAATGTGTTGGTATCCTAAAATATTCTTCTATCTTCCAAGCAATGACAAGAATTATAACACCCATGATGTCCCACCTTAAGCACAGGTCTTTCAGAACCAGGCAGAGGGCCATTCAACATTGCAGGGAACGGAGTGGGTTGAATTTTGGATAGAAGATGATTAGATTCTTTTCTGCTTGCAGAGCAATTCCAGTCAAGTCAGTTGTATTCATTGAATTCTGCCTCAGCACCTAAATCCCCTAAACTCCCTTCTGGCCTGACAGTTCTATGAGTCTGACTAGTTTGCAGGTGACCATTTTCAGATCAGGTCTCCACAAACTCTGCTATTCGACATTCCTGGTGTGCAGCTGCTCATCTGTAGGTACATCGACACAGCCACCGGAAGGTGTCATTTACAGCTCAGGGAGCTCTGTGCAAGGTTCCACGCTAAACACTGCAACGCGGTTCCAAGAGCATGGGCAGCTGCTCTGGCTAGCCACGCAAACACCACCTCATCTGCCACCCTGGATTCGTGCTTGGGTGGCTAGCCCAAGCCACTGCCCCAGCTGCAGTGTCCACGCTGTTATTTAGGTGCTAGCCCGAGCGGAACTACTGCCGGTACCTCTACCGGAACTGCGAATCGCCTCGCAACTGCAGGGTAAATGCAACCTAAGTTACACGGGGCTGTGTCTGGATTGAGGGCATCACTGGGAATTAAACACATGCTTAAATGTTTGACTTGGCGGGGGCCTAAGGGACTGGAATGCTTTAGCTAGAAGAGTACCCAGCAGCAGAGGTGCCATACGATGTTGCCGGTGACCAATCACTCATGCTACATTCGGATTCACAAATATCTTTCCCATATGTGGGGGCTGAGAAGAAATTTCCGTCCAGGTCAGATGGCAGAGACCTTGGGGAGTTTCACCTTCTTCTGCAGTGTGCGGGTTTGGGTCTCTTGCCAGGATTATCTGGGTGTCTCTCACTTAATCAGTTCTCCTGAGGGCTGTAATCCTTTGGTCTAATTCTGGTTGTTGGCTTTGGTGTGCAGGTGCTGGGTGCTGTTGATGGTCTGTGCCATACAGGAGGTCAGACTGCATGGCGTGGGGTCCCTTCTAGCCTTAAATTCTATGATCCACTGTGGTTGCTGGAATACGAGTGAATAATAATCCCTATCAGCAATTGAAGTGACGTGACCTCAGATCTTGGATTCACCATTCTGACTCAAGGCCATTTCCACAACGTTCCTACGATTTGAAGTCGTATCATTCACTAAAGTCAGCCCACGCTAACACAGGATTTATACATCCATTCCTGAAACACGCACTGGGTCCCTAAACTCACTGTGAGGCGGAGCAGGACTTCTTACCATTAGAACATTAAGCCAGATCCTCCGCAGCGGGTGTAAATCTATTGTGATCAATGAGGTCATGCTGATGTACGCCAGCTCAGGATTTGGCCCATTTGGTTGTCCTACTGAAGTCCTCTTTGCTGCTTCTACTGAAGTGACTCTCCTTCAATCAGGTTGTTGAATTAAAATTAAAACCAAGAAGCTGGTCTGGGTTTTTTTCCAATAGTCTTACTTTATTAGATATCACATGAAGAGAGAAGATGTTTGTACCTGCATGCAGCGGAAGACTGGAGAGTATTTCTAGTTTCTGTGTTACATTTCTCTTTCATTATTGGTAAACTGACATTTTGCTGTAAAATCACTGCATGCTAGTTAGAATGCGAACATCAGTAGACAAGGCTCCTGCACCATTCCCAAGCCATGTGTGCATGCTTTATTTACAAAGGCAAAAAACTAGGTCAGGTCACAAATCGCCAACACAAAAATCAGAAACGGGTGAGAAATGGAGACATTTAGTGTGACTTACGTAATACTCAGAAAGTGGGATCAGCAATGGAAAAATGTTTGAATAAGTATATGACTTGAATAGAACTTCTTCAAAAGTAAAGCAGACCAAGTCGGGAATGTTAAGAGAGATAATGGTAAGAAGTTGCCAGGTAAAGTCAATCTTTGTTTAATTGTTCTGTGTGTATATATATGTACATACACAAAGAAGGCTTTACTGCCATCATCTTTTGAAGGAATTGCTTAGAATTTTTGGGGGGGGGAAGGGGTCCCCAAGAATTAACATCTCCATCCAAACTTTGCTCCTTAACACATCAGGATTAGCTAAATTATTATGTCAATTCTATAATAGAACTTTACAGCATAGGACACTGCTAGACCTATAAATATTGTGAACCCAATTTCCTCACTCAGCATCGAAGGTGGTCAGTTCTGAATTGGTAGAGTCTAATGCAGATTGTTTGGATACCTATGACAAGGGAGGTACTCAAATTAATGCCCCATAATAAGCATCCAACTTTGAAAATTAAGCTTTGTTTGCAAACCACTTTTTATATACTTAGCATAAAAAGGCAAATTTATATAAAACCTCTGGAAAATAGGGAGGGAATGATAGATTTGGCAAAAAAGATTTAGATTTTAGATTTAAGAAAAGACTGAGAGCACTTTAGACATGTATGCTCAAATTTACCACTAGGAAAGGTACTGAAAATGGGGGAGGGAAAGCAGAAATAGACCAGAAAAGCAAAAACAGGTAGAATTGACAATTTTAGTTTGGATTCTCAGTGTAGATCAGCTACTATGGACATAATTTATTTGGACTCTATACATTGCTGAGAAGTGCAATACACGAAGGAAGGATGGAAGGACATTTTCAAAGTACACAACCACCATTAAACTTTCAGGGGGCACCTAACTGCCCTTGTGAATATCCCTCTAAGTTTCTTGAGTGAAGAAATTAATGAATATAAAATATAGAAGACACTCAGCTGTGGAAAAAAATATGGGATGGAAAGAAGGAGCAGCCTTCACCGGCCACGGGAAGTTAAAAGGATCAGTGCAAGGGTTTGCATCAGTTTGTTCACTTTACGTCTCAATGGCCTAAGAGAACAGCCTTGCAGAGGATAATGAGATGGTAACGTTTGCCGGTGATACAAAAGTTAGCAAGGCAGAGCCAAAAGCAGCAGCAGTCCGTCGACAGGACAAAGCCAATAACATCTCACTTGACTTCAGGAGTCTAGGGGCAGAGAACAGTTAGCACTTTATGGAATTCTGTGCAGAGAAATGCAAGATAATGAGGCTAGGAACCAAGGACATGAAACAGAAATATGTCCTTAATTTAAAAAGAGTCTGAGAAGCATAGATCTACAGGTAGCAGGGGATAAAGAGAATATCTTCAGGTTACTTAGCAGCAACACTGCAGAGAGGCACAGAGGTACTGAACTCAAATGGCAAAGAAATTAAGCTAAATGTGCATAATGGGTAAGCGAGACCACAAGTGAGTACGGTGAACTGCCCTGATGACCCTAATCTAAAAAAAAAAAAAAAAAAAAAAAAAAAAGACTATTCTAGCAAGGGAGACAATGCAGCCAGGGCTGGCCATAAAGAAACAGGGACTGGAGAATCTGCAGCCATGACCCGGTGGGATGCAATTGCCTCAAGGATCAGGTATTCTGAATGACCAGATAAGCTGACCTTACGTATTACTATGGAAACAGGGCTTAAGCCTCAGGGAGATACAACCTCTCTCAATGAGGGACACAACATCAGAGCTGGGAGGGCACTAGGGTCTCATTCAGGAAAGCTCCTAAGCACGAGCCTAATTTTAAGCACATGCTTAAAGTTGAAGAGAGTGGATTTAAGAAAGTGCTTCAGTGCTTTCCTGACACAGGGCCTAGAAAATACTGGGCAGAATTTCTTCACCCAACTATAGAGAAAAATCAATACATCTCAATGGGAACTAGGTTAATATTTGGAGAGAAATGTTTCAGGGCTTTGCAGGAACTCTGATCTCAAGAGCTCCTCTGCAGAACGTGCTTTTAAGAGAGCTGGCGTTAACGATTTCAGAGATCTCACACATTTCTAAATCTGTTTTAGTGTCCCAGAGCAACGACTCATGTCCTAGTCCTGAGTCTGTGTTACCTTGTACTGTGTTGTGGCAGTCACACTGGTGAAAAATGCCTCGGCAGCAGGTACACAAACAGTTTTGAGCAGGGGGTTGGACTAGATGATCTCCTGAGGTCCCTTCCAACACTAATAATCTATGATCTATGATTAGTGTTTTATGCCCTCTTAGCACAGTGTAGATGAGGACACAGGGTACAGAACAGCAAAGAATCAGGCCCTCTGCTTTTAACTGGTCCTACTGGCTGAAAGAGGCTCTCAGACTTCAGGGTTTCTATTCTGTATCACAGCGGCAGCAGCTTGGAGTTACTCGGAATTCCGGTTACTTGCAACGAACGGCCATTCACAACCCAGACTTCACTGGAGATCGGGGGCTGCCTTTCTGGATTCCTCTGTCCTTAGAGCAGCTTTGACTTCTGAACCCTCCTCGCATGTTCAAAAGGAGTTGAGAAAGCAGCAATATAGATGCACACCAAAGAATGAGTCTAACCCCGGGAAAGGAAGAGGGTGGAGAGATTACTGTACTGAACCCCCCACCCCAGTCAAATTGCTCTGAAATGAATTAGGAAGGGTGTCTCAGTGTGGGCCATTGTATCTAAGATGCTGAAAATAAATGTATCAATGTAGAGAAAAATTCCCTTGTCTCCATCCCTTCAAACCAGAGCTGATGGGCCCTGAATAATCATCATTGCTTGGTCAAGCAGAAGAGGCTGATAGAAATGTGATCATATTCCCCAGACATTTGGATTGTCCAATCAGAAGCGCATCTGCAAAAGGTGTCCCATCTAGGGAAAGACTGTGAGCATTTCCCTATGCTGCCTTGCAAATCTCTACACTGGGGTCTTCCCTTTAACTGGCCACTCCGACATCAGGTGCGTGCTTTAATGACCGTGGGACAATTTCCTGTGGAAGTCTGTCTGCTCCCAAGGGAGGGTTCAGCCTTGCACTGTTCTAGCCTGAGACATTTTGGTCACATTAAACCAGTCCAGCAGTTTAACTGTAAACCCCAGAGTAAAGTCAGGTTCCTCCATTACCAAGTTCCGGAGGGCTTTCCACCCTCCACTCCTCCCCGAAGGGGCTGATGCAGGTGTCTACAAGAAGCTGGGTCCCTTATCCAGAAGGAACCTTTGCAGGTGGTTTGAGTGGTTTTAGGCTCAAGGCACAAGTTTCCAGGCAGCAGAGCTGGGGCTTCAACAAGAAGCCCTGAAAACCGAGCTCTCCAGAATGAACAAAGAGCCTGTAAGGACTGTTGAG
This sequence comes from Gopherus evgoodei, assembly GCF_007399415.2. Lineage (NCBI taxonomy): Eukaryota > Metazoa > Chordata > Testudines > Testudinidae > Gopherus > Gopherus evgoodei. The sequence continues at coordinate 4,949,113 of NC_044334.1, forward strand.
GAGATTCTCTGGAGCAAGATGTTATCCCTTCTGTTTTGCTATATATTGCAGAGCCTGGTCAAGGTGATTACCCACAGCAAAACAGGAGAGCGAACCTTGCCTGCCTGAAACAGCCAGGCTGTCCATTCTGCCAGAAAGGCGCACAGCTGGAAGGCTGCTCTGCCATTGCATTATGATCCGTAGTTTGTTTTTACACTGGACAAAGGGAAGTCCTGCACTACATCAGGGAAGAAACCCTGCAGCCAGGAACTGACAGGCTGCTGTCTGTCTCCTGAGCCTAGCACGGGCAGAGAACGTGGCATCCAGGAACTTCCATGGGGTTGTTACCAAATACACAGGGCAGCCGATTCGATACCCAGTGAGGTCGCTGGGAGTCTTTTCATTGACGTCAAAGGACAAAGCCTCAACGTCTGTGTATGGGCACGGCTCCACCTGGACGTGAGTGGTAGATTTTATTGAGAAGAGGACAGGATTCATTCCCACTGGGAATGGCCTGGCTTCCTTTGGTTCAGTGCCAGAGAGAAATCTGAGGAAAGGAAGTTAGCAGGGCTCCTATACATTTCAGTGGACCCTCCAGGCAGATTCAGCTCAGAAAGGTTGGGCCCAGCCTGTATGCCCTGTTCACTACACCAGTCACCTCAGGGGGCAAACAGCACCATCTTGAAAACAGAAGAAAGGCTGAATAGGCATGCAGGTTCCTTAGCCTAAAACCCAGCTCTGAGTCCCTCAACCTTGGGAAAGGTCAGGATGTGACCTTCACATCATGGGCCCAACTCCAACACTCTGGGTTGACCCGAATGAACCATAAAATGCCTGCAGCACAGACCCACCCACTGTAAGGCAGAGAAAAGACTGGCCCTCTGAAATCACAGCTAGGGGAGAAGGGGCAGTCAGAGGGGAAAGGGGAACCAAAAGAAGGCACCATAAACATTAGCATTGCCACCTGCCTGTTGAAAGAGGGGAGGGGACATGCACCAGGTCTGGATGTGATCCCTTATCAAATCGATGGTGCAACAGGCCCCTGCTGTGGTTTGGCCCAGAGCAACAGCGTCCTGTAGTGTTGTGTGGACAGGTGTCTGAGGGTGCAGAAAGCCTTTGTTGGTTTTACTCAGAACAATGCAAACAATATTGAACTTTATTCACCTTGGAGGGAGGGAGAAAATTCATCTCAGTTTTATCACATTGACATTTAAATGACCACAGGAGCCAGCACTCCCTGTAATGCTATACATCTATGTTCTACGAGCGTAAAAGAATCACACTGCACAAGAGGACAAGAAACAATCCACAAACTAAAACAGCAGCTTAGGAGACATGCGCAGGGCCCACGATCTGGTGATGCGCTAGGAGTGAAGTTATTCAGTTGAGCAATGCACTTCCTTCACTTCCAGGGACTGCCCCCACGGTCTCAAGGCTCTAAAAGAAACGGCGGGTGAAGAAAGCGAAGGACTCCAGGCAGGAGGATTACTAGCCTATAGTTTCTTCTGTGTAAAAGCACATCACAGGAATACAGTACAGTGACAGCCCATTGAAACCTTCATGCTGGAGAGAGGATTGGATTTTCCCCTCTGTCTGTGAAGTTAAAGCTTTATAAAGATGTTCATTGCAAATGACTAGTACTATTAAATTCCACTGAAAAAAGCCAAGAATAAGAAAATAACTCATCAACATAGAAAATTAAAGGACACTGAGGTACAGCTCAGTTCAGAATACACCACGCAACACCACCACCGTAGCAGAGAGGAGAGCAGCAGCCTGCAAAGGAGTCATGAACCAAGGAGCCTGAACCAAGGTCTTTAGGTTTTGTTTAGCATGCAAAGTTTGTAGCTGAGCGACCATATATTCCAGGAGTACTTACTGTACTAATCCTGACATTGCTATGCTTGAAGGTTGTGCAAAACAGCAGATGGATCAGACTGGTATTAAAAAGATCAATATCAATTCAAGAGCTTGTCGACTCTCTTGTAGTTGATATGAAATAAAATACCCACAAACAAGAAATTAAGCACAGACTGAAGCAAATCTTTCTTTTGTGCAATAATAAAAGGAAACCCACCAGAAAATTGAAGTTGGAAGACCACTAACTGTCCCAGATAATTTCATTAAGTGCTGTATTTTAAAAGGAAAACAAATACCTAAACACATCAACTCCTTAGGAAATGTTTTCCCACCTGCAGGTGGTAAAATGAACATCTATGAAATTATTATGAAACAGAAAACACTGTCTCAAGAGAGCTTAACAAATTCAGCCCCCAAAATACAGCTATTTGCTAGGTTATGTAGCCATATTGAGTGGAATGGGAGGTGGTCACAAGTCTAAGACAAGGAAGGATTCCTAGAGTAAGAGCATGTGCAGGTTCCTAGTTCCAAAATTAATTGTGTCTGAAACAAATCAAAACTCAGATCTGGTGTTTCCAAAATGAGCATGCAGAAGGTGGCTCTCTATCTCCAGTTATTTATTGAAATGCCATAACACTCAGTGTCCTTTCTGTGAAAACTCAGAAGTATTTACCACCCTGTCTGCTAGCTCTGTACACTGCAAAAATGTTCCCTTTGGAAAAGAAGCCAAATACCTAGTGCTCTGCGGATTATATCAGTGGAAATGCAGTTACTGAGTTATGTTTATAACCAAACCCAGCACAGAAGAAACAGCCTTTTGCTTATTGCAACTGAGGTATTGATATCAAATGAACTGAACTGTCTGATGCTGTGACAACTTTCAAACTGCTCCCCCATCACATGCTGAAAACAGTAATAGGGTAGGTTTAATGACTGTGCATCCCAATAGACAGAACTGATGTTAAAAGTATTTCAGTTGGCCAAGAGAAAAATGAGGGGAGTGGAAAGAGACGTGCAGAGAGAAAAATAAACGCACGTGGGTTAATGAGGACAGAACAATGAGCACCCAAGTAAAACACCACCTCACGAACAAACACCTTCAACAAACAGAATAGGAAACAATATTATGATGCAGGTTAGACTGGTGAGAAATGAAGACAAATGAAAATCCTCAGTGTGTGACTATTGCTTGACAAAATCATACATCAGAATGATGCACTGTCAGAAATGGATTTGAACACACGAGATCCAGGTTGCTCTTTAGGATGAGAATGGTGAACAGAGGATGCTGGCGTCAAGGAGACGGGGCAGCATAACGTTCCTGGGATCCAAGGAGATGTAGGCAAGACATGTAGCATAGGCTTCGGAAGACAGACATTGGAAATCTACTGTGACTTGGCAGAGGGTGTGGACTTCAGAGAGACTTGTGCTGGGGACCTTAATCACTTGCAATGTGGTTCTCGTTTTGTAAAGTGTGCCAGCGTTCAATTTTCTTATCCTTATTCTTCAGACACTCGTACCAGTGTTTCAAACGCTCCCCCTTGGCGGTGATGCCCAGCTGACATCCGCCTGCAGGAAAGAAGCAGGCAGGACAGTCAAAGAAGACACCAGGGTTCCAATTACCCATCTCTGTGGTGCCACTTTTTTCTGTATTTTTTTTTTCCTCCCCAGTTTAAAATTTCATGCGAGTTTAATGCTGGCAAAAGGGCCCAGACTGACAAGCTCTGGAGACTGGGGTCTTCTAGTCAGCACAAAATAGAGGCAACACCACAGACGACTGAAACTCATCTAAAATGGCACCCCAGTGGGAGACCCTCACCCCACCCCTCCACACAGGACAGCCTGGACCCTAGGAGTTCTGAATAGTCGAACACGAAATATTTCGTTGTTCAAACCATGTTCTCATCCTACAACCCCTCCTCCTATTATTGTTGGCTTAACCCAGCGGAAGTAGCGTGGTATGGGAGATCCAGATGCACTTTACAGTACCCTGCAGCTGCAGCTGGAGAATTCTTCCTGTGGTGCGATCCTGCTGGGATAGAGCAGCCACATACACAGGTTCAGCTACTTTGATATTTATGTAACGGGTGCAAGCAGAAGAGGGGCAGGCTGATAGCCATGCCGATATTGGGGGGTCTAGCACCACACACTATTGATAGCACCTTCCCCTTCCTTCAAGCGACGGGGCTCTGGCGCCTCCCTGCTCAATGCACATGGCTGAGAGCAGAGCTGTCTAGGCACCCGCCCGTATGCAGAAAGGCCACAATCTGGCCTGAAATTTCCTTGCTCCCCAGGTTACTCTGACCTAGAGCCAGGCACCAAGTTAGAGTTTGGAAAAGGTGCTGACCAAAAAAAGGAGTCAAATGGGCAATTTTTATAAAATCAGCCCAGAGCAGAATCCGCTCGTGAGCCAAGGTCCTCTATACAATGGTGCAACGTGAGGAGTTGCAGCTGAGTCACCGGACCTGCTACCCACGAGGTCCTACTTCAATGCTTAAAATGAAACATCTCTGTATTTCAGAGTATTGAAGAGGAGCTAAGGACAGGTGAGTCATTTGAAAATCACTGAACACTTCAAATACAGAGAGAATACTTTGTGGCAGAGAGACTGCAGCCACGCTCCGATAAGCCCAACCCATTCTTAGCACCCTCCCCGCCAAAGTGCCTGCTGTTTTTAATCGCACCCAGCACCTTGGTCACTTCCAGATTCCAAAGCAGAGCCGGCCAACTGTCAGCAATCCTTTGCCTTTCCCCTCTGACCTGGCACTGTGTGTGACCTCAGAGCGACTGCAGGGAAACACCCTGTTCCCATCAATCAGCAGAGAGTAGACAGACCTGTAACTCACCGATATAATCGTTAGATTTGCCAATATCATAATCCCAGACCGATATGTCCAGTGATTTCTTGGCCAGATCGCTGTGTTTTATGTCATAGAAAAACTCCTGGAAAGCAGAAAGTATTAAAATTATACCCAAACCCCAGCTTTAAGAGAAGAATCTAAGGAAGCATTACATTCTAAAGCTTATTGTGCACAGTGAATTTAAAAGACTCACACAGAGATTTAATAAACTGCTAGCAAATAATCATACTCTGCTCTTTGACCATGGATCTAAATGCACTTACATGGTAAGTTCTCCCCTTATAACTATCATAGGCATTTGCAAGGCCCCTATCAAGGGGACATCTAGGCCATGGCGAGGTGCCAGGATTGTCCATTTTACAGACTGGTCAACTCCAGAGCCAGAGGTAAACTCTGGCCTGATTCTCTAGGGTGCTGAGCTGTGGGTGCTCAGCACCTCTGAAAAATCCGTGGGGCCAGGATTTCCCCCCCAGGAGTCCAGACTGCCAGTTTCCTGCTCTGACCACTAGGCCACCCTGTGTGTTATTTTGCCAGTCGCACAGTAGCAAAGCCTCCTCAATGCAAGGATTGAATGGCGGGAACTGGCTCTTCCCTTCAGCAGAATCTCCAGACATAGCAAAGGATCAGTCATGGAGGGACGGCATTTGGCCTTTGCTCCTGGGCTGAGCCTCGCTTTGAACAGCTGCCTGAGGAACACCACTGTTCATACTTCCTTTTTAAAGCCAACGGAGAAACTGGAGACCAGTAATACAACCCAGCCCTGAAAGGTGCGGGGTGCTCCCAATTCTCCTGGAAGCCAATGGGGATCAAGGATGAAAAGTACCTCACAGAATCAAGCCCTCTGTAAGGTAAAATGTCTTATGGGGAACTTGTGTGTCATCGCTTGGGGTTTTTTATAATAATAATTCAGACTATCCATACATTTCAGAGACGTTTTAACCATGATCCTTTCCAGCAGCAGGAGAATGTGGTGAGAAGAGGTCTGATCTAGGGGACAGCAGCCAGTTCCTTGCCAGTGTCATCTCAGCAATCTTCATTTACATGACCTTCTTCTCAGGAGTTTCGAGAATTTGGAAGCTAGTTATGAAACTGATCACACCCCAGAAGCTTTCCACATAGGGACAACATAACCCCTGCTGCTCACTGCTCACTTAGCCCAAATTGTATTGTGGGAAGAGACTAGGTTATACTGGGGCCTCTGATTCGGTCAGAGCAGAGATCTCAGGATGTACCTGTGGTGTAGAATCATGATTTAGTTAGATCACTCGCTGTCTCAGAGAGGGGGAGACGACACTCAGTTATTGGGATTGATCTAGCATGTATATTTCTCCCCAATCAAGGAGATAAGGCCAAAATATCAAACGCTTCAATTAGGCTGCCAAGATTCCTGACTCATAGAATCATAGGACTAGAAGGAATCTCGAGAGGTCATCTAGTCCAGTCCCCTGCACTGAGGCAGGACTAAGTATTATCTAGACCATCCCTGACAGGTGTTTGTCTAACCTGCTCTTAAAAATCCCCAGTGATGGAGATTCCACAACCTCCCTAGGCAATTTATTCCAGTGCTTAACCACTCTGACAGTTAGGAAGTTTTTCCTAACGTCCAACCTAAATCTCCCTTGCTGCAATTTAAGCCTATTGTTTCTTGTCCTATCGTCAGACGTTAAGAACAATTTTTCTTCCTCCTCCTTGTAACAACCTTTTAAGTACTTGAAAACTGTTACCATGTCCCCTCCCAGTCTTCTCTTCTCCAGATTAAACAAACCCAATTTTTTCAACTTTCCCTCATAGGTCATATTTTCTAGACCTTTAATCATTTTTGTTGCTCATCTCTGGACTTTCTCCAATTTGTCCACATCTTTCCTGAAATGTGGTGCCCAGAACTGGACACAGTACTCCAGTTGAGGCCTAATCAGTGTGGAGTAGAGCAGAAGAACTACTTCTTGTGTCTTGCTCACAACACTCCTGCTACTACATCCCAGAATGATGTTTCCTTTTTTGCAACAGCATTACACTGTTGACTCATGCCTCTGATGAAGTGAGTATTCACCCATGAAAGCTCATGCTCCAATACGTTTGTTAGCCTATAAGGTTCCACAGAACTCTGTCATATTTAGCTTGTGATCCACTATGACCCCCAGATTCCTTTCCATAGTGCTCCTTCCTAAGCAGTCATTTCCCATTTTGTCTTGTGTGCAACTGATTGTTCCTTCCTAAGTGGAGCACTTTGCATTTGTCCTTATTGAATTTCATGCTATTTATTTCAAACCATTTCTCCAGTTTGTCCAGAACATTTTGAATTATAATCCTATACTTCAAATAAATGAGTACAAAGTACAATTGTACTCATTTATTTCAGAAATATCCCTGAACAGTATGAAGACAGGAAGAAGTCTGAAAAAGCAGTTGCCACTTGGCAATGCCTTGTGTTTTACATGCACAAAGAATTAATAGTTTGTCCCATTTAAAAAAATGGATCCATCCTTACCTCATTAAATTCGGGATTCAATGTCTTCCTTTTAATCTGTGTCTTATGCTTGGCCTTTTTCCCCACGTCAGGTTTCAGCCAACTAGGAGCAACATAAAGCAGTTTAGAACTGAAGTGAATGAACAGAGAGCCAGCTTGCAAGCTAAAGAAAAAAAGAGTTTCTGGACAGAAAGAATAGCAGCTAAGGAAGTTAAAACTTAATAAAAATAACAAAATGAGTAAAAAAACCTGTTTCAGATCATCGGGTTAAAGTCTAAGACTAGAACAATTCACTTTGCACTGGTTACTGAACTCAGCATAAATCTCTGTATATAGATGCACTGTTGGTACTTAAATTAGAAAGACAATCTTTAAAAAGAATCATGCTAAATCCGAATAGCTAGCACCCCTCTCACTTGGATCTGTTGTAGAATGAGTTTGTAGAAGAGATCGCACGGAGGCAGTTTATTTGTAACCTGCTCCACAATTTTCTCACAAGGCACCTCGATGGAAAATTGCAATGATCAAAGAAATGGCTAGAGGAGTGTGAAAATGCCCAAGGGACTAACCTGGAAATACACGTACAACTCAAAAAGGGCTTCACCAATGCTAGTGAGAGCTACAAGCGTGGCGAGGCTGAAATAATCACGACACTGACAAGCAGTAGACAAGTTGGTTATTCTATGATGCCAAACCACTTTTAACCTTCATGGCAAGCTACTCCATTGTGCCTCTGCTCCTGAGAATTTCAAGAGCACAAACACAAACTAGTCTAGAGAGACTTGAAAAAGACCCCAACTACTACTAATAATCAATTAGCTGTCTTAACAGTCCAGTCCAAACTCAATGCTAAATTGTACAGTTTGTGTTAATTAAATCTTTGTTTAAATTATCTTTGAAAGTCAAAATCCCAGGGTTCTATTTGCTTAGCATGAGAGAGAATGAAGCACGACATTGGAGGAAAAACATTCAAGTTTGTTGAACAGCAAACAAGACTTGCAGATCGCTATGGGCAGGGGTTATCAGTGTTTTTAATTTCATTTTTTAGGGGGAAAGTGTTCTTGTTGTAAGGGGAGAAAGGAAATGGAAAATGACCGGGGGCGGGGGGGCGGAATATATGTGGTTTAGGTGTAGAGCAGTGGTAAGCAACCTATGGCATGCATGCCGAAGATGGCACACGAGCTGATTTTCAGTGGCACTCACACTGCTCAGGGCCTGGCCATCAGTCCAGGGGGTTCTGCATTTTAATTTAATTTTAAATGAAGCTTCTCAAACATTTTTAAAACCTTATTTATTTTATGTACAACAATCGTTTAGTTATATATTATAGATTTATAGAAAGAGACCTTCTAAAAATGTTAAAATGTATTACCGGCATGCAAAACCTTAAATCAGAGTGAATAAATGAAGACTCGGCACCCTACTTCTGAAAGGTTGCCGACCTCTCGTGTAGAGAGAAGTTCTATCCCGAAAGGATAACTGTGGAATATCTATTCTGGATTAAGAGCTTCAAATTAAAATTTGCCCAGTTTAAAAATTGATGATGTCATTAGACTTTGCAGCGAGCTGAGAATGTGAATAATTGTGTGTGTTCTTCCTGCCTCTTGCAGTGTCACATGTACCTGAGTGATTGTTTAAAAAAAAAAATGCATATTTCTGGATGCAGTGAGGCATCACCACCATGACGTGCAGTAAAGGCCAGCCTGGCTCTGCTCATGGCAAGGGCATGGGACAGATCAGAATCTGGGCATGTCATAAACAGATAGCTAAGGGTTAATGTCTCTTTCGCCTGGAAAGGAGTAACCTGAAACACCTGACCAGAGGACCAATCAGGAAACAAGACTTTTTCAAATCTGGGTGGAGGGAAGTTTGTGTCTGAGTTCTTTGTTTTTGTCTTCTGCCTGTACTCTCTCTCGGCTATGAGAGGATTTCTGTCTCCTGCTTTCTAATCTTCTGTTTCCCAGTTGTAAGTACAGAAAGGACAGTGGTTTATATGGTTTTTTTTTTTGTATTTACATGTGTGTAGTTGCTGGAGTGTTTTGAATTGTATTCTTTTTGAATAAGGCTGTTTATTCATATTTCTTTTAAGCAATTGACCCTGTATTTGTCACCTTAATACAGAGACATCATTTTTATGTATTTTTTGTTTCTTTTTATATAAAGCTTTCTTTTTAAGACCTGTTGGAGTTTTTCTTTGGTGGGGAACTCCAGGGAATTGAGTCTGTAGCTCACCAGGGAATTGGTGGGAGGAAGAAGTCAGGGGGAAATCTGTGTGTGTTAGATTTACTAGCCCTACTTTGCATTCCCTCGGGTGAAGGAGGGGGTTGAGGGGGGAGCTTGGCTCTCTCTCTCGGTACCTATTTCCAGGACTGGAAATAGGGAGGGTGGAATCCCTCTGTTTAGATTCACGGAGCTTCCTTCTGTGTATCTCTCCAGGAACCCAGGGAGGGTCCACCTGGAGGGGAGGAGGGGGAAGGGAGATGGTTTATTCCCCTTTGTTGTAAGACTCAAGGAATTTGGGTCTTTGGGGTCCCCAGGGAAGGTTTTTGGGGGGACCAGAGTGCCCCAAAACACTCTAATTTTTTGGGTGGTGGCAGCTTTACCAGGTCCAAGCTGATAACTAAGCTTGGAGGTTTTCATGCTAACCCCCATATTTTGGACGCTAAGGTCCAACTCTGGGAACAGGTTATGACAGGGCATCAGGGATGAACAGCGAATCTCATGTGCACCACCATGCCCCGCAGCCAGCAGCGAGATTGTTTTGTGTATATACCACACGATTATCAAGACTTCAATCACAGTGGGTCAGCTACTGAGGGTCTGATTCTCCACTCTGCTACAGCCGTTTTACACTGGTATGTCTTGAGGAGTGAAGAATCAGAACCTGAGTTTGGAATCGCTCTGGAATGCACATGGAAAAGGCGCATCAGAAGCCCACATAGTGTGTATGTATTTGTGCCGTGTGAATGGCAGCATGCCTCATTGCAATCCCGAAGAGCCTGCAGGTACAGTTCAGCTCACAATGTCATTGGTTTTGCATGAAGCTGGATAGAATCCATTTTACCCTTCCACTGTTGTATGGGCTTTGCAGCAATAATGCCAGTTAAAATGCATTTCGGGCGGTGAAATTCACGGAGCAGGTACATGACAGAATTAGAAGCCACCATGTTTAACAGAGAGTTATTTCTCTGAGAATAACCAGGCTTTAACGTAACCCACCTCACACACGCTCCAGCATGGAGTTTGCTCCCCGCGCGATGGCACAACAAACACTTCAGAACTTTTGGGTTCCAACTTACAGTTTAACAAAAGGATCTGAGTATCCATTGGCATCCATGGCAGCTAAATGGACACAACGGACAATGCCAACAATTAGGCCTCCCTGCTGGGTGCTGTACATGAGGGACACAAGGATCTTTCCTCGTTCTTCCACATCACCACCGCGGTCTACCTACGAGACGAAGCCAGAGGAATGAGTGGGGACTGGGATAAGAGAGACCAGAAACTCATCCATACAGGAATATGGAGCCAGGGACTCACCAGAATCCATTGTGCAGGAAAGAGGAAATGACTAAAGGGAAAAGCTTGAAAAGGAACCACACGAGATAACAGAAGGAGGCGAGGAAGTGTTTAAGCACAGAGGCCAAGGTGACCAATACAATGTGCAGAAGCCAGGTCCAGTTATTATGATTCTATTTTTAATATTCGATAAGGATTGAAAAGGCTTGTATGCGTAAGTTAGGTTAAATCGGCAGACCCCATTTAAAGGTTTGCAAGAAAGTTGTAGCTGTTTTCATTTTGTCTGGGGGGTCACACGTGGCACCTTTTAGTCTCAGGTTCAGGTTGGAATGAACCTACAATCTGAAAGGGCCTTGGCAAGCAGATGCTCTGAAGGCAGAACAGGGAGAGAGAGAGATCACACATGTAACATTTCCACCTCCCACTTGGCACTTCAGCAGCTCCTTCTGCAACCATTAACTAACCCTCCCTTCTTGTCACATGGGGTCTGAAACAGGAAAAAAGTGACAGCTCATGGGGGAAATGCCTGAGTCCTCCAGGCCTGCAAAGCAGTCAAAGAAATTCACCTCCACTATTAGCATCAGCACCACAACTAGACGTTTGAGCTGGCACTAGAGAGATATGCACATCCCACCCAACTGGTAGCATGATGTGTTCCCCTGTGAGATACCTGGGCTCAGGAATGACCTTGGGATCCCACCCTCCAGCGGGCTCTATACTGGGGGCATCGGGAGAGCAATTCTGTTACTCACTCAAGAGGCGGATAACAGGGAAGCAGTGCACTCTTAGGGTACGTCTACATGACAGAGACGGGATTTAAGTCCGTGTAGCTATACCAAAGATAGCATCACTCTAGCTAGAGCAAGTACCAATAGCAGTATGTGCAAGCCCACCCAGGACCCTGGCTATGTACTCCGGTGGTAATCTATGCTGCCGGCGCTTGGCTGCTATCAGCACTCAAGCTAGCTAGCTTACAGAGAGCGGATATATTGGCAAACACCTCCGACTGCAGCGCCGTCATACCTAGAGCATGACTCTTGCTATGGCCCTGCATAGGTGACCTGCATAATAAGCAGCTGCTGAGACGCTCTCGAAGTGGGATTATAAAGCAAAAAAAGCTATCATTCACTAGTGGCACCAAAAGGATAGAAAACGGTGCCTCTTGCCCCTTAGCTAAGGATGCCCTTTGAAAGCAGAGCCAGAGGAGCATGGGCAGCACCGCCTCTTACCTCCTCTTCGTACAGCGCCATCCCGCGAGAGGATCCGGTCGTTCCAGCCCGCTTCATCTTGGAATAGGAACAAAGAGAGACTCCCTTTAATAACTCCATAGGCAGAGAGAGGCCTCTCCCTACAGAAACAATATTCATGCCCACACCCAACAGGTCAAACTCAGCCACAGTGTCCACTCACTGACCTCAGGGGAGGAGGGGTGTCAATCTGTCCCACACACCTACAGGCTCTTCACTGAGTGATGTGGCTTCTGTCCACCCATCAAACTTCAAAAATTTCTTTATTCCTATTTTCCGATGGCCAGAGCCATAGATCTGAATCTATTCCATGCACACAGGACTGCAGTCTTTTCCCCACCCATGTAATCAGTCATCTCACCTAATTCCCCTTCTGGAAAATTGTGGTTGGATACTGGATCGCAGGGCACTCTCTTGTCAGGAGAGCTACAGGCCACCAAACTATTTAAAGCAGCTTGTAGGTGTCCATAAGAGTTATTTCTAGGGAAGGAAGCCAACCATATTCCAAAGCTGTACAGAGGAACATGCAATATGCTACTCACTCATGGGTCAGTCCTTTATCTAGGATTCCTTCTCTAGTTTTAAACAGTTGGACAGGAATGCCACACAGGCTGCTCAGACAGGTTCCTACTAGAGCTATTAGTGATCTTACCTCAGCAGTTTTCCTTGTTTAAAGCCTGTGAGCAAAAATCTGCTCTCAGCCCTAAAGTAGTGATATCAGCTCTGTTACACTGCTCTTCCTACATTTACAGAACTGTCTCTGGGAGACCAGGGTACAAGAGTCAGCATGCAGATCCAAGAGCAGAGTTTTGCTCTTTGTCCACATCACAGGATGTTTTCGGGGTGCAGCGGGGTTAATATCTTATAAATGAGACTTGTGCTAGTCCATGGAACAGGGTGCCCCGTGCACTGAAGAACTGTTCATCACACCAACAGGCTAGGCAGTGCTTGGACCAGATTCTGATCTCCATGATGGCCTACAATGAAGTTATTTCATATTCATACTGCCGCAACCGAGACCAGAAACTGGCCCTAAGGTTCTGAACACCTTCCCAGAGACCTTCACTTTCACAGGTCACATAGCCACTCAGGAGTCTCAAATTCACTGTCACTCCAAAGTCCATTGAATGCTACTTTTATATAAAGCACCAGAAATAATGACAACATAGCAGAACTTCACGAGACTTACCGGTATTACTCTCTCCAAGCAGATGTTGAAGTTCTTTTTCTGGTTGGATTTGAGTTTCTTCAGAGAAACTCGAGTTTCACCGATAAATTCATTGTGGCCAAATTTGTCTTCATCGCACACCGAGATCCTGAATTGAACAAGAAAAAGGACCTAATATTGAATAGGCTGGAGCATTTCCCAGCTCAGACTCTATGCTATGCAACCCAAAAAAATTGTTTGCGGGAATAATGTAGACAGCAAACCCTAAAAATCTCACATCTAAGATACCTGCCAAATCGAGCAGCCTCGATTTAACTTCTGACCAGAGCTGGTTGGAAAACAACTTCGTTTCCTCAAGAAATTCTGACATTTTTTAATTTGTTCCAATTCAGAGCAAAAAGCCAAAATTTTGAAATTTCCTGTGGAATGGAAATTCTGAAAAACCAATTCAGAACCACTCAAATATTTTGCTAGAATAATGTGAAAACATTCAGTTTCAATATGTTAAAAACATTTCATTTTGATAATGTCAAAATAGTATATAAAATATTTAATATTAAATAGACAATATATTATTTAAATTATAATAGTACACAAGTTTAAAGGAAATAAAACATGATGAAGTCAAAGTGAAACATTTTGACATTATCTAAACCAGGGGTAGGCAACCTATGGCATGGGTGCCGAAGGCAGCACGCGAGCTGATTTTCAGTGGCACTCACACTGCCCAGGTCCTGGCCACCAGTCCAGGGAGCTCTGCATTTTAATTTTAATTTAATTTTAAATGAAGATTCTTAAACATTTAAAAACCCTTATTTACTTTACATACAACAAAAGTTTAGTTATATATTATAGACTGATAGAAAGAGACCTTCTAAAAACGTTACAATGTATGGCTGGCACGCAAAACCTTAAATTAGAGTGAACAAATGAAGACTCAGCACACCACTTCTGAAAGGTTGTTGATCCCTGATCTAAACAATTTGTTAAGACTTTCTTCCATCAAAAATTTCATCTAAAATCGACACATCCCCATGAAATGTTGTGGTTTTGATTAAACTCCATTTTCCGATGAAAAACTGTTCCTACCCTACCTATTCAGCTCTACTTCTGCCCAATTTCTTAAAGGGTTGCAAAGGTAGATAACTTTAAGTGCTGCAACAGGGAATGACACTCACTCCTGTGCAGAAGGCGCACAGAGTTCGCCATCACAGAGCACTTTCATAGAATCAGAGAAAATTAGGGTTGGAAGAGACCTCAGGAGGTCATCTAGTCCAATCCCCTGCTCAAAGCAGGACCAACTCCAACTAAATCATCCCAGCCAGCACCTTAAAAAGCCTTTAAGGAGGGAGATTCCACTACCTCCCTAGAGTAACCCATTCCAGTACTTCACCATCCTCCTAGTGAAAGTTTTTCCTAATATCCAACCTAGATCTCCCCCACTACAACTTGAGACCATTGCTCCCTGTTCTGTCTTCTGCCACCACTGAGAACAGCCAAGCTCCATCCTCTTCAGAGCTCCCTTCAGGTAGTTGAAGGTTGCTATCAAATCCCCCCTCACTCTTCTCTTCTGCAGACTAAATAAGCCCAGTTCCCTCAGCTTCTCCTCATAAGCCATGTGCCCCAGCCCCCTAATCATTTTCATTGCCCTCCACTGGATTCTTTCCAATTTGTCCACATTCTTTCAGCAGTGAGGGGACCAAAACAAGATGCAATACTCCAGTTGTGGCCTCACCAGTGCCGAATAGAGGGGAATAATCATTTCCCTCGACCTGCTGGCAATGCTCCTACTAATGCAGCACAATATGCAGTTAGCCTTCTTGACAACAAGGGCACACTGCGGACTCATACCCAGCTTCTCATCCACTGTAATTCCCAGTGTAAGACACTGGGATTTTGTCTTCAACTTGCCTGAGTGTTTTCCTTTGCATATCTTCATCCGTAATGCCATGATACACCAGTGTCTCATTCCATACGGGGTTGCGAGTGTTGCGCAGAGTCTTGGTCCTCAATTTGTTTGACTGTTGGGTTTCAAAAATTAAAACAAAGAACTAATCACACACACTGTCTGCAGCCTAAAATGGTCCCGGGTCAACAGTTATGCAGATAGTGGGTCAGTCCTGTGATCTTTCCTCACATGAGCACTCCCATGGTTCCCCGGTATTTGACTTCATTGAGGGTCACTCACCCAAGCAAAGTATTACAGCCTAACATTTTTAATTTTAAGAAATGTCTGTAAACCAAAATCGCCAAACTAGTCTCATTTAAGAGTCAAACTCCAATCCTCAGCATTTGACCCAGATGCACAGAGCCTCTTCTTCTAAAGGAAGTTGAGGTGTTTACCAGGCCATGGCAGTTTAGAAGATCAGGCACAGCCCACTGGAAAATGAACTTTGTGGCCTAAAATAAATGAAAAGCCTAAGAAGCTGGAACTTTCTTGCCTCCCTCTCACTTGTTCATATTTACTTAGCCAATTCAGCCCTTGTACAAACAGAAAATTAACTGATTCCCAAGTTAGTAAAGTCTTGGCTTCTGCATCTCTTGTGCCATGTGGGAAAATTATTCCTACTAATCAAGATTCCACATCTAGGTGGGATTCTCTGCTTGGGCAAGATTAGTAGCCTCCTTCCACTGTTGCGAAGTAGAAAGATACGCCATAGATGAGAACTGGATGAACAGAGGAATGTAACACTAACAACAAGATCCCAGATGCTTCTAACTGGAGAATTTTTTTCCAATGTATGAAAAAAAGGATGAGAAAGGAAGACTAGCCCAAAACACTGGGGACATAGACTACTCAGATCCTACACTAGGGACAGATTCTGTCCATATTTTGCAGTTGTGCCAGAATGTTTCTTTTGTTTTGTTGTTTGAGCCAATCTGATCCCAAAGTGCATGAAGTGTAAATTACAAACTTTTTATTAACATTATTTTGAAAGAGGTTGGCACCTGAGTCATTTCCTTTGAGTATAATTCAGCCAGAGAGAGAGAGAAAAAAAAAATCTTTGAATCCCCACAGGAAACAGAAGAGACATTTGTTAGGCAATGGGCCAACAATGTTCATTTCTTCCTAGAAGTTTTCTCCACTGAATTCAGTTCAGCTGGTCCTGGGAGCGAGAGTTTACAGAGCTTTCTTTGATGAGGAAACTAATTGGTGCATTTACTAACTTGGTGGATTTTTTTTTCACAGTTCTAATTAGAACACGCAAAACCTTCAAAGTAAAATTGATCTTTCAGACTCTAGTAATAATTAGATTTTGTGTCAGATGTTTTCTGTTGCATTAACAATGTCACCTTTGCGGAAGCTTCTCTGTGCTCATTAACTAGGTATTAGTCTTTCGAGATGTTCTGTCCGCTGCTCACTTCTGCAAGGCTGCTGTGAAACATGCAAAACCGAAGGCAATACGAAAAGACCCTCACCCATTAACAAAGGCCACCAGGCTGAGCTATTCCGCTCCCTATTCACCAGTGTCCTATTCATTTCTATCCAGAATTAAGGAGGCGCTGAGACACTTGCAAAAATAAGCACTTTGCTCCACTAATAGCAGAATTGACTTCAATGGGACAAAGGCCAAGGTTCTATTTAACAGCAATGAGGGCGTTAGAAGCCGGTTACTGGGTGGAGGAGGAGCCTGCTTGGTACATAGTGTGTAAATAACACAATCAATCCAATTAATCTTAATGTGCCAAGGGAGAAAAAAAAAAAGACTAGAGTTGACTCTGAGACAAAGAAAAATCCAGATCCAGATTGAGAGGAACCAGCCAGAGATTCCAGCTGGTAGGAGCACCTGCAGAAGCAGCCAGTGCAGAGGGTCCTGCTGTAAACTCTCCAAGGCAGAGACAATCTGCTGTTCTGTGTTAGTACAGGGCCTCCCACCATAGGCCCCGTTCTTGGTGGGTCCTTAGGTATCACCGTAATTAACATGATTAAAAAATAATCAGATTCAAACTTTTCCAACACAAGTGTTCTCAGCTCTGGGGTTTTAGATCAGCCTGGTGAGCCAATCCCATCTGTTCGCATTCAGATATGAGCATGAGCAGTGTTAAGGGGTGTTCAGCTCGGTTGTCTCATGGGGTGGACCCCAGAAAGCATCTTTTTTCTGAACAATAGTGAGCAGCCATCAGACAGGAAATATCCTAGAAGGCCTGTGTGAGCTCTTGAGTGTGTCAGGGAACAGCAGAACATTTAGTGCAGTTCATCTCTACTGAATTACTGTAGGTTTCACGCTTCTGAATTTCCAGAACCTACATCACAGTGTCTACAATCACCATTCATCCTAAGAGATGCAGGCGTCAGGAAGCTGGCTTGGCCCAAGACTTCATTTTCTTGAGCAGGTCACATACTGGATAACAGCAAGGAGCAACTGTGTACCGAAATCAGAGGGGAGAGACCCAGGCAACCTTCCGAATAACTACAGAGCAGCTGCGTTTGCGACCTTCTCTCATTCCTTCCATGCACACTATTGTTATTTTCAATTTTAAAAGTATCAACACTCAGGATTAACGCAGCATTGTAGGTCTCTCTCTCCATGTGGAATATTTTTAGGCCTGTGAGCTGAGATTTCCAGAGCAGCCTAGAGGCTTTGAATGTCAAGCTCCTATTAATTTTAATGGGAATTAGCCATCTTAGTTCTTTGGAAAATCTCCACAGCAGTACTGTAATATTTTTGTTCATAGTTTCAATGTAACAGAGTTAAGCAAACGAATTGATAGACATTTACCTTACTGGCTCCTGGCAATAGGTGCAACTTTACATAAGGATCAGCTAAACCATTGGAGTCCATTGGTTTTAAGCCCTAAAAGATAAAGAAGGGGGTTAGCCATCTTTAAATACAATGCGGGGAAGGATTTAGCAATAGTTTATTATGAAATATAAATTAATAAAGGGAACGGAAGGTATGTGCTGGATAAAGCAAGGCTCTTTGTTCTGAATAAGCGGAAAGCCCAATATCCAGTCTCAACACTGAACCAACACTGTGAGTTCAGCTTCTAAATATCAGACCAATGCTACTTTCTGCTATCAACTTCCTCACATTGTGTTTGAGTCCTGTGCGACCTAACAGACAGATCTGCATTATCCCCAGCCAGCTTCCAAACTCACATTCAAGAAACAAAGGTTTGCCTCCATGTCTTCATTCCCTACAAAAGAGAATGATGAGCTAGCCCGAAATGATGCCGCTGGGTTTAGCACAAAGAGGAGAGACCTCCTTCATCCAGAAAGTCATTCCTGAACATGTAAGAGGATTGAGTCTTCCAGAGAGAGCGAATGCATGGGAAGCTGGGATGCAGTAGGGGAGGAGGCATGTTCAGAGGTGCACGTTGGCATTTTCAAAGTGGAAAATGCTGCACACTTCACTACCACTGGCACATATACGCACTGGAATTACGAGCCTTCTCTACAGGACAGCGATAGCAGGAATTCGAGCATTCAATGGCATACACCCTACAGAACTGGTGAAATGTAAACATCAGTTTCCCCTCAGGCTTGCAGGATCCCCAACTACCTTCAGCAGGACCAACCAGAGTTCTAGGCAGGGAGGAGAATCAGGCTTCAGGGCTTTACCTCTGTTTCTCAAGGCATTAAGGATGCAAATCCATCCTATGGCCTCACCACAAACTACTGGAACACAGTTGGCTGCAGCAGAAAGCACTTGGGCCTATATTTTCCCACATGACTAGGGATTTTGGGTGCTCACCTCAAGGCACCTTAAAAGGGGACTGATCATCTAGAAGTGCTGAGAACCCACCCTCTGGAAATCAGACCCATTTTAGGTAGGCACCCAAAATCACTAGTGGCTTTGGCAAATTTAGGCTTTTGTCTATAGGACTGCCTCAGAGTTAACCGGGGTATTTGCCTTTGTCAGGTGTTTCAGTTTGAGCTGTTCACTGCTATGGGAAATCAGACTGTGTTCATCAGATCTGAGGTTTGGGGAATTTTCACTGCAGAGCACAGCCTGTTCCCATCAGGCAATATGGAGGAATGGCAGCCTGTACTTTGGGTAGCCTGACGTCACCTGCTCTAACCAGATATGATATGAGCGCTGCAGATGCACGGGCAGCGAGGTACATTATCTGTGAAGGTCAGCGGGCGGTGGGGTTACATAGCGACAGTAACAAATTCTGGATTCAGACCTGAATCTGTGCTGTTAAATTCAGAGCTTTTGTGGACTTCTCTGCCTTGCAATTTTAGCAGGAGTGAGAGTAGAGTTTTAGGACCTAGTCAGACATTGCTCACAGTGCTGGAGCCTGGGGTTTCACTGCACATACACTCAATGGCAGCTAAACATTGCTGATTTTGCTTGAAAGCAAGAACAGAAATGGCAGGTCAACTGTATCATTACAAACAGGAATCATGGAAATAAAGGGCTGACGTCTTAACTTGTCTGCTGCCGTCTCTGCAAGGCCCCTGCTCAGTTCTGAGAGCCTTGGTACTAACGGCTGTCGCAGGTGGTTAAAGGAGATGGAATTAACTACCCCAATTATTTTTAGCATAACTCAAGTAACTGTCCTGGTTACAGTTGCTATAATCAATCCACTGCACATGGGCAGAAATAACCCCGATAACCCCATGAGATGGCTGTGGGAAATCAATTAACCTGAGCAAGTTCGTGCGTAGTTACAGTGCACTCAGCCTGTCGGATGTACTCCTATCCAGAACACGCATCTGCACACTCAGGCATAGGTTGCCTCTAGCTAGGCTCAGGTCAAACATGTGATGCCGGCACGTGGCCTATGAAGCCAGCTCAAGTCTCCATTATCTGCTCAACTGCTGCAAGAAATAATCACCTCCTCTCGTCCATCTCCTAACGACATTCTGCAGCACAGGGATTCCAGTTCAGAGACACGTCACACTGGAAATTGCCTATTCAAGGACTTGGTGGCCTTAAGCAGCTGCGGCTTAGCTATCCTGCCTACCCAAGTCTACTTCAGCAGATACATGCGAGGCAGATGCTAGAGCAGATGATGAAACCCACGTTGTAACTTGCTGTGTCCAGGGACAGACTGTTTTTTGGGGGAGGGACCTCAGCAGGAGAGTTTGCTACCACTAGCCATCAGACTGAGCCCGTGCCTTGCTACATTTAGGGCCTGGTACAAGACCCTCCCATCTGCCTTTTCCTGTGTGGCAGAACAAGGGCTCACATATGCCTCCTATCCTGGAAAAACACACTTCTACCACTTTTAGGGACAGCAGAGGTTTCCGAGATGTTCCCTACACTTGGAATGGGGAATCTCTCTAGAACCAGTAGGCACTCTTGCGCTGGAAGGAAGTTTAGACGTGCTCAGTGCAGCCCTAATGCCTCCTAAGTCTGCAGCGAGGTGGAAGAGCAGAGAATCCTGCACCTCACCCTTAAAGGAATTATTGTTACCTCCAGCACCCAGCTATTACAGAAATAGATATCACACATCCTTGTTAGTAATGCCTGTGTGGGTCGCCTGGCTGGTGGAGAGAGAGAGAGAGATGGTGGCAGAACTAGCTTCAGTTCCATTGCATTCAGTTGGGTGGAAACCAGACTAGGTGGTGGGGAGCATATGAAAATAGAGAGAGGTGTTTCTGAAATATGCTCTTCCAGGGGAGGACAACGGCCTGTGTACATAAAACGAGCAGGTGCCTCTGCCGACCTTCTCCTAAGTCATTTTATTTTGCTCCAAGGGCACACTTACTTTGGCTTTGATGAGAGTGCAGTGCAAAGAGCTCTTCTCCTGGTCGTAGAGCAGACTGAACTCCAGAGCCCCCAGCGTGGCTAATTAGCAAGAGGGGAGAGGGAAAGGTAAGAGATGGTTTTATTAAGAACAAAGCCACTAGAGATATTTCATCCACCCGGCCTAGCGATACCAATATGAAACCCTGGAGGCTCCAAGCATCAAAGGCAGAGCAGCACTACGGAAAGGAGGGTACCACGCAGTCCAACGCGCATTCTGCCATGCCAGTGAGAGCTGACAGGACGGCAATTCCATTCATGGCAACTCCCGAGGTTCTAAAATTGGTTTTCATTCCACGTTGGAACAAGAAAATCTTTTGAAAGTTTTTACGAAAACGTGGCAGTGGGGGGGGAGAAGCAGGTTTAAAGTCCCTGCTTGCCTGATTCAAAGGAGTTTTTCATCCCAGACCACCCCAATTCAGGCAGAGCAGGGGCTTGAACTGGGTCTCCCAGTGAGGTCTCTAAGCAATAAAATCTCATTTCATCCAAAGTGTTCTGACCAGCTCTCCATACCATTTGCCTGGCAAGTCTCCTCCCAAAACTCACCCCAGGCAGATACACCATTTTAAATTGCTGACTATGACCTTAGCCGCTCTCTCCTAAAAGGACAGCACCTCTCTGCCAAGGGGCATTCCAACATCACAGAGAGCCCAAACCTCTTGGAGAACAGGGCAACCATGGTGCATCACATCACAAAGACTTCAACCTACAGCATTATGACACGCAATCCATTTTAGCTTCTAATTTAACACCCAGAATTGACTATGGGCACAAGTAATTGGGACTGCAAAGGATAGCCTCTAACGACCTGGTCTGCAGGCCTGATCTATATGTTCCCCTTTGCTCTTGTGACTGCAAGTGAAAAATTGTGTGCATGGATTTAAAGGGCATTTAAAACACCGCAGCCATTATTTCACACAGTCACCAACTAACCTACCATCACAGCATCTCCTGGCCAAATTCATGAGCTGCAGTAGTCAGAACATTATCAGAACAGAGCTATGCAAACATTTACCTGGAACTCAGAGGAGGGACCACAGAGTTTTAGCTGACTTCAGTGCTCAGCATGAAAACAAAAAAGTGACAGCACAAGCAAGACCTATTAACGACACAAAGCAGCTGCACAATGCAGACCACATCTTTATATGACCTGCTAGTGCACTTTAGCCCTGAACTTCAGCAGCTTCTCCCAAGTGAGCAGAGACTGCCAATTACCCCATGTTTCATGTTGTTTCCAGCCTGCGTTCTGCATACTCATTTTGTTGGGTGCTCACCTAAATTTAACTGGAGAGAGGAAATGTTAGACACGGGCTCCCACTGTACTAAATTTCCTCATGGCCACTTTCCTCTCTGCCTAATATTTATGCACTTCCTCGTGGTTCCTAACCACCCTCGTCCTTCTCCCCAGAAAAAGGTTTGAAACCATGAAGTGATGCCTCCATGGAGTTCCTGATCTTCACTCTTATGGCCAGTAAACTCATGAATTAGGATGGCGGGGGGGCAATCTTAGTGCAGAACTACTGAAATCACAAGGATCTCTCCTTTATACTGATGGATCTGTCTACTGGTATTTCATGCAGCTAAAGAAAAATAGAGGCTTGACCTGAACTTCTTTTCATATGCGTACAAACATGGACGTCTGCATTTACACACACGCTACATAATGGCATATATTAGAGAGAGTAAAATAAACGAAGGTCCTGGGGCCATAGGCTTAGGCGCCTACATAGCTTTAAAAATCTAGGCCCTGATCCTGCAAGCCATGTTGAAAACAATGGGACCGTCTCTTGAGGAAAGTTTGTAGGATTTAGCTCTAGGTCAAAGCCATAGTCTCCACTCAGTCTCTGCAAATACTGTGCCTTTAACGGGGCTCTACATTATCAGTTCAGTTTTTGACTTTCCCCTTTTTCAAGGTTTAAAACCAAGTTGCATGGAGTTGAAACTTAGACCCTTGGGCGCCTTCCTAAAAGGATGAATTATTCAACTCAAACGCTGAATTTTTGGAGATGGTTTGTTATTTTCAGTCAGAGAGAAATGGAGTCACAAAATAGCACAATTCCCTCCCTGATTACTTATTTACCGAGCATTAAAAGCACTTAGTGGATGCTGGGAGCCTCCAAGGATCAAAGCTGCAGTCACTTAATAAAGGACAGTGTTCCCATTTTTTGCCAAATATAAAACATTCAAGAGTATAGGACGACATAAAAAATAGAACAGTTTCTCACAAGGTGCACTTTGAAGGGATCTGCTGACCTCACATTTATAGTCACATTCCCACAATGCAGCCCTCTGTGCCATCTCCACTCCCCCTCTGAATAAGGGGCACTGAGCACTGAGGAAGCCAGAGGGAAAAGCAGGTCCTCAGCAATTCAGGATCTGGCCCAAGATTTGTTACTTTTCGTATGTGGCTCAAAATAACCCATCTGTATCAGAGCCAGATGGTTTGACACAAGGCTACGTACTTGCTTCATCAGAATCATAGCTGTTGGCCTCATCCTCTTCGTCATCCTGAGGCGGCGGGAGTTGACGTGCAGGTGGCGCAGGCGGAGCGGCAGCTTGCATATATGGGGCAGGCTGGCGCATAGCTCTCTCCTCTCTGGCTGCAGGCATCGAGTAACCACCGCCATCTCCTCTCTCATCCCTGGGTGCTGCTGCTGAATAGGCCGGGTCTATCTGGGGAGGGCCCATCAACTGGCTCACTATGCAAAAGAAAATAAGCATTGAACATAGATGAGATGGGGGGCAGCACTGGAGACCAGAGCTCCAGGTGAAGAATTAAAATTGCTCATGTCCGAAAGTTCAGCTAAGCCAGTTTTATCAAGGTTATTGGGCACTTGGGATTTAGATCTGCACAGTTCGTGATTCTACTTGATTTTCACAGATTCAGAGACTCTAAGACCAGAAGGGACCACGGTGGTCACCTAGTCCGATTTCCTGGAATACAGGCCAGAGAACTGCCCCCAAAATAATTCCTGTTTGAACTAGAGCAGATCTTTCAGAAAAACATCCAATCTTGATTTAAAACTTGCCAGTGATGGAGAATCCACCACAACACCTGGTAAGCTGCTCCAACGGTTAATGACCCTCACTTACATTTACGCTTTACTTGCTGTCTGAAATGTGTCTAGTTTCAACTTTCAGCCATTGGATCTTATTAATTTAAATTCCTCTTCCCTCTGCTTCTCCCACCCACTAGACCAATGCTTATTCTGTGGACTCCTTCATAAAAGGGAGGGATCATCTCATGGCTTTTTTACACTAAAAAGTATTTCCTTTCACCATTTTAAAGTTTGTTACCCTATACGGATTCACCCGCCAAGAATGGCTCTGCCGCATACTGCCAGTTTGGCTACCCACAGGTTTGAAAACCCACCCGCAGACTGGTTTTGGTATGTTTGAGACATGAGATGAGCACTGGAATCCTTTCTATTGCAACAGTGACACGGATCTAGCAGCGGTTCTGCTGCCACTTCAAACCTGTTGCCTGTTGTGATGATTTGATCTACATAAGTTCATGGAGGATAGGTCCATCAATGGCTGTTAGCCAAGAGGGTCAGGGACACAACTCTATGCTCCAGGTGTTCCTAAACAACCAACTCCCAGGAGCTCAGAATTGCCCTGTTCTGTTCATTCCCTCTGAAGCATCTGGCCCTGGCCACCAACAGAAGACAGACCATTGGGCTGACCCAGCATGCCCACTCTTATGTCCTTATTTCCATAAGCAAATCTGACATTCCACATTCTATGGGACTGCAGCTCATTTATACAGGTTCTTTCCCACTTAAATTGCTAGGTGGATGGGGAACCCGTGATGTGCTAAGGAGTTTGGGGGAAACTCTGCTTGGCTTCTGTACCTTGTGTATATTATACCCATGCTTGTGGTGCCAATACCCAAGTGGGCAAACTTTATGTTCGTTTCTCCCAAGCCTCCGTGTGAGTAAAGCACAATCTCCTGCTGAAAGCAAACACAAAAAGGGGGTAGCCTGGTCTACTGCCTTGAATGCAGGCCTGGAAGTCAGGTGACCTGGCTTCTAATCCGCCCCAGGCATTTAGGTGCTCAGATATCGAAGAGATGGGCATGGCATAAGGACCGCATTAAACAAAGGGGTCTGAGCATGGCCATGGCGATAGGCCAAGATGGCTGCTTGGCTTACAGCTGATTCAGCTAGTAAATTAAGCAGGGAGGAAAATCTATGGTGAGCGAAAAATGAACTTCATCCTGGATTATTTCTTACCCCATTTTACTCTATGAAAGCCACAATAACGCGTCTATCTGGGGCCCTTTTTGCTTCTGCATAATGCATGTGCGAGGGGTTTTGGGTTTTTATCAGGTGATCTCTACATAATGGGGTTCTCAGAGTTTCCTTTGCAGTGGGATTAAGCTGTAAGTGGTGGAGGTGCTACATTTCAAGCCAACCTTTTGCTGAGTCAGAATTCCCCAAATACAAGGGGCTCAGTCAAGGAAAATCTGAAAGCTCAGAAACAGATAGCTGACCCACTTCTACTCTCAGATCTTGGGATGAAAGCCTGAGGGGAATACAGCAGCACCTTGTTAATGTGAATTAATAGAGGAGATGGAACTGAATGCTTATAATTAACATCTTGAAATTCAAATGTGGCACAGCTTGTTTCTCCAGGAAGGGAAGGTGAAAGATGACATTCATTTTAATTTGAGCATTTTTTTATTTTTTATTTTTTTGTAATACTACACAGGCAAAATTCTATTCTCAGTCACTCGGGTGCAAATCAGGTTACCCCATCAACATCAGTAGTTACTCCAGATTTACACCAGGGTAAATGAAAGCAGAATTTAACCTTCTAAGAGGAAAAACAAAGCTTTAAATAAATCATAACCTGCAAAATTGCTCAGAAAGCCAGTCCCCTGACCTGGCCTGTCAATTAACGTTAGCAGAGAGACTTAGCCATTTAATCCATCATTACGGTGCAGAATGAGAGAAATGGGAGCAACACAGAGAGATGAATCAGTGAGGCACACGGACTAAAAGAGGGGGAGAGCAATCTGCTCCCAATGCCGCCATTAATCCACTTTTTTTAAGCCATTTATCTTTACGGGCATGCTAGTAACATACCGACAGGTCACTAGCCTAGAAGAATTTCTTGCCCTGATGCAGAGAACAGGCCGTTTACAATATGGAAATATCTGAAATGGTGTTTGTCAAATACCAGAGATCAGATGGGTAAGCTACAGAAGAGACAGTTTAGGTGCAATAGCCCTGATTCATTCTGCTCTGAATGATATTTTCATTCCTAAATTTCCATGTTTTCCATTAACTCTGTCACCTGCTTTGTCACCCTTTCGAAGCATTTTGACATAAGGGAGGGAACATCTCTTAGAGCAGGAAACTGTGTGACCCCAAATAAATGTGTTACAGTAGATGGGGACCCTTTGAGAATCTTTACCTTGTCTTTCTGGATATCTCCCAGCAGGCCCGGGCTCTTGTCTGCCACTCACTGGAGGAGCTGTGGTATAAAAAGTTACCTTGTTATCCTGCAGCAGGGCAGATAATTAGAACCCCCTTCTGCCCACCCCCCGGTTGGTCCTTGGGAACGGAATCATTTTTACCATTGATCAAGCAGCAGTGAGAGAATGAGGTATGCAACCTCATTCGCCTCCTGGCACAGGCCCAGGAAACAAAGACCTACCACAGCTTGTAGCAAGCCACCCCTGTGGGAACAGCTAGTTGTGTGTGTGTGTAAGTGTAACGGGGGGAATAACCTTCATCTACCTCAGTGACCAGTAGTGCCTTCAAAGCACAGTCCTGCACCCCGGGAAGCCATTCTGCACCATCCCAACACAAGCCAGCACCTCCATGGCACAAACGGACCCAGAATACGTAAAACAGAACGTGTACCTGGCTGAGTAGCCTGGGCAACAGAGCTCTGACTAGTCACTGGAGGAGGCCTGGACGCTTGAATGGAATTGGCACGTTTTACACCTACAAGGAGGAGAGAAGATTAGAGGCGAAACAGAGCATTTAGAATCCGTAGACACAGGCAACTGCAGAGCCATGACAGCTGTTCGGTAAGAGACAGAAACATGCACGTCAGTGAGTGGCAGGAAAAAAATCACTGGATTTGGTGTGTGGGTCTATAGCTAGTCATGTCAGCATGGCTCCGTTAATCATCAATGGAGCACCACTGACTGACAGCAGCTGAGTGCCTGGCTTTACTTTAAGAGAGGGAAGAGAACCCATCACCGCAACAAATTGCATTAGCACAAAGGCCATCCCCTGCTTGGGCATATCCAGGGGCAGTATGCAAGAATTCAATTCAAAGCCCATATCAAAGTTTCCTAAAACAGGGTCCTCGCTTACCGAGCTGGGAATATATTTGTACACACAGGCCCAGATCTGAAAGGTGTTTAGGCGCCTACCTCCCACTGAAATCAAATAGTTCTGAAAAACTGGGCCATAGCAACTCACCTAGTACCAGTCTCTCCCAGCACCTTTCGCTATAGCAAGAGTAGCTGCCTACACATTGAGATGCTCAGATCCGAGGAGTAAAGTGCATTGCAAAACTGGGCCAGTACTATTGTTGGGGACAATGAGGCACAGAGCAATTCAGTGACTGACCTGTGGGTGCCCATTTACAGTGTGGACTGTCCACAGTAGATTCATTTTCCCCAAATTTCTCACCTCTGCTACTACCATTGCAGCCCTATTGGTGGCAGCAAGGGGAACAGACTAGTGTGGGCCAGTGGCTGTTTTAAACTCTGCGTCTAGCCCAGTTCAGAACAGGCTTAGTAACATGATGATCAAACACACCAGCAGCCCCCAGAGCCCAGTCATACCAGCACTTCCACGGGGGCTAGCAACAGTGGAGAATGTTAGAAGAATAACCCAACGACAGCGTGGCCAAGACAGGGTTAAAACAGAGATTTCTGGTCTCCAACAGCCAGATGAAAGGCAGCATTACCTAACGACACTACAGGGGATGTGTGGCCCTGTGGATAGAGCACTGGCAGTGAAGCAATTTGGCTCCACCACCGGCCTGCTGGGTGAGCTTGAGCAAGTCACTTCACTGCTTTGTGCCTCAGTTTCTCCATCTGTAAAATAGGGATAATGATGCTGACCTCCTTTGTAACTCACTTGGAGTTCTACCAATGAAAAGCGCTATATCAGAGCCCAGTTTTATTATTATTAGATGCTACTATTTTCCCGGTTCTTCTCGGATATTCTTTGCCTGTGTCAATAACACACAGTTGACTTCACTCATTTCTTTTTGCCGCTGTTTCAATGCTAGTTCCATGCGCAGTTCTTTTAAAACCAGCTGTGCTCAGGAAGCATGGCTTTAATGAGATACCCTATTGCTATATACAGTGAAACAAGCCAGTGTGTACTGCATGCACTTAACATCCATTTATCCACCCAGCGAAACGGCTCACTCCACTTTGTGCTTCTTGTGTACAAAAAACGCTGGGCAACAGAGAGGGATGGACGTGAGAATACGATGAAGGAGATGGACTTTGTGGCCAACAAAGAGTGTGGAGTTTATTCCCATAGGGATTAAGCTATTCACGAAGGGCAGAACCACCATCCCCCAAAAGCCAAAGAAAAGGGACTTTGAACAGGGATGCTCCATAGGGGTTGGGTGGAGCCAGTCTACTCCCAATCCCCCACTGCCAGGGGCACTGATAGATGCTCTCTGGTCACCACTGCACAAGTCTCCACAGCTGTGCACATCACTGTTTTCCCCCTTTAAAGGAAAGAAGAGGGCTTTGTCCAATAGAATCACATATTCTAACAGCCTGCCCTGTGCACAGCTCCAGGTGTTGCCCCAGCCACCATGACTAAGGCTAAGATTTTGTCACGCGTATTTTTAGTAAAAGTCCCAGACAGGTCAAGGGCAATAAAGAAAATTCACAGAAGACCCATCCAGGACATTTACTAAAAATATGCATGACAAAATGGGGAGCTGCAGGGTCTCCACACCGCCCGCGGGGGGGACAGCTCAGAGCTGCAGGGTTCCCCCACTCCCTGTGGCTCGGATAGACTGCTGCCCGGAGCTGAGGGGGCCGCCACCCACCCACCGGGAGCCGTGCCTGCTGCAGCTCCCAGAGGCCCTGCTACCCCGGTAGCTTGGAGCACTCTGAGGCCCTGCTGCCCACAGAGGCTGGGAGCTGCAGAGTCCCCCAGATGCCCACGGTGGCTCAGAGTTTGGGGGGTCCCCGGTACCCCACAGTTCCCTAGACACCACAAGCTGAAGTCACAGAGGTCTCTGGAAGTCATGGAATCTGTGACTTCCAGCAACCTCTGCGACAAAATCGTAGCCTTAACCATGACACAGCAGAACTAGGCCCACTTCAGGGCCTTTCAGTCCAGTCAGTCACGGAACCGGGGGCCTAGCCTGAAACATTTCAGATGAGAGAGGCTGAGGTAATTAAAGCCTCTTGATACCTATGTGACACAGGAAAATCACGTTGTTCACAGGAGGGCTGCAGAGCGCAGGGGAGAGGAGCTGCTGCAGCCAGACACTATCCAGAAGGCAAGAAACAAGAGATTTCGCTCAAAGGGGAGAGCAACTTGCTGAGCTCTATTTAGCAGAAATGAAATAAGGAGGAGATATATGTGGGACACTGGTATGTGTGGGAAGCATGGAGTGAAGAACAGAAACTGATTAGGAGCCTTGTTACAAGGTATAACGTCTTAAACACCCACTGTTATGAAAACTTCCATTGATCCCAGAGCCTGACAGGTCTCAGAACTGGTTTCAATCACCTACCCCTTCATTTCTGTGGGTTAGGTAACCTCTGAGTACAAGCTGGCCTCTTGCCCCTCTCCAGCAACCAGGTGTAAGGAGGGCAGGAAGAGGTGAAGGTTTGGGGCAGTCCCCACAGGGATCAGAGCAGAAAAGCTACCGAGCGTCCACACCACTGACTGGAGCTAACACGGTCACATTATACACGAATGCAAGCGCCAAGAAGGTGAAGCAGAGTTTTTCAGTGACTGCTACCAGCGGAGGCTGATCAAGCAAAGCCAGATCAGCATGGCCTCTGGGAAGTTATATTTATAGGCAGTTATGACCTTACAGGATGTGATAACAGGTGCTCCTCTTTGTCACAGGGAGGGAGAAAAACTGTGCCCCATAAAACTGAATACAATGGCGGGCTGCTCCAGCTCATTTTGAACAACAGCCTGGTGGACAAGCAGCCCTAGGACCTAATCCTGCAAGCTGCTGCGGGGTGAAGGGAATTCAGCACCTTGCAAGATCAAACCCACAACCCATTCACTTTAGACGATGTCTAGTGCCCCATCAATACGTACGTGCACTGAGAATCATTTGAACAGGCACACAAAGCAAGCCATGCTTCCACCTTTATCTGTTACTGGCCACTATCAGCGACAATATACTGGACTAGGTGGTTCCTGGGTCTGATCCAGCCCGGCAGTTCCTGCCTTCAAGTCCTTCTCAGCCACATATTGCCACAAGATCAGTTACACGCCACATCCTGAAGGGTGCACTGTGTTTTCCAAAGCAATTTTTATCTCCACTTTAATGTGAGATGCCATACATAGAGCTGAGCAAATTATTTGCAACAAATAAGTTATTCAACGAACTCACTTCTTCAGCTCACACAGTGTTCATGAGCAGGTCGCAACTAACTCAAATGCATTCTCTTTTTTTTTTTTTTTTAAACTGATTTTAACCTGGGTAGAGACTAGAGCAAAAAAATCCTCAACAAAGATTCACCATTCAAGCTGTGCTGAGTGGGAATGAAGTGAGTCACATGCTATTGTTTCTTCCCTCTGAATGGATGAGTGTGTCAGGAAAGCATCCCTATTCCAGAAAGCATTAGTTTATGTTTAACTTTAAGCACATGCTTAGGCCCCACTGCTTTCTGGAACAGGGAAGGATTTAAGCACTTGTTTAAAGCACGGCTGAGCTGAATTCAGCTGCAAACCTTGTTCACAGGACATTTTATGCAGTATTCACTCAGACCTCACTATGTGGGTGCACCGGGGAAAATCTTTATAAAGTTTCGCGATGCAGTCCTTCCAACCTACTGCACCAGGTTAGCCCAGCATGTATGACAATGAACTCTGCTGGCAGACCGATTACACTGATTCACTACAAGTAACTGTAAGATAACAGAACTGCTGCCTCAATCTCCACTACACATACATATGGATTGGATTAAACAAGAGAACTACTGCCAGGCTGTACTGTTAAAATAGAGATTATGGTGGATGAGATAAACTAGGAAAGTACAGCTCAGGGGCCCTGAGGGCTCCTGCATGACCCGCAAGCTGACAGACACCCTTAATATTCAGTCCACTGTACCGCTGTTATTGACAGGAACATGAAATTGCAAGCACAGACTCCATCTGGCATCAGGCAAGGGAATTACATGATTAGTATCTCCAGCAGTTTGCTATTAAGTATTCCTTTTATAGCCAAGGAATTAAAGAGAACTTGGATTTTTTCCAGTGGCGTTCAGCTCAAGAAATAAATTTGCCAGCTCAGCTCCCAGCTGAAAGGCCATCTCTGAAGTTGCCTGTCAACCTACAACGCCCCCTAGGGAGAATTGTGTCCTCGGCAAACTCTGGCATAAGCTGTCAGTCGTCAGTTTTTATCCGAACAATTTACAATAGCTTGAGGCCCATTAAATTTTCATGGAACAAGTGACACCGAGCAGAATCAATGCAGCGGCCTTCATCAATGAAGCTTTGAAATTACCACACGGAGAGTCACATGCAGCATCAGTGTGTTACGACGGGGATCACTCGGCACCTGTCCGCCTCACCGTGGAAGAGGAGACATGTTTGGGAAACTGTCTGAATTCTCCAAAGGTAACAATTATCTTGCATTTAATCTATTTTTATAACAATAAAAATGCTGGGTACATAGCACCTTTTCCCTGGGGATCTCAAAGCACTTTGCAAATACACACACACAGCCTCTCAACCCCACCCTCTGCGGGTTAGGGAGATATCTCCATTTCACAGATGCGGACATGGAGAAATGGGGCCCTGACTTAGTCGGGTCTCTAGGTACTACTGCAATATAGATGTTAAATAAATAACAACAAGTGGCTTGCTCGAGGCACTTGGGGCCTCACTGAAGTCAATAGAAAAGCTTCCCAGTAGGGTCAGGTCTACAGTGAATCTGCCACAGAGCAGGGACTAGAACAAAACGTCACAATCTTGTATCACAGCATCCTACTTTATACAGCACCCCCTAGATATTTAATATGGTTGGGTAGGATTGTGGAAGAGGAGGTTAGGTTTGATATAAGGGCAAAAGAATATACCTCACATCCGTGTGTGTGTATATACACACACAACCACGCTAACATGTATTATACATACTCCCTACACATTATACATATATAATTCATATTAAACACACACACATACACAAAAAGATACACCTCACACACACCAGCATGAGAAAGGCAAGAGAGATTGACACATTCAGCATGGTGGCATAACGGAAAGACTGGGTCCCAGGAATCTTTGGGTGCAAAGTCTGGTCCACGTACTAACTGCAGGAGCTTGGACAAGACCCCTGACCTTTGTACCTCAGTTTCCTCATCTGTAGAATTTTGACCTACCTCAAGATTAAGTACTGAGGATAAATTAAAAAACCCAGCTCACGAGGAATTCTGTGGGAGTCTGGCGTAAATAATGACAGCAGGATCTCTCCTCTGTTTATGCTTAAAGGGAGCAGCTCAGACAGACCCAGGCAAACAATGGTGCTATTTCTCTTCAAGGAGGGGGTGAGTGTGCAAGCCCCTCCTACATGAGCACAGCTCCGTGAAAGCAGATTCACTTCTTGCATGGTCAGTTCTGAATGTAGCTTTTGGTGATTAGTTGTGCCAGTCAGTCAATCTCACTCCTACAAACATTCCTGGGTAGCAAAACTCAGTAGGGGGCACTGGCACGGCCAGAGCAAATTCAGCTGAGCAGCCCTGGAAATGATTTCTGGCGTGCTCCCCGTTCTCCCTCACGCTGAGAAAGTGAAGAAGGGAAATCATGTCAGTGTTGAGGGGGAAAATAAAAGAGTAATTCTGTGTCTGCCCAGCATCAGTGACTGGGACCAGAGCTCCTTCGGGGCGGGGGACGGGGGGACACAGGCTGATCTCGTTATTCAAATCCGATGAGCCTGACTGGGCTCTGGGCTTCAAGCCTCCTGAAGCTGAAGGGAGTGTTGGGCTTGGGCTTGTCCAGAAACCCAGCCACATTCAGAGCCAGATTTATTTGGTCTGCAGCAGCATTCAGTCTAAGTGTGGTGTATTGAGGCTTGTGTTGGTTGCTCTCACTTTAAGGGGAGGGATAAGGGTCCTGCTTGCCAGCTAGGAGGAAGCTCTGGAGGATCAGTCTGGACAAAGCAGGCTGTTCCCTATAGGACAGAGAAGCACAACTTACCCCACTTCATTCCAGGCTGGCTCTTTCCAAACCGACACCGATCGCACACGATCCTACACAACCCTATAGCCTGCAGGCAGGACCAGGAACCCACTCCCATCTTTCCACCCTCCCCTCTCCCCCTGACACCCAACTGCCCTCACAGTAGACTTTTCATTGCTTTCTCTCACTTCCAGGGCTCCGGTTGACTTCACTTTCCGCTGCGTACTCCCAGTTCTCAGCAACCCTGCCAGCAAACTCGCTGCCACTTGGAGCCATTCTGACCTCAGACGGTTTGCGGCTAGGAGGTGGGTAGCTTCCCCGGCCAGAAGCAGCAGCTGTTGGTTCACTGCCTGAAAGCACAGCAACAACAGCAGCAGGGAGGTTGGCTTTTCTCGATCACAGTTATAAATCCATCCCATTTACATGTATCACAATCACCCCAAATGGAACTCTGGGAACGTCGTCAGACCTGGGGATTTTTTATTGCCCATAACAATCATGTTTATGAAGCTAACGTTGCTTTGTGGAAGGGCAGCTTCCAGCTTTATCACTTCTTCTGCCACAAGCACATGTCACAGCAAGGGAGGGAAAGATGGGAAAGGGCAGAGAGGAAAACTGAGGGGAGGGAGAAGAAATGTGCTAGCATTAGCCACCTAGAGTAGAAGGACAATGGGAATGAAGGATTAGGCCAGAGGGGATGTGCAGTGGCCTGCTTACAATAGCCAGCTATCCCTAGCTAGATGATATTGGTTTCTTGGAATCACACAAATTTGATCAATCAAGCCACCAAAGCCAGCCAAGAAAACCAGCGGCTGTTAGCAACAGCCAGAGCAAAGGTGGCTGGCAGAGAGCACGCTTTTGAAGAACAAAATGACACAGGACTCATTTCGTTTCACAGTAGGGTGAAACTCAATGACATGAAATGTTTGAGACTGGCTGGATTCATCCAATAGATCCAAGCAAATGGCTTCGCCACATGTCTCCAATCGAACCATTTCGTTAGGCAGATCTGGAAAGAAACAACTTCTCAGCAGATTCTAGCTATGCTCGTTGTCATCTCAAGCGAAGCCTGTCATCTCTAGCCAAGGGCTGCAGTCCTGCTCCTTCGCATGCAGTTCGCTTTACGCTTTGTGACAGCTGGGGGAAGGAGTTGCTCCTGCTTATGCCAGCTGTGAATCTGGCATGTCAGCTGTTTGCACCAAACCACAATTACAAGCATAAATGCACAAAACACTGTTTGACAGCAATGCATTGGGATGAAATACCTGTAAGGATGCATGACCAAGCCCAGGGAGTCTTCTAAACAGGCACATGTATGACTGGGTATTTTGCAATATTCAGGGTATGTTATGCCATGCAGGGACACTAACAGGTCCTACTGAGCAATGGATTATCCTCAGCTCAGCTGCTCGGGGGAGGCTTGTAAGAGTGGATGCTTGGGAGACAGAGGGGGAAATGCCTTTGGGAGGTCGGGTTCTATGTGCAGGGACCATAGGGCTAAGCTGAAGCCCATGCTGGAGACTTTTCCCTTTATGTTAACATCACGTGCTCACTAACGAAATGACAGCTTTACTGTGCCCTATATTCTATCACCTCCCCTTTGAGACAACCACGATCACGGTCTTTGTCTTTATTTACATTCATCTGCTGCCAGCAGTTTGAACAGATAAATTACAGCCATGCTGATTAGTGATTCTGGTCTCCCCTTGTTGATAAATTGCAATCCCCAGCTGGAATGCAAAAGGTCTCAGCACTTACCTGGCTTGTGCTGAAGATGCCAGGTATAAATCTTTCTTATGACATAAATGGTATCTTTACCCTTGGAGGAATTCTCAAGGTCACTGCGCACCAAGAGAGTGTGTATAGCAACAGGTGGGGGACGGCTATGTAAGTGCAGAGAGAGTTAATGTGGGGAAAAAATGTGCCTCTCACATCAGGAGCCTTGTCTCTGCAGAACAGCCGAGATATATACAAAAGGCAGCCCTGGGAAAGTCATTGGCGCACTATGAGGGCCCTGATAACCAAGAGCAGCCTGGTTAAATAGTGATAAACAGTCACACGCAATAATGGTTTAAAGGTCAGTTAAAGACCCGGCCTACATTGGGGGAAGAAATGTGCAAGCGGCAGCCATATTTAAACAGGGTGACTGTCCCCAATCATTGTACACAGAAAAGATTTTGCAGCAGGGTTTGGCTGTGCGCTAGTGTGTTGCTTAAACCAGCTGCATGCTAGGAACCCCTCCCCGCCCACAGGGCTGCTCTCAGTGGGTGAAATCCACCCCTGGGCAGAGGTCCCAGCAAAAGACCTAGGCCTTCCCCTCAGCCTCGGATTGTGGCGGCCTCCAGTTTTGGGTGTCAAGGCAACTAAAAATCTGAGGCTGAGGGGACTTGAGCGGTGTGTGAGTGCTGCGCTAGCCATCTGCATAGAGGTGAATTTTTCCTCAGTATGGAGAAGAGTCTAAAGGCCTGGTTTTCATTCGAGCCTAGAACCCGCAACACCATCTGAGTTCAGTGGGAGCAGCAGGTGCTCATTACCTGGGACAATCAGGCCAGGAAAGATTCAGCCCTGGCATTAACAGGTGAGACTCCTAAGCAAGTGCATCTGCTTACATCCAGGTCCAAGCTTTCCTCGAGCCAAATCAACTCCCCAGAGTCAACTGCATGCGTCAGTGCTGGGGGCGGAGAGTGCACGTAAAGCTGTAATGTTGCTCAGGATGTTGCCTTGCCAGATTTCCTGAGCGAAAGCTGGGGGCGGCGGCAGCCAGCCTCTCTCTGCTTTCCATTCAGAGAAACTTTAGCACCTGAATTCCCGTTCAGGCTTGGACTGAGGCACCTGGAGGCACACTGCCAACAGGACGTGTCACAGCCAGCACAGGGTGTTCTCTGGCCCATCAAGAGCCACCAGAACCATTGTACAGAATCCCGATCCTCCTTTCATTAGTCACTACTCTCAGCCAAGCTAGCAAATCTTTACCTGCTTCTGGCCTTTGTCTCATCCCTTTCCTTCCCCTGGAGGCAGCAGGATTCTCTTCTTCAGAACTATAGCCACGTTCAGAATCGTGGCTGGGGTCGCGGGATTTGACTAAGCAAACAAAAACAGACTTGGATTAAAACAGACACAAAACCCAAAAGCAAACTGCAATACTGTGCAAATCAACAAGCTACTGTGTGCATATGCACTTCTGCCTTCTACTGGATGGAAACAGAATTGCTCAAGTGTAAGTCATAAGCCCTATATTGCTAATGGCAAATGGAGATTCTCCTTTAGTGCATGTGGCAGGGCCTGCGGTGTTGGAGTCTGGGTGCTATTCTGCTATCATTGTGGAATGCTGAGTGGCCACTGTGTGCTACAGAGGCTAAAGCCCTAGGTAGCCATGGCTTTGTCAGAATATTGTGTATGCACTTGGAAATTAAACATGGCTTCGCTAACTAATAATCAAAACTTCCAAGTTATTGAAGGCAGTTGGGCATCTGCCCCAGCAAATTCTGGCTCCGGAATAAATTGAGGGAAGAAATCCTTTATTAAGGAAGGGGGAAAAGGCATCCATAGCTTAGAAACAAACCTGGTTTCCTGCCCACTCCCCTCTTCTCCTCAGGGCCACCTGAAAGGAAATGGAAAAGGTGAACGTTTGCAGCAACATGAGGCTGGGGGTTCTGTTTTTGTACTGCTGGCCAGACCTCAGGCTGCAAGAGCCATACTGATCAGTGACACTCTGCTGCTCTGACGACAAAGTAACCAGCAGACTAATCGTTATTCTGACAGCCTCAATGTGCCTGGCATTAAACGGGGGGGGGGGTCAGGTAATTCTATGGGATTTACACTGTGATTCAGATTTTAATCATGGGGTCACGATTCCAAATATATAGGCCGAGCTGGTGATGGCAGCTCACAGCCAGGCAGGCGAACTGAGCTTGAGACCACGCACCACCCCTCGCTGCCCACCAGCCATGCACAAGAGTACAGAGAGAATGCCGCACACTGTGACCCTGGCTCTCCCCAGTCCAGGTAAGGGTCCCCAAGGAACCTCAGTCCAGACCCAATGAAAGCAGGTTTCATCCCACCTCTGCACAGAAGCCAGGGGCTGCCTGCTATAAGGCCAGGTTAAAAATCAGGGTAAAAATAATCTTGAACCACCCTGCCAGGAAAGGTGTTAAGGAAGTGACTGTAACCCAACTGATAGGACAGATGGGAGTAACAATGCTGCCCCTCGAATAATACCACCTAGCATTTGCAGAGCACACTTCACCTTCAAAGTGCTTTACATTCATTTATTTATTCATACCCACCCCCCTTGAGTACTTAATTAGCAGCCTCCTCCTTCACCATCATGAGAAAAGTAAGGCTAACCCACCCTCCAGGTTCGGCGAGAAGCCAGGATTTTCAGTGCTCCCAACAGGCAGCTCTTCTAGCTGGAAGCTGTAGTAAGCTCGTATCCTCTTTGTGGACCAGGTACTAACAGGGTCCAGCTTCCCACTCAATGCTAGTGTAGGTTATATTGGGTGAGTTTTCAAGGCCATAGAGGGAACCCACATCAGGAGCAGAAGTTGCCATTCTAGGGTTGTGGTCTCAGTCTCTTTAACGAGGTGTAATCGTCAGCTGCCCCTCTCTAAAGTTTCTCTCACATGAAGGGTTTTGGGGGAGGGGTTGTGTGACTCATTAAATAACCTGAAAATACAATGAGGAGCATGTGAATCCATGTCAGGAAACACCCCCTACAGATACAGCTCGGCTCTTTCAATTACAACATTTCAACTGAGAAATGGACAGGAGGTGGGAGTGGCCCAAAATAACTAAATTCCTGTGAAATGGATGATGTCGGTGTAAAAATATCCTGTTATGTGAAAGGCTTCCCACAATTACATTACAGAGCTAGCTGGAACCCCTGGATAAAAATAACCACCTCAGAAAGGACTTAATATTTGTAATTGATTAATGACAAGAAAACAGTGGAGATTCTATTATGACTTGTGTTATGTAGGAGGTCAGGCTCAGTGATCACAGGGGTCCTTTCTGGCTTCAAAAACCCATAAATCCAATATGGGACCAATCCAGAAAACCAACTCCAAACACAACCTGATTTTGGGAGCTTGAAATTTGGACCTGAATTTTGCAGCTGACCCACCTCTAACCATAGCTTTGGATAGAATCCTAAGAAGTTCCAGATAAAAACTCACAAGCAGCATAAGCCAACTCCCACTGAAATCAACAGAAACATTCCAGTTGGTCACCTGGCAGCAGGTTTTCAAGCCGATATTTACACAATCTCATGAACAGCATTGTTTTGCTATGGTCCCCGTGTGACTGCAAGTCCAGCCACGAATGAGTGAGTCATTTTGGGACATGAGGGCGGTCACAAGAAGAGAGGGAAGATTAAAGAAGCTAGCAAGAGCTCTGAATTCTTGCTACAGAGAGGGGTAGGCTGTCGGAAGACATTCTTCAGAATGGAGAAGTGGAAGCACATAAGAGGAACGTGGGAAACAGGAGGCGAGCACCTCTAAGCCAGATGCCACAGGCATCATTGCTCAGCAGGAAGGCACTGGTCATCTCTCTGGGTGAATGAGCCTCTTCCATCACATGGGAAGCATTCTCTAAAGTCATCACCCTTCCCCCCCACACACACACACACCTGTTTATAAATTACAAAGGAAAAACTGAAGAGGAAATTAAATGTAATCAAAAGCTTTCATGCACTTACTGGCCTTGTTGATGGATTACGGAGGGGTGGGGGAGAAACCTGGCTGCTGCATGTCCCTGAGCATTAGCAGGCAGGCACATTTAGCAGACGCACTAGAGCAGCCTGGTAGAGGTTTGAAAGCCAGCACTCTTACCATAAGAGTCCTGTTCGGCAGGGGCTCCAGCCTCAGTATGGCCTGAGCAGCACAAACAAAGAGCAATCAGTGAATGGAGCGAACACTCACACCAAGATGAAAAGAGGAGGAGATCCGCAATGCGCACTGTAGTGCTGTCCTCCTAGCCAATGCAGCTGTTAGCTTGAAGCATAAGTGCGTGTTCATCATCCTGGGACAGGGATGTATGGCTTAGATTAAGGCAAAACCAATCTCCACTCACAGGGAGTTAATATCCTACAGTACCCTCAGCATCGTGAATTTAAAGGGAAGAGGGGACTAGGTAGAAGAAGCTGAGCCAACCGTTACAGAAAGCTGGGAGAAACAGGCGAGATGCAGGGCTTCTGAACATGGCCAGGATCAGAACTGGGCATGGAAGACAATGAAGCCTTGTCTTAATCACTTGAGGAATAAACTAAAGTAGGATGCCTCAGCCTCAATCTTCAATGAACAGACAATTATGGGATCCTGGAGCTCCAGGACATCCCACCAAATGGAGGTCGCCTACTGGAAGAATTTAACTGTGCTTCCCCAAGAGATTTTACTGATTGGGATTTGAACTCAGGATTGAGGCTCCCTTCCCTGTTTCACTCCACACTGGAATTAAGCAGAGATCTTCCCAGCTGATTAGATGCATGTGATTAGGTTAGTGGAAGCTTTTGGACAAGGGGGTGGACGGAGTTGTTCTCCTTTATCTCCAGACCAAAATCAAAATCCAAGGCTTACTCTAGAGAGTACCAACCAGGCTGCTGGTTTACTGTGTGAACACGCCTGTCATTCTAAAGGGCACTGCAGCCCACTGATCGTTTTAATTGAATCCATAAGGGGCCAAAATTGTTCTGTTGAGATTTCTTATTTCAATTGCTGCGGTACCAAGGTTTCACATTAATCCACTTTCCCTGCAATCATCTCAATGACTTTGTCTCCCTGCACAGGGCACACTTTGGTACTTACCGCAAGCGTGGGTGGGGCTTAGGTTAGAGAACCTTTAAAAAGCTACCCAGGGCCTTGGGAGATCTTCTAGATAGAAGGGGCACAAGGGCTGAGCCTTGAGGATTAGGGGATGGGGCCACCCAGCTACCCCAGGAAAAAAATAAAAAGGACAAACTACCAGCAATAAAACAACTGGGTATTTTACTGTCAACGTGCGTTCACATAGGGATGGATCTTCCGAACTATCACTACCAGATACTGCGCTCTACTGCCATGAGCCACTCCACCACTCCCTCCGGCTGCGTTAGAGACAGAAATCCACCCCCTACCTCGGCTCAGCGTGCGAGAGTGAAGTTTCGGGTCCTGAGCAGGTTCCCCCAAGGAGGCAGGTTCCCCGGGGACTTGCGACGGCTTGTTCTTGGTGACGGGCATTGGCTGAGGCAGCACTTGCTTGGTCATGCCCTTGAAAAACCAGGCCCCCGAACGCTTCCACACCTGGGAAAAGAGGCAGAGCACAAGGAAGGTTCAGAGGGAGGTTCTCGCTCTCCTGAACATGCCAGCGCTTTGTCCACAAGAGCATCCATTTATTAAACAAGGTGGGATGTGACCCACATTCAAGGGTCAAATCAGCTCTCAGCAGCTGCCCCACAGCTACACTCTGGCTGGGCAGATCAGCCTTTGAGAGCTTGTTTGATGCTTATCACCTTGTTTATTGAAATGATGAGCATGGTACCCAAAGCGATGGTGGGTGGAGCCGCCTGATAGCCAGCCTGGAATTAACTCTCCAGCCTGCTTGAACAAATGATTCTATCTTTTTGCACACAGCAGTTTTTTGACTCATTCTCCAACTCACAAGCATGCTGAGTGATTGCATAATAGGCACGGCCATGGTGAATGGTGTATCACATACACCAGTGCAAAGTGAGTGCAGAACCTTGCCAGCCCAAAATGGCAGCACCTTACGCCCACTTGGCACTGGGGCAAATGACCTGACCAGGCGCCATGAATTGGGTCCTTGTATTCCAGACTCAGCAGACACATGGAGTACCAAGGCTCCAAACTTCACCTCTCTTTGAACAGATACCATATTACAGAACATATACATCCACAGCGCTTGAAAGCAACCTGTAAGAAAGGGAAAGTCTCCAAGTAACCTAGTCTCTCAATTTGTGAGCATAGTACAAAAGCACAGGGCAAGCCAACTGACAGGGCTGATGACCATGAAACCCTCTCCAGAACAGATGATCATTACATGCAAAAGTGGTTAATTTTCTTAGGGGGAAACACATCTTGTTCAATCTGCTTTTCATTAAAAAAAAAAATTGCCCCTATCTATACCAAGAGTGTCCAGCTAACTAGGAGCTGTTCATCTGTCAGTGGGAGTTTGTCCACGGAGTGAGGGTAGAGAATTGGGGCAGAAGGAAGAGAGAGAGAGATTTAAAAGATTGAATGGCTTGGTAAAGAAGTTGGCCCTATATCTAATTAACATAGTTCCTTCCGGGATTCTTGGGACAAGCCTACTCAGAATTAATATTGTACGAGCATGCAGCCAGTCCCTTATATAATGCTCCATGTGGCAGGATGTTTAATATCAAGAAATGTTTAGGACAACTACCGTTAAAGCTCTGACTTAAAACCGCTACCGATTCTGGAACCACTAACCGGCAGGACATCCCAGACACAGGGTTTAATAAAGCATCTCAGCAGCAGCAAAGAGGAAGTAAAACCAGCCAGGAGCATTGCACTAACCTCTCTCTGCTCGCTGCAGATCTTGCACAACCAGATGGAATGAGGGCGGCTGTTGGTCGCCTCGACGCCACACTTTGTGCAGACATTCTACCAACAAAACAAAGCACAAGTTTATGGCACAACCTGACACTAAATCGCTGCAACAGAGCATTGCCAGAAAGGCCTTGTGCGGAACAATAACTGACTCCTGCTGTAGTAAAAGATTCACAGTCATTCACCCTAAGAGTGTGTTTGGGTTTGATTTCAAAGGTATGAAAATAAATGATCAAGGAAATTCAAAAAGTTAAGACTGAGACTCTGCCAGCACTGCTCACCGGGCTGTGATAGGGCGTTAGAGTGTGTCCAAAACAGGAGGACATTTTGCACAGCATATGTTCTGCTATGTCAATGTGCAACCGAGGGACATCATTTCAGATTTAGTGATAATAATTACACTTGACATTTAATATGGCACGTGTCACATTCAAAATGGTTTAAAAATGATTTCTCACGAACTCCCACAAAGCCATGCGGAGGTAGGTTCATTTCATTGAGACAAAGTTTAAGGTTGAGATTTGCAAAGCTGACCAACAGATTCAGACTAAAGCTGGGAAATATTTTCTGAAATGTCTTGATTCAAAGCGACTTTTTGTTCTGAAACTTCAATTATATTTTTTTTAAAATTAAAAACCTGAAAAAAAAAACTCAAAACCTAAATGAAAAACTCAACACTTTGCTCTACCCAAAACAAATGTATTTTCATTTTTTCGGCACTGCAAGTGAACAAAAAAAAAAAAAAAAAAAATTTATTCCACCAGATCTCATTTAGACATACATCTTCCATTAAAACTAATGGGAGCCGTATATTTAAATCCCCGACTCGGCTTTCAAAAATCTCATCCTGTGCGATTGGCTCAAGGGAGTCGATGTCAGAGCCAGAGTGGAACCCCCGAGTCCCTGAATACACAATCTGAAAATTGTACCATCAGTATTATCTGCTGTTCTCAAGCTCAGCCTAGGTGAGGTCTCACCTTTTTGCAGTCCTCACACACGACACAAGCTGATCCCAGCTGTTCTCCGCACAGGATGCAGCGATTGACCCCATCGCCAGCCACATTCTTGCGCATGTCCTCCAAACGGTTCATGAGACGCCTGCACACAGAACATGATATGGTAGCACAAAGACAGACAGTGCAAGAGATAGGAGAGTGGTGTTGGCGTGCCCGGTTCTGCTGGACACCACAGATACTTATTTTAGCCCTTTAGTTCATTGTTTCTCAACTAACAGTCCAAGGACCAGTGCCGGTCCAAGAGATCGCCCTGACACAGTTTAGGAAAGCAGCGGTCCTGGTATCAAACGGTTGAGTAACACTGCTAGTTAACAGATATATTTCCATTAGTAATGCCCTAGCAGCCACTAACATGACAAAGACTCTTCCTTTAGATCGGGCAAAGATATGTATGACCTTCCCTCTTTGATCAGGTTTTCCCTCAGTAGCAGAGCCTCCTTCAGACTAACCCAACAAGGAGTCAATTAGGAGGGAAAAGCAGACTAGAAGGAAAGAAGCAGCATAAGGAGTTTGGGAGGAGAAGAAAGAAGAATGGGTACTGTCAAAGGTTAATGTCTCAAGATCACCCTCTTGGGGTGAGAGCAGACACCTCACTTACCTCCCATGTCATTCTCTGGGCAATCACAATCCAGTGGTCTTGTTGGAGCGTACAGCCCTCTGGCTGTACCTTTGAGAGAATCCTTCCCATTTCAGGGGATATAAAGCTGTTCAAACAATAGGAAAATATTTCCCTGACCCCCATTCTTGTGCTAGGAAGAGGGAAGTTGTGATGCAGCTGCCCTGCCGTACACTCTCTGTGTA
This sequence comes from Gopherus evgoodei, assembly GCF_007399415.2. Taxonomy (NCBI): domain Eukaryota; kingdom Metazoa; phylum Chordata; order Testudines; family Testudinidae; genus Gopherus; species Gopherus evgoodei. The sequence continues at coordinate 4,992,663 of NC_044334.1, forward strand.
GCTGCTCTAAGCTGACAGGAGAAAGTTCTCTCAATGAGTTAATTAATCCATCCCCAACGAGTGGCAGCAGCTATCAGCAGGACAAGCTCTCCCACTGACATAAGTGCCGGTGTGGACAGAGATAAGTCGGCATAAGTTATGTCGCTCGAGGGGTGTCTTAGTCACATCCTTGAGCAACATAACTTATGTCAACTTAAGATGTAATGTAGCCATAGCCAGAGAGTCAGATACTTACAGGTGCTAAGCATGAGCACCAACAGCCATTCAAAACCAGGATCAGGTTACAGGGAAATGAAACACTGGCCATCCTTTCTCTCTTTCCCAAAAACCCCAGGATCTGTAACTTTCACCATCCTGGACGGCCACCAAGGACCTGACCCAAAGCCCATTGTAGTCAATGGGAAGACATCCATGCACTTCCACAGGCTCTGAATTAGACCCCAAAGCTGGTCAAAAGGGACCTCAATGTAACAGTCACACAAAAGGCTCTGCATTGTCAGCACTGCATAACAGACCAAGTCCCAGATGATCCAGTAACCATTCAACCTAAAGACAAGTGTTGCATCATAACTAGCCTGGCAGAACTCAATTTTTATTCTTTTTATAATTTTAATGGATAATATTGAGGTTTATTTTTAAGCATTTTTTCCTATTTTTATTGACTCGGTGCACAAAATTATGGGTTTTAAACTTTATTTGTTTAAATGTTCAGAGTTGCTGGAAATTATGGGAGTCAGACAATAAATATTTAATGACAGTCGATATTGATATTTGTAAAGTTAAAACTTTGTAACTGTTAAAATAAGTTGTGAACATCACATGTCAAAATATACAAAGTAACTATCATTAAAATCAAACTTGCATAAATTCTCAAGCAGCATTTCTTTGTTTATCTGTACATTTCAATTATTATTGATGGAAATATTTTTATCAGAGAGTGTGTGTGTGTGTGTGTGAGATGAATAAAAATCTAATCCTTCCAAGTCTAGTCATAACCATACTGACTCATACAGTCTAAGTGAAGATAAAAAGATCCTGTAGGTTGAATGAAGTAAAACATAATTAGGAAATGTAAAAGTAATTAACCTGAAGAAAATGTGTCACTTTCCACTATCATTTTACCTGAAAATATTGAGAAATCTACAGCTGTTAGTGTCCAATCTAATACATTATGGGAATCTCTCGAGATACTCTTAATAGGCAGCCAATTCAAAACGAAACAAAAGAAAGTGCTTCTTCACACAACGCACAGTTAACCTGTAGAACTTGTAGTCAGGGAATGTAGTGAAGACCAGAGGTATAACTGAGTTCAAAAAATAATTAGATAAGTTCATAGAGGATAGGTCCATCAATGGGAATTAGCCAAGGTGGCCAAGGACAACACCGCATTCTCTGGGTTGCTCTAAACCTCCGCCAGAAGCTGGAATAGACTATAGGAGATGGATCACTCAGAACTGCCCTGTTCTGCCATTCCCACTGAAGCATCTGGCACCGGGCTTTGTAGGAAGACAGGCTACTGGGCTAGATGGCCCATTGGTCTGACACAGTGTGGCCGTTCTTAATGCACACACAGCATGACAGAGAAATGTTACAGCTAGGTGAATGCTAGACAGTATCTCCAATAAATATTGTCAGGTTTTCAAACAGGTTCCCCTCGAATGTATTGTTCCCTCTTTTGCATTTGCTTTACGCATGTATTTTAGAAAACGAGTTTAGCAACAGGAATGTTCACCCAGACAGTAAATATTGCAGAATATCCATGGAAAGCAAGCTTCAGACTGGGAACTGAAAGCATTCACAGTGGGCCCCCAGTCTAAGAGCCAGGTTAATCCATTCAGCGAATGAGAAATACACCATGTGATTTACACTTCCAATCAAAACAACTCACATTGGAAATGCTGAGTTTTCACAAACTGCTGAGGAATCAGCTATGGCCAAGAAGTATAAAGTATTTGGCAAATAAAATTAAAGCAAAAAAAGCATCCATTTGCGGTCAATTTATCAAATAATCTTATTGCTCTGAATTATTCCCCAGCTAGCAAACACCAGTGTACGCTGCGTAAACTGTATCAGCATGCGCCCAGCGCTCAAACTGAGAGGGGTGGGGAAAATGTATATAGCAATACTCTACTCCAAATGTACCCACTCTATCTTCATTGAAACAAGAGGCAGTGGTGAGGTGTGAGGGTACCAGAGACATTGTGTCGGAGGAAGCACAGTCTAACTGAGCAAAGGGCACCAGGTCAAAAGGTTGTAAGTTCTTATCCTGGCATTCCTATCCTATTGACTTGCTCTGCGATCTTGGACAATCATTTCTCTCCCTCAGTTTCCCCAGCCCAAAGAAAGTGAGGATAATACTGCTGTCCCTATCCGTCAGTGAGGCCATGAAGATTAACCTTCGTCGAGCACTTAGAATATGTAAAGTTCTAGACAAATAAATAATACTGTTTCTCAAAATGACAATACTATTTCCTTAAATACCTGTGACTGCTAGTAAGGGTCACAGCCTGCTTGGGAACTTAGTCAAAACTCATGAGGACTTTTCTTCCAGAGTTGGTCAAGAACAGAATTTCCATTCTGTGGGAAATTCCAACATTTCAGGGAGAAAAAAATCATTCCAATTTGAAACAAAAAGCCAAAATTCTTCAATCTCCCATCAAACTAGAATTCTGAAACTGTGGATCCAGGGCCTTCAAAACATTTTGTTTGAATAGTGTTTCAATTCATTTTGTTTCCGCTTTAATATCATATTTAAAATATTATATATTATACATGGTGCATATTAGTGAAATAAATAAAAACGCTGACATTAAATGACTTATAGAATATCAGGGTTGGAAGGGACCTCAGGAGGTCATCTAGTCCAACGTGCTGCTCAAAGCAGGGCCAGTCCCCAGACAGATTTTTGCCCCAGATCCCTAAGTGGCCCCCTCAAGGATTGAACTCAAAACCCTGGGTTTAGCAAGCCAATGCTCAAATCACTGAGCTGTCCCTCCCCCCATGAAAGAACACTATGAAGCATTTTGACTTTTTCCTATTGAAAGGTTTCATCAAAATCAACATGTCCCCATAAAATGTTTCAATTCTAAACAAAACTGCATTTTTCTATGGAAAACTTCTGTCTAAAAATTTTTGAGCAGCTCTAGTTTCTGTCTGTGAAAGGGATGCAGGATGAAGACCGTGTTTTTTCGGGGATGACATGTAGTGTATTAATGCTTTCTTTACTTTTCTAAGAAAAAAAATTAAATATTTTACTTTGCTGCAATTGTTAATCTTTTGAGTAAAATGCAAAAAGCCCACCAGAGACTGCAACTGTGCAAACCCATCTGTTGACTGTGCAGGTGAAGAGACACAACTAGCAACTTCTGAAAAACCAACAACAGAAACAGCAGTTTACAATCTCTGGAAAGACACAACACCACAGAAGGTTTGAGTGGTAAACTGTACCACTGGTTAATTTACAAACCAGCTAGCTAAAAATAGCAGAATCTAAAATGCATTATTTATTCCATTCAAAGCAGGGGGCAGGGGAAGAGATCCTTACTTGAGAGAATTTCAGGAAAAAAAAAAATCAAACCCGCAGGGGGCTTTATACACTCCCATTGCAGCGTGACCCAAATCTGACAAAGCAGCTAAAACAGCATCCATTAAAAAAAAAAAAAAAAAAAAAGACATCTTCCCCCATGTCTTATGACAGTTTCAGGTTTATGACTGTTACACAGACCACACTTTCAGATAATTTACAAAACTATATGATCCCTAATTTACATGTGGCAAACTCTGAAAAGACCTTACTGAGATCCATGAATTTCATCCTTTAACTGCCGGTTGTTCACAGAGTGGAACCCAAGAATACCTGCTAGACATTTTCCACGTACTGCACAGAGAATACATAAGCACTCGACAAAGGAATACGCCTTGACAGTGCAGCAAGAGATAGAAAACACATTGTATGTACCAAAACCAAGCCATTTTATTTCAGTTCATACAGTGCCTGATCCAAAGCTGGTTGAAATCAGTGGGAGTCTTTCCACTGACTTCTCTAGATTTGATTCAGGTTCAAAATGCTGAAGTTTTGTTCTATGGGTGTTTATTAAAGGGACACTATCAGGTCAAGTTTGACCCTCAATTCAGGTATCTCAAAAACCAGGAGTGAAATCTATTGAAATCAATGGCAAAATTCCCATTCACTTCAATGTTTCACCCTAGATTTTTACTACACTGTACTTGAGACTAATAGAAAAGTTTCCAGTTTTAAGGGGCAGGAGGCAATAGGGGGTTTTATATTTAAAAAATGTCTATTATACAGCACATATCTGCAATACATACAGTGGGAGTACAGCAGCTAGAGCAGGGGACCCTGAATCTGAATTTCTAGAAAATGACTATCGGCAAAACTGAAACAGATCAGTCTCTTTGCATTGTCAAAAAGCAAACCACCAACATACGGGGTGAAAACTCATGTCAAGGGTTTTAATTCTTTCAGTTTGCATAATCTAAAACATTGTCAATAATGCAAGTAAGGTACGTTTGTTTGTTTTTAAGTCATTCTGATTTTTTAACCTGACAATATACTTTCTAAAAGGAATAAAATGGGTTAAAGATTAACAGTCTCTGGTCTGAGTTAGGTGGGCTGATGACTTTCTCCGGTACTTTTAAAGTTTAAACTATTTTCTAGCATAATTCTCTCTCATGCCTTCATTCCTAAAGCATGCTGCTATCTATCCCTTTCTCTGAGCCAGTGTTCAGTACACTGGAGATCATTGATCCATGATTCTTTTCTAGATGTTAACTCAGCTGTCAGACCTGGTGATGCAGAGGAATCACTCCCGATCTTACATCTATAGGTTTAACATTTCATGGGGAATACATTTAGTTGCAAACACTAAGGGTCCCATTGATTTTAATGGGCACTGGATTAGGTCCTTAATATTTAGATCAGAATGAAGATTATTCCAATGTTTCTAAAAAGAGAAAATTGGCTGTTCTCAACACACTTCTTAATTAAATTAACCACTGAACTTCTATCCTATGGTATGGGCAGCTTCTCTGTCAACTATCTGCACAGGGGACTGGAGCATATTATGCAAGTGTGGCAAGTGGATGAAGCCAACAAATCTGGGAATATCATTGTCCAGCAAGTATGGTGTTAGCGTTATATTGCTGATTATGGCAAGTATTGTATACCTTTGTTTAGAAGCCCCAGCAGAAGATAAATTTCATTTTTTAATCCAGTGGTTTATCTAGGGACAATCTATTACCTTCCCCATAGGTTACATGCTACTGCTAACCCAGGAGTGCCTTCTGAAATTCACTCCTTATGTTTTATGTAATTGTATGTAGAGGTTTGGTTTGTGCAACATTTTTGGCAAAATGGCTATTTTCATAGCAAAAACATCTGCAAATACAAATTTTCATGTTTTTTTCAACGCCAAGCCAGCTATGCTACAAAATGGGTCCATTTCCATTGAGCAAATCTGCATGTCCAAACAAAGCTCTTTCATGGAAAATTGAAACAAATTGCAAAAACAAAAGAAAAATTCCTGTAACCTCAAGCAATTTTGAATTTGGCTCCAAATGTTTTGCAAAACCGCCGCTTACGGGCAGCATCGTCACAAAGAAATTGAGCCTATTTTATTCTTAGTGCAAAAATATAACAATGTGTGTACTCGCACAGGGATTGTATGACTACTTCAAAAACAAACATTTACCTTATTACAGTATTGATGCTATAATCATAAATGCACCTCTTTTCTTAGAATGTAATGCTGCAGCCATGAGTTTATACCCCAAAGCAGCAAAGATTTTCTTTTCACAATTACAAATACACACCCACACATCCCTGCCTTCTAAGCAAGGATGTTAAATTGAGGTCTGTGGCCCATCTCTGAGAATCATCCAGGCTAGAAGTTAAAGATCCTCTGGGAATCATCAGAAGGTTCTTATGTTCAAAACTGTGCAATAGTGAACTGTGGCTGAGTGCACAATGACTGGTGATTTTGCCATGCAGCAATTGCGCTATCAGCACCTAACTCCTAGTTTCTTTAAGTTCCTCGGGGTGCTTTAAGACAGAAAAGTGCTCTAGAAAATCAGATTCTATTCCATTCTGTCCCCCTTTTATTGGAGGGAAAACAATTCACAGAGCCACGGGATAGTCCCTAATACAAGCATCTGAATTTCCAGGACACTCAGAAAATTCATATCCATATCTGCTCCACAATGACTCAAGGACCCTCAAGCAATGGCGCACCCCTATGCATCCCTTTGATCTCCCTCTCTTTAAACTTTCTCAGTCCCGCAGCTTTGCCTTCCTTCTGTCTGAGGTTGATTCTTCATTGTCACTGCATCTGAAACAGCCTGCCTTCCTCCTCGCTCTGCTTTCCCTCCTTAAGATGCAGTTCAGACCCCACCTCTTCCATGCTGCCAACAGCTAGGGAGCTGTCACAAGTTCCCCACACCATCACTTACCAGTCCTTCACGCTTCTCCTGATCTACTGCTTCCTCCTACTTATACACCTTCTGATTTTAACTGCTCTACTTTGCAAGAAAGGCATGCTATAATTAAATTGCAATAGATTGTATTCGACACTGGAACAAAAAGGTCTGGTGCTCATCAGCCTATGTCCTCCTCCATTATGAGGTCTGTTACTTTACGGCTATCTACATACAGGATTTGCTCCAGTTTCACTAATGCACTAATTTAATTCAATGGGTACATATGTGTGTGGACACTTGTACACCAGTATAAATCTGGCTTTCATTGGTTTAGTTTGCCTCAAGTTATTTAACTGGGGCAATCAACACTCACACTTGGCCCCGGTATGCGAATTGGTTCTCATCTGTATTTTTAGTGCTAATAGAATCCTGAGAGGAAGGATGATCCAATGATTAGGATCCCTGTTCTGCCACAGACTTCCTGTGGGACCATGGCCAAGTCATCTAGCTTCTCTGTGCCTCCGTTCTTCATCCCTAAAATGGGGGTGAGCAGTGCCCCACCTCACAGGAGTGTTGCGAGGACACGCTCAGATACCATAAGTCCATACAAGTACCACAGATAAACCAGAATGAAATGTTAACAGAAAGGTGGGGTTAGCCTATCTGCTGAAGGTGGATAAATGCAGAGCCAGCCCCATCTATAAGACTAAAGGAGGGTGCATTACACAGGCCACCTAAATTATCCTCCACTAAACTGTGCCCAGACTCCATTTTGGAAACCAGAGATTGATAAATGAAGGACAGCGAGAGAGACCAGGGATATTCAGCTCATACATATGGCATGAGGGCAAGCCGAACATAAGCTACACACACATGGTAAGTTATTGATTCAAGCTTAATTAC